>NW_026294739.1:7929118-9345491 GCF_026119805.1 Tympanuchus pallidicinctus | reverse complement strand
GTGCGGCACCTGCCTGGAGGCGGCTCGGTTGGGTCCCTGTAGCAACGAAAGTGAAAATATTAACGTTAATGAGATTCTGTAAAATCAGAGTTTACCGTGGATTAAGTAGAGTTCTCTTCGGCTAATTTTAGCTGCCGGTCTCCTAAGAGTTTAGCGCGCTTCTGTCACTACAAAGAGACAGCGCTGCGCGTTTGCTCTGCTCGCCGCTGTTAGGCTCCGGCGTCCACATCCGTGACTAAAAGATTAATGACCTTTCTAAAGACTTTGTAAAATGGAACTCTTGCTGGCATCCCACCTCCTGCGAAGCGTCGCGTCTGGGGAGCCGGCTTTAATTGTTTCTTCAATACAGAGCGAGGCAATATTTTCACAGCGGTTTTATTAACTGATGAGGGGAGGCTCACAGCACCGTGCGTTTTGTTTCTTTTTATGAAGTACTGAGCGGTGGCTCTTGTAAAAGAAACCGATAAACAAATGGATGCCACTGCTGGCTATTGTGTCAGCAGCTGAAACGTGGGCATCAATTCTGAGCAGTTGATAGGGTTTTGAAATGTTACCTTAATTAACTAGAGAGCGGGCAGGTTGTTACTTAATATGTAAAGGGATAATGTAAGCATGCTGCTGTTATCCACAGTTGAGGTTTTGCTCATTTATCAAAATTGAAAATGAATAAATACTGCACGGATGCATTAATTCTTGTGTTTTGCTGTTATTCAGATGGAAACAGTCACATTCACCGATTCAACACTAACAAATAAAAGAATTTTTAACTCTTAAGTGATATGAAGAAAGCTATGGGTTAGACCAAGTGGGTCAGTGGGATATATTTAGAGTGGTTACTTCTGAGGTTGTTGTTGGACAGTTGGACTTGAAGAAGGCAAAAAGAACAGTAATGGTTACCTGGATCAAATACCTGGATCATAGGAGGTAAGTTTGTTGAAAGTAGAGTTCTTTGGAGCCACAACTGCCAAAAGACATAATTACTTTTGTGTTACTTCTTGTAGGGAGGGCAACATCTCTCTCTTCCTTCCCACATGCATTAAGGCATAGAATGGAAGAAAAATGTTCTAAATGTGCCTACAAATCAACTGGGTGCAATGAAATTATTAAGATAGATTGATAACAAAGTTTGAGATTGCCACAAGATTTTGTCATTGAAGATTTTCCTGTGACTGATGGTGATGCACTTGATGATGCTGATGCTGGCATGGGGAGAGAGGCAAAGAACAAAAGTGTCATCATGTGCGTGAGATACTTTAAAGGTCGAGATAGAGCTTCCCTATCGCCAAGTGAAGTATTTAACTTGGCCTTCATCCAATCCTATGACCTTATGTTACAGTTGCTTTGTTACTCATAATTTATATAACAAAAGTGATCTTAGTATATCCACGCCATGCATTATTCATGTCTGTATGTATCAAGTTACTTAGGGTTTGAATATACTTTGTTTGGCGAACTTCAAGATTGTTTTGTTATGGATTGTTTGGCTTCAAATCACTGGTGACAGGTGGATGGTTGGACTGGATGATCTCGGAGGTCTTTTCCCACCTTGGTGATTCTAGGATGCTGTGTTGTGGGACCTTGCTGTATTTTAACTGCGCTTCTTTTCATGGATGTGATTTTTTCCCCCACTCCTCTGTGCTGTATTTCTCGTCTGTGTGAAGAATAAATAGAATCAGTGTGTTGAGGAATCTTAAACTTTGGGCTGAGCAGAGATATCACACGTATTCCCTATGAAACTGAACAAAAATTGCACCGAATTCAGGTGCCTTTCTGCAGGAGTTGTGCAATTCTCAGTTTAAACTGAGAAAATTTGATTAAATAAAATGAAATAACTTTAATAGCTGCCAAGTGGTTTGTGCTGACATAGACCCTAAACCTTTACATGTGTTTTTCTTTGAGAATTGATCTTTAACCTTATTTCTAGCCACTAGTCTAATGACTTTTGCTGTTTCTAATCACACATGTAATCCAGTACAATTATTTTTTTTCTCGATCAGGAGAGTTCTAGGTAAAAATTGATTTGTGTTAGTAGCTTTTGGAATAATTTTAGAGGCATGAGGTGCAATCTAAATAGAAAATGGTGGACTTGGTTATTTGCTTGAAAATGAAAAATCTGAACATAGTTAATTGCATTACATTGCATTATGGTTATTTGGTTCAATACTAGTTTCACTAAAAGATTTGTGAAAGGAAACATTAGTTCAACAATTTTTAAATACTATCATGCATGCTTGTTACTTCTTCCCCCACTCTTCTCTCCTTTGATTGACAATTTTCCTGCCTCTTTTTCTTCAGTGCTTCATAATTTCACAGTTTGTGGCAGTAAGAGGAGCTAGGACAGGAGCAGCGTCTGAGCTGTGCACAGCCTGCCCTGTGCTCTGCCTGCAGCTCTGTGCTCTGCACTCCAGAGGCTGCGGAGGACCCTTCTCTACTTCTGAGAGCAGCGTGCTGGCCGCTGCTGTAACTGCTGTAACTGTTTGGTGTTGAAATAAGTACTGTAGTAGCAAAAAGAGGAGGATTGTTATTTCTTGACTCAGTGGTCTAATGCTTCTGAAAAAATAGCATGAAATTTCATTGGCCGGGTTATTTCAGGTTTCACTAGACAGTGCTATGCAAAGGGACATCCTTTAATCTAACTGCTCAATCACCTTTGTGTCGCTATCCTGATTAATTCTTCATGAGCTCCTGTTTTCTATTAAGTGCTGACATCGCTAATGAAAGGTCTCTAAATCCTTCACAATGAGTTCTCTAACATACTTAAGAAGCTATTATTTTCTGTTCTCATTAATGAAGGGCATATTCTTAGATGATGTGTCTATTGTGATGCAAGTGTTTTTGCTATGTGGCCACTCTGTTCTCTCTTCTGTCTTTAGCAAGAGTAAATTATGCAGTTAGTGTAAGCCCTGGAGCCTCGCTTTATCTGAGCACAGTTGGACTTGAGTTCTGAGCTACCTGGTCACCTCCTGCTGACTGACTGTGAACTCTCACAGTGCTTTAGAGTTGAAGAATTTAAATATTTGCACTGGCGCGAGTACCGTGCATGAAAAGTGGCTGCATGAGCTCAGTTTGCTTCTCATGGAGAACAGGAAGCCAGGTGCCATCTTCAGCTTCATAATGGGTGGCCACAGAGAAGGATGGAGCAAGTCTGTTCTGAGGTGCAGTCAGTACAAGGACGAGAAGTGGCAGACACGCACATTGGAGTAGGAGAAGTTCTGGTTAAATTGGAGAAAAACATTTCTTGCAATGGTGGAGGCCAAGCGCTGGAACAGGTGCTTGGAATGGTTGTAGGATCTTCTTCCTTGGAGATTCATGGCCTTGATGGACCCATGCCCCAGCTGCCTGAGTGTTTGATTCTCAGTTGAGTTAGAGAATCCCTCGTGCCCCTTTCCGCCTACAGCCTTTTCTGTGAGTTTTTGTGCTATCCAGATACCTCATGAACTGTGATGTCTGCTGCCAGGCAAACTAAGGAATTTCTAGAACCTGGCTATTGAGTGTCAGATATGGGGAATGGTGACACAAAAAACTGAACATGAAAAATAATTTATCCCACGTTTTATTTAAGCTATTATAATAGCTTTTTTTTTTTCTTTTTTTTTTTCTCCTACAACAGTAGTAAAAATGTGTTTTCAGTCAAATTCTAGCTTTTCAGATCAGCATATTGTTTGAAAATTTGTGAGTAAGAGAAGTATAATTCAGCAATTTCCAAAGCAGTTGTTCAGGAATTGTGCTGTAATTCTTGTCATGGGATCTAAATAAATTATTCTAAATGTCTGTAGAGTAAAACTGGAGTGATTTAATAACCTCAGTTATGCCAGTGGTTGTTGTTTGGGTATTTTTACCCATAGTTACCGTTGTGAATCTCCGGTTTGTTTCAGTCTGCTGAAATGCTCTCAAAATTAAATATCTGTTCAAAATAGTTCTTTGTAAGTGTTAGTCAAGCCAGTTAAGAACCAAATGAACAGTGCTCTGTAAAACTCCATCCTACAAGAAAAACGTTTAAGTGTTGGTTTTACTTTTTTTTTTTTTTAATTTTGATGGTAATTAAAGATTTTAAAGAAACAGATCAAATGTGAAGTAGTCAAATAACAGTAGAAGATATGCTGAATAAACTTTTTCATGTTATTTTTCATCATATTTTTTATTTGCTTTGATCTGAGAGAATTACTTTGCAATGTTATCTGCTTAAAACCTACAATTATTTTACTTTCCTTTGAAATACTTAACTTGATATTGCTATTTGTTTGTCTGTAACTTTGAAAATGCTTTTTAATGGAGCAGACTCACGATATGCTAGGAAAATAACAGGAGAATGCCTTATCTAGAATACAAGGTAAGAAACAGAATATAGGTAGTGAAACAAAGAAAGGAGAAATATTGGTCAAACAGTGGACCTGTATGACTTCATTCAGTATTGCAGGAGGCACTTCCTCTCTCTTTGAGGACTCTCATAGGATTTTTTACATATTGCCCTTAGTGGAAATACTACTTTGAGATTATTAAATCCAGAGGTGGCATTTAGCAGGATTTCAGCTTCATTATGTGATCAGGCCGGGTGTCTCAGAAGATGATGTGACAAATTTCATTTAAATAGGCAAACATGGGTCTGTGGAAAACAGTGTCCAGAGAGCCCTAAAGTGAGCTGAAGAATTAATTGGCACGGAAGGTTCTCTCATATGTTGTGCACTTACTAAACATCAAGTCTTCCATTTATTCCTGCTACTGTTTTTGGCTGTCATACTTTCATGTTCTAATGAATCCCACAGATTAATTGCATGGAAAAAATCATTTTATTAGCTTTTACTTTCTGTCTTTCAATTTAATTGAATTCCCTTGTGTGTGGGTTTTTTTGTTTTTTTTGTTTGTTTGTTTGTTTGTTTGTTTTTAATGTTAAAAGTGAGTTATTCCATTCTTCTCTCTCTGTGCCTGAATATTGTTTTTCTTTCCTACAGTGTCCTTCCTGAGCTGAATGGATTGAGCTGATAACAAATTTCTGTTGATTGCCACTTAGTCTAAATACAGTCTGTTGCATCCAATAATGCTGAACCCCATTCTTTATGTATGCTGAGAGGTTGCCTGTTTTCTGACTACCGTATTTGAGAGCAGTCTTCAGTAGTATTCCCCTTCCTTTTCTGTTGTTGTTGTTAATGGAAGGTGAACTGAGCTCAAGTTCAGTTCACCTCACCTGGGTGTGATTGTGGAGCGATGTTTCCAAAATGAAGACATCGATATTTGAAGTGCATCCATACCAACTGAGAGCATTCTGTTTGTCATGAGTAGGAAGAACTTCATTAAAAATGTCTTAGTGGCATTTAGATCAAAATCTGGAGGTAAAAGCACTTCAGTATGGGCATTGCACAGCATCATTTATTGTTTTAAATTAACTCTCGACTTTATAACAAGTTTTGTCCAACTTTCCGATATATTTTTACTATTTATAACATACAGAAGTAACGTCAATACTAAAATAAATACCTCCTGCTCAGAACTTTCTAACTCATCAATATGAGCTGCACAAAACATAATTTCTAATTGGATTGTTGGGAAAAAAATTCTTCAACAGCAATACAATTGTTGCAGCTTTCCAGCAGTTTTGAACAGTGGAAATGCACTTGGAGATAGAAATTAAGAAAAGTAATGCTTGCTTGATAGGAAAATTAATTAAGTTGTTCTGTTGGTAAAGTGTAATCTTTTACAGGGAAGCACTCTTGCTTTCAAAGCTGTTTTGTAGCCCGCATGTAAGCAGTTATGCATGTTACTGCCTCATATTGTTTTTCAACTTTGCATTGTTTTGTTTTACATTCTGCAGCCTGTACTAAGTGCAGCCATTGCACTGCATTACTCAGCATTCCGTTCTGCTGTAACCCTGACTAAAGTGTACAGCTATGGAAGTGAAATAGTGTGACTGGGACTTGGAGTACCAGGGCTTGTGCTTGGGCTTCTCACTGCAAAACTTCTGCATTCTGAACTGGGGGTCTAAAAGGTTGGTTTATGCATCGTATTTAAATGCTAACCTGAATTACCTGTCAGTGGCCTATCAGAATATATTTAAGTTGTATGGAAGCAAAACCTTACTGAAAACAAACTTTCAACCCTTTCAAGTACTTTGTTCCACAAAGCATTGGAGCTGGCACTCTACTGATTGATTTCCCTTTGTAATGTTCCATTGCTCTGGAAACAGACATGTTAGATCAGTGATCAGTATTACAGAAACTTCTGTAGCAAAGGTCATTGAGAAAAAGAAGTTCTTGAAGGGGGTAAGAATGGGATTCTATTAGAGCGTGGAAATAGGGCTGCTGTGCTGAGGTGAGGTTACTGAATATTAATGATTTGGGGAGCTTTGTTGCACTTGATTACATTGCATTAGTTACAACAGCAGCCACATTGTCACTTAGAGAGCACTCTGAGCACATCCAGAAGTGGGAGCTGTAAAGAGTAACAAGAAACGGTTCCTTTTTTACAACAAGCCTCACTTTCAGTCCAGGTTGCCCTTATGTGATCCTTCGTACTGGACCTACTAAAACTGAAAGTTGACAAACGCATGAGAGAGAGAATGGTCCCTACAGAAGCTGTGATTACCAGCTGGGAGACCCTTGTGCTGAGGTGGAGGAATGCTGTCTAATCCTCACTGAGCATTAGTGCTCAACATGCAAATCATTTAAAGCTGTGCAGATAATGCCAAAATGGAGCAGAAGCTTTTAGAACGCTGTGCTCTTCTATAAATGAGTGGTACTTAATTCCTTGGAATCAGCTTCTGGTAGCTTCATGTACAAGGTAATCGGGGCAGAAATAGATAGGAGCCCAGCAGAGAGGGGCAGCAATAGTGATTACAAGATGTGGAAGGATTAGGATAACCTGGAAGAAACAACTGGTTGACTTTTTTGTATACAGAAAGCCAAGAAGAGTCTGAATAAAAAATAATCTTGTAGCAAGGCCAGTGCTTTAAAAATCGGACAAGGTGAATGAGAAGTTCTGAAGGGCTGCAGGTGGGCATCATCTAATGTGGCTAAAGAGAGTAGGTGGACAATTTTCTGTAATTTTCCAGACCTGTCACGTTACTGTGATCTCCTTTTCAAGTACTTGGTAGTGACTTTTGTCACTAAATACAGTAACTGTAATTGTGAATCACTATGGCAATTTTCATGCTGCTTATTCTGTCCTAATGCTTAAAATTCAACAAATCTATAAAACTTAATGCAAATTCTGTTTGTATTTCTGTTGCTAAACCTCCAGCCTTTGTAATAGTTATGATATGTGGCTTCTTCCATAGAAAACTTAGGCAAATTATTAAACACTTTTGATCAAAATTAAATTTAAGAATCAATCACAGTAATGCCAAACCAAAATTATGGCTGATGTCTCATGGAGACTTAGCAGCTTGTTACTAGCTTCTGGTTCCCTATAAGGCACACCTGCTTCTATTGTTATCTATTTTTCAGGCAAGTTTAAATTAACATAATTAAAAAAAACAGAGGTAAAGTCTAATAATTTGTGAGCTAAGTACCTCCTGCGTTGAGAGTCCTAACTCCATTGTCTGTGATGAGAGAGATGTTTTCTGGCATCTACTGTCATTATGGAGCATTAAAATTGTGTTCTTGTGTGTGGGTCTGAGAAACATTCTCATCTGAGTATGGATGGCTTGGAACTTCTGTGAGCAGAGTTACATGAGGATTCCTGATGTAGGTACTTGTGTTCATCCTTAAGGCTACAGCACACTTCATGATGATGTCATGTGTAATAAATGAAGAAAATGGTGTTGAGTCCTCTGGGAAATTAACATGTTTAATAGAGGGAGGGACAAATTAAGATTTAATTTATATAACTGTAATAGGACCCTAACATTAAAATTTGGCTGGTTATTGCGTCTTAAAAGTAGTGGAAGGGTACTGGGTTAAAGTGATGGATGTGCTTGATGATTTTCTGAGGATGCAGGTGAACGTGGCTGGTGAAGAATATGCTGAAGCATGGAGTGTCTTGTTTAAAGGGCTGCTTGAGGCTCCATGATGATGGCTCTTAAAGGTGACGTAAACTCAAAGTCATTACGTTTACTTCTTTAAAGATTAAGATAGAGCTAGTTATCTCAGTAACCAGTTGTGCTTGGTTTTCTCAGTGTTCCTGCAATGAGCCTACAAACTTTTGTAAGGTGAATGAATTCTAGAGCTGTGCTGTTTGCTTCCAAAATCCCTTCTACCCCAGCAACACATCATTCTGGAACAATTGTAAAGTTTTTGCAGGCAAATGAGAAATCATAGATCAGTAATTATTTTGCTTTTCACAAGCCTTTTGGATGGGTGATGGATTTATCAGATGTGGGCAAACACTGTGATTATTAAGTTCTGCTATCAGCGAGATGGAGCAGACCTCTGTAGGGGCAAAAAATCTCTCTATATTTAATTTAGGAATATAGAAAGTTTTCTGTTAGTGAAATGTAGTAGGTAGTGATTTGGCCATACTTAACGTTTATATAGGGAAGAATCCATTGAAATACACTCGGAAATGACACCTATGCTAGTAGGTCTTACTGTGGAAATGACATACAGTGTATGTAAGTGCAGCATCTTTGCTGCTTTCTGCACTATGTAAATGCTTTTCACTTTGTAATCAGTACTGCAGCAAGTTCCAGCCAGGGCTTTCTTGGTCTGAGGATACTTTTCTTTTCCAGAGTACACTTACATCCAGTTCCATTTTGTATTCTCAGATGCTCTAAGCTCCTTGCCTAGAGTATGAAAGTAATCCCTGTTTGGGCCCTTTACCGCAAGCAGCTGCTGGCTGGTAGCAGCTCTTCCAAGCTCTTTACAGGGTACTGTGTAACAGGTCTTTGAGCAGAAAGTGAGTGAGGGAGGCTTCACCGGAAAGCTTCCAGCTTGAGCAGATCTGTGACTTGGCCTCCTCAAATCAGAGGTGTCAGCACAAAACTCTTTCTACTCAACAAACTGGTGTTTTCTGATAAACAGCATGTTCAGTCAGAAGCTTCTAACTCTAGGAAGCACAGTTCAGTGATGACAAGGGAGAAAATTTTCTCTAATATTTCACTGTGTACTTACAGATTGCATCATCTAATCTAATTTTGGAGATGATCCTAAAACTGTAGAGTATCGCTTGCTGATCTTCAGAGCTTATTTTTCTCTAACACTTTGAAGTAGATGTTTTCTTTGTGTTTTTTTGAGGGAACTGTAAAGGTTTTATGGTGATTTTTGGAAAAAAAGGAATAAATGCATTCACAAAAGCAAGACAGAAGAAAACTGGGTGTTAAATTATTACTCGTATTATTGTGTTCACATTATTAATTCTGTTAACGTTCATGCTAAAAGCTGGACATGCACCCCAAGAAGGCTAGCTTCATCCTGGGATGCATCACAAGGGGTGGCAGCAGGACATGGGAGGTGATTGCCCCCCTCTGCTCTGCCCCTGTGAGGCCCCATCTGCAGCACTGCGCCCAGATCCAGGCCCTCCCACACAAGAAGGATGTAGATGTGTTGGAGCAGGTCCAGAGGAGGGCCGTGAAGATGAGCAGAGGGCTGGAGCACCTCTCATATGAAGAGAGCTCGATGATCTTTGATGTCCTTTCCAACCAGTTATTCTACAATTCTGTGTTGCTCTAAGCAAGTTCATTTGAGAAGGCTTATATGTGCTTGTTGCATAGTACCACTACACATGTACGCACAGACAGATGTCTTAAAGTGGCTTATACTCTGCAAGTTTATCTGCTGCTTTATCCTGCAGTAACTTGCTTGTGTGCCTGTACATTTATGGAAATACATGTCAATGAAACTAATTCTTAAAATCTAAAAATGCTGCCAGTTGGAAGTGGGATGAACAACCAATCACCTTTTTGACAGAGCTGAGATGATGTAGGTGTTGTGTATTCTGAAGTTAAAAATCTGTGGTTTACTTACTTTAATAAAACATTTAGTTATCTTTTCTGTACTTGCTTTTTCATTGCTCCAAATTCTGTTCTGTCCTATAAATCTCAAGCTATCTCAGTCTAGCTGGTTTTCAGTAACTGACCTTCATCTGTCTCTAGCTCTCTCTGTTTTCCCAGGATTCCACATGGGAAAATTGCTGATGGGGCTTGTATCTCTTATTTTGAGATAATCTGCTTTCTTTCGTTCTAAAAGCAATAGTGTCAATACCAAAGGAATTAAAAGTGAGATAGGGATGTTTCAGTGCAGAAACTGATCTGGTTGCCATCACTGAATTGTGGGATGAGTAGAATATCAAGTCATTCATAGTCTCTTTAGAGCTCATGAAGTAAATGTGATCAAGGGAAATATGGAGTATGATTCTGTGTGCTTGCATTTATTTTTTTAATATAGGGAACCTCAGGAAGAAAGAACGAAGTTTAAACATCATTGGGTGAATCTGGAGCTTGCATAACAGAAAAGCTGAAGCATTTGGTATAGACAGTCAGAATAGAATGAGAAATAGAAATAGAAATCAATAAATTCAGGCTTAATCACACAGCACTTGTGGCTGTGTTCTGAAATGTGGCAGTTAAAGAGGCTTTGATTTAATGTACTAAATATACTCTGAGCAATGGAAGAGTGCACTGCTCTGTTTGCTAATGTGGAAGCGAAGAACAAGGTCCTGCTCTGTCATCCTCATGTACAGCAGTGCTCCAGAACCACCAGGCTGCCCTTGCTTTGACCTCCTCAATGTTTGGAATGATGTAGAAGATACTATAGCTAGACGAGTCAGTAGTTACTTGTGACTATGAAAAGGCGGCGTATTTAAAATTATTTCTACACACGGTTTTTCTGGTTTGATTCTACATTTATAAGAATGACAGCTGTTCAGTGCCTGGTTCTTGGAAGGCTCCTGAAGAAACCTGATGGCTTCTTTTCATGCTCAAATTGCATTTCGGTGGCATTGTGGGATTTTTGATTTCAGTACTGACAATTCTTTGGCTAAAAGCAAAAGTGATAGTTAGTGAATTCACATACTGCATCTGAGAGAATTTGACTGCAACCTTATCTTCTGCACCTGCTTGTATTCCACGTCTGAAAAAAATGCATTAATGATGCTGCACAGTGTTCCAGGTGTTCCTTTATCTTTCTCAGAATTGTGGGTATAAAAGCACTGTGAATTTCTGTGTTCCTATTATATGTTATGTACCACTGTTCAAGTGCATTCAGCAACCCAAATTATTTTTACAGCTGTCTGTATGGATTTCTAAATTTTACACCTTCTTAAACAGCCTGGGGCTATAATGCAGATATTTAGACATCTGCCATAGGATGACACAAGAATAGTAATAATATAGATAAAATAGTAAACATATATTAAATGTTGCCTGGAAGATGAACTGGAATATACAAGGATTAGATTTGTGACCAGGATGATGTCACTTATTAATTTGTAGCATAAGATATGAGCTGAGCGTATTCATTTGGTGGGCTATTTGAATTTTCTCTAATTACATGAGTTAAAGGCAGAATCAGTCTCTAGAACTGTTTTTGAGGTTGTAAAGTTAGATGCAAAATATATTATTTAAATTTTGCTCTTATTTTAGAGAAAAAAGTTATTTTTTCATTGCTGATGGCTTTCCAAGTGAAACAATACTTTATTCTCTCTTTTCTGTAACAGATGTGATTTGCATTTCTGTAGTGAATGGTAGAGAACTCACTGGAATGATCCAGTTAGTTTTCATTGAGTTTTGTAGTACAAATCACGCTCCTTCCATAGGTAAAATGTTATCACTCAGCATTAGTAATTACAGCAGAGAGTTAACAATATTAGAAATATTTTCCAGCTTTACCGAACTGAGTAATTTGGTAAGCATTTGACAAATTTATAAAATTTCCTGAAGATTGTCTAACATCATAACCATGTTTAGTTTTAAGTAGTGCTATTATTTATTTTTACTTGGAGAAACAGAACCTAGACCTTATTTCCACTTTAGGCAATAGTGAACATGGAAGTTGCATGCTAAGGACATAACGCATAGCTGTCTGCAACAGTCTGGAGGTGGATTGCATCTTTTCTTACTCCAGATCAAAGGAGATGACTCTTCAGGAAAGGAAGTTTCTCTAGAGTACAGTTTTGTGAAATTTGCCAGGTTTGTTCTGTATCATTCTTCACCACCACTAAGTTTTGCTTTTATTGATCAGATTGAGTTTTAGGGACTAATGTCTGAAATGAGTTTTTCCAGATGCAGTTGTAGCTTGATTGTTATTTTACAGTTTCAATTTTCCTCTGGAAAAGTGCTTCTGGAGGAGGCAGATGGCTCCACTTGCTAATTTAGCTGAGGAGGATGGCCTGCAGAGGAGAGAGTGAATGGTTTCTGCAACTCCTGTGAACCACTGAGGTAGCACTGAGAATACATTTTTTTCCCCAATATTTTACCATTAAGGGGAAAATTCTTTGAGGAAAATTAAATGACCAAAATACTATTAGTTCTCTTACCATGCAGTGATTCAGCTTCTTGCTGTCTTCTAGCTAAATACACAGCATAGTATCTTAACTCAATGCACCTTTGTATACTTTTTGGAAAAGATTTTGAGTGACCTACTGTTGAAGCTGTGCAGCAGTAACTTCTGTCAAGCAATATTTTAAATAACTGTCTGTAATGATACATTTGAGATTAACAATTATACACGACTCCCACCGATAATGTGTGTGTATATATAAATACACTAAAAATGATGGGCCAGGTGTATTTAATATTTTGATAGTGGGTACTGGTACTGTTGACCTTCTTACAGAAAATTCTTTTATCAGTTATCAATCAACCAAGCATAGATTGCTCAGTTTCTCTGAAACAACTTCATTTTTTTTCCCCAGCAATCATGGGTTTTGGCCTTAGGTGTAGTTGCAGCAAGGTCTTTGTTTAATCCTCCTTTGTGAATCGTTCATTTGGTTTGTCTTAATTTCTGTGGGTTAGTTCTGTGTCACTGGAAACGTTTCCCTGTGTAGTCAATAAACTTCTGAAATGCCCAGTAAACTCTCCTCATTATCACAAAACATTTTCCTCTGCAGTTGCAGGCACATCAAAGACACACTTCACTTTTGCTTATATCGCTGGTTTTATTTACACAACTGTGACAATGCAGAGAGTCTTCTATCTTCTACAGGTTAATTTGCTCAACCTCCTAATCTGCTTCTGTGTGTTTTCAGAAGTGTATTCCGAAGGGTATGGTAAAACTGTAGGGACAGCTTTGGCAAAAATCTTTTTTTCTGCTTGTATTCTACTTTCCATTCCCTTTGTTATTGGGGAAATAGCACTCCGTGTGGAAAAAGATCTCAGGGTACTGTTGAGGGTCAGGTGGAGTCACCGACATTTGTCTATGTAGAGCTGAGCTTTATTTAGAATGGCTAATGCTGATCAGGAGCTAACAGAGCTCCTGACTCCCTGCCAATTCCATGCACAATTACTCTGGTCCCTGGAGTGTGGTGCTGGGGCACTGCAGCTGACTGGTAATGCAGCATCATGCCAGAATTAACCCTGCTGAGCCAGCTCCAATGTTTTCCCTTTCCACAATCTGGTTAATTTCCACCCTGAAAAATCTGCTAGCAAGCAAAAATCAAACAGTCATAAAACTGTCCACATGAAATTCCTCTCATTATGTATGGATATGGTCTAGTTCTAATTTTGTGTCCTAGGAGCATGCTCCTTACTAATTACAGTAACTTGCAGCTGCAGAAATCTTCTGTTTGTTGCTGCCTGGCTGCTCAGTCCTTTCACTGCCGAGTTTGATGCACATCCAGCTTTCTCCCAGCTGAATGCCTACAGATTACAAAAGTCAGTATATTAACGTCAGCAAATCTCCTCCTTGGGATGTGTTTGAAGTCAATAAACCTGCCTTGGCTGCTGGGTTTTGCAAATAATTTTTTGAAGGAGGAACAATTTTTGAGGAATGTAGATTTGTCTGTTTCTCTTTGCCCTGGATCTCACACCAATACACCAACTGTAAATCAGTTGCTGCATAGAATGACCTTTCTCTGGGTGAATGTCCTTACAGTTTGCATGTGCATTCCCTGAGAAGAGGCCAGTCTTGGTATGCAATTGCTCAAACAGCCTCACTGTGGGTAGACGAGAGCCACAGTGAAGGTGCACAAAGTAGATTTTGTTCAATCCACTGTTAGGTACAATAAGTTTAGTTGCCAACCCAGAGAATCTAGGTTGGCTGATGTGTCACAGAACACAAGTGCTTATAATGAACTTCGAAAGCTCTCGTGCACAAAGTGTGTCTTAGCATTTGTTTATTAATCAGCAAATTAGAAATACCTCACCGTTTTTAAACAAATTATGCAACTTTTAGGAATGAGAACATAATATATGTGTATGATGCAGTTAATTAGACAAGCAGCTTTGTATAGGTACATCTTGATAGAGTCTCTGTTGATATCAAACAGTTTTGAACTTGAGGTAAGAACTAAAAAATTATTCTTAATGGTCAACTCTTTCTGAAAGTCGTCTATTCTGTAGGAAAACAGATTCAAACTGGAAGTAGATTAAAGCTAAAAAAAATCAGTTTCTTAATTTTGGGTTCAGCAACTGATGTGTTTTGATTTAGAATGTCTGTGCATCAGTCAGTGTCCTGGCAATACATCTGGGACATCTTTGACAGGACTTCCTACTTCTGTGTCAGTTCAGCCCTTTGTCCAGCTGGTAAGACCAATAAAAGTGTCCATTACTATCAGGTTTGAAGATGGTAACCCAACAGACTTCTGGTGTCTATCCAGGGGAGTCACAAAATAACCTTTTCATTTCCGTAACTGTAGGTATCTCTGAGACTGTGCTAAAGTACATTCCACTTTTCATTGAAGTAGTCTTTGGCTCTTTAAAATTGCCCTAAGCAATTCAAGATTCATTCTGAGTATGAGTGGCTAATTATTTACAAGTGCTTCTGTTTTTCTGGCTTCTAAAATTTTAAGTAAGAGTATAAAAATTGTTCTGTGCTATAGTGAAAAACACCAAATGAAAAGCATTTGTAGTTTATCTTGAACTGTAATTAAACTCTCTTTGAAATTCAAAATCTTATTCCTGTAATAAATGCACTGTTTTATCCATCTATTTTTCCATTTAGTCTGTACATATAATTCTGAAAAACAAAGCTTCTCTTTTGCTGTTAGAAATAGATCCCTGAGGTAATGATAAGTGTCAAAAACAATTAGATTCCTCCAGAGAAAGATTATACAACATTAAAAAATGGACACTGTTTATTCTTGTCTCAAACCAATTTTCTTTGGGGAAACTACTGGTGTTGGCTTAACTGAATGGTTGAAAGCTTAGTTAATTTATTTTATTTTAGGAATGAAATAAACTTTCTCAGAAGTAATTCATCACTTGGGAGAATTACTTACAAACACCAATTATATTGTTGTCCCTGAAGTAACTTTTCTTGTAGACTTAAAGTAGAACTGAAAGCATTCATTTCATTTCAATAGTCCAAAAGTATTAATGTAATGCCTTTCTTATAGGTGTATTTTAAATCCTTTGAGCAAATTAATGTTGAAAACTAAGTTTTACATGTTCTCTTTATTTCAGAAGACAAACTGAATGGTCTTAAATTGCATGAGTCTCATTAAGAATCCTTGTTTTATTTCACTGTTTTTCTTAGCTTCTAAAGCAGTGGAAAGTAATCAGCACCTCTGGGTCTTAATTGCTCAAGATGTGTATTACTCTATGCACATGCAAAGCAATTAAATGATGGTGTATAGTCTGCACTACTTGATTGTAAGTTCCTGAGAAGAAACTAAAATAATAAAATCTGATAATAGAGAACCTGCAATAGGAAGATCTAATAATGTGGAACTATTCTTTACAAAGCTTTTGTTTCCCAAGCTACACACAGTTCTTCAGATATTGCATAACATAGCTGCTAAATACTTGTTATATATTGTGAGTCTTGTTGTAGACTCACCTTTATTACAAAATTTAGTTAGCTATTTTTCTGGTGTAGCAGAGCACCAGTCCTGCCTGAGCTCTCTGAAACAAAGCTGTTACCAGCTTGCTCAGAGGCACACTTAGTTGAGTCAAGATCAAATTAATTCCCACACTGGTCAAAGATGATCTATGACAAGAATCCCACCCGTAAGGTTTGGCAAATTGGTTGGCTCTTCCCATGATCAAGAGAAAGTTCTAGAGGAGAGCAATCATCAAGATTGCTGCCCTATTGCATGTGCTGTGCCTGTGGGCTACCTGGCCAGGTCTGTGTCCTTCAGTCTGAGACAGGCTGCAGGCAAGGCTGCTCGCAGCTCTGCAACTGTGCTGAGCTCCCACAGGCACAGCTGCTGCATCATGGCCACCAGCCTGGGAGTGGGAGGTGGCAGGGCTGAGAGCACCTCACTGCTTGTAAGGATGCAGACATCAGCAAAATGTTTCAGTCTCGGGCATGCTGTCACCTCCTGACACAAATTTTCGTTGCACTGCAATGCTGTCTGCAACCTTTCTTTCCAGTCTCCTGAAATACCTTTGTTACATTATTTGTAGTTCGAGATGTGCTCAGTTAGTAAAACAAATGTAGTGACCTTTTATGTTAAAATAAATAGAAAAAGATTTTAAAAATTAGGGAAGTGAAAGGTAAAGTCTGAAGGTTCTCTAACTTGTTTGTGAGCAGGAGAAAACAAGTGTTTTTTGCCAAGTTTCTTTGATCATCATTGTAAAAACTACGTAAAAACGGCAATGATAGGTCATTCTGATATTGCTGCATGCAAGAACAGAAAACAAATCATTTCCTTTTATAAATTAACAGATGATTGAGATTTCAAACATTTAATCATTTAATCTACGATGTGCTGATTTCAGTGAGTTTTTGACACGTGCTTGATTGTGCACATGAAGGGCTTGCTTTATGTGCTGGGAAGTCAAGTTGGGGAGAAGGGAAGTTTTGTTACTTTTATGTAGGTCATTCTGAATGTAATTCTTCCTATTTGTTTCTAGATACAAAGAGCACAATAACATTGTTGAATAGAACAAATTCTCAGCTACACAGCACTGTTTTTCAACAGTCACCACTTTAGCTGTGCATTTTCACTTGGGATGAACAAGAGCCTGCACGGCGTGCTTGTAACAGTCTGTGTGTCCATCTGGGTCATGGCCTGTCTTTCACATTGCTGTTGCCATTGCTGTAACACACCACCCACCATGTCACTGCGCTAACACCCACTGGCCTCCATCAATGTTTGGCAAATGTTGATGGAATGTCTTTTGGTGCAATTTTTTCCTCTCAAAGGAATTCAGTGGCAGTCCTTTGCTTCAAATGCTTTTCTGTGTCAGACACCATTCTGTCAGACTGCCCCTCTGCTGCCATCTCTCACACGGTGACAAAATGTAATGGGATATTGATGGGAAGGTTCAACTTTTGCTGCCATCCCACCACACTGATGTTGTCAGCCAATGTCATAAAATAGGAGGCGTTACTTTCAGAGCAGCCCTCATACTTAACAGCTTTCAGATGCTATAATCAAAGTGTATTGTAAATGCCTCTCGATTAATGGAATGGATGCTGGCAGTCGAGCTAAACTATGAAGACATTGCGGTTATGAAGTTATGTTGATGATTAAAACTCAAATCATTGATTTGTTTCTGAAAAAGCAGCGTGTATCTACATGTATGTTCAAAAACTGTTTATGATTTATATTCAAATTTACATTTATTAAATGAAACAAACAGCTCTGGCAAATGGTCACTAGATTCTGCTTTGGGCTAGAATGCTAACTTAGCTGTCCTTGTGCTATACGGCTTCTTTGTTGCCACTAGGAATGTGAGATATTGGGTTGCACTACACAATTTGAGATAGTGCTAGTCAATGAATGCCATCGACCATGCCAGATTCTAATGTCCTTTATCAGTAAAATAACTGTTTTAGCTTGCACATCTTTCACTTAGATTGCTTTTGACCCAACACCTGCAGTATATTTCCTATACATACATATATATATATATATATACACGTATATATGAAAAGACTTTTCTGAGTGAAAACTGGTCTTTCTGATTTCAAAACCCAGTGTTAATGTTTTCTGAGCTCTTAAGTGTGCTTTTCTGTCTTGATTTCTAATTAAAGACTAAACTTTTGCATAATTGGCAAACTATTGCTTACTTCTTGACCCCCACCAAAAGCACATGTATTACTGCACTCTTTACACATTATCTTCATTAAATCTTTAAGCAATTTACATCTTGCACGTCTTCTGATGCTGCCACATTGAGGTAGTAAAGCTCCCAGTTTTATTGCAGTTCTGGCTGACTCTTGCAATCTTAATTGCTTCAGGTTTCTGGTAACAATGTGCTGTTCTTCTGTTTATCTATTTTCTTTCTGCTTTTGAGTGGGTATGCACAGTGTTCAATTTTAACATTCTCTAATAGTGCATCAAGTTTGACAGGCACAGTAGGTAATTAGATTGTAGCAAATGTTTTTCATAACTTTGTAACAGTATATTTGCATATGAGTTGAGATCTTGCCAGTTATGTTAGACCCAATTGTTATATCATATTTCTAATTAAAAATTATAAAAAAAGAAATTCAATGAAGGTGTCTTTGTATATTGGGGAACATTTTTGGCTGTTTTGTTTTGGTTTCATTAAAAAATAAATGGACCTACACATAATATTCAGTAGACAATGAATTCTCAATTATGCAGAGTAATATGAATAGACACAGGGAAATCTGGCATTATATTTATGTAGAAACTGAATCCAAATGTATGTCTGTCACCACTAGCATGTACTTTGCTTATTAAATTCTATATAGTTACCCTTAATTATTTGTAGTTAAAGAAAAAAATAAATCTCTCTACTTCTTCTTGCCAATGTGCTGGACAGCTTGATATTGAAAAGAAACTGTTTTAACTGAATAATGCCCTGTAGGTGATTTCTGCTTCTTGTGCAGTACTTTAGTAGAGGGGAGTGTTGTTTCACATTGATCTCTGGATAGTTTCAATGGCGTACAGTTTTTTCATACTGTTAAAAAAGAATGACCATTATTTTGCATGTTATAACAGCAGCTGAAATGAAAAAGTTGTGAGAATCTGTAGAGAAAAAGTCTTTTATTGGTGTAATGCAAATGAGAGAATTTTGATTCACGAAATTAAAAGTGGAGTTGATGTGGGATAGGACTGAAAACACCGCCAGAATTTACCTGTAAGATAAAATCTGCACAGGAAAATAATTGTCAGTTTTCCAAAATCTTGACTTACCTTAATGCATTTATTTTCATTTTTATTGGTTCCGAAGGTGCATGCACATGTTAATATTTTTGAAATTGAATATAATAGCATCTTGTATATGTTATACAAGAGTGTTTTCTGAAACACTAAGTTCTTCTGTCTGGGAGGAGTTAACAGGCAATTTTGAAAGCTGCTAAGCTCATGGCCAGAGGCAGTTAAGTGCAGTGTTGCCTTGTTCTTGCTCACGGAGCATGCAGATTCTTTCTATTAGGAAAAGTGGGTCTTCAGTTACCTCTTCTATCATAGTATCAGGATTTGATTTCTCCCAGAAGTATTGGTTCATATATCAGGATCAACTAATTAATTGAATACTGGAAAGGCAAATTCAGAGTGATATTTACCAACCTTGGGTAATGGTGAGTACAGTTGTGGTTCTTATCGCAAATAGTTGAAGAGCAGTAAGGGAGAAGTTATTTTTCAGCCCTAGGAACACTGAAATATAGGCCTTTTTATAGAAAGAACTAAATGTGACAGCAAAACCTTTCAACTTTTTTCCCCAACTTGCATTAGTATTCGTCTCTGTTGTGCTTTCCATCAGCTAGCTGTCCATTCTGGACTGAATAGTTAATCACTTCTAAATGCAAATACGAAATTTATTTTAATCAGGTAAATTATACTGGCTATATAGAAAAAGGTGTTTTTAACGTTTAGTTACTTTTCCACTTCATGTAGGCCGTATGAATGTCGTGCTTCAGACAATGCCCTTTTTTCCCTGCAGATATTTCATAGGTTATCTGAGGTAATTCTTTAGACATTTAGGCTCCAAATATAGAATGGCCACAATAGAATTCCAAATGAATGCTCTGAGTCTGTTCCTCCATGTTTTATTTAACAGCTTCTCAATTTAGCATCACGTTTTGGATTCCAGCTAGTTAAATTTTTATCAGACTTTAAGAACAATATCACATACTAAGCTCTTACGTTTAGACTTTCTTATGAAAGATATTCTCCTGCACAGTTGCTGAAAAGTGAAGTGTAATTTTTCTGAAGGTACCTCAGAAAAAACTTCTGAGCTATTGAACTGCTTCTCTTGGATGCAAATTCCCATCTAGGTAATGATAATAAGCTAAGGAAAGTTCATCCTTCTTGGGGCATGTAATATGAAGCAGACTGTATAAAGGATTCTCTGAAACACTCGTACTTGTGTTAAGAGCCGTTCAAGCTGGTTTATCTTGCAGAGAGGTGGAGTTTGCTTATCAGACTTGAGTCATTTAAGCTCACTGCAATAATCTGCCAAACAATAATCTGAATTTACAATGCTGGCATCAACCAAAACCATCATTTTGCTAATACTTCTCCAGCTTATAGAAATTCATATGTGTTACAGCATCTAGAAAATAGGCCACAAATGAGGATCCTGCCGTACTTGTGGAAAGAATGATTCCTGTGTGAGAACTATTCCAGTCTGTCAAAAAGAAAATGGGTGGTTTGACATGGAGATCTAACAGAGCTTGCTCCATCACTAGTTAATCGTCAGAATGTAAAAAAAAAACAGATAAAAGCTTGGTTCATATGACATGGGCACAAGATATTTTGGACTGTGTGCGGAATGTATTGGGAAGCTGCCTGTCTCAGGGCCAACAGCTTTATTGCCCCACACACCCACTCTCTTGGCTTTGCCCAGCAACACCAGCAGAGGATTTTGAAGGTGAAAGCCGCCTTTTCTAGGTTTGTACAAAATTCCCATACAATAAGAATGACACATCTTTACAGTCATAATTTAACTTGAAATAACTATTTGAAAAACTGTTATAGAAGAATCCTTGGACACAGAACTTAGCAAAACCAATTTCTGCAACTTGGCATGACTTCTGAGTGTGGCCATTAACCAGACTCCGTGGGAACTGCACGTGTTCTGCTAAGCCGATGCCAATGGCCCATGGCTTCTGCAGAAGTGCTGTTTTCTGGTTCCTATATTCTTACTTCTCAAATTCTCAGGGCTGAAGTTACTATTTTTGCTGTTGCCAGAACGCCAAGAGAATCGTACCTTTATTCCTCTCTGTCTGACATGTTCTTACATGGCCAGATGGAGTAGCCTTTTGCAGGTGCTTTCTCTGTGCTTTTTACCTCCCTACTTAAGTAAAACAAGACCTGGTTCCTAGATTTGTCACACACATTAATTCAAGGAATACATTGATACATTTCAGGCTTGCTAAGTAATTTTTTTCCTGACAAAGAATTAAAAGATGCAGGGTTCCAATCTACCTGCTTACTCTGCACTTTTTCTAAGCATTGCAGTCTGGTTGGTGGCTTATTACTAACATGCAAGGGTAAAAGTGAGGGTGTGTGTTAGAAGGAGGGTGTAACAGAGGCTTTCCACTGTCAGTCAGCATTATTTCCTGCTTGTTTTCTTTGTTGGAGAGGTTTGTCAAGAGATACTTTTTTAATAGACCAGCTTGTTAATATTTTATAAAGAAAAAAGAAAAAGAGAGAAGTAAAATCTAATTTGATATATTTTTTGTGAGGCACAAAAGCTTTGTTTTCAATATTCTGTGATGGCATGTAGGTAGATGACATTCATATTATGATATAAGGCTACAAAGCAAAATACATGTCATGTTCTGGCTGAAGTTTGATGTTTTTAGGTTGTTGCTGTCACTGCTGTTTTGTTCTGAAACAGTGAACATATTCACCTATCCTAAAGTTATTTTTACTTTTAACTCCAATTATTGTCTTAGATATATTATTTAGAAGAAGTGGAAAAAGTATTAAATAAGGAACGGATTTCATATGCTTCTAAAAGCTGGAGATGTGATTCTTTATTACAGGTTAAAAAAAGGTCAGCAATTATAAGTAAGTCAATGTTAGCTAACAACACCACTTGTTTTACCTTTTGACTTACTGATGACCCCAGCTGTTTTGACATGGATGAGCTTTGTGATGGCTTCTGGATGGAAATGCACGCATAGTCGCTGGCTTTGGTGTCAGATGTAGTCAGTTTGTATTGATGCCTGGGTAAGACAGCTTATATATGTAGGCACTTAAAATACTGGTAATACTGGTAGGTAAACTGAGAAATTCTAGCAAATTCCTCACTGCTGTAGCTGATCTTCTGTAGCTACAGTTTGTAATATTTGTAGGTATGGTAACCTACAAAGGGATGTGCAACTCTGTCCTTCCTGTAGGGACATCTGTAGTGCAGTAAAAATCAAATATTCTGCTTAAACAAACTAACGCTGAAGGTCCATCCCTCAGTAGGAAAGCCACTCAACTGGATTTTGGTAAGCTTAGTTTAAATGTCTTCTTGATTAGTTTATAATTAGCAACCTAAAAAAAATGTTAACAGTGGAGTGACGGAGACCTATTCCAGAATAACTGCCATGCTCACAGTCAGGACGTTTATGTAGAATACACGAGTTGGATTCCATCTTCAGTCTCAGGCTTTTCCAAGACAGTACATAATGAGATTCTGAGATTTTAAAGCTGCCTAGTTATTCTGCCTCATCCTTCAAAAGCTTGCTGCATCTTCATGGCACGAAGAGAAAAGTGTAAACCCACTTTTTTGCTGTAAATAAACAAATATTTATTCTATTCTTCAGTGTGTCTCAAAACTTGTGGACTGTGAGATTTACTTTTTGTTACTATTTAAACAAAAAAAGTAATTTGAATGTATTTTAAAATGAAATGCATTTTGGGAGCAAATAGACTTATCACTAAGAAAGTGCTGAGAAACTTAAGGCTGCATTTCCTTTAAATGAAAATTAAGGAATGTAAGGTTTATGTTTCAAGAACTGATATGATGAAGTAAAACTGTGCATTTTTTACAGTTACATACAATACAACCATTGCATACGGTATAAATTTGTCAGCATTAAGTTGTATGATGAGCTGCAATTGGAGCTGTCTGGTAGGAACATTTCTGAACTTGTTCTTGAGTTACAGAAGCCTTTGCGTGAGAATGACACATCCCCAAATTAATAATAATTACCAAAACACACTCTAAGGTATTCTGTTGATATCAAAGCATTGTGAATGAAGTAAATTCCTGTTTAGTCGAACAAACGCTTTCATGAAATGTGATGTTTTCCCATTTAATCAAGGTGGGAAGGCAGGTAGAATTTAATAACAGGGCAAAAGATGCTGGAACAAAGAATGGAGCAGGTACAGCAGGAGTCCCACTTGAAACAGTTATCTTTAAGGCACGTCTCAACTTGAGACTTGACCCTCCTATATGAAGATAAAGCCACACTTCTAGAATGTTCACTGTGTGAATATGACAGCATGGGGTATTAAATCACAGAAATTTGGTCCATGCATTATAATCTTAGGCTGGAGAGGTCTTTTTTGAATGCCATGTATAAAGAGAAGATTTCTCTGTGTTGTGTCTAAGTAAAGGTAGTCTTGCCCAAGATTATTTATATATGTAGCTTATATTTTGAATAGTTCTTTGAATTTTGCTTTTTCTCTTTTTTGAAAATGACCATAATGGTACTTTTTCAATTTGCTTACTCTTAACACTTCCATTTCTCATGTACTTTTGTGATGGCTATGCATGCTGGTGCCTGGCTTTTAATCTGTGGTAAATATTGATTATAAGAAAAAAATGAAGGGTGATGTTCTGTTCAGCTCAGTATTGCACTTGTTGGGGCAAAGGTTAATGGTTTTAAATTGAAAAAAAGTCAGATTTAGATTAGACATTAAGCAGAAGCTCTTTCCTAAGAGTGTGGTGAGGCACAAAGCTGTGGGTGCCCCATTTCTGGAGGCACTCAAGGCCAGGTTGGATGGGGCCCTGGGCAGCCTGAGCTGGTGGGGGCAGCCTGCCTAGGGCAGGGGTTGGGACTGGATGGGCTTTAAGGTCCCTTCCAGCCCAAGCCATTCTGTGGCTGTGAGTCTGTGCTCATTCTGTAATTCACTGCAGCAATCAGATAATCTGTACCATTAGCAAAGTAGTATGTGAACTGATAAACTTCAAATGAACATTTCTGTGGTTCTGGGATTTAATAGACGCTTTGACTTTTTTTTTTTTTAACAATTTTGGTATGTCGTTGTAATTACAGAATGTGAAATTTCCTGTATCTGGGAGGAGTTTCTTGCACTGTGAGATTATTTATATGCTGCTACCTGCTATGGAATGTAACTTACTCTTGGTGCTGTTGCTGTAAGCTTCTATGTATCAATTATCTGCCTCTGTTCACAGAGGCAGAGAAGCATTTAGACTACCATATTAAAAAAAATAAACTAGACAATCTGATAAAATCTGCTGTTTGAACACCATGGTTGTGTATGTATGAATTAATACAATGAATTTAAACCAAATTATAATCCAGAATTTATTATTCTATGATACAGATTCATGGAAGAAAGGCTTTCGTTGCTAAATCAACAGAACTTCTGCTACTTAGTTATGCAGATGCTTGCATGTTAAGAGTGTGTATGTCACATATTGCCTCTGCTGAAATGTGTCAGTCTTTATTTCTTGAAGACTACAGACTCTGCTATCTTATCATATCATTAGTTATCTTACTACTTGCTTAACAAATGACTTATTCTGTTTTAGTGCTTGGTTGCTTTTTTGTTTGTTTGTTTCTTGTTTATTTTTAAACAAGTACTTAATTAGCAAGTTTAGTTCATTTTTTCATTAATATAAATGCACTTGTTACT
Source organism: Tympanuchus pallidicinctus (assembly GCF_026119805.1). Classification (NCBI taxonomy): domain Eukaryota; kingdom Metazoa; phylum Chordata; class Aves; order Galliformes; family Phasianidae; genus Tympanuchus; species Tympanuchus pallidicinctus. Next base: position 9,320,720 of record NW_026294739.1, on the reverse strand, counting down.
ACTTGGAATGGAATTTTTAAGCAAAAGTAAAGCATTTGTTAGGTAGACTGATCTAGTTTGAAAATCCAGACAAGCTCATAGGGACATCTAATAGTAATCACTGACATAGGAAATTGCATACTTCTCCTCCAAAGTAACCTGATGAGCAATATGATAAAGAAAAATATGTGAAGAAAAGGTTGCAGAACGGAGACTTACAACATCAGGGTAAAAAAAACATTCAGTGCGCTGGATTTGCTGATGTGTGGTAACACAGCTTGGCTGTAGGAAGACTGATGAGGATGTAGAATGTGTTACTGGAATGGAAATATAAAAAGGTAATTTTGTTTTGGAAATATTTCTAAAATAAGCAGTACAGGCTAAATAGATGGAACAGATTTAGCAATATGGTGGACTAATAAGAAAATGAAAAGGGAAGGGGAATAAACACAATCCCAGTTCTGCAAGGTCATTGCAGTTTGTAATCTAATAAGAATTGGTGATGAAGAATAGTAATAAATCAGCAGGCAGAATTTCCTATATTAATGTAAAAGGACAAGAACAGTAGCTGTTGGGTATATCCTGAATTGTGAATATATTCTAATTTCTGCACTCCAGCATGTGTCTTTAGTTCCAAAGTAATTGTATTATGTGACAAGAAAATATAAGTGGTTTCCAGCATATGGAAAGTTATTTTAAAAGAAACAGGAATTGTTTTAGCAGATGGCTTGTCAAAAACTGCTTTGCTTTGCTTTTATTTTTCTGACTTTTGTCTGGGTGGACGAGAGAAAGGAATCCTGAAGAAATTTAAGATGGGTCACTGCTGTGCTTCAGTCTGCTTGAAATACCAGTTTCCAGCCTTTGGACATTTATAGTGAAGTATGCCTTCGTTTTCCATCCTGGTAGATGCCATAGTAAGGCATTTTGCAGACACCTGCAGCACTTCTTGCTGTAATACAACTGGGTTCAGGATAGAGAAGGTTTTGGTGCACAGCTATGCAGTTAAGATACCCAGAATTTCTTTAGCTGCATTTCTGACATAAATAATACTGGCCAATTTCCCCAGATGACTAAAATAATCAGTTTGTGTTGTGGTGTTTTTTCTGTGCAATGAGGGACTATGTAAATAGTTCAGTACATGTTTTTATTAAACAAATCTCAGGGTGGGGAAGTCATAAATCAGGCAGTCTGAATTTTTTTTTTCCTTTTAAGGTTTTCAGGGGCAACATTCCATGTCTTATCAAGATTCAAATCCTCTTTTAGATCATAAATTAAAATGAAATTACTAATTATTTCTTCCTTACTTGGCATTTTTTTGTGCAAGAAATTATTCCTGAATGTCTTTGTAAAATATGCAGTCTGTTCTAATAAAGGCTAATAAAAAAATAACAGGACTGTGACAAATCAAGCTGGCAGTACGCTGGCAAAGCTGTGTGACAAAGCTTATGCAAGAGCCACCTGCTTTTTTCTTACCTTTCAGTCTCTCACTTTTTCTAAATTCAAATCTGATCTACTAACCTAAAAAGACAAAGATCCCAGATTTTTTTTCTGCCTTGTAGGCTTCTGTTTACCTTATTCTTTTCAGGGCCAGCATGGCTGGCCAGATCTGAGCTAACATGTAACCTGACTTACATAGCCACTAAATTCCAGTGAACTGTCTTGGGCACTAGTTCATTCCTTCGAGGCTGTTCCTGAAATCAAACTAGTTTGATGTTCTGGCTAATTGTTATTTATCTTAGCTGACTGAAGCTGCCTTCCTCCTTGTGTTAGGTTTTCCAGTGATCCATCCCTTTGTTCCATTTGGCAAAAACTGATAGCGAGCGCAATTTGATCTTGCTGAAAGCAATAATGAACAAAAAGGTTTATCTGATTTCAGTGGAACTTAATGTTTCATTTACCCGTTTTGTTGTTGCTGTCACTTGAAGTCAGTGATGGCAGAGGAGCCCGTATGTAGTCTTGTCTGTCTCCACCCCTGAACCATTTGACAAATTCAGGCCTATTTCTTCTAAGGATGAATACCATGAAGGTTTAGTATGTGTCTGGGTGTCATAATCTCATAGTATTTTTCTTTTGATTTTATTTTAAAGACCATTAAACATATTTTCTTCCTGTTTTCTTTATTTTTTCGTTCTTTTTTTTTTCTGTTTACTCCTCTCCCATATGTGGTTCTGGGATTTCAGGAAGTACTGATAGAGCACACATGTGAATAGCAGAAATTGACTTGAGTTTCTCATAATCAAATGCAGGAAACTTACGATAATGAATTGGTTACTGCCAAGAAGTACTGATCTTTCCAGATGAGCTCGTAATTAAGCAGCAGATCATTTGAGAAAGAAAATATTACATGAATCTGCTAAACTATCCAAAGTTGTAAAGGAGCTGCTTTTTCTTCAGCCATTTTTGGAGAGGAACATAGGTTTTACAAGCCTAAATAGAGTAAGAAGGCTTCAGGACTGTCTGTAACTCAATACACCTCATGTAGTCTATGCAATAAAACAGGAATTTTGCTCACATGCTGCTGTTTCTCAATGAACTGTACTAATTTTCTGTTACATTCATCTTGTGAAAAGAGTGTATGAATTCTTAGTGCCTGAGTGTTAATTGACTTCATTATTGGAGACAAACGATGATTGAAGTTTTGATTGGGTAACAAAAATAAAAGAAAAAAATAGGAGGGCCTAAAAATCTGTAGTCTTCAAGGATATCATTAGAGTAAGTGTTCCATGATGGCTCTGCAACTGTCACATACTTCAGCTTTTGTAGAGACTGTGTAGACACTGGAACAAGTAGTGATAGCGGAGTGCTGGAGAGTTCCACAAGAAAGCCTTTCGGAAGCCCAGGGACAGGGACTGAATTATTGTAAGGGCATTTCTGTTGTAAACAGGAGATCTCAATAGCTCTAAAAATTCATTCTGCTCTGTGCCCAGCAGTAGATGGATTTTTGTATTTCTCCTGCATGTTAACCTTGTAAGTAGAAGCAATAATATATATGCTTTACATGCATAAGTAGCATTTTTGGCTTCAGTTGGTTTAAAATTGAACATTTTCCTCTGCATTAGTGAAGTGTCCATCTTTATTTCTTCAATCTAATGTTTCAGAAAGCAATATTTTTGATATAATTTCTTTCTAGCTTTTTGTTGTTAATGTTAACAGTTCACATTCTGCGAGTATCTTGCAGCTGGATGCTTCAAGGACATGGCTTACGGTGGAGATTTCTGATTGAAGATATGGAAAACATTATTTAGTGCCAACTCATTTTTTAATGTTTTCATATTACTAGGTAAAATCACACAATAACAATTGAATTATTCAATACTAAGAATATTAGCATAAAAATAAAATAAAAAGACATAAAATATTTGTATTTATATTAAAAAAAATTCTTCTGTCATTGCAATTCAAATCTATTTCTTTGCACTAAAAGCTCTAGCACAAGCCATGTTTCTCCTTCTTTATCATCTCTAAATCTGTCTTGTTACAGTAAAGAACTCTGAACCCATGATTCATCTTTAATGTTAGAAAATCAGACTGATTCTATGACTAGATATTTTGATTAATGTTATACTTCTTTCTTCTGTGTTGTCAAAAATATTGCTCCTGATCAACTACTCTTTTGTTCTTCTCTTGCAATCATTAGTTCTTTCCTGTTTCAGAGTTGTCCCACTTCCACCCTCTGAAATGTCTTTTGAGAAATGAGGAATTACCAGATGAAAGAACTTTTTTTATCAACATAGTATTTTTAAAAATCTTATATCTCATAAAAATATTTTCAGTGTCTTTAATTCAAAGAGATTTTCTGCAAGGCAAAAGGCAAGTATATTAAAAACAGGAGAGGAGTTTTGCTACGATTATCAGTTAATCACATCATGATTTTCAAATTTTGTGACTTTAGTGGAATTCTTGAAAGAACAAGAGCAAATCCAAAACTATTCCTGGGCATAAGGAAGCAAAACAGGAGGAAAGAAAAAACTACATTTGTGACTTTTTGGTGTGTTTTTTTTGGCCATATTTTCATCATCCTTTAAATTACTCATTAAGACTACTTAAAACTATTTTTGAAACAACTAATATTCCCAGATCAGGGGCAAGTGAAAAACAGCAACCAACAGCCATAATGAGGTTATGCTGTTGTTTGCCATTTTGCAGATACAGCAGCAAGAATCTTTTCCTGCCCCAATGTACTTTCTGTCCTCAGAAGGAATAGCTGTTGTGTTGTGTCTTAAAATATCATGTAACCTGACACAATAAGATATGTAGGATATGGCACAGCAGGGATTTAATGAACCTTTTTTTTTTTGTCCATTGTCTGAAACCTCTTACATGGCACACCCGTAAGAGAGGTTTAAAATTGCTGCTTTTCTTTTCCTGTTTTCTCTTTCTTTTTTTAAATGTATTTGGTCTTAGTATGCATGTATTTACTGAAGGTCATGGACACAGTAATGTGGCAAGATGTTCATCTGTAGTTTTCAGTATTTTTCAAGAATATTTAGCTTTTTCAAAAGATTCTATCTCATGCTGTGATGTAAATTCTCACATTTACAAATGGAATTTTGTTGAGTTTGGTGGGCCTTTGGAGATGCACTATTGTGCAAAATGCCCTATATTGCTTTGCTATTTGTAGACTCCTTGCTTCCTGTTCACTTGTTTCCTAAATCACCAGCTTTCAATTTGATTACAGTTGGTAATGCAGCGTTTTTAATACTGTCACGAAGACATCAGAGCGGAGCCATGGGAGTGACAGTATGCTAGTGCTTCAGTGCATGTGACTGGGAGGCAATAGGCTGGCTGATAACTGCAGGGACAAACTAATTCTTTCATGGCAGCAGGGAACATTCACTTTAATCCTTGTAGCTATTGTCTAAGGAGGCAAAGGCTTCAACCCCTAAGTGCCTGATAATTTGAATAGCCACAAAAGTTTCTCCTTATGTCTGAAATGATATCAGTAGCTGCTGTACATGACTTGCTGTCCATTATCACAAATTGCTTTAGAAGACTATGTTTGGTTTGCCACCAAAACTGAGCATTTTTGCTACAAGCATTAATGAAATCTTGCTAAAAGTACAAGAATAAAACAAAACCCATGGAAAACCTTATTAAAAATGCAAGCAAGCATGCAGGACTGTAATAAAAGACTGTTCAAGCTATCTGCAGGAAATCGAATTCTGGTGCTGTTGTCTTTGTAGTAAATATCAAGCTTCCTAGCATGATCACGATAAGATTGTAAATCCTTACCCTCTTAAGCAAAGGAAGATGCGACTATAGTACTTAATATTCTAACGGGGAAGGGCCCTTTCATTTGTGCCCCTTCATCCAGAGGGGGCACAAATCCTCTCCAGTGTTCATTAATACTGTAATATGTTTGGTAACAGCAAATTCTAGGGCAGATTTAAAATGATAGATGATGAGGTTGTTTGCTGGGCAGTACTTTACTGAAATTCATCCCACCTTTTCTACACGCATCTTTCAGCATGCTGAACAATGAGTATAAACGGCATCCTGGAGACGCCAGTCGGAGATCTTATGACAAACAACTTTCTGCTTGTTATCTCTGATGCGGCTGAGAGAAAAAAAATCAGTAAGCACACAGAGGAATAATTCTGCTCTTTGTAATGACAGGTTCCCTGCAACTGTGGGAGACGAGATTGGATCTGCTGTTCTAGAAGGGTGGGCTAAATACAAAATTTTAATTCCTTCCACCAGAGATTTTTGAGGTAGTTTCAGTCTCTGTGATAAGAAGATTCAAACTGGAGTCATCTGTGCTAAAGAAATGGAAAGTCCGTATTTATAAAGTAGACACATGAGACTGATCTAGAGGATGAAATTACAAGAATATAATCAAAACTTCTCATTAGAAAGATTGTGTTAGTATTAACTAGAAAGATAAAGCCCTTAACAACAGTAACTCTGTGTGTTACGTAAGTCATCATCAAGTTTATTTCTAATAATAATTTTAGAAGGACTTTGGGATCACAAGATAATTTGATTTTTAAAAATATCCCCAAAAGGGTGTTCTACTGGCTTCAGTAGTGACAAAAGGAAAGAGTTTGGGCAAAAGAGCTATTTCAACTGGGGTTAAAGGAAGCACTGCCCCTAGCCACTGTATACAGAGACCTATTTTATGCATCTGAAGATTGTCTTATTCAGAAGGTGCAGGCATATGCTGCTGCTGTCATCTCTTAACAAGTTACTGTGTGTTAGCTGCCAGGAAGCAACTGAGTTCACACAGCCTGTCACAGAATGTGAGATAAAATGTTGTAGTTCAAACTGCTTTCACAGAGCAAGAATCACAGGGCCAAGAGCGAGTGAGGATGGGGATGGGTGCCAATGTGACTGAGTGATGGTAAGCAAGCACAGAGAGGTGGAAAAATTTTGTGCTCTTACCCCTGCTCCCACTGTCATTCATATATTGAATCCCGTTACTTTTGCAGTAAAATGATAAATTTTTCAGGAATCAGGGACTGAATGTTGTCTTGAAACTCTTTGGACATTGTTCTTTATGTGCTGACAGGTGCTTTGGTTATGAGATACAGACACTGACTTTTCTACATTGTCTCTGACCCTATTTAAAACAACAAAACAGGAGACTACATACCTGTGCTTTACATTTCTGCCAGCATTACCTAACTGAGAGCAGTAACATTGGTTGTAATGCTGTTATTTGAAATGCTCCTCTATCTGACCAGGTATATAAACATTTTCTGTTGCCAGTTGTCTCAGGTGGTAAAATATCTTCTTTTTGATGTATTGCAGCTTCAAATTATTATTACTTTTCACACTCCCCAGATTTTGTTTGTTCATACTCGCTTTGGAAAGTATGGCATCAATGAAATGCTGATCATGTCACACCTCTTTAATTACTCTGCCTACTTATTTTCTTTTCTTCTTTCCACAGCCTCTTGTGGGCAAAAGCTAGCAGAGTAGCCCATTGTCACATCCATTGAGTTTTTCAGGATTCTATGTGCTGTGCATTAACTTCACAGCTTTAGTGCATGACTGTTACTGGCTCTTGTTGCTTTTGTGAGAATTGTGTGCCTATTTTTTGCCTTAACTTATCTGTAAATATCTGAAGCCTCAGGTGTCTAAATCAAGAAATGCCTTTAGCATTTGAACTAATGAACTATTACTTAATATGTATTTGTGTCTTGAGATTGGCTGATGTGTTCTCATTTTTCTGTGGCTTCAACTATAGTTGTTACTGTTGTTCTTTGTAGGGGCACTTTGTCTTGTAGCTCTCTTGCTGTATATTTAAGTGTGAGCATATGCTGCGATCTTTGCAGCAGTTAGGGCACTTAAAAAGACCCGATTTTCCATCTGGTTACTAGTTTATACAATGCCTGTAAATGAAGCTTCGTTATTTTTGAGGTCATAGAATGGCTTCGGTTGGAAGGCTCCTCAGACATCACCTAGTTCCCACTCCCTTGTTGCAGGCAGGATTGCTGACCTCTAGATCCAGGCACCAACTCTGGCTGCCCAAGGCTCCATCCGTCCTTGCCCTGAGCACCTCCAGGGATGGGGCACCCACAGCTCTCTGTACAACCTGTGCCAGTACCTCACCACTCTCTCAGTGAAAAAACTTTCTCCTGATATCTAACCTACTTCTCCCTTCCTTTAGCAAAAAGCCATTCCCCCTTGTCCTGTCACTATCTACTATTGTAAACCAAATCTGGCTTGAACTTCTTGCTGGGGTCAGAGCTCTTAGGGAGAGACAAACTGTAGGTTCTGTAAAGGGTTGTGTACCTGAATAGAGGTTGTAGTATGCTCTTGTTTTTAAAACAGAAAAATATTTACGATTTCAAGTTCTTTCAGCAGATTGCTCGTGAATTTCTCTTTCATAAAAATATTGGAAGTTTATTTCTCCTATGATAGCACCAATCTCATCATAACTGTATTTGTTGCAGAACCTTAAGATATTGAAGTAACATTATTAACCTTGAATTAGGCAATGACCCATATGTTTAACCTCAAAGTTAAGTTAATTTGAATTGGTAAGTATTTTGTATAATTTTTTTTTTTAAATCTTTGCATATAGATTGGAATATTAGCTATTTTTTAAATAAAATAGTACATGTGATTTTTCAAGATCAATTAATAAATTCTCCAGTAATATAAGGAGTTCATATTTTAGGAATGGCATATAATGAATTTCAGTTACTCGTGAGTGAATAACGTATTTGAAACTAACAGAAGGTTCATTTGAGAAGTAAAAATGTTACGAATTTTCTTATCATTGCTTATCATAATTTCTCATCATATTTTGTGCACCCCACTGTTGTTCAAGAAAAAATACTTCTAAAAAGGGAAAACAGTATTATGAATGAAGACACTATTGACAATTCTTTCACTGTGTGATGTTTTCATAATGAAATAATAGCATAAACAGACTAATGTGATGTGTTTCTGTAACGCAGTTAATGCATTCTGTTCAGAACTACCCATCAGTTTTACCACCTGTAATGTGAGAGCCACTGACATCCTGTTTAACAATTGTCCTGTAGGTTGCCAACTCCTACTGAGGGTAAAATGAGATGATGCTGAGGCAAAAATCCTCACTGCTAATCTCCTCAGATCTATATTTATTTATATAATTTCTGATAGATAGTTGACCTATCTTATTTTCAGGGTGAATATTTTGACTTCATTTTGTTTATAAAAAACATCTCTGCCAAGTATGGAAATTGAAGAAAAACTGTAAGTTGGTTTAGCTTGTGTGCTGGAAATGTAATATTCAATCTATTCTATCGACACAAATAGCAAACAATTTGAATGGCTTTTCCCAGCAGGATAGAGGAGTATATATATATGTATACATATACATACATATACACATGTGTATATGTATGTATATGTATACATATATATATATACATACTTTATATGTATATAAATATTAAAAATAATCTGCTGAGAAGAACTGAGGAAGAACTACAAGGTTCTTCTCAATAATTATTTATGTGCATGCTCACATCTGGCAGTACTCTGTACTTAGTGGGAAGTAGATATTTTCCTTTTGTTGAGGCAGAGGGAAAGTGATCTCAATTTATTCTGTGGTTATTTGAATATGCCTGAGGACAGGTAAAGCAAAGCAGCTGATGTATGCTAACTTACCATGCAAGGGTAAGTTACCCATTTGCTGGTTCTCTGTTTTTAAAATCTATCTTGCTGGTTAAAATTTGCCTTGTTATGTTTGCTAGGTTTTCAAATAGATTTAGGCAGCCATACTTTTGATGTCAATTAAACAGGCAAACTCTGTAGGCATCTTTGCTGCTTCACTGAAGAAAATGTTTTCTACCCATTTATTACATTCTCTGGCAGTTTCATTACTCTGGATATTCAAAACTCATAGAATGAGAATGGCAGCTTGGAAGCAATCCAAAGTGCTTGCAGTTAACAGAGGTTCAAAGAATCATGTTCTAAATTATCCGATAAAGGTTTCTCTTCTTATTGCACTTACTGATGCCTTTCCTGGTAGGTTGGGGCATTGAGTGGAACCACTAAAGGAAAACAGTAAATGTTTACTTCTCGAAAGACGTGACCTATGTTGTCATTTTGGTGGGGTACAGTTCTTGGCATGAGCCTTCTAGAGCTTGACTCATTTGCCCTCTATGTTGCAGCTTGTTGTTTTTAATGTAGTTGCTATATCTGTGTTTTATGCAATACATAAGTTGTTTTTTTTTGCTCAAATTATGTGCAGGATGGGGAATAAAGCCCTGATTGTTGTGGCTTCCAAGGACAGCACTTTCTATATCTTTGTGGCCTCCCTGTTCTCAAAGGGGAGGATAGCCAGGGCTCACCCAGGTGCAATTCATAGTCAATAGCCATTTTCTAGTTAGAAATAACGCTGTGTAGACACTTTTTTCCCTCTAATTTGGCAAACTGTGACATTCTGATTCCTATGTGGACTTGGTGTATATGATCAGGTGCAAGTGATCATCACACCCTGTGAGGCAGTTTCACCATATCATGGCACTTCAGTTTTCCATGTGTGGCACAACAGTTACTACATTTTAAGTATCAGTAGTATCCTTAAACATATGTAAAAGGGATTGGAGGTAGATTTTTGGGAATGCTTAAGGTTGAGAAGCCTGTGTACACCAAGATACTGACACTGTTTAGTGTTTACATTCAGAAGAGACAGTCTCATTCATTTTAATTCTCATAATCCTAGTGCATCAGTGATTCTTTTATTGCTTTATTTTATTTTTTTTTAATTACTGTATTTATTTTTTATTATTTTTTAATTTATTTCTGTTTGGTCACAGTTGGAAAATTAAACTGCTGTTCAACTTGTTTTTCTGGACACTTTGTTTAGATGACATGTAGTATTTATGCATGCAATACCAATAGGATTTTGCAGTCTTTTAAGGATTAGAAAAGAACAGGTAAGTTAGAAATGTTTGCTAACTTTGGGGACTTATAGTTGGGTAATCTTCTGAATGCTGCTATTTGTCTGAGCACAGAAGTGTTCAGAAGAAACCAAACAGAAGAGAAAGAAAGAAAAACAAAGAAACTAACATGAAGCCCATAGGTGACAGGCTTAGCCTTGCTGTATTGAGATTTATTGCATTCTTTTATTTACTTGTATTCATTCCTGCTTGAGAGTTCCTATCTGTGGAGTGTTCCTATCCTTCTGTGCTTCACATTCTGAAAGAAATTGTTCTATCCAGATAACACAAGTGATGAGAGGAAAGAAATATTGTCTCAATTTTACAGTTAGAAAAGAGACAGGGAGCTTTTTTTTATTTAATAAGACAGAGAAAAGGAAAAGAAATCTGACTGTTCTCAGGTTGCGTTGGATGTTTCTGAGAACCAGAAATTGAACCAAAATTTTTACTTGAGTCATATCACAAAAAATATTTCCTTAAAATAAAATACATTTATTTGCTTAATACACTCATTCCAATGCTTCTTCCTAGGACACTCTTCTCTTTGGAGGAGCTGATTTATTTTTTTTCGTTGTCTCAGTTTTCTTATTTTTGTCTTTCATTTCCTAATTCACGTAAATGTTGAATGTGTGATAGAATGGAATTTAAAACTTCAGTGGATTGAAGGTCTGAATCAGTCTACATTTAAATCACAGGGTGAAGATAACTAAGCCATTCTTCTGAAGAGATTACATTGCTAGATAATCTTTATTTTCATTGCTATGTAGAAGATCTGAATCTGTTTCCATTTCCTTTTCATAAATGGATATGTATGCAAGCATTTTGTATTTCAGTTGTGCTTTAAAAAAAAACTGTTTCAAAATTTTTCATTTTTATTGTATCTCAAACAAACATTATCTTAAGGCTGTAGATTTTAATTTTTTTCTTTCTATTGCATTCAAAAGTTTATAACTTTTAATGTACAGTGCGTGGTTTGAACTTGAGGCATCTGATCATTTTTCAGTGCCGGTGACGTAGGATGGAGGTTATACAGTGTGGATCTTCCCATGATCTCTACCTGGTGTTCTGCTTCTGTATTAGGGCATTTCTTCAGCAACAGAGATGCCAGTTTATTCTACTGATATAAATCTCTCCTAAGATGTTTTTTACCTGAATGCATGCAAACTGAAGCATTTAGTCTAAATCCCAACCAGCTGAATTCAATTTACGTATTTGAAAACTGCAGCTTTCATCCTGTGACTGGAAACTATCTCAGGAAGTCAAAGCTGGAGGCTTTTGGACTCTGCTGACTTTTAAAATCCTACCATTGTTTTGAAGGCATGAGGTGCTACTGACAAGTGTGAAATGGCAGCCTGTGACATTGCTGTGGCAGCTTGGCTTTGTTAACAGATTAGCAGTCAGTGCATAGAACAGATCTGAACAATTAGCTGAATCCTTAATTAATGGCAGGACTTTGTTTTTTCCATATTTTATTGAAGCCAAGCAGGAAGATTGTATAGTGTTGTCTGTGATGGCAGGAAGTGAAATTAAAAAGAGAGTCAAGAATTAGTTTTGTGCTAACACATCTAAGAGGAGAGTTGCAGGTGGGAGAAAGACTTTGCATAGTGTTCAGCAGCTCATTTTGGCCTTCTTTACCTTGAAACAATTTTTTCTTCAGCAGTCTTAATAGGAAAGTGTTGTGAAAATTTCTGCTGCTTGGAAGCGAGAGCAAGCTTAAAATATAGCTGATGAACTGTACAACAGAACTGGGTTTTGTTCCTTCCTGAAATCCTTTTCCCCTTTCCTTCTTTTCTGTCATATATAGCTATGATTTTGCTGATCGAGAAGGTGTTCTCTAAGAATTTACTTATTCTGTTGATTTGAAGGAGAAAGAAGCTTTAAGGAGATAAGCCAACCTGGTCATAAAAATCCACACTTTGATTCTTGATCTTGTGGCAACTTGGCCTTGTTAACAGATTAGCAGTCAGTGCGTAGAACAGATTTGAGCAATGAGCTGAATTCCTAATTAATGGCTGGACTTTGCTCTTTCCATATTTTATTGAAGCCAAGCAGGAAGATGGTATTGGTTCTTGATATGTATATAAATTCAATATATACAAATTCAATATATATATATTCATATATATAAATTCAATATACACTTTGTTTTTAAAAGTGAAGAAGAGTCAGAGCTTGTGCCTGATGTCTAGTGTATCACCTAATATGTCTCCCCATGCAAAGTAAATAACATCCATAGCTACAACTGAATGTCAAGATAAATGAGCATACTGTATATTTTAAACAGTATTTAGATATATTAGATATATTTAGATTTTCTTGTGTGGCCTCTAACTCTTCTGCATCAGTCAGCAAAAAATCTGACATAATTAACTGTTTACAAAATTGACTTTCATAATAATGCTTCCTCTGCTGTTCAAAAGATATTACAGAGGCTAGAATACACAAAAATTCCATTAAAAGGAAAAGTTCCAGCCAAGGTCATGAAAAGCACAGTATTAGAAAAGGAAGAGTTAATATTAGGATTTGGTGCCCCTGGTACCAAGGCTTTGAACAGATGGGAAGGGAAAATTCCAAGTGTAGACCCAGTAATTACTTTGTCGTCAAAGATTCTGAAATTATGGACTTTAAGTGCCTGATATGTTTTGCTAATAGTGAAGTTACTCCTGGTTACTTCTAGAGGGATGGCAATTATAGCATTAAAGATATATACAGCTTATGTAATTCTTATTTATTATTAAACATTTGTTAAAACTATCGTTAACTGTGATGCTGTAGTGAGAAATAACATAAGAAGCAGCATTGCTTAATCAGGGAAAGAGTGGAATATTGTGCAGGATATTGGCTAGCTTTGGGAGCTGGGACACTTGGTTGAAATTTGCATGTTGAGACAAATGATGTCCGTTTGCAGTGGTGGATTGATTATCACTGTGAGGACAAATCAAGGGAACTGCCTGTCGGTATTGCTTAAGTGATGACAGTGAGTCAGCAGTGTGATGTAGCTCTGACTAAGGCAGAAATTTCATAGGTGCTATCGGGAGGCTATTTCCAGGGTAAACAAAAACACTGATGTGTTGGCAAAAAGCAATGCTAAATGAGTGTGCGCTGTGAGGGTGACCACAAATGGAGGGTCTGTCCTGCCCCAGGAGGCTGAGCTCATCAGGTGGAACTTGGGAGTGGTCTGTAGATGTGCTCTGTGAGTTGTAGAGGCAAGAAGCAGCGTGGAGGAGTGAAGAGGCATATAGCCTTCAAGTTAATGATGACCTAAGAAATGGAGTACAAGCTAGCGGTGGATATATCTAAGGCTGAAATCAGAGCAGAGCAGGCAAGTGTAGAGCAGGATTTTTCTCACATCGCTGAGCTCTGTCTTGTTCTAATCTATTACAAATGCTGCCTTAAAAAGAAGCTTCCCCCCCAATAGTTCCTGTTACAAAGCTTTCAGCACCAGAATGAGTTAGATTCTGAAACTGCTACCCACTAAATGAAGTACAGGCAAAAGGCCCCGCTGTTGTAAAATTGAATTTATGTCCACAAATAGGATTACATGATGTACTTTGCTCTGACAATGCACAGCTACTTCCTGACACGGTGACCTGTGTGAGCTCTGTGTCCTATTCCCACTGCTGTTACTGCTTCACATTTGTAGGTTTTCATGTTTTCCCTGGTCAGATTACTCCAAAGATTGTTTTGAAAATTACAGATTGTGAGTGGTAGCCATGCTCCTACTTCATGTTTGTCACGTTGCTTGGATGTGTTAACAGTGAGTTTTGCATGAGTATTCTGAGAGCAGCGATGAATATAGATCAGTTAATATTCTTTTTTAATCCTTTGAATTTGCTTCCTTGAAGTTGTATCAAAGATGAGCTTGGTTATTATATATGCTTGGAAGGTAAATACAGAAGGGGGAAAGAATCTTGTTTTACAGTGTTTCTAAAGCTCATAAATAAATCCTTTATATGCAGTGATTGACCTACATGATGGTTTTTTTCCTCAGTTCATTTCAGACCCTTGTGCTAGCAACCCCTGTCACCATGGTAACTGCAGCAGCAGTGGGGATGGCTACCTCTGTGCCTGCAGTGATGGCTATGAAGGAGCAAACTGCGAGCACTCTCGGCACAGCCCTCCGCTCCCCGAGCAGGCAGAGGCATCATCTCCTCGACAGAGCAGGCCTGTCACCTCCACGCTGGAGCCTGAAGTCATTCTGCCTCACTCACGAGCAACAGTGACGCTACCTACGTGGCAGCCAAGGGCAGGACAGAAAGTTGTGGACCTGAAATGGGATGAAATTGAGGTGAGAATATTCTGTTTAAATAAAAGCACAGAGAAAATTGCCTCTAAGTGTTGTCATGGTTGGATTGTCACTTGTGCATGATGTCAGGGCTCTCTACATTAGTGAGCTGAAGATATGGTTTCTGCCCTGAGTTAATTTGATGGTAAAATTAAGCACACACAAAAAAGGTATTTATTAAAGGTAATGAGGTTAAGGGTAGCCTTTCACAAACACTGCATTGGGTATTTCTTCAAAATGAGAATGTTTCATTCCAGTCATATATAAAGTAAATTTAGGGAAATCTATATATAAGTAGTTACAGGGCTGAACCCTATTTCAGTGAGTTCTGGTAGGCAATATCTGGAGAAACAAGCTTTATTTTTTGAAATACCTTTACCCGTATCTATTTTACAGTAGAACATATCTCAGGCACTGATGGTGAAGACTGGTGAGAAAGCACTGAAGCAGGAACAAACAACGATCTGTTTTTATTAGTTTAAATGCAAAGTAATCTCTGCTTGGGTGCTTTCAATGTCCTGATCAATTAAGGGCACGTCCTTCCTGGTGCGCCTGCCTTGCTTCGTGTGTGTTCCTCAATCTGTGATCTGGTATTGTATAAACATTTCTGCCTAGTTTGTGTTTCAGGTAGATTCTGTAAGCTTTTCAAACAGATTCTTCACAGTCTGTGAGAATTGGGTGTTCTAATAATTGAAATTCACTTGTCTTACCTGAGAAATACATACAGCTTATCAATCACAAATGCATTAGTAATGCTAATAGCCATTACACGAAAATATCACAGAAATTACTTGTGTTTGTATGTTTTTAATTTGTTATAATGGGTCTTGTGTTTTCACAGTATTTTTCACATAGTATGGTGATCTGTTCTTTGGAAGGGAGAGATACTTCTTCAGAAGAAACATTCCAGTTGCTAATTCAAGACGTTGTCTCTGCTCTTATATTAAACCAAAGGGAGAGCTGGTATGCCCAAGGGTCTGTGTTTCAAAGCCTCTTTGGTAGAAGTCTTAAGAGTAAAAAGTTCAGTGTTAAGCAGGAAAATACTACATTTCCTCGTAGCTTTAGAGGCTTTGCCAAGCTCGTTCATTACTTACACTCTCTTATAAGCAAAAATAAAACAAAATGAAATAACTTCAGTTTTTTATTGCAAAAATCTACTCTTTTGATCTTGAGATTAGGAGGTGCTATTGCTTTTTGGTGTTTGTTTTTTTTTGTTGGTTTGTTTGATTGTCAGCTTTCCAGGTTGGCCTGGTTTTCACTTTAATCTGATACCACAAGTGAACCAGAGCTTGTGAGACTCTTTTGTCTGTCTACTTAGAGAGAAATTTTGCCAGAATCTCATCATATGAATGTTCTCTCAGTCTTCCAAGGATGAATTTTCATGGAAGCTCTTTCAGGAAGTTTTGGGAACTCCTGAGAGAAATTAATCTAGGAGAGGCATGACGTATATTGGCAGTTGGACATTTTTTTTGCTAGGGACATACTTGGCAGTGTGTACTTGACCAGATATTCCCAGTAAGACTTGCACCAGAAGACAACATGCAGATGTCTTTGGATACTTTAACATTTCTCTCACTGATCTTACTATAACAAATTAGTCTTTTCCTGATAAACAAGCTGAGGTCTATAAACACAGACCATTAAGAGAAAAAGATTACACTGAAGATTTCTGAAATATAACAAGGGTTTATCTTTGTGCTCAGGTGTCAAAAGAGAGATCTTTCTTTCCTGCTTTGGGCAACTAAATTAATTGTTCCGCTTGCAAGGCAGATAAAACTGGCAATCGAAACTTCCCCAGTCCAATGATCTTTTGTATTGCAGTGTAAAAAAGATAGATATTAGTGAATAATAGGAAAAAAAAGAATGATCTCATTAATTCTAATCAAATAATAGATTCAACAAAGGTTTCTGCGTAAAAATCAACTGTTACAATAGCAGTGCCTTACTCCTATATACTACTTTCTCTTAATAGCTCTCAAATTGTTTTTCAAAGGAAATCAGTAGTGCTTTTCACATTTTGTACATGGAGATACTGAAGCACAGAGCAGTAGAGTGATTTGCCAGATACATGGCCAGGAATTAGAATGCTAACCACAGGAGTCCTACACTAACCTTTTATTTATACTCTAATGCTATTGCTATGATTCTGGGCTTTGGAACTAGTGATTAGAGCTACAATAAACTTGTAATTCTCTTTGCAATGTGGACAAACCTTGTTTTATATGGGTTTTTAGTCAGTACACTATATGTCTTTTAAATTAGTGTGGCTGGTCCAGGTGGAAGCTTCTAAAAGAGGGTGCTCATGTACTGCAACAGATGGATATCCTTAAGGAATAATTCTCCTTGAAAGAGAGACCTTTGAATCTTGAGGGCATTCCCTGTTGCTAAAAGATCATCCATTTTTTTTGTTGTTGTTGAAATAGCCTATGGGTGCATCATTGTTTTGATGCAAAAATACATGGAGAAGAAGTTCCTCTGACTGACCTGACAGACTTTGGCTCAGTTTACATCGTAGCATCCTCTCCAATGACCTGAGCTTGTAATCTTCACTTCAAGATCTGTTGATGTGGATTTTTTTGCTTTATGAGCTTGTTTCCATGATGCTTATCTGTATTATTCAGAACAGCTTCACACACTACAGCGTAAAAATGACCATTCAAGGAAATAATGTTGATTGAATGATTTATTGGAAGATTTTATGAATGTGGCCCCTCATTTTGGTGGTCAGCTTGAGACAAGAAGGCATCTGGTTAACATGATTTACCTGGTCATTTATCTGAGAGCGTAAGATAACCTACTAAGCTAGATAAGCATCTACCACTTGATGTAATATTAATAGTAGTAACCTGTGGCATGAATAAAAAAATTTATTGGTGTTACTGGAGGATTGCCGTATCAGAATCTTTGGTTAGTAGATCCTGCTGGCAGTGTGACTGCTGACTACTCAAACCACTTTAGGTCAGATGAGCTGAGCTATGCTCAAAAAATGCCTTTGACGGAATTTTTTGGCTAGATATGCAGACTTCCCTGTGTTAAATTTCAGTGCTACAATAGCTGGCAAGGCTTCTTCATTTGATACTGTTTTTGGACTCAGTCTGTCAGCCTTCCCTTGGTGCTCTTTAGAGAGGCACTCCTACTCTAAACACTTCTGCTTTCCTCTCCCACTGCTGAGATATGTTAGATGTAAGCCTTCATTTTCTTTCTGTTCTGGTTTTCTTTCAAGCATCGTCCCATATGAAACTCTCGAGGGTAGAGGCAAATACACTTGTGGGGTTTAAACTAAATGACACCAGCTTTTTAGAAGCAGTAGTATTTCCATGCAGCTGGATGAGGGGACTGCTTTTCTTTTACAAATCTGTCCTGAATGGGATTTCTGTGCCAGAATGATCGTGGCTTATTGATTGGCATTTTGACTAAAAGAAGATAGTAACTGATCTCCCATTTCACATGCTATTGCATTGGGTTTTCTTTTCCTGTGACTTCTCTTTGTAATTCTCTGCAGACAGCAGTTCTGGATCTTTTAGTCAACATCATACCTGTTTTAAATTCTCTGTAGTATTTTTCTCTTGCATAAAGAAAGCTGACAAATGTTTTATATTTTTTAGAAAATAAAAGATACTTTTCATCACCATTAAAGAAATTAAAGAATCAAAGAAAAGAAGAAATTGTGCAGGCCTTATCTTGATAGAAATTTCATTATATGTTTAGGAAGGGCAAAACTGTAATTTCTGAAACTTACTTTATTGAATTTAAAGTTAATATGCAATCATTTGGAAGATTTCAAAAAGCATTTGCGAGAGCATTCTTCATACCTCATTCATCTCCTCTGTTTCTGTGCTACTGAAGAGGAAAGGCCATCTTTCTTAATGACCATGTGAACTTTCATGGGAGGCCACCCGAGTGCAGTCTTATTTTTCTCAAAGGACCAGTTTTCTTACTCTTTCTATTAACCTAATGTCTTTTCAAATCTGTTTAAAATTTTAAGCATAGACCTTACCTTTTTTTTCTTTCCTTTTAAGTACTGCTTCTTAGAATGACTTAGGTTGGAAGGGTCCTTAAAGATAATCTAGTTCCAGCCCCCAAAGAATCTTGACTTTTCTATAAGATTATATTAATCTCTTTTGTTTAATTTCAGACAAATGTGAGGAATAATGTGTGCATTCATGTATTCTGTTTAATTCCTGACCAATCTTCCTAACTTTGCTTTGGCTTCATGGCTATGCAGATTTCCTTGTTCACGCATTAGGAGAGAAAACTGGAGAAAGGTTTCAGAGACAGAAAAACAGAGAACCATCAGAGATCACAGAGAGGAGGAAAGTGTAACTTAAAAATATACTAGTGTGTGCATGAGTTTGCTTATTTGAGTAAAAAAAAATCACTCCTAGTATGTTGGAATGGAGTTCTGTATATGCTGTGGTGTCACTGAAATTGCAGTGGCAATTACAAGAAAGAGATAGCAACCAGCTGCCTTATGAGATGATTTTTTTTTCTCACAGAATCACAGCCTAGAAAACCTTGCAAGAGAACTCTGGAGATTGTCCAGTCCATCTCTCTTGCTCAAAGCAAGGCAGCTAGAACAGGTTGCTCAGAAGTGTTCAGTCAAGGCTTGAATATCTCCACGGTTGAAGAGTCCTCAGTGTACCTGGCCAAAATGTTCCAGTGTTTGGAAGTGTTTGTTAGTATTCAGAAACATTCATTAATATCTTGTTAGTAGAGTAGTGAAGAATTGCTGAGACTAATGGGAATTTGGTGATTCCGCTTCCAGACTGTTATATCGGAGGAAGGTATGGAGTGTTTTGTAAGAAGTAAAATATTTTTGCAATCCTTTAAACTTGAAGGGTTATGATATCAAACAAATGGACACATAATGCTGTAGCATTGTGACTGTATTTTGCACTGTTGAGGATTAGCCTGTCAGTGTGCTTAAGGCTTTGTAGAAATACAACTGTCTGTGTGGTCAGCCATCCAAGAAATGTGCAAGGAAACTTCATTTCAACAAATATCTTCAGAGAACTACTTTCAGTAGTGCTAGACAGCATATATGTATTCTAGCATAAATGTAGACTTAGAGTCTCTGTGTTTCTTAGCCTCATCAAGCTGAAGGCTAGTATGCTTAATCTACCAAGGTAATAAAAGCACACATGCAAAAATACTTCCCTGGGATCTGTCTGTGTTGCAGGACTTGTAGAATGGTGTGTGTATTTCTTTCTATATATTGGTGTATGTGGCAGAAGAATATCTGCACAATTCACACTGTATAATATTTTCAGAAAAGATCTAATATGGAAAAGCAGAGTCTGTTTAACTCTTCCTAGGTACTGCAGCTGATATTCTTTTCAATCTCATCAGCACTGATGTTCTGGCTTGGTTAAGTAATCTTTCAGCCAAGTCACTGTTTTTTTTTTAAATTCCAGCTGGAAGTTGTAGGGACAGATCCTCTTCAGGAGATTTCACTCTTGTTTTCTCAAATGATTCTCTCCTTTTTGTCATAGAAAGACTCAAGATGTTAATGCTGTTAGTATCTTTGAAACAAAAATATAGATTTTATGTGTTAACTTCTCTGTTTAAAAGAAATCCACCAGTAATGTAATTTAGATACAAATTTACAGAATATAATACAAAAAGAGGAATACTATATTTCATGTCAACAGTTCAAAAATTCCCAAACTCTAAGTAATATGTTGAGGAGCATAAAATCTTCAGAATAGTCTGTGCTGATGTGTGAGATTATCTTTGTAAGCAGCTCCTAAGCATGCCTCAGGCTCTGGCAGGTACATCAAAATTTTGTTTTCTTTAGCAACTATTTTTAAAATAGCTGCATCATTTGTATTGTATCTGTGGTTTGTTCCCTGAGGAACTTCCTTGCTGGCTTAAAGGTTCTGTGCTACTGAGTGCAGCAGGGGAATTTTGGAAGACTTTGATCTCATTGCCAACATATGATTTTTTTTTTCCCACAGATTATTTTTAAATGACTTTAAGTGTTTGACACTGTTTGTGTTTTTGACTTTAGCCATTTCACTTTTAAATTTAAAGAGCAATTGCAATAGTAAGGCAGGGTTTATCATGGACTCTTTATTTTACATTTTGAAAATAATTTCATTATGTTTTCCTGAGTTCTGTTTTAAATTTCCTACTGTTTTTTTTTTTTTTCCTTAGAGTGAGACCCACAGGTTGTTTTCATCTTCTGACTGCCCTGCTTTATTGTAATGTACTTGTCTTCTTTGTCCTCATTTTTCAGTCTTTCAGTTCTTAGGAGTTCTCTTCAGAAAAGAGAGACACATGCTTAAAAATCTTTATACAAGATTCCCAGAGCTATGAAAAAGCTATGTGATTTATTTACTAAATTAGATGTCAGAGCTGTCATTTTTGTCTCTGTAGTATTTGTCTCAAATAGGGTAGTGCTGGCACCGTTTCTGTTCCTCATGGATGCTGCTGTTTCTTCTTGTATGTTTTGTCTGATCCAAGTACCATTTTTTGTAATAGAAAAAAAATGAAGTTTCAGCTGCTGTGAAATTCTGTTATTTCACATCCTACTGGTTTAGATAAATATTTTAGGAGGTTCTTAGTCCATGAAATCAAGGCCAGTTGTAAATGGTGTTCCTTCTTGGAGAAGGAAATCAAACATTACAAATCATCTTATCAGAGGAGTCAAACATGCATTTTGTTTTTCGCTTTTCTTGGTTACCAAAGAATATTTCCTACTTGTGTTTTTTATGCTGAACAGTCCTTACTTCTGAATGCTTTGAAAATGTTTTTGAACTATTGCGGATTTTCACAGAGTTAATTGCTCGTTATGCAGCCACTCTTGCTTCGTGAGCTTTTTTGTCCTTAAGTTTCCAAGAGTCGTATACTGTTTACTTCCAAGTTTCTAATATAGAATAGTAAGGTAAAGGAAATGCTTAAATTATTTTTGTTTTCCTGCTTGTGATCTAAGGTAGTAGATACAAGACATTCTGAAAATATATTCTAACACTGAATATGTTGTTACATGCACTTGTAAGAGTATGAGAATAAAGACTTCGATACACTGAGACATACAGATTCTCAAAGAAAAAAATATTATGAATGTGGGAAAGTATATAAAAAGAGTGTTAGCCAAACTCATTTTAATTTCATCAAGTTTTGAACATTAGCTTAATAATTTTGACTTCCAGTTTTAATAGGTATATTATCTTTTTTCTTTTTGGTGAGTTTCTTAAAAAAAAAATTGCATTTATTTTTATTTTCGTAAGTTACATGTTTATTTTCATAAACTGCATACATATTATATGTGTGAGATAATTCAGCAATGAAGAAATGAGTTGAGTAATCATGCACATTTTTGGGGAGAAGTGAATACAGAGAATTTTTCTTGTCTGAGTCAAAGTCAACTCTGAGTCCCTTAACAGTTATTTTTTGTATCATATTCTGGACTTTTGTTTTTTGTATTTTCACAGATATTCCATGGTAGCATTTAACATGTGAATTATAAATAAAATTATAAGTTACATTCTGATTTTTCAGTGATGAATGATTAACTCAAGGCAGTGTGTCAGGCATCTGTTTTCACTTTGTCAGTATGGCTAACATGAAAAGGTTGCACACACATTCCAGATGATTGAAATAATAATGTTGCAAAATCTGCTTAACCTTAATTTTAAGGTGACATTGATTTTTTTTTTCACTAGGGTGATATTTCATAGGTAAGATGTTGATGAACTACTTAATAAAAACTACACATAATGTAAGCGATAGGAAAAAAAAATATGCCATATAAATTATTACTTATATGAAATGAAGATGTCATTGAAAATAGTAATGGTTTTCAAACTACCCTAATAAATTATTATTCTACAATGATGTGGATCTGTTGGAGGGGGTCCAGAGGAAGCCACCTCTGCTATGAAGACAGACTGAGGGAGCTTGTGTTGTTCAGCCTGGAGATGAGAAGGCTGTGGGGAGACCTCATTGCAGCCTTCAGTACTCAAGGGAGCTTATCAACTGGAGAAACTGACTTCTTATGTGATCTGGTATTGATAGGACAAGGGGGAACGGTTTTAAATTAAAGGAGGGGAGATAAGGTTAGATATTACGAAGAAATTCTTTATTCAGAGTGTATGAGGCCATGGTGCAGGCTGCGCAGAGAGGTTATGAAGGCCCCATGCCTGGGGGTGTTCAAGGCCAGGTTGGGTGGGCCCTGGGCAGTCTGATCAGAGGGGAGCAGCCAGCCAACGATGGTGAGGTTGGAACTAGATGATTGCTAAGGTCCCATCCATCCCAAGCCATTATATGATTCTTTGTTGTATGGCATTCTGTATTGTTGTATTGTATTGCTCTAATCCACAATTTCCATACCAGCTGATTATCAGAGACTAGGCAAATCAGTTCCTAGCTCTCAGCTGTGTTTGTCATTTTTCTCCATTGGAAAACATTTCATTAGTTGAAACAACTTGTGCTTGGAAAGAGTAGTTTTAGGCCTTGTTTGAGCAATGCAGAGAATATGTTTAAAAGTAATCTGAGTTCGAAAAAAAAAAAAAAAACACCCAACAGATTTCCATATAGTAAAAAGACAGTAACAATGACTGCTGTTATAAATCCTCAAAAATCT
This sequence comes from Tympanuchus pallidicinctus, assembly GCF_026119805.1. Lineage (NCBI taxonomy): Eukaryota > Metazoa > Chordata > Aves > Galliformes > Phasianidae > Tympanuchus > Tympanuchus pallidicinctus. Next base: position 9,297,487 of record NW_026294739.1, on the reverse strand, counting down.
CTTGCTAGTGATGCAACATTTATGGAAGTAGCAAATCTTAGAGCTTTAGTTAGTAACTCACAAGACTAGAAGCCCATCCATCTTTTCAAATTATATGATCACTTTTAAAGGAAGATACCTTTAGAAGTCCATGCATGACCATGTGCAGGAAAGTTTTGTTAAAATGGAAAGGATGTTTATATGAATTTTCATATTGTTTAATGACAGCATAAATACTTCAGTAAGTGTTTTGATCCATTATTAAAAGATGATTACTGTATTATTAGTGCTATTAAAAAAAAAATCATCTTTTGTTGTATTTTGTGCTTCAGTATTAAATAAAACTAATTTTATTTTCAGATACTTCCAGATGTGGCTTGTGGAAATGCCAGTTCCAATACCTCTGCTGGAGGCCGTCTTGTCTCCTTTGAAGTTCCACAGAATACATCAATAAAGTAAAAATATTTCTTATGGAATATAAAAGCATTTTTCTTTTAATTTGCCTGGGTATTTTAGAAAACTGCTTTTCAGATACACAGGTTTGTCAAATGGTTAAAAGTACATGAAATAACTTCAGAAAGCCTTCATGTATCTAGCGCTGCTGTGACAGCTCTTTGCTTGGTGTAACTTCTCCCACACACTTAATGTTTCAGAAGATGTAAGCATGTAAGCTGACGCTGAATGCACTGGGAATCAGGGCAAATATTCTGAAGATGTCAGTTTTGAAAAGATGTGATGTTTCCTTTCTCCTTTGTGCAGTGAACACTTTTTTTTCCCTTTAGTATAAGATTCACTTGTTGGTGGAAAGTAGTTATTGATTAAATAATTACACTTATTTTATCCTTTATATTTAATTTCTGGAATATTGCTTTGGGTGTTGTCAATCAGCTGAAATCTTTGATGTGAATGTCTTGCAAACCAATTCCAGTTTTAGAAAATTGGAATTTACTCTGTTAAACACGTTCAAACTGATAGTTTTTCAATAAAAGGGTTGCTTTGTAACTTTTAATTAACGGAACCTGGCTTCCTAGAAAGATCTGATTCTGTCAGCTGGTATGAGGCATTTCCTATTGAAAACTCGTTTTCACATAAAAATCTGCCAACACAGTTCTCTGGCTCACAGCTTTACTGCAATTTTAGGCTCACATTTTCCCAAAATAGCCTACTTTTCTCATACTGTCATCTTATCTTTCAGAATGCCAGCTTTCAGTTAAAAAAGGCCTTGCTCACTGGAAAAAAACAAACTGCTGCAAGCAGACAAGCTGCAGACAGTTTGAAGCTGTAACTGTTAAACGTGGGAGCTGTCCTATGCTTCCCACGGGACTTTGAATCGATCTCATTCATGAGAAGCTTAAGTAGGGAGCAGATCTGTGAATGTGTGTGTTTTGTTTTTTTAAATCAAGAATCAGCTGACATTTGTAGATTCTACGGCTGTATTTAAGACCCGTGATGGAATGTCCTCGTTATAAATGAGTTTGTGGAGTGCACAGTGTTGCTTTTTGTCATTTTCATACTATCTACCTTTAGTAGCTTTTTATTTTGGTTGATTAATGCAAGCTGATATCTATCTTCATTCCATTGTATTTCCTTTGTTGAAGACTTGAATAACATTTCTGGTTCGATGGCTGAATACATAAACAACAAAAAAAATTCCATTCAGTGATTTTCTTTTCTTTTGATTGTTATGGGTGACCTAAATGGTTGCTGTCATATTAACAGAAGTTGTTACTGAAAATGAGACATTGAGCTCTGGGAGTAGTGATGGGGTTTTATGTTAAAGTTGACCCAAAATACTGACAAAAATTTACTTATCTGATATGGTCACAGTATTTTACCAACTTATGTCAAGTACAATGAGAAAACTTTACATTTCTTGTAAAATAAATAAATAAATGTATATGGATGTATATGTATATAAAATATTTTTATATACATTTATAAAAAAGGGAGACACCACACTGTGCTTTTGTAGAATTGAGACACTTTTAGCAGAAGAAATTGTGCAACAGAGTGTCTACCCCTTGTATCTGGGGGCTTCTTTTCAGTAAGACAGAATTAGCAGTGTTTCAGCAGTAGGATGGTTACGAGTTATGATTGAACTTTGGGAGGATTGGAAGACTCAATGGTGATCCGTTTAGGTGAAATTAATGCAAATTTTTTGAGATCTTGCCAGAAATACTATAGATAGGTTTTTTATTTTTTCTTTATTGAAATTAGTGGAAAAAAGGAGGAAAGCAACACCAATATAGATATAGTGCTCCCTAGTGGATCTGACAGTGCATAAGCAGTTGTATATGCTTATTCAACCCATCAATATTCAGGAAGGCACCATGAACTCAGTGACCTTGAGAGCATTACACAACTCATTTGATTTACAAGAATAAACAGTTCCAAACCTTCGATCTGGTGTAGCAAACAAAAGAGGATTTCTACCAGCATCCCCTGTATTGAATGAATGTTGAATGTTCTTCAGTAGGTGGGAGGGTTGGATGTGTTTCGGTTGCAGAAAATGATAGCATTCTAGCTGTAGAGCTACTATTTAAAAAGACATAAATACAAATAGTGAACAAGGCTACTATTGGGTAGCATTTTATATAAAACTGTTATTGGACTCTAAGTTGCTGTCCTTCAGTATGAGAAATTGAGACTCTGTATGATTAAATCTGCTTAGGTATACCATTATACAGATGTTACTGTTAGAAGTATTTTAAATTTGGTGGAAGTGATGAGAATCTTCAGACCTTTTCAGGATTCCATATTCACCATATTTAAGTATTCCTTCTGTGATAATAAGCTTTTTGTTCTGATGTAGTTTAAGACCAATTTCCCCCACTGTATGTAAATATTCTTGTCGTTTATTTTCTTAGAATAAGACAAGATGCTACTGCTTCGCTTATCCTACTATGGAAGGTGACAAGTGCTGGATTTAAGCAGTGTTCGCTCATTGATGGCAGAAGTGTCACTCTTCTCCAGGCACTGGGTGGACTTGTACTTTCTGAAGAAATGCTTGCGTTAGGAAACAACTACTTTATTGGTGAGTAACAAGATGACTCTGTTTATCACCTTTAGGTGACACTTGGTACCTTACCCAACATTCAGAGAAACAAAGAGGTAATTCTCTTGATTTATGTACTGCTGAAAAATTCAGACCTGATAGACTGATAGACTAGACAGACAAGATAGATTTGACCATGTTTTAGATGTTAATTCATTCAAAGTAGATGTGAGTTGCACTAAATTCCTACACAAGTGGCGTGGTTCAGTTTAAATTGAGATGGTGATTTTTGCCTGCCAGTTTCAGATGACGGAAGGTATTTTTGGTGTTCTATTTTAATCATCTATGAAGTTTTTAGTAAAAGCTCAAGTAAGTCCAAATGTTCAAGTTAAGTTTCTGTCAAATACTATGTCATGAGATATGTTGTGAGGAAGCTTGTGCCTATATATACATATAAGCCTATATATACACATATATACATACAATAAGAAATGCAATAGATCTGGTCTTCTGACAGCATTTATTTGCACCAAGTTAGTCTTCAAGTTTTGTCTTTGTAAATATGACACCTTAAATATGCTGTATGTTTTCTTGGGCAGTTAAATGTTAAGTATCTTTGTGGAAGTCACAGAATGAAAATAGGCTGGCATGTTGTTTTTTAGTGCATGGCAAACAATACTGATTTAAATGCATTCTTTATGCTAGACGTAATAAATTTAATTAAAGTGAGCTTTCTGGGTTTATACTTTATTATACCAATGACATGAAGCCAAAATGATTGCAGTACCAGCCTTCATTGTGATCCTGAACTTCTTTACATCTTAAAATGAACTTATCATGCTGATAAATGTAAAATAAAAAGCATCCTGATGCAGAAATATTGGGCTGAGTTTATATCCAATGCAGAGAGAAAACCAAATGTAGAAGTAGTGCTATGATTTCTCTTTTGAGTTGTCTCTTCGCAAAGGTATTACATGAGGGTTGTTAATGTAATCATTTAATTACCATTAGGAGTGGTTTCTTTTAGTGATAGTTATTCCTTCAAATAATTTTCTAGTTCCTTATATTTTTATTGTTACTTCCTTCCTTACAATGTGTTTAATTTTAGCTTTTATTTTATGGTTTAGTTTTGAATTAATTTATATTAAAAATCTCCTTGTTTGTTTTTCTTAGGAAAAAAAATTGCTTTTGCTTTGTGGTAGTTAATATATGGTAAAAATAAGTAAAAGCTTGCTGAAGACAGGATACATCATGAGTTTCCTACACTGGCAGAGTCATGAAGGTTAATGTCTATCTTGGTCAATAAGCTGGCAGATAGAGGGCCCAAGTTGCTCAGTGAAAGTTCAGTTGGGCTATACAAAGTACTTTATTGATGTAAACACCTACAGTGAATATTGTCTTATTCTTCCATACAGTTTGCCTTGTCCTACTTTCCCTTGTGTAGGTGTCCTTCTGTCACAAGGGTTTTTACTTTGAGTTGTTAACTGTACGCAAGTTAAAAAGACACCTTCTCCTTGATGGGTATAAAACCAAATTCAGTTCATAAGCAAGAACATCAGTACGTTTTTACCTCAGGCAGTACAAGTTTTCTCAGGCCTCTTATTTTACTTCTACCCACTTTTTGTTATTTCTTAACCTTTGCTTCTGATTTTCTTGTAGATTTTTCTAGTCATTGTGATGTTGTTTAACTTACATAAAGAAGATTAATCACAGATGTGTATGCAGAACAACAGGGAGTCTCTACTGACAGTGATTCGTTCATGAATGGGCACACCTGAGTGTTTAGTAAAGGGCAGATAAACTGCATTTGAATTTTTATAAATCTTATTTAAATTTTTTTGCAAACGGATGAATTGCCTATAGTGCTCTTGATAGAAAATGAAAATAAAACATTTCATGTGCATATCTATCTTCTAGTTCTGAAGTGTTGTGACTCTCCTCCATGATACAATCTCACAGTGAGATACGTTGTCAGTTTTCTGGGCTAGATTATTTTATGTGGCCTTAGCCTAGTTATAACTTTCCCCAGAATAATTTCCTTTTATTAAAACACTTCAGCAGAAAAAAAATGGAATACAAAAATGGACCTGAAATCAGATTTTTTTAATTTTAAAAGTATTTGTGACCTATCAGTATTTATTGTAGAACAGAGAAAATACTATCCTATGGATTTTCTTCATAACTGTATTGAAATATTCTGCTGATTAGTTCCATCACTAATTCTCATCCAATAAAGTTCTCTTCTTGGATGTAAATCGTACAAAATGGTGATTTTATAAAACAAACATCAGTAATTTAGCATGCACTTAAGTCCGTGATACTTAGGAAAGAAAATCAGAAGGGCCTCAAGGTACTGTAGGGTGCTGCAAGCATAGCAGTGCTTCCATGTATTTCCTTTACATACCTTTTTTTCAATCTTTTTTTGTCCAAACAATTTTATTTTTTTTTAGGGACTCATCTGTTAATTGGTAAATTCCGTTCAATTCTCTTTGACCTTTAAAAAAAAAAAATTAATTAGAACTGTAAGAGAAAAAAGGGCACCGTCTGAGAGAGTAATGTAACATTTTCATCTTCTGCCTACAACTCACCTGAGTCACTTCCTCGTGGGTTGTCTCCAACTTTGTTACCCAGTTTGACACTGCAGCTTTCTCTTCCAAATCTTCCTGGATATGATGTTTATGTCAAAGATTAAGCATTTTTGGAAATTTTATTTGTTGTGTGTTACTTAAGGTAACTAATTATAAAAGCAGTATTAAAGTAGTGTAGACAAGATTGAAAAGAACTTAATGTTGGAAATAATGTACTGATTTTTTGATCTATTTTTTTTTCTTTTTTTATTAAAAAATGCTTTAATCAACTAATGTAAAAAACAAAAAACAAACAAACAATGCAATCTACCGTGACAAAAGTAACCAGTAGTAAAGATCAGGTGGACTGTTGATCTCTGCCCAACTATTCGCAAGAAAAATGCTTCATTTGATGATGTGAGAACTAAAAAGTTTTTTTCTCCCAAATCCAGGAACTTAAAGAAAAAAAAACAACAAAAGCACGTCATTAAAGGTGTTCTGTATTCTCTGGATAGCAGGTTTTTTTAATATCTGCAACCCAAATATCTATTCTGTAAAGTGGAATGCTAGGAATGAGGTTGAAATTTGCAAAAGAAATAGGAAGTGGAAGTGGAAATTGATCATCTTTTTAAATAAGAGGTGTTGACAAAGGGGTCAGAGTGTAAGCATGGTAATTCATGGAAAGTCTGCCTTTCACATCAGTGTAGTTACAACTTCACACTATTTGTCCCAGTGTTCTTTGAAGTTAATGAGCTATTCCTGATAAACTATTATCATATTTACAAAACGTCTCATCATTATTGCTTTTAATTCATTCTCTTTGTACTAGAATATAAGAAAACAGCTAGTTGCAAAACTTCGTCTCGTTACATCTGCACACCTATTATTTCTGGTGAATGATTGCAAAAAATAACTTGAAATCAGATTGAATGCATTTTTATGAGTCTGAAAAAGAGAGACGAGTGCTGTGATGCACTGTCAGTCTGCGTATGGGTGTTTCAGACCAAAGTTCTGCTGGTTATGAGTAGGTTACAGTGAACTGAAGGTGCTGCTTGCTATATATTTGGGAGGAATCTGATACACCCAACACTCTTGTGCTATTTTCTCTTACAGGAAACAATGCCCTACATCTAGGAACACCTACAGGAACATGCATAATTTCTTTTATTCAAGTTTGTTGCAAGTCTGTAAGATTTACTAATCTGCCAGTATTGTATCTCTCTTGAGAAAATAATGCACTGAAAAAATAGAAAAGCCCTTTTTAAAGGGTATTGAAGGACGTTTTCAGCTTCTACAGCAACTCTGTCACAAATATTCTATAATTTGTTACATGCATCTTATTTATCCAAACTCACAATCATCCTCTAATTGGAAACATTTATTCTGGAAATGCAATCTGCTATTCAGACTGGGCAAAAGCAAAACCAACATAATAAAAGTATTAACATCTTTGTTCTTTTGATGCTGAGATATTTGGAATTTTTTCAGTCACCGTACACATCTGTTTCTTACATACTCTGTTAGTTTACTCTGGCACTGGATTCATTTACCTGCTCATTAAGGGAGTGCTTCTACACTTCATGACCAAAGGCACTGTGAGCCTCACATCCACAGGTGCCTGCTGCAGTTTTGCACAGCTTCCAGTTTATCTTGTAGGCTGCTATAGGTATACTTGCAGTGGCATGCAGTAAGCAAATGTCTGTGTGTTCGTGATTATTACGATATTGCTTTGTCAGTGCTGACAAAGAGTCAGCTTCTCATCAACTTCTGTGATAAAATGTTGAACGGACTGCTTTTCTGCCTAGACGTGCCTGGTGCTGAACTGCAGTGATGGGACATGCTTCAGAAAAATAGCAAAGCAAAGTCAGACACATGGTGTTTGTATTTAGTCTCTGTGTCCTCGTAAGTAAAACACCAGAATAGTTTGTGAAACTGTATTGTTTAAATCATTTTTTAAAAAAGCTTGTGAATAACTTGATTTGCTGTGTGACTTCTGTTTTGCTTAGCACTTTAATGATGCAGCATAAAAGCAACTCTCTTTCGCAGGATATTGCTAGGTTAGCTTTTCATTTAATTGTTTATAAATGGAGGAAGAAGTTTATTAGCAAAACTGCTATTTCTCCAATAAATGTTATGGACAATAAAGCAGAAGATTTAGCTTCTAATATGAACGGAAAGAACATATTTTTAACTGAATTAAAAATAAATTCTCCAGCAAAATCTTTAAATTATAATGCTTATTTTAATCTCTTATTTTTATTGCAGAGAAGAAAATTGGTGTGTAATCTTCTGCAAGGTGCCAAGCCTTTTGGATCAATACAATTTAACCACCTGGCTTGAGCTATTACTATAAAGTGTTTTAAAAATTTGTCCTTGCACAAACACACTTGGAAATGGATCCTTTAGCGTCTTTATGTTGTGGTGAAGAACACTGATATGTTTCAAATAATAGCACCTATCAGACTGCTTGCTTAAATTCAACAGCACTTTTTAAAACCTTTCTTTGAGGGGAAAATTAATGCCTGCATCCTCAAGCAGGAGCAATCTGGCGCATTTTAAAAAGTGTGGGATCTACACATACATATGTGCAGAGGTGACAGTGTTTTGCAATCCAAAAGGCTGTTCTTCCTCTCTTATGCAGTAGAGTCCTATCTCTAATATTTTTGCACTAGTGAAAAATGAGCCCATTTTACATGGCATTTACGTGCTCTCTTGATGCTCTGTAGTTCATTTTGTCAATCTCCTTGCAACATCTTATCATACATAACAAATGGTCACCACTAAAATAACTGCAGGTATGCCAGATGGCCAGAATGAAATTTAATGTATGAAATAATTTATTAAAATAAATAACCTAAAGGCATATTCTGAAAAAAAGTCTTACGTTTTTCAGGTTTCTGTCTTGCTGTGGAGTTTTGATTTAGGAAGCAAATTTTAATTCTGACCTTATGGATGGAATGTTTCGTACTATAGTGTTTAAAACAAGCATCTCTTTCCATTGAGAGAAAACAGTTTGCTGCATTTATTTACTATGGCAAATTGAAATAGGGCAGATTTATTTCATATTAGGAAATGTGTGAATTGAATGCACAGAAGGCTATGACTTAAGTTTTAAAAAGTCACCATGTGTCAGCTGAGCATCTCTGTGAGCTCCTTGCCCAGGGTGTACATGTGCAGTCATTTGACTTAACCCTCCTTCACTCTGAACTAAATTAAATCACTTTGCATTGCCCTGCACATACCTCTGCTGCCTTGTTGACGTCTCTGTGCCGCTCAGCACTGTGCAGCAACCTGTGCTGGTTACTTGCGTGCAAGTCAGCCTTTCCAGTGGGGGAATTTGGAGACAACTGCTCCAGTTAATGGGATTTTCATTTTCATGCTTGCAATTTGCCTGGAATGGCCCTATTGCAGGCAGTATTGAGCACTGTGCATAGCTGTGAACGTTTCCCTGAGGGTCTGGGCATAAGAGCTAATCTGGCAGAGAATGGCCTTTTGATAAACAAGGGCAGTAGAAGTAATGGGAACAGCGCAAATGGATTGATGATGGCTAATCTCAAAGACTTTTTCAAAGGATGGCCTAATAAAGGAAAATGCTAAGCATCCAGCTGTAATAAAAAAAACCTTCTGGAAAACGCTATTATGCTATATAAAAAGGATGTTTTTTATAAATGTAACGAAGATCAATATCCTGCCCTGCTCTTCATGATCAAGTTATATGTGCCTTGTCTCGAACTTATGTAGGTACAAACATTTGATTATTCCCTTTTTTTTTTTTTTTTGATACATTGTTATGTTTTAAATTAACAACTAAATAACTTTTGCTCTTTAGCTCACATCTGCTGTGACCAGTTCACTGTGGAGATATTTACCTTCAGCTGATCACGTGGTTCTTGGCACTGTGAGATCTCAGATGAATTACTTAACCTGATCTGTAAAATGAGGATACTAATGAGTAATTTAAAAGAGAAAGTGAGGCACATTTTAATAAAGCTTGTGACATACTTTGAGATCTTCAGCTAGTAGTGTAGCATACTGCACAGTGTATTTAAGTATAGAGTAGCCACTCTACTATTTTTGAGTCAGTCACTACAGATATTTCCTAGCTAACTTTGCCACCCACATGTTCTACCTCAGCTGCTCTTCCCACAGTCCCAGTGATGCCATTTGCATTCTATCGCTCTTATTGCTTCTGCAAGGTGTGGTATCAGAAATTCTGGTGGTGTGTGTTTGTGCCCAGAATAGTCCATTGCCAGCTTAACAGCACTTCAGAGATACTGATAAATAAGCACAGTGGGGAAAATGTGATATAGGAAATCTATGAGTAGATCAGCCTTGTCACCCTTACGCTGTTCTTTCACGATTGTCTTGGACAGTAAACAGCAGACTCCTTGAAGGTGTGGTAGGTCACACTCTAAGCTACTGTCACATCTCTTTAGTAAGCTGTATGCAAACACTTTCCTAAGTACGCTCTTGCTAGCTAACTATTTCATAATCCTATCATAGGTTTTAGTCCAGTCAGATTATCAATTGTTAACTAATTGTTTAGCAACAGTGACATTTTGAAATTGTTATAGAGAAGAATCAATCTGCCTAGGGATTTTTGTATGCTAACTAAACCCAACTAATTTGCTCAGTTAATAAATCTGTTTTGACTGTCAATCCTGCAAACCTCATTTCCAACTTGAAAGTCAGGTTGTGTGTTCCCAAAGTTTTGATAGCAATTTTCTTATACCCCAGTTTTGCTTTGTGTTGTACCTATGTATGCCTTTTATGGTAAATCTGCTTCCTATGGCTGTGCAGAAGCGTTACTGAGAATATAACCTGACCAGCACAATGCTTATCTCTATCACTGTAATGGTCATTGTCTGAGAACAGAGTATATGTTTGATTTTCAGAATCTAGGATGACTTTTCAGTGTTTGTGGTGAAGGAAGAAAGCATTTTCAAACAGAGTGTGACTGTGATATTAATGGGTGTAAAGGGCTGACGGGAGCAGTGAGTTTTGCAATCCCTTATTTAAAATTAAAAAAAACAACAATAACAACAACAACAACAACAAAAAAAAAAAAAAAAAAAAAAAAAAAAAAAGAACCAAAACTTTTAAAATTGCTGTTTCATGTGACATTTGCAAAAAAAAAATAATCTGAAATGGATCTTTGACTGATTCTTGCTAAAGCTTACTTATCACAATAGGAATGAAATATGGTGATATATTCCATTCAAAAGCAGTAGCTGACCAAGGCATTTCTGACAAAACACAGTAAGTGTACTGATTTGTATAGAGGTTGGGAGCTTAGATTAATTGTATCATTTATAAATACCTGTATTTGTGGGCAAAGTAGCAGTTCTGTTGTCACAGCTGTATATTTGAGTCTCTTGGTGCTACGTTACCTAGCAGTATTCTTAGAGAATGATCTCAGATGTTCTGTCCAAGCATCCTATGGTACTGATGTCCCAGAAGTACTGCATCAAAGATTATGCACATCACTATCTGCCTGTTTTGCACTTGTTTTCTCCTTCTGCATGAAAACGATCCTAATACAAACCAGGAAAAGACTCCTGACCCATTTTTTTTCAGATTCAGTAGAACAGTTTTAGTGTCAGGCCTCTGAGGGTAATAGTAGGCCTTAATGACCTGACCATGAAAAGATGGAAAAGATGATGAGTGACTGGCTATTTGCAAATCAGAAGCATGCTTCTGTTATTTCAGTGTATAATGGTAAATTTTCACAAATTGTGCTTTGATTATATGCTTGATAAACTTCATTTTTGGGGTCTTTGAATGTTGGACACATATTCGAAAGATTGAGCTCTCTGATATTTACTAGATAAATAACTACTATTTGAGTTAGTGATACATGCTATTGTAAGAAAGGGAAATTGATTTGTATAGTTAAATTATGTTTACTACTATATGTTTAGGTCACAAAAACACGATGATAAGTAGAGTAGGCGCTTGTGGTTGTCTTCACAGTGTAGAGATAGCGCAAGTATAAAGATTACACAAGCCAAGTAGTCACTTCTTACTTATTCTGTTGCTAACTCAATAGTCTGGACTAAATACAGGTGTAAAGAAATCATATGTTGTGACTCGGATAAAGGTTAAAATGGTCGTCTGAATGGCACAACATGATAGTTCTAAAAGCACCTGAATGTAAATAATATTGTCTTTTTTTTTTTTTTTAAGCTTTATTCTTTATTTTTAATTCTCACCTTTTTGATACAAGAGAAATAGTAGCACGTGTGCTTTGCTCTGCTAGGATTAAGTTGGTGAACTAGCAGGATGGAGTGAGTGTAGTATTTTACCCAGCGTACTGCCGATGAAATCATTCAGGCATTTCTCAGACTCTCAACTGTGTGTGCACAAAGCTTGAAAATGCCTCCTCTGCAATATAAATGACTTGTCACATCATATCCTGATTTATTAGGTTTTAAAATTGTTTCAGTGTTACTGCTGTAATTAGCTCAACTGCAAATTGTTCAACGCAAAGTACTCTGATGTCATTATGTTTTAACCAGCTTTAGAAAGCCGGTACGATTAAAATGAACAAAATTACCTTTTGCTATAAACAACTTCAATCTTTTTCTTCAGACGTCAGATGAAAGGAGCTGTAAGCATTCTTCTGAAAATATTCTCATACCTAGAAGTTAAAAATAGAAGTTATTCTACTTCAGTCACTGTTACAGGAATTGGAGAAGGAATTAATTAACCTGTGTTACGCAGGGAGTCATATTTAGATGATTAGGCAACTCTCTTCTAGTCTTGGAACTTTAAGATTTCAGAAAGTTTATGCAACTTCTATAGAAGGAAAAATGTATAGCTGTATTTTTACCTTCCTAGTCTTTGGAAATTAGGTGAGATAATTAGAAATTACAGGAAAACGTGTGGCATTCCAGTGAGAATAATGGCTTCTTCAGTGGCTTGCCTAAGGGATTTAGATACCAAAATAGAACAGCACTCAAAGTAGAAAGAAGGTTGATTTGATATTCCTTTAGGGAACTGTCCTGAAGAATACGTAACAATCTGCTTCAGACAAGAAAATGTGAACCCAAAGACATTTTCTAAATACTGCATTCTTCCAAGCATTCACATATAATTGCATGACTGCCTGTGACAATCACGTTCAATTGTTAAAGGAAATAATTCTGGCTGCGTTTTAGAGCAGATGGGCAAAAAGGAGGTATGTATTGAGGCCAGAATAAACTGGCTTTCTTAGAAGAGGTCAGCAGATTGCAGTAATTTCCATTGGGTAAAACAGACCATTAGGCATTTATAACTGTCTCTTGGGTAGTTTTAATCTGGTCTTGTAGAGTATTTAACTGACTCATGCAAGTTGTATTCAAGTTGATAACAGTTATATTGGGTATGAGATTTTGCTACTTTGAAGACATGGTTTAGTGTTTCTAGTATAGAGAATTTATTGTTCAAAGAAAGCACCATTTTAAAAAGTGAGATCTAAAAATGAAGAACAGTGGAATTTTTCCATATCATTTGCTTTGCAATTTGTATAATTAGTCACACTTCAGACTTTCATATGCAGAATGTAAGTAATGTTCAGCAGCTGTTCTGGAAAGAGAATTTACTTGAATTTCAAGCAGTTTCCTGAGAAATTGGTGTATTACTGTTCCTTATAAGTGCTTACTGATATATATAAATATATATATGTAAAATACTAATAATGTATTATTTTTTGCAGTTGAGAAAATATTGTTCAATTTCCAGTCTGTAGTGCAAGGAGCTTTATTGCATCTTGAAAGTTCCTTTGAAACCTATGCCATAAATGAATTTTAGAATTTAGAACAAAAAATATTAGGAAAAAAGACCATTGTGTCATATGCTTCCTGCATCCATTTGCAGTCATATTTTTTAAAAGTTAAGGATATTTTATTTTACGAATATTTATATTAGAAATATGGGTGATAAGGATGTTGTTGTGCTCCAGTGTGTTTTAGTAGCTTCCAACCAACAATTTCTTTTTTCAGTTCCATAAAATTATAGTACCTAGTATCATCTCATAGAGTGATAGGACATTCAGATATAACTTGTATTGCAAATACTGAAAGGAACACTGTCAAATGGAGTACGTCATTGCAGAGTCCATCAAAGAGGCAGCGCTGAGATTGTCCATCTTTTACCACTCTAATTCTGCTTAAGATCTGTGTGCTTTCTAGTTCTACTTTAAGTAACTGCTGAAATTTATATAAATGTTTTCCTCCACTGAGATTGATTTCAATACTCCTTGCCATTAAATACTTAGGGAAGTACATAAATGATCAAAAAGATAGCAGACTAAAGTGGTTGATTATTAGAAACCTGAGAAATGAAAGCAGACTAGAGCCCTACAGGTCGATCTGTTTCACCAGCCTTCTCTTCTTTTGTTAATCATAAGAAGTGATTACAAACTCTATTCCAATTTTTGTTTACATGCATTAAATTTAGGTAAGACTGTATGGAATATGAGAAATCATGATCGATTCAATTGTTTGTCAAGCAGATGAGCATCACTGTGTATTAACATATACCTTTTTTCCCCCATATATTAATGATTTCTTTTTCTTTTTTTAAAGGTTTTTTGAATGACTCAGTTACTAAGTGCATTGTGGCTTTACGGTTGACTGTGATAGTGAAAGTCAGTACCTGCCTGCCTGCGGGAAGCCATTCAGATAAATTCCAGTGTTCAGGGAAAGGAAAATGTATCACGAAACCAGATGAGGTAAGGTGAACTTATCAAGATCTTTGCATAATTTGGAAACTTTCTGCCAATATAAATGCAAGGGAAATTGTTCTTGGTCCTCCTAGTATGTACTACCTTGCTGCTGTGAAATAGACTTCAAAAACCATAGATGTTACTAAATAATAACGGTGTATTTATGAAATAATTTGATAATGTTTGGAAATCTTCATGTGCTCTTTCTTTGAGAGATTATATTGAGAGATTAGAATGACAGCAGCAATTTCATTGACTGCTTTGATATTTTTGTGCCATCTACTAACAACAACAAAAAAATCATATATGTTAACTTTCCATGCTGCATACTGCTTTGACAAAACCAGACTGGCATTCTATGATCAAGAGCCTGTATTCTCTCCTGCCTTCTATACATGTTGACTTTAATAAAGTAATACACAGCACAAAAATGTGCAGCTAATATTTGGTTTTAATAACATTCATTTGGGAGATAAAAGCAATAGTAACTGTTGAGTAAATATTAACAGCTGCGAGCCTGCTGTGAACACAGAAAATCTGGCATATTTAGGGAATTCACTAATAGTTCATCTGCTACCATTTTGCGATTTAAATTCTCAATAAGCATGTTTGATAGAAAAATGCAGCTTTGACTTGTAACAACGATAATTAAGTTGCTGCAGTAACCTATCTGTGTGGGGCAATGCTAACATCTGGAATGACTTAACATCTTTATTCTTTGAAAATTAAATTTTAAAATGCTTAAGGTAATGTGAACACAATGACTTTTATCCAAATAACTTGTTCACGCAGTATGCTATTTTATGGTCCAGCTTAGTTTTTCTGCATTCCTGTATCTGCCATTTTTCTAGAAATTCAGCATTTTGAATTTGATTTATGTAAATAATGTGTTCAGATGTTCTATATATAGTGGCATATGAAAACATCTTTCCTTTTTCAATTTTTTGTCATGTTGAGAGTTAAAGGCTTTGATAAACAGTCAAATGTTATGTTTTTCCTGTTGTTAGTCCATTTTTATGTCCTTAATTTCTTTATTTTACTGCAAGCTATACGTCACAAAGAGAATATACATTACTTCCTGTATCTATGCAGAAGCATTAATATATTTTTATGAAGGAAAATGCATAGTTTGTTTTTAATAATCACCCGTGTTTCAAAAATCTCTGATATGTGGAATTTTACTTATTAATAAATTATAGTTATCTTAAAAAAGAAAGGCAAATTGGCTTCATGACAGCAAAGGGGAGCTTGAGAAAAGGGAACTCAGTATGTGTACATCCACACCTTTAATCCTGACTTTGAAAATTGTATCCAGCTTTTAGTGATGAATTAACCTCCCTCTTGAGCATACAGTGTTTTTCCTTCCCTGGAAAATGAATAGGATAATTTAAAATTACTCCCATCTTTTCACAGTTTTGAGGAACAGTAACAGCACAATGTGTTAAGATAGAGTTTATAGCAGAATGTGAATCAGACGTTCCTGTAGCTGAAGCTGTGGGGTATCACAATCATGCTAAAGTCCATTTTGAGTATTAGCCAGTTAATAGTAGTCAAAGAACTGGAATTAGCAGGATTCTATCTCTTTAATAACATTTTAACTTCAGAAACATGTATTTTTGCTGTCAGAAACTGTTACCTTGAACAGATGATGAAGTTTCCCAGTGATCCTCTGCAGTCTCTTCAGACCTATGCCAAGTTGTGCTCCGAAAAGGGGCAACTCAGTAAATCCTCATTGTTTCCAAATGTTGTTTATTTATGACCAGACTCCTACTCCAAAGATAATAAAAATGTTATTTTGTCTATTCAGCCATAGTGATTTTTCAAATCTGACAGTTTTCCTTACCCATTAGTGTATTAGTTGCATAATAGAATTTCAGCTGGGAAACTGAATCTGGCCCAGCGTGAGCAACATAGTTAAAAATAGAAGGTGTATATTTCATTAAACAGGATGTTTTTGCCATTGTTTAAGTTGTCTTAGGGGAGATGTATCATAAAATGTCTTTATGGTTTCCCTAATGATGAAGCAAACAACAGCCAAAATTATATGCCTGCCATGTACCAACCAACTGCTGAGTTGTTTCCCACAAGACCTTCTACATTTCTTTATCCAGAACAGAAACTTTAATTTTCTTTAGGTTTGCAACATGCCCTTTGTGATTTGTTTTTACCTATAATTTATTCAGTTTGCACATTCTAGTCTTGCAGGATGCAAAGCAACTTCTTAGTGGAATTCATAAAAGGCCTAATGTGGTGAATATGCTCAGAACTATGCTGGCTGTAGTCATTTTGCTTCCAGTGCTGAGAAGATTGATTGCCTTTGTTTTTTCATGTACTTCATAGTTTTATAACAAATCTAGTAGTAACACATTTGCGTAATGGAAACTTTAAATGTAATTAACAATCTGCAGTAACATAAGTGCAGTGGCATACTATCATCTGTGAGGCGCATAAAACTATAAACAAATGAATTTTGGTCTAACCTGGAAGTCTTGGCTGGTTTTTAGTTATTTCTTGCTTGTAAATAAGTAGCTTACCTTCTACTGAGCTGAGTGTTATAGAATGTGGACATAAAATTGTAAGCTCATAATGACAGTTTCTTTTTCAATTGTTGTTGATGCTGAACATAAAATTCACAACTTTGAACAAACTTCTTTGAAGTGAAGTGATGCTGTGTTAAAGTGATGCCTTTTCTTTGCTCTGTCTGAGCTTAGTACCTCTGTTTTGCTGTTGTGCTTGCCATTCTTCCACAACGGAAAAGTGAATGTTAAGAAACATGATACTGGTCTTGGTATTATCACCAAATAAATACCAAATTGACATTTATTGACTCTCACCAGAATGAGTTGTCCTCAGACAAATTGGCTATGAATTGAAGAGAAAAATCCTATTATAATCCAGAGAGAAGTTTGTTACAAATTTCTGATTCTGTGTAGGATTTTAAAGTGAGCTATAGACATCCATTAGATTTGAGAGCTACCATTCTGGTTCTATGGAGACAGAATGATTTCTTTCGCAGATTGCTGTTCTTGTGT
The DNA here is from genome assembly GCF_026119805.1 of Tympanuchus pallidicinctus. Lineage (NCBI taxonomy): Eukaryota > Metazoa > Chordata > Aves > Galliformes > Phasianidae > Tympanuchus > Tympanuchus pallidicinctus. Next base: position 9,280,207 of record NW_026294739.1, on the reverse strand, counting down.
AAAGTGTGGAAGAACAGACTGTGTAAATATAGAGTTTTATTGCTAGTGTTAGAACCACTTATATTTACAAAAAAAAAAAAAATCTGCCTGCACTGAGAAGGAATCGAATTGAATAATGATGATTTCCATGTCTTCTTATGGGTTATAAGTTCATGGGAGTAGATCCACTTGATTTTATTAATCGATATTAACACCAGCTCCTTGTATGCCTGAAGGCATGTCTTCTTGGTTATGGACTTTGTTTCCAAAGTACAGTATACTCCTAAATACAAAATAAGTATTTATCACACAGAAGTGTTGTGCTCAAATGACTCTCTGTAACGATTGCCATGAGTGCTCAGAGTCTTTTTTTGTCAAGACAAAGCAGACCCAAAGCATTATTTTGGTAGGGAGGGATACTTCCATAATTCAGACCAGACCATCTTTTTTTCTGTAGGATAAAAAGTAAAATTATTTTATGCCTCCAGTGAGTTTGTAATCAGTGACAAAACATAAAAACAGTGCAACAACCAGAAATTTTATTTAATGATATTAAAAAAACCCCCATAAAATGTTAATTTTTCAGAGAAATATGTAAACTTCTTAAAACTGGAGTTGAAAATCAGTGTGTAATTTAATTCTTCTCTACTTCTCTGTTTGATTACTTTGATGTAGTATTGATGATAAGAAATGGCACACAGTGTTCATGGTATGGGCTATGCAATTTATTAGTGCCTCTGTCTTTGAATCTATATCGGGATTGTATTTATTGTACAATACAACTTTATTGTACATAAAAGTTGTACAGTTTTTACCTATGGATGCCTAGTGTCAGTATTATAGTCCAAGGGCATAATCTACACCAGCACTGAAAACCATGGCACTTTTGAAACTATTTCTATATCCTCTGTCAGCAGAGCAGCCACTGCATTGGTCTCCAAATGCTTCATAAGAGAGGGAGGAAAGGAAAAGAAAGTAAGATTTAGCATGCATGTAGTTATGTAGCACCATTTTGTCTGCTCTGATATTGTAAATTTTTGTATTTAAAATATGGGGAACTGTTCTGGAAATACAGCCCAGTATCCTGTTATGGAATAACAGCAAAACTGCCATGGTGAGTGATGCAGTTTTTGATCTGTTTGCCTATTTTTTCCTTCCTATTGAACTACATCCTACTCTGGAAACATCTCATTGCTGGTGTGAAATATATGCAGAGCAGTTCTGTGAGCAGGCTTGTATCACTCGTGATAAATAACATGCACATTGTTGAGTTTTGGAGATGTACAATATGTATTTCCTTGGATATAAGCAAAATGTTTTTATCATTTTTTACAATAAGGGTGTTGAGGCACTGGCACAGGTTGCCCAGAGATGTGGTGGAAGCCCCGTCCCTGGTGATATTCAAGGCCAGGCTGCACCCGGGCTCTGAGCACCTGATGGTGCTGCAGGTATTCCTGTTCACTGCAGGGAGTAGGACTAGGTGGCCTGTAAGAGCCTCTTCCAAATCAAATGATCCTATGATTCTATTATAACATTAATTGTTATTTACACTCTATCAATGCAGTATTTTTAAGGAAAAAGTACTGCATTTTACTGACTATTATCTCGTTATTTGTATGAAGTTCATTGTCTTTTTTTTTTTTTTTCTTCCTAATACACAGCTTTTTATTAGCATGAAGCAAATAGAAGTAAAAATAGAAAATAAAATACTGACCTGGCCTTTTTGTTTCTGATTCCATGCATGTTTTGTGCTTTGCGTTGCAACATCTGTGCGTGGGACAGCTGTGTGCATCGAGGCCGAGTGATGGGGCTGGGAAATGCAGGAGTGAGTGCGGCTGCCACCTAGTGCTTAATGAACAGAGGAAGGGGGCATTTGACTTAAATGGATATATCAGATGAGAGCTTTCTTTGCTTCCCTCCTTTAATGTATCCTTGGCAATTTAAATATTTTTAAAAATTAATTAAGTTTTATTATTTAAAAAAATACTGAATATCACGCTGTACCTATGACAGTTATTTCTTTGACAGGACTAGAGCTCTTAATCTTTCATTATGCAGCAAAAGCAGCAAGTTTTGGACAAGATGTTAAATACATTCAGGAGGATAGGTGTTTTAGCAGAACCAGATTGGCTTGTGTCTCCTGAAGTGAGCCCAGCACTGCTCATCCCATAGGGGGTGCTCCTTTGTAGCAGGGTTTTGTGTGTTAAATCTATGCATTACAAATCTTGGTAATCAAACTGCTATAAAAATACAATTTCTGGAATGGAAGAAAAAAATTATACTGATTTAGGCATCGTGGATCTGATCCATGTCTAGGTGGAGATTCCCCGGCTTGATTAAAAATCTGACCTGAAGAACTGGTGCAGGTTTAGTATTTCAAATGGTAACTTCATGCATTTGATGTATTTATGTCAGCTACTTGTGTTTCGAATGGAATAGCAGCAGAAACATTCTTGTTCATAGAGCAGTCAATGAAAATATAACCTTTGAAGATTCATTGTGGAGTGCAAATTTTGCTTGTTTTTAGGCAACGTTTTTCTGTGAGTGCGAGGATGAATACTGGGGCACCCTGTGTGAGGAATTTGATGCTTGTCAAAGCCATCCCTGCCAGAACAACGCAACCTGCACCGACCTAGCACAGAAACACAACGGGAACAATTTCACCTGCAGCTGCCTGCCTGGTGGGTATCGTATTGTGCTCTGAATAATGCATTTTTGTTTTAACATTCGGAGCATATCTTTTGCAGAGCAGCAAACTGTGCATCTTCAGACCGTAGGAAAGAGGGAAAATAAAACAACATAAGGTCAGCTTTAAAGGGCTGGAAAATTCTTCAGCTGTGAATATTGGCACAAGAGGCACAGTACCGTACAGCCAAACCAAAACCATTGTGAAGGAATTATTCATATAGAATCATGAAATCACTTGGGTTGGAGGACACCTCGAAGATTGTGGAGCTCCAGCCCCTAGCTGGCTGCTCCCCACTGGATGAGGCTGCCCAGGGCCCCATACAGCCTGGCCATGAGTATTTCCAGGGATGGGGCATCCGCAGCTTCTCAATCTGCTTAAGTGCCTCACCACTCTGAATATTTTTTTTCCTAACATCTAACCTAAATCTCCCCACTTCTAATTTAAAACCATTCCTATTGTTCTAACACTATAAGACCTTGTAAAAAGTCATTCCCCTCCTGCTTAAATGTTCTTTTCAAGTACTGGAAGGCCACAGTGAAGTCTGTCTGGAGCCTTCTCTTCTCCAAGCTAAACAATCCCAACTACCTCCACCTACCTTCATAAGAGAGATGCTCCAGCCCTCTGTACACCTTTGTGGTCCTCTTCTAGACTCAATCCAACAGCTCTGCATCCTTCTTGTCCTGCAGGACCTAATAGAACTAATAGAACTTTACCTAGTGAGATGACCAAAATTATTTAGCTTGCTGTCTAAAATCAACTCTTATTTGTTTTTTCCCCCAGTATAGATTTTAAGTATACAACATATCAAACCTTTCAATAAATGTTCCTTCACTGTCACTAGTAAATTCTTTTCTTCACTCACAGAGTGACATGGAAAAGCCCTTAACATAAACTACACTTGTTGAATTGCTCCTCAGAATTAACTTAAACTTTGAAAACTTTTAAGAAATGCATAAATTAAATTCAGTAATTTGTAGATATGATTAATCATCAAGTGTCTGAGTTCTCTGAAGTTATTTCAAGAACATTTGCCATAGAAATTTGATCAAATGAGAATAGCAATTTAATTGAAATTAAAATTAAACTGAATATGACAGTAATAGTTAAAAGCTGGAATGTAAATTAATGTCACATCCTGATGGAAGAAAAGAACCTTACAAAGTGACTGTTACAGGAAACTCAATGCTATCTTAAATCTTACATTTCAAAGACAAGCTCAGTTATAATAGCCCAATTACTTTATTTTTAACTAACATAAGAAAGTTAGTAAAGTAACAATAAAACTATTAAACTTAAATAAATATCAGGTAATTTGTTTTGTTTCCTACACATATTTTATTTTTTATTTTTATAGAAAAAGCGAGCAATTTACTGGCTGATAAGTTATGAGATCACTTACTGGACAGTTGACATTTCAGGGATCTTATCTGGAAAAAAAAAACAAACAGAAATGGAAGGTACTTCTGGAATAGGTCCTCAGCCTTACAGTATAGAAATTCCTTAAAATGCAGATGGAGAAATGGATATTTTGGTCAGGCTTCCAACGGTTGTCTCTAAGTTGTCATCTAAATAAACTTTAAAGCTGAGTGTGTGGATTAAAATTATGTAAACAAACAACACTTTGTTTTGATTTATGCCTTTATTTTATTTATGCCTCTCGGATTTTCTCTTTTTCTCTCTTTGCTTAAGAGTCGTTGTAGTGAACGGGCAGCAGAAAAATGATTTATATTTGTATTTTTACATGGACATGGATTTGTACTGCTCCAAAAATTAGATATGAAGTTATTATGCACATATAATCTATTCTAATTTTGTAAATACGTGAATGGATCAACTGTTACTTTAACAACATACATAAACATAGCTGAATAATAATTTAAATTCAAGAGGGAAAAGATCAGAGTAAAACAAGTTGGAAATATTTAAACGGTCCATACAATTAATGTCACATTGACTGTGACTGATTCAGAATTCTCTGGGATTTTGACAAGTAGTTTTTAATTAGAAAAAATAATTAACATGCAGGATATGTTCAATTTATGTATTTATTGAGATAACTGTCTCGGAAGTTGTTCTGCATTAGGTATTCCTGTCCTGGCTAAATTTCTCTTTTTACATTTCCTACCTTAGGAGAAATGGAATTGGCCTCTTCTGTGTAACTGGTGATAGAACTAGAGAGAATGGCCTCAAGTAGCACCAGGGGAGGTTTGGGTTGGATATGAGGACAAATTCCTTCTCTGAAGGAGTGGTCAGGCACTGGAATGGGCTGCCCAGGGAAATGACGGAGTCTCTTTCCCCGAAGATGTCCAAGATACATTTAGATGCTGTACTGAGGGAATGGTTTAGTGGGGAAATAATGGTGCTCGGTGGACGATTGGACTAGCTGATCGTAGAGGTCTTTTTCAACCTTGGTGATTCTTTGATTCTAAATCCAGGCATAATCCTAGGAAGCCTACCTGCAGTTCATAAAATCAGAGGTTTTGCTAGATTATTACCTTCTGATCTTCATATAAAATATTTTAAAAATACTTCAAAATTCTTGGCTTTGGTTGCATAAAAAAAAGCTTTAGGTGGAATATTTATGAGAATTCTGATGTGCCTACCTGAAAGCCCCAAGAATGTTTCCAGTAGGAAAACTTAATGTTTTGATGTTTTACGGCTAAGCTTCGTGCAGTAGCATAAATGTGCTTTCCACTTAGCTACAAGATTCCAAAGATGATTATTGCTTCCGTTATTATATTTAAGTCTGCAATATTTCCTGCTTCTATTGTGAAGTTACAAATTACAGTGCCTTGATGCAGCAAATGTTACTTTATTTCTGTAACCATGTAAAAACCCAAGATATTGCTGTTGTTGTTACGATCCCAGGTACCTGCATCAAGTGCTTGCTTTATTTTTTAACTATTTGACGTCTTCACTTTTCAAAGGCTTCCCATGAATTAAAGAAGTCTCTGTCAGGGACAAGTATTTGAATTACTTGTCTGAGAAAGTGTTAACACTGTGTAGAAAAAACATTGTGTTGATACTGTGAGATGCACTGTAGAAAGGAAACAGTGACTGAGAACACAACAGTTTCTTGAACAAACTACATTTCTGTTACATATTTTGGATATATTTTGAATTTTCTTTGACATCTTTATTTCTTTAAACTCTTTTAATCCTTTCCATTTAAAATTTTTCTCTAAAATTTAGTTTTTTGCCTTTTTAAATACATAACTATTTTTTCTCCTTGTCTCTGCAAAAAATGTTAGTTCCTATGGAAAAAAAAGTCTAAATACTTCCTTCTACAAAATCCCTCCTGTTTATCATGGTAGAACACAATCTTATAGTCTATGGAATTAAGCTATTTAGCTTCTATATATAAAGACTTCCCTTCTGAATAACAGCATGATCAAGTCTCTATGTAGATAATTGAAAAGACAAATATAGTTAACTCCATTTATTACATTCTGGATCTTGCAAGATATGCTTTATGACCTCAAATCATGATATTTACGTTATAATTTTGAATTTTTATTTATTTATTTATTTATTTTTATTGATAGTAAATGTAAAATATTATTCAGATGGCTTAACTAATATTAACTTGTGTTCCTACTGGTAAAAAAAATTGCATATGGAAAATTATTAAAGGCAGAAGAAGTAAGAATTTAATTATTGTACTAAGAGTTTAAATATTGCCTCCATTTGCAAATTTCAGAGCCATTCACGTATGAATGGTATAATTTCCCAGATTTTGTTAGACAAAAATGTTGTGAAGATCTATGACAGCACAAAATGAATAGATGTAATGATTCTTACAGTATATCTGACCAGCAAAGTGTTTTGTTTTTTTCTTATGGTGGTTGCTTAGCTCTTCTAACTTCATAGCTCTTGCTATGAAATTCCCAAATCATATTCTCTTGTAGATAAACATCCCATATCGATCATATTAAGATGGAGCATATTTATTTTCATAAAACAGACAAAATATTATCTCTGATGAATTTTGTCTCAAGCTATAGTAACATTTACAGGAAGTCAGCAAGCTTCAGAGCAACACAATCATTCACGCTTTTCTGTGCCAACATTCCTTTGGATGCACACTGAATTTCAGGATAATTTTTAGCTTTCACAAACTCCAAAGTTTGATGACTGAAAAAATGCTTAAATGAGTTAAACACACCCAGTTCTGTTTTGTAATTCATAAAATAATCAGCTGAATGTCAGAACTTGGAAATATGAAACCTATAGATGAAACAAATCAGTTGATGTAGTCTTATATAGTATCTCTTTTGTTGTTATAAATTTTATGTTAATTTAAGACCAATTAGAATTACAGAAAATTGCTGGCTGTGAAAAGTATGGCTTAGGTCTGTCCGTGTGCCTTCATCCAGTCCAGAGGAGCTGCCTCACAAGAGCACAGTTCTGGTTTTAGATGTCCTTATTCCTCTCAAGTTTATCTGACTTACAGCTGACAATCTAGATACAAGTTTCTTTCTCAAAGTATCACACTGCAGAAAATAGGATCAGAATGTAGATCATTGTAGCATACAAAAGCAGTAAGGTAGACAAAGAGAAATGCCTTAGACATCCTTCTTTATAGTGCTACTCTAGAAACTCAAAGTATAACAATCTATTTTGAGATCTACTTTATGGCAACAGTGATTGATTTGAAAAGATGTAACTATTAGCCTGTCTGAAAGATTTCTAAAGTGTTGACTTTGATTGCATGAATAAAAATTATTTAATCAAAACATGCATTTTCTTTTTACTTTTTTCTTCTTTTCCTTCCTTGTCTCCTACATAAGTGAAATTTTATTCCAAGCACGTCCTATGTCTCACCTTAGATCTTTCTCTTAGGCGCCTGCCCTTAGCTGTGTATTAACAGCATCAGCTTGCTGACCCTTAACACCAGCCATGGTGCTATTGCAGAGGAGGCTTATAACTTTATGTAGGGTTCCTTTTAAAAAACAAAGTACCTATGTGTATTGTGTGTACTTTCTTCTTCTGTCATGCATCCAAGATAGTTTTTTGGAAGTAAAGAAAAATAGGAATGAGGAATGTGTGGTATTCATTAAGGAATTTAAATTTGGAATGTTTAATCTTTTAGTTTGTATTTTGTATCTTTGTTCATTTTTTTTTGATGTATTATAGACTTCAAACATATGGAACAAAGCAATCTACGGTCAAATAGTACAGTACACACAATCTGTAGCTTGTGAACTTGTAGGAGCTTATTTGGAAGAGATTGCAACTGTACTTCACAACTCCCACTTAAAATAAACACCCTCTCTAGAGCGCAGAAGTAGGAACAAATGGCAGTCATTCAGCATATGCACAGCTAATTCAGATGACAAGTCCTGTTTAAAGTCTTCCTGAAGATTTTTCACTTGAGATTCAAGATGCATTTGAAAACCATTCATAAAGAACTTCTTTTTTTTGATTACGTGAGTCCTTATGAGAACCCACCACCAACCTTCATTATGCTAGTCAGAATATTGCTGATAGTAAAATACATTTGATATAATCTCTAGATTTCCACTACTTATTTATTTCTCCTGTGAAGGATAAGTTCTTATTAAAAACCCCATTTTACAAGAAATTAGAAGACTGTTCTATTTTGATTCATTACTTTGGTTAATTTTGTTCAAGAAAGCTATTAGGACTGTTTGAAGTTACCATTTAGTGATAAGATCTCGTTTTCCCTATGCTTTCTGAATATTGTGTGCTGTTTTGTAGGTTACACTGGAGAGCTGTGCCAGTCAGAGATTGATCACTGCATCCAGCAGCCGTGCCAAAATGGAGGCACTTGTTCATCCAACACCCATGGATTCACCTGTCAGTGCCCAGAAGGTAAACAGTGACTTATTTGATGTCTTGTACAAATTGATATTTCATGGTGTACTCAGTCTGAATTTTTAGTTTTATAAAAATATATTCAAAATTGTACTTTACACCATATTAATAAGCAGAAAAAAATCCAGATGAGATATCCTATGTCATTTGTATTGTGTGAAGTATGGTAAGAGCTTAGTGTTATAGAGTATATGCTGCATAGAGCATTTTTATCCATTTGCTTGCACCTCTACAGTAGAAGTCAGGCTCCAGCACTGTGAGAAAGATAAGAGAATCTGAGGAAACTCAGAATTCATTCTGATTTTTGTGTTGTCCGGTAAATGAGTGAGAGGAGCTGCCTTGCATGCAGTATTTGCATATTTCTGCTTATGAATCAATTAGAGAAAAAACAGTGCTTTAAATCCCACAAAGTTTTACTTCCATTCTCCTTTCTGTTAGGACTTATTTTTTTCTCTGCATGATAAGCCTTTCAGTGATTCTCATTGGAAAACACCATATTTGAAACTGTGTGAAATGAGGACATTGCAAAGGCAAAGTATGTGCTTTCATAGCACTTTGCTGTGTGGAATGGCAGATGCCTGAGTCGCTCATAAAAAAATTATCAGAAGTGAAAGCTCTCAATTATGAAATCTTCTATTAGTTATTTATAATTAGGATTGGAACTTGGAACTAATTATATTTCTGATCTCTATGGATGTTTTTATTCTGCCAGCAACTCGCGTTTGCTCTAAGGGTACAAGTCTTTGAGAACTATTCTGGTAATGTATACTTGGTTAATAATGAAAGATTATTTGTGATTTCTTCAGAATGATTCCTTGCTTTTCTGGAGTTATGCTTTGATGATCGACCCATTTAACAACTGTTTTGAAACACAGACATTGACATTTTGGCTGCAGAGGGTATCTTGCATCTGGAAGAATTTTGAAAACTAGCTTATAACTAGTAACAAAATTCAGAAAAGAAAATTTCAGTATTAGACTTAGTAATTCATTTGTATTTTTCATAGGAAAACTGCTCACTGTCTTTAAAAATGCCTTGTAGGAAAATATTTTGCCATTACAAAATACATGGAAAAAATTATACTGGGACTTTTGGATATTTTAAAGCTGCCACATTGTTTGTGTGTGCGACAGGGCCTCCTTGCTTGTTCCTGATGGCCCTTTCATCAATACGCCAACCAGCTCTCAACTTCTCTTACTGCTCTTTGAGGCTGAGACCATGATGACAGCATTGTATGTGCATTTGGGTCCCAAGATGGACTGCCCTCTGCTGATGTGCCACTGCTTGATGTGCAGTGTTCTTGATTATGGCAGGCTTTCTTCTGCAGGAGAACCAAATTACTTTTGCTTCTCTCTTAGTCTTACTTGTCTTCAGCTATATCTCTGTTATGCTGCTTGGTCCTACAGTCTTGTTGACTGCTTTGTGTCTTCAGTATTTATCTTCTGCTTCCTTTCTTTGTCACTGATCCAGATCCATATTTGATCAGTTTCCAGATCAGTTCTCTTCTGTGCTGTGCTTCAAGTAGCAAATCTTGGAATCTTGGCACTGTTGCTCCATTATCTTAGTATATGTGCTGAAGGCTGTTGCTGTTTTACCTTAGGACAGCACTGGTACCATTTTCTCAGGTTTCTGCTTTTTTTTTTTTTTTTTTTTTTTTTTTGACTCTTCTGTACTTATTACATTTTACATACCTGTGCTCTCCTATTCTTGAGGTCTTGAGATTTTCTAGGATATCTGGATTTTTCTTAAAGATACAGTGGGATTTCTGACCCTTCAAGAGGAAAGAAAAAATTACTTGGCAACTTCAAAAAGAAGAAGGTGTCTGCTCATAGAATTCATTGTTATTCAAATGTGCTTTTTGTGTCACCTGTCTGAAACTTTGCATGAGAAGTTACCAATTCTAATCTCCCAGCATTATATCTGCATTGCTAAGGGCAGCCACATTAGAGAGCCGGGATGGAATTGGGCAAGGAGCTGTTACTCTGATAACTTATTTGTATGTCTAACATGATTACGTGGTATAAGTATTTTCCCTTTCAAAAAATATTGTGGCATCTCAAGAAAACATTTTACATAAACGCACTTACAACCCTTGTAAAAATCAAATTTAACATAGAAAAAAAACCTCTGGAGATGATGGAATGGTTCAGGAATCACTTTCTGGACTGGGCAGCACTATTCCGCAGAAGAATAGTGTTGAACACTTCTTATTCTTGGTTCCTTGGAAATGAGCATTTTCTGAGAAAATCATTCTTATGCTTGCCTGAGCACATGCCACCTTTTGTGAATAGTTGCTTTTCTAGATTGAGCCTGTGATAGAATCACAGAATGGCTTGGGCTGGCAGGGACTTGAAGCCCTGCCAATTCCAGCTCCCTGCCATTGACTGGTTGCTGCCCACCAAATCAGGTTGCCCAGGGCACTGTTGATTTTTCTAGATGCATTTTGATGCATTGTTCTCTCATAGAGGCATATTTTGAGAGCTTCTATCTTGTTTGGAAGGATGTGGTTATTTTTGTAAATAAAGCAAAGTGTAGGTAATTAAAAATTACAGGTGTGGTAATTTGCTATTTTTAGAGTCTGCAGATTTTCCATTAAAAAAACCCCCACACACAGAGAAAACCAAAGCCATGAAAGATTTCTAATTTAAGCAAGATCTCCAACTCTGCTTCTATTCTCCTGCTGTGCGTAATAGCAATTGCTAGTTGAGATGAGGCCTTTTTTCTGTACTGCTAATTCAGCACAGTGGGGGAAAGGTAGGCAGAGAGCTTATACATGTGTAAGAACTAAAACTGGAGATTCTGTGTGGATAGGCAGAAAAAGACAAGAGCAGGTGAGAAGTACTACAAAGGGAAAAGGGAAAAATGGCAGAAAATGGAATGAAATGGAAACAGAGAGGAATATTCTCGAGACTGCACATTTTTCTTTCATATGAGATCTGCAACTTGTGAAAGAGGAATGTGAAAGCACACCGAAAGTGAGATATGAGGCACTGAAAAAGAAGCCCAAATCGAATATGAACATTTCATGATTATTCTTTAGACATTGTTATTGTCTTAAGAGTCTTTTAATAAGGAAAAATTCTTTAGGCTTGAAGATTCCATTTTCTATGTGAAGCATCATAGATTTTAATGTGTCAAAAATGCTAGAAAATAAATTGTTATATGAAATGGATGAGTCACCCTTTATTTAAGAGCAAATCAGAATTTATGTTCAAAGCTGTGAATGAATGAATTTGAACGATGCTAAAGACTGAAGAATTTGTTTAAAAGATGTTTGGGATGTCTTACTTACTCGGCGTTCATCTTTATCGTACCTAACATAGTTAGCAAATACTGCCTTCAAATGTCCATGCAAATAAATTTCCAAAAATTCTAACCACACCCCCAAGTAAACATCTGTCAACTCGGATGTGGATGTTTGAAATTTATATTCAAAATGATTCTGTAAATACCCAAATCAATCTGTTAAATACCTGTTTTTATTTTCCTTCTCTTATTGTTATGTATAACTACCACTGCAATGGAAGTAATATTGTTAATTAGGATACTGCTGATCATTTTATAAATTCAGTTACTTCAACATCTTTAAATCAGTGAGAAATTATATGAATTCCCAAGGCACCCTGGAGTTCAGTATACAAATAATAAATAGAAACGTAGACATAAAAACAAGGTTGGAAATAAGCAAAAACATTTACAATAAATACTTAATCAACAGGAAAACTTGTAGTCCTATTAGCGGTTTTTAGGGGTTTACTACTCTCTTTATTTGGAGCTTGCCAGCTTGACTGTAGTGGCAGAAAACTTTTAATTCAAATTAGCATATTTTTGAAATAATTTTCCAATAATGGATTTCATAACCAGTAGAAAGAGGTAGACAGGAAACTATGTTATGACTGACAGTAGACATTCTACTTGAAATTTAAATTTCCAATTGACTTTATTTTACTATTGCCAATCGACTTGACCAGCTGCAGGGAATTAGAGCTATGTAAAAGACAGCAAAAGTTCTCTGAAATACCTGCTGATAATTAGAAAGCAGCAGAATAAAGGATGTTCTTACTGTGGTTTCTGTGGTTTAAAACGTATAGAGCTTGACAACTATAGAAGATGCTAAGTTGTGATTCATATATGTTGATTTGCAATAGCAGCTAGAAAGTGCACATTTTCACCATGAAATATGGTGATGAGTAGAAAATAATTCACTTGTCTATATGAAGAATTGTTTTAGTTTTATGTTCTTCACTTTTTCTGGACTTCATCATTCACGTAGAAGATTTTTCTGGATCAGATTTTGGAAATGCGATTCTAATTTCTTTAGGGTTGAATATAATTAACCTATTATATATTTTAATTCCAGGAAAATAGGATACACAGCTGTTGTGTGTGTAAGATTTCCCAAGGTTACTGGTGATTACAGAATGTGGAGTTCTTCACATTACCATAAGAGAGTTTAATTTACCTGTAGAATATTGTGTTGTTAATTAAAAATTTTTATGGCTGTTCAGTTTCTGCTAATCTAATGCTTTTATCTGGCATTTTTCCAAATTGCTCCTATTTTTAGTAGATGTCTCTGCAATGCTTTAATGTGTTTGGCCTCTGTTTGCCTTTATCTGCTGAGACTTAGCTAGGTGAATTTCCATCAAAAACTTGCAAGTCTTTTTGAATTGTTTCTTGTTTTCTTATGATGAGTAATTTTTTTTTCCTTTACAGAATTTTGATGAAATTCCATCAGACGTCTCACATTTCTTCATGGAACAAATTTCTATGGGGGAAAGTAATGCATTTCTTTCAGATCTAAAGGTTTTTGTAGACTCTAGGCCTAGTAATTCAGAAGTTTAAATTTTCACGTTTGTGTATTTCTTGGAATTGGGTTTAACATAACATTCTGGCAAGCTGGTTGTTCAGCAAGCTGTATAAAGAGCAATTTTACAACACTTCAGGAAGCATTTAAGTTGTTTGATTTATTACTTGACTCCTGCTTTCAGTAGCCAAGTAATTAAAATCCCCCCATGATGAGGAATTCGGCTTCTATCCAGAGCTTTTCTAACTCTGGAAATACTTTCTGATCTACTTTCTATTGTTGCCCTGGAGGTCTGTAGCAATATGTAAAGAATACCACCTGACAGCTAACTTTTATTCTCTTTGACATCTAACCAAACGATCTGTTTCATGCAAGCACAAATAGTGCTTTGTGTCTTTGAGCAGTATAATTGTTTTCTAATGCTGCTTTTCCCCTTTGCCTTCTGTGTTATTTCTGCATTTTGGTTGTGTCCCTGTTATACCAGTGACCTAGATGCAAGGTTGTGCCTGTGTCAGTTAGCTGAAGAACAATTCAAGGGGTAATTTTCTGCAGTTAAATGTAATCCTGTAATAATGCTTTATTCTGCTTTCAATCAATATATATCTGATCCTGATTTTTATTTACGTAATTTCAACAGTTTTATTGATATGGACTCATATCTACTACCAGAAATGCCAAAATAACACATCTTTAATTTGGATGCATAACTACTGATGATTCTAGAGTTTTCAGACATTAAACTCATACATAAGATCTGTATTTCCAGAATGAACTAAGCATATTTCACAGTGCAAAGGTAGCACGAAGGCAACGTTTCAGCGTATTTTAAAATTTCCTCTGTTCTCAAAGAGCTCTGTCACTCGAAACATTAGCCATCTGCCATATGCTTCTCTTTGTAAAGGTTGTAGTGAAGCAATGTAAGTATCATTGTGTGACCTCCGATTTCATTATCTTTTAAAATCTAGCTTCAGAGCTACTGTAGAGATTTACTAAACTCACTGATTGATCTCCTCCTGGTAATAGTTAAAAGTCCTCGCAGATTCCTTTAAATCCATCCAGGATTTTATGATAAAAGCAAAGGCTTTTTCAATTTAATAGCAGACAATTGCTGGAATTAGAAATTTGGTTTTAGGGTTTTCCATTCCATTCACTTTCTGATGGTTACGCAGTTATTGCTTGCAGGAAGGACTTCTACTATAGGATTCCTCAGTATTTATAGGTTGTTCCTTTTCAGCATCAGTATGCAGGAGGTACTGATAAAACCCACAAACCAATCTGAGTAACAGGACATCAGAATGCTGAGGGCAGAAGGGCCTTGCCTGTGTTCGTTGTCTATGCCCTGCAAGATCTGCTTTTGTTTCCTGTTCTGAGATTACGAGTTATTTATAATTAACTGTTAATAGTCAACTATTGGGCAGTTGTGATCTTTTTATCTTTTCATAGTTATAATAATCTGTGTTTTATTAATTTTTGGAATAGTTCTTTCTAATACACCATACTGGTTTAATGTAGATTGATCTACTTTCTAATGTGCTTCTTCTCAGAAACACCAATTTCCTGACAACAGTTGAGCAAAATTACTACTTAATTCAGCCAAATGTGAATTGTGAATTATTAAAAAGCAGAGAAATTTAAAAAAGCTCTGAAATTAACACATCTGTTAAAATTAATTTTAAACTATTTCCTCATTGATTGAAATGTGGAATGTGTTTAGAAAAAAAATATTTAAACATCCATTAAAAGACAATGAGATGCTGTAAAGTATATATTGAAGGTAGCATTTTGACCCACTTTTGGTATTCATCTTAAACTTTATATCATACAGAGATTCAGTTCCAATTGATCATCTTTTAAATACAACATTGAGACTTTTTAAATATAAGAGCTATAAAATATGGATAACAATCTACTTCATTTCATCAGGGGTAAGATTTACAGATTGAATATTAATCCAAAGTGTCACCTGTCATTATTTGTCTTCATGCTCCGAGTTGGTTTAGAACAGAGCCATCTCCTCCATCTTGATCCTTTCTGTAACCATCAGACACATGCTGTGCATTTTTTTTTAAATCTGTTTTTGTCTCTTTCTGATTAAAAGCTTTGGTACATGCAGTTGATTCTGAAGGATATCTGAAATGTGGCTGTGATCTCTTTGGTTGCTGTGACAGTGGGGTCTGTTCTCTGCCTTTCACAGTGACAACTGTTATGGTTTATGCTTTAGAGCAGATTTTCTTGCTGGCTTGATCGTTCTCAAGTGGGGACTGTCCTGATTTGCTCCTGGTTTGCCATTCTCAATGATTAATTTATTTAAATTTCAAGAGCTGTTCTACCATAGTAGATATTCCAGTGTGTTTTGACCAGGCATACTTCTGTTGCAGTGAATGATACTATATCCATGAGGAAATATTCATTAAAAAAATTACACTTGAATGGAAAAGAGAGTTGATCTTTAATCTAATGCTAGGAATTGAATATTCTTTTCTGACCTGTGTTAGCTACTATAACTATGCTTCTTGTAACCATGTGGATGTGATACAAACTGTATAGTTAATATACTGTAGTTCTATCATTTCTTCAAATATCATTCTTCTCTACATTACAAAAAAAAAAAAACACAAACAAAACAAACACCCACAATCAAATAACAAAACACAAAAAAAAACCAAATAACTCCCTTGCAGGGATACTCTTTCATTCCTACCTAATTTTGTACAGTGTTGCTTTAATGAATAATTAAATAAGAAACATTGTCATCAGAAAAGCTATTCTTTTATGCTATTAAAACACAGTTATACTCCTGTGGTCCTTTAGAGGCTGTTATTCTTAACCAACACATTACCTTTAATAAGAAAAGTGAATTTGGGCTTCTGTTTTTTTTTTTTTTAATGTACCTTTCTATTCTGTTTCTGAACCCTAGAAAAGCACCTCTGCTTTTCTAGCCAGGTGCAGTTAAGAATGTGGATAAGCCCTGCCAGATTCAATAAATATTTTTTTCACTTCTCTGTCTTAATCACATGATAGTATGATGCTACCTGAAACTGCTTATATCTTCATGTTAACTGTAAAATTTGAGTTTATATAGGAAGCGTGGACTTTTCTAGTTTTCATTCAATAAAAAAATATGAATGTATGTCAATGGCTTAATTTTAAACTTGTTTAATTGTTTACATTGTTTGGTTACCAAAATGTTTAATTATCAAAAACATTTATTTCTTTTAGGGTTTTTAGGAATCTCCTGTGAAGAAAAAGTAGACCCTTGTGCATCAAATCCCTGCCAGAACAATGGAACTTGTTATGCAGATAGACTTGTCTACTCGTGCAGTTGTAGTTCTGGATTTACAGGACCTACGTGTGCTCAGCTTATTGACTTCTGTGCTCTGAATCCTTGTGCACATGGCATCTGTCGCAGTGTTGGAACCAGTTACAAATGCCTCTGTAGTCCCGGTTTGTACCAAACAGTTACATTACATATTTTATAAATCATCTGGTATTTTTGTATGTAGATTTCGATGTATACTTTAAAATTACTTCATTTTTCTCTTTTCAGTACATAAAGCACATTGAGCAGATGTTATATCTGTTTAGAGTAATGCTAGGAATCTACACATTCCATTTGAAAAATCAGAAGTTGCAGGGTAAGCACTGAAAATACCCACTGAGATCCATATGGCTTGGTTGACATTTACTGTTATATTAAAGAATTGTAGTGTGCAGGATAAGTCTTTCTTAGGTGGGATAGCAATGTCATTGAAGTTGCAAAGTTTGGGGGAAAGACTGGAGAACATAACAGTACTGTTTGGGAAAGGACTGGAAACAGACAAAGTAACTGAATAAGGTACAGTAGGAAAAAAAATGATTGCTAAATAGCAGAGGGTGTGAACAGGAGAAAAAAAAATTGAAGTTCAAAATAACTACAGAAATCTGTATACAGCAAGGGGAGGTAGAAATATGGGAGCTCCTTGATAGCATCAACCTTTTCCTTGACTGGCTAGTTTGTGTTCCGTTAGCTTGTTTAATTTCTGAACAGAAAAGTGCTGTTTTTCTGGCTCTTGAATGGTATAAGCTGTTAGGATATAAGCTGTTAGGACACGGTGAAGCAAAATCTCTGGAAGAAGGCAAAACCATTGAGATGCAGAGCTGGACAACACTGAAAGTGATCAATATATATCAATAGGATTTATCCTTAAGTGATTTCAAATGTATGACTGAAACCACAGTTGGCTGAGAAAAAACAACCAAAGAACACTGAGGAGCATTTAAAAAAAAAAAATCTATGCTAGATATGGTCTGGAAAGTTCTGAAAAGAACTGTAGGAATTCAAACATAAAAGAGATATTTTACCCGTGTATAAGCAATACAAAAAGTCTCCAGCAGCCTCACCTTCCCAATTAATGTAAAAACTGTCTTTGAAATGCCTAGTATAAAAAGGGATTGGATTTGCAGAGCTGTCCAAGGACCCTCCAGTGACATTCCTGGAAGCAGCACTCAGTGTCTCAGTCTGGGAAAACCAGCAAAGACTCTGACAGCCTGTTGCAATACTTGTGATGTTGGTGAATAAAATTTGTGTGCAGCTTGGTAGTATTATTGAAAGTTAATAATAAATATTCTGAACTACAGAGAGACATTACCATACATTAGTGGGAAAGAAATGATATCTACTTCTTGAGCTTGCAGGCTCTCTGGCTTGCAGGTTCTCAACATGAGTATGCCTCGCTCCAAGACTTTTTTTTGTATGGGAGTCTCTCACTTTCAAATATACCACAAAATAAATGCACATAATACAGGTATGTTAGCAGTAAGTTTACTAAATAATATTTTAGAACTCCCTTATATATTGGTTATGCATTATATCTGAAACCCACTGTTTAAAAAAGAAAGCAGCAACTTATTTTTTGTGTGATGATGCCATGTTCTTTTTATATGGTATTTGACAGAGGATGTAATTTCTTATTATAAAAGCAAAGTGCTGCAAAATTTTGCTTCTTTTTTCAACTTGAATGCCATCCTTTCTTTATGCAGTTTCTACTAGCAGGTATACAGTGTCATCTGGATTTTCATTTTTGTTACTCTTGCCTCAAAAATTAAACAGGAGAGGAATTTTAAACAGTTTCAATTAAACTAAGGTCTGCGAAAGTTCCCTTGCTTAGTAGACAGTTTGATTTCTAGATTGGTACACTGGCCAAAAACACATGATGAATGAGAAGTCGTGGCTATTATGCTTGTATATCTTGCATATCACGTTTTGCAGAATGCTCACAACCAGGCATTCGCTACTGATTTTTGTGCGTGTTGACTCTCATGAGTATAGTCATGCATAACCTACACCATGTAATAGCTTGTACAGAAACGCTAATTTGTATAAATTAACTTGGAAAGCTGACTGATGCCTTTGAATAATCTCATTTCCAAATTGGGAAAGAAAAATAGTCAGCGTTTCTGAGTTAGGTTTTAAATGAACAGATTTGTTTCTTGATCACATAATATACAACTAGGTTAGTAAAGAGCTGTGTATGAACTGATGTTCCTTGTGAATTAGAGTTCTCTTTTGCTTTTTATCCCATTAGGCCTTCCCAATAAAAATGGCTTTTGTCCTACTGTCTTAATTTGCTAAAGTGTTAAGTGTGGATAAGCACAGGAATCGCTGCCAAGGAGGCAGTGTGTGAGAGACCTTCAAAAGCTTTCAACCTTGTTCTTTATCGACTTACGAAGAGAGAGGAAGCATCTCTCTCCCTTTTGTTAACCTGTTAGCGCAGATATTCTCAGGAGGTCGGCAGACACTGCTGTATCTTTTGCCCCATCAGCTTGTTCTTGAAGGTTCTGACAAAGCCCATGGCTTCTCATCAGCCTGCTTGATACAGATTTTGTGTTCCCTTTCATGTTCTTTCCCTTTGTAATTTTTGACACAGCCATGTTGAAAAGTGCCTTAGCACAGGTGGTTGTAGCCCATGCCTCCTTGTTGCTTCACAGGAAGGATTTGGGAATCCAGGTGAGAGTGGCAGCAGATCTGTTACTGCCCTTGTGAAGATGAATAACAATGGACAGTTGTTTAGAAGGAGAAGAGGTAATGCAGGGACATCTTTATTTTATTGTACCTTTTAGGTTCACTATTCCTTTCCCAGCCTCTGAAGAGAGCACATCAAAGTGAAACTGTCAATGGCAGATTCTGCTGATGTGCATGAAACTGAAGGTATATTCACTTTGTAGTGACCTGGAAAAATAATTTAATCTTTTTAGGTGTCCTTTTTAAAGCCACAATGACAAACTTGTTTTCTCTTGTTCAGGACGCAGCAGCTAGAGTAGTGTTGTTAATGTACATGGCTTTCCTTTCTGAACATGTCCATAGAAATGTTATACACAACGTGGTAGGCAAATAGCTGTATTTGGTATTGCTTGTGAGTTTAATGCTTGTGCTACAAAGGAAGCAACTGTGCCGTAATCTGTTATTCTGAATTTATTTCTGAAATATTCTCCCAATTCCATCTCAATTCTTTAATAAAACAAACCCACAAATAGTTAGCTTGAATAATCTGCTTCTGCATCCAGTACCATGCATGGCTCATACACCAGTGTAATTTAAAAGCAAGTGTGAAGAGAAGCCCTTCTGAAGAGCTGCAGGAGGAGACTCAGTGCCAGCAGATGCAGTGCTGTGGGTGAGGGCCTGGGGGCCTGCACATGGGGGAGATGCATCTTCTGGCTTTGGAGAAAATGGTTCTGAAATGTGTCTTAGTAAGTCCAGCTTACTAAGTCCTTTTCCCTGGAGTCTTTATTCATGTCCATAACATCTGAATTTATGATATGGTCATTTATCTACTACTTTTATAGTTGTATGTAACAAGTAAATAAAGATCTTAAAGACCATATAAAACCTATTACAACACACAGCATTATAATGTAGATTACAAATATTAGTATTCGCTGTATTGCATCACAGTAACAAGAGAAATACTGGCTGCAATGAGGGAAGAGGGTTAAATGTTTAACTGCTGCTTTTGTTGTTAGACTAGAATGTTTATCCTCAGTTTTCCCACAGGTGAGGAAAGAAGAGATAGTGCCATGTTTTCACGAAGCCAAATTATTTAAGAAAACACAAACGGCAATCATTTGTCTCCATTATCCACTCAACTGAGTTGATTCTAACTTCCTGACCAGTTTGCAGGCAAGCTGTATGGTCCTGTGGCATGAAATTGGTAGCAGAACATATTGAGCAGTTGAAGAGAGAGATGTGGTAGAAAATGCAAAATTCTTTTAACTCTGTGTTTGCCGTAATTTCCAGAAGGGATACAAACATTATGAAAAATGCATGTATTAGTACAAATCTTCATACTATTTGTGTTTGTACTTTGAAGAAAGAACATCTTTTGTTTGTACTCTTAAATTCTAAGCCTTCCCCTAAAGGTTATTTGGCTAATTATGAAGCACTCCCTGAATCTCAGATGAGTGGGAAATAACTGCTTAGAAACACTTGAGCAGATTGCCTTTTTCATTGGTCACACATACCTGTTTACAGGGAGGAAGCAATGTTTATGTTGCATTTAATCACATTATTTATATTTACTGAGAATTGTGACCAGTTTATTTCCTAGAAATATTGTCTAGAAAGATTTTTAACTACTGTTAAGACTGATGATCATATGTATATTTCAAGCAGATTATCTCCCTTTTTTGTATTTTATGGTAAAAGTGAGTGGCCCTTAACAAGCCTCAAAACTATTCAGTGCTCAAATTTTCTTTGTCTGAATAGCCAGTCCATAATACCTCCCTACTATACTTGGGAATACCATATAAAGTATCTTAATGCTTATGAATTGTTTTGACTTTGTACAGTGTAAGTTGAAATATATTATCATTCTAATTACCATTTTACAGTTATCACTTCTTTGATGAAAAGTTGCTTTGTGGCAAGGACTCAAGAAAACTCGAATATGTAGAAAATAGATTATTCCATTTTGTCATCTGAATGCAGTCATTTGCATTGTTCACAGTGGCTTTGGCCAGCTGCCTCAGTGCCTGCCACCTCACTGTGCTTTATCACATTGAGACTGGCTGGGTTGTCTCAGATTCCTGGATTATTATATGTATATATATATTTTGTCATTTTATCTTTGGAGCAGATGTCCTTAAATTAATGTCTCAACATGTATCTGTCTGCACAGTGCATTTCAACTAGCACACACCTGCACACAGCCTATCAAAGCATAATTATTAATTTTGACTGGACAGTGTTTCACGGCTTTATTTCCTTTTTGTGTGATTTAGGTTACCATGGCCTTTACTGTGAGGAAGAATACAATGAATGCCTTTCTACACCCTGCCAGAATGGGGCCACCTGCAGAGACCTCGAAAATGGCTACAAGTGCTTGTGTCTTGCTGAATATGAAGGTAAAATGGCTCTCATCTCTTGTTTTTTGAATGTTCCATGTATTATTTTACTATAGGTTTGGTTAAAAACTGATATACCGAATCCTCTATTGAGCAAAAACAAATCCTGCACGTAAAATCAATAGTAGCAAGCTTTGGTGTAGATCCTGATCCCATGGTCTTCATTCACATGAGTAGTTCAGAGTAGTTCAGACATAGCTAGCTTGTGTAGTTACTCATTTGAGAAATGTATGCTCCTGTATGGGGACAAGTGGAATCTGTCCTTCTGAAGTGTGCTTTTTTCCTACTGTTTTTAAGTTGTGCAGAGGGTTTTCAAAGAAAGAATAATAAAATTATTTCATCAGCAATTCTTGGGAGCCATTGTATGGAGAGCTTTTCAAATCTTACTTTGGATTTTCCTAGTGAAGTGGGTTAAAAACACAGTGATAAAATATTAGTATTCAAAGTAGATTAGCACAGAGGAGTAAAAAGGGAAGTTTTTATTTTGGCTGTTCGTTTAGAAGACCATAAAGCCCAGTAGCAATAGTTCTGTGACTGCTTTACCATGTTAAGCACATCTGGTCCTGGACAAATTTGAATGGAATCTGTCTTCAGTGTTTCACAAATGATTTAAATATAGAGCAGGAAAGTATGTACAAAATCTTGTACAAAATCTTAGACAGTGTAGCACTTTACCATTCTGTGATACATCCATCCCTTTCTGGAGGGCTAAAACACTGCTTTGTTTTGTGTGTTCTGTTTGGAGTTGTGCTGTGAGAATATTTTGAACTTATGTATTATTTCTATTATATATCTATAAACACGGAATGATTATGTTTTAAGGAACATTACCCCAGCATTTTTTCTCATTAAGAGTATCAGCCTTTATCCATGTTGATAAGTAATGCTCATTTAACAGCTTTTTGAGGCTAAATATTCATTCCATGCTGCTGATTGCACTGTTCTTTGTCAATAAAGAATTCATCACTGAAGAGGTGTAGTCAGATGACCCTCAGCTTTTCATAACAGGAGCATTTAAGGAGCACTTAACCATAACATTATGACTTCATCTTTTGCTTTCAACCAGTTTGTACGTGCAAGTGAGAGCTCTGTGCATTCAGCATATTTTGCTTCAAATTAAAGCATTAGACCTGGTCCTCTGAACAGTTTTTGCTGATTACTGAGCTTTCTTCTTTCCACACTTAATGTATGCAGTGTTCCTAATGAACAGAGCAGAGGTAACTGGCTCCAGATATTATGTGGGCTATTATGTGGGCTTCAATTTTACTAACGCCTCTCCCTGTCTGCAGTCCTCCTCCATGCCCCTGCCTTTTTCTGGACAGACTCCTTGTAGCTCCCAACATGCAAATGTGGCTCCTGACTCTGCTGGCCTCCTCTGCTTTGCTGCAGAAGTAGACGCTGACTAACTCAAGTGTTTACTTATAGCTATGCATTTGAATAAATTAATTTATCTTCTTAATTGCCTCAGCTGTGCTCCTCCATTTCCTGCGAAGGTCAATGAGAGGCATCAGAATGCTTATGCATATAATTACATTTTTATGTTCAGTTATTACAGAAGATGATTATTGTTTAAATTTTATTAAAGAATAGCTGATCAGATTATGCATCACTATGTCATTGTTTTTTGTAGAAACTCCCGCAGGTCTTGTTAGCAGAAATTGCCCTACCTCCCTCATGAGTCATAAGGGCAGTGGGAAAGCACGTGTATTAAAGCTTCAGCACCCCAGAATGTATGGCTGCAGTCATACGGCAGGCTTGGAAGTTGCACATCATTGCACTCCTCCTCCTGAAGTTACCACCTGTTCTGATTCCAGACAGTCAATGTGCATAATGTTAACAGCAGTTACTAATTTTTCCTTTTCAGGAAGTCTGTGTGAATTATACAAAGATCCTTGTGTTAACATCAACTGTCAGAATGGTGGCACTTGTGACAGTGAAGGGCTGAATGCCACATGTATTTGTGCACCTGGATACGCAGGCAAGTAATTTGTGCCTTACACAGGATGTTTAGTTGACAGTGTTTACCATGTCCGAAAAGAAGACAAACACCAAATAAGACAGCATCTCTTGAAGGACACTAATTAATTTGGATAGTGGTGGATTGTAGTCAGTCTAGTGGGAATAAAAATGTATTGATATTTCTTGAAATTCCTTTCAAATTAAAAAGTTTTGTAGTAAAAAAGTATGTTGTTGAAGGGAATTCACTAGGCAAATGTCTGTCTAGTGTACTTTCTGAGACGAGACTTCTGCTTGAGACTAGATTGCATTTTAAAAATAAAATTTTGAAGAGTTTCAGGTAAGCCAATATACTAATTGGACACTTGAAGCTGGAAGATGTTGTAACCTTGACCCATTAATTACTGTGAACTGAAGAAACCACTCATTCTGTTACCTGAACGTACAATCTCTAAAGGCCCTGAAGTGCTTGTTACAAATCAGTTTGTACTTTCAGAGTAATGATAAGCAGCCCATTTAATCCTTTGGCCTTATATTTAAACTGATATGATTTGTGTAATCAAAATATCTGCTATAATATATTCTAGAATTTGATGCTCTGTTAGCCATATAAGGTAGCATCCAAGTTATAGTAATAGATGAACCTATTCATAGCCTTTTGTAGATCAAATAGTGCTTTTTTTGCTGTGATAAAGGCCATTAAAAAAAAAAAGCTTTCTGTTGCACAGCGGCTGTTTCTTAGAGGCACTTATTATCTACATTATAATAACTCCATAGCAATTTGGGATATAATGGCAATTTGTTATATTGTATTTGCTTTAGAAAGAATTTATATTTAAAGCAGGGAGAGAATACTCTGAGTGAGGTAAGTCAAGTCACTTATCCATTAAGTTTTGTTCTTACCTGGTTGAACAAGGGTTTTTCCTTTCTAAGGGTTCTGTGTGGCTTCTTGAAGGACTTATGAAATATTTTTGATGTTCTTAGAGTCGTGGAATGGTTTGGGTTGGAAGGAGCTTTAAAGATCACCCAGTTCCAACCTCCCAGTTGTGGTCTGGTTGCCCCACACCAGATCAGACTGCCCATGGCCCCATCCAACCTGGCCTTAAACACTTCCAGGGATGGGTCATCCACAGCTCTCTGGGCCTCGCTGCCCTCTGAGTAAAAAATTACTTCCTGACATCTAAAGTGCCTCTTTTTTAATCTAAAGCCACACCCCCTTCTCTTGTCACTATCAGCCCTTGTAAAAAGTCAGTTCCCCTCCTGCTTATAAGCTCCATTCAAGTACTTGGAGGCCACAAGGAGATCTTCCCAGAGCTTTCTCTTCTCCAGACTGAACAATTATAGAATCATAGAATGGTTTGGGTTGGAAGGGACCTTTAAGATCACGTAGTTCCAATCCCCTGCAATAGGCTGGGACACCTCCAGCTACACCAGGTTGCTCAAAGCTCTCTCCAGCCTGGCCTTGATTGCCTTCAAGGAGGAGGCATCCAACTCCCTCAGCCTGTCTTTATCAGAGAGGTGCTCCAGCCCTCAGAGCATCATTGTGGCCTTCCTCTTTGTGGCCACCCTGTGAACAAAGATGCTTTTGAGCTATAAGGTATTAAGCAGAGAAAAATCAAATGACATTGATGACATGTCTAATGTGTGATATGGCTGCTGTATAGAAGTTGGTTTTTTGCTTTTTTTTTTGTCTCCTGATACAAGGTGAAGAATGTGAAATTGACATTAACGACTGTGACAGCAACCCATGTCACCATGCTGGAACTTGCATAGATCAGCCCGGTGGTTACACTTGTCACTGTCCACATGGGTGGGTTGGTGCAAACTGTGAAATACGTAAGTTTTGCAAGAACTTCAAAAAGTTGTGTTTTTTTTAAGATATGTGTATATATATATATATATATATATATATATATGTACTTACTTGTCTTAAAAACTTTAAAAAATGATACTGGCTTATGCTGCAGAAATTTACATTTTTCTCTAAATATTTGTCTGTAAAAATAATCCAAATCATCTGTAAATTATCAAAATTCTGTCAAATGCATTTTAGAGGAGAATGCTGAACTAGATTTGGACAATAGGAATCAAGCATAAGGATGATCAGGATGAAGATAAGGCCACAGCATTTCAAAAGTAGCTGTGAAAGCTGGAAAATTCTGTTTCTGGCACCTTTCCTGGTGATGTGTTGGGCCAGATTGTCAAAGACGCTGCCTCACAGTTGGGCACTGTGCAGTTTGTCTCTTAATTGCACGTATGCTTCAGAGCATTTTCGTACTCAACTTGCGTAAAGAGCTGTGTACACAGCAGACTGGTACTGACTTCTGAGCACCTGCAGTTCTAGAAATGTTTCCACAAAACTTTTGAACTTGCTTCCCTCAGGCCACCAGGTCTGTGTAATTATGCTGACTGGTGTGCACATGCTGTTACCAACCTTTTTCAGGACTAATTTCCAC
This sequence comes from Tympanuchus pallidicinctus, assembly GCF_026119805.1. Lineage (NCBI taxonomy): Eukaryota > Metazoa > Chordata > Aves > Galliformes > Phasianidae > Tympanuchus > Tympanuchus pallidicinctus. The sequence continues at coordinate 9,254,106 of NW_026294739.1, read as the reverse complement.
CAGATTTGTTAGGAAGATAAAGGTCTCTTAGACAAGTATTTCCTAACATTTAGTAAGATTTAGGGAAGGTCTGGTAAACTCCATTGTGATCCCCCTTAGCACAGAGGAAAGCTTTAGTGCAAACTTGCACTTATTAAGCAGTAGAGAGTACATGAGAAAAACGAAATATGAAGCCCAACTGTGGAATATTTAATACAGAAATTAGTTTTTATTCCTGCTGCACAGAGGGCTACTTTATATTTCACTGATGTCTCATTCTTGGGCTACAGATTTCTTCTCTACTCAACTTTAGCTGTTCTTGAATGCTCAAATTCCATGGCCATAGATCCCTTCAAGATTTTACACAGATGCACACATTTCTGTGAGGGGATTATTTACACCTCTAGCATTTTACACAGAAAATACACTCAGAAAATTCCTATTGTACATTTATGAGAAAATGTCTACACAAAGGCTGGAATAAAAAATGTTTTCTATGTATCATTTCCACAATGACAATATAAAGCTTCATTTTTTACTAAAACATTGCTTAAATATGTCAACTGCTTTTTAAGTTTATTTCTATTCTCAGTGTTAGTCCCTACTTTAACCCAAAATGTCATCACCCAGCGTGGTGTTGGGAACACAGTGCTGTGTGCTGGCTGTACGCAATATTGCTGGTGCTACGCGGGGATCAGATGAGCTTTTACTGACAGGGCTGCTCGACATGCATGTCTCAGGAGTCACTGAGTTAATGAGCAAGGAAGTACAATTCTGTCTTCGTTAGCTAAGTAGTGGGCTGACAGATGAGCTCAGTTCTTAGAAAAGCAATCATCGTCCTTTAGACATGTTTCAGGGAGTGCCTGCATATAGTAACAATTACGTTTCTGTTACGTTATGGAATGAATAACTAAGGGAAAACAGGGAGGGCTGCATGTTTCTGAGCCCTGCAGATGAGCTGTATGAAATCAGGGATGTTTGTTCTGGAGTCCTTTGGCTGTCATGCCCTAGGGTGACTAAGATTTTGGTGCTTTCAACCACAGATACATAGTGTAAGTGTGGGAAATGGGGAGAAAGCAGAACAGATGGTGGAAGGAGCCTTTTCAGCCACCCAGCTGCTCAATTATTCCTGCATCACTCTGTAAGGGACATATACCTCTAATAACTAAAAAGACAGCTGAGGTTCAAGCTTACAACTGCGAGTGGTCAAATAAATTCTTTCTGACCCAATTTGTAAGTCTGCAAGAGAAGGAGTGGAAAAAACTAAACTTGAAACATCATTCTCTTGAGTGAGGAGATTGTCTCTGCTTAGTGCATATTTTTCTACATGTAGCATCTGGTTATACATGAACAGCAGTGGCCTTGTCTGCTGCTCAAGAACTTGGAATTTCTTTTCATTACATGCTTGTAAATGATGTAATTTTAAATGATGGGAAGAAGCAACAGCATGTATTTATTACTGTAGCAAGCCTTTCACTGACTTCACTGATTTGTTCTTCTATCTTGTGAATGTTGTGACTAGAGGCAGGCGATTATCTGAGTGTTAATTGGCATTGATAATACTGCAAGCCTGATTTTTAACCAGAAATATTGGTCCTTTCCTTCCCACCTCAATATTTGGGCAGTAAATCATTTTGTATTTTTCGTGGCAACTGCTTTCAATTGAAGAGGCTGAAATTATTGTGCATATATTTTTTTTCCAAACAAACCAGATGCTGGAGTTATATATGTAATAATAGTGTAGAGAAATTAAAAATGCAATCTACCACTAGTTTGTTCGGTAAGTTTATCATCAACAAATGTCAGTTTCCCTTGCTAGTAAAGTTTCTTTTATCCAACATCAAATGAAAATGTTGTTATGGGGCCCTGTGATACTTCACAACAGCCAGATCTAGGTATGGACATGCAGCTTCTCTAATCAGTATAGTGGCTAATACAGAAAGCTGTGGAAGGTTTCCTAAACTCCCTGGATTTTAACAGGTATATAAAGGATTATGCAAATAGAGAGGGACTGAGTTTTGAAGAAATCACTTTGCAGAAGGATTTAAAAGCATTTTGATCTGCAGGTTTTTCTACAGAGCTATGTATCTGTGGGAAGTTCTTTGTGCTCAGAGCTAAGAGTTGTCTGTCTGATCTGAACTCAGTCTGGTCATGTCTAGAAATAAAAAGTCCATATCCAGCTCCTTTATGAACAGATGCAGCACATCTCGGCTTGCTGGAGCTCAATCAGTGGTGCATGGAGTTTCTACTCAGCTCTAAAGGTTGAATCTTTTGGTATATCTGCTTCTGCTGGTCTCCCCGTAGCCCCTTGTCATATTTATTATATTGCTTCAGCATTTTGTGGATAATAGTGTATTGGAAATTAGATTTACATGCTGTATAGTGGCTTCCTCTCTATTGGACCATCCTCTGAACACTGGAAAAAGACAAGATGGATTGCTGCTAGGGAGTCTTTTGACTAAATCCATCACGCTTTATCTTTCGTGACTTTCTGTTACTGGCTGCTATGAAGAGGCTGACTGTACTTAGCTTGTTGAAAAATTCTCCAATTACTGTTAGTTCCCCATTTTATTTTACTAGCTATCTGTTTTACCAGCTTGAATAACTGAAATCACTACTCTACTATCCCATCAGGGTTTCAGAGTTATCCTTTTGTCAGATGGCATTCTTCAGTTTTCAAGCTCTGTATGTACAAAAAAAAAAAACAACCAGTGAAGAGAAATGTAATTCACCTAGATGAACTGTGATATTTATTAGAACATGTTATGGTTCTTTACCAGTGTTAGCAATTCCAATTAAATAGGATTAAATTGGTCTTAATTATAAGGAAGAGATTTTTCTTTCAAGATGAACTGTATTTGCCTAAAAAGTTAATGGGGCATTCGGTGTAAAAATGGTTATGAAATGTCTCTCATGGATTCTCTAATGCCTGTTAGTTATATAGTTAATATCATAACCTTTGCCACTGCTATAATTATTAATGTATTTATGTTCTTTCTAATCTTTGGAGTATAAGCTGTTAATCTTTGTATTTTTATCTGCTGAAGAAGAAAGGAAGAAATATCTCTCATACGTAGCATGTAGAGATGGAAGACGCAGAGTCTAAAGCAGGACTGTCTTGCCATATATTTGCTCACATGAGATCTGATTTTGGCTTAGTCTGACAACCTGACAGAAACCACCATGTGTGATGAATGTGCTGCAGGACAAAAATAGAAACCTATCCCAAACTGCACAGAGCACAGCTGCACTTGCTCCTCATTGTCTGCCCAAGCAAATCGCAGTAACAGCACTGTAGAAACATTAAATCCCTGAATGATTCAGGCAGATAGAAACTTTACTGATCTCTTTTTTTAGGAAGACTTTTTAAGGAAGATTTAAAAAAACAACAGTAATAAGCAGTCCCATAAACAGAGCAAATTTGCAAACACAAAGTGTGAGAAAGCACAAGCTTGGGGTGCATCAGGACAGCCCTTTACTATTATATAAGAAAAGCATCCATTTCTTCAAAGAGCGCCCAGATGAATCCCATATGCTAATCTTTCAGACTTTCCCTCTACTTTCCTCTAAAATAGACTTTCTTTTTCCTGCACTACCTGTAAGTTCCCCTGTATTTCTGTGATAAATGCAGATTCTATCCACAGATGCTACTAAACGTGTCATTGTAGCTCAGGGGTTCAAATCACTTAACCATCATCAATATCCTTGAGAGGTGGCTGCTAAGAATATGCTAACGTTCTCAAAGCACGTCCTTGACAACCCTGTTCCTAGACTGCATTTGTCATTAAGTAAAAGGAGTTTCCCAAACAGTGTAAAGCAGAAGTCCCTTTAAAAAAAGAACAGTCACTTTCTAGAAATAACTTGAGAAGAGTGTCAGATTTCTGTAGTTAGAATGATTCAAGTCCATTCCAGGTCTGAAATAATTTACCGTAGCCTTAAAGGACTGCCAAAAATGAACCCTAGAGGGAAGTGCAGGCTAGTAAGAAATCTAAAGTTAATAAGAAAGAAGTGTGAAGACATAGGCAATTGATAAATAATTTGCTTGGCATTGACAGGCAATAGTTTGGGCATTGAGAATATTTATAGAAAAACGTTGGGGATGTAAAATACAGGAAGCCTCTTCCAGACTAGCTCTACTTTAATTTCTGCTTTGAGACCTTTCAGGGAACTTAGGCATGAGCTCAGTGCTTATGATGTGCCCTTTTGTCCTTGAAATGCTGGTCCTTCATAGGAATGCGTATCTGCCTTCCTGTGCTTTGCAGGGCACTATGCATCTCATAAAAGAGGAATGGTTTTTCTTCAGTACAGGCATTTTAAATGGAAGGTTCCAAATATACTCATGTCCAGATATGTTCAAAACCATAATCTTTCAAGTCTGATCATATGCCATTCTAAGAATGGACCTTAAGCATAAGGTCTTTGGCAGAATGATGGTGGAAGATGTTAGTGCAAAAGATAATAAGCTTCTTGAGCACAGTGTCATGCCTACATTAAGAGAACTCCTCGACCTGCACTGTCATCTCTGGAAGAGGCAGTCTTTTTTTCCTCGAGTGACTTCTGCTTTGTCTGTACGTGAGGGGGGATGATTGTTTACCCTGATACAGCTGTCAAAATAATGGGGCTAAGGAAGAAAATGTATGAGACACGGTGCCTGTTTTTTGTACTAATCTGTGCACTGACAGAAAGTCTTATCTACTTAGGCTACAGAATTTTTTTGGTCGGAGAATGTACTCTTGCAAACCAACAAGAATGTTGATCTGTACTGGGAGGTCACCTAAATCTAATTCCACCTTGCTTGAAGGTGAAAATTATCAAGCTTTTGAGGACTTGAAAAAGACTTTAAAAAGTTTTTTCTTGCTATTTTAAAACATTGTGAATTTGTATAGTAATAACAGATTAAAAAAAATTAAGGCAAGAAAGGTGCATTTGAGGGTTTTTGGGAGAACAGTCTGGTGCTGAAAGTATCTGCATTTTGGTACAGACACAACAAAGCACCGTATTTGAAAATAAAACCAAACATGTTTAATATGCATTAAATCATATTTTAGTAGAAGCATTCACTAATTTATTGGGAGAAATTGCACAGAAAATCTATAAAGCACTGGAAACTTTCAGATAAAAAACCTCCCTGCCTTCATAGAGCATGCAGTTTAGTAAAGCATAATGTGAGAATAACTAGCTCGCTTTCTATAATTTGGATTAAATAGGAGACCAAACTAGAGAAATGATTTTTTATGATCATTAAAAAGGTACAAAAATGATGATTGAAAGATCAAGTAGTGCTGTTTGAATTTGCTGCACATTAGGCATGCTGAGATATCCATAGCAGAGCCTGGAAAGTTTCAAATTATGTATTCCTGGCTCAGAAGTCTCTAGAAAAATACTGAAAGTGTATATAATAAAATAATTCCATTCAGCAGGAAGGTTATAAAGTACTATTTCATACTATAAAATACTAATTATACCTTCTGTTTCTTATTGGCAGATCTGCAGTGGAAGTCCGGGCACATGGCAGAGAGCCTCACAAACATGCCTCGTCACTCCCTTTACATCATAATTGGGGCTCTCTGTGTAGCATTCGTCCTGATGCTGATTATTCTAATTGTGGGAATATGTCGCATCAGCCGTATCGAATACCAAGGCTCTTCCAGGCCAGCCTACGAAGAGTTTTACAATTGTAGAAGCATCGACAGTGAATTCAGTAATGCAATTGCTTCTATCCGACATGCCAGGTTTGTTCTGGGGATGTTAATTTAAAAGAAATCTGTTGTGATATGCAATTTCAGTCCCTGCGTGTTGCATCTAACTGCTGCTGGCAGAGAGTGGGCTGCTTCGCTCTGAGAAGACTGGATCAGTGGCATTGCTCCTTGTTCTTTCTGATCCCTGTTCTGTTCTCAGCTCAAGTATGGTAACCCAGCACAACTCCTTGAAGGCAGCAGGAGTTACTCTGACTTTGTTTGGTGTGACTAGTGAAGAGGGACAGATGCAGTCCTTAGCCTGTAAGATCTATTTAGGGTAAAGATACTCTCTAAATGATGCATGCAAGTGATTTGATGAGACAGCAAAGCCAGTTGTTGATTTTTTGATTAATTTACCATACTATTCAGTTGGATTCTTCAAATGACTCATCTTCTGTGCCTTATTTGCCTCCAACTGAGAATCTTTCTTCCTTGTTTTCCTCAAGAGAGTAGTCTCTTGATGTTTAATTTTAATGGAGTGATGGCACCCAGGGCATTGAGTGTTGGAATAATACAAAAGCCAGACTGGAAGGGATTCAATAGCTCAAGAGCAAGCCATTGTATTGATGTAGCATTAATTATACCTAGCTCTCTGCCAATAATTGCCTTTAAAAATCTCCAAAGTAGTTGAATTGAGTTAGAAAGTGCTTTCCTAAAATCCAACCTAGATTTTCTTTGCTATGCATTAGACCACTTCTTGCTGTTTTTCAGGTCATCATGCACAGTAGTGTATCACCATTCCCTTTACAGTACTTATGTACATCAGGTCTCCGTCCTTCCCTTCCTCCCTCAGTAGAAGCACAACTATTATTGTCTTCCCTGGAGTAAGCCAACCCGTTCCTTCAGTATTTCCTCCTGGATCACGACAGCCTCTTTACTGGCTCCCTGTGACACGTTCCAGATTGTTTTTCTCTTTTTTGAAGAGTGGTCCCTCAAAATGGAAATAGTTATCCAGGTGAAGCTTTGCCTGTACCAAAAGAACTGAGCAATCACCTCCTGTATTTTATTTATGTCAGTTCTATTTTCACATTTGAAAGTGAAACCTTTTTCTTTTAATTGGCCTTACACCAGTAACTAATGATTCAATTTTGCGATGTCTTAGTCTCTTCCCTCACCTCCAGCATCCTTTTGCCATATTGCATCCTAGCCAGTGTTGTTTTTTTATGTACTTGACATCTCTTAATAGGATAGAACTTTCATTTTTTGTCGTTCCTTTTTCCCATTTCTTTTTGTCAAGATCACTTTGAATTCCAACAACAATTATATTACAATTAAACTGCTTTTAAAAGAATGGAAGGAGAGATGTTCCTGTGCATTGATGTGGAGAAATGTGTGCATACTGGGTAGTGATTTTCTGGTAATTCATTTTCTAAATGCTCCAGTTCTGTTTCAGTGCAAAAAAAAAAAGGTTAATTTGTACCAGCACTGAACTTCTCCAAGCAATCTGAAATGGATGAGGAGTTCCCACAGTCTCACTTAATCATACTGCAGCTTTGAGCAGTAGCTCTTTAAAGTGTTCCAACTAGATTTACATTAAAACATTTGTTTGTTGTCAAATTATATTAACCAGTAAATGTTTTAAAAAGGAAGTTGTATATGGTTTACTTAATATAGTAATCCAAATAATATCAGTACTCTTTTAAGTCTTCCCTTGAAGTCTCTTTTTCCTCTCAGCCTTACATTTCTTCTGCTAGGAGCTCAGCATCTCCATAGCACACACATCCTGAGAACTGCTTTTTTCTTTAGTTGCTTTATGGTCCACGAAATGCTTTATGGCTTTTTATTCATTGGCCTTGTGAATCTGCTGTTATGTACTGGACATCTCCTAGGGTGGAGAGCAAGTGCAAAACTGTTAATCTTTCATATCAAACACCTTTTGTCTTATTTGTGCAGCAGTGGTGAATGTGTCATTCCTGTTCATTTACTACTCCTGTTGCTCTTCCCCAAAGACTGGGAATGGTCTCCTGAGGAACACTGTGAAACACCTGGGTTTCCTTATTTACTTCTCAAAGCAAATTTGGCAGCTTTCTATCCAAGGGTACCTAAGCAAAGTGTACAGCAAGGCAGGATCTTTTGAATCTGAATTTCCTCTGCTTTTTGGAGTCTCACTGGCTGGTAATGGAAATGTTCAAAATGAAAATTTCCTGTATGAAGCCATTTATATCTTGGAAATTTGACGATTTCAGGTCTTTTTACTAATCTCTGGGTTACTCAGAATGAATCTCCACTAATTACAAAAGGCGAAAGTTTAGAAAAACAAATTTGCATCGGGGTTAAATGACATCCAAAGAAGTCTTTAAACTGGGATGTATTCATGATGATTTTTTCAGATCTAAATTAAGCAGTTAAAAATCACATTATTGGAATCTGACAATAAAAGCTTTCCCTATCTTGGGAAAGGTGGTCCTATAAAATGCAAATGAAAATAAGCATATTTATTCCAAATAATTCTTCTCTTGCTCTCATAAAATGGATGCATCATAAAAAAGACAAGACAGTTGCCAAGTTAGTTAATTAGAGAGATTTGGTGTGAAGGTTATTGTGTCCATTTTGGCTTCAGGAAGATGTAAAATACTGCTTTGATCATGTCAACCCAAGAAGAGGAGCACAACTTTCATTGTTCTTTTTGTATAAACACACAAATCTGTGTATTTAGAAAACCCAAGTCTGACTTTGACACCGTATTAAAAGACCTGACTTTCAAATAATAGCTTCTCAGCATTTTCTGAAAATCACTCTCTTTCTCAGTTAGATACCAAAACTTGCTAGTAATTTTGGGAAATGTAGGCCTAAGGAAAAGTGAGTAGATTATTTTCTTTAAATGTAAGGTTCCTGACAGTGTCAGTAGGTGTCCAGGGAGTATGAATGCCTGGTGCATATACTGTAAATTATTTTAAAATTAGTTGTTCAAGTTTCTTAGCAGGTCTTTCTTCTGATCGTTTTTTTTATAATTTGATCTTTACTAATCAATGTACTTTTGCTGTAAGAGAAAATGAATGTGCTAAAGGGATACTTTTACTAAATGTTCTTAGAATTATCAGAGCAGAACTAGATAGTCTTCTAACAAAGTGAAGCACTGCTGTTTTTAATATTCATTATGCAAAGACTAAATAAATACTCCATTTATATTCATCTCATTTTTAAAGCTTTTAAATTTTGAGAATGCTGTTATAAAATAATTGACCCCTTGATAATACAGCCGTAAGATTTCATTAAATTGGAACCAGGAACTGCTGTTGAAACTGTATCATTCACTTTAGAAAAGCATCCACACTGACTTCATAAAATATCTGATTACAGCCATGGCACTACTGTAAGATCTTCTCGTGTTTAGATACCATTAGCATTAGACTTCATGCACTGCTTATAGTGTAGTTTAATTCTTACTTCCATGTGCTGCCTCTTGTTCTGTCTGTGGAAGCTGAAGAGCCTGGTGCATCAGGGTCTGATTAAGTCACCTTGTCACTGCGGGCTCAGCTGCTCCCCACTCCATGCGCTGTGCACGTTCTGAGCAGTGAGCACGCTCCTGTGTTTGCTTGCTGTGTCAGACTGCAGAACATGAGGCTTCCTGAATCTGATGAGCTTTAGCACAATTTTCTTACCCTCTGCCAGAGTCTCAACTTCATGGAAACTATAGGATTACAGTTCAGTAATATTAAGGAACACACAGTGCCACTTGTGAACAAGGTAGAGAAAATTATTTTTCTCATTATTCTCCTCCTGTGGAGAAAAGAATAATCCCTTCCTCCTGTGGCTATGCATTTTTTTTTTTCCTTCTGATCTCTCTCTTTTCTTTTCCATGATTAAACTTTATTTGTGGATGCATTGTATGTTTTTGAGCAGAGTAGCAATAGGTGGTTTTTCTTCTGCTTCTAGGCATGCTCCAAACTGCAGTCTGCGTCACCGAAGTTAGACATCACCATTTCCTTAGAGATTGGCTATACAATTTTCTCAAAGTTCTTCTGCTTGCATGGAATTTGTGAGGTTAATGATTCTCCATGGCTAGCTCTCTTTTGAAGTGTTTTTTTAAGGAAGTGGAGAGGCAACCCTTTCCCATGTTGAAGTAGATTTTGCAGACAGATGTGGAGCTGCCATCGCCAAGAATTCCGATGTTGAATATATACTATCCCCCAGATTGTCATGGAGCCCTCTGTCTCTTAGTCAAGTTACACAAGTTGATTTTATTCTGTGTTTCATTACAAAGTGTGCTTTCTTATTCTCAGTATCACTTTTAAACGCTTTCTATGCCACTAGTAAATATCTCTGATAGGTACCTTGGAACAGTATTATTACTCATAAATAGTAATTAATGCTACACTTAGAGGCCATGAAACTTCCCTAGTACTCCTGATATGCTGTCTTTCTATATCTAAGTTCATAATTCTTCTTCTGATGCAGTATGCTACTGTTAAACATCCGTTACATCACTCCAGTCTTTTTCCAGCATCTGTGCATCTCAGGACTGAGATTTTCCCCATCTGCTGTACAATCTTTGTTCCTAGATAAATAATCTTGTATTGGAATCTTTTTTCATTTTGCAGTAGCAGCATATTAGTTCATCCACTATTCACTGCGGCAGGAACCTTCTTCTTTTCACTATTTATCGCCAGTTTAATCCTTGCATCTTGTAGACTGTATTGGTAATTGTTTCATGCTTTCTTTTCTCATCAATTAAACAGTAAAACAGCATATGATCCTTGTGCAGCCCTACTACGTACACACCCATTAAGTTAGAACTTCCCACTCAGGACCTCTGAGCTGAGCGTTTGGCACTACAAGTAGGGGCTGGCTTCTGGGCCGCCTGATCAAAGCAACGTGGTCACCAGTCAGATGTCTCAGCCAGGCCACAAACAACTAGCATATGTGCTGTGGTCTTTTCTCAGCATTTTCTAATAAGGGGCACATGTCAACCCTGACCTACACAAGAGAACAAATTTTGTGCTGTTCTACCACGTGCAGAAAGCCATGTGTTCTCTGTTCTTGTCAAAAAGGCAAAATTTTACTTAAATCCCTGGAGAATTTTCATTACTGTTTGTATCTATGAGAAAGCTCTATTTGCTTTAAGCCTTTGAGAATGATGAAGAAAATGGGTGATTCAGAACTCATTTCTACCTCTGAGTTAGTAAGATACAATAACTTGATTCCCTGATTTGATTCCTGGAATTTTATATCATTTACAAAAAATCAGATTTATCTTTTATGAAGCTGATGAGTGAACATTGCCTGTGTATACTACAGTAAACTGTAGAAGAAAGGAAATATTCCTGCATGGAAATGTTATCTAGTGTGGCCTTACTGACATCTGAAATACTTTGCAAGATGAGATTTCCAACGTTATGTTGCTTCCAGCAATTTTAGCTTTACCAATAATTCCAGATCACTAAAAACAGCAAAGAATTAAGTTGGAGCAGTCAGGAGGTTGCATAAAAATCTGGGAAGAAAATCAAATTAATTTTGTTTTGGTCTAAATACTTATTATCCTCAAAATCTGACTTTTCTGAATCTCACCTTCCAATGTGCACAAGTTAATACTGAATTAATACAGTGCATAAGAAGGGAATAAAAAGAATCCTTTGTTTAGATCACTACATAAATAAGTCTTTGTGTTTCTGTGTTAATATTTTGCTCTGCACCAGGTCCACAGGGAAGGCAGACTTGACCCTTTTTTGCCTCCTTTTCATATTATTGTTTAAAATTGCAGTCAGAACACAGAAGATATTTTTCCACATTCAAGTTGCATTCTGTATCTTAATAAATAATCAGAATAGTGACAGATTGTCCATGCAGTGCAAAGGCACCTTGACAAGTTCTGGATAGGTCAGTGCTGGAACCTTAATGGTATGGCCACAGGAGTTCTCTGCACTCTGCACTCTTGCATGTGATACCTTTGTGAGATTAGTGTGTTTGTGGCATTGCAACAGCTTCCCTGCCATTAGTTTTGTCAGAATTGCTAATACTGCACAGGATGCTGATAATTTCACCAAGCTTCTCAATTGGATGTCAGGTGAGCAAAGCCTTTAAATTACAATTTTTAATGCTTTGTCGGTGGCATTTGATTCATTGCACTACTGTTGCATTTCCAAATGCAAATGTAGCAAGGTTATCTGTGATTTGAGGGTTTTTTTGTTTGTTTGTTCTGTTTTGTTTTGGTTAATATGTAAGACCTGACCTTAACATAGGTTGTTAGAGAAGGCTATACAATAAAAAAATCTGAAATAAAAATCTGGCCTTGTGAAAATATGTCAGTTTTACTCTCAACTTCTACAGTCTTCTCAGATTCTGGTACTGCTGAACTTGGCTGCTGAATTCCTGCAGAATTCCTTTGATATGGAATCTGTTTATTGCATTATCATTATGATTACTATTACTATTTGTTAATAATTAGAATTAATAACAGTGAGTGGAAGCATGCATTTTTAAAGTTCCAGTTCAGACAGGTAAACATCTGTACTTGTGGCATGTTGCAGTATAATTTAGGATTTACCTAGGCTCTCTGGGCTGTTACTGACAGCATGCCATAGCTCAGAGGGTCGTTGCCATTAATGTGTTCATACTCCCATTTGTCACCAAACCTTTCTTTTATTTCCAGGTTTGGCAAGAAATCCCGACCTGCAATGTACGATGCAACCCCCATTGCTTATGAAGATTACAGCCCTGATGACAAACCTTTGGTTACGCTGATTAAGACAAAAGATTTGTAACCTAGTGAAACTTTTTTGGATTATTTTTCAAAAGGATGGGCTACTAACCTAATTTAAATATTTTTAAGAAGAAAGCATAAGTAATTTAAAACCATTAGATGCTTCAGAATTTTCTGTAGAATATTTAAGAACCAATTTTCTGCAGCTTTTAGTTTGGAAAAATATTTTAAAACAGAATTTGTGAACTTCATGAATTACATTTTAATGTACCTTGAGCTCTATAAACTATAAGCTTATGATAGTGTGTGCTTTTTTCTTGGTAGACACTATTACTAAACCCAGATTGAGTTTCTCGTGCTTGTTACAGAACAGAAAACAATAATTAATGAGGAGTTCTTTATGACATGTCAGTGCCAGCTTTCTCAGTAGAGGTAGGAAAAATGTGAAGCATAATATGATATATAATATATCCATTAATTAAAAAAGTCTAAAATGTTTGTGTTGTGAAGAAGAAACTAGTAAAAATGATTATTCCTAATTGAATGAATTAGCTTTTGCCTTATTCCATGCATGGATAGATAGCCTATTTCTCCATTATTTCCTGAAAGTTGCTGGAACATATTCTTGAGTTGATGTTTGACATTTTTGTAATAGTATTCAGGCTAGGCCTTGTATAATAATTAAAGTGCCTCTTGAGGCAAAGTAAGGGCACGATCCTTTAAGCATTGAAATCAATGAAAAAACTTCCATTGACTTCAGTGGGCATGGGATTAGATCCTACAATTGGACTGAATCTATATTTTTCTTTAAAGGTTGAAGTTTTTTATATTGTGAGTAACCTAAGCATATGGTTTGAGTTGTTTGTTTCCTAAGGTTGTTGATGTACAGTATTGTTTCATGAAATATTGTGTATTTCTCACAGTGCTTCTAATTTAGGGTCAGTATGGTTTATTTGTGGCTGTATTTGATTGCTTATGGTCTTAAAATTCTCGCTTATTTCAGAAAATGTTGAATAAATGTTATCAAGTGAAGACTGCAGTTGTTTCTTTTGTTTTTCTTCATTTGAAAAGGTTGCCTGTAAATCTGAAAGGACGTGAATGTATCATGCTATAAATAATGCCTGAGAGGATATTTCAGCTGTTAATATCTGAAAGCTAAAAAAAAACACAGGGGCTTTATTGATGGGTTATTTTGGCAGAGATTAGCCTGGAAGATGGCAGAAATGAAGAATTATGTGATGTTTCTGGTGAAGTGGTGTGTCTGTTTGAGCTTTCAGTGTAAGGTAAAGAAGAGGAGTGACAAGGCTTCTCTGGCTTAGGTTTAAGGAATGGCAGAAGGAGAAAGTTCAGGTTCAAATCTGTATTTGGCTTAGTTTAGGATGACCTAGAATGAAAAGCTCTGTGTTTAGTTCTAAAACTAATACCCATTTTCAGATGGGAAGTGTAGTAAACCTGGAAGTAAAACCTGTAGTAAAAGGTTTCAGTAAAACCACTCCATATTGTAGAGCACAGCTCAGAGGAGTCTCTTAGTGTTGGGAAGGCTGGCTGGTTGTATATAGCAGATACTAACAGCATGCTGTCTGAATTATATAAACGCCAGATGCATTTCTGAAACCCAGAATACTTTTCCCAACAAGCCAACAGACATATGTTACCTTGAGCTTTCTTGTTGGCAAAAGACAAGAATTACTAGTAGGAGACCTAAAGAAACTAGATTTGAGCCTCCCTAGCATTCTTCAGGCACAGTTTGCTGGGATAAGGGTTGTGGATTTGCATCTGTTGGCTGTTAGGCTCGCTTTTTTCATTCTTTTTCTTTATTCCAAGTATGCAAACTTTTGATTATGGTGACTTCCAAGTGACTTCCATAGATGCTTTAAGAAGCCCTGGCAAAATGACACTGTCAGAAAGAAACTACACCCAATGCCATTTTTAATATCTTTTCTTGAACAGAGGTAAATATATTTGAGTTATGATTGATTTGCTAATCATAAAGAAAACAAATACTCGTACTTCAGAGTTTTTGTCCCTTTCAGTGGTGAAATTAATATTGATTTATCTTTGAAGAAAAACTACAAATCTTTGCAAAATATGGAAATAAGCAACTTGGTTGTTCTAAGGAACATATCTACTAATGCACCATATTTTCCAAGAGAGATGTTGCAATGAGCAGTAGCCCTTCTGCATATAAATCATGCCTTTGTAGTGATTCTTGGCTGTTCTGTATTTCTCTCAAGTGACCAACCTGAAAGATAAGTAATTTGTAAGGAACTGTCAGCTTGAAGCCTCTGGCTTCTGTAAATTATCCTGTGTTTCCTGTGAATTGTGCTTTGAAAATTACTTTTCCTCTTTCCAATTTACTTTATTAAACTCTGATGACATGTTCTGCATTCTCTGTGCCTGTATCTTTGCCTTTCAGAGATGTTTGTGAGGTGCTGCAGTGCCTGCTAAGACGGAACAGCCCTACAGCCCAGAGGGCATACACCTGTCCTGAGATTTCATCCCAGCTCGGAAGCTGCTAAAACAAGTTGGTTACAGACTGTATGCCACACCATATCTTTCTGAGGATAGACATGCGTGGGGACAAGACACTGGTTATTTCATATCCTCTTCCTGAAGCAGAGGATGTTCTTTATTTATTTATTTGTTTCTGTACAGAGAACAAATACATCTGCATAGCAAAAGCCACCTGCTATTAAGATACGACACATTTTATTTATTTTTTCTACAACCCATCCAGATATAGAAAGGGGTCTCTGTATGTGTTTTCAGTGGGCTGATGGCCTCCAGCTCTCCTGCAGCTAGGGACAAGTCTCAGGGCTTTTCCCCGAGCTCGGCCATTTTTCTTCCTAATCCCTCTGGGAGGAGGAGAACATCCCTGAATATTTTGCAGCAGCAGCATGGACATTTATTTTTGCGTGCCCCTTGGCGTGGTGGGAACTTGCAGCTATAGCTCAGAGCTGTGGCACATCTATCAGGAAAATATCACATAGATTCTGGAGTAAGTCCAAAATGTTGAAGATGGTATCCTTGTCCATGTGGCCACTTGCAATGTCCAAAAGAGAACTGTTATGCCAACCAGCTAGAAAATGTATGTTGACTAAATGCATATTCATTTCCATCCTTAAAGCATATCAATGCAAGCCTAACTGTAGCTGAAAAAAATTAAAACTTCAGCCTCTCTTTAGGTCTCATCTCCAAAGCATGTGCTTTGGGCATCTGCATGTGCCCTGTGTGAGCTCCAAAGGGGGTGTGTAGCTGTCCCTCGGGTGCGTGTGGCTGGACAAGCCCTGGTATTCAGCCCAGCTTGTGGTGCTACTGGGAAGGCCCTGATGTGTGGTAGGCATTGGGTGCTGAAGGAAGGAGCAGTGACAATCGGAACTGTTGTGCTGGTGAAGTGGATGGAGGGTGAACGGTGTGAGCACCTGTTGCAAGACTTCATCAGCTGCATTTGTTCTCAGCTCGTGCTCAGTGAAGAGAACAAGTGGCACGCAGCCAGGAGCTCTGGGGGCACTGATGATTTCCCAGGCACCTGGGGGAGGCCTGAGGCACTCCGTGGGGATGACCACTGTGCTAAAACCCTGCACAAAAGCCACCAGTCTGACCTCACTATATTTCCCTCTACTGCAAGTATAGCTGATAAGTTTGCTGCTGTGAGGAAAATGAGAACTGGAAAGAGCAAAGTCTCATGAGGTGAAGTTTCAATTTGCAGCATTGATGTTTTCATCCTATCTCAGCATCATTTCTTGGCTTTCCTCCAGCTGAGAAATGTCGGAGGAGATAAGACATTCCTGAAAATATATGGTTTCGCTTTTGATAGCAATGGACACCTCATGAGAAACAAATGCAACACCACTGAATATTATTCTGTGTGTGGAAGGCTAAGAGGAAATGAACAGCTCCTCCTCACTTGCGTTGCTGGAGTTATGAGTACAGGAAGCTTTGCCCATTCACATGGCTATCCTTTCCTGCCTCAAATTTCTCTGATTCCTTTCTCACATTGCCTGCTGTTGCAAAGCTTCTGCATGTAGCAGTGGGAAGAGATGTGCCCCTTCCTTGCAGCCAAGCAGATCCAGTGCAGCCTCCCTTTGGCTGCCTCCAGCCCACTCGCTATGAGAGCTTCACCAGCTTTGAGAACCTATTTTCTTTTCACTGCTGCCATGTCTCCAAACTTTGCATGCTACCCATGGTGGTTGGGTTGGGCTGAGGTCTGCTGTTTGTCTGTGCTCTCTTGGTCTTGGTCTTTAAAAGGAGGCAAAAGAAGGAAAGTTTGATCTCTCAAGCTTTTTGCAGCTATTTTAAGTTAAAGGATATATTACTGAGATCTAATGAGTTCATATATATTCCTAAGAAATAGGAGCCTTAAGGCAGTCCAGTGTGTGCCCAAGCCCTCTTTGCTAAACTTTTGGCTACTGTGAAAGAGATGGACAGGTCTGTGGTGTTCAGACACTTAATCTTTTGCAACAAAATTGTGTGGTGAATTGTTTGTTTGTTTAAAGTACGTTTTATCTCTTGGAGCCTATTACTCCTGTGAAGTGCCCTGTACAAGCAGGTAAGTGGTGATAGAAGGGCAAAGCACTTTAGCTCATGCCAAGTGAGAGATATGGAGCCCAAAGACTTGGGCTTTGAACTGCTCTTTTCTCCTTTTTAAAAGTTTCTGACTTTCTCCTTTCTGACTTTGGCTGTATATTTGCCAACACTGTGTGACTCTGCAGGGTCAGAAGGAATGGCATGAAGCAGATCTGACTCTGAGCCACATTTATGTCCATCTTAAGCATCTTATCAGGGAAATGGGACTGGCCCAAGTCCAGAGTCAGAGCAATCTGAATTCTGCTGCTGCCTGAAATAGCTGGAGATTGGTGGGCCGAGTACTGTCAGCCCTCTCAAGGTCCTTCTTGTCCTTACACACTGGTCACTGGAGGGGCTCATTCAGAAGCTGTCTTTGTAATTCCTAACTCTTCACTTTTTGCTTTTGCTGGAAGTGACCCCTCTTGTGCAATTTCTGTGCTACAGAGCACCCTTTGTGGGACTCAGCTTCTGAATTCTTTCTACTCTCTGGTCTTTCCCCTCATCATTTGGAAGAGCTCCAATTAGGTGAAGGTGATCCCTTCCAATGCAGAGTGGGTCAACCAGTGAAAACAAACAGAACTTCAAAGTGGTTGTGCCACATCCAGCCCCATCTGGGCTTAGTTGGCGTCATTCCTTCTACAGTTCAAAATGGGTAACAAAAATGACCTCTTTGGAAAAGTCAGCTTTCTCAGTTGTTATGAATTCCAGTTCTGAATCCTCCTTTTAAGAAGTTTATGATAAGATGATTATTGTAAATAAGCTTCCCCTCTAGCAAAGAATAAATCATCAAGTAGGCTTTGTTTGGTGAGATCTTCGGCGAAGGAATGTAAATAAATACGGAAACAGAATAAACTTCTTTATCTGATGTGCTGAGCAGAAAAGGCACAAAGTTAATCATTTAGGAAAATAAGCTGGTCTGCTGTGCTTGCTTCAATAACAGGCCAGGAAGAATCTGAGGGAAACAATCTGCTCTAGCTCCCTGACCCCGTGCTTTTTGCTGGAGTCCCACAGATCCAGAGAGATCCTGTTTATCAATCCATACGCAATGTTGTCTCCGGAAAGAGATGCCCATCAGTCCAGATTTTTGTTTTGTTTCTTTTCCCATGTACAAGTCTTGTTCAGTTCAGAGATAGACCCTTGCAGCAGAACAGAGATCTCCTATGAAGCTGGCTGTTACACCTCTTTCACCTCCTGGGTGTGGTACATACATTAACAGTAATCTCAATTTGTAGTATCTTAAATTTTGGACTCTGTTCTTGTTTCCACATGAGAAAATTCATGTACTCGTGCATATGATCATACATGGATGTCAGTCCACCACTGCTCAAAGAAATCAGAGCGTGACTGTTCTGATCTTCATCTCAGCTTTTTATTGACTTACACGGATTTGAACCAATTTGAAATACATCTGGTTGGAATGTGAGCCAGAAACAAGTTGCACATGTTAACAAAAAATGTGCGTAGCTGTTGTGGAATGAGAAAATAGCTTAATGCAATGATTTTGGCATGCAGAAGCTGCCAACACAATTAGTTTGTCAGCAGAAGACTTGGTTTTCATTCCTCAGTCATAATGGCTTGAGGAGTGATCACTGTTGAAAGGTCTTGGCATCCTTTGCATTCTTCTGTTGCTGGTGCTGTATCTTCTGCCTTGTCATTCTAATGCACTGGCATCTTACAGAGAAACTGAAGCTGCCGGTACTACAGATGAAGACAAGAATGGAAATCAGATGCTAAATTATCAATGAAGTGTTCCTAGTTGGAAATTTCTTCGCCAAGGAAGAGCAGGATGAACCTTTGACACACTTTTTTGACTCATTACTTCTGTCCTTTTTTTGATCAGATATATCTCCTTTGCTTTTCACAAGCATTTCAGTTGATGCAAAACTGCATCTGGTATTGCATCAGGGCAATAGTATCTCAGAATGACACTGCTCTACCAGAACTGTAGTGTTTAATGCCTGAATGAAACATTAATGGAGATGGTGGTCTGTAGCCTTTGTGGCTGCCCTATTTTGTTACAGCTTCTTATTGTTTCCTTCTTTCAAAGTCTCAGCATGTTAACATAGTTGTATTGTTGCCCCTTTAGAATGTTTGACATACAAAGTCAAGGTTGCTTGGAACGCTTCCTTTACAACAGGGATAGCACAAGTTCACATCAAAATATCAGCACAAGATGCTTCTGGTAACAGTCAGATGCTATGAATTTGACCTGTGAATGTGTCCACAAGAAAGGAAAAAGTGTAACCTTGCTCCTCAGGCTGGTGGCTGCAGGGGCTGTAAAGGAGAGCCATTACCAAATCTCCCCTCTGGTAACTTGCAGCAAAGCTGCTTGCATGGCACAAGGACAGAGAGTTCTGAGCTTTTCCTTTTCATGTCTTTAGGATTACAACAGGGTAAGCCTTATCCATAGCAATCCCCAAATAGCAGGGTAGGAAGGTGGCCCTCAATTTTACCCACACATAGCCCTAGCCTGGAGCATCTGTATTACTCTTCTGAGGGATAAGACTGATGTACTAAATCAAAACAGAAATGTGGGGTTGATGGAAGGCCTTTTAATTGCATTCCTCCACAGGAATCATAGGCAATTTCTGCAGCCTCTCCTATCCCTGCACCTGTAAAACTGTGAGGCACTGCAAGTTTGAAATTATTTTCTAAGTATCATGGAGGGGGTTTCTAATTTCTTCCCTTGCGGAATTTGACTCTCTTAGAAATAAGCCTATGAAACTGTGGGGTCCCTGGTGTACTTAGCTGGCTCGGAGGGTAGAGGTGCCAGGTGACGGTGCTCCATTCTGCTGGGTTTGGTTTAATAGTTTCCTTCCCACACTTCTTGCCTTTGACTGGCTCCCTGCCACAGGCGTCCCCAAGGACATGGTGGGTGGCACTGGACTGGCCTTCCTTGTCTAAAAAGGCCAAAAGTGGAGAGTTTGGAGTGCTTTCCAAACAGGCTGGAAGTTTCTCCAAGGTTCCTTCACTATGTCTGTGTGTTGCAAGCCTGTCACAGGGAAACTGAGACTTGGCAGCGGGAAGAGTTGCAGGTCACCTCTAAAACCTTTCAGAAGTCACACATGCTCTGGGAAATGCAACTTCCTGATATGAAAGTGTGTGATCTTAGTCATGGTGAGAGGATTTTCCTATGCAGCCCAGGGTAGGATGGGGCCTTGGTTCTCATGGGCGGCTGTGTGGGATGGAAATTGAAGCACAAGAGCAGCACAGACTTCGGGGATCTCAAATCAGCATTAACTCACTGAAAACCTTGTATTTCAGTACACTGAAAACCTTGTACTGCATTGATATTTTACAGAGCAGCCTGCCTCTGTTTGGCTCCCTATATCACATCTGTTATGTGAAGAAGACATCCGGGAAATAACTGCCGTAATGCAGAATAATTTCTTTCAAGGATTTTGTATCTAAGATGTGCTATCTATAATGCTTTATTTGTGGCCTATATGTGATTCCAGTTCTTCCTATTATTTTAATTTGAATGCATATTTCACTTGTTTTCCCTTTGTATTGCTTGTAATAGAGCCAATCTGTCAAAACAAAAGGGGCAAAATCTCATGTAAACAAGGAAGGATCTGCTTTCACATGTGCCTATTATGTCATCCTACTTTCATCTTACCATGAAATTGAAATTGTTGTTGTTATACATATAAAAGGCAATGACCTGGTATTTTTATCTCCTGTAATAAGCACTCTGCTTCCCCTTTTCCCTATACCCTGTGTAACCCAATGCACAATCACAACAAAGCCTGGAGATTTTGAGAGGACTGGTTA
The DNA here is from genome assembly GCF_026119805.1 of Tympanuchus pallidicinctus. NCBI lineage: Eukaryota > Metazoa > Chordata > Aves > Galliformes > Phasianidae > Tympanuchus > Tympanuchus pallidicinctus. The sequence continues at coordinate 9,233,409 of NW_026294739.1, read as the reverse complement.
GGTGTGGAGTTTATCAGTTTTCATGCATTTCATTTCCACACACAGATTGTCTTAGAATTCCAGGGGGACGCCTTCATTTTTCATAACTTTGAGGAGTTGTTATGTTTTAATACATGTGAGATTTAAAACAGGGAAGAAAGCTAGCAGCACTGGCAGACATGCCAGGTTGAAATCAACATGTCTCACATTTGTGATTTACTCGGTGATATATGATGTGGAATTTGAAAGTTTTCACTTGGAATAATAAGTTACTGAATGGTAAATACGGTGATGCTTTAATGAATTTTTAAAGTTTCATGCCACACACTACAAAATCTCTGTACAAACTGGTTAATTTTTTCTACTTTTGCTCTAGTTTAGGTAACTTTTGTCCTAACAGGAGCACAAAATCTTCCAACAAAGCAATCAGCCTACCTGTAGGGCTGGTGCTGCTCATGTTTTTTTAACTGTTTTTCAAGAAACTCTGATTTTACATAAACCATGTGTTGTTTTTTTCCCCTCATTTTCCATCTGGTGGTACCTCTTAAGAAGGACGAAACTGTAGGCAGAGAAATAATATCAGGCTTCAAGTTAATAGATAAATGCATTCTTCGTTCAGAAGCAGCTCAGCCATGAAACTTTGGAGGATTCATTATGTCGTTTTTGTTTATGTGTTACCTCTGGTTTAGATCCCTCTTCTTCAAACTTCAGTGTCAGGGGTGAGTTATGAGTGCAATTTTCTGCCTAACTTTCTGCAGCGGTAGTTGGCAAATCCTTTCTCTTGGCATGGGGAAGTGTTTCTTATTGTTGCACACTGAAGAGGCACACAACTTTTAAATCACTTTAAAAAGACAACATTTAATACATTTTTTGAAAGGAAAATGCAATTTGTATCTCATAATGGATAACAGAATTATCTTACAAGTTGATTTATTGCTTGTGCACAAACTATATTGGCTACATAACATTGGCATTCTAAGCAATGGAGCCAACAAAGCCCTTCAGCCAGAATGTCTGTTTAACCAATCTCTTGCTTTTAGCTTGAACCGAGTTCCTAGATGGTGCTAAGTGAAGCACAGCCTGGCTGTGTAGCTGTATGGGGGTGGGTTGTGCTGAAATTTAGGCAGGAGCTTAATGAAGGACGGTTGAGATTTGTTGATTTTCTGTTGAAGTATTTTTGCCTCTTCTAGGGTTGAAGAAGTTTTACCTATTTATAGAGTTCATCTTTGAGTTGCAAAACTTTGTATAATCGCATGTGAGATGTTACTGGCATCAGACTTGTACCTTTGAGGAGGGTTCTTCATTCCCCCTGGTTCCCAAAAACTCAGAAGGAACTCAAGCCCCATTACATTACCAAACACAAGAGGCTGATTCCTCAGCTTCTCTGAATGGTTTGTAAATCTGTATTTACTGCCTTCATAGCTGTTGGCCAGCAAATCAGTTCACATCAGCTCAGCAAGATGCACTAGAAAACTTCCCACTAATCAGTGCAGTGCCTGAGAAGGAAGTGGTTGGAAATTGTGAAATCTAGATGACATTGCAAACCATTTTCTTGCTGCAGAGAAGCTCTGCAAACAATTTCTACCACAGATGGTCAAAAGTTTATTTTCTTATTCTGAGGGGATATCCAGTGCATATAAGATTGATTCATTATTTATTTATCACCTATGGCTCTTCATTCCTTTTTGTAATTGTAATTCCTTTTCAGTACTCTCCCTAAAAACAGCTTCTCTACATACACACAAGTCTTCTCTTATTTATGTTGCTAAAAATCAGAAGAAATTCAAATTAAGTATACAGTGTCTCATCTGTGAAAGTCCCAGAAAAATCATGGGCAGGAGCTGTGAGCAAGTCCTGGCCTCAGTTTGGAGTAAGAGTGATGTGGGGTGGCTGTGATCTCACAGTGTATTTCTGGAGGGAATGTAATAAACAAGTAAGTATTTAATAATCATCACAAATAATTCACAAATAAAAGCAGTAAAATCAAAGGTGCACAGAGCTGATGGGCTCTTTGAGGTCTCACTTCAAATTCTTATGATCCTAGGATGGAACGGAGATGGAAGTGCCTGGCATGTGCCAACCTAAAGACTTTGTCTATCATTTTCTGCTATTTACAAGATTACATGACAAGCTGGACTTGAGATTCTTCGGGTAAGTTAAGGCAGAACTGCCTTCTCGGTGGAAATGTCACTGTCCTCACATGGCACTGTGTGGCTGGCAGCTGTCCCACTGTTGGGTGTGCTCCCTATGGGGATGAGGGCTTTTCCTCCTGTGCATTCTGCCTGCTTTTCACCGTGCCCTCCCTGGGTTTTTTGTCACCACCCCCAAATTACTCTGTGCTTTGGCTTCCTCAGGCTATGGGCCTCTGTTTTCCCCTTCCTCATCTCTGCTGCCCCTGCTCCTCCACGCAGACTCCTCCAAGCTCTTCCCACCCATGACCCCATGCTCTGTGGCTCTGCCTTTCCTGCCACCATTGCTGTAGATTGGTGACGGCCAAAATCACTCTGTGCCCCTGCCCTGCTTTCCCCTATCTCCACATGTGTCCCATGGAACATTTCACACGTGGCCTGCAGCCCCTGAGCCATGGCCATCCCTTGCTGCTCATTCCAGGCTTTCCTGGCTGCCTGTGGCCCACACTGGTGTGGCCTGAATACCCTGGCACTGATGTGAGGCCATGGGGCACAGAGCCAGGAGGTAGCTGCCTGACCCTTGCCAATCTTTTGCCCTTCCCCCTCTGCTCAGCCATTGCCAAAATCCAGGGATTTGGCCTTTTAACACCTTTTGCAGTAAGGTGCACGTGTCGGCTTGCCTTGGTTTGATGGCTTATTGGTGTGCTGGTGTTGTTAGGACCTGTACAGTCCCACAAAGAGGTGACAGCAAATACCTTCTTTTCTACAGATGAGGCAAAAAGGGTTAAAAAAAAAAAAAAAAGGTACCACAAAATGTGGTCAAATAGATTCCTACATAGGCATTGCACCCAAGCACTTACTTTTATTGATTTGTAAACCCAGACAGCTGTAAAGGTACCCTTCGAGCTGTTCTTGGGTGAAGGGGGGAGGGGGACTGATGGGTGCTGCAGGAAGGATGGTGCCAGCTGAGGAGGTGAACAGAAATGTGGCACCAGCGTGGCCATGAAGACACCTGGTTCCCATGGAAACCCCAGCAAGCGCTTCAGCAACAAATGGTGACTTGGACCTCGTTACATGCCTGGTGAGACAGGTTGGAGGACATGCTATATCCGACCCTGAACGATCTCCCTTCCTTCCCTGGAGTACTCACTGCTGCCTCCATTTCACAAATCATTAACACCGTGTGCTTCAGGTTTATAGCATCTCCCTGTGCCGCTTTAAAATACTGGCACAGAGGCTGAAGAGCCACACGCACTGTGAGCAGAAGCAGCCCCAGCTGTACTGCCGCTGGTGGAGCTGCACTCCCACTCCCACAGTCGTCCCAAAGCTCCTAAATAATCAGAATAAAGATGACTGCTGAAATTGGCGGTGCTGCTCTGTTGGGATTATACACCGAGCAAGTATGTAAATAAATTTCTCTTTCAATTTACCAAAGCAAAATACTGAAAGGCAACCAAGGACCTTGGAGATGTGTGATCTGCATTTTGCCAGCACTGGAGTGAAACATCCTCACTGTTGAATTGCTGCTGAATAGTGGCCATGCTTGAACTCCTAGGTAGGTAATACAGAGCCAGATCCATAGGTGCTGCTGCATCTATTAAAGGGCATATATCTGCCATTTAGATGTCGCTGTAATTTAAGATGCTTCTCAAGAGCCACCAAAGCCTGTAGGTGGCCAAATCTCCTCGAAGCCCAGGTTCCTGCTGTCAGCAGTCTGCTTGTGCCTCATGGATGTGGTGCTGGGGCCCAGCCTGGCCTTGTTCACCCGGAGCAGCACATGCCTGCTGGTTGTCCCATGGCCAGCCTGCAAATACACACAGTGCCACCAGAGCTGGGAATTTCCAGCCTGGTTTTTGCTTTGCTGTCTTTTAGCAGTGAAGTATCAGCATGGGCTGTCCAGAGAGGAGATGAAGTCCCTGGCATTGGAGGTGTTCAACAACTCTGGAGATATGGCACTGAAGGACGTGGTTATAGGCACGTTGGGGATGGGCTAACAGTTGGACTAAATGATCTTAGTGGTCTTTTCTAACCTTAAGGATTCTGTGATTCTACACTGTAGACACAAAGCAGAGACAATTCCTTCTTATCTAGCTTTGCTTTCTGCAAAAAATGGAGTTCAACTTAAAGATACATTTATTTTTACTTGAAGTAGGATAAAGCTATCAAAAAAAAATCAGTTTCAATTGCATGGGTTATGTGGGCATAAAACATTTTTTTCAGAAAAATATCAGTGGGTTCATATTGATATAGGTTGGTTTATACCCTTCATCTGTGCAACAATGCTGTGTTTGCTGGGAGCAAGTTAACAACGTATCAGAGTTTATTTCGATTTTGGAAAGATGTCATTAATTGCATTATTTTTGTTTTCAACTGTGTTGCTACACAGCCCTTATATTGGGGCATGGGATAGTCCAAACCAACAGTTTCAGTAGCGAGGAGCCATTGAGAGAGAGAAAATGTCCCAGAGTTACTGGAAAGGTTTCAAATTCATTTTGTGAAAGAAAGTGAAATTGGTCTCATTGCATCGAATACCCCTTTGAAACGGGAGACCTTCCCCGGCCAAGGCGTTTCTGCCTGGCGGCCACTGGGACCAATCCGGTAACGCACTGCAGAGAGAATCGTCTGAACTCATTGCAAGAGGAGAAACTCGAGAATTTGGCACATTAAAAGGAAAATTAATAGAAAAACTATCGGTATCTTCTTACGAGTACATTCTGGAACACGGCACATCCTGGAAATATTAATTCCTACTATTTATTCAAGCAAAAGACCGGCTGGGCACAGAGCTGCTCTAATGCAAAACAGCTCAGATACCCCATAAAAATAGTGCTCGGATTAAAATATTAGAAAGTCTGGGTAAGAATGACCTCATCTCGGTGAGGCCGTTACATGAAGTCACCCCCGTTTAATCGATCGCTTCCTGAGCTCGGCCCCAGGGGCTGCACCTCCCAGCACGGCCATTCCCGCGTGGGGCAGCGCGCAGTCTCGAGGGAAGCACCGCAGGAGACCGCAGGAGACTGCAGGAGGCCCCCGGAGCTCCGCGCGCGCTCCCTGCTGCCGGCGACGCCCGCACCGCGCGCACCGCTCCACCGTCCGCGGCGCCGCTGCTGCTCGGCTCCGCGCGTGGCGCCCGCCCCCGCGGTGGCCACGCGTGGGAGGAGCGTGGGCGGAGCGGCGGGCGGAGCGCGGAGCGGAGCGGGCCGGCAGAGCCGCGCTCGGCGCCCGCTCGGCAGCGCCTCCCGCCGCCCGGCACCATGTGGCAGCCGGCCACGGAGCGGCTGCAGGTAGGCGCGGGTGGGAGAGACCGCGGGTGGGCGGCGGGGCTGGCGGGGCTGGCGGGGCGTCCCTCTGGTCCCTCTGGTCCCTCTGCCCCCTCTGCCGCCGCACCGGGACTTCGCCACAACTTCTTCCCGGCCCGCCGGGGCCGTGCCGTGCCGTGCTGCGCGGGGCCGCCCCGCTGCCGGCCGTTCCCACAGGGGCTTCGGCCCCCGCCCGTGTCTCCGCGGACTCGGCGGGTTTGGGCGCGGCCGTGGGCAGTGCCGGGTGGGGCGGGAGCGGAGCGAGGCCGAGGGTGCGGAGCGGCTGCCCCCAGACGTGCGGGGCCGGGCAGCGCGACCCTCCCGGCCGGGCGGCAGCTCTGCCGTCTCTTCTTGACGTCCGCTTTTGTGTGTGTCACCGTATAAATAAAATCGGGGTGAGATGTGAAACAGGCGCAAAGCGAGAAGAAATCAAACTCGCTTTGTAGTTCTGCTATGTAGACTTCGTACAGTTTGCAGAGCAAGTGTCTGCTGAGAGACAAGCGGACGTTCCGAGCGAGAGTGAGGTCTGACTTAGCTGTGTGCCCACAGAAGGTCTTCACTGCGTCGGCGAATGGAACGTAGAGTTTGCTCTGATACGCAGGGGTTTGGTTTAAGTTGGTTCTAGAGCCAAGCTGAGCAGGTCTGTGAGCTGCAATCCCCACCAGCTGGGAACGAGAGCAATCGTTTTCCATGAAAGGCACATTTTTCTCTGAGATGAGGAACTTGATTTTAGCAGATAGGAGCGATGGTTGATGGATTTCAGCACAAGTGTTATGTAAAGGCACTACGAACATTTTGTTTCCCTGAGCTGGCCGGAAGCTGCTGGGTACCCCACAGAGACAGAGAGGTGACCCAGTGTGGAGTGGGGACCCTGAGCCCGCTGTGGGGGGGGATGCTGCAGGAGAGGGACCCGAGGTTGCACACAGCACTTAGGGTGAGAGAGAAGTGGAGCAGGGCGAAGGAGAAGAGGATCGCTGGGTCATAGTGACGAGCTGCCTGGGTCGCATGGCCTGGCTTTGTGCCCCTTTGTGCACTCAGGTACTAAAACTGAGGAGATTCAGTGTAACAAACAGGTGACACTGCCAACGTGAGCATTGAAGGCTAACAAGAACTGGGTGCTTACGCTATGTAGAATGAAGTTATTGGTGTGATCTTATTCAGCTTCCTGATGTGTGTGCGTTGCGTTACATTATGCCACACCTGTGGTCATGACCACATGCTGTGGGGAACCAGGGCAGCTGGAGGGGGACTGTTCAGGGAATCTCTCAACAGTGGAGGTCCATAGGCAGGGGAGGCTGTGCCCTGGGAGGCCACTACTTTTCAGTGGGCACCCACCTGTGCACCTTGCTGTTGGTTGGCTGTAGCTGAAGGCTCTGGGCAGCCCAAGTCACCCTAAATGCTGAGTGCATGTACGTGCAGTTCTTGTCATTGGGAGCTGCTGGGGAAGCATGTAAAGAGCTGTAGGTGATGTAAAAAAAAAAACAAGGCAGCACAATCCAAACCTGCTGTCTTAAGTGATGTGTTTGGCTTTTGCCAGTTCCTGGAATGGGAAGAAGGGGAAAGTCTTGGAAAGCCACAAGAAGCCAGCCCTTAGGAGTTTTGCACTCAGACAAGAGGTTAAATAGCAACGTGGTGAGCAGTGGGCAAAGTGAGTGCAGTGCGTGCCACCAAGGAGGAACGGTGCTCTGAGTCACTTGCATGCAATCTCATAATTGAAAGTTGGATCCTAAGCCATGTACATGTGAGCCAGAGTTGCGTGGGCGATAGACTAATATTCCCAATTTATTTGAATGCCTTTTTCTGTTTCATTTTTAATTTGAAATGCTGTCATTTGAAGTAGCTTGATCTCTGTGTCTGTCTCCAAGAAGACCTGTGTTGTACATCACCAGCCTGGCCAGAGCTGCTGGCAGCACTGCCTGTCCTTCCCATGGGGAGTTGCGCAAGACCATAAATGTGCATTTTTTCCCTTTTTTCCATGTCAACATCTCAATCCAGTTTCAGGTGTCCCATGTTCTTCTCCTTGTCCCAGGCCGCCTATCTCTTACTGCCCACATGATGTGAAACAGATCTCTGTGCCACTGGGTGCTGAGTGGGGCCCCTGCTTCCCTGTCATGATTGGGAAGGGTGCTGGGCATGGGATCTTGACTGCAGTAAGAGATTCTTTGGATATGGTGGTACAAGGTAGAGTTGATGCCTTGCACTCTGTGTTCACATAATCTACAGTTACCATTATGCCAAGTTATAGTTAAGCAGCTGTGTTCAGGGATGACCACAGCAATTCCAGTGCTGTCTTTTGTAAGTTGTTTATCAAACTGATGTATGAGTGCAGGAATTGTGGACAGGGGCCACTTGCTTGATGTTTTCATGTGTTCTATATGATGTCATTGTGACCCAGATGCATCTTCCATCAACCTCCAGCTGTAGCAAAATGCAGGTTTGTTATTAGTCCATGCTATAGTACCTTCCAGTAATCGAAGGGGATTGGACTTTTTACACATTCTCATAGTGAAAGGACAAGGGGGAATGGCTTTAAACTTAAAGAGTGGAGATTTAGGTTAGATGTTAGGAAGAAATTTTATACTTAGAGGGTGTGAGGCCTTAGCAGTGCTGCCCAGACAGTTGTGGATGTCCCATCTCTGGAGGAGTTTGAGGCTGGGCTGGATGGGGCCCTGGGCAGCCTGAGCTGGTGGGAGCAATCCTGCCCATGGATTGGGCAGGAGCTATATGATCTCTAAAATCCCTTCCAACCTAAGCCATTCTATGATTCTATAGCTCTGTGCTAAAAAAAATTGCAATGAAAATATTTTCATCTTTCTCTGTATTTCTTTTGGCTTGGTTCAGTACGAGAGTGTCTGAGTTGGCTGTGGAAATGGCTGCCTGGGTCAGCCCTGCCCTGCCTGCTGAGGACAGCCGAGATGGACACCTGCCTTGTTCTGTGCAGGCATGTGTTGGTTGTTTGTTGTTGTGTGTCTCCTGCCTCTGTCTTACATAGTGTGTAACAGGGCTGCATGCTTCAGGTCTGAGGCTTCTCATGTAAATATACTCCAAATATACTCACTACTGTCAAGTTTCATAGTTTGTGCTGAACTTTTTGGCTTTGGCTGAGCACGTACAAAAATCTCAGCAGGCTCTCAGTGGAGTACCTAATGGAATTCAATGGATTTGAAGAATAAGCAAGAAAAATGTAAATATCCAGGTTTCTGGAATTTCCTGGAAGATACAGTACCAGTTTTCTTCAGCAATTATTTCCCTTTCCCTTTCCTTTTTTGCCATTCTTTCTCCTATAGTGACATATCAGTCGCAGGTATTTTCTCCAAACTCCGTGGGACCATTACTTATACGGGACACTGCGGGTATCAGTGGGCTCTAGTGTGGTGCTTAAAAGAGCTGTGATCTTGAAGCAATATAGGCATTAAAATTTCCATGCTCAGTGTAAAAGAGATCATCTTTGTGGCTCTTACGAAAACTTTTCCTGCTCAAATTTCTGTGGTAGTGTTGCTGGTTTGTGTTCAAGCAAATACTGGGGGAAAGCAGCAGACATATGGGTGCCCCATCTGCCGGAGCCGGCTATGGGATGCAGTGTGCCGGGTAGCGCTGCTCTGCTGACTTGGACTGGCAGGCTCAGCTGTGGGTGCCCTGTGCCATCTGTGTGTGGGCTCATTGCGGTGTTTGTGGCAGAGCACCACGGTGGTCGCAGGCCTGATATTTGTCTTAGTGTGTGTGGTGATGTCCTTGGTTGAAATAAAGCTGAAACTCCTTTGAAATCTTTATTTAAAATCACTTTCAAATGTACCCTCCATGCCTGCTTTGGGATGTGGGGGTTGCAGATGGGATCTTGGAACTGCTGGCCGCAGTGCTGCTCCTGTGAGGGCTCAGAAGTGTTTTTTGAAAACAACCGAGGTCTTAGCAGAGTTCCACTGGCCTGTCTGTGAGATGACTGGTATTTGCTTTGAAACCTAAATTTTCCTGGAAGCTTGATGCCAGACATTGTTTCTAGATAATAAATCCTGGGGGGTGCATAGTTTCCGAGTTCAGGCCGTCCGTAAGCCCTGTTTGTAAGTCTCTCTGCTTCTCTTAGCACATGTGGGCAGAGGATCACTGTGTCCAAGTACATTTTCTGCAGGAGCCTGAGACACAGCGGTGCTGTAACCCTGGCCATCCCTGTACAGAGCTGTGCCAAGCCCTCACTGTGGGGATGGCTTTCACTCTTGTTCCATGCATGGCACTGCTGGTGGGCTCAGAGCAGTGGCACTGCCTGCTCCCATTCTATACTGTGCTGCTGCTTGTTTCAGATGCTTTACTTGGGTGAGTGGTTGCCTCTGGCTGATCAGTCGCTTGCTTCCTGCCCCATACCACTGGAGGGGCAGCCAGAGAAACTCCTTGTCCCTACACTCCCACACCATCCAGCAGCTGCTGAGGCTGAGTAGGGTTTGGTGGGTCGTCTTCATCTGTGTGTGCAAACAGCCTGGTGAGGATTCTCCCTGCTCACCTGGAAATTTGATCCTCTAACCAAAGCCTGCAGTTTTGGGCTGTTTCTGGGTAGAGATTTAATAGCACATGGCTGCAGTATATTCTCATGCTATTGGAATTTATTTATTTCATTAAGCATAGTTCCAAATGTTTTCTAATGCACTGTGAAATACAGTGAGAGGTGGTTGCAGGTAGCTGGGTGTGACAAAGCGAGTTGAGTGATGCAAGGCAGGATGCTTCAGGCCCTTCTTTGCTGGGGCATGTTTGACTCCTTGCACTCAAATGCTTAGTTTGGTCATTCTGTAACCTGTGCAGCTCTTGCAAAGTCCTTGGGAAATATGTTTCTGTGGAATTGTTTTCTGACCATTTTTGAGTTTCTGATGTTATTTAACTCGATATCATTTGGACATAGCAATAAAAACTCAGCTATTGATCAAAGTTGGTGTAAAAATGGGTGCTGGAGTCTTGCTGTATGCTCTCTGCCCCCTGTGAACGCTGCCTTCCCAGGCGGTATTGCTTGTTTTGTTGTGATTCCTCGTGCCCCATAACCATGCATTTTGAATCTGCTGATATATTTGGACTCTGGGTTGGCAGACTGTAGCTAAATACATGCAGATTATATGCCTCCACTACTGCCCAGGATACACATCAAACACCTTTCCTGTTTTGGGAACATTGAAACCATTCCCTGAAGAAAAGCCGGCTCTGTACAGAGCTCTGTGTGCGGTGACTTCCAGGTAATTGGGTTGCAGTGTGCGTCTCTGCCACCAGTTTTATGGCAACGTCTCTGCGTCTTTTTAGATGCTATTGGTGCTTTCAAATCAACTTCTCATCTTGCTTTTATATTTGCAGTGTTCAGATGCACTCTTTAAAAAATGCAGGATGCAGTCAGTCGATACTGTTTTTTGAAAGTTTTGTGGCATATGGAATAACTCCTCTTTAAAACAAACACAAACAGATTGTAAGTGTAAAGCACACAAACAGCTGTCTAGACGGAAACTGCTGCAAGACATGTATAGCAGGGCTGATACTACTACTGAACTCTGGTTTTATTAAATATTATGTCAGAAGGAAAAAGTGAAAAGTATTTGAAATTTAAGCTTGAGTCATGTGGATGCAAATGTTCAGGGAGTCTCACAGCCCAGTTTTGGCATCATATAGCTTCAGGAAATCTTTCAAGGCATCAAAGTTTTTATACCAGTTTGCTACTATAACTTTGCAGCAGTCAGAGATCTTTCAAACAAAGCTCAGTGAAATGCAGTAAGCTCATCTGGCACCACTTAGCCTGTGCCTTTTTTCTACGTTGTTTATTCTTTGTAGAAAATGAATGGCTCTGGAAAAATGCTAATTTTGGGAAGCATTCTATGACCAAAAGAAAATCAAAATCAGCGACTGTCTTGAGGAAGGTCCTCTGGGAAATGATCAAGGGTTCATTTATAGTGTACTACTAGTTTCTGTTTATGAAGCTGACAGCCTGTTTGATGACCAAGACAAATAAAAAGAAATTAAAAAAAAATAAAAATCAATGGTTTCCTTGAAGAAAGGCAGTCACAGCCCAAAGCATTCAGTCTAAATAGTTCTGGATTTTAACTGCTTTGTTGTTTTGTTTTGTTTTGTTTCTTTCTGTTCCTTGATGGCGGTCAGTAGGACAGTTAATAGCGGCAGGTCCAGAGCTCTGCCCTTGCCTCCCACATGTGGTCTGCAGCAGGCAGGCCTTCAGTGGGGCTGCAGGGGCTTCGTGCTTGGGTCTGCATGGTGGTGGCTGCTGGGTGAGAGCCCAGCCTGAGAGTATGTGGATGTGGAGCTGGAATATCCCTTCTAGCAAGATTTAATACTCTCTTTCTTTTGCACAGTGCTTTCATGTATAATAATTGAACTTATTTGCACTTCAAATAATAGATGGAAAGTAACAGGTGATGTTATTATGCTGGGCTATTCCTGATTAAGTGCATAAAGCGCTTTGAGCAAAGATTTTGTATGTGGGAGATTGTAAAGTGTGAAAAGACCAAACTTGGTCTTTCATAATTTATTTTTCTTGCTGAATGTTGAAAATGGAAAATCCTTATGCACAACATCTTCGAGGGATAAAGGAAAAAATAATTAAAGTTGTGTATTGTGTGTGGGGAGTCTTTCACTCAGAGGGAGGTGAGGCGCTGGCACTGCTGCCCACAGCCCTGTGGGTGCCCCATCCCTGGAGGTGTTCGTGGCCAGGCTGGATGGGGCCCTGAGCAGCCTGAGCTGCTGCTCCACCTAGTGATCAGCATCCCTGCCCATAGCAGAGGGTTGGCACTAGCTGATCTTTGTGGTCTCTTCCAACCCAAGCCGTTCTATGATTCTATGATTTTTGATATTTGATATCTCTTTACTTTAATGATGGCATTTCACCAAAATTGCACACAGACTCAGGAGGTTGATTTCAATGTGTTGCTCCTTACTTATCTTAGCAGTTCAGTGCTGGCTTCTGAAGTGTTGGTCTTTGGGAAGAACCTCAATGCTTGTTTTCATTGGCAGCATTTAAAAAGTAACTGTTTTTTTCTGATGAGCCAGTTATTGTTGGTAACAGCTCCAGTGCGAGTTGGGAAACTTAAAAAATTTGCCATGCCCACAGCTGGCCTGTCTTCCCTCACAGCCTCTCCTGCCCTCCTGTGCCAAGCACTTCAGGTGTGGTGCTGAAGCCTGGCTCCGGTCACAGGTCTCCTCTGGTTGTCCCACTCCCCCTCTGGCTGTATAATGGCTTTCCAGGCTGCCTAAACTGTCACCCACCTCACTGAGGGACAGTTAATGACTGAACTGTTCTGTGAGTGCAGACTTCTCAGTGCTGTGGCACTGAAGCTGCCTCGCCCCGCCGTAGTGTTGTGTCTGTGCCTTGCCGGATGGTTTTCAAATGTCTCCTCACGTGAAAACATTTTCTCCAGAAATATTTGATGAGAGTTGCCAAGAACACTGAAAACAGATAGAAAGTTAATTAAATGTCCTGGAGCTCAAATTGTGGCCGCTTCTTTCTTCCTGCTCCAGGCTCCCTCTGGGTTTGAGAGATGGATATTCCATACATTTTGTTTCAAGTGTTCAAAATTTACCCTGGAGTACGTTTCCAAGTATTCAGAGCCTCTGTCTGAGGCCAGGCTTTTCCAGAGAGCTTTTTACCCAGTGGACTGAGCTCTTTTGAAAATCTGGCCACTTATTCAGTGCTTGGAGAGGAGAAGTCATGTTCAGAACCTGGTCCCGCTGGTGAAGCAGCTTCCCTGATGGTCTTGCATTGGATCTACTCCCAGCTCCACTGGGGTCAGTACCAACATTCATGGGCCTGACTGGGTTTTGGGGTAGCAGTTCTATGAATTGGGCTGTTTCAGGGGATCAAGAAGGCTTATTTTGGGGGTCGAGGCCCAGCACAAGCTTCCTCACACAGCATGTTGGTGGATGGCTGCAGAGGTTTGCTTTCATCTTTCAGAAGATTGTCATGGAGGAGTCAAAGCCAGGAGGGGAGAACAGATCTTGGCAGTCTGGTGCTTTGCAGCTAGGGACTTTCAGAATGTCCAGGGGGCTGAGTGAAGTTTTCATGGGGTTGTGTGTGAGGGGACTCAGGCACTGTTGCCTCCTGGTACAAATGCAGCCAGGTTGACATATTTCTCATTTATAGCTATTATAAGGCAGAAGTGAACCCAGACCTAGCAGCACTTGCATACATGTGTGGAATGTACAGTGAGATGTTTCTGTGATGTTTGCCTGGCTTGCTTATTCCAAAGTATCCATGTTGCTTTCTGTGCATCCAATTCCAGCAGGTTGAATAACAGTAAATCAGTTGTAACCATCTACAGTTGTAACTATAACTTAGAACAAAAAAAAAAAAGTAGAAGCTTGAATCTTGTCTCAGTGTCTTTTAGGAGGAAGCTGTACAGCATGGGTCTGTGCAGGCTTCAGTTTTCACAGCTGGGCTCTGTTGTTTGGGTTAGGATCAGAAGGAAGGATATTCTGAAAATTTACGCTTTCTTCTCTACAGCTTTGCTGAAAGGGGCCATTGAACTTGGTACTGTGTGTTTGGGAAAACCCTGGTAGTAAAGACAGCGTTGGTGCCTCCTGCTAAAAGGAGCCATGGAGTAAGCAGCAAATCTATGGACTACTGCCTAAGCTCAGCTAGCTCTGGGTTCAGCCTGCACCCTGCCCTACTGCTGCTACTGGCTGGTGCCTTGGGTTTCCCTGAATGTCAGCACGGTTTCCTTGCAGCATCATTACTTTCTAGGGAGAAGTGCATTTACTCTGTGGTTGGTCATCTTTGCAGATAGCAAGATACTTGTCTGTCTCTTGTTTGGCTGAGGTAAACTGGTCAGCACTGAGGAACTAGGTGAGCATGGATTTAGGAAGGGTAGGGTTTAATCCTTACTTCCAAAGAAATAAAATTCTTTGAGAAAATCACAGGAATAAACCAGCTAGGAAGTTGGCGAGAAGAAGAGGAAAAAAACCTAATATCACATGTGAGATGGGTGTTATTTACAAATCTGTTTTGAAGCAGACTTGATGGTTTGGAACATACAGAATGGTATGGGTGTTCCTGGGCTAAGTGCTACCAGGATTTGATACTTTGCTCATTGGGGTATCAGAATATCTGTTTATCTTCCACAGCTCTAGGTCCAATGGAAATAACATTTCTGTTCAGCTCTGAAGAATGTAACTCCACCAATTTCACTTCGTATGTGTTCTTGGTGTTTTTTTGGAGGACCAAATTCACCCTGCAGAAGACCAGGTGCTGACCGGTCATTACCCTAGCACCTGGCGTGGGTGTACCCTAAGTGAGGAAGAGCTCAGGTGCAGCAATGCCAGGTGAGCATTGGAGCATGGCATTGAGGCCAGCTGATAGCAGCTGCATGCTGATTTGAGATACTTGATTTGGTCTCTCTCATGCTGATGGAGTGTCAGTGCTGAGGTCTGTGGAATGGATTCTGTTTTCTACAAGGTTGGGCAGTCTGCTTTGATAAATCAATGCTAAATCACTTAGATATAAGAGTGCAGCCTTATCTCAGCACATAGGGATATGCCTTTGAATCCCATTAACTTTTATCTTGCCATTTGAAATGGCAATATAACTTTTTAGTTGTTTATAACGAATGTTAGGAAGTGTTTTCCTGTGAGCGACTGTTTTGTTTTGATTTTGTGCTTAAAGGCACTAAAGAGCCCTGATGTGTAACATTTTCAAAGGGCAGTGTTTTAATCTTGTACCTCTAAAATCCCTGCTTGATATGGAAGGAAGAATTCCACATTTCTAAAGGTTGCAGGAGACATGTTGGGTCCTCTTGCTGCCTTTTGCTGTCTTCCTCTTTCTGGTTGCTTTGAGGCTGCACGTGGCTCCCTGTGCCTCACCTCTGCAGTCCCACAGCTTCTGGCTTGGGATGCAAATTTGCAAGGAGTCACCCCATTGCAAGGAAGTGGGGTTTTTCTTTTGCTCAGCAGCTGCCACAGATAGAGTTCACATCACATCCTGGTGGGTGTCTGTCAGAACTGGGTGTGCGAGATGGCTTGATTAGAAACACTGGGATTGTGCAGGGTCTGGAGAGGCAAAAGGCAGGCATTCTGTGAGGCACAGTGAGCCTTGTGCCAAGGAGCCTGCTTTTCATAATCGAAGGTGAGGTAACTGTTTAACTGTTCTCTCCTCAGCTCCATAAGGAAAGTTGTTTCTGGAGGAATGGTGAGTTCTAAGTGATAGTCGCAGTGTGATACAGAGAAGTCATTGCTTGGAAAGAACATTCTGGCTGAAGAATTGCACCCCATAGCCAGAAGAGATGCTGATGGGTGTCTCTGAGCCCAGGACAGGGCTGCAGTGGAGTCTTGATTGGTGAAGGGGTCTAGGCATCTTTAGCAGCATCAAGAGAGGCTTTGGACCAATGTGAAATGCTTCATGAATATGTAGAGCTGTTGAGTGCACAGCAACTGGATGTTCGCTTGTGGAGGAGCCGCCAACTGGGGACCAGTGGGGTCTGGGGGCAGCCTAGCCCACAGCCCTGTCGGCAGAGACCTCTCATTGAAGCAACTCAGTTCTGGCTGGCTACAAGAAACACGAATATTGTTAAATGATTTCCAGAGGGCTTTTATGTTGTCTTTTCAATTTAGGATTTTTATTTCTCAACAGCAGAAGTTATTTGTGGCTGCTTACATGGTATTAGAAAAATAGCTTCACGCAGGGTGGAGCATTAACCAGGGAGATGTCCGTAACTGGTTTGTGCTGCAGCTTACTACGCCGGCTCTGAAAGTAACAGTCTGACCTTTAGTTTCTCTGTTATGGTTTGAGGGTTTTCTTACGTGTATGTGAAGCTTTCCAAGATAAACGAAGTGAATGTGGTTTGGCATTTAAATCACTGATGTTGTATCAAGCTAGAGAATTTCAGAAGCCATTAGTGTCTAAATATGTCATTTTGTTCATGTGGGGATAAACTTTGCCCCTGTCTATCTATCTGCAGATCTTTTTTTGGTCCAAATTCAGATCTTGATAATGTCGGTATAAATCTAAATGGCATTGCTAATGTCACAGGAGCTGCTCTGGATTTCTTCTTTGAGAAGGAACTGTGCGTGTATTTCAGAGCGTCCAAATTGTACCTGTTTTTTTTTTAAATTTTATTTCTAAGTAGGTACATGTGACTGTGAAAGGGTTCAATGTCTAGGGAAGCCAGACTGAGCGTTTCTGTATTACTCCTTTTGGAACGCGTTATGTTACTGAGGTCATTTGCGACTGAGCCCTGCGCTGTTTGGATAAGGGGCTGTTACGTATCCGACCGGAACGTCTGTGTCATGCTGTGAGCTTGGAGCTGTTTGCTTTGGGGTGGGGGGAACCACTTCACAAAATTTTTGTGGCTGTGTTAATAAACCTGGCACTCGCTCAGCTCCATGATGGAAGGGGACGTGGTTTGGGGTCTGTGGGTGCCGTGCTGGGTCCCAAGTGCGGGCTGGAGCATCCCTGGCTCCTGGCCCCTGCTGTGCCCAGGGCTGCCTCCTGCCCTTCCCTGGGCCATGGACTGCCTTCAGCAGATGTTTTCGGGTTTCACTTGAAAAATGTGTTTCTCATGTGTGAATACAGTCTCTCTCTGATGCCTTTTCTTATTTTCATGTTTTCTCATTAAATTTTCATCTGTTTGTTCTTCAAAGAGTTTAAAATGCCAACCCTGGTTCTCCTTACAGAGCTGAAGTCAGTGAGCAGTCTGCCTCAACCTGAGAGAAACGCTTTTCTAATTTTTTCTTATTCTCAAAACTGTATGAAGGATAATAGGAAAGTGCTGGCATATTCTTCCCTAATATTCCAAAATTGATCTGGTTATTTTTTAGGTTAATATCTGTTGTGTGTGTTTTGAGTTTTGAGTCTTTTAATGGGGTTGGTCGTTGTTAATCATTGCAGCTGTGCTGCAGAGCTGTGGACAGCAGAGTTGTTATGGCTGTCTAGTAGTTTCCAGAAAAATCAGAGTAGCATCTTTGTAGCACCCCAGTTAGTAGGTGACTACAGGCAGTGGTATGGGTTGACTGAAGATAGGGAATCTTTTATTAGAGTCGTGAGCACTGCACTGTAATTTGCTGCCTGGGCTGGCTGCTCCACGGGGCTTTTTACCTGATCCTGTGTACTAACACAGGGCTTACTCTAGGAAATGTTCAATACTGTTCTGCATTGTAAGCCTGAAGTCAACAGAGAGCACAGTTTGTCTCATTCATCTTTGAATCTTGCAAACTAATTGTAAGCAAATAAAGTAGAGCTAGAAGAGAGCATGTGGAGTCTAAATCAGTTCTCAGCAACATTTGGACCAACTCACCTGGTACTGTGCTGTTTTTCTGATGCAATTTTACTGAACTTCCAAGTGGTGTTGAAATGCTGTGTGTCTATCTGCTGGGACCTGGGACAGACAAAGGCTGCTTGGTCTTCACCATAGAAGCTGCAATTGGAGTGAGGTGATTTCAGGCAGTTCTAGTTTCTAATGTGAATGTTTTGATTAATAACTAGTTAACCCCCTGTTAACCCCTACACCATGTGGTTAGAAGCATAAACATTTATTCCTGGAATGTAGCTGTAGATACATGTTAGGATTAATGCTAAATTGTTAGTATTTAGTACTCAGTTTAAGTAAAGTCAGTCAGACTACTTGCTTTCATTATATATATACGTTTTAATTGGCAAAAGACGTGTGCACAAACAGGGTTCAGATGGCCAGAGCCTCTGGAATCTCATTATCTTAATTGAAAAATGTCAGCCTTTGACATTAATAAATGATTTAGCTAGCACATGAGTCAGTCACCGGGGAGAAATGAAATTGGCTGTTACAGCCATCCTTCGCTTCTAGATGATAATGATAAGCTACAGCCCACAGCTCTTCAGAATTAATAGCTCAGGGCTTAGGACGTTATTTTCATATATTAGAACATCTCAATTTCATTACGTTTGGTAACATTTTATTCTGGAATATTGTTACACAGAAAAAAAAATCTGGAAGGAGCACAGGAGACATCCTCCTGGATGCTCTAATATTGCTGTTCAGCTTTTTACAGTCAGCAAATGTGTCGCCAGTGCTCAGTTTCGTCTTTTCCTTAAAATCGAGCTGCGTTGTTTCTGTTGCACCGTGAGCAAGGCCACTCTTTGCTTACTGGAGGAACTGAGTTGTGGACGATGTGTGGGGATTAGCTGTGTATCACACTACTGCAGTAAACAAGTAACTAATTCTCATCCAAGTGTACACTGTGCTCTGTGAGTGGACTTTATGGAGTCTTCTGGAAAAGAAAGTATTTTTCTGTCTAAAAAGCATTTCCTACCCACTGACTAGCTGTAAAAGGAACAGCTTGAAAATATTTCCTGGCTGAAGGGAAAGCTTGGTGCATACTTTCGGTTTGCCATTGTGGTTAACATCAGTATGTGTTTTTCTGGCACTTCTTGTTTTCTCCTGTTTTATGTACCTAGTGTTAATAAACAGGTACAGAAATAACCAACCTGCTGATCTTTTCTTTTGGTATCACTGATGCTGAGATTTTGGAAAGGGCAATCTGAAGATGCAGTCTTGGCTCTGATCCAGCCTGATCTCTTGTAAAATACTGACTGCCTTGCTGCTGGAGCAGGGGCCAGAGCCTTGTGGTTGGCTGGCTGGCTGGCTTTTTGTCCTTTAGGACTGGAGTACTGCAAAATGTAGCGCTGGCTTGTAGAAGGAGATATATAGGTGGGGTGAGGGGATGTGTGCCACCTGTTTTGGAGGTCAGCCAGAGCAGACGAGTGACAGACATGTCCTCATATGCACTTGAGTTTTGAGCAGGGGGGTGCGGACAAACTGTGTTCTGCTGTCATTTTGTTGTTGTGCCATCCTGCAAATGGCTACATCATTTCATGCCTGCTTTCCCTGCTGATTCCTGGTGGAGATGTTTGCCTGCTTCTAAGTCATGTGTCGCTTCAGCCTGGCCCTCATAGCTGGGAGCTTTATTAGAGCCTTGTTTCTGTGGATGTGTGATTATGTGCAATTTTCTCTTACACTGTTGGTGTTTTTTACCAGTATCTGTTAGTGTAGCAGGCAATGTCTATAACACTGATTCTGAAACCTGGAGGCAAAGAGGAAGATTCCTAAATGTTCCTGCACTCTTTCAGTTCTGACTATTTCCATACTAACAGCTGTGTGAAACCCATAAATACATGCTGTAAATTTGTTCTCCTGTGTTGCAGAACATCACTTAGCAGCTCGGGCCTGCGAGTTACCCATGCTCTGTGTGTTGGTATGCAAGTGCGCTGTGGTTAAATTATCACAAATCTGGATCTAAAACAAGCTGCAAATAGAAAAGCCATGCCAATCAGAACAATGAAAGGAGGGGAAATGCTCCTAATAAATGCAGAAGTGTAATAGTAAATATGTGCACGTTTTTACTGAAAAAGCAGAGCTCTCACTTGTGCACGATTTCAGCCATGTGTGTATTTTTAATGGCAGTGAATGAGCAGCCACTCGTGCCAATAGGGCTGTGCTTTGAGTGTGAAGTAAGGCCTAATTTCTTGCAGGACAGCATTTGGTTTTTGCTAAATGCTAAATCTTTCAGTGCACATGCATCTCTTCCGGAATTGAAAACATCTTTTATTTATTGGGTTGAGCTGGCAGCCAGCACAGAAAGCAGTTTGCATTATGTTTATCAATCCATGGAGAAATCCAGTTCTGGAGAGCTTACTTTTCTTCTGCCAAGAGCATCAGTGGAAAGTTTAGCCATCTCGCACTATGATTTAAAATTATTAAAATACGGCTAGTGGGGAAGGCGTTTAATTCATTAAATAAGGCAGAGAAGGCGCTGGTAAGTTGAGCAGCGTGGGTTCCTTATCCCTGTGCTTTTTCTGTGCTGGGCGGTCCCAGCCCTTGGGCAGCCTCTGCCTCTGGTGAGGCTGTGGTTGGATGGGAAGGCTACATCACAGGTGGAGCTCCTCTGCTGAGCTATTACCTGTAGGCTGTTTGGGAACTCTGATTTAAACCATGCTGCCACCTATGCAGAGTCTATTCGGTGGAAATAAGCCGGCTAATCCTGACATGTTCGTTAAGCTATACTGTTCATTATAATTAGCCCGATTTAAGCTTTGATGTATGAGTGTAAAAATAAAACAAAATGGGTCATGATCGTTTCAGGGTTAGGCTGAAAACCTCTGGTACGGAACTGTAAATAAGCCCACAGTGCTGTGTGAATGCTGGAGGGCATTAGATAGGGAGGTCTTTTCAGGCAATTCTTGCCTGTTTGGAGAAGTGGGAATGTGTAAAAGGTTTTCCATGTAGCTGAGGAAGTTCTAAAAGTCTGCAGTACTGTATTTAAATGTTGGAGTTATTAGAGGCCTCACAGGAAGTTCTCTTGTGAAAATTGTGACAACCTGTCTCACTAACTGAATATGAGGTTTATTACTGTATGAACCTGATAATTAGTTCGTAATTTGTGCATAGACATTTCATCCTGGCGGTTTTCTTGCAGCGAATAATTTGCCTTTTGTTTGTTGAGAGTGTTTTTTATTCTTTTTTAATGTGAAAACAGAACTCCCATTCATGATGGGCACAGCAAATGTAGTAAAACATTATCATAGCTAGGATTTGTTGTACACTATGGATTTATGTCAAGAATGTTAATGATTTGTTTATGAATAAGTGAGCCTGTAGTATTGTGAAACAATATCTGGCAAGGCTGCTGAATGGACATTTTGAGAGCAGAGGATTTGAAACTGAATAAGCTGCAGATATTTGTATGTCTCAAGCTAGTCATAAGTAGGCTTATGGATTTTGAACAGAAGTGTTTATTTAATGCATTATGATCTTCTGCTGTACTCATCTGCCCTATGTAGGGGCCACTTGAAAACATGCAGTGAGGTTGCCAAGTATTTTTTTAAGGGCAGTCAATCAATTTCTTGTGGGTTTTATTTAAAAATATATATTTTTTTCTTTCTGCAAAAAAGAAGCTTGAAACCTTAAGTAGAGCAGTGTGATGCTTGCCAAATTGGTGGGAAATAGGAACGTGCTGTGGATTTTCCATGTCTCACTTGAGTATAGCACCTAGTTTATCAGAAGAACCACCTGAGTTTCCTGATGAAATATGCGGTATGGTCCCTGATGTGTACTTGCTAAGGGTTTTCCACCTTCCTCTGATGCTTATTTTATTGGAAGGATACCTGCTGATGAGTAGGAGAGGTTGTTCATTCCCTGCTCATGCCAGTCCAAAACCAGTGTTGCTTGTGTGCTAGGGAGTGCTCGTGAGAAGTAAAGTCATCTCTTAGATGAAAAATCTGGAGGCTGGATTGAGTCTCATCCCAGGTGACGATTCCTTGCTTTACTGGTTGCAATCTGCTTGGTCCCACTGTGTGCTCTCACTGCTAGCATGTCAAGTCAACCAGCCAACAGCCCATGTCCAGCAGCACAAAGTGAGAGAAATGGCCTGCTATGCTCTGTCACTATTTTGAACTCTGTCCTTAATCAATCTTTTTGCATAGCACATGAGAATATTGTAAAGTTTCAAAAAACTGATTATAATATTTCCTCTCCAGTTGTCTTTCCTGTCATTAATTTTATAGCTGGTGAAACGAGCATGAATGCGTAACCCCAAGAAAGAGTTGTTGTCAAGTGGGATTTGTGCATTTATAAAACTAGCTAAGCTGCCTGAAAAACTACAGGTGGAAGATGCCTTGTTGATGGCTGTAGCAGGAAGCTTTGCCACTGACTGTGCAGTGTGTGCACCTGAGCCCAAAGCGTGGGGACCCTGGTGCTGGATTTGGGGTGTCAGAGGCAGCTGCTGTGCAGCCAGGCTGCTGTGTGGAACGTGATTAAGCTCTGCCTGACAAATGATGGCATTTCTGGAAATGGGGTCTTGTACTTTTTAATGAGCTGGGCTATCAGCTCTGTATTATTGGATGGTTAAAATGGAGCAAGAGCTGCTTTAACATTAAAACTGTGCCTGGAGGACTTTTCTGAGAAATTGCTTATGATTATTAAGTGAATATAATATAGTAAGACAACTTAGCTTCTTTGCTATGCTTTTTTTTTTTTTTTGTATCCAATGTGGGTTTGAGGGTTGAAACATAGAAAATAATGTTCAAATGGGGATGACTTTGGAAGCCTTGCAGTATTCTTTGAACGTAGATAGGAAAGAGAAGTAAGACTATTGAGATGCAGCTTTTTAGAAAAAATCTAATTCCTTCACAGTATGATGTGATTGTGTGCCAAGCGAAAGGTGACAAGTGTGGTGCAGGCACTGAATTGGGAAGTATTCTTCAGACCAAATGTGCTGGGGGTAGAGGAGCCTGGTATTGCTGGCTCCTTCTGCAGTGCATGCACATGCACATGTAAATAAATGAAGCAGTAGCCCTTTCTGTGTAAACTGTGGGTGGTGAAGCAGCAATGGTGGGCAGACTGGCTGTGGTGTGACCCGGTGTAGCCGTAACAGCTGGCAGCATTCTGTGCAACCAGACAGAGCTGTGAGTGCTGCCACCCCACTGCTGTGTGACTGCTGAGTTCTATCCCCATGTCCTGCATATGCTGTTCTTTCCATTGTGCGTTTGTTGGTTCTGCTGCTTTCAGACTGTCTCCTGTTTCTTCCTCAGAATTGCCTGTTCTGAGCTGATCAGTCAGCAAATAAGGAGCCCGCAAGCTGCATTTTGCTCCTGTTCTCTGGTTCAGCAGTATGTGCTCAGGGAGGAAGGCACAGAGGGAAGATGTACTGAAGCCAATGAACTGATTTGTTCTCCATGTGGATGCTTGTGCCCTGTCCTCACTCAGATGCATGCTGCAACATTAAACACTATTAAGTATTGGCAACTTCACAGTAAACTGCGTTTGTGATTTGGTTACTGTGTAAGCAGAAAAGGCAATCCCAAATCTGCTCCAGGAACAGCTTTATTCCATTGAGTTGGGAATATCAGTGACAGCCACCAGAGCCTGTTAATTTCAAGCTGTGCTGGTAATAAATCATGCAAGTGGAAATGCTCATGTCATAGGGCAGGAGTTGAAACTAATCGCTTTTCTACAGATGCTACAGGGAATATAGATGACAGCTGCAGCCCTGTTTCATGTGCTGGTTGAAGCTGGTTCCCTCTTAATCTTATACTAGGCATGAGTATGGCACTGAATGCTATGGTTTTCAGATGACTGTGCAGCAGTTGAAAACTATTGTCATCTTTATGGATAAGTACTGCATATGATAACCTGGCCTGAACAGCAGAAAATTTCATTAGTTTATGTTCCTGTTTCTGCAGGGATATGTCGTAGCTCCTCAGTGTCTGATTTTCCTGTTGTGCTCTTTGTAGTATAGGTGACACTGAGATCTCATGCAACCCAACCAGTGCTTTAGGATGTGAAAAGCAAAACTTGGAACGTTTCCGTTATGGTGGTTGCTGGATCGCACCCAAGACAGAACAGGCTTTGTTGGATGATCAAAGGTCCCCTGCTCTCATCAGCTGCTCAGAATGGAGCAGACAGATGTTTATCTATCTGATTGTCTTGTAAAATTGTAGATTTGGCTTGTGCAAATAGCTGTGCACACAAAACGTTACTGATGTTATTTCAGGGGCTTTTCTAATGTCATCTGAAAATCTGTTCCAGACAGAGAACCTGGGATCTAAAATTAAATAAAAATCAAACAGGGATAACTTCTGCTGCTAAAGCCATGTAGTCCTAGAAATATTATAGTTGGATTAAAGGTCGGTATATTGGAGCGGAACTGGTAGCCGTTGACTGATGCAGAGTCCAAGTTCTTTCTCAAAATCTGTGACTGCAGTTAACAGCTCACCCAAACTTTTAACTTCTGAGGTTGTCTGCTTCAAGATTTGCTTCTGGACCAAAACAATGTCCATCGTAAACATCTGGCTTTGAACTCCTGCTGTCTTTCCCATTGAAAGTCAAAAGCCAAACCTTACTCAGAGCACATTCAGAGCTTTTTGTGCTGCATGTTCTTAAACAGCACGTTGGTAGAGAAGACTTTGCAGTGGTCACTCTTGGGTATCTTAGCAGCTGCAGTGCAAATCTTGATGCAAGTGATTGGAAATGAGGCAGAGCCTTGTGCAGCCATTGTATGATTCTCTGTGTTCTGTGTATCTCATCTGATAGAAGCTCTGCACTGAGTTTCCCTTCTGTTGAAGGTGCTCCATCAAATGAGTTGGTCTTTGTGACTCAAGCTTGTGGGTCAGCCTTTACGTTAATTGCTGTATAGGTTATCTTTCCTTTCCAAAGGTAGGAGATTTCAATGAATGCTGTGAGCTGGACAGTTACTTTTCCTTGTAACAAGGAGTGGCAGATTTGCTTCAGAAGTCCCATGTGGACTCCTCTCACTTTGCAGAGTTGGGGCGGACTCATGCAGAAGTGGTGCTGGAGGTTCATACTGAATCTCTGTGTGCATGCACCCACTTACCCATGTACTGCACGTCTGCAGCCTACCTGCTTACTTCCATATCAGTAAACATTCAGAATCAGGCTTTTTTTTTCTTTTTTTTTTTTTTCCCCACGTGACTGTCATTGACATCACTTATCAGTTTGGCCCAGAGATTTTTTTGTAGGAACTGTATGTCCATTATACATGCAAATAGCTTAGATAAGTGCAGTTCAGAAATAGGGCTGCAGCATGAAGAGTTCAAAATACAAGAAAAAGTGAATAATTCAATTGATAACTCTTGGGCTTTGTGGTCAGAATGCAAATAACAAAAGCTACAAATCTGAGCAGAGAGACATGCTATAAAAAGCATTATCACAAATTAAGCGATTGAAAGCCCATTTTTGCATGGCAGTTTGCTGGATTTATTTTGGCAATTATTTATTTGTGGCGGTGGTGTTTGTGCAAATGGAATTTTTAGCAGTCTTGTTACAGAGAACTGAATATATAAAGCTGTTCAAACATTTTGCATTAGAGTCGGTTTTTTCAGCCAAATATACATCTTTTTTGATTAAAATAAATGTCTTTTTTTTTCTAGATGAATGACTAATTGATATTCAGAAGATTCAAACCTTTAATATTTTATCAGAGGCCCCTAAATTCTTTCCCTCTTTTTTTTTTTTCTTTTTTTCCCCCCAGGGTAAATAATTTAGACTGCAGATGCATCAAGTTTGATAAAAGGCACCTTGTAAACATCTCTTACAGTTTTGTGTTTTGAAGGATGCTGAAATAACTCCATCAGTAATGCTTATAAGTTAAATTGAATGGGGCAAGGGAAGAAGACAGTGGGGAAATGCTGGGCAGGCAGTTCATTTATTTTAATTTTGCTGGTTGTTTCACATTAGTTTAACTAGCTGCCCAACACACCCACATCGGAAACTGTAAGTGTCTTGGGCATTTAGAATATTTCTATCATCTTGCATTACAGGAATGCATGTTGAATCTGTATCTAGGGGAATTTGCAGCTTTAAAAGCTCAAGCCCTTTTCCCTGGTTGACATTCTGTATTCCTTGATTTCTCCTAAGCCTGAAAACTGTTTTGTTTGTGATAATTTGCAGGGTTTATACAAGAAACATTTAAAAAATGAACCTCGCTCATTTACATTCCTGTGTCTCCCACAACTCCATTGCTCACAGTAGAGCCAGCACTTGCAGATTCAGAATGGAGTGGCTTTTTTTAAAATTGTTTTTTTTAATCAATCAATTTGTAAAGGGGCTGATAGTGGATTGGGTTTAAGGTGGTCAGTGGCTTGAATGGAGGAGAAAAAAAAGGGTGGAGATATGCTGAGACAGAGGCTTTGCCTATTCTGTTTGTCTGCTGCTGTGCAGGATTGTTTGTTCTGCAGACGTTCTCTGCGTGGAAAACTTGCCAGTCACTGCTGTGTCAATCAACATTTGGAGCAGATTGGGCTAAATTAGAGTATTATTACCAGAAAAAAAGGAAATCACCTTTCAAATGTCAGAGGTTGAATGATGATCATTATACAGGTCTGAAGTCTTAAAATTATCCCAGCCTTGCTGGAAGGGAACATCTGTACAGTTCTGAGCTCTTGTTTAATGTTATTAAACAATTTAATATCTCTGTTCTTCAGTACGCTTCAATCCATTGGTGATGTTGAATTACAAGACTGAAATAGTAATGTTTACTGCTACTGTACAAAGCACTAATAATGCTACAGCTATAGGCAAATGCAGCAGCACAAGAAAGGGGACTAGTGCTGTTCCTGCTGAGCTTCATGCATGTTTTGCCATGAATCTCTGTGGAAGCAGGGATAGTTGTGTCATGGCATATGGGATTCCTAAAGACTGGGATTTGGTTGTGAATGAGTACGTGTTTCCAGAACGGAATTACTTGAGTTTGTTTAATCAATTGTGGATTCCTCCAGAGTGACGCTGCAATGCCTGTGTGAGGAGTTAGCTCTGTTTAATTGGTCCCATATGTACTTGCAGATAGTATATTAACCATGCCTTGGGGGGAGAAGGGCTTTTGGTTGAATCTCCTAGTGCTTATTTCTTTGCTGAAGAGTTTTTACTTTCTTTTTCCTAAGAACTATAGACATGTATATACATATAGCAGTTTGAAACGCAATACTCAGTAGAGGGATTTGTTGGGCTTCTGCAAAAATATCTGAACCTTGCTGACAAGTAAAGAAGAAACTGAGATTTTAGAGAGAAATCTCTGAGTATCTCCAGGTTTGGGTGCTTAAACTGTAAAAACTCAGGAGCTTAATCTCCCTTCTCATCAAGCATAAAGGACTTGTCCTTCGAAAATCAGAAAATTGGAAACATCAGTGAACACTAATTACTTCCAGAAAACCTTGAAAACCCCATGCAGATTGAGCTGTTACACATGGAGCACGTGGCTGGGAGAGCTCTGTCCTGTCCCTGCATGCTGCAGGCTGGCACCAGCCAAGGGCAGTGCTGTCCCAGCCGCTTTGCTTGAACTGTTCTGCTCTGCAAGAGGCTGGGGAGTTTTGCATCTGACTTTTTTGGCGCAACTTAACCAGTGAGATAGAAGTTGCAGGAGAAATAGAAATGTAAATGAGTTGGTTTGATTTTATTTTGTAAAGGCTTCTTGATGCAAATCCTGTCAATTATGCAACTGTACAGCTATGCTGAATTAATGAGATATTTTGTAGAAGAGTATTTTTTTGATCATTTTCTGTAGGCTCCTCTATTCCTGACATAGACTCTCTGGTGTGCTGCTCTCATTCATGACTATAGGAAGTGAAAATACCTAATATGTGAAATCCCCATGGGGACAGGGGTTATGCATCTGCACTGCAGCAGAACCCAAGTTTTGTCTGTACTCTGCATCGTCATCCCCAAAGATTTGAATCACCAGGAATCCTGGTAGAGGTTCCCTATCACTGATAATTTGTTGATGGTAATGAAAAAGGATTAATACTGAGGAGGATATAAAAAGCCTGCGAGTAGAAGGGTGGCCAGAGGAGGTTTCTGGGGAATGTGTGGTGGGATTCTGGTGCTGAAGGAGGCTTCCCAAAACAGAGGGTGTTTTGGAAAAAGCAGCCAGAAAAGCAGGTCTGTTCATTTGGAGATGGTGTTTGTCCATTGGAAATAGGAGGACCTGGACTCCAAGATCCTCAAGAATGCCAGGCTTAAATCCCAAGAGTGTTTAGGACCTTCAAAAGTCATTGCTGTAAATTAGCACCAAAGGGCTAACAAGAAGTCACTGTTAAAATGGGCAGCTTTAGAGAAAGGAGTGGATCATCGTTGTCTCATCGCTGTAAATGTAACAGTTCAACAGACTTATTCCGAAAGTTCATTTGTTTTGCATTTAACCAAATACATAAACATTTTTTGCAAGAATTTGCACTCTTTGTTTCTGTGTGATATTAGAAAAAATGTGAGTATTTAGCAAATGAATCACGGCACGTTCCCTATTTGTAACAGACGCCTCTGTCATTCAGTTCATAGCTCTGTCTCAGAGCATTTCAAAGGCAGGAGGGAGATCACAGAGCTACAGAACTGCCTAAGAAGTTATTGATTTATTGCAAAAAATGAAGGAAAAGAATGAATGTGACTGAAAAGCTTTCTTTTTATTTTTTATTTCTTTCTTTCTTTGGAATGGCTGTGCTGGCGAACATAGTGGCTGTCTGGCAGGTATTGTACACAATGGGCTCTCCCTGCCAGGCTTGGAGCAAGGAGAAAAAACTTTATAAAGCATCCTGACACAGAAATTATTGGAAAGCCTCCAAGAACAGATTGAAAAAGCAACAGCTGCCTTCATGCTGCAGGATTCCATTGTTTTAATATTGGGCCAACTATACCAAGTAACATCTACTGGAAACCCATGTTAGGGGAAGGAGATGTTGGAAAGGAGCTAAGGGGTCAAGCTCAAAATCAAAGTGAATGAACTTGACATATTTATGCTGCTACATGTCCTATTTTGTTCTTTCCTTTCTTGTCAGCCTTTATTTCTTCATTTTTTCCACTCTTTTGTTTTCCTTTTTTTTTCCTTCTGTTCTCTCTTTAAACCTTTTGTTTTGCCTTCGGCTTATGTTCAGGCTGCCATTTGGCCTGAAAAATGGTGGGACTTGCATGGAGAATTTCTGTCACACTGGTACTTTTGGGCGTGTAATCTAGTGAAGACTCCAGGCTTGCACACAGTCACAGTGCTTCTGGGGAGGTACTGCTGTTCTGGATACAAGAAGGTGAACAGCAGGTAAAGGGGATGACTTTAATTTCCTTTAGTGCTATCCCATGAGTGGATCTGTGCTGCCTGGGTTGGTTTCCTTTGCTGATTTCTGTATGTAGCTTGAAGGCCAACATCATCAGGGAAGGGAAGGAAGCAGAAGGCAGAGTGTTTGGGAAGCAGTTAGTTATGAGTACAGCTCAGTTGATAAAGCAGGATGTGCAGCTCTCGATACTTCCTTATAACTAACGTCATTTTATTGATGCTGAAAGATGTTCTCCTGGTATAGGATATATGCCATGAACATTGGACCATGGAAAGATCCAAACAGTCATGGTTAGATTCCCATCTTTCATCCACATGCATAATTTCTACTGAAATAATGGAGTGGGGGCTCGGTTACTGCAACATCCAAAAAAACAATTGAAAAGCTACTGTTGCACTGTGATTTTTTTTTTTTTTTTTTTTTGAAACCACTGATATTTTAAAGATTCATTATTTTTATTTTCATGATTATTAATACCCTGGACTATTGACTCTTTTCTGTTTTGATGTGAATTTTTACAGTGGTACTTCAGGTTTTGAGCAATTACAGCTGAAGAGAGTGCGTGATCTCTGAATATCCCGTGTATTCAGATTTGCTGAGGTTGGGGGGTTTAGTTTGGTTGTATAAAGATGTTAGGGGATCACTCATGAAATTCTCATCTGGCTCTGAAGTTCCCTGCAGTTCGGAGGGTGTTTGTATCTGGGACTGTGTTTTGTTTGGGCAGCAATCCTGCTGATTGGAATCACATAAGCTTGGCAACAGGATGGAGGAATCCAGCCAGAGCAAACTCAAAGTACACAGGGTCTGAGAACAAAACGTTTCACATGAATTAAATTGTGAGGAAACAGAAATGCTTTAGTTCTTTAAACTTGTAAGAAAATAGGGCATCATCATACATGCAGTTGTGTGATCAGTTGTATTGATAAGGAGTGCACGTTTGTGGGTTGTTTTTTTTTAAATGGAATCTTGATAGTTGTGCATTTCTAAGAGATTTGTTTTATCATAACAGGAAGCAGAATATTCCCTGAAGAGCTGGTATTGTAGTGTGGTGGGGTAACTCTCAGTGTCTACATACAGCAGCATCTTTGCTTGAAATGTTTTGGCCCTCACCTGTTTTTGGCTTCGATGTGTTCTTGAACTTGCCACCTTAGGAAGGTTCCCCATGTCCTTGTCCTGCTTTTCTATTAACAGTCCAATGTCCCTCTTCCCCTCTCATATCCATTTTTCTATATACTATGGGTTCCTCAGACCTTTGTCCTAACCTGCTTGTCTTCAGTGCTGATCGGAGAGGTCCAGAAGCAGCTTTTTGTGCCGGCAGCAGAGAGCAGCGCTGGGAGGATGCTGGTTACCACTCCAGGCATTTTCTTCTCTCCAGTCTCATGCCTTGCTTGTTTTGATAATATCTTCTGCTTGGTGTCTGCTTGCACAGGTGCTATGGCCAGGGTGACATGAGCGGAGAAGTGATGGCTTGCACTCTTTCACTTTCTGATGCATGACCATTCAGCACGTGAAGGTCTCTAATTCTGGCATGATGTTGCCAAGGTGCGTTTCCCCAGACCCTTGGTGAGGGCGTGCTGAGCCACACCATGGACTGCCTGAGCTCCTCTGCTTCCAAAATATGTCCTTTGGGTCCCCGAAGGTGAGTCTGTTGTACCTTCATGCCCACTGCCATTCCCCTGCAGTTTAGACTTGATTCAGACATAATAACCTCTTTCATCAAAGTAGCATTTGTTATCTGGAAGAGATTGAATGGATTGGGTTTGATAGGCTGGTGCGAAATCCAGCTCTGTTAAGTTGCCAGAAGGGATACAGTCGTACTAAGTGGATTTCACAAGCCAGGTCTGCCACGGTATAAAGATCTGTGTCAGAATCCTGGGTTTGTGCATGCTGGTCAGTGCTGTGCTGCAAAGCAGGCTGCTGATGGGATGAGCGTATAATCAATGGATATTAAGATGTTATAATCACAAAAAAGAAAGAACAATAGAGTTAGGCAAAGTAGACTAAGATAACAAGAATGGATAACAATAAATGGAGAGCTTACCCGTACGCTAGGCTCACCCACAAAAAAAAACACCAGAAGAGGGGATCTCCAGAAGAGATCCTTCCCCACTGGTAGCCAGCTCTTAAATAGGTCTAGGAGGGGTGGAGCCTGGCTCCATCCCTTCTGGCAGCACAGCTGAATTGCCTTCACCTGTGCTCCTCTGGCTGACTCATGGCTCGCCTCAGGTGATCAATCAGAGGTTCAGGCCGTGACTCAGCAGTTCCCATACAGATGAGTTCTGACTCAAGTAAGTGCTTCCATCTCTTATGTGGAAAGTTTTATTTTAATGTTCAGTCTGATCTTTATATGAACTGCTTGTGCAACATAAATATTGGACAGTTAGTTTAACATAGGGAAAGGGAAAAAAATATTTAAAGTGTGTTCACAATATTTGTTTAACAAGAGATGGATCAGATGTAACATTTATCTATACTACATTGCATTGCATTTGCTTTGAATAAAGGCAATGGATAAGTTTTCACATGAAATGTGTCTGAATTATTTTCTTGCTGAAAATCTGGAATTTGGGCTCACAGGGTTACTGTTCTGGTTGTGTCAGTGATGGGGTAAACGTAAAAGACTACTATGTTTTTGTCTCCTTTGACTATGAATAAAACTGCAGTGCGGTCTGTTGTACATATGGGCTGGATAGTTTGATAAGTCACATTTCACTGTGAGTAGGTAAAAGGGGCATTTGGGCTCACCAAAATACTCTTGTGGTTCATCGCACTTGGTTGTGCCCTTGCTCTCCTACGCTGTTGTGTGTTGCTGTGGGATGCTCTTGAACAGTTTGAGTTTGATGCCAGAACTAAATGAATTTCAAAAGTAAAGTACCACTTCATGCAAATACTCACTCTATATAGAGAGGTTAGTTTTTATTTTTCCCAGTGGCTGATCTGTTGTTCTGATGTGGATTTCATGTGGCAGTTCCATTGTAGGTGCTGTGGAAGGTTGAGTTGCACTGAAGATTGCTTCTGATTTTGGAAAATATCTATTTCAGAGGCTTTTAACTTTCAAAATTACTCGTTTTCATATGGTAACACCTTTGTCTTTGGCAAAAGTAAGGATAGGTATGTGGAAATGTAGTGCTTCCTGATGAAGCTGAATGTTGGTTATAACAACTGATGTTAGGAGATAATTGGGGGCTGACGGGCAAGGGGCTGAAAACTTTGTGATGTACTTTCACAATGTCACAACCCCTGTAGTCTGTACATTGTGTCTATTTTGCTCATCCCTTATTGCTGGCTTATTGACTATCATGAATTCCAGGCCATCTTTTGGGAAATCTTAAAATACATATTCATGTTCAACACTCTTTCTTAGTTCTGTTTATTAAATGGGAGTCTATTTTATTCCCACTGCCTGGTAGAAAATAAAAAGGTCCAGCTGAGTCTCAGTACTCAATACTGTGAAGAACAGTGACTGTTTAGTTGTGACCTGAAGATGAGGAGCAGTGAAGAAGTATTAAGCATTATTATTACAGATTGTCAATGCCTGCTTTTCTCCTCAATGACACATTTAACATTTACCGTGTCATAGCTGTTTTCTCCAAGCCATTTGGCCCGAGTTAAGGAAAAGGCTGTATTTTTGTTGACAAATTAAACCAAAATGCTGTGAATTTTTATTTTTAGCAGCAACAAAAATTATGTTTAGATTAAATGCATAGTACCTAGCATTCAGTTTGCAAATTCTATGGGATAGTTATCCTAGAGCTAATATATGACTGTTGAGTTGATAAAATGAATGTTGAAAAATGAATCAACGTACTTGATTCTCATGTTGAATTAACTTGTAGCAAGGAGGGTCAGTGATGATGGGCATTTCATGTGAATAAGGAGCACTTTGAAGGTCACCTGTCTGCTTTTCCTCTGCAGGAACTGCCTTGCCTTGCTGAGGGTTTGGTAATACCAGTTATACATATTGTATCCTTCTTCTCTGTGGAAGAAAACACCATTAGGACTGCTAAACTAAGCAAGAAAAATGATGGAAGTTGAATTCATGAATAGGCAAAACCATGGTTTTACATGAAGACAGTTTTCTAGTATTAGTAGGAGCTTTACTTAAATCTTACACTGAATGGTTTCTTGTTCAGCAAGTACAATGCTAATTACCACTCCGATCCTTTCTTTGTCAAATAAGCTATTTTGTTTGTTCAGTGAATTTTAAAGCTTGTTGCCAATTTTTTATTTTTACATTGCTTCTAACATTTCTTTCAAACATAGTCTGTGTTAGTAGCACCATCTGACTGAATGAAGGACAGATAATGTGCAGTTTTGAACATATGTCTATATGCCAGATAAGATTCTGCTCTCTTAATGATGTTCAGTATAAATGAACTTAGTGGTTCTGGCAAATGAAATGTGAATGGTATAATGTTCCCTGAAAATTTATTTGCTGAAATTCCAGAGTCATACTTTTCAAGAATGTTGTGAACTTAAAACACTTTAAAGAAGTATTCTGGATTCACAATAGTAGAGAACTAAAGCCTTTTTCCTCAAAAAAAAAAAAAAAAAAAAAAAAAACCAAAAAAACAAAACAAAACAAAACAAAAAAACCATTGGCTACTGTTGTATGTCAGCATTTGCCAACGGTTTCCGGAGGAGATGCCAGTTTGGAGTGGAAACTAAGAAATGGATTGAGCGAAGCACTTTATCCTGTTCTTGGCTTAAAGCACATGAATAATCCCATTGACTACCCACGTGTGCTTTACTGGGACTGCTCACATAGTGAAAGCTAGGCACGTGTTTAAATAACTTGCTTATTTGGGGTTTCACTGCATGATGTCTCCTGGCAGACTCTTGGTTTTCTTATGGCAGCCATCATATGACCTGCATGCAGGGAGTGCAGCATTGTCTGCCCCAGCCACGCAGTCCGTAGCAAAAGGATATTTCTGTGTCCACCCCCAGCCGGCCCTGCACTTCTCTGGCAACCAGTTACTTCTCTGCTGCCAATTGTGCTCTAGAGTTTTTGGCACTCAACCACTCCAAATTGCTGCTCATGCAACTATTGAATTGCCTTTGGAAGGTGGAGAGTTGTCTTTTTCTTGTTTAAGACAGTATATGTGGTTGTTAAAACATAAAAAAAATGGATTGTCATCATAGCTTTCTGCATTTTGGTCAGAGTGTGGTCTGTATAACATTGTCAGTAGTCCCACTAAAGTTGATAGAGATGCCAGCAGAGGAGAGGAATTGTACTGGAGAACCAGCTCAATATTCAGGGTCCAAATGGAGCGTTTTCATCTCTTGAATATTTAATGGAAGCAGTGTTCTTTATTTGAGAACTTCTGTGTACAGTTCACCAATGGAAATTGAGCCTTTTCAGAATGTGGAGAGGGAGAAATTAAATGCTGGGATAGAATCTTTTTCAGTTGGATGTTTCCTAACCATTAACTCTGTTTTGATCCAATATCCCACTTGCAAAATAGTGCAACTGTAGTTCAAACATACATTTTGGTGAGTTTATCACCTCCACCTTTTTGTGCACACTGCTGAGGATGCCACGGTTTCCCTGTGCTCGGTGTGGAGCTGTGGCTCCCCAGAGGGCTGGTCCCAGGCAAAGGTTACCTTGCCATGCATAGTTGGTCTCCAGTGCACTCCACTCTTCCTACTTGTTTTCTCCAGAAAGATAATCTCCTGAGCATGGCAGCAGATCTACAGCCTGTATATAAGAGCCAGACATGCTGTTGGAGGGAGCTGCATTTGCAGCAGACAGCAGTTCATTGATGGGTCCAGCAGACCCAGCGCTGTGGTTGGTCATCAGCAGGTAATCAACCCTGGATCTCAGGCTCTGAGCTCGCTTTGTGTGTGCTGGGGCTGGCAAGCTGTTATTTGGCATTTGCTAACAGCTTCAGCAGAGAAGCCTAGGAAACTCCAAAAAGAACTTGCTAATGGAAACTGAAAAGTGAAATGAAATAGGTTTTCTCTGTGAGCTCAATAATCCTGGCTGGCAAAGTGCACTGTTATCTTCAGAAACATGTGTCAAAGAACATTCTTCAATGCATAATCATTTTAAACAGAGCCCTTTTTTGCTTGAGATGTGTTTGGGAGAGTGAATGGGATAACATGTAATACGAGCCAGATGCAAAATAGTATGACTGGATTTTCACTGGAAGCTTGAATGCTTGTGTAAACTGCACAGGGCCCTGAAGTCATTGTAACAGGCAGTAACTACATGCGTGAGGTAGGAAAGCAAGATTATGTTCACAGGCTGTTAGTGTTCATACCTTGAATATGCTTACAAGAGTGTTGAAAATGCTGTTGATCCAGGATCATAACAATTATTAGATCCAAACACTGATGAGGTTAGATTTAAACTGTTTCAGAAGCATATTGTTTTAACAGGCTGTCAGTTAGCTAATAAGTGTTTATGGATTATGTAGGAGGTATATTTCCAAAAAAATCTCATTAATTCTGAGTGGAAAACTCAAATCTGCAAAAATCTGTATGAAAGCATTGTAAAATCCAAATAGTCGGATTTGTGCCCTGTGTATAAATAAAATATTTAGTAAGCATTCTCCTCACCTAAAGCACTGATTTGAAAAGCAAGGACCCAAGTTTCAAGCTCTGATACAACTTTTTGGTATGGTTCTGGGAAATCGCTTAGCATCTCTCTTTCTACAAACCAGAAACCATACTGTTCCTCTGCCTGGCAGAGGTGAAGGGGAGGCAAAGGAAAGGAGTGATTGCAGAACAATTTAAGAATCTCCTAACAATATTCAGAGCGTACATTTTGGTTTTGATAAATGTAATTTGGAGTCATTGCACATCTAATAACTGCTGATATGTAAGAGTCAAATTATGAAGCTTCAACAAAAACACATTTTTTTAGATAGAGCTGTGGTGTATTTCTAGCTGGAATCTGTCATTGATTTGTTTCCTATCTGCATGTTTTACTCCTTAGGTATGCTGCAGCAAGTGAACAAGTTCAGTTTCTCAAATCAAAGGCAATTTAAAGATGCATCCAAATAGAATATCCTGCTTTGAAAGGGACTCACAGGGATCGTCATGTCCAACTTCTGGTTTCATGGAGATCCACCCCCAAAAAAATCGAACACTGTGTCTGAGAGCATTGTCCAAACTTCCTGAACTCTGGCAGCATGAGACCATGGCTGCTGCCCAATCTGACCATCCCCTGATGCACTTCTGTGCTGTTCCTTTGGGCCTTATTGCTGGTCACGAGGAAGAAGTGCAAACACCTTTGTACCACACAGTACAAAGATTTGAAGCTAGACTATTTTATTAAAATGTTGCAAAACTTCTCTGACGCTTCTGATTCCACCAAATTGATTTAGAAATCTTTCATGGACTGACCTTCGCTCACGTAATTGCTGAGAAGCTTTTCATTCAACAATGTTAATGTTCACTTATATAGTTTGTCTTTCAAGTCTGGTGTTTTTTTGTTTGTTATGACAAATGGCAAGTTTTTGGTGACATCTGTTAGTTGTGTATGAGTAGAGGCATTTGCAGTGGAAACTAGGGGAACAATTGCTTACAAAGATATTTTAAATTGCATAGACTAAAGGAAAACCAATGAGGCACTCAGCTTGATGAGAGTGATACTTTTATTTACATCAATTGGATAAGGTTAAAGTACAGAGGAAAGAAAATGAGAAAGGATTAAACTTGTTCTTTGATCTTCTCTTTGTCCCTCCGTATTGTCATTAATAGTGGGACTGGGTGTATGAGCAATTTTTATAAAGTGCCTGGGAGTGATTAGAAGTTGAATTTAGACCCTTTTTGGGACATATATGGATGCTAATGGTAATTAGGCAAATTTGGAAATGTTTTCTCAGTTCAAAAATCATCTAATATTGTGTGTATATCTTTTTAATTTAAAAATACTCTCCGCGCTGCTAATAGTAATAATGGACAGCTTTCCTTAATTTCTTTTTTTAAGTTATGAAACTTCTTAACTCGCCCCATGGAAACTTTCAAGCCACTGAATATTAAATTAGATGCATAGACTGGTTCAACTATTAACTCTCATTTTTCTGCACGAGAACTTGAGATAATTGCTTTTTCTTTTTCTGCTCAGCACTTTCAGACCATGTTGAAGACCAAGCTGAATGTCCTCACTCTTCGGAAAGAGCCTCTCCCGACAGTGATCTTCCATGAACCAGAAGCCATCGAGCTGTGCACCACAACACCCCTCATGAAGACCCGGGCTCACACTGGATGCAAGGTACTTGGGAGTAAAAATTTAAGGAATGAGACCACTGTGAAGTTGTTCCATGTGTATAAGAGGAATAGAAAGAGCCCTATGCAACCAACATGGTCTTTGTTCTGGAAACCCCATTAATGATCACTGTTTGGGTTAATTACCACAGGTTTGTACATAGAAAAAAAGATCTTGGTGGGGAGGTGTTTTGAACAGAAATTCAGGGCTTCTGTTTAAAAAAAAAAAAAAGTTGAGCACACTGTGGCACACGATGTGGCACAATTATGGAGAATTTCTGACATCCCCTAGGGAACATCATTCCTTGTAAACAAAGTAATTGCTTTCTGCAAGTTATGGCATTGATATAGGAAATAAAGGGCCAAGTGTTGCATATTTGTGTATAAAAGGCTCTACTATCAGTATAGGTATAAACTTACTCAAACAGAGTCGCAGGTTAAAAAAGGTTGGCTATGTAAAAAAAAGGGTGTGTGGAGGGAGGTAGTGGTGATGGGGGGGGAAGTTAGACCTCGATTCAGTTAAGCAACAGGATGAAATTGTCCACTTACATCAAAGCATGGCTTCTGAAGAAGCTCTGCTTCTTTAAAGTTTAACAGCTTAAGAGCTCTCAGTGCTTTCTTCTGTGGAAAAAATCCATATGAAAGTAGCAAACAAATCTACTCCATGTGCATCTTTCACTGGAACTGACTCACTTGATGGCAGACCTTGCCTCACCTTGCAGAGACACAAGCAGCCTGAGCCAGGTCCCAGCTGGGCCTGTGCTGTTGTTCAGGGTTTGGCAGCCAAACTGGCTTTGCCTGTCTCAATTGTTGGTTGTGTGGGGAATCTAAATGCTCTTGGGGGTCTCCAAAAATAGAGCATAAGTCTCCTTTGCTCTGTAAAGCATTAGCTGTGGAAGAGCTTTTTCCTGATTCTATACGTGCTGGATAAGGCCAATGTGCATAATCACCTGTCACATGTATGCGCGCATATCCACATGCACCTCTCCTAAGCAGTCTTCTTGTTGGGAGATCTGATGGGATCAGATGAGGTTGGAAAATGCTGCTCCCCAGTGAGATCCGCAGCTTCTCATTGCATGCAATGACTATGGCATGAGCTGTGGGTATGCTCTGAAGGGCTGTGCTGTGGCAACTCCAGGTCTGGCGCCCCTTAGCAGAGATTCCTGTTGTGAAGTGTCGTTTTTGTTTGACGTTTTCCCTGCTAAAATAGCTAAGAAATGAGACCATTGCTAGATATTGAAGCAGTACTGCCCTTTGCTGATGCAGTGGAACACAGGTCAAGTGATTCTAATATACTTTGTATGATAGGTAACTCGTAGCGTCTGCTCTTCCTTGGTGATGCCTTTTGTCCTTTATGTTGACATCTAATGAATTTTTAGAGAATATTAGCTATCATAAAACCGTTTCACAAAGTATCTGGCTTTCACCCCTACTGAGAGAGAGTTCAGACATAATAATGCTTTCTGAAATCAGTTTACCTCTGTGAATGTGTGCAGAATTTAGATGAGCCGTTTTATTTATCCTTCAACTAAAAGGCGGATTGCGGAGAGGTGTTGAACCCCTCAGTGAGGAAAGTCTCATTCTATATATAGAGATATTTTTAATGTATTGATTTATTTTTCCTTCAGTATAACATAGTAGTGATGACTAGGGAACATCTGCTACAGCAATGCTCCCCTTTTCCTGTCTGTATGGTTTCTCCTTCTCTTCTTCCCCTGAAGCCAATGCCCTTCTGTCTATGCCAGAACCTTACCAAGTGGTTATGGGGACATGGCCAACCTCCCTTCAGACAATTCAACAGTTGTCATTTCCAGTACTTTCTCTGGGTAAATTATTCTGCATGTATGTCATTCCTATGGCTAAGAAATCCCCTGTAGTTGTTA
Organism: Tympanuchus pallidicinctus; assembly: GCF_026119805.1. Lineage (NCBI taxonomy): Eukaryota > Metazoa > Chordata > Aves > Galliformes > Phasianidae > Tympanuchus > Tympanuchus pallidicinctus. The sequence goes on along the minus strand of NW_026294739.1, from coordinate 9,194,366 downwards.
ACTAAGTATGCCAATTTTACCTTGTCTCTCTAGCCACAATCTTCCTCATTTTTTTTCCTTTTTCTTTTCACTGACTAAATGTATTCTTCTCTAAGGGAACTTTCATCTTCCAGCTGTTTCTAGATAATTAGCCTTTCTCTCCTCTTTCACCTCTGATTATTAGTTCCTTGCTGAGTGATGCGATAATGGTGTTGCCATAACAAAGCTGACATTTTATAATTCAAGTTTTCGCTCTGTAGGATCTGATCCATCACTGTTATTCCATACATAAGTGGGGAAGATGGTGGGGTGTCCCTGGTACTGTCAAGCCTTCATGACTTGGAGACCTGGGCTTTTCAGGCAAGAGAAACAGTATCCAGTTTTAACTTTCTTTCATGAATCATAGTCTTTTGATCCGTAATCATTTTATTCCTCTTGACTGAGGTTCCTCCAATTTTTCTATGTAATCCCATTAATGAGATAGCATCATTCTTCTGACAGAAGCTCCAGACATCTCATTTTATTGCGCTGCTTTAACATAAGCCTTAGCTGGCACCATCATGTTGTGGGAACTTGACACATGCAATTGCTTTGCAGTTCAGAGGTCTGGACATTGGTTTTCTTATGCAATTGCTCTTTTCCTTGTCCTTTCACCACAAGGCAAGTTTTCTTTTCTGTTTCATTCAGTGTTAGCTTCTGAATCCCAAAGAAACAAAACTTTTTTACTGAGATCCAATCTTATTCTGTAATTGAATGTGAAGGCTTTAAGAATAGCAGAGAAATAGCTTGCTTTAACTAATCCACGTGGAATGCCCACGTAATCTGTAAAGTTAAATAACTGAAGAAATTCATAGAGTCTGCTTCTCTTTCATCCACATTTCCAATTCTGATGCAATTTCACTGCCATTGTGTTTCCTGAAATATTTTTTTTTCTTAGAGCAGAAGGCTTCAGGCTTGCTCCTCCTGTCACTGCACATCCACACCTGCCTGTCTGGACTGGCGGCACTATCACTGTTCCCACCCCACCAGACTCATTGGCACAATTTCACCAAGCAGAAGAGAGAAGATACTGCTTGCATTGATTTGCAGTCCATGGCTATAGGCACACATGTTTCAGAGCTTGTTGTTCTGGTTGATGTTCAGACAGCAGTTGACTTGAAGGCTGCTGTTCCCAGGGGACATCTTCTTTCTCTCCTTACCACACCAGTTGTGTCTGCAAATGGGGAGTGACAGCCCTACGCTCATCAATTGCACCACTTCAGCCCCACTCAGCAGACAGCCTAAAACCAAGCAGGATTTCTGGGTTCAGTAAAGCACTTAGACCCTTATAGGAGGGTTGTCTGCTTTTGTTAGAGCCATGGTATATGTTAGGTGAGAAGCAGGTCTTGTGTCCTGGAGGAGCTGCAGCCAAGCCCCTGTATTCTGCCTGTCTCTTCCCTGCAATGAACATGGGGTTTGTGGCTGCTGGAGCACCAAGCATCATGGGTGGGAGCTGGTCTGAAGAATGAAAAATCCAAACTGGCTTATTGTAAACTTGTAAGTAGCAAGTCTCAGCTTAAGCTAAACCACCTTGTGCTGCAGAAGAACAAAAAGCAGTAGGGATGTCTTTTATTCTTCCCAGCTGGGGCACTTTTTCAATCACAGGCTCCAAATTTGCTCTTATTTTAAAATGTTTGTGTATACAGACGTGAATACTAGTTTGATGCTTATGAATATGTGTCTGTCCTTGTTTAGATTCTAAGGATTTTGACTTGACTGTGATTGTCCAACTTGTAGATCTTTCGTGTCAAACGTGATACACTCTTGTGTTGCAGCTGGAAACTTCCTCTTGCCTTATTGCAGCACTAAGTACCTCCAGATGGAAACTGAAAATCTGGAACACCTCCAGAAAATAAGCCACTCTTTGCTCAGAAATGTGTTCTTTCTCTGTGCCTTTTAACAGATTTTGTTTAAGTTCTGTGTGTTGTACTCTTCTTTAATGTCGCATCGGCTTACACTGATTCTAATGTTTCTTGATTTCTGTCCCTTTCAGCAATGGTAGTGGTGTGAAGGGAACTGCCTCAATGACACCTCCTCTACTGCTGTAGCTTTTCCAGGCACTGCTGCATTAATGCAAAAGGACAGAGGTTAAAAACGTTGCCTCTGATTTTTGAAGTGGAGTCATAGTTTGTTTTTTTTTTTTTCTAATGTTAGAAGGCTCTTCAAAGTGAAATCAGTACTGAATAATCAGTAGCTAGCTGTAACCCACCTGGATTTTATTCCTACGGTGTCTACCAGTAGATAAGCTTTTCTCAGCAGATGAGAGGCTGACATGAGAAACACAAACAATGCAAATTACATTCTTAAGAAGGTGTTTTATTAAGTGACCAACTGTCTATTCATGATGTGGTGTCTGCAGACATGAGGCTCATTGCTTGCCTGCCTTATAGTATGTGGTTGGAAAGGCTGTTGATCCAGGCTTTGAGGAAGGGATGGTGTAAATCTTAGGTTGACTGTCTAAAGTCTCGTTAGAGTGATATTGGTGTTTTAAAATCAAATCTTGCAGCTATTGATAGAGTTGGTTTTTTGTTGGTTTTTTTTTTTTTTTTTTTAATGTAAGTATTACTAGAAAAAAATTGAGTTTGGTCTTTGGGAATAGCTTAATCTTTTTGCTCATGAGGCAAAAGAAAAAATGGTTCCTGTGCCCTGTGCTGAGCTTTCTATGGGCTGGTGACTACAGTGGGTTTTATCTGTGCCTCTGCAGCAGGAAGGGGCTGCAGCCTGGGCTGGGTTCCCTGCAGCAGCTGGGGCCAGCAGCTAGCACCAGGGAGCGTCCTGCAGAGTTCCTGGCTGCCATCCTCCCCGCCTGGCTGTCCCTCGTGGGCAGATTTCACTTCCCTTTTGTCTCTCTGCCTTTCTCCCGTTTTTGTTCTTGTCCCTGAAGAAACTTTCACTGTTGGAGACGCTGCGGGCCCTACTAATAAATCTCTCTGCATGTTAAACTCCCTCAGCATGCGCTGAGCAATAGGATTTACACCACAGTAGCAGGGAGTAGTCTGGCAAGCAGTCTGTGAAGTAAAAATTCATAATGTAGGATGAATAGCAAGCAATATTGATAGCAATCTGATTATATTCCATAAAAATACAGCATTTCTCATTGGGATACTTACTAAGTAAATAAAACTTTGTCTTGAAATTGCCCATCTAGGCCTGTCTCTGATGCCTTGTGTAAGAGAGTAATTTAGGAATAATGTCTGCGTAGATATTGCTGCCTATTTTTGCTTTTCTACCTTATTAATTTTGATTACAGGGGCCTTGCAGCAGAGCTGTCTCTTACCACACTGTAAAATAACCCAGCTCTACTCTGCCCTAGATGCTGCTGTATCAAATTTATTAATACTATTGTTGCTTCTATTAGTCACTACAGTTTTAAAACTTGAATATTTTATTTCATTTAGATCAGACTTTCCCAAGTCATTTTGTGAACATTTCTATTCTATGCTATCTTTGCCACTTCTGTCCTGTCCTAATCAGCTGAGCCAAATACATCATTGCTTTAAATTTCAGTAGCTAGCTGGTTCAGCATGCTCCTCATTTCCTGGAGTCCCCCTCAGCTTTCAGGAAATCATAGAATCATAGAATTCTGTATTCTATTCTAAATCCCCCAACTGAGGAACCACACCCCCAGGTAGCAACCCCAGCCTCATGCATCTTCCTCTTTCTTGCTTCCCAAACTGTAGATTTTTTGCTCTGGCTAGCCAAAGAGCAGGTGGATGGCTCCCCTGTGATGTGCTTCACTGAGAGGAGCTTGTGTTTTGTTTCTTGGTAATGAATCAATTAACAGCAATACAAACAATCTCTCTCATTTCAATACCCATAGTTCTTTGCTGTTTATGTTACCCTACTGGCTCAGAAGGGCTGAAAATGTGCCTCAAGACTTTCTAAGACAGGGAAACCCAGAAGATTTCGATCAATGGCTAACAATCTAGTATTTAAATTACTGTGGAGGATTTAAATACCCTGATCCTCTAAAACATTTACTGCTATTTTGGCTACTCAAACCACAGCTTATTGGAAGCTGCATGTATTCCTAAATCCACCTCACTTTATCCTAATAAAATTTAATAGAAATGATTCTTTGCAGCTACTGCATGCTCAGGAATTATTGCTTTGAATGTAGCTCTATCCAGTTGTAAATACAAGTCCAGCTAGCTGGCTGGTCTTTCTCACAAGTTCGTAAGCCTATAATGTTAAGATGGATGTGAACTTTAATAAAGATAGAAATTAAACATGAAAAAGAAACACTATCACTCTTTAGTCTTCTGCTTTCTGCTGTATTTAATACGAAAGTGAAGTATAGAGCTTACTGCAGTGCTGCTTCATTAAAGGTCTTCTGCTGTTGTCCTTAAGCATTACATGTTTTGTACAGTGAGGGGGAGCATTATTCTGTCAGTCTGTCTTGTTTCTTTCTGCTGCTTTCTCCCCTCATTAAATGAGGGAAAAAGATGCATGTGAACTCTTGCATGGGGCAGATGTTAATAGGTTCAGTATATTTAGATACAGTGCTTATTGGTGGGAGATGGAGAGAGCTTTAATGATGTGTTTTCCAAAAGTTGAGTTCATTGAATAAACTAATGCTACAGCAAGTATACCATATGAAGATGAAGTATTTTGTTTATTTTGTCTTCACGTAGTGTTACAGACATGAGAAAAAAAAAAAAAAAAAAAGCTTAATACTGAAGTTAGGCAAAGTTAAAGTGCTTGCAGGAGCCTTTCACATGACTGTATCCAAGAGGGCTTCACGAGGATTAGTCCAAGCCCCATTCTAATCTTAAAAATGGAGAGTTGCACGTTATGCTTTCTTTCTCAAGGCATGATCAAATGGCAAGATCCTGTCCTGCACCTCTAAAGTTAACAACAGCTTTGCTGTGGGCTCCGCTGTGACTGTGCTGGGATGCACCCTGAAGTGCAGTCATGCAGGACAACAGCCACTTTCACGTGGCACAATACCGGCTGCTCTCAGTTGAGCTTTAGAGAGGAGCTCTTTTGCATATGATTTAATTTATTTCATGCATGGAAAGCCCATTTGCGTCATTGAGGATTGATGTTTTAAGTTAGAGCAGAAGAACTAATAGAAATATGAAGGGTAGATGCAAGCAGAGAACGTTAGTGTCATGATTCTTCATTTCCTGAAGTCCAGGAGTCCTAGGCAGAGAACAGAAATGGGCTAAAGCATTTATGAAATCTTAATCTCTGCCTGCTTTAAATAGTATCTTCTGCAACATTTAGTTTTGCTATATTGGATGTGTTTTGGCATAATTTTATTTGCTTACTGGTAAAGTAGCATTGTAAGATTAATATATTCTGAGAGCAATCTAAGTTATGTCCTGTTAGATATGGAAGTGGTATTTTTTTTTATAACATTTGCACCAGTGACATTTTTCAAGTCATGGTTCAAGTAAAGGGCATCTTGTTAGTCGGGAAGTTCTCATATGCAGTCTGAAAACGGTCTTGTATTTCACGGTCGAGTTTGTGTTTCTGATTTAATAACCTTTGGAGGAAATAGTATGTGGCTGTGTATGATGGACTAACTTTGCTCCAAATATATGTGCACTAATTAAAGGAAAACACTTTCAACTTTTTTTTGCCTTCTTTTGATTTTTCATTGAGAATGTGACTCTTGAGACCACTGAGGAGTTCCACGAAATGAAAGTCAGCTCGGGGCAGCGCTGTTGACAGGGAGAGCAGGAGGATTTCAGGGAGTTGTCCTGCGTGCTGGTGGGCAGTGCAGGATTGGAGATGTTGTGGATGTCTGTTTCTCCTTCAAGGAGGGAACTCGAGGCTTTTGCTGGGTGAATTGTGAGGAAAGTTGGGGAGTGAACTGGGTTTTGTGGAGTTTGATGAACGTGGTTGTGCACATGTACTCCTGGGAGGACAAGAGGGTTGTGTCCAGTATGCCTCGGGCAGAGGAAGAAAGCTTCCAGTTGCCATGGGCCGTGCAAATGATGTCCTTACTGTTAGCGTGCTGGGATGTGTGTCCTTGTCAGCCCCTTCTCAGAGCAAGGCTTAGGGTCCTTGGTTTTGCACACGGAGTGACCTATTTGTAGCACTGCTTGGGTCTACATGAAGAAATAGGAGCAGACATGTTACACCACAGTGAGAGCGCATTCATTCAAAGAGACTAAACAATAAAAAAGCAGGTTGAAAAATGCAGGGAAATAAAGTTACAGAATCTATTACAATCTATGCTTTACTCCTCCTTTTGTGCCTGTAGTGTATTGCTCAACTACTGCATCCATTGCATTTAATTTTACACCCTTAGTTTTGTCCCTGCAGCAGATGCAGTGAGTTCCAGTAAAGAAAATGAGTAACAGTGCATAATGTGCAGCCTGGGAAAAGTGTTGATAACACAAACAGAAATCCTTTTGGCTGGAGCTGAGCACTTCCTCTGCCTTCAAATCTTTGGTGGTGTTAGCTGATTTTAACAAAAGCTTGAATTGGAAATCATCATCCCTTAATTTTGTTAGCAAATTATATTTATCAGCAGAAGTAGGCTAAATTAAACCTCATAATGCAAAACAAGACACTTAACAGTTTGTATATCAATTTGGTGTGGAAGCAATACAGGCTGATATTCAAAGAGCACAGTGTGAAATGCAGGTATATAGAACATGAAAATACTTCTGTGACTTGCTTGAGAATGAGCACCAGCTATCCTCGAATTTCACCCTCACTTGTGCAGTAACAAGGAGACCAGTCACTGTGTGCTGGTGAATGCTCAGAGCTCTTTAGTATGTATTATTTGTATTTCTGTAGGATTTCTCACCCAGAAAGATCCCAAACCACTTTCTAAAACAGCTCTGTTGTTCCCTGCTGTTCAGCTGCCATTCCCGGCCAGCAGCCTTGTTTGCAGAGGTCAGATCAGCTTTGCAGCACTGGGGAAAATGGAAAAGATGCTGAAAATTAAAATGCATAGTTTTGTCAAATAGTAAGATATTGAAACAAGGTAATAAAAAGCAATCTATATTAATGAAATTCCTTCAGTGCATGAAATCCCATTAAATACGTTTGTATCTTGAAACCCTAATATGTTTCTTGTCAGTTCTAGAAATCACAGTTTTTAAGGCACTTAGAGCTGTTATCTAATCATGGCTGTCTTTACAGGAGATAAGTTACCAGAATACTTTTTTCTCAAAGGTCATTTAACTATTTGCCTAGATGTTGCTGGAAATCTTTAAATACTGGAATTCTAAATTTCCTACTTCAGGAAATCTTCCATTATGTGGCTCTATAATATCATGCAGTGTGTGCCAGTAAAGGAGAAAGTTCTGCCTTGTGCAGTCTAGTATGAAGCCAAGATGGCACAACGAAGAACAGGGCAATGGTAGATAGTTGCGGTTTTGCTTAGAGTATTTGTTTCTTATGCTACAGAAAACATTCTGCTCATCACAATTCCTCAGGCATGACCTTCTTGTCATAGGAGCTAATTGCTTCCGTAATGATTAAGGTTCAAATATCTAAGACCTAATAGTTTTTGACATATAAAAATTAAAATGAGATTGAAATTTATTATAGTGGTTATGCCGAGCAGATGCTGCAGTCACTGTGGATTGTTTTGTTCTAGCCGTCCTTGGGAAACGTTTCTGCGGTGGTTCGGCTGCTGCAGTGGGAGGAAGGAGCTGCGATCTGTGTGCTGCTGCTGCGGTGGCTGGCGAACACAGGGAAGCTGGTGCTTCTCCGTAGTGGTCAGGGCATGCTGTGAGCTGGCTTTTGGGAGCAGGCACCCTCCTTCATAGCATGTGAAGCAGTTCTTTAACAAAACTGGTTCAGTGGCTGTTGCTCCCTTGTATCATTGCAGCAGGCGCCTCCTTGCTCAGCAGCGTGGAATGGGCTGGAAGTGGTGTTGGCAGACCTTTCTAGGCAGCACTTTTTCCAACAAAGGCATGTGTGCTAGTTCTGTGGTAATATTCTGCATGGCACTTCCCCCGAAGCTGTGCATATTTTTTTACTTATGTCCATTAGAATACTGCAAAATTTGTATTTGGTGCTGGGTACCCACCCACTGCTCACACTCATTTGGGCCAATGTGACCTTTCTCAAGAATTTATAATCTCTCCTTTCAGCTGTGCTATGCCCAAAGCCACCCAGTTTCATTTTGGGGCTGGTCCTATATGCTCGAAGCTTCCCACTGAATCAAATGACACTGGCAAACAAGGAGGCTGAAATTGGATGACAGAGTGGTTCCTCCCTTGATGAGGTACTGCTGACCTTGTTTGTAGATGCACGGGCTGCAGGAATGTGGATTAATGTTGCAATAAAAAAACAATCATGTAATCAAAGAAGGGAATGTCCTTTGAGTGCCACCTCTGCTTTTGTTGGTCTTGGGAGTAGTCGCATATCCTATTGCAGTATAGCCTGCAGTGCAAAATGATGTGTAAGGATGAAGGCTGCTCCAAAAGTGATGCCTCCTATTTAATTGCATTAGCCCCCAATGTCAGAGGCAAACCTTGGTGGTATAGCAGTACAAGTGGAAAGTTTCTGCCAGTATTCCATTACTTTTTGTTGCTGTGTGACAGATGGCAGCAGAGGGGCAATCTGACAAAGCGGTGTCTGACATGGAAGGGTTTATGAGGCAAAAGTGTGTAATTTAAGTAAATTCCTCTGTGCGGAAAAAATTACACTCATTGACATTCTTTGATGATTGCTGAACGTTTCTGGAGATGAAACAGCGGATGTTAGCATGGTGAGGTGGTGGGTAATGTCTTTTAGCAGCGGTGACAGCAATGTGAAAGACAAGCCGTGTTCCATATGGCCATGCAGACTGTTATGAGCATAGCATGCATGTTTTTGGCATCCTGGTGAAAAGGCACAGCTAATGATGGTGGCTATGCTGAGAAATAGTGTTTTGTAGAGAATTTGCTCTATCAAACAGTGTTATTGTGCTCTTTGGTTTTGTTGTATTTGTCATGAAAATAAATATGAGGCATTACTTCTTGAGCAACCTATGTATATTAGCTTGAAAGAGGAAGGAAAATTTTACATTCCTGGGGATGAATGTCCGGGTCTGAGACTAATAACATATATTTTTTTTTTCGCATACAGAATTTGCATATTTAATGAAATGCTTATAAGAATAACCATTTTTACAGGTAATTCTGGGCAGTTTTAAGGCTTGATGAATGTTATCTGTTTCTGATCCTCCACCTTTACTGCAGTCTGATATTAATATTAGACTGCAGGCTTGTGGTAATTTAGCAAGATTTCTTCTCTGAAATTCAAACTTCTATAGGAATAGCAAGTGCAACAGAGGCATGATTTCTTCTCCCACCCCCTCTTCTTTAAAATATATCAGTCTCTGCTCTAAAAGTCTGCAGCCTGGTTTGGAAAATATGTAAGTAATAGTGTCCATACGCAAACATTTTAAGTAGAAGGAAACTATTTAAAATTAAATAAGCAAATGTGAAATGAGAGTAAGTTGCAAATATTTGCTACTTCATAAAATTAACTGTTTGCCAAGGACTCATTTGGTGGGATTTTTTTTAATTTTCAGGGTGTTGTTTACTTTAGTGTGTTTCATGCTTTTTTTCCCTTCAGCAATTTACTTGTTGGTAGCAGAGAGAAAAAGAGAGGGGAAAAACAGGTTTCAAGTCAGAAGCAGACTTAAATTAGCGTCTCTGAGGTCAGAGGAAGATCTGTGTAAAGACTGGTATGGCTGAATATGAAACTGGGAAAGGAGATAAGGAAAAAAAAAAAAAAAAAGCTGAAATAATGTAAGATAATATCTGTTCAATGATTATTTTGAGAATGTTCTTGAAGTTGGCTCTAGGTATTCTCTCAGACTGGATGGACAGAAACCAGGTTCTAATTCCTTATAGGGGTTGCTTCTTTGATTAAGTTACCCTAGGAGAAGTTCTAGTCTGCTGATAATTTAACACATACTTGCAAATTGTATAATAATGTACTTTTCTCAGCTATTTCTCACCATGATGGCCAGAATCTAGTGAGAATCACCATGAGATGTGCTTTTGGGGTTGGTTTTGCTGTGATGTAAATTGGTGTACTTCCTTTGACTTGTTTGCTATGCTAAGTTATATCAGATAAAATTTGGACTTTAGTTTGACATATGGCTTGGGATTCCAGCCTTGAGGAAAGAAGTCTGAGAGGGGACCTGATCCAGGTCTATAAATATCTAAGGTGTGGGGGGCAGAATGGCGAGGCCGGACTGTTTTCAGTGGTGAGTGGAGACAGGACAAGGGGAAACGGCTGGAAACTGCAGCATAGGAAGTTCCACACAAACATGCGCAAGAACTTCTTTACAGTGAGGTGACGGAGCACTGGAACAGGCTGCCCAGGGAGGTGGTGGAGTCTCCTTCTCTGGAGATGTTCAAGACCTGCCTGGATGCCGACCTGTGCGACCTGCTGTAGGGAACCTGCTTTGGCAGGGGGTTGGACTCGATGATCTCTGGAGGTCCCTTCCAACCCCTACAATTCTGTGATCTGTGATTCTGTAATTGAGTATAGGATATGTGAATCAGTGCTGTTTGTCATTAGTTATTAGCTTCAAGTGTTAAAGATATTAGATAATTCTTGAAATACTTTCTGTTACATGGAGCAACTTGTTTGTGACTTAAGGGGAGGGGTATTTTCACCCCATGGCTTTGCCTGGGGCTGCATTTAAAGGCCTTTACATAGAGGCAAACAGATTACGTGATTCTTCATTCCCAGGTGGAAATATCTGATATCTATCTAATAAAAGTATAACACTGAGGTGTTGCACAACTGAATGCTCTTGTGCATGCTTACATAATGATACTAAATAAATGCTAGCAAAGAAAATGCACTGGGAATTCTGTGGCCTTGATTTGCTCAGCAGGTGTAGCTGTGTCAACTTTTCCAGCTTGTGAGTGTGGTAGATGTTACTGGTGAGTGAGCTTGAGCTTAAATAAATAAATAAAGTAGGAATCGAATGAGCAGATCCAAATATTGGACTCTCACTTGACTCCCCCGTTTGCTTGGCCAAGACAGGGCTACCCTAGGCCATACAGCAGCTGCTGGAGGGGCTGCCTGAGGATCATGCAGGTCAGCCATTTTATTCTTAGCTTTTCTGCAAGTTTTGTGTTCATGATAGCTTAAATAAGTTATCAGTAGAAACAGCTCCAGGAAAGTACCAAAGGAGAGTTCTCAGGGGGCTTTGGTGTGGTGGGCAGAGGCTGCAGCAACATACCTTTCCCTTAGGTTCACCTTAATGGCCCTTGAGGATGGAGCTTTTGAATCACCACAAGTTGAAATCAGGTATCAGTAACTTGTGCCCATCTGAAATACTCTCAGAGTTTATGCAATGAGAATTAAATTCCTATCATTTCAGACAAAAAAACTATCAGCTTATAAGTCCTCCTTTGTGAAACCAAAGGACTCATATTGTGAAAGTCTATTGTGAAACCAGAGGAGAGAAGTAATGTAGCCCCTGGACTTTGTAGCAGAAGCCTCGTGAACAATTGTGAGGCTCTCTTGCTGTCTCTTTACATTTGTCAGCCTGCCCTCATTTTCCAGTGGAGTCATCTTTTGTTTCAGTGCTGGGGATGGGAGAAGAGCAACAAGGCAGGAGCAAGCTCATGCTGGATAGTCAAGAGCATTTCTTGATGGTCACACCATGAAGCAGATGGCCAAGGGAGGTGCACTTTCAAATAAATACTAAAATAATACTTTGTGAATGGAACGTTTTGTGAGATTACTTTAATTTTTCTCTTCAATAAAGTAATTATTTTAGTTTGGACTGAGACACAGATTGTGACTGCAGACATACTTCTGTAATTTTCCCCTCTTTGACTCCTTAGGTTTGGTCTTTGCTCTTCATTATCAATTACTTTTATGGCAGTATGAGTTCAAGAGGTTACAAAAGTGCATGATGTTTCTCACATTGTAGCAGCTTTCTGCATACCAACCCTTTTCCCCCCTCATACTATGTGGAGAACTATAAATGTGTCACACAGGAAGATTTAAATGAGTACTGCTGAGGTCCCAGATACTCGTTCCGGAGTTGTAATTTCTTAAGAGATGTCTGAGCTTTACCTTACATGCAGCTATCGCAGTCAAGCTGACTGAAATCCTGCTAATTATTTTGGAGACATTTTTGTGTAACATGTCTTGAGAAAAGAGTCTGAGCATCTGTGAAACAGATGAAGTGAAAATTCTTCTGGCTTCTATCAGCAAACGTAAGCAGGTGGAGCACATCCAAGTTTCTGCAGCAGAGGGAGGGACTTCAGAAAACACAATGGAAAGAAAAATGATTACTTAGAGATGTTAATTTGGCAATGCTATATCTTATAAGGCCAGTCCAGAAACAGCTTCATTTCAAGGGCCATTGTAACTTGACTGTTGGGTTCATATAGGAAATGTACAGAGCAGTGTAGACTCTCCAGGATACAAAGACCTGAATCTAGAACTGTACATTGTAAATAGGATAATTTCTGGGTTTGAAGGGTGTTACAGTGTTAACCCTGTGCAAAGTCAGTAAGGTAATCTTTCAAATGCATTGCTGCATCATTCTACAAAAAGCAGTGTTCCTGAAGATGAAATGGTTTGAATGTTAAAAGGCAAAACCCAGGCATTAGAAATGAAAAGTATGCTCTGGTGCTCAGTAAAGGAAATGTGTGGTAAGAAGCTGTTTTTGCTGCCTGGGGTGAAAGGCCAGTTGGTATCAATTAGCACTTTATGCATATGCAATATTATAGAAATAATTTTTACTGAGCAGGTCTCAAAGCCTATCATGAACTCAGAACAACCCTGTGCAGCATTACACTGTTATGCACACAGGCAGAGATTGGGGAGGTCAAGTGACTAATCTGTAGCTGCATGAAGTCAAAGGTAGTTCAGTTCCACTCTGACATATCTGTCTTTGCAAGGTAGTGCTACCTTCACTCAGGAAAGAGAACTAAACACAACATAGAAGTTATGGTAGTGGTTATGTGGTATGTTTTATGACATCTTTCATGAATGCCTTTAAATAGCATATGGAGTAGAAATAAGTTTTGTTACATGAAGGACAACTATAAAGGATTAACTAATATATGCATTGATTGACTTTTCTACTTCATTGTGCATGGATAATTGCATATGCGGAGAATGGCATTTCCCAGTACGTGAAAGGAAGCCTTGCCACCTTCTTAAGGAAAAAGAAGAAGAAAAGACTGGAATTTGTGTACATATATATATGTATATATGTATATAAAAACGCTTTCTTCTTCTGTGAGCATGACAGTGCCAAAATGCAGGCATGCCCAATTCAAGCACATGTGTGAAACAAATAAATATCCTTGCTTTCTCTGAAGTTTGCTCCCACTTAAAAAGTTCTGCTGTCTACTTTGTGTCGTTCTTTTGGATCATGAAAATGCTGTTAAAGCACATGTGGCTAATTGAGTAATTATTGAGCAGAGTGACCTGATGCTTGGATGAGAGCTCAGAACACCTTGTGGATGACTTCATGGTGCTTGGGTTGTCTGTCGCTATCACACGTGCAAAGGGGAGGAAGTAGGAGAGATTGCAGGCTTCAGTGGTAGGGAGGTGTCTGAAATGTCAGCCTTAAGTACAGGGCCTTATAAAGATTCCAGTGTCAGGAAAAAAACGTTCTGCCTTTTTTGCATACCCCCCACCTCTCCCTTTATTTTTATTTTTATTTTTAGAATGGTTGATATAAAGGGGGTAGGGAATTTGTATAAAAAGCTGTGTAGTTCTCTAGTAGCTCAGGCTCCTGTTGGAATAAGTATATAGACAAATTATCCCGCAGTCATGCTTGATTGTAGCCTCAAGATATGAACAGCATTTCTTTATTTCCAGCTGACAGTGGTATGACTGATGGTAAAATGAGGAGGATTGTTGTGAATGAGCTTGAGAAGCCTTGTGGTTTAACCCTTGGTTTGGTTAAGCTGATATGTTGGGTCACATCTCAGGGCTATCTTTTCAATTAATTCTCCCAAAACTGATGTGCCAAATAATGAAATGTATTAAGTGATGGTGAAGGAGTGAAAGTGCTGCCTGATTATATGGCTATGAAAATATATTTTTAATGGTGTTGGTATATTTGTAAGAAAATACCCTATTCATTTTATTGTAACTTCATTGCAATTGTGGACTGTATCCTGCCACTGTAATATAAAGCACTGTTTTGAGTTCCTCCAAGCGAAAAGAAGTGCTATGTTAAAAAACAAAGAAATTACAACAAAAAGCACCTGAACCATACACATTTTGTAACATGGGAGACTTATTCACAGTCTACAAAGTGAAATTTGTTTGTATTTTTTTCTTCCGAGTGTCCAGATCATATAAATTATTACAGCCATTTCTGTATGACACAAAATTAGTCATGAGGTTTTCATGTCTGGAACAGTTTGATACAATGAACTGAGATATATAAGGTCTCATTCATTGTCTCAAAAACCTATGGCTCAGGCTGCTATTTCCAAATGTAAAACTCACAGCTCTTTAGTAGAAAATGAAACCAATGAACCATCCATTTCTCACGAATAATATGTATGCTAGTATTAACTTGCCCCATATCTCATTCTCTTCCTTCTAAACATAAAAGAAGAATAAGGATTGGTTCCTGTTGTCCTGATTCCCTTACAAGGTGTGAATAATGGTATGATCCCTGACTTGCCCCATGTCCAGTTGCCTTACACACCTAATGAACAAATTCAAGCAGGAGATGAGTCTGAGAGTTTAGAGAGTTTAGCTTTCTGTTTAGATTTCAGGTGCCCTGACGATACAGAGCTTGGCCTTATGATATTGCTGGTGTCTGAATTATTTTGTAGAGGTCATATGGAAAAAGTAGGAGAGTAGTTATGCTAGATATATGGCAGTACACTTTGGCTTTACACCATGACTCAATTCTTATGGTTTCTGTGAATCAAAATTGATTTACCTGGTTCACTTCAACATGGGGGGATGCGATATGGTTTTGTCTCAAACAAGTGGTGTCAGCTGGAGATGGTACTTTCACATTTATAACTGTGAAAGTCCTTTAACAAATTCTCCAAAGGAATAGATTAAACAAATGATTTTCCAGTTTATTTTGTTTTTTAAAAATAGAGGAAATAAATTGTGAGCATTATAAGGATCATCTCACTTTTCTCTTTTGAAGCCCACAGAAATAATACTGTCCTGGGGCTTTTTTGTTCCCCTTTGCAGAGTGCTATGAAAGAAATTGGTTATTGCTTTTTTTTCCTGCCATTTTCTGTAGATTGAATAGGGATTGATTGCCCTTCTGAGATGAGGAAAAAACAGGCTATATCTTTCTGTGATATTCTGTGCCAGCAGCAATGGAGAGCACAAAGCCAGCAGTTAGTGTTGATCTTGAGTGTCAACGAATGTAGATTTAGTTATATCAAATTACTTATATTATTTCCTGCTCATATAGGCAGTTCCCCTGCTCTCTTGCTGTCTTGAAGCTGCTTTTTTTTTTTATCATTGTTTTAGGTACATTTTTCAGTCCTGTTTTGAAATTTATGATGAATCTTCCTTTGATGTTGGTAGTAGTTAGATTTGGTTGAAAAGTTCTATTGCATTTTATGTCTTTTCTTTGTTTCCTTTTTCATCCATTAACTAGCATAACCTGGACAAGCAGCTGCTGAACTCGATACGCAAATATTAGAAAAAATAAATTTCTCATTATAGCTGTGAACAGAAACAAAGCAATGAAAGACAATTTGAAAGTTCACAGTTTTCAGGTAATTCTCTGGGTGACTCATAATTTTTTGTTTTTTGCATATTAAAGAGGCCCAACATGCACAGTAGAAGCCATTTACTGACAGAAATACTTGTTAATGCAGTCAAGGTAATTGTATATGAAGGCGTGCACAGTTTGCTGTCCTGCCTATCCTGTGTCCTGAGTAGTCTATAGAACAGGAGTTATAAAAACAACTTCTTAGGAGTTTGTTTCTAATGGCTTTTCTTGTTTTTATACTTGTTTCTTGGCATTCAGTCCCCCATAAAATCAACATCTATGTTTAAAAAAATATTCTTTAAAGACAGGCTTTCATAAAACACATATGGATATGATTGTATTCATTTGAAATTGTATGCTCCAAAAAAAAACAACCAACAAAGAACAATCAGTGTCACAGAGGTGAAGTCATTTGAGAGAGTGTCTATCTCCATACACCATAATGTAAGTTTACCTAAACAATGCTACACTTCCAGGGATGTTACGAATGAGAGAGGCAGGAAAAATGAAGGATCATTCACACGCTTGGAAGAGCATTTTTAGTGTTGGGTAATCACTGGCATGAGTTTGTGATCCCTATGGAATTACAAGTGACTTGGCTAATTCAGGCTTGTCTCTCCATTATGTGTTGAGATAGTTGTGTGCTGTCCTCACCTTGCCTATTTGGAGTAAAACAAATGGACTGGGCCATCATCTTGTTCTCTGTTTTGACCTCCAGCAGTGATGCCTGGAAGAGAGGGAAACTGAAAAATAAACAAGAAAAGCATTGCCTGCACCTGGCCAATTTGCTCAGTGTTTAAAAGGGTGTGGGATTAAGTAGCTTATGCCTGATCTCTGTTGGTGATCATCTTATGGATCCTTTCACCCTTCAAGCATGAGATTTGATTACCTCAGGTCTTTTTGTTCATGTTCACATAACTGTGAATACAACACCTGCTGTGTTACCTAATGCTGTGAAATTACCTAACTTTATAACCCTTTGAGGAGGAAAATGCACTTGATTAAATGAGGGCCTCTTTCTCTCAGCCAGTAGCTGAGGCCAAACAAGGAAAAAGCCTTTTTCCAGCTGTGACCTCTGCCAAAGCTTGTAGCCGACAGCTGCAGCATCCTGCTTCTCAGGTGGAGATGTGGTACTCTGCCCATGCTGCTCCCAATGCAGGTGCAGGCGTGGTGTTACTGGCATGTCCCAAGTGAAGGAGACCCAAATGCCTGCAGCTCTGGTGGTCCTGCAGGCTGAGGCGAGTCTGAGTTGAGACACCTATTCAGATCAGGCTGAGATATTTGAAATACTTATGAATTCTCCAGGTCAAGCAGAACAATTGGAAGTTTAATGCTGACCCTAGTACTGCTATTGAGCATGTAAACAACAGTAAAAAATTCCGTATGTAAAACCTGATTATCTGTGTTTTTCCTTGGTTGAAATATTTACAGGAAATTCTGAAGTATAAGGGCAATTAAAAAGTTTTGCTCAAGTAAGTGAATTATAAATAAAGGACTGGACCATAGGCACAGCTATCCTCACTGCCAGTGCCAGTCCTGAAATGCAGCACAGTTCAATTGTATTCTGCAGTAAATTTATGTAAATGAATTGTCCTTCCTTCTGATGGAAGCTGTTTTCACTCTGGGCAGGATGAAATGACTCTGATGTCTCATCCTGTTTTTTCCTCCCCTTTCTTCCTCCACCCTGATCTTTGGGCGCGTGTTCTCATTGTTTTTTCTTCTTCCCCCTGTGGTTCCTCTCTGTGTTCCAGACAAAGAACCTGTTTTTAATTTTCATGTGTCATGTCTGTCTCATAAAACACATACACCGGATCATATGACTGTTGTGCAATGTTAGAGCGCTGCTGAAATGAATATCACACAGAAAGACTTGTAAAGTCATCTTGAAATAAATGTACCAAGTTTCAAATTTGAAAGCAGCAGTAATTCCATACAGATGACAGAAATAAAGATAGGCTGGCCATGGATGAGCACTTAAAAATCCTCATGGTTTTGGCCCCAGCCACTGTCACCAAAGCTGTCATTCACAGCCCAGTGGAATGCAGGCAGTGGGAATCAGTGTGGCACACTGAGCAGGAAGGGGTGGGACCGTGGTCCTGCACTGCCACAGGGCTGCACTTGCGCTCAGCACTGCAGTGGCCCCTTTGGGAAAGGAAGGGGAATCTTTCCCAGCATTAACCCAAAGCATCATCTTTGGATCACACTCAGCATCTAATTATGAAAGAGCCTTAGTTACATTGCCCTGCCCTGTCCTAAGGCCGAGGACTAGCAAGATTTCACGTGTAAAGGCACAGCTGTCTGTCCTGTGCACAAGTTTGGTAGCTTCAAGGGGTCAGTGGGAACTAGGCAGGGGCAGCAGGTCCTTCATGCAGACTTCAGCAGACAGTTTCTCTGCAAGGCTTGTGATTGAACAGGTCATTGTGCTTATTCGTGCATTTTGCAGTCACTCTGATGCATTATTTTTGAGTACGTTGCAGTAGAAATAGTTGCAGGAGTTTTAAAGCAAGTCATCCAGATGAGAACATCTTTCTGCTCCTACTCAGGCAATAATACAGTTCCTAACATGAGACTCCAAATGGAGGTTGTACAGGTAGAGATCCCCCTACTGATTACATGGAAGGTTCCAGGAATTGTAATGATGCATGTTACTGCTGAGTTTTGCTAAGCTGATTTGGAGGGAGCTTGTTTTCCTTGAGCTCCCATGCTGTCTTCATGCTCTTTGCCCTGGAAGAAGGGAACTGCAGCCAATCCAGACTCTCCTCCTCCACCAGCTTCTTCTACTCTTGCTGAATACAGTACAGCAAAGAGGTGAGGATGACCTGAAGGGGGAAGGAAAAAAGGAAGCTGTAAAGCACATAGGATGTCATAGGAGCAAGTTAAAAGACTTTGCCAAAAAATTGATTCTTTCCACATGAGTATGAACCTATTATGTATGTGCATTAGATGTGATGTAAAATAGGAGTTTTTGAACGCTCACATGGTGAGAAAGGGCTGTGCAGCTATGTGATGGCTGTGACCTTGTCATCATTTTGGGATTATTTTTTTCTCCAGGATAATTTTGTGTTCCTGTCTTATAGAAATGTGAATAGAAACAGGGAGGAGTTGATGGAGAAATCTGTTAACCTGGAGTGCTTATACACAATCTCCTCTTGTTATTGCTGTTATTACACATACCTGTCTTATTTGAGAAAATGTCCTTTGCTTTTCTCTTGTGCACTGTTTCTTTGCTGTCTTCTGTGTGTGCTGAGTTACAGTCAGCTTTCATGAGCAGACTAACAAGAGATGATCAGCAAGAGCATCCATGCTGTCTTGATGCTTCAGTTTTTCTGAATCGTCTTTCTCGGAAATGGACTGTGGTGAAGCAGGAAGGGCTGGAGCAGAGCTGAATAAGAGCAGAATGCATCCTTTGTGTCTGATGGGTGTGTTGAGTTTTAGTTGCTTCTTGTGCTTTTATGATCTGTTTGTTGGATTAAGATCCCTGCTAGATTACCAAAGACTGCTTGCTCCTTCTCCACTGGAGCTTGTCCCCTCTACGTTGTGTTGCTTTCAAGCTGAGGCATAACTAGGACCAGAGGTGTAAAAGCATTGTGTGCAGGGCTTTCCTGGATGTGCAAACCATCACGCATGGGGAATGCACCCTGCAGTGGCTCTGCTGTTTCTCAGCCGTGGCCAAGGAGCTGAACAAACTGTTCTTTCCCAGTATCTGCCAGATAGAAGCGCTGTGCTTCTGTCCTGCACTCTGCCCCATCCTACAGGTGCTGAGGCAGGCTTCTAAACAGAAAGCATAGCCAGAAAGGTTTCAGGATCCTATCTCATGGTCTTTCTCTGAAGTCCTGAAAACCTCTGGTTTTTAAACACTTTATTTTTGGTGGCTTTGTAAATAATCTCCTAAAGAAAAAATGCTCAGTGAAAGTATTACTGGGCAGAAAGTGCTGATTAAAATATAGCTTGCTTCCTGGAGCTGCTTCAGTAAGTAGGAGGCAGTCTCCAGTGCCATGGACTGCAAGCAATCATTTGCCATGAACAGTTTTTCATTGTTGACATGCAGTTTTGTTTTTCAGGAAGACTATAGTTTACTGTACTGGTCTGGTAAAAGCCAAAAGCAGACAGGAAGGTCATGGCCATTGGGGCACATCTCTGCCTGCTCTCTTCTGTCCAGATTCAGGAGGCAGCAGAAGTGCAACACACAGGATTCCAGGGATGGCAGTGGCTGCAAATGCTTTGCTTTCAGGCAGAGGGGTAACTTCAAAACTTTTGCAGGCTGATGTTGTGCAAGCTGCAGTTGTTGTGGAGTCACATTTTCCACAAGTGATTATTTGGACAAAGCAAAATATTTTTGCTGGGGATTCTTGGACTCCTTTTTGCTATGCTTTTGTTGTACAGAGATTCTCTGAGTTCTTAGGCTTTTTGTGGAGTTCCTCTGTGCTGACTCAGATAAGGGTTTTACTTATAAGGTGGCAAATTGTCAGCTGACAGGCTGGTGTAAATCTGGAGTCATTCCAGGGCAGTAAGTGAATCAAACTCTGGCAGGGCATTACACTGCTATTTCCAGATACTGAAATTTCCACTGTTTCATTATAAATTGCTTTATTTTGTGCTCCATTGTTTTAATGATGTTGAGGAAAAAAAAAGCATTTTATTTTTTAATAATGAGCCTATTTTTAGAAAAATTGTGAGTTTGATTGAATATTTTTACATCTAGCTCTGTATTGCGTTTGTGTTTGCTTTCTCCATGCTATTCCTGTGTATATCCATGCCAGATGTATGTGAGCCTTGCTCCTCTTCTTCCAGCTTCTTGTGCTGAGTATTTTTGCTTTGCAGGATAAATGACCATAGTGTACCAAGAGGCTAAGTTGGCATTGAGAGATCTTTCTTTTTGTTTTATTTCCTGAAGATGTGTCTTAATTGTGGCTGTGGAGGAAATGGTAGTATTGCTTCATCCCAAGGCACAGGGATGATCCTGCTGAGAATGAATGAATGAACAAACCCCGGTCGGTTTGTTTGTAACTTTGCCTTATGTAAGGAGCAGCTCCCAACAAAATGCTGAGAGTAATTCATACATTCTCTTTGATCTAAGAAAGCATCAAAAGCATCCACAGATTCAAAACTACTGTAACTAGATCACCAAATATCTTCACTCTCAGTGCAGGCTGAGATGAATGTTTCTTCCTGAAATGCAGCGGTAGGGTGGGTGGGTGGGTTCCCTCTTTGAGTCTCTCTTTTGCTGGGGTGACAAGTGGAGACAACTGGCTGGTGCTAGCACTGCTCGGCTGGAGGGACCACTGGGCAGAGGTGTCTGCTGTGCAAAGGGAGGGTATGGCAATTCCTTTTTCATGTTGCATTTCCAAATTAAGAGGAACATAGTTTTTGATATTGTAGTGGGTACTGTCGCACGTAGCCAAATGGCTTTCTTGCTTACTGCATTAGAAAGGAGCTAGGCTATTTTCCTTCTACCAGAGTCAGGAAAGAGAAAAAAAAATGTAGAAAGGAGCTGAACTCTGGAAGAAGCTTTGATGTCTGTTTCTATATTGCTTTTACTTAAGTTACTGTTTTGCACTTCCCGAAACCTAATTTCTCCTTAAGTAACAATTTTAGGTTTTCCTTCCTATTCTTACGATCGAGAAAGACTGTTTTAATGCTTGATTTTGAGATTGCTGGAGAATGTGTGTATATGTATTTGTAAGTAAGTATTTTAAACTTGTTTCAATGACATGAAAATACTTTCATGGAATCCTTTCCATTTTCTGTCACCAAGTTTCTTCTGGGTTTGTTTGATCTTCCTCCACTTTTTCCCCTGAAATGTGGAAGTTGTCATATTTGTTATGATAATGTCTCGCACTTTACAACCAGTACATAAAACAATGAATCAGTTTTGATTGAAGGACTGTCCTTTTCAGGGTAGTTCCTTAGTTACAGATTCTACCCTACAAAGAGCTCCTGTTGAAGACAATAGAATTTCTGTGCACAAAACTAATGGAGACTTGGACTGCAGTAGCCTTGAGGAAAAGTCCTGAATTCTCTAATGATTGTGTTGTAACTATAATGTTTCATAGCTGTCTTTGTGATTTGGTATTCTTACAGATTTTTTGTTTTCCCCTTGAATCGTTACAATGATTTATTCGAAACTCACTGCATTTGCTTTCCTATGTGGTTATTTCCCATATGGGGTTTTTAATTTCAGCCCAACCTCAACCTAAACATCTTCATTTTAAATGCTTTTTGTATCAAAGCTATGGCAAACACGAATGTTTTGCTTGGTTTCTAAAGATATTACAAAACCAGTGGAGCACTGTTTAAACCTGGGCCTGAATTCCCCACCCAAGCTGAACTATTACTGATGTTACCTGTTTGCTAAAGTTAGTGCATGAAACAGTGCCGTTTAGGAGATGGAGATTTGGGATGTGAAATTCATCAGGGAAATCTTCAAAGCATTCTTGAGTAAACCCTTGGTCCTCTAATCCCTTCTGCCAGTAGAGATTCTTTTGATGCACACTAAATGATGCTTATCAATTGAAATGGAAATCAATTATTTACATTAGGGAGTGATGGTTATCAAATAGGCATCTGTGATGAAAGGCCTGTGCTCCAAGGAGTGATTTCCCAGCAGCTCAGCAGCAAAGCATTGATGGCTTTGTCTCCAGAGCCAGAGGGAAGCAAGGGTGTTCCTCAGGGCACCACATCTCTGCCATGCTAACTGCAGTGTAATGTGTCCCTGGATTTTCTGCCTTTGCTGGAGTGAAATCAATTATGCTTTCCATCAGTGCAAATCCAGTGCTATTTGAAGGGCGTTTGGAAGATTTATGAGGTCTTCTGATAATGGCAAGGATAAATTATTTTCCTGCTTAGCTGGAGAATCCTTTAATAATGCTGTGTGAGGCTTTGCATGGCAAGAACACAGCATCAAAGGCAAGCAGAGCTTTGGCTGGCTGCTTGGGATGGACAGCATCAGAAGCAGCAGGGCTCTGCTTTTTTCTCTGCCCATACTCATCTCTGTGCACTGCTTGCTGCTATGACTGGAAGTCATCGCAGGCGGTGGGAAGCACATAACTACAGTCACACCAAACATGGCTTTAAAATGGTAAAGGATAGTAAAGGAAAATTCTTGATCCCAGCAGATTTCATTGTCAAATCAGCTTTCAGTATTGCAGAGATTAGATAAGAAGTGAGCACCAGTACACACAGTCTGGCGATGGTCCTTGCATGCCCACTAGTCCCAGGACCCTGATGCTTTGCTGTCCTGGAGAAAGGGACGCCTGAGGCTCTGCACTACACTTCCTATAGCAGTTCACCAGGCCTGTGAACAAAGAGGCTGGCTGTCCTCTGCTTAAGCCACAGCTCCTGGCAGCACAGATTCCCAAATCTGTGCAGGTCCTTCCAAAGGTATTATCTGCAGCTTTCATTCCAGTTGTATTGCCATTTGCCACCTGGGAATTTACATCCACCCTATTACATGTGGCAGGTGGAACATTACATGTGGCAGGGATGTGACAACACTGTGATCCTTTGCGGGGGCCCACTGTACTTGCCTTGATTTGTGGACATCCAGGCAGTGCGGGTAGGGTGCTGTGCTGCAGAGCACGTGTTGCAGGGTAGCACAGTGGGTATCTGGTGTGGGAAGCAGGATGCAACGTGCTTGTGGTAGCTTTCTTGGCTGAGCGTCAAAATCTGAGCAGAGCTGGTCAAAGAGCACAAGCCAGGCTTATTTCAAGTAGAGTTTCCTTTGTTATTTGACTGTAATGTATGTTCTACTGAGACATAGCAATGTTACAATCCAAATTCAGTTACCTACCCGCTTGGAAAATGCCCTAGTGTTGGTTTTACAATTATCTTCTGTTTTTAAATTCTTAGTCATAACTTTCCAGGGAAACCCCCAAGGAGACTCTGCAAGCCTAATTGTGAAATCATATGAGTTTTATTGATTTCCAAAGGACAGATCTCTGATGTACTGTATAAAACATCTTCATTTACCTGTGCTGTCAGGGATGCTGGCCAGCAGTGAGGTAAGACATTCGTGGAAGTGGAGATTTATTGCTTGAAGTCTGAGAGCATGAGGCACCTGTATTAATTGCTGTGATATGAGCTCCTATGCACTTTTTTTTTTTTTTTTAGAACTGATGTGTGTTATTTAGAGAATATATAGAACTTAAGAGCTGGGCTAATAACAAATTTGTACAATAATTAGTTTGGCTTGTATTAAGTCATTGTGAATCAAATAACTTTAGTGATGAAATAAGGATAGGACCAACTTCTGACAGTTAACAGTTGTAATTTAACAGCTTATCCCAAATAAAATCACATAGAAAACAGATAATAAGCAACTTTATGTTGTGATAGTATCTGGCTTTGTTTTTCCTACCTGCACATCTTGGCATTATCCCACAGGAAGATGTACCTTCTCTCTGACAACCGGTTGGATTTTCCAGCTGCCAAGTCACAGAGCAAGCTTATTTCAGACCTTGAATTTCTGGCTGTGAATCCAAAGTAATTCAGTCAATTTCAAAGAAGCTATTTTGTGTATGTCTGCATATGTATCTGATGGAAAGATGCAGCCTGTCACACCATGTAAGGAGATCTGTCCATCTCCTTATAATCTGTACGATATGAACTAATCGTGGCTGTGAGAGTTTTATCTGTTTCCGTGCAGCCTTAGAAAATGATGACTCCTGTGATTTTTTTATTTTTATTTTTTACGTTATCGTTCTCTCTGACTTTCCCTCAGGCATCCAAGTACTATCTCTCTAAAGGAGATTTCAGCAGCAGACATTAGGAATGGGGAGAGAGTAGCGTGATATGAGTCATTAAATAGCGATAAAGAGAAAAGATTATAAACTTGAGCTGTCTCAGAACTGGAACCACCTATTGTGAATTTTCAGGATTTTTGTTTGCTTTTGGTAAACGTCTGCCCCTCTCTAAATTGCAAGCTGAAGGATAAACTGGTGAACGGGCTTTCTGCTGTTTCACAATTAATAAAAGCTTCAGTCATGTCACAGGAATGAGTCAAATGTCCCTGTTTCATTCCTTCCTCATTTTGTCTCATCTTAGGTTTCTTACTTAGTAAAATTCTAATCAGAGTTTGGAGGGAAGGATAGGCTGTAATAGCAGCAATCTGTTCCCCCTGGTTTAGCCCTGCAGTGAGAGATGCAGTACAGCTGCATGCTGTGTGCAAGATATGAAGTGTGGTCAGAGCAGCCTTGCAGTAAACACTCCTTGCTACACGTAGGCCTGCAAAATGTAAATATTTAAGGGGTCCTGTTGAAGGGTAAGCTCTTTCAAGAGCCTTCTGTTTATAATCATTCACAAAAGTAAATGTTTCCTGTTATACAAAGAGTGTGTGGTAGGTTCCTGTGCTTAAGCACTTCACTAACAGTAGGAAAAGCACATGGAGCTGGAGAGCTGGGCTTGTGGCTGCTAGGTGCATGCTGCACAAACCGGGCACAGCCCTCTGTTCCTGCAGCACTGGGCTCCATGGGGCATGGCTGCTTCCAACTCGCCATGTTCCAGCACAGCCACTCTAGGTGCTGCTGTGGTATGTGCCATGCCACAGGTCTACAGCTCGCTTGTGCTCAGCAAGTTATAGAATCATGAAATCATAGAATGACTGAGGTTGGAAGGGATCACAAAAGTCACTGAGCTCCAATCCCTTGCCATGGACAGGGCTGCCAACCAGTAGATCAGGCTGCCTGGGGCCCCATCCAGCCTGGCCTTGAACAGCTACAGGGCCTTTTGTTCACATTTTCAAGTACTGTGTAACATAGGATGTGACTCCCTGCAGAAATTCAGTGGTTGAACCTTTTTTTTTATTAGGATGAAGTAATTTAAAAGTATTTTGAATATATTGCTTTTTATGTCTTTGAGGTGTTCTGCTGGCACATCCCCTGGAGTATGATGTGGTTTTGGCACAAATCTTTATTTCTAAGTTCTCTTTATGCAAATCTTGCCACAAAAAGCCTGCTGCTTGCTCACACACTGCAATCGTGGGGAACAGCGAGCTCCCAGACTTCTCACAAAAGCATGTGGTTTTATCTTGTTCCTTTTTCTTCCCCTTTTTTTTTTTTCTTCCCCCTTTTCCTTCCCCTCTTCCTTCCAGAAATAGAGCTGTGCTGCAACAGTGCAGATACAACTGTGGTGACCTTACCTCGTATCATCATAAATGCCTCCAGCATCCCAGGCTGCCACTGAAGCCTGAACTTCAGAGTGTTCTGAACCTCAGAGGTTTTCCTGCTCAGGTCCAGCTCTCTCTGCAGAGCATTTTCTGGCTTTTCAGACAGTTTCCTATTCATTTAGACTAATTCCCCTTTTCGGTCATATCAAGGCAGCAGTCTTGCCCCCTGGTATAGATTGATGTAGGATGTGTTTGTGTCTTTTTTAATTAAGGAATTAATTATCTTTTCCTGCCTTGTGTTGTATTTGGCAGTTGTTTAAATGTCTGATATCAAACTATTGTAAGGTAGCACTGTTTCATCTCTTTAAGCTGCTGTGCATGAGTTACTGAGGAAGGCTGAATATTCAGCTAATTTGATCTGATTAGGATTTATTCAGATAATAATATTTACCATAAAAGTGTGCTCTGATTAGATTTATTAAATGTTACCATGAGCCATTTACCATGGAGAGAAAACAAAAGGTAAAAATGTTCTGGGAGACCAGCCAGCAACTTGGAAAGCTCATAATAAAACTATGAATAATAATAATAACAGATCTTTGACATTGATATAATCTCATTTCTGTAGTTAAGGTTCTTCACCCAAGATACTCACTTCTGGCCTTCTTTCACATACATTGTACTACCCAAGAGGAGAAGAAACAGTGCAGCTAACTCAGATGATTGTAAGGGAGTGCTCAACTTTTTGTACTGCTACATCATTTTTTTTGCTATTATTCTTTTATATCTCTCAAATATATAGGCCAGGTATAAACTAATTTTCTCCATGTTTTCCTTTACCTCGTACCTGCACCATCATGCCTGTGCTGAATATTAGTTCTGCTGCTCTTGCCCGCTCTTCTGTGAAGAAGCAAGAAGGAACAAAGAAATTGCTATTGCATTGTAGTGTCTATGAGGCAGTTGACTGAGAGGAAGCTGAGGTTTTCCGATGATACAGGGTGTCCTTTGCCCTTGACTCTGGCCTGGTTCTGACCTGGTGATGCAAGTTCGCCTCCGTCTTGGAGTTAATGAAATTCTACAAGCAAATAAATAGTAACTGAGTGTCCTGTAATGTCGGTGTACAAGTGGTGCCATAATGAGATCCTCCCAGCATTGCGAGCTGCTAGCTGAATGCCCCATCTCGGTTTCTGTTTCTTTCTTTGTTTGAAATGGCTTCTTTGGCTTACGTGAATGAACTGGTTGTTTCAGGAATCTGTTTTTGTTTTTCACTATTTATCTCAACTAAGATCTACAAGATCCAAAGTTATCCACATGTGAAGATGTGTTACAGATCTGTCTCTGTGCTTGATGCACAAGACAATGTGCTTACAGCCCCGCTATGAATCTGCTTTTTTTTCGCTTGAGAGGTGAAAGATTTGACCTCTAGAGTTGGAGGTTCATCAAGAGATTGTTGACTACCAACAGTACCCCATGGTGAGTTTTTGTGAAGGGGCTGTCATTTAAGCAGCTGTAGCATGATTATTTCCAAATCCAGTGTGTTTCAAACCGTAGATTACAAGACTATTTTGGTGGGTTGTGAGTCCACTCAACTGGTTTCAGATAGCTGTCTGCCACAGCAGGTGTGAATGCTTGTACTTGGCCACCAAGCGGCACTCCAGACCAGCAATCTAACAGGGGGAGGGTCTACTACTGTCACCAGATTGCAAGGATCTGAAATACAACTATTTGCAAGTGTGTAGACAGCACTCAATCAAACTGAATTGTTGAAGGTTAAATTACTATCTTCAGAAATGTACTATAATATCCAGTTTGACGTTTCATTATTCTGGTACAATATAAATATCAAACTGGATTAGCTGTCAAGTGGTAACAAAAAGAAACAATCATCTTTCCAAACTTTCTCCTCCAGAAAATAGGAGGAATCATAAAAAATAGGTTGTTATTGAAGGTGGATTAAAGTTTCAAAATATCCATTGTAAAAGATCTTTGGTTAGTTTGCAAGAATATTTTTTTCCTAGAAGATGCCATTATGAAGAAGGTTGGTGTTGGAGGCAGATGTTCAAGCTGCTGCATCCATTGCTGTGTATAACTTATTGCTGTTCTTTCATCCAGCCTTAGTATCGCGTCCAAGATTCTTTTTGACACTGATATTATGCTGTGTTTACGGGATGTCCAAAATGTCTGAGTACCTTACCCCACTTTTTTTAAGAAGAAAAAAAAGCAAATAAAACATTACATTTAATTGACCTTGTTGGCAAAGCCATCTCAGAGCATCCAACTGTAATTCATAATTTTAAGTTATCACAAGTCAAGCAAAACTGTGATGTGAATCAAATTTGAGTTACTGGATCATACTCAAACTTAGGATGCGCTGGAATTTAGGCAGTGCAATGTTTAAAAGATTATTCAGTGTCATAACGAATCATCCATCATACTCTGCGGATCTAGAATTGTTTATAACCATTTTTATTACAGTGAATGGTTTCTAGCTCATAGCATAATTACTATTCAAACTATGTGACATCAATGTAATTCTTTTTTGCGAGATTAATAGTTAACTCCAGCCTACTGTCTTACGTATGTAGCTGTGAAGGCAGCTGTTGGAAGAGAACCTTTAGCAGTATTTCAGAGTAAATGCACAGGGTAGAGCTCTTGTTGCTAATGAAAATGGGATATCATCACAGAGTCATATAATTTGGGATGGAAGAGACCATTAATATCATCTAGTTCCAGCCCCCTGATCTAGTCAGGGACACTTCCCACTAGACCAGGTTGCCCATCCAGCCTGGCATTGAGTGCTTCCGGGGGGGGGGGCATCTACAACTTTCTGGGCAGCCTGTTCCTGCGTCTCAGCACCCTCACAGTAAAGAATTTTTTCCTAATATCTAGTCTAAATCTACACTCCTTCAGTGTAAAACCATTTCCCCTTGTCCTGTTGCTATGTGCCCTCATAGAAAGTGGAAAGCTCCCCAGCTTTCCTGTAGGCCCTCTTCAAGGCAGGATTTATCTCTGCAGATAAGAAAGAATCTTGGTTCTTCCTGGAGTCTTCCTATCACAGAGCATTGTTAAGTCTAATGGCTGTTTTTAAAAAGAAGGAAAAGTTGGTGCCATTCACTGCAGGTTGGTTCATTGTTTAACGCTGTGCCTAGTGTTAATCACCCAGCCCTGTTTGGGGTAAATGATTGTAATTTGTCTGACAGCTGTACATCTACACATTTGGATTGAGCATAGATGCCTTCCTTCTTTCTCTAAGCAGTCTTTCAAATGTCAGCTTCCTGTGGAGGGAGGCCATATCAGACCAGGGCTGAAATTTCAGACTTTTAAACTGCAAATGCTAATCAAACTTCGTGTTTTCAGATGTCTTTAGCTCTTTTTGAGTTGCATAACTTCATTTCATGAATGTCTCTGCATTGAATATGGGACCTATGTGGGGATGCTCTCTTGTGATATTAGGTGCTCTTTGAGGACAAATTTTTAATATGCTTTCTGGTTTGTATTCAAATTGCAAAGAAGATCGTTAATTTCTAATATTTTTAATTGAAATAAAATTAAACTTTTATTGGCTAAAGTTACAGTGTTTTTATACTGGATTTATACTTCATTATGAATGGCATCCTTAAAGACTGATAATTGCAGTAATATTGGAAGTGTGGTCTTTTTTCATAGTAGGAGAACTATAAACAGATTTAACAGCTGTGTAACAGTATATACTTTAAAAACTCTCAATGGGAAGTCATTCTTCATTTTTATCTTAACAAAGAACACTTTGTGTTTTCCTCATAAGTAGCAATGGACTGTCATAGGAAAATGTATGACCAATTTCTCATGAGTTTCTGTTCTTGAACCTGATTTCCAGTGATGATTTAGGGGTTGAAAAGTGGTATTTGGGAAGTTAAGCCAAACATTTAGAATTCCAGTCGTGTGACCTAGTAGACTATTCCACTGCTTTATTGCACAAGTTCCCATTGTTAGTTCAGATTAGTTATACAACAGAAATAGATGTTTATGTTTCAGCATATACTTGTTTTAGGATTTAGCATATGATGGCTAAAAGATACAGAGCTTATATGCCTTCATTAGATACCTTCATTGATCACTCTGGGTTTGTTTCAAAAAAGAAAAAAGTGAAAGAAAAAAAAAGGCTCAGATCCTCAGTTGAGAAGTGCTGAAAGCGTAGTAGCCCTTTAGAAGGAGATGTGGCTTCATTTCACAGCCTGGCCAGTGCTGAGCGCTGCCAGCTGGTGCTGAGAGATGGGTCACCCTTGTGAGAACCCCATCTCTTGCTCTCAGGTGAGCTCACTGCCTAGGAAATTGTCTGGGTATGGGTCCACTCTTACTCTGCTCTAGCCTAGCTGAAGATGCAGAGGGGGATGATGCAGTGCTGGAGAGGGTATGGTTGGCTGAGGTGGGGTTCCTCTGTGTTTCATCATTCTGTCCTTCTCAGCCAACCAGCCCACAGTGATTAGAAATGTTATGCAGAATGTATTTAGGAGTGGAGATGGAGGTTACACTCATGCTACTGCTACAGTGATGGCAAGCTCTTCAACTGACCTTTTGTGATTTCCAGGCCCCTACTGGTAGCTTCATTTAATATACAATGTACTTTTTCCATTCTTCTCCTCTATCAGCCTAGACAGATCACTTTTGCCTCGCACAATAGCTTTTCTGCAAATTACTCATGAACATGATTAATCCAAGCACATGTCATCCCTGTATCGCCACAGGATTTTCTTCCTGATAGGTTCAAGCATTTCAGAAGACTTTAGTAGCCACGAGAATGGGCTTTTGATCCTTTTTCTGTTTTAGTTTTGGCTCAACACAGCTGTTAGAATGGTGTCTAGGCCACACTAGGGAAAAGCAGAGTATTTGTCTTGGCTCTGGTTTCTCGTTCACCGTATGGCACTATGGTTTCACTTTCATCTGTTTTGAGAGATGCTTTAGTAGTCTCATGTTTTTACATGTATCATTGATGTACTTCCACACTATGCATAAACCTGAGGTATCAGACATTCAGTTGTATATACTAAACAGCTTACCATATTGAGAAAATCTTTAATGAAGCCTTTATATTTTTGTCAGTTCTCTATGAGCTTTATAGATCTGTACATCAGTACAATTTCTTTAATGCAAGTGACTACAGGATGCACAGCTGAAAAAGAGGTGAAGGAACAGATATCTAACTGACTGATTGTTAAAAAACAGGGGATTGATGCAAACAACAGCCAGCAGTGTACC
Organism: Tympanuchus pallidicinctus; assembly: GCF_026119805.1. Lineage (NCBI taxonomy): Eukaryota > Metazoa > Chordata > Aves > Galliformes > Phasianidae > Tympanuchus > Tympanuchus pallidicinctus. The sequence continues at coordinate 9,163,353 of NW_026294739.1, read as the reverse complement.
AGAGCTGGGCTGGCCATCACATTTCTGCCTGCTGTGCTCTGTGCCAGAGGTTAGGATTGTATTTGTTTCTTTACTTCACAAATGCTGGAAATCCTCTACAGAATGGGTCAAAGCCCAAACAACCTTCCTTTTAGGCAATGTCTAGGGCTAGCTTAAGGACAGTATGAAATACATCAGATAGATGTTTGTCTGACAACAGTATTGCATGAACCAGAACCAGGGCTTTGCTGTTGCTTCAAGTTGTTATACTGGCCTGTTTATCTTGATAATCATAGATCAAACAATATCATAGAACTTATAAAGCTTTTGGAAAAGTATTACTAATGCTGTTGCTTGTTTTCTCTTTATGGTTAGCTAGCAAGGAACACCTTGAGTGTTTCTGGGACCTCCAATTCTTCCTCAGTGTTCTCCCTGGCCAGCTATCCTGACCAGCTTTTATGCCTTTTCTTGTTCAAGGACGTCACAATCACATTTTGGTTTCAGCTGTTGCTCTTCTTCATGAAGTCAGTGTAAGGGGAGTGCAAACTGAAAAACACTGCTCTATTCCCTGCTGCTGAAACATGAAATAATTCCATGTGGGCTGACATTGAAGACCTGAAAGCCCAAAGTAATTTTTGCTCTATGACCTTGGTGATTTCCTTCTGTCTTTTCATTTGTTGTCAAAGATTTGACACTTTTTAATAAGAAAGAAATACAGTCATATCTTAGTAACTTCAAACTGATATCTGTTGGAAAAGAGATTGGCAATAGCTTCCTTTAACCAGGAATTTAGTAAATCTTCAGAATGAATGGTGTTTTGCTTTTCTTCTTCCGTAGTATTATGCACGTTCCAGCATCCGTCAGGTGTTTTCTTTGGCTGAGTATCACCTGTTGCGGAGTGCATATAAAGTTGAAGACTTGGATTAGGAGAGTATTATTCCCTAACAGGTAATATCGTGAAAAAAAAAAAATAGTTATACACTTACCTAAGTCAGAGCCTTCTTTGAGCATTATCCATCTACATGGAAGGAATTGCATTCATCCTCTGTTGACCATTACAGAAATCTTCCGAGCCTAAGATAATGGTTATACCAGCTGACAAAACCCAGAGATATACATCCTTTTCCACACTTGTAGTGCACCCTTGGATACAAATTTCTGTTCTCTTAGCAGGTGGGTGTGTCGTGTGCATAGTGTGTCTTTCCTTTGTTTTCATTAAAAAAAAAAAAGAAAAAATGCTTCAAGAATGTGGCAGCTTGGTTACTGGGACAGAGGAAGAATACGTGTAAGTTAAACCTATTCTTGCCATTGCATCCTTGATTTAATTAGTTCAAATACAATATCTTGTCTATAGCTGACTTTGTGTTGTGTACAAAAGAGTCTGATTGTTACTCAGAAAGTGTGAAGAACGTTATCCCCTGTGCCTAAAGCATAAAGTGAGAAGGCTGTTTTCCTTTTAAAAAGAAGCCCTCCAGAGCAATTTGGTTTACATCAAAGAGAAACATTTGCTTTTATGATTTCTTTCAGATAGTTTGTAGTACAAGTCCAAACCCAATCTGTAAGAAGTAGCCAAAGTGATTTTTGCCTCAAGTTCTTACTTGCTAAACCTAATTGTGCCAGTTATGTGTTTTTCCAAAGTACAGCAACCTTGTGTAACAGAGTAGATTTTGCTTTGGTATGTGGTCCTGTGCTGTCATCCTCCTGGACCGCCTCCAGGAGAGCACAGGTGGCAGTTCTGCTGGGATCTCACAGCTTCTCTGTTTTTATTAGCCTTTTCTGGCTGGTATCCTCTATGGTAATGACCCACCCGTGGGATGCACTTCCTTTAGATGACTTCATGGAATTTCTTCTGTTCATGTTCTAAAATTTCTGCCCAGTGTCTTAAATTAAACAAGTCTGGATAAACTGGTCAGTATTCATTCTAATCATTGATTTATGATCAAATTATCTACATTTGAGGTAGCGTTCTTATGAATGACCCAGGGATGACTATGAACTATCCAATGAAGAGTGTGCTGTGGTTTGTATTTATCTACCCTGGGAATGGTTCAGCAAGAGCTTTTTGGAATCTATATTATCTGTTACATGACTTAGTTTTTCAGGTAGGGACTAACTTGTATTTCAGCTTTTTCTCCTTGGGAAAAAAAGAAGATTCTCCAGAAAAGCACTGTGTGCTAGCTGCCTTTGCCTCGAGTGAGAAACAATTTTTCCATTTCTCCTCTTTTAAATTTATATATATATTTATATAGTGTATGTGAGTTTCTTCTTGTAGTAGCAGGATATTTTCCCACACAGGAACAGATTGGCCGGTGTAGATTTAAGTTTTTGCATACGCAGCTTAAACTTTAATGCTGTTCTTGGCTTTGCCCTGGTTTCTACCTGGTTTCAGCCCTGCAAGACATATTGGCTTGTTCCTATGAGGAGATACCAGAGGAGAGGAGTGCAAGGCTAGAAGCAGGTAATAGGGCATGAATAATGTAGTGTATGCTTTTACTGCAAACATCAAAGTGTCCAACCTACAGTAAATTCTGTGTTACCCTAAATGCTGTTTTCTCTGTCTCTTAAGCATTTTTTAGGGAGCTGTGAGACACCTTGTTGATGGAAAGCATTCCAGTAACTGTTTCTGTGGAGAACACTATCATCAGACTTCTAGGATTTCTATCAGCTATACATCGTAGTCACAGCTCGGCAATGTTACTAACTGTTAGCTAATGAGAGCTCATTGAGGCCATTGTGCTGCAGAGTGGCGGTTTTGTAGGGAGGGATGCATTTTGCTCAGAGACATCATAGACCACCTGTAATGTCCTTTGCTTGAGGAAGTTGTCTTTTGTTGTCATGCTGAAGAGTGATTTCAGAGTGTCAGTGTTGTTTTCTTCAGTACTGAGACTTTCATCCCTGTTTATACCAAGCAGCAATTGGAGTAAAGGTGCCCAAACTTGAGTGGCAGAGCATTTGCTGGGCTCCCTGCTGTGCAGGGCTTTGCTGTACAGTCCCTGCGACTGCCAGGCTGCAAAGAGGAAGATAAACAGGGAATAAATGGGGCCGCAGCTGTATTTCTTTTTCTCCTAAAGCAAGGTGGGATACAGAGCACAGATGAATGTGTTGCTCAGCAGCCATTCTGAATTCGTATTGATCCTACCGTTGCGTTTTGGCACTGTATTTTTATATCCTTTCTTTCATAGTATACTAAAAATACAGAGATCCTCTGCAAATACAAATTAGAGCAATCTTTTTAAAATCCAGACGGTTGTTTTGGTTGGCTTAGAACTGCAAGATTGGGACTTTTATGTAATGTTATTGATTATTATCTTTTTAACTGAGGTATTTATTTTTCATGAGGACAGTGAGTCGCAAGAAAAGCAGTAGAAGTCTGATCTATTTCCATCAGAAGTAGTTTCTTTTATTCCAGATATCACCAAAACTTGCAAACCAGGTTGTTGTTTGTCAAACAGATCAGCAGTAGGGCTGTTTACTACAGGTAATGTCACTAAATCTATGCAAAATCAACTTCAGGGCCAGTGAAACTATGAAAATCAGTTTTCGCCCTTTGTAAGAGTGATGACCTCTGTAATATCAGAGAAATGAGCTACGGGTATGAAGGGAGCTCTTAGGAGTTTGCTGTCTGTACAGCTGGTGTGAATAGTGATTGCTCTGACCTACTGCCTTCTGAATTATACCGCAGGAAAGCTGCTATAGTAGATACCTAAATTGAAGTAATGATAACCAGAGCTGCCTGCAGAGAGGACCTTTGCCCCGCTCCCCTTCTCTCTTTCAGACAGTCCTCCACTTCGGAGTGCTGCCTTCCAGTCTCTCCAAACCAGATGTCTTCCTTTCATTTTGCCTGAACTTGGCACTGTAGAACTCTTCCCATCCTGCTTTTTTTTTTTTTTTTTCTCCAGGTTATTCTGGATGGTGCTTTTTGGCTGCTGTGTAGACTTATCATCTTAGAGCTGAAATATATGCTGGGAGAGTGGGTTGGGGGTAACACAGCTTTTTTGGAGAGGTATGCAGGTGATGCAGGGATTAAATTAGCTAGACTAGGAGGGGGGCTTCCACACCAAGTCACTGTAAAGGACCTTGTGTTGCCTGGAGAGATTCCTAGGAGATGAAGCTCTCTGGGACCAGGCACCCTGCATCACTACCCAATTCACTGGTTCCTTATGTAGGCTGAGGATTGCTTTTGGCTCTTTCTGTACTGGTTGGAAACAGATTACCCACCTGAGCCAAATGGAAAGTGACTGCAATGAAGGCACAGGCCAACACTAAATCCGTTGTGAAAACAGAACATTGGAGACACTGTGAACCATGGCTTTTGAAATGAATTTAATTTGATATGGCATCATGATCTTCTAGGCCTATACTTACTCTTTGGGACGTGTTTGGTTTTTTTAAATCTTTGTTTTGTCTGCTAACATAACGCTGCATTGTTAAGTGGGACATTGCTGGTTAGATGGTAACATGATGTCTTAAACCACTTAGAGGCAGTGATGTTGTATTCTTTTTGTCTTTACACAGCCTGGGTTGTTGTGCCCCCAGAATGGAATTTGATCAAATATACATGAATCAGGTGTATTTATCTGAAGACTCACTTAGCAATAAAAAGAGCCATTTAACTGTATTATCTTTTAATAACATATTTAGTGCTTATTATTCTGTTGAAATATGCAAAGTCTGCTTCTCGTTGTTTCAGTGTAAGGGCTGCAGCCCAGTGTAGGCTGTACAGTGTAGTGTATTACTTTGGCAGCTTTGGAATAAAACTTTTCCTGGAGATGCTGTAAATTTTGAGTGCTAGAAAAAAATCTCTTTGCTAAGTCATGAAGCTCATTTCACATAGTGATACATGGAGGAGATGTAAAACTAATAATTCTGTTCTTTTATAGGAGACTTTGAAGATGTGGGTATAGTTGTGTTTATATGGCAGTTAATATTTCCGTGGTCTCCTTTTTTCTTGGGGGGAATGCATTTACAGTATGGGGAGGATAGCAGAAGGAACAAGAGCTGCCATTTCTGGGACTCTTTTGTGTCTTTGTGGTTTGTTTTGTGATTACTGTGCTTGGGTTTTGTTTTTGTTTTTTGCTTTTTTCCCGATTTTACTGGTCTTGCAACACTCAGTGGGAGGAAGAGCTGAAATGGTTTAGTTTTCATCCTTTTAATTTATTTTTTAATCCCTGTTTCTCCTTCAATATAGGCCTAACACTTCTTGAAATACAAAAACAATCTGTAATCGTCTTCAGCTGGCTCCTTTCCCTTTTGCTCTTAATTTCAGGTGTTGTTAAGCTGTGCCAAAAAGCAAGCACAGTTGAGCTATTTGGTCTCAAGAAATCGATATCTTAGTAACATGGGTTTTGCTCATTTTTATTACTTGGCATCTTCTTTTGAAAGGAAGAACTAAAGGGGAAATACAAAGATCTCATGGGTAATGCTCAAAGAACGGAACCCTAAGAACAAATCTCTTAACCATAAAAGATCCTGAAAAACATGCAATTCTCCTGGCTTTCTGGGAGTACTTTAGTATCCAAAGTGTTGGAGAGTATATAAAGTGCCTTAGTGGAAGCAGTGGCCCACATTATACAGCCGTTCCTGTACTCATCCTTTGCATGCTCCATTAAATACAATTGGAGGTTTTCGTAGGACTGATGCCAACATGAGCTTTCAGTGAGCTGGAAAGGGAAAAAAATGAAAGCAACCAGCTTGTTCCCCCTGTACCCATGTGCTCCTTCCCTCTGTTACAAGATAACAGCTGTGAGGAAGCTAGGACCGAAAAGCTTTCTGAAACATGATGAGTTACTTAATCTGATTTCCATCCTTGATAGATATTATAAATAATGTGTAAGAAAAGATGTAATGATGTAATTTAAGCATGAAAATAAATGAGGTCCTGTATTGGGGGAGATTATTCTCATACAAACTTACGCCACATTCTCCTAGCAGAAGAGTCTTCTCAAAGTAACTTTTGAAATGAGAAGGGATAGTTTTGGAAGGATTTTGTCTGAAGGGTTGTCCAAGTAATTGTCAGTAGTAACTGGAGTGCGGGTTGGTTTTCTTCTTGCTTCCCTGGCTGCTTCCTCATCGCTTCTCCTCACCCTGAGAAGTCTCCTGAAGACAGCAGGAAAAGACCTGGGGTATCCAAGAAAGGATTTCTACCCAATAGTGACTGAGCATAGATAAGGGAAGTTATGTGAGGCAAGGAGAGGAGTCGAAAGAGGAAAGTGATCTAAATATCAAGATGAAAAATAATTCAGAATAAAAGCAGTCATAATCTTGTACATTTGGGTGTCCAGCCATCCTGCTGAGGTTCCTTATGATCTTGTTCATTCATTTATGTCTAGCACTGCAACTATTTTAAATTGCTGTTAGAATTTGTGTGATTCCTTGACTTTCAGATAGTGCGGTATTCACTCACACTGAGACCCAAGTGTCTCTGAGTACAAGCTAATTTCAGCTTGCTAGTTCCACTTGATTTCATTTCAGACTCATCTCCACAAGCCAAACCACAAAAAGAGTTTCCTGTCCAGTGGAAAATGAAATGCAAAAGAATATCCCTTTGTTGTTAATGGGTGGCTGCAGGGAGCGGTGCTGTGGAGGATGCAGAGCTGGCTCTGCCTGAGGTTGTCTTTGGGCTTAGTTAACTGGGTTTTGCCAGTTGGACAGAACGTAATAGTCTGCTCTTACTGAGGACAGTAATTTTATATCCCGGATAGTTTATAAAGAAACTCACTGAGCAGCAGTCTGGTGTAATACAAGGTGAAAAGATCAGACTGCTGCATTTCTCAGGGTTGTGTGTCCAAAGGAGACCTCACTTGCTGCCTTCTTTATCCTATACTGGCTATTTGGCTTGTGGAGCCAGTTTGCTTTTTTTTTGTTTGATTCCTCTCAATTGATTCCAATTAAGCTGTAAAAAGTAAATCTTTTCCAGCACATTTATTTACCAAACATGAAATTTATCAACCATCACCATTCCCTCCTTGCCTTCATGCAGTGGTAGGAATTAGGGCTTGAGCCCCATAGGTGCTCGGCTCTTTGGAGCTTGGTGTTCCTGCTGCTCACCCAATATACCACCGTGGGAAGCCTGGCTGGCAGCTCCCTCCCCAGAAGAAGGGTGTTCCCTTCTTCTTCGAGAGCTGCATTTTTGTTCCTCAGCAAGATCTGATGTTAGCGAAGGGTGGCAGTTCCTCTCCCTCCTAAACTGAAGGGCAGCCATCAGGCAATGGTTATTTTCCATTAGATGGTTGCCCAGCTCAATCTGCTCTCCCTCTGAACTGCTTCTCTAAAATAAAACGCTTCTTCACACGTATCTGTGAGCCACTGCACTTACGGAGCGTTTCTGTGGAGCCCAGCAGTTCCCACAAAGGCCTCATGTTTGTGCTGTGAAAGCTTTGCTTGGAAGGCCTCTGTGTGGGCAAAGCAGCCGCGTCAGGCAGAGCAAACTGTGCAGCCTTTTTTCTCCCCTTAACTGAGTTAGCTTTTTGGGTCTTGAGCAAACGTTGCTTGAATGCAGATCACAATATTTGCTTAGTGACCCAGTGGAATGTCTGGGATATTTTTATTTTTTCTCCAGAGCCAAAAAGTGCTCTTTGGCTCTACATCCCTGCACTGCTGGCCTGAAGCAGTCGCTGCCCACGCGCAAGCAGGGCTGGGCCAGGCCAGGCCAGGCCATGGGACGTCGGCTGGCAGCGAGTGCTCTAGCGCTGCGCTGGTGGTGGTTGATGAAGGTACTGTGAAAGCACAGGGAGAGCATTGGGTGCTTGCTGCATGCTCCCACTGCAGCAATGCCTTGTCTCCTGGCTGGCCTTCCCGATGCTGTACTGTGTCCCTGTCACTATAGCTCTGGCAGACATCATGGCCAGTCCTGCCAGGCTGCACCAGGACTGTGGGAGAATAGAGAGAATCCAGAGATATCTGAGCATCCAGAGATGATGATAGGAAGGATAGAGAGCCATATGGTGGGGGAGAGAGTCACCAGCGCTGAGATCAGTTAAGATTCCAGCTTCTTCAGGGCTGTTGTACTATCCCAGCTGGCTTTCCTTTTCCTCTCCCAGGGCCAGCCACTGCCTCTGTGGGATCAGCCACTCAGGATCATTAACCTTCTCTCTGCTGCTGTTACACTCTGTGATGGTGCTGTTTCGGTAACAAATACTGTACTTCATATCAGAGCCTGGACTTGGGTGATTGCAGATACGCAGGGTAAAATAACTGATGGCTCAAGTCCAGTGCTTCATTTCATTATTTTTTTTTCATTTTCTTTGTTAACTGTGTTAACAAGGCGCTTGTTGTCTGATGTCAAGGAAATAAGATATATTAAATAATCAAGTAGTTCATTTTCTGTATGACTTTTTGATCACAGTCTTGAATGAGAGCTCCTGGAGTCCTGTGTGCATCCATGTTCCCATGCCAGACTCCTGTGCCAAGAGAGCATCTGCCCCTGCGTAATGTAATAATTATACCTCTTTACAGCTTGGATCCACTTTCCTGGAACAATCTTAATTGACAGACTGGGGATGGGGGACAGAGGGAGAAAAGAAAATTGGGCTACTTGACTTCTGGAGCTCAGGTGAAGAAAAATTTATGGCAGAACCAACTTATAATGTGGAGCTTTTTGTGCCCAGTGGGCCATCAGCTGCATGGTGCTATGGAGCTGTGCTTGGTATGTATAGGAGCTGAGCTGTTCTTTTCTCAGACGAGCTGAAGGTAAACAATATGTGCTCAATTATGAAGAAAGGAACTGTGTCTGAAAATTGAAAAGTCCTTATTACATTTGACATCAGACTGTGATAGTAGTGAAGATTTCTGTCAGCTGCTCCTTTGGTCTTTTTAGAGTTTGTAATTAGGCTTTGTCAAGCCTAGTTATTAAAGCATATTTTGACTATATTTTACTGGACTGAAGACATTTAAAACAACATAAAAATTCTCCATGGTTTTATTTGTCCATCATAGGGAATGGAAGACACATCATGTATGTTGACATGAAGCATCTTTATGTGTCTGTGGCTGTTATGAAAGGCCAAGGCATGGTGTTATTCCACTGAGGACAGTTTTGTCAGATACTGACATCGGTGTTGGCAAGTCTCTAGGGCAAAATAAGGAGCTCTTCAGAGCATCTTGGCTTTTCCTCAAGGTTTGAATGTTTGCAAGCTCAGAAGTGCTGAAACCACAAGTATTCGGTGTTGTGTTGGGTAGCAGTGGATTGCCTGCAAGAGAAAGATCTGATGGAAAGTGCCAGTTTTCGCAGAGAGGATGGAAAGAACATAGATAATTTTTAACATGCACAGGTAATCCATAGGGAATTGGATCTTCCTTGGAAAAATGAGATGCACAAACCGAGGACTGCAAGAACCATAAGGAAATATATTTCTTCCCCTGGAAGAAGGTACAATGTGAGATACTTGTGTTCCTTAAGGTTAACACAGTGGCACTGATAGGCTCTTCCGTTCCCTTCCTTCCTTTTTCTTTTTCCTTTTTTTTAACTTTGTGAATGCCTCATTATATTGTCTAAGCATAAGTATTTATGAATGTGTCCTCAGAGGAAAATGATTGTATATAATGATGATGCAATGCGTTGTGTAAGGAAGCAACTTTCCAAATGCTGCTACACCGTTATGCCATGGCACACTGGGGACAGTAAGACTGTTAAGTCCATTTTGGTAAGTGAGCCATCACCCCATCCTTCTCACTAGCTGCTTTGCCCCTAGTGTGTGCATCCAGAGTAATTCACCACTTTTCTTCATCTAATAACTTTATTTAAGGAATTACTTTTTAACACCAGAGCTGGGCAGCCCACATGGGAGTTGGTAGCTGTCAGGGTGCTGTTGGCAGCAGGGGGAGGAGCAGCCTCTGCTGCTGGTGGTGCCCTGAGCATTGCCTGGGTATCACTGCCAGTATGCTGCGGTATCTGCCATCTGCCTCTTGATGCAGCCCTTCTCTGCTGGGCCTCAGGTTTTGGGTTCAACTCTGAGGTGTTCCTGTCTGCATACTCCAAGCAATCCTGGTCTTCTCTAGGGCACAAACGTTGCAGCAGTGGCAGCACCTCTCCTTCAGCCATGCATTCAGAGCAGCATTTGGGCAGTGACAGAGTGCGTGAACAGGAGGCTAATTCTCCTTTCCTCAGGGTTTAAGGGCTTTCTTTCTTAAGGGCTTTGCAGATCTCCTTGAAGTCTGTGAAGGAATTCTATTGCTGCAGTGGGCTTTGAATCTGACCCCAGATGCACAATTAACTTGCAGCACGTGTTAGTCTTTTGCTATCTTGCTTGCAAATATGAAGTGGTACTGAGCAAACCTTTGGAGGATACGCTGAGTACCTGTGAACATGCAAAGCTGCACATTGATCTCCATCTTTTCAAAGGAGCATGACTGTGGATGTATGTCAGACTACCCCACAGTATGTTGCAGCTGCATACTCTTTGGTCTTTTATGTGCTCTTTGTACATGTTCAGTTGGCATTACAAGCTCTGAGGTTTTCTCTTATGTTACTGTACAGTACTTCAGGGAACTCATCTCTCATCACTAATAAAATAAAACAAAACAAAACTCTGGTAGGTCTTGCCTTGCTAACTGCTCTAGCTGGTGTGGTTCCCACTGTGCCAAAAATTATAAAGCCATACAAGATTTAAAATATTCCCAATGCAGAGGAACAATATTTATAGACAAAGAATAAGACTTCTTATTTTGAAATGTCAGTGCTATGAAATTGCTTTTTTGGCAGGAGTGTTTAAGCCACATGAACTTGCAGTACTGTTTTGTAAGCTTATTCCTTAATTATGACTTAATTTAGGTCTCTGAGCTTAAGAAAACCAATGAAACTAGCAGCAAAATATTATTTTTGTGGAAAATCTTGTTTGTGTGGAACACAAAATTTGTATTCCTTGTGGATTTTTGGTGTTTTCAAACTTGTATTTCTTTCTTTTAATCTTTTTAAAGCGTGTAAAAAATAAAATACTGATGCTGTGTACTTAATACAATGTTTTGAAGAAATAAGCTTGGAAAGCGCGTGTGATTACTTTTTCCCCAATCACCTTGAGTAAAATGCACATGATATTATAAGGCATCATGAAATGCACCAAATTCTACCTCAAACAGTAACTGCTGAAAGAGATAATTTAGAACTAATTCTGCTTTCATATATTTGTTCATAAATGCAGCATTCTAACAATAGCAATAAGGAGAATAATCTGTGTAATCGTATTTTTATAGTATTACTCTTTTTCTGGAGGAAATCTCTTTTCCCAGATTAAGCAGTCTTCCATTCAGCTGTGAGTGGAATAATGCTTCTTTAGCAGCTGAGGAGAGTTAAGGGAATTTTTTTTTTCCACAGACTTAATATGGCATTTTGATAGGGACCACTCAGTAACTTTGACTTTTAGTGAATGAAATAGGGCACAGGCATGAAAACTGCTTTTTTTGTGTAGATTAGATAAAAGGAGAAGTAAGCAAAATAGCTGTACAGAAATCTAGCATAATCACATCTTCTTGCCTTCACTGCTAGATTATTATTATTCTTTCTTAACAACTTATTTTCTTAAATCAGTGTAGGCAATGTCTTAGCCCTGTAGCTCAGCCCTTTTCAAAGACAGAGTCTCGAACAATTTTGAGCTATTCCTGGCTTAATACTTAAGTAGAAATAGTGGAAGCAGTAAAGAAAACAAACATTTAAATAGTTTTAATTAAGTCTTCTGCTGTGACGGCGCTCTTCTGATCTCTACTATTAGTGTCTGAAAATGATACGAATAAATAATCTGAAAATAGTATAAAATTAAAAAAAAAAAAAAAAGTGGCTAGCATCCCAGCTACCTGAGGCCTGCTCCTGCTAATACAAGCTTAGGGGCATGGGCTTTCAACCTGAGCTTTTACAGGTGACCTGAAGAGAGTGCAATCCCTTGAAACTTGGAGACTGAACACTTTTAGTGTTGGAATTTGAATGGTGAAATCATTTGAAGAAACAAATGCCTGGCAACCAGTTCGAAGTTTTTTAATGAAGCGATGAGGTTTACAGGGAAGTTTGGGAAGTGAGTTGCTTTTATTTTCCAGGCAAAAGAAAGTTCCCCGGGGTAGCAGGAAGCAACACTGGAATCTAGTGCCTGTGTTTCACCTATCTTTGCTCTTCTCTGCAGGTTACATATTTGGGTAAAGTTTCCACAACAGGGATGCAATTTTTGTCAGGCTGCACAGAGAAACCAGTCATTGAATTATGGAAGAAGCACACACTTGCCAGGGAGGATATTTACCCAGCTAATGCTCTTCTGGAAATTCGCCCTTTCCAAGTCTGGCTGCATCATCTAGACCTCAAAGGCGAGGCAACAGTCCACATGGATACCTTTCAGGTAGCACGTATCGCCTACTGCACTGCTGACCACAACATCAGCCCAAACATCTTTGCTTGGGTCTATAGGGAGATCAACGATGACTTGTCCTACCAGATGGACTGCCATGCTGTAGAGTGTGAGAGCAAGCTGGAGGCCAAGAAGTTGGCTCACGCCATGATGGAGGCCTTTAAGAAGACTTTTCACAGCATGAAAAGTGATGGCCGGATCCACAGGAATAGTTCATCAGAGGAAGTGTCTCATGGATTTGAATCTGATGATGGCTGACTGAACTCATTCATGATTCAGCAAAGGCAGAAACGGCCTAGGGAATCAGAGCTGATAGATGAATAAGCAACAGTTGAAACTGGGGAACAGAAAAACTGCCAAACCCTTGGCTGACTAGCTTTTTAAATCAAGAGAGTAATTTGGTACCTAAAGATATGCATCATTAAAGTAATTACGTTTCATTGAAACCTGCTGCTGTTGTAAACATGAGAAAAAAGCTTCCCCCTCTTTTGCCCCAGATGTCTTGCACCCACTCATTGCAGCCTCTTTCTCATCTCTATAGTTCAGGTGCACACTGCAAAGTAGAGTCGTTCCTGTTTATCTTAAAAGACTGGACAGGCAATATTATTGGTTGCTCCTCTGGTGTTCCTAGCTGGAGGATGATGATGCAGAAGACCAAGTAGGCCTGGAAAGCCCTAATGGCTCCTAAAGAATCTCTCTCTGTGATGCATCACAAAAATAATTTGATCATACATAGGCTAAGACAGCCATACATAGCCTTTTAGACTAGTGGCCTAGCATTCTGCAGTTAGTTCACATTTCACGGATTAAAGAATGAAAAAAGATGCTTGTATGTACACATTATATCATATGCTATCCTTTATTTTATTCATTGTACCTGTTTTCTTAATATACCTGCTGCCACCTCTTTCATCAGCACCAGTAGTTGCAGACTGCAGGATACCAAAAAGGGTGGGCCAAACTCCCTCAGTGGCTAGGAGTACAGCAAGCCAGCACCCTTATCCGGGCATTTTCGAGCCCTTATTTTGCTGCCCAAGTAAGCGGCCCACTGTTAAAGAGTTGAGGGACTCTTGGGTCTGTTGTCAGTGTTTGAACTGTGACTTCTCATCAACCTCAGGTCTGAAGTGGTGTGAAGATGGTAGCCTCAACTCTGTGTTCTGTTGGCCCTGGCTGGATGGAGCTGGTGCTTCCTAGTCAGGAAGCCAGGGCTGCATTACCATAAAAATCAAAGGAAATGGTCCAGTAGGAGCCAGATTTGAATAACTGTTCTGGTTGAGAAGCTCATTTTAAGATTCTCATACCTTTCCTTGTTCACAGATATAAAGAGTCATGCCTTTCTTAAATGCAGATGTTTAATAAAACTCAGATAAAAGGAAAAACTTGTTTCACTTAATATTTTTTAAGGCCAAGAGCAGATCAATACTTTGCAAGTAATGCTGCTCCTTTATACAATGCTATTTGTAATGTTGGTACTGTTAGGGGCACTGGGGCACCTTACAGAGGCCTTAAAAGAAAGCAAATTGAAGCAGATAGCTCACTGTGCTTTGTGGGTTTATGTGTTTGTATGTGAGTGCGTATGTGCAAGTCCAATGTTAAAGCATGTAGACTGAGCATGGAGACATACTGAGGAGGGCCTTGAAAATACGCTTATTGCTTTACAATGTATGTAAACTATTCTGCAGCATAAATGCATTCATACTTTAATAAAAAAAAAGTTTGAGTTAAGATGTGGGAATCTTAAGCTGTCTTTCCAAAGAAAATGATATGGTTTTGTTTCATCCATGTGGGTTTTCTGTTCAGTTGCTCGTGGGGAGTGAAAATGTCTATTTATTTCCATTTAACGTTACAAGTCTTCATGAGTATTATCCTCAATATTTTTTAAAATTTTTCATGTAAATTATTACTAATGAATTTACTCTCACTAAAAAAACACCAAGCTACACTATATAGACAGGATTTATAGTTTTGGCTTTGAAGAAGCCTTCAGAGATACCCCTCCATCAAACCATCAGGCCAGTTTAAATTAACTCTGCTTACAGAAACTGCAGAATAGCTAACAGCTGAGGTGTGTGTAATGCTGTAATTCTATAACATGATGGAAAGTACAGCAGTAGTAGCAGGGTGGCACAATCCCAGGCTGCAGCAATTAATAACAAGCCCAAATGCAGCAGCTGTAGGGCAAAGAAAAACTACTTACCTTTAGAGGGTCTCCAGCAGGCAGGGATCTCCAGAGAGATCCTCTTGCTTCCACTGCCAACTCTTAAATGAGCTCTGTGAGGGGTGGCTCCTGGCTCCTCCCCTTCCAATCACTGGTACATTGCGTGCACCTGAGCTCCCCTGGGTTGGCCCTGCTTGCCCACCAGGTGCTCAATCACTGGTTCAGGCCATGACTCGGCATTTCTGCTGCAGTGTGGCATCAGACTGTGGGCTGGGGAACAAAACACCAGGCCAGCAGGTTCCAGGGCTGTTTGTTTCTGTATCTTTGGATGATCCTCTGTTTCCAGATATGGCTTTAACTTTTTTAATTCCTACAGTGCTCATTTGGAAGCTGGGGGCTGTGTGTAGGCTGTATGTTGGTCAAAATAAAATCTGAGGCCTGTCACACATGTATCTTTGTTTTTACCAAAGACAAAATGAGGCAACACTTCAACTTTTGACAAATGATTTACACAGAGATGTTGCCATGTTTTCACATCTTTACTTGTTTGAATGTTCTGCCACCAAAGCTGCTGCCCTGGTTCCATCATCTCAGTCTGGTGAGGGCCCTACAGTTCTGCACGTAGCCCATGGCACAGCGGCTGCCGCATGCACAGCCCCCAACAGCCTCGCACTGCCAGGAGAAGCTGGGGCAGTTCTCGCAGAGGCAGCTCCTGCAGTACCCAGCACTGTGGTGTCTGCAGTATTCCTCAGCATCCAGAGACTGAGGGTTGTGGGGCAATTTTGAATGACAAAAATGAAGTACAAAGCAGAAGATTCTAATCCCCGTGATCAGAACTTCAGACCGTTTGAAAAACGAACCAGATATTTTCTAAGGCTACAAGCATGCAGGAGGATGTGAGGGAACGTGAGCTCCAGTTCATCTTAGAAAATATGAGATTTGAAAAATAATCAGTTTCATGAGTTTGGATCCTTAGATTACTTTGAATTCTGGCCAAATCCCTCCACATTATCAACACCAAATGTGTGATGCTATTTGCATGAAGGAGAAAAGCTTTGACTCCACAATATCCAGAGTATGAGTTATGGCTGAATATTAGTTGCCAGTAGATACGGAATGAAACAATACATTAAACTCTTCCCTCAATTAATCTGCTGGAAAAGGAAAATCATAACATTTCCATCAGAAGTCCCTTCCAATTGGCTAAAGACTTTTCTTTTCCACTACAAAGAGCTCAGTTTTGGATCTCACCATATCCCTTTGTGGGCTGACAAGTTCCTTCAGCGTCAGCCAGGAGAACTCCGAAGGGCTTTCTTTTTGTTTGTAGGGGCCATAGGGAAGAGTTAAATATCTAAGTAAGTGTGCTATTAGAAATGGAAGAAGAGTGGAGAGCCTTGAGGTCATTAGATCTCAACATCAGTGCAGAGCACCATTAGGTTCTCTGTGTACACTTAGATATATATACACATATACACGTGTACATATGCATACATATCTTTAAATTTGATGCTTGCTAATAAGTTTTTCATGTGTTGTGGGTACATGAAATCAGAGGTGTGTTTGTGAAGGCACATCTCCATGACACTGGTCAGATAAATGGCTGACTTTTTTTTTTTTTTTTTAGTGGGAAGCAAGTTACCTTGTCTATCTACATATAGCATTTGATATCCTATATTTATTATTTACCATTTACCACCAGAGCCAGCTCATTCCATGCCCAATTAGCTGCTATAAGAATGATGTATGATTGGACTCATTTTTCCCCGTGGCAGTGGAGCTCTGAATCGAGATCTCTTAAATTATTAATTTGTGTGTAATTGGGAAGTGATAGTTTAAATGTATGGTTGTTATCCTGTTGTCTAGTGTTAAGTCTGCTAAGAATTTATAGAGAATGCATCCTGTGTAGAAAATAGGGCATTCATTATAACTTTTTTCTTATGTGATTTTAAACAGATATGGGGTATTTTTCAAAGGTTCTTCTTTTGTGAAGGCCAATCACAGAGTTTATTTCCTTTTGTGTACAATTTATGGTGACTGGCTGCCCTTAGCCACTGCACCAGGAGTGCGTAAATGGGCTTTTTATCTCCAGAGCACCATCTTCCTGCACGCTGCCCTGGGGCCAGGCTGGGGGCAGATACATTGCTTTAATGAAAATGAGTGTATGTCTGGAGAGATGCTATTCTGTCTTGGGCAGTGTGCTGTCTGAAAAGAGTTTTACAATATGTTGGCAGGACAGCCCCAGTGCATGTGCTGCCAGTGGGATCATGGCTGCGAGAGCCATGGGTGCAGCAGCTGCTCTTGGGCAGGACAGATACAAACCTGTTTTACCCTGCTGGAAGAGGAGCATCAGATCATGCATTTCAGCAAGAGAAGTGACTGTAGCAAGCTCTTCTGAGAAGAACTGAGTTGAGGAAGTAGACTTGTAATGCACACCTGAGGCAGCATTAAAATACGTGGAGTAACAATCTCTACCTCCCAAGCGCATCCTGGCAGTACTTTGGAAGATAATCCTAATGCTGTTCGAATGACCTAACGCGGTGGAGCTTGAGCACGAGCCTTGCATCTTGTACTAGCAGGTCATGTAGGCAGAGATGTGATTTCCAATTACTGCTAGGCAGGAGGGGAGCATCTGAGAGTGCTTGTTTTGTTTTGGAATGTCTCCAGTGGAAGGCGTATATGAAAAGTCTTCTAATGTCTCCTCATCAGGAGGATGTATCATGTATCAGCAGAGAGACTGGGTACTTCCATGGACAAGGTGAGAACATCCAATGAAAAGGCCACAATAGCAGCCCAGCAATCATGGTAAAAAAGTGTTTTTTATTACTGTGCATATTATGGTACAAAACCTGACCATGCCTTCCCAAGGGAGAATTACTATGCTGACTGTGGTGCCTCTTTTCTTTCCCAGCTTTCACCACCAGAAGAGTGGAAAGATGTTACCAGATAAGTTGTCTGTTGTGCTTTGATTTGTGTTCTGCATTACATTCTCTGTTATTTTCCTGTAAATTGTATTGCTGTGAGAAAGAGAGGAAACATAATCCTATGAATAATGCATAATGTGGATGGTTTTTTTTGCTTTTTCGTGAGCAGCATAGAATTTCTGGGAACAATGGACAGGAGAGGATTGCTGGTGTTGCCTTACAGATTTCATTCAGGGAAAGAAGTAATGTTTGAAGGTTGGTATCAGTCATGTGCATGTGGAAAAAGTAAGTCATCGCTATCTATGTCCAATTAGTTACCTCTTGTTTAGAGGGAGTGGAAAGAGTTTCAGACATAATTACTGTGGATGTTATTAATGAAGGTTTTCTTGCACAGTTGGGTTAGATTCTTGTGGCCTTGCTCCTGAGTGTTTGGTGCCATGCCACTGCTCCCTGGCTCAGGCTCCTCTTTAATGGATCCCAGACCAGGCAGTTTCAAGTAACAGCAGATATTCCAAATCCTGAGAGAATAATGAGATATGCAGAGGAATGTCAAAGGAAACTCCTCTGGAAAGGAAAAATAAGGTTAAATGATGACATAGTTGCCAGTGGCATATTTTCATAGCCGTAACAGATTTCGGGCTTATCCAAATGCAGAAACAGGTGAAAATGGAATTGTGCTCCACCACAGAGGTGCTCCGGGCTGAAACACAGTGCTTCGTGCTCACCTGGGCTCTCCTAAGGAGTTTGTTCCTGATATTCTATGGTGGTTTCTCCAGGTGATTTCTTTGTGTTTGTTCTTGTCAGCTCTCCTCAAACAATTAAAAGGCACTTGTGTCTCTCTTTCCTGTTTTTAATCACTGTTTCTGTTCAGCTGTGAAGGGAAGAGTGCCATGAGGAGCTGGAGCCAGACACACCGTGCCAGGAGCTGCGAGATCTCTGCTTTACTGCCGTGGCGCTCCTGCTTTGCCTGCATCCTTAGGATGTCACCATCACCTCCAATAAGCTTTGTTCTGCTTTGTGGGTGCTTTGTCTTTTGTAGATCCTGTGCCCCAATGACATTTGTGACCTGCCAGAAAAAAATATATCTATTTCCCCAAGTGTTCTGGAATTGTTTATGTGATAAAGTGTTGGTCTGCAGGGAGCTGAAGGGAAAATGCCAGGACGACCTTCCTACTGTTGGCAGGAGGATGACCAGCAGCAAGTGCCTGGCAGTCTCTAATTGACTCATTAGAGGTCTCTGTGGGTGTGCTCACAGGAGAGTAGGCACGTCTGTACTGCCTCCGCTGGTGAGAAGCACGGATGTCAGGATGGCAGTGCGGACAGGACTGGGGTCCCAGGTGGTGTGGGCCAGCCCAGGCATCACTGGATGTGGGGTGCTTCCACAGCTCAGACAGGCTGTGGGTCAGTGAGAGCTGGGGAAACCATGCCAGGTCAGGACATTCCTGCAGTGACTCTGCAGGAATCAAAGAGCTTCATCTGCCAGCAGGACAAGGTGATGCTAAGTTGTGCTGAGCTGCCCTAGGCCAGCCCACTCCAGTGCAGCAGGTTGCCACGTTCCCTGTGCCTTGCTTACAGAAATCTTAATACATGCTATTAGAAATTGTAAGAACAAAGAGTTTGAGCACAGTTTATATTTTGCTTGAGCACTGCAGTGGGTCTCAGCTAATTCATCAGCAGTGGTTCGTTCTGCTCGAAATCCTAGGGAATGGCTCCTCTCCTGGGGCATTTCTTCCAACTTAATTGCCAAGTTATAGTGAAATACGAGGTTCGTTGTTGTCTGCTGGAGCACTGGGATTCTGTTTTGTTGGCACATTTTTCATGACCCCATGTCAGCAGCATAACTAGGCTATGAGATAATTTGTATGCTGTAGACGAGCAGCTGAATGCATCTTCTCCAGAGAGAAAAATAAGTTTGATCAGTCCTGCAGCGTTAATTAGGTAAAACTGAGAAATAATTTTAATTTTGTAGATTAAATGATGTCAGACCATGTAAGATGTTAGTAACTGCTATGCAGGTGGAAATTGAAATGGTCAAAACTGGCAAAGTGAGACAATAAAAATGAGAAAAACAGTACCTGTGTTTGGAAAAAAAGAATACTACAGCTCAAAAGGCCGTATAAAAACCAAAAGGAAAGAGTGGTGTGCTCTTATTTCCCTGCTTCAGTGCTTTAGTTTTACAATAGCTTTCCTCTCATTTCCTAATTAAGCAGTTTTGAAGTTGTGAGAAAGGACAACTGCCCTGTTAGCCCAGCTCCTCCTCCTGGTACCGTTGCAGGTGTCCCGGTGTTGCATGATTTTGGATGCAGTAGGTTTCGTTGGAGTATTGTTGGCAGCAGGGATGAGGATTAAATGGCATAGGAAATACAAAAGAAGCAGATTTGTAATGATGTCTGCTATCTCTCTATCTCTCTGGGATGTATGTTGCTTTAAGGGGCGATGAAGGATGGATTCTGTGCCAGCTTTTGCCCTGCACAAATCTCTCTGTGCAGAAGGTAACTGCGTACAGTAAAAATCTTTTTATTGGGAAGTGCAGCAGTGACCAGCCTGGCAATGCAATTCTCTGGCTTCCTGGAAAACAAGCGTTTCCATGGGAGTATTAGAAATCCTCCCCAGGAGCTGAAGCTGCCAAGGCTCATTGTGCCTGATCCCAGCAGCCTGGTCGAGGAGGGACATCAGCTCCTGCTGGTCACCACAGAGCTGCAGCTGGGGAAACAGCTCACAGACAAGGTCCAGTCTTTGTTTTGTTTTCAAAGCATTTTGCCTTTTGTTTCTTATTTCTGTGGTCCCTGCCATGTCAGCCCAGGATCCTCTGTGGCCAGAGGTCCTGCTCTGCTCACTGTTGGAGGCTGTTTCCTTCACCAGCTGCATAGCACAACTGTTTGTGCAGCTGAGCCATGGTGCACCTAAACTTAAACGTGAAACTCACAGCATGACAGAATCATAGAATCATCAAGGTTGGAAAAGACCACCAAGATCATCTACTGCAACTGTCAGCCCATTCCCACCATGCTCTCTCAAGCACGCACCTCAGTGCCACATTTAACCTTATCTTGCAAACCTCCAGGGACACTGACTCCACCACCTCCACGGCAGCCTGTGCCTCTGCCTAAGCACTCTTTCTGAGAAGAGATTTTTCCGGATATAAAATGGTGGGAGAGTTGTTGAAAACTCTGCTTTGGTGCCTACCATATGCATCTTGGTAGTCACAGAAGAGCTTCGTCTCCATACCTCAATGTCCTACATTGGCATGAGGTACCTAGTGCCACTGGCTGAAGGTCTTTGGGCCGCCATTCTGTGGCACATTCACCAAAAAGGAAAAGAAAGGCGATCATGGCATTAGCATGTAGCAAAACCTGAGAGGGAATTTACCCAGGATTGTTTCCTATGACATTTTAAACCAAAGAAGGTTGGTAAGATTTTGTCCAGTGGAGTAATACATGTTCAACAGCAGAAAGAGGAGAAAAGCAGTGAAGGTAATAGGCTTCATTTTTCAGAGCTTCCTGACCCCATTCTCATTTGTTGGGACCTGGTTTGAAGTTCGAAGAGACCCACAGTGAAGACACAAGATCTCACGATGCAAATAAGAGAAAATGAGTTTAACGAGTACTGCATGCTCTACATCCCATAATTTTACCACTGAACTCTCAGACTTCTCGAAACTACTCTGAAATTGGCAGCCTAGACTTAATATTTTCTACCATTTTGCCATCACATGCAATTTTAGTTCTCAAGTGACTCCAATTTTAAACTTTCAGTGATTTAAACAGCTGCACTGTGCACAGATTCAAGTGAGGACATGCTTTTGTAATCAAGCAGCCCAACTCCAAATTTTATGGTTTGATGGTTACTGTGCCATTCAAACTATGCCCCATTACACAGAAGTGCATTCCTTTGATTTTACCAAAGAGACCATAAATATGACAAAAAGCATAGCTGGAAAACATGATTTCATGCCTGGATTTTTCAGCTCCTTTTTAATACAAAGAATAAATAAAGTGATCTCTGAAAGGGGCGTCTCTTTGCACCAAATTATGTTTGGATTGTTTGCATGGCTAGCAGAGCTCATTGTTAGTCTTTCTAGAAAACAGCTGTGTGTAACAATGTTTAGGAAAAGAGTTTTCAAATCCAAAGAATGAGAGTAAGAGCGTAACTTCCCATTTCAGTAGTTTAACATTGTGGAAGCTCAGAGCATGGGGGGAGGAAGCTGATCTGCTTGATATAAAAAATGTAGATGATGTTCCATAATGCATAAATAAAACTAATTGTCAGCAGTTGTGTACTTGGCAAACTTGGCTTATTGCTTGCAAATTTCTTACTGTATCCTTTCCTTTTTCCCCCAAGGTGATGCAATGTTTTCATCTCTGAAAACCTGGTTTTGAGAAAAGATTTGACTCCAAAATGGAAATCTGCTTTTGATTCAACATTAGGTACTAGCAGACAGAACTTTTCAGTCCTATTTCTTCGATTACTGCAGCCTTTCTTCACAAAAAGTCCCAGTGCACATTGCCCAGTGCATGTGCAGTGTCTGGTAAAGGTTACCCAGGTCCCAGCATTCATTTGCCACCAGTAGAAAACAGAATCAATTCAATCAAAATTCGTAAATAAAAATGAATAGCTATGCCATCTGGTGCTAGTGATGCAAAACATACAATAGTATGCACAGGTACAATAATTGAGAATTTAATTTGGGTAATTAAGTTTAATACATAGTAAAATTTTATAGTAAACATTTAAAATGCTCCTAAAAATGTAAGTGCTTATTTTCTCAACGTTTTATAGAAAGGTACTCATTACAAACACATCTATTGGGTAATTTTGTACTGTGAGTTTTTAGGTAAAGTACTGACTCACATCAAAGCCTGAGCACACTGTTGGCAAGTGACTTCAGCTGGTGTTGGATTAAGGCCAGGAGGCCAAAAGGCAAGCTTTAAAAATGTAATTATGCTTCTGAAAAACTCAAGTACTTTTTCTTGCTGACATTTGTGATTTTTATAATGAAAGAAAAGAAAGGAAAGGGAAAGGGAAAGGGAAAAGGGAAAGGGAAAGGGAAAGGAAAAGGAAAAGGAAAAGGAAAAGGAAAAGGAAAAGGAAAAGGAAAAGGAAAAGGAAAAGGAAAAGGAAAAGGAAAAGGAAAAGGAAAAGGAAAAGGAAAAGGAAAAGGAAAAGGAAAAGGAAAAGGAAAAGTCTGTATTTCCCCTCCCTTCTCTCTACTTTCCACCCTTAGCTTGCTTGGTGCTTCCTCAAGTGGTGAACCTGGTATCTGGGAACATTCCAGCAGCGTTCCCAACAGCCAAAGGCAAACTGGCCCCAGGTTGGATTCCTTAACCCGCCAGCACTACTCTCCTGGGCGGCAGCATGCTGCCATCCCAGCACTGTCTGGCTGGGGCAGGTTGGGTGCTGTGAGTGCCAGAAAGAAGATGAAGGGTGGAGTGGAGGGACAATTAAAGGCTCAATGCAGTTCTCCATCTCTGCTTTCCACAATTCCTTAAGATGGGCTGGTGGCAGTGCCAGTATCAAAGGACATTTGCTGAGAAGGTCAAGACAAAGGCTACGGTGAATCAGACCCACCAGTGACTTGCAGCACTGCTGGGGAATGGGCTGAAAGCCCATGGGAGACCACTGAGAGCATGTGAGTAGATGGGCTTGACAATACTGAAATTTGGGTGTTGTTGCAAGATTATTAAAAGATAATGTAATAACAATAAAGTTTGGCTGCAGATTAATGCCTTTAGAAATTCGAGATACTAGTAGTAATTTGCTGAACTGTTTATTGGTTAAGCAGAGCTTCAAGGCTCAGTGTGCACTGTTTCACCATCAGCTCACTCTAGAGCATCAGGAATTCTTGTCTGGAAGCAGCTGAGAGGCGCCTGGTGCAAACAGGATAATGCCAGAGCAAAACCCAAGGCAAATTGTGCAATTTTACATTGATGTGGGTAAGCAGCCAAAAATTCTTGTGTGTACTTCAAGCATAGCAAATACTATTTTTTTCACAGACAGAAATGTTAAGAAGACACAGTAAAATGCAATATGAATCCCTTCTATAATCTGTTTCATGCATTATCAGGTCTTTGATAGTGGCCTGAACTCCAGGCATCAGACGATGTCTCTATAATGCTAGAACCTGCCCACTGGAGGACTTTTTTTTCTGCAATCTCACGAGTCTGCCCTGAAATATGAGTGTTTATATCTTTTAAAATGTATTTACCTCATCCAGGGCCATCTGATATTCTCGTTTTCCATGGATATGCCTAATTTGTCTGTGAATCCTATTAAGCTATTTGATTGCAATGATAACATGTGGCAATGAGTTAATAGGTTGTGCACATGCTGTGCAACTCTTTTTTTGGAAATCAGTAGTAAATCTTTAATGATGTTAAGATCTGTTTGTTCCTTCATGCAGAATTCCTTGTTCTGATCCAGGGAGAAGGGATAAAGCTCATCCCATTCTTTTCTTGTCTGCCATTATTTATGCAGCTGAATGTGCCCTTGTGTTTGTGCCTGCCCCAAATTACAAACTTAACATGTCACCACTGAGTTTTATTTTCTTCTTGGAGGTCTCCAAGTTCTGCTCTATACTGTCTGCAACAGCAATCAACCACTCAGTCTGGGTTGCAATAAAACTCTCAATATTTCTCTTATATGGGTGCTTCCATTCTAGAAATATCCTCTGGCACAGTGCTGGAAAAACTGCCAGACTTACACCAGTGGAAAAGTTTGAAGTTATGCAGAGCATTTTCAGACTCGGTGGTTTGCAAGCAATTTCTCATGCTCGGTGAGCATCAGCAGAAGAAACATAGCACAGTTCCTGCACTGACTGGATTCCCACAAGCCCTGGACACTGATGGGCAGCGCATTTTGGGGCAATGCTTGTTCCTGAGTTTGGCCAGGAATACTTTGTAAAAACCTCTCCTGGGTGACAAATATTCTTGCTCTTCAAGCTCTTTTTCACCGAGAAGAAATTACTTTAGAAAATCAAGCACTCCAAAGTTCAGAAATGTCAAACATAAAGCTATTTGGACATCATGAATTCAGCTCTATTTTGTCAGTGAGTGGCAGGCACATTGATTACACACATCTGTTTGGTGAGTGCATGGTATTACAGCACTCAGGAAGTGCTGAAGGCATTGCATGAAGGCTGTTCTTGTCACTGTAAGCCCTGCTAGCAGTCAAAGACATGTAGGTAACAAATGAGGAAGCCGAGATGTGATCAGGAAGGAGAGCCCAGACTGATGGCAGAGACTTTTGAATGCCAGACAAAAATATAATGCAAAAGTAGACCCTGAAAGGGCTTGTGTCAGGAGCAGGAAACCCTGAAATTGAAATAATATAGTAAGGAATTGAGCTGGGGTAGATGTACACGTCTTTGTGGAAAGCTACTTTTTGTTGACACCATTACTTGACCTATTGACTCCTTAATGGTTTTCATCACTTGAGTTTGCAATGCTGCAGCACTGGGGGATGGCATTTTTCACTGCTTCCTTGAGCACTGCTGATGTGTTTGAACATCATCTCTACTCCTCAGGAGAACGCTCCTCCTTAATATTTCTCTGACAGTGGGAAATCAGGAAGACTTATCTGCTGTGCTCATGTGCCAGTTTCTGAGAGACAGGGCACTACAGCTAAGAGTTGAAGCCTTCCACTGTACCAGTTTTGAGATGGAGTCATCTGCTCCCATGAATATAATATGGAGACAGTGCAGGTAGACAGTTGTGAGTTATAGTGGAAATAGGGTTTTTGTTTGGCTTTTTTTTTTTTTTTTAAGAAAAGGTTTTTATAGGAGAAGTCAGGAACACCCAGACTCCTGATTTGTCCAGTCTTGGTGCTCTGTTCTACAGCTGGATCCTTTCAACTGGGTATGACTTATCTTTGGCTTTCATCCAACTGCCTGAAACCCTATCAAAGCCATAAATATCACCTCAGCCCTTGAACTGGACCTCAAGGAGATGAAAAATCCCTCCATCCTCTGAAAGGCCTCTGAAAGGTATGATATGCAAACAGTTCTTTTCTTTGACTGTGGAAAATAACTGTTTTACCAACAACAGATCCATGTACAGCTAAATACAAATCCCGAATCTGTTGTTCGAACCCTGCTCCTAGCTGACCGAAATAATGAGTCTGCTGTATAATGGTAAGTCTTATCTGTGGTGTGGTAAATCAGTCCAAAATTCTGTAAGAGTTCCCCTGTGGTGTGTTATCTTGGCAATAAGTCATCTCAAGCCATAGGAACAGAATAAATTAATGAAATTGCTGTAACCATACTGGAGAGATGAAACTCCATAATCTCTAACACCAATTCATTTATTCACATGCTTATGCATATTATTTATATATATACATGTGTATATTTTAAACATGCAAATATATGTATACACATATATATATATATATAAAGGTATAAAACATGTCAGATATACAGGTTTATGTGCAGAATGCTACTTCTTTACCACATTACAAAAATGTTTCACAGTACTTTGTTGCTCTTATCAAGTCTGCTTTTGTTCATAACCTTGAATATTCATGTTTTCAACTGGAATGTTTTATAGCAAGCAGTAGTCTTCTCAATCATAAATATCAGTAGGTTTGAAATAACTATGAAAAAAAGTTTTCATCTGTTGCCATTGATAGTGGGTGTGTCTCTTTTTATATTAATGGACAAGAGAGAAGTTAGTCTGGCATAAATTAACATCAATTCATTTGGCAACTTTTTAATTTTGTACCCTGCTGGAACAGTTGAGTGTACATATTTGAAAAGTACTATAGACACAAAAGCTCTGCCAGTTTGTCCAACAAAAGTATGCTCCCTGTTTTAGTCTTCAGTTACACTATTGGCATTAAATGGCTAATCTTGATAAAAACAAGTACAGAAAATCCCTACTTTCTCCAATAACAAGCAATATAACATCTCCTGGTGCATCCTCCTGCAGCCCAGGGCCAGATGCTCTCTGTATTGGCCCCACTGTGCTCGGTGCATAAATACGTTTCTCAGTGCCATACAGCCAAGCAAACCCTTTACAGCTGCTGCATATTCCGGCAAAAGCATTTCCTATGGAGCTCTATTAATTACAAATTGAAGGCATCCACATATTCAGGATAACTGCAGCATTTTCCTCTGGAATGCAGGAGATATTTGGCATTACCAGCTTCAAAGAGGGGGAGAGGAGGAGGAGGAATTTAATTCTGCGTATGTATGAGGTAATGTCAATTCCTTGCAGTCAGGAGACTGGAGCTTAATTGATATCATATGGCTAACAAACGTACTCCAAAACCAGCCTCATTTGATCGCTTTTTAATAACTAATAACTCTCAGTGGGAGTCCAAAATATGTACATCTATAAAAGCCTGCTGGAGCTGCCTCCCTCGCCTGCCAAGATCGCTGTTACTGAAACAAATGTGTACCTTCAGCAGTCCTTGAGCAGACACCAGCC
Source organism: Tympanuchus pallidicinctus (assembly GCF_026119805.1). Taxonomy (NCBI): domain Eukaryota; kingdom Metazoa; phylum Chordata; class Aves; order Galliformes; family Phasianidae; genus Tympanuchus; species Tympanuchus pallidicinctus. The sequence goes on along the minus strand of NW_026294739.1, from coordinate 9,136,547 downwards.
CTGGCTGGACACGTACGCTGTCCTCCCGCTGCGGCCGGGAGTGTCTGGAGGAGCCGCATGCGGTGCAGGATGCATCCCGCTGGCCGCCATGACCTGCCCGCCTGGGGCTGGCGTTGGGCCGGGCCCGCGGCCTGCCGTGTCCCTCCTGCCCTGACTGCTTGGGGCAAACGAACGCGTCTGCCTTGGCTGCAGAGCTCAGGGCAGCCAGTGAGCTGTCTGGATGTGCTCTGCCGTGAATTGCTTTTCCCGCGTGTGAGCCGCAAGGACTCCTCCAAGTTACAGGTGGGAGATCAGCAAGGGCTCTGCTCCCAGCCCTGGGCACCATGCTCCTCAAGAACATCCCTGCCTGGCCTCCGGCCCAGCGCAGCGTCAGAGCTGTGCTGGGCACCGCTGTATACCTGTGTTTGTTTGCCCTACGTGTGTGTCTCCACATCCTCCTGTGTGCCCCGGCCCCAGCGCCCAGCAGCTGCTTAGACAAACACTTCCTCTGGCACAACCAGAGCTGTGCATGGCAGTGTGCACGCACAAATGGCACGTACTGATCACAGCTGGCAAAATCACCTTTTAAAGGCAGATTTCAGGCTTCACTTTGTGTTTTAAATGAGGGGCAACAGAGAAAGGAGGGCTGGTATCACATTCTGTTTCATGAAGTGCCCTATGGGCAAGTTGGAGCACTGACAGTATTTTCTGCCTTACACGGTATTACGTGCTCAGGGAGTGTTCAGTGCCACCCAAGTTAGGAAAAAGCAGGATGAAATTTCCAACAACTTAATCTTCTCTTTGTGTGGTGCCTTTTTCTGTAACCTGTTAAGCTGAATATTGCACTGGGACAGAAGAAAAGCAAATGCCATGTTTTGCACAGGCAATGCAGCCAAGCCAAGAACATGCCTGGAAGTGTCAAAGATGGGGGCAGGACATTTCCTCTGCAATTCAGCAGATGGGCAGTGTTGGGGCACTTGGTGTGTGGACTTAAATTTGTAAGACATTCATTATTGGAAAATTGCTTAAGGCAGCATGACTTATCTTGGTAAATTTTAAGGCAGATATTTCTGAATGCTGTCTTGGACATCCACTTTTGTGTGGGTCTGACTGTGAAACAACACAGCTCCTGCCTTAGATCTTCCCATGGCCAGGCTTTGGATGGGTCTGTTTGGTGTCGGCAGGGATTCAGGCAGTTTGTTTGTAACCAGAGCTAGAATTGTGCTTGCAATAATCAGTTGATGTTGGACTTCTGACACTTAACAAAGGAATGCAGAAGCAGCGTTAATTCAAATCAGAGTTTGCAGGAAGGTATCAACATCCATACACTGAAAACAATTACTGAGACTTCTCTTGAGATTAGAGTCTGCCAGAAAGATAGCAAAAATGTGTGTGGACAACTTGATGCAGGATAGAGAAAGAAAAACTAAAAACAGGGCAGGATAATTAATGATGAAAACAAAATTGGGGATTTGTTGGGAAGAAAATAAACACACAGAATCCAGTGATGCTTCTGCAAGTGAGGGATGGTGAGCGGAGCATTTCTATTGTTTTGACGAAGCAGAGGCATTGTTTTAAAATTAGTAGAAAAATGATTAACTTTCAAATTTTTGTTGCAAAAAAAAAAAAAAGACAACAACAACAACAACAAAACAACACAGAATGTCACTGCTAGAAAAAGCAGTACTTTTGTTGCAAAAGTAAAGCAGAGTGGCTGCAGTGCCTGTTGCCTTCCCTCTCCCCCTTCTGCAAAGCAGCAGAGGCAGCAGGCACATCGCAGCACGTCCTCCCTTCCCAATTCTCCCTAGAGACAGAGAAGGTGGCCAATTTGTGAACATAATTCCTGGAAGGAGTGCCAGTAGAGGCTGTGGCCTGTTACCATCAAAACACCTGGTGACTTCATTTTGTATGTATGCTCACTGATATTTCTTCACCTCTGTAAAGCTGCCTTTGATTAACTGCTATTAGGACTCGCACCGAGTTGCACAACACTGACACAGTTACATGTGCAGAGATCCTTCCCTGGGCCCCTGGTTTGCCTGCTTCTCCCCATCCACTGCAGCACACACTGGCCAGCTCAGAGTGACTGTGTTTTTTGTTTTAGAGAATTAGATAATCAGAAGGCATTGTTGTTTCATAAAAGTCCATGAAAAAAGAAAACACACACACACACAAAATCAACAAACCAAGGAAAAGATATTGCAATAGAATATTAACATGTTCTGAAACAGTTTAGTTTTCTACTTCAATAACTACCATTATTCAAAACACTGTAGAAATTGCTTACTGCTCTTCAAAACACTCATGACTTTATGGAAGTTAGTACTGAAGCAAAAATGGTTGGTTATTGTAACAGATGGCTTCGAAAAGCATCTAGGTGAGAGCTGAAATGCACTGTATGGAACAACAGATAACCCAGTATCAGTGCCCTACTGCAGGCATAGTGCTGCTGTAGGGAAGAATGAGAACAGGAGTTAATCCTCAGGCCTTTGCCATAAAGTTTGGGTCTTGCTGCAGATAGGAACCGCTCAGCAAGCACCAGTATGCTGAGTTCATCTCACTGTTTGTAATTAAGACCTCCTAGGCTCTCCTGCACCTGCAGTGGTGGCTGTGGGCAGGAAAACTGCTGCCACCTCCAACACCAGCTGTGCCTGCCTCCCAGCACAGTGTCAGTCCTGCAGGCCATCTCCTGCCACAGCCCTATCCTTGCTGCGAGCTCAGACGTAGCACTGTGCACTTAATTGTTTCCATCTCTACAATAAAACGATGCAAAAATTCCTGCAACTGAGCATACAAAGGCACTCGTAAAAAAAGTCTATTAATTTTTATGCCTCATAAATGTAAGCCACAATTCACTTTAAGCTTGCTATAAAAACATTTCTCTTAAAATTTAAGTTTATAGGACACAGAACAAATAGGATTTCAGAAAAAAAATGTGGTTTCTATTCTCATGAGAACTCTATTATTGTTAATTAATAATTCTGTTTTGCCTTTCTTTGTTTTCAAGGGGAATACTGCCAAAGAGCTGCTGGTTTAATGCTTTTCTTTGATAAATATTTTATCAAATAGTAATCACCATCTTGTAATGCAATTGTAGAGTTTACAGCTGTTACACACTGAAATCTAATGCAACTGAAAGAAGCAAAAGCAGAATGAGAAATTATCAAGCCTTTACATTTTCAGAGGGTTTTGAGGAGTGCATGATATTAATTTCCACGGTAGCCAAGCAGCGTGGTGCTGCTGCTGCCAGCTATTTTGCTGAGTGGCAGGATCAGCCTGCTGGTGTTTAACCCCACTTTTAATTATTTTTTGGGAATGTGACCATACGACACAGCAGTGCTCATGAAGGTGCGGTGCTCTCTGGCTGTCAATAGAGCCCTGCCAGGAGGGAATGGGCCCCGGCACCCCTGTTGCTTGCCCACAGCTCCATGAAAGCCATGGGGCTGCCCCCATCACCAGCTCAGCACACAGCGCCCAGCCCAGTGCAGAATGGCTCTGAGGGTGGTAGGACTGGGAGCACGCAGGGTGTAGTTACAGGCTGTCAGAATGCGGGCCTTAGGGCTGTGTATTAATGCAACAATTCTACCTACAACAAAACAATCATTTTTCAGAAGTGCTGAACTCCCACAGCTTTCAATAGCCTTAATTTTTGTTTGGCGCTCTAAATATCAGAAGGCTTTCCTTTCACTGCCTCAGTCATGTGTCAAAGAGCCTTCAGCCTAACTGCTTCAGGATGGGTTCTTTTGTTCTGTTGAAGCTTGCAAGCTATGTGGCTTTGTTTTTCCCTTCACTATTCAGAAGAATGGCACTGTTAGCATACAGCACTCCCTGTACACACAGAAGCCCCAGGGCAGGCCCTGCATCATGCTTCAGCTCACTGCAATGGTCATGCCTTACTCCATCTTGGCTATGGTAGAAGCCTCCAAGCTTTCCTGGTCCTATCTGGTCCTGGGCTGCCAATATACTGTTCAGTAGAAAATTGAGGGCCTAAGAATGATGCTTGCTGCGGAAAGAAGGGTCAAAAGAAAGTGAGCAGGACTTGCCCCTGTGCAGACAGCAAGAGCAGTGGGTTTTATATACATATGAAGCAAACAGAGCTGCTATAACAGTTCACAGGACCAAATCCTGTTCCAGGATAAAATAACTTCCAAAACCTTTGGCCCAAGTTTATGCATTTTGGGGTGGAATTCAGAAAAAAAAAAAAAAAAAAAAAAGAAAATACTGATCAGAAAAAGTGAACACACTACTGAGCTGACAGAGGGTTTATCTTTCCCTCATTTTATGGTTCTTTTGCCGAAGGGAACCTTTTATCATAACTGTACCAGTACTACTTCCTTCCCTAAAGGCTACGAAAAGGTAGATTACATTGCCCATCACCCAGCACTTCATTCTGCTGAGTTTCCAAACACCTTGGAACTATCAGGTGCAGGACAGCCCCAAGCTCCTATAGTGCTGTCCCAGCAGCAGAAAGCAAAGCCTGTGGCCGGCTCCATGCTGCTCTCAGGGGGCTTGAATAAGATGCAGATGACTGAAGAATTTTACTATTGCTTCATTCAAATGCTGAACTCCTAAGCCATGACAACCAGCCCCTGCCCACTGTGGGTGTCTGCGTTTGGCAGCTGGGGAGGATGTGGGTGGAAGAAACCTTGCAGAGCAGATAGGCTCAGAATGAAACAGTTTCTGAGATAATCTTTAATCGTCTCCGTGTCCTCAGGGTGATAAGGAACCAGCAGCCACTTTGCACTGCTAAATATTATGCATCCAGCATTGCTACACCCTGCAGCTGAAGCCAGATTTTAGAAGTGTTTATATACCTAATTCCTTCTAAAATCAATACTTGCTAGTTAACACATGTATTTATCTTCACACACATTCAGAAACTGTGTACTACTGAAGCACTGCACAAACACATTCCTTGGTCTCCAGATGTTATTTATAAAGGCAGAGAAGTTGGAGAAGATCCTACAGCTGGATCTGTGCACCAGAATCCTGCCTGTGGGTGCTGGTGCTGGAGGTGCAGACACAGCTTCGGCCCTTCTGCAGGTGGGCAAGTGACCTGTCTGTGTCCTTCCCCCCTTCAGTTTAACCTTCTCTGTGTTGAGGGTAGGTTTATAGGTCTGGGGAGCTTGACAACACTTTTTCCCCTTACATGCTTTTGTTAATTCTGTGCTGTGTAAAGGAAAATGGTGGCCAAGACAGCAATTGGGCTTCGGTGTTCCACCCACCTCCTGAATATTTCCAAGGGAAGTGTCAGTCCGCCTGATGTTGAATGGTTTTTCCATTCTCAATAGCAAAGAACAGAGAATGAAGTTCTCTCCCAGCTGAAAGGAGATGACCTGGGTGTAGCTAAACATCAACATATAATGCCCTGAATTATGCGTTAAACTGCACGACAAAGCCTGAAAGCAGGTGGTGATTGCTTATAGTGCAGAGTGGAAACAAACACAAAATGAGCAAAATGTTCTTGTGGGTGTTAGCAAGGGAGGGCTTCTCACTGCATACTTCTGTCAGAGATATTCATTTGCTATTTCATGCCTGGGGATGATTTTGCCCTAATGATTCCTCAGAGCTGAACTACAGGGGGCAGTGGCAGAATTCTGCAGGTGCTGGCTGCAGGCACAGAGGTGGCTGTTCTGCTTGAGGAATTGACAAGCAGCACCTGGTGCTGCTCCTCTGCTCAGCTGTGGCTCTGATGGTGGCTGCTGGCAGAGAGGATGCTCTAGCCTTTGCTTAATAATAATTAATATAGAACGTAATGAGAAAAAAGCTCTCCTTTCCTCCCTCAGGTACACACTATCAACCTTTTTTATGGTGTGACAAGAAAATTATAGCAAGACATAAAATTCAAGCTTTGACTACTGCTTGTGCCATTCCGCTACTGAACAGATTCCAAGAGCAACGGGCATCCAGGTTTAAGAACAAGACCTCCTTTGCCTGCCCTCCCTGAGTGGGCTACAGGGACTTTGCACATCCCGGCTTGCGGCAATGCCCTGGCATGAGGCCTTGCTTCCCCCCGCAGCACAAGTGCAGGCAGATTGATGCCGAGGAGTTGGAAGGAGAGCCACAAATCTTGCCTCAATTACAGCCAGGACACTCAATCTGCTGCCTTGCCTTCCTATTGATAATATCTGGGCAGTAAATTATCATATCAAAGGAAAAAAAATCAAAGCGGCAAAGTGATAATCATCTCCAATTCCTAGTGAATAAGCAACTAATGAGAGATTTAATGTACTGCAAATGCAGGAGGTACAAAAAAATAATTACAGACCTCTGAGAAAAATGGCAAACTGTCAAAGACTTCTAGGAAAAAGGAGGAGAAAGTTTTTCGAGTAGTGCTTGTTATATGGAAAACTGTGGAGCCACCACCCCTAACAACAATAGATGCATTAGGAAAATTATACTCAAGCACATGCACTTGGTGTGTTTCCTTCTTCTGTGTGTTCTTTAAATCGCGTTTCAGCAGGACACCGTCATCTCTTTTTCTTGTAGTAAAGATCATTTCCCTGGTTGCAGGAAAAGTCAAATTTCTCTGCTGATGTTTTGGAATGGATAACAGTGCAGGCAGGCATGGAGCCTTCCAGCCTAAAGGGCTGTTTGAAAATATCTGCTGTGAGAAATTCAGCCAACCTGGAGGCAGCAATAGGGAAAATCAAGTGTCTGTCTGTGAACCGGCAATGTGTCTGCCTGGAGCTGGGAGTCGGTGAGCGATAAAGCTGTGATAGACTGCGGCTCTGCCAAGGGGATCTGCTGTGTTTGTAACCCATGGGTGGGTGACATGGTGATCCATGGTGCAGTGTCTGAAAGGAGATGAGCAATGAGACTGAGTCTGTAAGTCAAAGCTGTATTGCATGGGAGATGTGTTGTTGGTGAGGTTTTTATGGCTGAATGTGTAAGAACATTGCACCTTACACGTACCATGCAGCAGGAATCTGTAAGACCAAGCCAGACTCTGGACCTAAAGGGGGGAAGATGGTGCTCAGGTGCTAGATCTGGCTGTGGGGCTGGGCTGCTTGCAGTGGGGACCAAGGTGGGTAAGAGGAAAGGTTTAGGCAGGGTGTGGGAAGTAGACTTGGACTTGCACAGAGTGGTGCTGGAATTAGAAGAAGGCATGATGAACAAATTAATTGGGATGCAAACATGACGGCTCAGCGGCAGCGGAAAGGCAGCTAGGAGCTGTGCTGTAGGAGGGGATGAGGGGCCTTGTGGTGTTTGTGACAGCTTGAGAAGAACAAACTGCTCCCTGGGGAGAGGAAAGCAGCATTTCAGATGTCTGCAAAACCAGTATTTGTCCTTCTGGTGAGAGCGGGTGTGAGGGCCTGTCTGCAGAATCTGGCCCTTTTCCAAACACTGAAAAATATCATCCTTCTTCCAAAAAGCTTATGGTCAAAACCAAAGGAAGACAAAGACAAGTTCAAAAGAAAGAAGATAAATTTAAGAGCATACAATCTTCATAATATCATTAATAGCAAATAATGATTTGCTTGACCTTGGCACTGCTCCCAGGAAGTCACACCAGGATCAAGAATGCAGCAAGATGACGCATTACTCACAGAGATTGTGTCAAGCACCACCTGGTTCCTGTTAGCAGAACGCCTTGCTGACATGGCTCATTCGTTCTTCACTTGACTGAAAACTTATGAATTCATTGCCCGGATGGGGCTTGATGGAACCACTTGTAAACCCTAACCATTTTAAAATGTCTAATAAATTAAAGAAGGAGAAAAACAGAACTCAATAAAATCCATAAAAACGTGGCTTTTCCTTAACATTTTGTAAATTAAATATGTTAAATTATGCTTGCCAAACTCATTTTTTTTCTTTTTTGTTTTTCCATCTGCGTATGGGATGTCTATGGAAACTATTGTTAGGTATATGCAAATACTGTCAGCGCTCCTTTGCTTTTCCTCAAGGACCTTGATACTGGTTGTGAAGCTGGGTTTCTATGAAACCTGTAAGTAAATCACAATAACTGGTTTTTGGAACCAGAGCTTTACTGTCCAGCATATGGGGAGCTAGAACATTTGCAGAGCACCAGATATCCGTGTTTTTGGAGGAGTATGCACTGAACATTTCTTCATTCCCCTAAACAAATGTACAGAAGCATTTTAAATGCTGGCATTCATCCTGCAGCCTCACTATCCCCTCTGATTTGCCTGCTATTGCTGCAAGATGAAATTTTAACCTTGTGGATGAGCAACATTGAGGTGAGCACAGGGAAGATGCCTGAGTGGCAGTTTCATCCACAGAAACCTCTTTCCCCTCTGAAAAGCACCGTTTTATTGCCTTTCTCTCTGATTAGGCACTTTGGACTACTACCAAAGGAATGTGTATATGTGTGGTGTGTACCTGTGCTCACGTAACTCATATATGTGTGATCTTTTCTGTCTACATATCTTCTTGCTGATACTCCCAGACTGTTTTGATTGCTACACATGCATGGTTTTAGCAATGCTAAAATGCAGCTTGAACCAACTACGGATGGCTGTAGAGCCCACTGATAATAATTTGTGTCTCCTGAGGAGTTATTCCATGCTCCTGAGCTGACCCCTGCACAGAAAAGCTCTACTCTAAGTGGCACATATTTTGGTGGAACTCCACTGATTCCAGCTTGTTGTCTTTTGTTGTGCAAAGGTAACTGTTGTAGGTATTTAAGATTGAGTTCAATACATCCAATGAACCTCTGCTCATTTGAATTTGTACCAAAAAGCTTCTCCGTGTGACAACTGAATGAGAGCAACATGGTTCATCAAGTATCTCCACCCACACTATTTCCAGATGATATAAATACATCTCACCAAGTTACTTTTTCAAGAGAAAATACAATACTCTCTAGCCATCAGCAAGCAATTGTGAAGTCAACTGTTTCTTCTATCCTTTAAAAATGCAATTTGGAGCTAATTATTTAAATCAGAAATATGAAGAGGACCACATAATTCCTTCAAAAGCTTGAGACATTTTGCTGTAAGCTCAAAACTAAAGAAAACCTAGCAAAATTAAAACAATCCTAAATAATGTCAGCTGAGGTCTTCTGAAAGGCTGCATTTCTGCAGGAAATTGTAGTTTTCTGTCTTCCAAGACGCAACATATTACTAATAACAGAAACAACAAAGTGCTGAAAATGTTTACAATATCATCCGTAAGATGATAAACAACAGGAACATCATCAGGAACACTGCCAAGATATGTCTCAGGCAGGCAATTAAACAGGGACTGCAATGCTCTTTCTTTATCTCACTGTCTGTTTATTTGTTGGTTTTAAGCAGGGATTACAATTTGCAGATTGATGTACTGTATATAAAATAAAAAAATTCTGCTGGAACACTTCTTTTTTTTTTGCTTAAAACGCTATTTTTGACAGAAGCATTACACTAGAAGGTGTGACTTTCAAATATTCTCATTAATTAAAGCAGTTTCTTAGGGAACCAAAACAGCTATTCTAACCACTGAAGAAAAGCATCCACAGGTGATAGGAACTCTCCCCTGAACATCTGCAGCCAAAGTTCTCTTTCTGTCAGCAACTGCAGTCCTTTGAATCAGGACAAGCATGACAACGGCAGTAGGTATTTAGAAATGTAAAAACCATAAAAACAACCAACCTTTCCCCTAAATTACTATTTCAGACTCCTAAGCTAGATTCACCTTTTACTACTGAAACTCTGCTGTTCTACAAGAGATAAAGGGACAGTGCATGATTCAGGTAGATTTTGTCCAGTTCTTCAAATGCACAGATTTTTCACCATCACTCTGTGTCTTAGTGAAGGTAGTCTGACCTGCCAGAGGAGCTGGAAGTTGTAAAGGGTCGGCAAGCATGTTGCTGACAGCCCTGCATCTCTAGGGAGGCTGATAGAGGGCTGGGGATGTGGCAGGGCGAGGGCTGCTCACAGCGTGGGGCAGCAGCACCCTGCTCAGATGGCTTCTGATTCATTTCTGCGTGCCGCAAGCAGCTGCTTTGCCAAAGAGAACAGAACTGCTTCTGGACAGGAAGCTTCTCTGGCTCCAGTAGCCTCACTGGATGCCACTGCAAGAGGAAATCAGAGACGGTCAGCATCATGCTGAGTGCCTCTGATATCTCTGCTTTCTCCTAAACCCTGGGGATTGTCAGCGCTTAACAGAGACGTGGACTGAAGGAGGTCTGGGCTGGTGAATGATCTGATTCCAAACACAGATTTTCATCTGAAAATCAGAGGTAGTAAATGGGTTCCTACAAAGCTCTTTCTAAAGGCACTTTTCAGAAGAACCTTATTTTAAAGCAACACTAGCCTTGGAAGTAACTTATTACACTTATTTATAAGATGCTTATGAATAATTTACGGTACATTAACTTGTAAATGTGATAGCTTTTGAAATCATTAAGCCCCAGTAGCATGCTTTGAAAATCCATTGGCTGAGTCTCATTATTAAAAGCTAATTAGCTCATTCAACTGGAACATATTTTGCAAAATAGCTACACTATTCTTCTTCTTTATATTCCAACACGTTATATTACTTCTTAAAATATTCCCACAATGGCATAATGGAAATATTCAATAATGAGAATATAAAATTCTGTGCAGGGAATTCTGTTAGATCTTTTAACAGTTTTTCCAAAGCCTGGTGAGGTATTATGATTGTTTTTAAGAGCATGTGATATTATCAATCTGTGACATATACCTTACTTATTTAAGTAATAAACATCATAGTTTATACTTAGGAAGAATATTTCCAAACTGTTAACTTGGCTGCATGAGAAGTTTGGGTGTTTTGGATAACAACGCTCTTCTTGTCTCTAAGAAGTATATACTATGTGAAGTATCCAAACATTCTTTTTTATTATTTTTTCAATATTATTCTTGCCTTCATATTTAAACAGTTTTAAACTTTGGTCCGTTCAAATCCCTATTAACCAGCTTTTAAAGGGTAAACGGCTTTTGTTCTGCAGTCACAATACTACTGCTTTCAAATACATCTTCTTGGACTTCCTGTTCAGATGAAAAAAAGGAGGAATTTAAGCAATTCACAGCAAAACTACAATGTCTGCTGCTGCACTGATGAATGTTTCCCTTTAGGAAAAGCAGTTCTCTTATTAATATAACATCTGGCTTTCATCTTGAGTAAATACAACAACAAAAAAAAGAAAAGAAGTAGAAAAATGTGCATTTTCCAGCATATCAAGCAGACAAAAAGGCCTAATTGACACAAGTAATGTTTTGGCAAGCAAAGCTGCCTAAGAAACTGCTACAAATGACTTTTGGGGACACAGCATTTAAGAGAGCACTTTGTCACTGGTGAGCCCAGAGGAGCGAAAGCAGCACAGATGGTGACCCTGCACAGCCAGAGTGGCTACAGTCAGCAGCCCCCAGGATTCCTCGGGCATGCAAACCACAGCACCAGAACGGCATGGGCTCAGTACTGCCCTGTATCTGCTCTGCCTGAACTTTTGCAGCCTACATCTCCCTTTGGAGGGAGGCTCCGCTGTGTGGCACTGTGTGCCACTAACTCCCATGGGTACTGATGTGGTGACATGGCAGCATCATAGTTCTGTGGCATGGTGGAACAGAAGCATGGTGGCATGATGACATGGTGGCATGGCAGCACAGTGTCATGGGCAGGGTGAGAAGTGCTGCAGCTGGAGCACTGTCATGGTGACAGTGGCTGCTGGTGGGAGCTGAGCCTGTCTGACCTAATTGTGTAGCTTTTCGATTTGAAAGCTCTCCTAATTCAGAACTCTTACATTTATGACTTTGAGAACGATCTAATCTCACATTTAATTTTACTAAGATGTGTCTCTATTTTGAATGCCCTCTGGGCACATTTACAAAACGTCCTATGAAGGCAGAGCCCTGCGACACGCACCTGATGCCTGGCTGCCTGAAGGGCTGCATACATTCCCCCTTTATTAGGTCTGCTCCTGTCAGCCTTAAAACTCTGTGGCTTCACAGCATGCCCCTATAAGGTAAAATTCAATTCCTCTGTTCAACAGAAGGGAAAAGTGGTGCACAGACCAGATAAATTACCTGCCTGAGGACAGAGCATGGCTGGAGAGCAGCAGCATGCCACTGAAACCTGTCTGACCCATCTTGATAAGCCAGACAGCAGCTCTTGGGAGGAAGGTAGCTCCGGCTGTCTGCAGCAACAGAACAGTGCCTTTGTTTAAAACTCTTTCCTGGTGCCAGTGAGCACCAGAGCTGGCCCCCAGCTGCTGCTGCAATGTTAAATATCTCAAAAGATGGCAAAAGCAGCAGATGTGAGGAATTAGCCCACTCAAGGGACTTACGTTTATTGTTTGGTCATTTCACTTGCAATCCGCCCACATTAGCTGTCAGTCTTTCCTTACAGGTAGGAGGCACCATCCTTCTGCCCCTGAAAGTGCTGGCAGAGGGCTGCAGAAGTGGATGGAACAAGACCAGGCCTTGATGGATTTTTCCTCGTACATAAAACCTCATATTGAATTCTTTTCCTCTCGTATATAACCATCTAGTAATCTGAAAGCATTTCTTTCTGTTACCATCCTTCTAGACAATAAATCATTTTTCCCTTTGATGGTGAGAGAATTGATGTTCGCAGTCTATAGATTTGCTGTTCTTTTTGGAAAAATGAAGTCTCAAAGGCACTTTTCTAAGTGCACACAGCCTTTCATAGAATCACAAAATCATTAAGTTTGGAAAAGACCTTTAAGATCATCTAGTCCAACTGTTCACCTACCACCAATACTGCCCACGTTTCCAGATGCTGAGCAGCTCTTTGAAGGCCACCTGCACTCAGGTTCTGCTCACTGCAGAGTGGCCCATCTCTGTTTCCAGGTGGTCATTAAAAGCCAGCTCAGCATTTGGGAGCAGCTTGGCTAAAACCTGCCTGCTGTGAAACAGTGGGATTTGCTTGTTTCACATGATTCTTCTCTGAGCTTTGGAATAACTGGATTTTAAAGTGATATATAAACCCAGATCTTCTCATACCGTATTACCCAAAAGAATCCCCTCTGGCAATCTGGCGTGATGCACTATGCAAGAATGTAACAGCAGCTTACTATCACCAAGCATTCAAAGACAAACCCTATGTAATGCCCTGAACTCACTCAGAATCACAGAATTGTAGGGGTTGGAAGGGACCTCCAGAGATCATCGAGTCCAACTCCTTTCTGCTCGTACAGTATAGGTTTTGTGAACATCAGTTCATTCTTATCAACACCTTCCCTATTCTGAAAGCTTCTTGCAAAATGATTCACTAGTCCATAGAAATCAAAGGGCCTGCATGTCTTTGCAGGGCAGAACCCATTCCCCTTGGTGCAGAGGTTCCATGCTCTGCCTCCCCATAGGCTTGCTGGCATTCTGCTTCCCATTCTAATGCAACAGTGTTGAATGAGGTAGGCTCTGACAGAGGAATTTCCATGCATTTATTCTTATCCCATCATGAATGACAGAAAAATCTCATGGGGAGTGATGAAGCAAGGGGAAGGGGAAGATAACTGAATAATTCTGGTTGGTAATATTCTATTTTCTTACATAAATATTAATAATTTCCCTAGGAATTGCAACTGAGTGCAAACACGGAGTTTATTGGATTTTTTTAAAGCTTATTAGCAGAAGCACAAGCAGGGGAATCTCTGTGACAACTGTGACCAACAGAAAATTAATTAGGATTCTGACTCTAGTGCTGGTGTATTTAGGCTCTTTGCCTCTTTGGATTAAATTGCATTAAACTCTTTATTAAAGAGCAGGCAGCTTGGCACTGGAATCAAGCTCACATCTGCACCTGGATTTTCCTATTAAAAGTGGATAGAGTAAAAAGAATGTTAAATCCTTTTATCTATGATTCAAGACACACCAGATAGGACATAGAAAGTATATTTCCCCTTTTAAGGTTTATAATTGTGGGTATTTACCTACACTGAGTTTGCAGCGCTGTTGTTTCCATCCCTTTGTGCTGTTGCCTCCCCCTTAAAGCTGTGTTTCCTGATTCTGTGTGCACCTTTGGAAAGCACTATTTCTGTATCAAAATATTCTACTGGCTTTTCTTTTAAAACGTTATTAGCAAAGTAGCATTTCTGAGACTGAGGCTTGAGAAGCGGTTATGTGCTAGTTGCAAAAATTTGGATGTCAAAATGTTTGTTGGAAAACCATATTCATTCTTCTGCTCAAGGAGATGGATTAACGTCCTGCTTTCTCACCGAACAACTATGCATCCCGCAGTTAGACAGAAAGGGGAAGAGCACTGGCGAGCTCTGGGTGTGCTGAAGCCCTGCAGCTGCTTTCGATTGCTCTGCCTCAGCTGCAGCCCCAGCACCCAGACAGTGCAGGAGCCCACGTGTAAGAGCAGGGAGGTGAGGTTGCCATGCTCCTGCAGTGCTCAGTGGTGGACTTTTCCTCTTCAGATAAATATATCCTAAGCACCGCCTCGTAGGGCTGTGCCAAGGAGCTGTGTGGTACTGGGTACATCAAGCCCTGCTGAGCAGACTACTAAATACCAAGGGGGATAATGTCTGGTTTTGTTGGATTTGAGGAATCACGTAGCCCATTTTGTGTATAATGGTTACACAGAGGCTTCTAAGCCTTGTAAAATCATTTGAGTCCATGTAGGGGCAAATGCCCCAAAATGTATCTACGTAGCTGAAGAACTGAGAAGAGGCATCTCAGGGTGCCCAGGTGTGATGCTCGTGCCAGTGCATGCAGTGCCCTCCTGTGGGACTCAGCTGGTTTTAGAAATTCTCTTACGCTCAGAAAACATCAACAGCATTGTATCTCCCCAGCTAGCTCTGCTTTCTAGTAGGAGCCAGGCTTTTATTTGCAATACAGAGAAAAGGCATAAGTTAGGACAGGTGCTCCCAGCTGCTTCTGGTTTCCTCCGCACAACCTTTTGGCTGCTGTTTGGCCTTACTGATAGGGGGTAAGTGCTCAGCACATGCCATGGGTTTATGGGGCCTGCCTCTGCCCCACATGCAGCAGAGGCTGCAATTGGAAATCAGCCCTGGTGTGAGCCTCATCAGCAAACAAAGCACTGGCAGGGCAGTGTGTGTGCTGAATGTGCACCTTGTGCTTGCAGACAGAGAAGGTGAAGCCATACAAACCATTCAAATTCAGGTCTATGCTGTAGCCCCCCTGAAAACACTTCCCAAAAGTGTAAGGAACTCCATTAGCATAAGGTAGTGGAAAGCCAGGGTTAAGACTTAAACCTCGCCAAGCTGAACATCGCAATAAATTAAAGCCCAAAACCATGCTGTGCTTTTAATCAAATGTGAACTTGCCAAGGAAAGCTTTGATTCTTCCTCCATGGCTTCCTCTGCATTTTGCTTAAATATGCTCTGGCCGCACTCTGCTGCTGGTTGCTACAGTGTGATGAACACTCTGGAAAGACTTCTGATGCTTTTTGGAGGCATTCATAAATTTCTACTTCTAGTTCTACAATTCAGTAAGTATTTCAGTTCCTGATTCACTTAGGTCTGGCTTTAACCCGACTTGAAATTCTCTAGGCCTCGGGAATGACATTTAATTTTGAAAGAATACCAGTCTTGGTAAGAAAAATGCAGCCCTCATTAAACATAGGAAGGTAACGTGTCATTTGGTTTGTAGTTTAACATTATTCTTTCCTAACAGCTTGTCAGAGGTTTTACTCTTGTACAACAAAAAAGCATTCCTGATCCTTGGTAAAGCTTTGTGTGAATGAAGCAAGAAATTTCACTGACTGTTACTGAAGTCCCCAGAATGTATACAGAAAGTATGTGCATAATTTGCTGAAATGATGTGAATTTGTCAAGGTGATCAAAGAACTTTGCTCACTTTTTGCACTCTCACCAGTCCACTGTGGTATGGAAAAGCAGAAAGACAAAATGAAAGAAAAAACAGAAAGGAAACAGTCTGAAAGGTAAGAGGAAGGTTACTATGAAGCAAGGTGGAAATCAAACACTACTTTAATTCTCCTGGAATCTATTCCAGCTCTGTGCCTCATTTGTTGGTACCTGGCCCAAAACTGCCTGCATTCATCATCAGTACCCTTTGGCCAGACATAGAAATTGTTGCTTTTCCTTCCTCCCTTCACCTCCTGCTACTTGTTACCTGATTTAAAATGGTCACTTATGAACAGTTCCCTCTTTTTAAAGATAAAGTACCATGATTCTAAATGCTATAAATAGGATAACAAGCACTTATGTCATTTTATGTCTTTAAGTAATACCATTCCACATCAAGCAGAGTAACTACCTAGCACAGACAGCGTTAAGTTCTTCTGTGAGACTGTTCCATGATTAAATGAAATATCAGTACAGTACTCTGGGAATCTGTTCACTTGTAGATGGTGATGTGGAAAACAGGGCGTGATTAAGACAATCAATGGGTGGAGATTTCTTTAACTCATTTTCTCATTACAAGCAAGGTAATGAATGGAAGAATGTCGCATACATGCTATGAGCACCTATCCAAAAGTTAGTTGACGGAGAGTTTTCTTCCAAGACGAGACAAGGACATACTGTTAAAAAATTCTGAGATGCTTAAACAGACAGAGGCCCTAAGGGGTTTTCAAAGCCCCTCCTGGGAGTGAATCACAGTCAGAAATCTGCTTCCCTTGATGCACTGTCTTAGTTCAGCTGCTGTTCTGAGTTCCAGTGCAATGCTGTGGTTGACACCAATCTGTCCTACCTGAATCTGTCTTCCCCCAGCCAACAAACCCACCCCGAAAAGAGCTCATTACTTGCCAGCTTAGAAAAATCTAAGGCTGTTACATACAAAGAGATTTATATCATTATTACACAGTATGTCACTGAGCCTAACCAGAAACATGATTTCATGGCCTTTATACTACAAAGCAGCTGATGTAAGTATTACCAAAAAAATGATACTGAAAAGCTTTCAGGGTGGGAGCCTGTGGGTTTCTACAGGCACCAGAGAGCCCAGGAATCTTGGCTGACTGCTCTGCTGGAGAGAGAGGAGCCTGTGCAGCAGTGAGTGACTGCCATGTATGGGCCTCTGCTTGGTCCTATTTGTGAACAGTGCTGATGCTGAGCAGCACTTTGGGGCTCACAGAGAGTATTTCACAAATATTCTGTGGAGGCCTCCATAAGCAACTGCACTGATGTCTGACATTACGCCGTGGTACAGAGTAATTGGCATTAGGTCCCGCTTTCCCTGTGCCCTCATTCACCTCAACTGCAATTTGTCGTATTAAGCCCTTCTGCTCACTGTGCTTGCTGTCTTCATGACAAATTGGTGTTTCTTTATATTTACTCCATTTTCCTAAGTCTTCTTGCTGACACCGACAAGCTGTGGATCTCTCTGAAAACAATTCTAACAATACTCCTTAATGCTATTTGCTCCGCCAATTGTCTTCAGGTAATTTCTATTGTTCAGATATGTGTGCCTTAATGAATGACAGCAGACAATTCCACATTGCTGCTGGTACC
The DNA here is from genome assembly GCF_026119805.1 of Tympanuchus pallidicinctus. Taxonomy (NCBI): domain Eukaryota; kingdom Metazoa; phylum Chordata; class Aves; order Galliformes; family Phasianidae; genus Tympanuchus; species Tympanuchus pallidicinctus. The sequence goes on along the minus strand of NW_026294739.1, from coordinate 9,119,203 downwards.
ACAGCAGTCACCTGCGAATTCCACGTATCCTTCAGCTGCTGATGCACTACTGAAATGTGCACAAAGAAATCAGACCACTGCAGCTCAACCTATTGTCATAAAACTCAGCATTTCCAATCCGTTTCTAGAAAACCGCCAATCTTCTGCAAACATTGCATAGAAAACACAATAAAACATAGCAAGCTCCTGACATTTTGTTCTCTATTAGTAGTTATTATTTATTGCAAATATTGCCAGTTTTCATTCATTTAGCTGAATACTTCTGATGCCAATACTCTCCAGTTCCCTGGTGGTTTCAAACCAATTCCACTGAGCAACCTATTAGGGTAGGACTGAGCAGCACTGCCAGGTGGTTTCCCTTCCCTCTTCCCTTTTCCTTTTCCTTTCTTTTCTCTTCAGTACTGGTAAGGCACCTTCACATCTGATGTACCATGGAGGGAGACGGTGCACCTTTGCATTACAACAGATCAGTGACACCAACAACACCAACAACAAGGGTGTTTACGGACCAGGATTTAAGCATTCACAGCAGTGAGATGGGTGACTTCTGTGTCAGAAAACTGCCAGCTTCATATCTGACCACAGGACCATCATTTCTGTAGCTCAGCTGTGTGTCTAAAACAGATTGCTGCTGTCTAAAATTCTTATTCAAAAACATTTTTCTAAAAAAATAAAACAAAACAAAAAAGTAAAAACAAAAACCCCAAAAAAACTAAGGAAGAAAGATGTGCAAATAAGCAGTATTTATGATGCACATATATGCCTGAGTAGAACATCTTATTTTCTGGATGCCTTTGTGAAGGTTAAAAAGAAAGTAGTTAAATAGATTAAAGCTTAACAGATAAATATTTCTATGCAAGTGAAAAAATGAACTGACATTTAGTTACCTAAGAAATTCCCAAGGACAGATTGTGATACAAACAAGAAGCTAGTGTTGGCATTATTAGTAGTGCTATTTGTTATTTGCTGATGGACATTAACACTGGCAGAACACTTCAGACTTTACACACTGAATTCAACACCACAGAAGACAAATATCCAAAGAGCTAAGAGGTTTAATTAGGATTGTATCTGCAGCATGTATTTGCTTTTTAAAAAGGATCAAGTTCCTTTTAATGTAAGCAAACAAACGAACTTGAATCCCAGTTCATTAAAGGTAACATCTCAGAAATATCCTCAGAGAGGGCTTGTTTTCCCTCCTGAAGACAGCTCAAACCAAATAGAGGATCAACAAGAACAAGATCAACAAGAAAACACAAACTACTGACAGCAAAAGAATCACTAGACATTTGATGAGGCTACAGTTTCACCTTGGGGATTCAAATCAGATCCTGTTTTCTCCTAATTAGTTTGACATTTGTGGCTGAGATGACCTAGAGCGGGATGAAAATTGCTTGGGGACAGGATGCAAGCTCATGCTTTCTTTCTTTCTCTACTATGGGCTAGCTGCCCGGTGAAGGCTGGAGCAGTGTGCACTTGCCCATGAGGCCAGTGGGTGTCCCCAGCACGCACCCTGCACATCTCTGAAGGCCACTTCTTTGCAAGCCTGTAGTGACTCTGTGTTAAACTCCATCACAATTATTAATGCACTTCCTCCTCTCTCAGACCACCTGTGTCCTGTGTGATAAATAGGAGCCATTAAACCCCAAGTTAGGAGTTGAGCAGCTCCACCACTGCTGTCAGTGATACCTAATATATCAGTGATCTGTTCCTGTAGGATTTCTTGTCCTGTGGTATTTTTGCCCTCTCCTACTCATTTTTTTTTCCTATTTCATCTTTGGCTCCAAGTCAGTTTTCAATCTTGCTCAATGAATGACCAACTTAACACATGGATCACCCATCTTTCACAGCATCTCCTTTTGTACCATCACAACTTACAAAACTGCCCTCACCTCACTGTCTGTCTGCAAGTCTGAAATAAGTTTTGTGAGCAAATATTACTTTGATTACAGTATATTTCGCATTTTAATTGTCCTTTATTAACATGCATTACTCAGGATGGGAAAATGTCTTTGTTATTCACGTGTCCGCTTTTTCCTACGGCAGTGTTGGAGCTACCTTTTAGTAATCATTTCAGAACAGGCATGGACTCAGGAGAGTTACTTTTTTTTTCATCTCAGCTCATAATTTCTTGTGGAAACCAGCTGGCATTTGCAGCCCGCCTATCAGTTGTGCCTTCATTAAACTCCGCAGCCTCTCTGGCGAGTCTTGAATGTGCAATCCGTTTTTCACAGAATAACACAGATAAACAATATAAATTAGGCATATAGATAATTTAAGAACTTATAAAAGATGTGATCTGATTTGTAAAAAAAAAAAAATAATAAAGAAAATAGCAGAATAACATCTGCAGACTCTGTGAAACTAAGATACCAACTCTGGATTTTTCCAAGAACTATTTGTCCCAAATGAGTAGCATTTTCCCATCTTTAAGCAGAGAAGTTCATTCAGAAATATCTCCTGCCTCCCTCTCCAAGTGATCTTTAAGCATTTAAATCCTTTTGTTTAGCACCCTTACTCAAAATGCCTGACTCCTGAACATGTAGTTGTGCTTCTGCTTAAATGCTTGGGCTCAGCTTTTGTCTGCTGTGTTTGAGTATTCTGCTCTTAGCGTTTATCCAAATGGACACCCCACAACAGAAGCAGAAAATTCCTTAATTCCTTCATCACTGTAGGCAGTGTGAAGTAAAAGGAAAGAAAGAATAAAACTATTTTCTGCAAATGTTGTAGAATCATCTATGCTAAATCAGTGTTTATTGCTCTATATCTATGTCCAGGTAACCAGCAAATGCTGAGTTTTGCAACAAGTGGACAGCGATGGAGGTGGAATGATTTTAATTAACTCATTCAAATGAATGCAGAAGTTTTATTCTCACCCTATGCCTTCATTTCCATAATCAAGGATGTGATTTTGTATGCTGAAGACTCTGTATCAAATCTGCGATGGAAACAGTTGTACATCAAAAGGAAATCTTCACTGATCTCCAAAGGCAAAATAAAGTGCTCTGTGCTCACCAGCCTGGAGCCCTCTCTTTAGAACCTTTGTAAGAAACAAACCAGCCAGTGTTTCCGCTGTTGGCCCAAATCGGGACATTAACAAGTAAACTGCTGATTAATACCTCAGCTGTAACAGCATCAGAGGTTTCAAAGCAACAGTAAAGTTATTTGAAGAGTAAAATAGAAAACCATCAAGAAACCCGAAAGGAAGACAGTTACTTGGAACTTTGCATTCCTCTCTACCCCTAGCTGCATTTTCTTTGGAGTTTCGTTCTCATCAGTCCTGAGCTGAATGGATGATTATGTGATTACTGCCGCCTGCCAAAAGCAGCAGAGGGCAAAAATACAGGGATGAGTTAGTGGCATTTTTCACTCGGTTCTGTTAAGTTCACGGTGGCTTCAGGTGGCCGTGCTGTTGATATTTAAAAGAAGAACTGGCACGTGTCCAGCGGCTGCTGCTGCCCTGCATTCCAAAGTGGCAACGGTTTGGCTCTGGAAAGCTCCCAAGAAACACTGTTTTGGGGGAATGCAATAAGAGAAATACTCTAATACACACATTCTGCCATTCTGTTAACTTCAAAGGGAGGTGAAAGCAGAGTTCAGCCATGCACCCTGCTATCCTTCTACATCACGCCTTAAAATACACGACAAGGTATCACGCCAAGGGGAGTGCATGCCTTTAGAGACAGCATGAAGAAGGAATGGAAGCCAGAATGTGATTATGAGAAAGTTGTATGGGGCTGGCAGGGCCACAACTGCATTGAGTTGTGACTTTTCCAAGTCCAAGAATCTCTGAGGGTTGATCAAACTGGGATGTACAGAAAAAAAAGCCTGTGATTCATCCACTGTTAGCTAATTTATTTCTTGAAACTAATTACGGAACACTTAAAAAGTATTCAGTAACATTATCATGGGCTTCTATTCAAGCAAAAGGAGTTTAAACAGTCTGGTGAATGATGCAGTATAGTTCTGCACCGCGTTTCTCCACTCTGAGCAAAGTATGGTTGGCAATTGTCCATACACCTATACTGCTTCTAATGACAAGGCACTTTTCAGACTTATTCTGTAAACTCACTCAAGTAGTTTCATACAAGAAGGATCCCACATACAAAAGGGTCTTATTCTTCTATTTTGCCAATTTCCTATTCAAAATGCAGTTCGTACGTTTTATTTTTAGTGGCTGCTTGCTCTGGCCATTTCAATTCAGGTTTGTCTGAAATTAGACAATGTTACTCCAGCATCTGTAGCACTTCCTAATAAATACCCATCTATTTCAATCTCTTCTCAAGCATACATACTTTACACACTGTAGACTTAAATTCACTTTCCTAAAGTCTTTTTCAATGAGCAGAGAAATGAGCAATGATAGTGTGTTGAATGCAGCTCAGCATTTTTCTGGCTTTCTCCTAGACTTCCTCCAGAAACAGCCAGTACTGTGTGTTACCTTGCTGTAGACAGCTGTTCTCATCTGCCTTAAATCAGTGAGGGCTCAGTGAACTGGTAGAAGTTATTTAAAGGTCCTTGATATCAACCTATGCCAAGGAGGTCATTATTTTCAGCCCAAATCTGTCTCTTACTCTTTGATATAGCACAGATATGTGGCAGTTAATACAGAGATTTTTATCTCTGCTGAAGGCCTCTTAAAAAGAACACAGTTATCTGTTATTCATCAAGGAGTGCCAGAAGCCAGATCCAAAGTGAGTGGATTCCTAGAGTCTGCTTCTTTCCATCCAGAAGTAATCCAAGGCTTGAGGACATTCCAGACAATATGTCAGTACTTTTTTTTTCAAAGTGTACATTTTTATATGTACACAAATATACATAAAATGCAAACCAGTGTATTTATTATATAGTTGCTATGTTAACAAGTTGGAAAATCACAGATATGAAAGCTTTTCTGCTTTACTGATATAAACATGTCGTTCTACAATTCTATGCGTTTGTTTTTATCAGTGTATCAAAGTGTGCTTTTATTTCACTGTACATTTCTTTCTCCTAATAATGGAAGCAGTTTTTTTTATTTGTCCAGCCACTGCCTGGCACAGAAATATGACTCATCCCCAAAATCCCAGCATATAATGTACATCTTCTGCAATCCACATTTCCAGCCATTCATTCCGTCTCAAAGAGAGCTAAACATTTTCTCCAGAAGAAAGCAAGTATTTTACCTTGCAAATGTCTTCACTGGTCATTGAATACCTTTCCTGTCCTCTTTTGAAAGAATACAACTAAATACATAAATAGATCTGTTAGTGTAGTCAGGAGAGTAGGATGAGAACAGCAGTGCAGAAATACCCTTGTATAGAAGCAAATGGCTAATTTACTCTGAGCTTCCATCAAACACCATGCTGTTAAAACAACCAATCTAGATAAATGCTGAATTACATTTGACATATTCTCTAATTAATGGTATTCTACTTTTCTTCCCAAAAGAAAAAAAAGTGAGCTTTCCAGAAGGTCGCATAGTTGAGATAATTCCCTGTGTGCTGCCTTTGGCTAGAGCAGTTTAAGGAACAGAGCTTGCTGGCCAGGACCAGTACTCACTACTGGCTTTTCCCTGCCTACCACCCAGTCATGAGCCCCTTACATACCCTTAAACAGTGCTTTTGAATGCCCAGTGACTTTTGTGTGAAATCCCATCTGTGGCTGCAGATACCAGTGAACTTTACTCATTTCTTTCTCCCTGGACCAACGACAACACTAAGTCAAACTCAAGCAATTGGATACCACCAGTAGTTATCCACAGAGAGGCCTGGGAAGGAACTAGGGCTGTAGGCACTGGTGGTAGCAACCAGCAGTGCTCCCAGTGTCAGCTAGTGTGGAGTGTCTCCATAAGGAAAAAGACCTCAAGGAGCCTTTTAATTCCTGTTACACTTTATTCTCTTCAATAATAAAACTAACAGACTGCTTTGGAATATTGAGGCCCTACGTGTACCTGTTAGAAAATATGCACCCATTTTCATTCAGGTCAGGGTGGAAAACACAGACTTCACTGTAAATCTCCTATTGAAATCCTGTGTATTAAATTACTCCAATTCAATATTAAGGCTGTAACTACATGTCTAAAGATGGGCTAAAATCCACCATTATTGTCAGAAGAAAATATAAAATCACTTTCAAGAGTTCTTCTCTCCTCCTCATATTGCAATGGCATCCACATCAACCACAACCCAAATTAAGGACAAAGGTACATACGAGGTTAAATTCTCCTTTTTGCCGCAGAAGACAACAAACGAATCTTATCAATCGCATTTTTTAGGTTATGTAGTTTGTTTTTGTTGTTGTTTGTTTGTTTGCCTTTAGAGACAGTGACAGATAACAGCTTGGAAGCTATCGAAATACACAGTCATGGTACAGCAATCTTGTCAATACAAATTCATTGTGCCGGGCCTGTAGATAAAAAACTGACTTTGCTAAATAAGGAACTGAAGCAATAATAGCCTGTCTGTTCTGCTAGAGTCAGTAACACACAGACTTTCTTCCCAAGAAACATTGTAGGTCATCTCAGGCAAGTGGCTATCAATTTTCTGGTGAACATAAAAGAAGAAGGGTGATTAAATCTGCCTAGCAGAGGTACGGAATGGCATTCTAAGTGGTTTGGAATTTGTAGCAAATCTTTACTAGTACTTGATGATAACTGTAATTATAAATAAATATAAGAATTTACATTATTAATTGTTTCTTCATTTGTTTTGAATGTCGTGTCTGCCTTTAATATCTTTGTTCACTGTCAGCTTTAGCTGTTGCAGGGTGGTTTACACATGCACAGGAACAATTATTTCACCAATACATATGCCATATTTGTGTAATGGCACAAAATTGTAAATTTGGTTACAGCTGTACAAACAACCCATAGGGCAAAGGACACTGATTCAGAGCCTTACATGTTTAGCTCACTCACAGTTTTGTACCTGATATTCTCTATGTGAATGCGGATATAAGGCTACTGTAAGTTAGTGAAGAACAGTTGGGTAGTAACTGCAGTCTTTGGGGAAGAACAATTTCAGAAGTGCTCAACTGTGACCTCTGTGAAATGAAAATAAAAAACTTTATTGCTTATTTCAAAGTTTGGTCATCATGAAATACTCCTTCCTCCTCTTTTTCCTCCAGCCACTACTAAGGAGCACATCAGGCCTTTCATCACAGTGGTGAAGAGATATTAATGAATATCTTTGTTTTCTATCCTTACTGCTTATTTACATTTAACTATACTAGAGGTGTATTTGCAGTGTGAGGCACGGAGGTGGAACTGGCCCATAGCAATGCACTCTTAAAAAATGCTGATCATGAGAAAAGCTTGTTAAGCACTCTTAAGACAAATATGCAGACACTAAACAGATTACTGCATTTTCCTTGGACAAATATTGCAGCTGTTTGGAAACACACAACAGCTGTATCTGATCCTTGAGAAACAGAAGTGCAGGATGCCTTTTCCTTTGACTTTTCAGCACACTTAAGGCAGGTTGTGTTAAAGTGCCCACTTTGTTCTGCTGTCACTACACAGAGGTTAATAACTTTCTTCCTGTCCAAAAACATTTGGAGAATTTCTTAACAATAAAGCCAATAGTCTTCATTCATCTTGGATCTTGCAACATCTGCAAGTGCCCAAGTCTTAAGTAACATCCTAATCTTTCTTACTGTATTGCTACATTAATAAAGAGCTTTAAATTTCTACCATTTGGTAGAAAATCACAATTTCAATTTTAAATGGTAAACTGCAGTGGGTGCTCACATGACAGTCACATAATCCAAGCCACTACTTAATCCAAATGTATTAGGACTCTTGACTGCTCCTAAGGAACTGGTGCACAGTGCTGGCTCACTGCTCCCATCTTGTAAACAGCTCGAATAGAGTTCACAAAACACAAGAGCAATTCCTGTTTGCTTCTATGATCCTTTATGAATGACAGCAACTTCTGACACAGCTAGGATACTTTGACTGCTCCTTTCTCTTGTCTGACTTCTACAAATGTGGAAGTCTAAATAACAGAGACCAGAGAAGAGTTATCACCATTTCAGCTGAAGTCCTGGCAGATCACTACAGACACCGTAACCATGTCTCAGTACAAGCAATCTAGGGTTGGGTGAAGCCATAACAACGTAGGCATATCGCTATCACTAAGACAAGTGGTCAGCACAGGCACAACTTTTCATTACCCGATATATTACCTAATGCAACATGCAAACTTTGCTATCACTTCAGTTTTAGAAAAATGGATTGTTAGAAAGGTGGCAATGCTGGAGAGAAGGTCATGCTTCAGAGAAAATTGCAACATGAATTGTGAGAAAAGATTAGGCAATGCAATCTAATCATCTTCCAGAAACTGTGTGCTGTAGACTGTGGCTGATTTTATTGGATGGAAGTGCCCAGGGTGTTTCAGCAATGTGTGTCACTGATGGGCTTGGGAAACAAAGTTCACAGGAAGTTATAAGCATGGGTGAGGAGAAATATTTTATAACAGTATGAAAAGGACAGAAATGAGGTGACGGATATGGAAAATAGATGACACAAGTCAAAGATTTTTTGGAAATCGTTTCTGTGATAAAGTGCCCCATTTAATGGTCCTTCTCAGACACAAAAGAGAGGAGAATTAAGTGTCTGTAAAGAAAAGGGAAGTGAGTCAACTGGATAAAACACTGAAGTGACCCCAAGGCACCATTTGGTTATGCAGAGTTCCTCATGCAATGCTTTTAATGGCACAGTGCTCATAGAGCAGGTTACCTTCCCTCCCTATGGTACAGTTCTGTGTGACTTGGAAGACAATGAGCATAATGCTGAACTCACTTTTATCACAGTAGAAAAAGGAAACACTTCATTAGTACTGTTGTGATTGTGTGAATGTAAGCTGGAAATAGTTTTGTTTTTTCGTGTTTATTTTAAAAATGGTATCAATTCATCCAAAGGTTCTTGAAAGTTAAACAAAATAAAACCAAATGCTAACCAAACAGAGCAGTCAAGTGAAGTGAACGTTCAGTGAGCCTGGACTGTTTTCATTTGAGTTAAGGCATTTGGCCCCCAGCTCAGAAGCAAATATTGAGAGAAAAATATTAACTAGCATATCTATTTCTATCTAGGAACTAGGTGCACCTTTTACTTTTTATCCATGCAGACTCTGAGGAGACTGAGAAAAAGTGTATCAGACAAGGATGCTGGAGCTCTTAAAGAAGTGAAATCATGACCCTGCTTATTCCATGGAAATTCCCAGGCACTGAGAAGGAAACTCTTTAGAAAGTGGAAGCATAGCGTCAAACACAGCTGTTCCCTGTCACTTTTTAATGTTCAGAACCAGTCTCGATTTGGCATGAGTACAGTTATTTCACCAGTAACTCAGAAGGTAACACAGCCCTTTCAAAGCAGAGCCTATAGAATGAAAACATTTTCAGTTCTCTGCAAGCCAGAAGGCATCACAGAGTGAGTGAAGCCCTCCGCGTGACATCTGTCCTCCATTGCGCCTTGGAATATCTGAACCCATTTCTGTAGGGAATCTGTCACTGAATCTTTTTTTTAAATTCATTGGAGGAAAATGCAAATGGCTGCTAATGTGCAGGAACAAAAAGATAAAAGACCAATTCATTTTTATAAGACACAGTGATGGATCACGGTGTGACACGCTATTGGGACTGCAAAGGAATAAGCTCTTCTTACTTCGCACGGACTCGGTGATTATTTACAACCATTAACATCCATCACCAAAAGGGCAGAACAGTGGTTTGGGTACTGTGTCATTACTATGCCTCTCAGAAATGCATAAGAATTGAGAGGAGAGCTGCCTGAAAGCAGATTAACACGCTGACTTTTTGGACTAAGTCTTCTTTCATAGCCTGTAAAAGCATTGCATAAGAAAATGACTTCATTACTTCAAACTTTTAGAGGGAGAGCTGCAATCTCTGAGAAACAGATCCACTTCCCTTTATAGCATGTACTAGGAAATACTGACACAAAGAGAATACTCCACATAACCTACATTTCTTCCCCTGTATGTCACCCAGCTCCTTTTCCAAAGCACACAAATTGTACAAGGGCCATGCCAGCACTGGCAAGGATTGTGCTGCCATGCTGAGAGGTAACCCCTTTCAGCAGCCCTGTCAGCCCATCATCTCTTATTGCCAGCTGCCCCCCTTCTCTCCACACCCCACTGCTGCAAGCAGTGTCTCAGTGTGTCTCCTCTCACCAGCACTGTGAGATGTAAGAGGTCTCACACCCACCCAGGAGCCTCTGGATCTCTCCAGAGACCCTGGGAGGAGCCCATCCTGCTGCATGCCAGAGACCTTTTCTGTTAATGTAGGACAGGTTTTGCACAGAAAGTTTTATTGTAACATTGCTGAGGAACTAACACTAATTTTTCAAGATGATGAGTCTCATATAAAATGTTTATTAAGTTCAGCTTTGTACAAACCTTGAAGGTTGCCATTCTTTCTATTAACACTGACACTACAAGTGTTGTCACGCAGTATAAAGTGAGACTGATCATCTGTTGATCCTGAAAAAACCCATAAGATTTAGGAAAACAACTTTATAACGGATGACTGGGCTGTATCACACCTTGGGGTTAGGAGGTAGGAAGCAAAACTAGAATAATTGTTGGCCAATTATAAACACTTGTAAATGTCAGCACTGCAGCCTACAGAGCTACAGGTACATGACTGTGGCTATGAAGCCTCAGCATGCATTATTCAGTATAATTGTAGGGAAGTCCATATTAGTTTACTGTGGTTGAAATTACAAGAAAAATAATCAGTAAAAGAAAAAAAATCCAGCACCAGCAAAACCAAATTAGAAGACTCATCATCAGCATGGAAAAAAACTCATAGCCTTTTACATCAAAATAACATCCTTCTTCAGCAAGAGGAGATTATCCATCCTTTCTGGTATCATTTGTCTTGCTGTGTGCTCCATGTCACCTGGGACCAGAAAACAGCAAGTCGAAGGATGCTCAGCAAGAATGACTCAACCAGTGCTCATTTGTAAACTGACAACTGTATATTAGAAAACATTAAGAGGAATCCAAGTTTGCTTTGTAAACAGTGGGAAATATCAGCAATATCTAATGCAACTCTTACATAACTCCTGAGTGAGACACTGTGACTTCTGGGCGGTGCCTGGAACAGTGTAAAAGAAATACTGAAAAATGGAATGTCAAACAGAAAAGACAACATGAGTAAGAGGAAAAAAAAACAAAACAAGAAAAACCCTAAACAGCTTCAAAACGTAGAGCCTTCTATGACAAATCACCAAAGAATTATGCCTAGGTATCAAACCCAAGAAGTGCAAGCATTAGGAATCAAGGTGCACATTTCTCCATCTGTTCAGCTCCTTTATATAAGAGCTTTGGTTGACTCTTTAGCACAGGCAAACTACTAGATCAGCCTGAAGCCTGCCTTTCTCCTCACATGACCTGGGGCAGGAACATAAGGAACTGCCTTGGCCAGTCTCCCTAACTTTATCACTCAGCAATTCCGTGTCTTTGAGGTGTATGAGATGCTGTTACCTGTGAGTTAGGTCCCCGTAGGGACTGCACAGGCCTTTTAAATACACTAGCTATTTAAAAATAAACAAACACACAACTAACCAACTACACTTAAAAAGGGAAGGAACTAACATTTAGTTATATAACAGGGTAGTATAAGTTAGTCCAAGGGATTACTTGGGAAGATTTGGGCTTGGATGATTGCGAGCATGGGGATGCTTGTTTCCTGCTGGGATAGCTCTACATAACAGAACTTGTGTTACCTGCTCATTGCTTTCTTTTGCATATGATATGAAAATAGAGGAATGAGCAGAGATGTTGTTGGGTGAACATGAGCAACCAGAATTGATATGATGAATCCTTCATTTCAGTACTTCCTAGTTGATCCAACTCTGGCCTCAAAATACAAAATCTGTGTCAGAAACCCTTTATGGATATGCTATTCTCATATGCCATACAGAAGGTAAAATAAATCAAAGGTTTGGTCTCATACTGTGGTGTGTTCTTGATTCAGTTTTATTCTGAAGTTTACTTCTTTTTTTCCCCTCACTATTTAATCATATGCTACAGTTAACCAGGCAGCTAAGCTACCACAGCAGTAGAAATCAGGCAATGGTACATCCAAAATATCCTCACTACGAGAAAGAAAACACTTAGATCTGCACAACATTAACGGTGGCAGTGAAAACGAGCCTGCATCTGATGCACATACAATGAGTGGCCTTTTCTGGTTTGCTTCTGAAGTGGAATGAGACTCTACTTCTGTTGGCCTCAAAAATCCATATCCTTAAGCAAGGCAGAGTGACTTGCTGCCGAATTGCTGATGAGTCCATGGTTCAGCAAAACAAATAAACAACGTTAACACAGTAGTATTATCTGAAAGGAGAAGAGAGGCTTTAAAAAACTCTCAGTTTTTGTTTCCTTTGATCATCTTTCTGAATTTAGGGCCTAAATGTCATAATGTGAAAGGCATTCCAAGTGAAGGCAGAGCTTTGGGGATAATTAAAATATGTTTAAGAAGAAGAATCCAGACAGAACCTCTGTTGGACCCCTACAATAGTGAAGCAGTTGTCCCTCTAGCCATACAGTTTCCTGGCTGATGTTAACTGCAGCCAAAGTCTTGAAACTGAATTTTTATTAATAATAGAGTCATTTTCATACATCTAAACTGCTAGGGAATCACTATGCGGCCATACTAGTTTTTTAAAGTGCAGGCTTTGAATTGAGAGTCTTTCTACAAATAACAAAAACTTCCCCCAAAAAACATTAATTGCTTTGGCCTTTCTACCTCTTGCCAATAAGAACTCCCTTACAATATTCTCAGCATATGGTTGATCCCAATACTTCCTCACAGACTTTACGGAACAACCTTTTCTAGACAACACTTCCCAAAGTGATTGTCAGCTGTAAGTCAAATTATATTTGAGCAGCATTTTTTGTCTGAATCAGAACTAAGTGTCACAGCACTGATTTAGACTGATTTTCTACAACTTCATCCAACTACCAAATCACAACATGGACTCCATTCTTAAAGAAATTTATGGTACTGATTTCTTAAGATGAAAATTGTAGCACACGGTAACAGATGCTTAAACTGCTCTCTGTAGGGATCTGCACATGCAGATTAAGCGCTGAAAATTTGTACCTGTTTCATTTACTCATCTTTCAAGGCCAGATTGGATGGGGCCCTGGGCAGCCAGGTCTAATATTAAATGGAGAGGTTGGTGGCACTGCATGTGGCAGGGGGTTGGAGATTCATGATCCCTGAGGTTCCTTTCAACCCCGACCATTCTGTGATTCTGTGTCTCCCACTTGCCTTAAATGTTTAGAAGAATTTTCAAAGCTGATCCTTCAGTGACTATGCATACACCATAATCGAGTAGCATTAAGCTATTGCTTTCATCAACATTGCTGTGGTTCCTGATTAGTCACAGAATAAAGAGCTTCAGTCTTGCAATTACTCTGGGTAGACAGAGAGGGAGAGTCATGGCTAAAATCTATTTTTTGTGGCTTTGCAGGTCATTCTTAATGGACTGGTAGCCTTCCCAAGTTGATGACTTCAAAACAATGGCGCTGAATGGCATGCTATGAATCTTGTGCAAGCTTCCTCTGACTCATGCCGTTCCATAAATACTTAACAGACATTTGATTCAGAAAGAAAGAGGAAGCTCATAGAATACAATTAAAGTAGAAACAAATGACATTTGGTGCCTATTTTATAAGACATACTCTCTTGATAAAGGCAAATAGGAAAGTGATTTTTTTTTCCTGATAACCAGCATTCTACTGTTAGATTTTGATGATCACTGATTTGTTAAATGGCTGCTATGGCCACTGAGCTAGGGTGGCTTAGATTCTCTCCTATGCCACTTCTGTATTTGAGAGGCTGTTAATGGCCAAATTTAAGGTTTGATGCCACTTTCCCTAAACCCAATGGTAATAGGTTAATCTATTCTGTTTTACAGCTAATCAGACCCAAAGGCTGGAACCCCAAAGGACTTGAAGGGGACAGATGAGCAGAAGAGCTGTGGGTGCAAAGGGGCCACTCATCCCAGTGGCCTGTGTGTCCTGGAGCAGGAGCCAGGCATGGGAGTTGTTGTTGCACCTCAAATTGCTCCCTGATGGGCTGCACATTCAGTATGTCAAGGTTTTCTCAGCCTCTAAGTGTACTCATTCGTAGATCCATTCAATATTGCTGCACTCAAGGACATTATGTGACACAAGTAATTCATTAACAGAACTCTTTAAGCTCATTGAAATCCATTACAAAAATTAGTAAGTATTAACTGTGAAGATTAAAAACTCTGCTCCTAGCTGTTCCTCCTTCTGTCTTTGTCCTTTCTCACCTCCTTTCCAGCTTTGCTATAATGCTCACGCTATTACACAGTCTGAAGGGCACGTGAGACTTGGCCTCTCTATGAGAAATTCCCATAAGGGATTGTTTCATTTGCTGCTTTTATCACTTTCCATAGGTTATTAAGGAAATTCTAAAACCATAAAAACTCTCACCAATGCTGTTTATTGATGAAAGGTAATGCAAATTACTATGAGAGCTGTCTGACGCTGGGCCTGCCATTGCATACATTCTCTGTACACTGGGTGGTTCCCACATGGCATGTCGGGACTGTCACAGCACACAGCTTTGTGCTTTCTGTGACAGTGACAATGCAGTGCAGCTGCAGAGGCTCACTCCTGGGCCTCTCTTATGCTGCCAGTTGTGTCAGACGATGTATCATGGTTTCATGCTGTGGATTTCCCTAACTGCCAAGGACCATGGTGAGACCACCAAACTTGTTACACTTATAGTTATTTCAAAATAAAAACCTAATATCTAGTCCACTCAGTTCTGATTAAATTTTTTCCCCTTTGGTCATTCCTTATCACTTGGGCTGCTCTGCAGAGTCAGTTCAGGGAAAACTTTGAGCTTTTCTCCCTGGCATACACAGATTTTACTGGGGAGTTTTCTTCAACACAGCTTTTCACAGTGGGTTGGATTGCTGTTGCTATAATGGTTTTACAGCCTGTATCAATTTTGTCTTTTGGATATGATTCTGAAAAGTATTGGACAGCCTCAACACCTACTCCCATGAGTGACCAGAATTAGAACTACTCGACATGCCAAGCATTAGTACTATAGGTACTCAGTCAAAGAAAATATTTGGAGAAGAAAATGAAGAATGAATCAAAAGAAAGAGCAAGGGAAGCTGATGCCAGATAAATGAAGACAGAATTATGACTGCTAGACAGAAGTGTTTCCAGTTTCTAAATTTTATCTAGACTGTGGTGATAAAAACAGACTATTACTATATATGCCAAACTAGCTGTCCTCCTTTAAAGCAGGAGTTTATACTGGATGGATCCTGAAGGTGTCTGAGGCTTATGCTTAGAAATATTGTTCAACAGACATCAAGTGCTCAAGAAACAAAAGACAAAAGATCCTACCAACAGGTATTTGTTTGGTGGTTTGGTCCTCCCTTGTAAACAAAAGACTCAAGCCTTCTGGGACTCTTGTTAGCCAACAGTTTCAAAACTGCAATGAAAGAAGGATTTCAAAACTATTTCACAATCACGTTTGGATAAAACATGTGTTTACTGTATGTAAATGAATGAGACATTCTGTTCTTTTAGTATTCATCAGATCCTCACTGTCTTAGATGGTTTGGCATACACAGGAAAGTGGTCTTCTTCAGAAGATGCTGGACAAACAAATAGCTGATTTTCACTGGATGTTTCCAGACTATCCAAAAAAGATGTACTCAAGTGCAATTTTTTTTGGCTAAACTTGACTCTCACTTATTTTGTTAGCTACAAATAATGACAGAATAAGTTCCTTAATGACAGAGATACAGAGTCAGAGTTTCCTATGACAATAAATTTCTGTTGTACTGTGCAACTATCAAGCTGCATGTACTCAAAGTGTGATGAGTCCAAACAGCTTGAGGCTGTTGATTTCTCTATATGAGAGTTTCGTCTAATAGATTGGCTGCCCACATGCAGTTGGTACATGACATGGCATGTGTGCCTACAAGCTTTTTCCCAATCAACTAAGTGAAAACCCAGAATCTGCTGCAGATCTGATAAGTTGCTCCTTTACTGAGCTGCCTGTTTAGTTAACACAGGACTGTAAATCTGCATGGGCCAAAATCTCCTGATTTTTTGTGCATTTTGCTGCAAATGATAAATTCCTTCAGATCAGATGCTGGGGCATTCTGGCTTAAGGGTAAAATAAAGGGCATTTTGTTGTTCTTCAGTCTCCTCTGTCTTGTTTCTGACCACTTCTGCAGTTCTTAGAAAAATCCCAGCTTGTATCCACTTCAGCTGGGGCAGAGGCCAGGCCTCATGGAAACTGCTGATAGGTCTGTTTTGTCAGGCTAGCAATGACTTAGGACAGTGCTGAGGAACAAATGTAGAGCTGGGTATTGTTTTATCACTCCCAGGCCAACAAGCAACAACTGTTGTGTGCTGAGGCAGCTGACACTGGGTTATGCCCCACATAGCTCCTCTTTTTGGGCTGGACTTTGGTTCCAACCACTGCCACATGCAGACATGCTGGTCTGGCTGGTCTATGCTTGACTGAAGGGCACTGGGAGCAGTGAGGGGTAATGGCAGAAGTCATCCACTGCCTGACTGCAGAGAGGCCTACTTGTAATACCACTGTTGGTTTAGTGAATAACTGCAATTATTAGTCTCCTCCATTTTTGTGGCAAAAATATTATAACTTATAACAATTTAAAGATGACAGAATAATGCTTGTCAGGAATTTTTGCTCTATGTTGTGAAATCAGTATTTTTCTGACTGTATATGGGAAAATTTTACCATCCAATTGCACGGACTTCTCCCATCTACAATCCCATACAAATAGTCTAAGTAAGGGAAAAAAAGGCAAAGTTTGCTTTTCCTCTTACAGTTGTATTTCTTGGATGCAAGCAGAGTTTGTAGCAGCAACATGGCTGTCTTTCTGATCCCTCTACACAAATTCACCAAAATACCACACAATCACCAGTCCTGCAGTGCTTTTTGTAGCAACTTTCCATTTAAATGTTGGATACAAACGTGAACTGATTCCCCAGCACAGTCTGCTGTTACCATTTATGAAATATTAAGAGTATTAAGGTACTGCATTATTTTCTCCCCAGGCATAGCAACTAGTTTAGGGAGGTACTGAGTATCGATTCCTGATGGAGCCAGTGGGAGATGGGTCCTCAGAACCACAAAGATTTAGGAACAAAGATTAAGGGATGGGTTTGCTATATATAAATGCAAACCAGAAAGTTGTTTTGAGTTTGAAACGTCTGAAAATCTCAAATTTACCATAAGGATAACTTCTTGGCAACATTAGATGAATCTACAAGAATACTTTGTCTGGTATCAAAAGTGCTTTTGAAGCAGGCTTTGAGACCCCCCCGACCTACTGTGTGCTGGTTCTCCCAACCCTCTGGTCCTGGATTGCTTCTACATACCACTCAAGCAGCAAGCTGCTCTAGGAGGGCACCTTACATGCTCTGGAAACTAATGAGCATTCAGTCTGCAGGATCAGGATGCAGTTAATTTTAAAACTCCTGAGATGCATAAAGCAAGATGTTAGGTCCTCACTACTAATTGCTTTGCCCTGTGCATCCATAGCTATTTCTTCCCTCTAGTGCTAATGCAGTTATCGCCAGCTTTTGCATGAGTTTCAGAGACACAGAGTAATCTTATTTGTCATTGAAATCAACAGGGAAGCGCAGTATCTTCATAAAAATAAACAGTAGGCCCACATTTCAGAAAATCATATATCCTGTGAGATATGTCCAGATTTTAAAGCTGCATAAAAATTCATTTCTCTTTGAGTTAATAGCAGAACAAAATATAAAAGATAAATATTCAGCAGCTTCCCTCTACGCCACATGGAAGATATATATTTTTGTTTGACGAGCTGCAATACTTTGAAGTCTGCAGGTTATTCCAGACTTTCTTTTCAAACTTACTTTGCTCCCTACTTACTTGCCAATCTATAAATCCAACATAGCAGTGAAAATCTTTTTGCATTACAAACATAACTAAATACACAATGAACATGCAATTAGGAACGGTCAAATAAACCCCATTCTAAACGATCAGAGTGTCAGCTTTTTACGTTCATAGAATAATTCAGGACAGAGATTACAAAAGATGGTACAATTATTTTTAGATAACACTTGAATGCTTATTTAGCCACGTACCAGGAAGATGCTATGAGCCTCTATACAAAATTGATGCAGATATCAAAATTTCCTTTGACTTTGCAATGCACGGATTATATCACTAGTTTTACACAGATATTTTCAACATCCTCCAGTGTTTGAGTAGCTCTGCTTTTGAGCAGTGTCCATTTTTTAGAACAAGCTACTCCTGGTTTTGGTACGGTTTTACTGATCTGTACTTTGTGCTAGTTCCCTTTCATCTTCCCTCCATCTCTCCACTCCTGTCAGTCAGTTTCTTTCTCTGTGCATTAAATTCATGCTAACATACAGAATTGCCAGCATCTGGCTGCTCCCAGACGTTTCTCGTTCTTCTGCTACCTTTTCTGTTCCTTTACAAATTCTGGATGTTGGGCAATCTTTTATCCACAAAATACATGAGGCAGATTTGGGGATCTTCTTCCCACACCTTGCTCCTGGCCTGCTTTGTGCAAATGGAGGATGGGGCCAGCAGCTTCCAAGCAGCCTGAAGGATCGCTGCAGGAATGCTGGCACGGCACCTCCATCGTGGTCCAAACCACTCGAATAAATAAATGAAATTGTTTTTAATTAAATGTTCAGCATAAACAATAGCACAGTTAGTTCTTACACTGGCTAGCAGAGGTTATACCACAGAAGTTCTAAAATTAGCTTTACAGTGGATATACTTTTTAAATACCCTTGCTGGATTGAATTTCTCAGAAGGCAGAATTGTGAGAGGCTGTTGTTTGAGAGGCAATGCATCTCCCTAAGCACAGCTTCTCAGCTCATCCAGCTCATTCCCCTTGCTGGATCCCCACCACAGTGGCAGAGTTGCAAGGCATTGACTAGAGCCTGGTGTAGCTGATAATATTTTAATAATTTTAACAGGAAAGTCTATATCAAATGTAGTCTATTGCTCCTTCTATTCATAGGACATAAGCACTAAAATACAGCATCTGAACAGATGTTTACAAGGTTCTGGAAGAGGCTCATTGCATCTGTTATTAGGGCAATGCTAACTCACGCAACCAGTTTGGGTGTCATGTATTCTGATAGGCACAGATAGGACACATGGCACCTTAGCAATCTGCTGGAATGCAATAGTTGGCAATTAATGCAGACAGTGTCTGTTAGAGGAGCCTAGGACCAGCTTAAAGCACCTGCTGGTGGCTCTAGGGCAGGGGTGGGCTGCTGACATCCTAGTCAAAATTCAGTGTCAACATGTGGCCGTGATGCAGCCTTACACTTAGCATCATAGAATTGCTCAGGTTGGAAAAGTTCTTAAAGATCCATCGAGTCCAACCACAACCTAACCATACTACCCTAACTAACAACCCTCTGCTAAATCATGTCCCTGAGCACCACATCCAAATGGATTTTAAACACATCCAGGGATGGTGACTCAATCACCTCCCTGGGGAGCCTATTCCAGTGCTTAACAACCCTATCACCAAAGAAGTTTTTACTGATATCCAACCTAAACTTACCCTGGCACAACTTGAGGCCATTTCCCCTCGTCCTGTAACCAATGAGAAGAGACCCCACTCTCGCTGTAAGCACCTTTCAGATATTGGAAGAGAGCAATAAGGTCTCCCCTCAGCTTCCTTTTCCCCAGATTAACCAGCCCTAGTTCTTTCAGTTGCTCCTCATAGGGCATATTCTCCAAGCCCTTCACAAGCCTTGTTGTCCTTCTTTAAACCTGCCCCAGCACCTCACTATCCTTTCTATACTGAGGTGCCCAAACCCGAACACAGTACTCAAGGTGAGGCCTCACCAATGCTGAGTACAGGAGCAGGATGACTTCCCTAGTCCTGCTCACCACACCATTCCTGATACAAGCCAGGATACCATTGGCCTTCTTGGCCACCTGGGCATGACGCTGGCCCATATTCCTCCGACTGTCCATCAGTACATCTATACACATATACATACTGCACATAATTTTACAACTTTGTCAAACATAATAAGGAGTGGGGGAAGCTGCTGGCAGATATGAGGAAGAGACAAAGGGAAAAGTGTTAGGATAGTTTACGCTGTCTGCATCAGAGGATGTGAAAAGGGGAACAGGGGAATTTGCTCCAGTGTAGGCGAGACCACATTTGCCAAAAGGGTACTATGAAATTCTGCTGAGCCTGCTTTTCTGGAAAAGCCCAAAAAAGTCAGTGTCTCATCACCCTGAATCAGTCATAATTCCGAGCCAGTGAACCTGAACCTGCTAATTGTCATGCAGGTTTGGATGTTAAATCTATCAGGATTTCAATCTGAGTATATCTGTGACAGCAACCATGAAAAGACAAATTTATAAAAGTTACTAAATGAGGACTACATGATTGTTCCAGTTTTCTTCCACTAAAAATCAGCTCAGTAGTTTTCCAGTATGCACACAACCTGGCCAAAGAACTAACTAAATCCAGCATGTCAAGTGAACACTCAAGTACTGAAAGACTGGATATGTTTTAAGTGAGAAATCCACTTACTCTGCTCTAGTTGGCAATCAGAGGAAATCACAGTGTGACTTTTTAGCTTTTAGTTTTTTCATTATCTATTGTACAATTATTCTTATGCAGCTGATAGTTTTTAATCTGTGCCTTTCTTACATTTTTGAATTTGTTCCAAGTCCACCACCTCTACAGTTAAGCAAAATAGCTAAGAAGAGAACCGATGTAAAAGCAAGCAGTTTAGAAATATCAGCAACTGTAGCCTACAACAGACAAAAGTATATGCATTTCCATCAGTCAGCCACTTTAATTGATAGTTGCTAGCCCATATTTCAAGCATTCAGTGAAATGAATAACATACAGCTAATGTGACCTTGCAAACAAATAGCAATGCCCTGAAGACATGTTAAGAACATATAAGGAAGGAGAACTCTTTTCTCTGTTTCAAACAACATTTCATTCAGTGGAAAAAAAGCCAAGACATACATTTTTTCTAGATGATTTAAGATGTAGTATGCTGATACTTGTCTTCCAATAGCAACAATTAAAATAGCTTGCTTGTGTAGCCAAAGTGAGACGTTATTTTCAGTATTAAGCTATTCTTCTTTAAACAGTATCAGTTGCTAAAACCTGGAGTTCATTTTGAACACAAAAGCATTTTTTTAATTAATATTTGTGTGGGGACTCTTTTCCACTTTCAAAAACCCATACCAGGATAGTAATTGGAACCCTAAGTCCACAGAAGAAAGTTCAGCCCACAACTTCATATCTGTCCCTCCAAACTTAAACTGCTTTCACTTTGAAGTCTTCTCAAAACATTTTAAGGAAACACGGCCTGACAAGCCTTCAGACAGGGCTTTCATAAAGCTCAGAAATGTCCTCATGTCTGTATTTGCAGTTTGTATCTCACTGTAGCACTGTTTAAAAACAATTGTTTGAAGAATCATTTAAAAACTGCAGTTTAAACACAAATTTGGATCTTAGTTTAGGAGGGCTTTGCCACTTTTTTTTTTTTTAACCATATCAGTTTCATTCTACCAGTTATATGCCTAAAGAAATACATAAGAATCTGAAAAACTGTAAACCTCTTCTACAATACAAAGAAAACAATGGTATTTAGTGCACGAGGCTGCATTCATGCTCAAAGAATGAACGTTTGAGTGAATAAATGAATAAACAGATGGAAGTCATTGCAGCCATGCTCCATTAGAAACAGTAGAGGGACTCACTTGTCAAATTAGAAAATGCAGAAATAAGAAAAATAATACATTTTTTCAGCATTTTGGTTTTCAGTTGAAAGATTTTGAACAGAACCTTTTAGAATGATGACAGAAACCTCTGTGGAAATGGACTGCGCCTTTGCTGATCAGGGAAGCTGCCCTAAACAGTGGCGACAGCAGCCATGTTCTTGTCCCACTGTGGCAAAAGTGGATGTGAGAAAAACAGCCTAGAGTGTATTGGAACTGGGGGTGGGTGGCCTTTACTGAAAAGCCATTATTTGCCAACATCTACCACTCAGTTTTTTTATGATATGTTAGCCTACATCTTCATCCAGCTTCATCGTGTGGTTAATACTAGTTAATACTCTTCAGTTTTTCTTGTTTGATTACAGCTGCTGGAGGACCATGGAGTGGCAGGACCATCCTGGAGCTGTTCTACATTACACCAGTAACAAACTGCTCAGCCTTAGAGGGTCAAAAATGCAAACATTATATTAAGGAAACTTTTCTTCCTTTTCCTAGTGTAAGCATGGTGGTCCCATGGGTCTGAGCCAATATTTCTCAAGGTCTCAGCTTCATACTAATGATTACATGTCCACCCATAGGTCTGCAGACTCACAGCTCTATGTGAAATCAACTCCAACTTAATCCATTGCCCCTCAAATGAATTAGGCCTCTTGGACTTCTCTGATTTGCTTGGCAGCTCCGTGTAAGGAATGCACTTTAGACTGGATTATATAAATCTTTCTGAGAATTTTATCATATTATATTTTATTTATTTTTCGACCAATTCCTCAGTCAGAAAGGTAGAACAGTTAATGCATCTCCCATTAAGAAATGCTGCACCGCCTTTTCATTTTGTCAGAAAGAATTATTAAGGAGAGCAAAGGTCACGTGCATTGCAAATGTGCTTCTGCTAAAGCAGCTTATTCCTGGAGGAATAAACACAGACAGTACTGAATTACTTTGTCATCATTAGAAGTTGTCAGAGCCCCATAGTGCCTGGGAGAGCAGACAGGTTGGCAACTGCACAGCACCAGGAAAAAGATGTTTGCACTGAAAAATGTGATGAACTCTCCAGTCCAGTGCACATAGCGATCTTCAGCTGATAGCAATGACTAAGATGAGTTGCTGGAAGAAGTACAATTACAGCTGCTTCAGCAGCTGATGTGGGAGAAGGCTGCTGGCTGAAAGTCTCTTGCTGGTGTTGCACCTTCATGACATGCCCAAAGCTATTATTTTTTGGGAAAAACATGATTAAGTATTTTCCCAGAAAATAGAAAAATTGTCTCCTAAGTATTAACAACTCCTTTAAATGGTAAAAAATACAAGTTTCTATGGCTCTCTCTCTTTTTTTTTTTTAAAGGTGAAATTGGGACATTGTATGACAGTGATTTTTTAAAGGAGACAAGAAAAATGATTAGCTTGGCACATGCTTGTTGAAGAAATGCTACTGCAGTCTGGTTGCTGCTTCTTTTGTTAGTTATGAAAACCAGTTTGAAACATTTCCTTTGCTCACGCAAGATTCATAACCAAAAGATTTTCCTCAGCCACCAAATTACTCTGGAATGATGGTCACTAATGCTCTGTAAAAGCCTGGCAGTGCTGAGACAGAGATGCTTAGTGAGAAACATCTGCACTAACATCTGCACATCTGTCTCACGGCTTCTATTCCCATCTGAAAAATGGTAAATGTGATAGCCACATGCTGCAATTAGTAGCATAGGTAGAAAGTTCTAATGGGCAACTTACAAATTCAAAAAATTCAAAGGCAATTTCAAAAAATCTTTTCCAGATTTTGGGCAGAAAAAAACTTTCTGACAAATTTTTGGTGATGTCTAGGAGTAATACAGAGAAGATAAAGAATTTACTTATAACGAGTGTCTCACAACATAGATGCTTGCAAGCGTGACTGCCTACAGCCTTCCTCTGCCACTTGCACACAGTTCCTCAGCCTCCTCTCACTAGCTTCATTATTCTGCATCAGTCCTCAGTCGCTGCCAGAGTGAAGCCTTCATATGCCCAGTGCCTCTTTGAAAGATGCTCAAAGCACTCGCCTTTTCTTTCAAGAGAGAAACGTGTTTCTTTGCCCTTTCCTGTCTAAATTCCATTATCTGGATGGAAAGCTTGGACTGTTCAGATCATGTGAGCTATAGTTCCTTGGTCCTTTCTGGTCCCTGTATGGATAACATTTCACTGTCTTCAAGGCAACTGAATTTTAATTTGCCAGTGCCCACAGTGGCAGATCATGTTAGAAAGACACACACTAAGTCTGTGTCTTCAGGTCCTTCCTAATAATCACTGGCACAAAGAGATCTTTTTCTCAAAGCTACCATAAGCCATTGCAAATACTTATGAACCATAAAGGTTTGACTGATCAGCCAGTATGATATCCAGTTTCTCATATAATTCATTCAGTACATACATTCAGACATTTATTTTAATAAAACCAACACTATCATTTACATTTTTGGAATACATCTATAAGGGAAAGAAAGATGCAAGAACACTATATAAAAGTCAAGGAGTCTTCACAAACTTCATAAACTGATAGCAATCACACAATGGCATCGTTTTTGAAAGAGGCTCAGGGAGATATCTATTCACCATTAATATTAAAATATATAAATTAAATTAATATTTAATATTAATATTTTGATAGTTGCTGGGAAGCTTATGGAGATATGGCATGCAAGGACTAGATGTGGCCAGCTAATTGGATTGTCTTTATCCAAGAACTGAGAAGATGTCATGATCCTGTATGGTACAAGAGCACCACCATGAAGAAAAATATAGGTAGACTTGAGCCCACCCTTGGCAACTGCTTGGATCAGAATAAGAAACTGGAGTCACATGAGCATTTAATGGAGCAGAATATAATGCAAGGGCAAAAAAAAAAAAAAAAGAAAAAAAAAAAGGAGAGAATAATAGAACTACTATTATGGAAAACTCCAAAATTTGATAGTTTCTGAAACTTTCTGTGCCCTAGAATCTGACAGAACTTCCTTGAGTTCTGCACTGATTCACTATAACAAAAAACGCTGCATTTAAAGTGTTTGGCTCATAGGAAATAGCTTGTTAGAACACGAGGCAGCTTTCTGGTGTACTTTTTTCATGTTCTCCTACAAGAAGATCAAAACATTGTGAAGGATGTGTATTCAGCTGAGAAATGTTAAAAATGCCACTTCTAGCTTAAGACGCTTTTGATATTACATCTATTGCACATCTAAAACTGTCAGGCTACAATGAAATTTGTCACAGATATTTTACACTTGTATTATGTGAGAACATGAGAATTGACCTCTAGTAACACTATATGTGACAATTCTTGTACATGTAACTGTTCCTAAAGTGATTTTATAAGCCAAGGCTGTCAAACGCATCCTGTTGTAATCTTTTGTGAGACAGAATGGTACACTGTATTTTTAAATCCATTTTTACAGTTGTAAGATACTCTCTCAGGTCATATTAAATCATTTGCAATGAATTATTTTGTTAGGCAGAATAGTTTGTCAATGCTGAAACTGAGAACAGCTCTGTCAAGTTAGAGGTACAAAAAAATCTAATCTGTAATTGAATCCATGCACTCTTCACAATGAAGTAGCTGATCTAAAAGAAAGCAAATTGAAATGTTTAGAAGAACAAGAGACAAGTGAAATCCCTTCTGTCTAGCTTATATCTTAAAAGCCACAACAGCATGGTTCAGACTTGTGTGGGAAATTTTGCAATTCTGTTTTTCTCTATGTTTTGTATCACTGTACAGCCTGTGCTTAGCATCACCTGAGCCACATCAGTGTTTGCTTAACTTGGTTTTGATATCCAAGTTTAATCCTCTGTTTAAAATTGGGCATATGTCAGAGAGAAGAGCTTAGCTGAGGATTTCACATGCATACTTTACGTCAGGACACACTACAAATATTGAAAACAGTGATTTGGATAGTGGTGTCGATTCCCAGTTCTTTTAGGAAGGCATGGCATGATTTCCAAATCAAATGCAAGTTGACCAAAATCCTGTTACGTTCCTTCAAAATAAGACTCATTAGGAAAAGAGAACTACTTTTGCTATAATGACGTAAACTTTGGATGATATAAATAATAATCACACATAGTACATTTTCCTTAGACCTTCTTCTCCAAAAAATAATGTTTATTAACTCAAGTAGGAAAGCAAATGAATGAAGGAGAGGTGGGAATGGAACCCCAGCAAGAGCAGGTTGCCATCAATGGAAAGGGACCTGCAGGGCTGCATTAGACATGGTCAGTACTACATAGAATCATTAAGGTTGGAAGACACCTTATAAGATCATCGAGTCCAACTGTCAACCCAACATCACTACTCACACTAACCGTGTTGCTCAGTGCCACATCTACACAGTTCTTGAAAACCTGCAGGCATGGTGACTCCACCACCTCCCTGGGCAGCCTGTTCCAATGCATCACTACCTCTGAGACAAAATTTTTCCTAATATCCAACCTGAACCTCCCCTGGTGCAATTTAAAGCTATTACTTCCAGTTCTATCACTGTTACCTGGGAGAAGAGGCCAACACTCACCTCTCCACAACCTCCCTTCAGGAGACTGTAGAGAGTGATAAGATCCCTTTCGAACCTCCTCTTCTCCTGACTGAACAATCCCAGCTCCCTCCACAGCTCCCCATAAGACTTTTGTTCCAAATCCTTCATGGCTTTGTTGCCCTTCTTTGGATGTACTCCAGAACCTCATGTCTTCTGTGCAGTGAGAGAGAGAGGGAGGCAGCAGAGAGAGACGAGCAACCAGCACGCAGCATTTCCCTCTGTCTCTCACCTGTTCACTTTTATTTTACACAATCTTCATCTTGAATGGGAGCTCTGTACTTTAATCACTGCATAACACTGCATAATGAACTGGAGACATGGGTGTAACTTCAGCTTAAGCCTTTTAGAACTCCCGCATTTCCCCATTATTTTTTTTTCCTATGAAATACATCATCTGCCAGCAGTGCATAAGGACAGTCTGAATCAGCCTTTTGAACCTGCAGTTCAATGCTTTGAGACTGCTCGTTAGAAAGCTTCTTCTGACAGTCGCTAATTGCAAGTAACATGCCTGAAAAAGCAACAAAACAGCTCCCACTAGCTCTGCGAGGAGACATGATTCTGTTAATGACCCAGGCTCTTTGCTGTGCCGCTCCAGGCCATGCCCAGCCATGGGGAAACTCCCAGCCCTGCTCTGACACCAGCCGTGCTGCACTTGGCCCAGGGAGCCCTGCTGTGCCCAGACCTTCCTGCATGCCCCCATCTCTCATTAGATTAGTTGTGAAGCTACTCTCTCCACAGTATCTTTTCAGAACTTTAATTGGAAACAGAAATGCCTTCATCTTCCTTCATTTTCACAGTTTTCCTGTGAAATAGGGCAGTCTGCTCTATAAAACAGGCTCACCTGTTTTATACCAGTCAAACTTCGTAACTTGAATGACATTTCTGCCTGGCATCAGTGTGCTTCCCAGACCTACACTCGGCTGAAGACAGCTCATTAGCAGTACTTTTTGGACTCTCCAAATTCCTCTCCATATTGATGCTAAGTTTTGGAAAGGGTACTGTGATCCTTTCCGTTCAGATCTCACACAAGGCACGGCAATCTGTCATCCTGAAATCTCCTGCTGCAGAGATCTGACCACTGCATTATCTCCTCACTTTTACACAAAATACCTAGATGAGCCGTGCACCTACTGCACTGGGCTGATGGATGATTCTCTCTGTGTTAGCTCAGAAGTAAATGTATCTTGGTGTTTTTCTCTAAGCTGCTTTGATGCTGACATCTGTATTTTTTTTCCCCCCTTTCCATATGTACTATAAATGTTCACTATATCTTTACTTCCTGTTTTAAAGTGATTAGAAGTTCCATGTAGTTTGATAACATGAAACGGGACTGCTGGGTTGTATTGAAATTGCGCTTGAGTTGAGGAATGTTCTCTATTAATCTTCATTCTGTGTGTTTTGGAGACATCTGCTAGGGTTATTTAATTACATCTATTTAAGTTGCTCATAATATATACTTTGATACTTCATTCACATCCACACAAATTCAGAATAACTACTGCAAAACCTATGAAACTGTTTCTTAGAGTCAGTTCTAAGAAGAGTAACTGCAGCTTTGAGGTTGAGTCTTTAATCACATTCGCATCCAGGGGATTTGGCTTTTATATCAACTACTGCATTTCATTGATGGATATGTATAACATAGCAATGTAAGCAGGTGCACAGAACAGATTGCATATAGTAGTTATAGAATTAAAAATAAATCTTCTTGTAGCAAGAATATTTTACTTCACAATCAAACATTCACATGGTTTTGCTCAGATTTCTTCTAACAAAACTATACTTATATGCAAATGCTAGAATATGGACAAGATTAATTTCCAAGTGTAAAAAAATCCCAAAACATTACTATAATGTAACAGGGTTGAGGACACTTCCAAAGTTATATCAAACATATTTGGAGTGTTGCTTATTAAGAAATGTGAATTTCAGACCTTTAGTAATGTATTCTCCTCTGGCACATGAATGATCTTTTTGACTTACTGGTACATACAAGTGGCCTCATTTCTGATGCAAGTGTCCACAGTTAGCATTTGGACCTGCTGCATGTTTGCTATTTAATAAATAGGTTCTCTGTCCAAACAACTTGCTTATATTATTGGGATGCTCATGCTCTGTACTTTTGTACAAGGTTGAGAGAGCTGTTACTGGAATGCTTAAAAGAGGAAATAGCAATATGGGGAATCTATGTCCTGAAGGCATACAGTGCTCTGAGAGCCTACTGAAAATAAATAAGTTTAAATAAAAAAAAATACAGCTCACAGGAACTGCGCAGAGCACATATAAATACAGTGAATCCACCAGATAGCATTCATCAACAGTGGCAGAGTCAGCAAGCCATTAATTTAAGTACAATTATTGAACACAGACCCCAAAGTTGCTTAACTCTAGTAAAAGGTCATCCATTCAACTCCAAAGCATGCACAACTTTTTTTTTGGCAACAGACAACTTGTTGTTGTGCACCAATGAAGAAAACCTAGAAACTTGAAAGAGATATCATGTCTAATGGGCAAATGTTTCCAGCAAACAGTATTTTACTGCCAGGAGAAGAAGACAGTCCTTTGACTATGTACATATGCAGTGTACTCTGTCAGCTCTCCAGAGTTCTCTTTTCTTCAGGAACTTCCTTCCTTTCAGAGCAGATGTGCAGATCACTTGCATTCTCCCATATGCTTTGCCACAAACATAGTATCTCAAATTTGTACCTCAAGGGATGCTGTCCTGTCACACTAGTTTACTAAAGCTGTAAACATCTCTTTGCCCAAGACAGAATTAATCCCTCTGGCAATGCTAAAAAATTTCTTTTCAGCATTATCAGAATGAAAGAGAGAGGTGATCTGAGGTGAACACATATACTGGAATATCATCTTGTCCTTGCCAGAGGAGCTAAAACATAATATTTCTGTGCACTACTACTAGTTGAGGTGAACTGAATTTATGGCTGAAAGCCACTTGCTCATTTTGGAAGTGTATCTGAACTCCTACATACTGAAATAGAGTCCAGGATGCCAGTTGTTGCATTTAAATCACATAATGAATAACAAGTTGAAGATATTATTCAATACTTTGAATTGCATTATCAGATTTGTGATTCACAGTTGATGACACCATATTGGTAGTTTTCAGAGTGATGCCTTGAGGAAAAAAAAAAATTGAATATTTTCCTTAGGGTTGTTAAGGGGATTAAGGAATGATCAGTTCTATCTGTAGGTACTCAGAATACACCTTTGAGGAACCATAGTCTAAGAGGAGGAAAGTAATGGAACTAATATAGTACAGGCAAATTAAAGAAGTCTTTGAGATATCATCATACTGCTTTTGCCAATTTCTGCTATACCCAGTGCTATCAAAAGCAGAGCTGAGATTCAAACAGTGGCAAAAACCCATTACCTCCACAGGAATGATTCACAGCTCTCTTTAAGGACTACCCCATACAGAACCTCTCAGCAGCACTGGAAGTTGAGTGTTGTAAAAAATACAATCTGTGAAGGGTACGAATAGAAGGAATCATACACGATCTCTTTCTTGAGAAGTTTGTCTACAGATGCTGATAGACACAAAGCCAAACAAGTGGCTTTGCTGCAAGAAGGCTGCTGACAGTAAGAGAAATGATCTTTAAGTTACTACTTGGATAACGTTAAGCAGAAGACAACGTGCTTCTAAACCACCTTATATGATTCACATAGTGAACAGTGCCACCCACAACTAATTGGTGTTTGGCTGAACTGCCAAAACATTACAAACTGTAAAGAAAGCAGCCCACTGAATTTAGAGCAGTTGTCTGGCTTTGAAAGAGCACCTTCTGAGGACAAACACTGCAGGCTGGGGGAAGCCTAGGATGACTCAGAGTCTGGAGTGGCTGGTTGTGATAGAAGATAAATCACTTCCTCATTGCTGATTGCTCCTTGGAGGCTCAAATACTAAAGGGTACATCTTAAAGTGCACAAAACTAGTATCTGTAGCAGCAAAAACACACAAGTTGGGAAATTTTCCACTTCATAATCTACTGTTTCAACAGTAAATCTGTTCTTTCAAGATGCAACAGGGCTGGGTCCAGCAAGGCTCTAAAGAACCTGATGGATGGGTGCGTTCTGATTGCTTAGCTGTTAGTTTTTCTCACAAGTGTCCTTGCTCATTCCTTCTATGCAGCCACTGGTGCTCAGTGAAACTATACAGCACCAACATCTTTCATATAATTCTTAAATCTTTGCTTTCCCTACCAGAGATTTGGTGGCAGTAAAGCTTGCCATTCACTAGGACCACTTCAATCACTTGGCTCACAGTTTAAATGTGACTCCCCAGCTGCATGGAACCATGTGCAACCTCCAAAATTGTAAATGCAGTAGGGCAGAATCTCCCTTTGAGTTCAAAGACAAGAAAACCAAACCATTATTGAGGAAATGGCTCCCAGGCATAGCATTAATAAAACAAGTGCTCACATAGTGACATTAAGACCATATTAAGATGCCCTGGAAAATTTGAGAGAAGAATGAAATAACCAGCAGTCAGTATTTACCCTGAGAGATAAATATTTAGTGTAAACAAACACAAGTAAATTTTGCCTGTGCTTCAATCTGGTAGGAATCTTTCCAGGTTGGACACAATAGATAATTAAGATACATTTTTAGTGTCTAATTTTTTAATGCCATGGACTGTATTTTTCATTTATTTCCAATGTATTGTAAACACCTCTCTCATGGTCAGGAAACACATGTTGAGAGCCATGGGCATGTTACAAGCCATGGGCATGTTACAATTTTAGTGTAGAAGAAGGAACTTTAATCCCACCATCTCACAAAATGTCCTCCCTATCCAGCTTGGATGAAACCAGGTAAAATCCAAACAAGTGGTGCCATGTGTTCAGAGCCTTCTCAGCTGCAAAGCAGTGTTCATTGAGGCAGATACAACAGATGGGACTGGTGACATGCTGATTAGTATGCACATAATGAAACCTGGGCATTTGTCAGGAGAGAAATTTCATGGTTTTGTACAATCATTTTATATTTATACCTATTTAAACCTTTGTTTTGAGCTCTTGTCTAGGAACAAGTACTAGCAACAGTACTTAATTACTGTGTGTTACTATGGGCCTGAGATTGTTCCATAAAAAACTCTCTCTCTTTACATCAGGAGTAACAATGAATCTTCCAGTCCTAAAATAAATTGCCAATCAACCTCATTTTACTCAAACTTCTTTACTCAAATCCACCTAACAGCAAGCCTTCTTAGTTTTCATGTTGCCTCCGGCACATCAGTAATTAAAACAAGCACACACACACAAAATCCAACAACTCTCCCTTGGTTTTTGTTCAGCTCATTCCAAGAAATAAAAAGATCAGGTTTATTTTCATAGAATCACTGAATGGGTTGGGCTGGAGGGAATCTCAAAGCCCACCCAGTTCCAACCCCCTTACTGTGGGCTGGCTGCCCCAGGCCTCGCTCATCTCTAGGGATGGAGCATCCACAGCAATCTGGGCAGCAGTGCCAGGGCCTCAATGCCCTCTGAGTAAAGAATTTCCTCCTAACTTGTAACCAAAATCTCCCCTATTTTCCCTAGTTTTTCTATGAGAAGAGGTAAAATAAGAGCACCTAAAAGCCAGTGTCACTAGATCACTAAAGGAAATAAAGAATATTCTCTGCTCGACATGAAGGGCAGCCTGAAGACCAACTCTAATAGCGAGGTGATCCTGACATATCTGACATAGAAACAGCAGTAGTTTTTCTCTGCTGCTTTTTCCATCAGTTGGAGTTGCCACCATCAGTATGCAAAATAACCTTTTCAACATTCTTTCATTCTGAAGAGATTAAAACTGCCCTGCAGCATTTTAATCACCCTCACACCAGTATTGTGCATGTGTCACTCCTCTTGTTAAGATATACAGTAAGAAAAAGTAATGCAAAAGAGAAGCACAAGAACAGTGTTTTATTCCCACAGACTCCGCAGTTTTTCTATCATCCCAGCTGTCCCCCAGAGAGCCTCAGAGAACACGATGCATCTATTGCTTTTGCTCTTTTGACCTTCAGCGCTCATCTGTTGCTCAATAAAACATCTCTCAAAGGACAGTATGGTGTCACAGCTGGTTTAGAACCTGAGGAAACCAGTTCTTTGCATAAACAGGCTCCATGGTTCCTTTTTCCTTTTAAGAAATGTACCCAATGATTTTTACTCTATAATCTGCTACCCAGTGCCCTCCACTTAGTGCAAAGCAGAATACAGAGTCATTAACAAAATGTAAAGATGTCACATAACATAGTACCCTCTGCTAAGCCACCTATTATTACATGCCTTTGTACTTGACTGAGTAGATTAAGTACAAAAACTTATAGAAAAAAATTATGAAGAAAGCATAATACAAAGAAACTTACTTTCTTCTATAGCTTCTCTGTTTGTCATTAATCTGTTCCCCCCTACTACAGTGGAAAAGATACATTAAAATTAATATTCTAAGCTGGGATTTTCAAAGCAGACTATTGCAGTGGAGTACCCAAATGCCAGTGACATTCAGTAGGAGCTAAGTCCTTAACCCCTTTGAAAATTCTTAGCTAAAATCCATTAATGCATACTTCAAAGAGACAGATATTCACAGTTCTAGGAATCATTTTCCTAACAGCCTTTTATTCTCTTTTCTAACAAACCCTTCTTCCCCACTTGCTAACCTCCTGTTGGGGTACAAAACTGAATTCCACGTCCTTTATAATTCATAACTTATCTCTTGCTCTGACTTTTTTGAGGCATTTGTCATTATATTTAATGATATGCAAAGATCTGTGTCTAGAAAAGACAAAGTGGAACTAATTAATATTAATTTTACATCTCTGCCTCGTCATTACATTTCTTATAACCGGACACATGCACCAGTTCATACAGATATTTTGCCACCTTTCTGTGGAGAGTTAATCTATTTGCACGTAGTATCATTTGCTTATGATCACATCTCATGTTTTACAAAAAAATTAATTCACCTTCACCAGTTTATCACCCCATTTGGTCAGCCATTCCCCCCAAAACACAGTGCAACAGTGTTTGTGGTCTGAAGTTTGTGACTCAAAAATGATACTGATTAAATAAATCAGGTACAGAAGACATGACCTGACCTGAATTTTTGCAATTAGCTATTCAAGTAACACACTAGAAGGCACAGCGTTAATTGTGTTAACAGTTGATGCCATGGTAGCAAATCCTTACTAGAAATCTGCTACGCTACATTGACACCTTGTGGTTGCTCTAACACAATGCAAAGCACTCATTCAAACTAGGAATATTATTTTATTATATTTATTATATTTTATTTAAAATATTAAATATATAATATTTATTAAATATATAATAAATATTAAAATATTTATTATATTTTAATAATTATTTTATTTCCTCAAATAAAAGGAATTTTAAAAAAAAACAACATACAAACAACTGTAGGGAAAAATATTTGCTTTTTAAGAAATAACAGTAGATGAGTGTCTAATTCAATTTTAGTTTTCAGTCCTGGTCCAAATGCAAGTACATGTTCTCCAGTGCTGAACATAAAGCAGACCGATATGTTTCCCAACTTAACTGCAATTCAGATCCCTGCAGGATCCAGCTTTGAAGTCTGCACCCTGAGCTTACCTCAGCCTGGCAGATATGCCATACATCAACCTCCACTCTAAACTTAGTGGGACAAAGAAGGGTCAGCTTTTGTTGTACAGTAGCCACTACCAAAATGGAATCAGATACAAATTTGCAGAAGGAAGTATGAGCTCTGAATTATGATGAATGGAAAAATGCTCTGAAAAGGTCAAATGGAACAAGGACGCTACATGTGAGCAATCATCTTTACTGCCTACCCAATGAAGAGAAAACAGCACGATGCAGGATGCCGATTTAAAACAGGCAGATGGGCTGTGACATAAACCCAAGACACCTCATCTATTAAATATGCAATCACTGTGTTTCAAACCATTTCCATACAATCATCCTGAGTAATACAGTTCTACCACAGATTTACAAAGGAAAGGAGCTGCTGAAATGTTAATAGGGGAAAGGATTTCAAAAGGGCTTAGATAAACGTGTTACTAGAGCTGCTGTGGCTGACAGCCAGTGAATGACTAACCAACGTAGCATAATTTACTTTTATTATACAACTCTCAAAGACAACTAACACTGCTAAACCTTGTAAATAAGCTTCACTTCTCCAAAGACCACTGAACTTGCTTTTGCTCATTTCTTTGCAAGTCTTGAGACCCTCTGTATCAGCCCAATGGCATTGCAGAAAACTCTGAGGAAAGGTACTTCAGTTGGCTTAATGTGGGCAAACACAATCTCACAAATTTTGATTTAGTTACCTAGCTTTTGGGATTTAGGGAACTCGGAGTTTCTCCCACTCATTCTCATTTTAGAATAACAGGAGGCTTTCTAGGGACCTGCTGCTGCCCGGGCAGATGAAGCAGTGTGCATCACTCCTGGAGTTCACCTTCCCATCAGCTCAGGATGATGCTCTGTTGGCCAAGGAGACCTACGGTGAAACTCAAGTGCCTGGGGGCAGGAATGAGTAGGCTGCCAAAGGAGAGGAGATGTAGGGATTTTTTTGCCTGTATACAAAGAGGCCTCTCAAATTCAGAAGTGGGAATCTGGCAGTGTCTCTGCACTTGTATAACACTCCTTCTTAGCCCTGCTTCAAGAGAAAGCAACAGGAAAGATATGGACAAAGAAGACAGAAGGGATGTGCCTAAAGTGGTTTTGCAGCCACTTCTATCAGTAGCACAATAGCTGTTCTGAGGTTTAGATAACTTAAATTACACTGATTTTCTGTGTTTAATTTTATTTATTGAGAATAAGATATGAACCCTGATAGCTATGTGAGAGTCTCCAGTGATGCACTGCCACTGCAGATGTGAGTAGGAATTGAGTGGAGTGGGCTTTGCCTGTGTGAGAGCTTCTATCAAATGGCTGCTGCTCTTCCAGCAATCCCTTAATTTGCTGGATAAACCCTGCCCTTCACAATGGACATCAGCCTAGCAACCTCAGCTTGATGCCAGTCTTAAATATTAATCCTTTCAGTATCATCTCTGTAGTGCAAGGTCTGGTAGAGAGAAATGATTCTTTGAAAAGGATTAGAAGAATATAAAAAAGGTATACCATTACAAATATTCCTCTAAAAAAATATATGTTTTTTTTTAATTGTTGTTTTAAAGATTGTTTATCTAAGTAAACAATTTACAGACTATGAGACAGTAGCTTAATTCACCAAGCATCCTCAGTATTGCAAGAAGATGAAGTAGATACTCCAAATATGCTTTTGTATGTCTCTCTTCACACTCAGAATATATATCTGAAGTACTTGTACAGGCTGACAAATTAATAATCCAAATCTTATGCTCAGTGTAATAATACACAGTTATGTGCTGCATATAACTCTGCTTAATAATTTATAAAATATCAGTTGTAGGTGATCTATACAACATATTCAACAGTCTGCTTAATGATGATACTTTGTACAGATATCAACTGCAAAAAGAGTGAGTCTACATGTACAGGAAAATCTGCAAGCACCTCCGAATTGACTATCAACTATTATTCAGTTTTGAGAAGATGTTTCAGGTCTTTTCAAGCTTCAAACTGAAACATAGGAAAGTATCAAAATCATTATACATGTGGCTGATTTGGGGATCTGAAAAACCTCAGAATAACCTCTCATCTGTGTATTGCTGTGCAGTAACATCTCCCAGTTTCTGAACTTCCTGCAAGTATTCTATGGCATATTTTCATGAAACATTTTTCACTATAATGTACTGGTTGCAACAAATCGCAGAATTTTGGTGAGCAGGCCTCAGATATGGCAATCATCTCATACGTACAGGCTGATGGCCTGAAGTACCCGATAACAGAGCAAATCGAGATCAATTATTTTTTCTTACTGTCTTTAATTATTAAAACCAAATAAAGTAGGTATTTCAGGGTAGGTAGGCAGAACCCATCCACTCTACTGATGGCTAAGGGGACTGAGCGGAGATTTGGGACTGAGAAACCTGCTCCAGTCCAGGCCATCGTGTCCACAGCGTAGCAGTTGAAACCGATGTCAAAGTCACACTCTAAACACAAACCAGCTTTCTTTTTTCTTTATTCTTGCTTTCCTCTTTCAGTCTAATAACAACCCATGAAATCTCTTCCTACACTTTTAAATCCCTGCCTTTCCATCCGTTTGGACCCAACTCAAACTCCTTCCTGCCCAGCACACATATCCTCACATCCCCTCTCCTCTACTCTTCAGAAAACTATAGGAGTGAGCACAGCAGCTGCTGGATGACAGCCATCAACCCGGCTCTCTCAGCTCCGTGGTCTACATGGGACTTGCAATGAATACATATTGGCTCATGGAAATGATAACAGACATGAAAAAAATTAAAGCTTCACCACCTGTTGCTTATGTAATGGATTTAATTACTGCAAGACAATTTGAGTTATTTCAGAATCTGCTACAAAAGGAAGATGTTTTTTTTCCCCCATGTGGAAGCCTCCTGGTTTCAGAAAGGCAAATAGCTATAGGCGAGATCCTGTGCAGACTCCACAGCTTCCTCAAAGACTGCTCCCTGTCAGGAATTTCCCCTTGCACCATTCTCTGATGCATTCATTATTTCTTTACCCAATATACCGGATGAACTGTTCTCAAACTTGGTTAAAAACTACTATATTTGAACTAGATTGTATCCTTAGTACCTGCTTCATACTGAGAGGCTATAAAATAATATTCTTATTTATAGCACAATGTCTGCTGAAGCCATTGAGTTAAGAATTAAATGGAGCTTCTTGATTAAATACTGGCCAGGTGGTATCCAGACAAAGAATGTAGTGGACAGGCAGAACCTTGGGTGATCCTCTATTCCCTGACTGGAGAATTTGAACACTTTTCTACTGAAAATTTTGATTGTGTTCTTGGCAATTTGCATCAGATGAAGAAATGAGGATTTACCTACAGCAAAGAGGCATTTTCCTCATTTTCCTTGTTTGTGTGCCTCTCTGGTTAAAAAAAAAAAAAAAAAAAAAAAAAAGGCAAACCAAACCATCTAACCCACAAAAAAGCTCTACTTCCTTCACTGACATGAACGAAAGGTTCAAGGAGGCATCTAGAGAAAGCAAAGGGCAGACAGACAACACGAGACCAGTAACAGGAGGTACATTTATCACACCATGAAATACAACCACGGAACTAACAGTTCCAACACACAAACAGGATCACTATTAATTTAAACATATTTGCTCAGGTAAATGGGAATGGTTAGAAGCAACAGTCAATGGCAGAAAGCTGTGTCCCTGTAGAGAATAAACAAACAAATCAGGGAACCAGGAAAAAAAGCAGCACGAAGGGCCTTGAGCAACTAAAGCAGGCGCCACACCTCTCTGCATTAGATGGGATAACTCACATATTGAACAATGACACATATCCTGCTGAAATGTTGCCATTTAGAAGAACTAAAAGGACAGAACATAAAACCGAATGGAAGGAAAGGAACAGGAAGGCAGAGCATACAAAGTACATAATCTTCCTCCCACTTTTCTCTCAGTCTTTCTCTCCAGCCTGAATTGTCTGCAGTTCATTTTCATTGCTATTATTTTTAGCTACGTTGGAAGGTCATTCACCCTGTAATTATCAGCATAGCCTTACTGACTGCAGCTTGCAAAGCAGCCTTTGCTGGGCTTTTTCCTACTGAGCTCTTCCCAGTTTTTCTTGTGACAGGGCTGTCATTATCTGTATCCCATAGCTAAGAGAAGACAAAAAGGCTTCTTAAAATCAGCTGTCTGCATTAGGAAAGCTGATGAGTCCTCCTGAAATAATATTGGAGTTTCTTAGGAATAGAAACATGGCATCCTGCCTGTCATGTGACACTTCTCAGATTATTCCCTAGATAAGTGCAACTGCAGGGATGTCTCTTTCATAGCTAAAGTCCCCTTGCAACATATGGGTTAGCACAAAGAGAACTGTTACGCTTCAGCTATTGCTCTGCCTTTCTTTTATGGGGAATTAAAAACCAACGCGTAGTACTGCTTTACCTGGCATTACTTCCAGCTAATTATTTTTAGTACTGTTAAGGCATATTTTAAAAATGCCTGACTGCTGTCCAAACATAAGGATTCCATTAACAATCAGAACATAAAGGTTTTGCTAACAATAAGGAACCAAAGGTACTACTCTGTAGAAAAAAGGCTTAGTTTATTAGAAGACCTATTTTCCCATGGCAAAAGCATAAAAGATCAAAGCAGGAGGACCAGCACACGCTCCTGAGCACATACATGTGGACGTGTAGAAATTTTTATAATGAACATTTTATTTTAAGTTCTGCCTGCACATCACTTTATTGGGACTATATCTGCTGCTGTCAGATTTCTTTGTCACAGAGCAGATAGTTATTGCTCAGCCCTGCACTTCTTCCCGTGGCCACGCAGTGGCACAGGAGTCCAGAACGTCCACGCAATGCTCAGTGCTCCTCGTGTACACTGGGGATGAATGGGCACTCATCTTGACGCTAGGACAAAGGCATCCTTCTGCAATACCCTGTGCTGCCTACCTGCTGCTCTCCCTCCTTTCCTTCTCCCTCTCTCCTTTCCTTTTTTTCCTCTACACATAACCAAGTAGCAGCATATTTAAGATACAACTTCTGTATGGCTTCTATGTGAATACTTCATGCCCAGCTGCTGGTACTAAGCCCAAAGCAGCTGCTCCCACAGGTGTGCCTTTATGCCTTGCTGGGCTGAGTGCTTCTCCAAATGTGTTTCCTGCTGGTTTAGTGGCACACTGAAATCATCCTGGCAGGCTTCAAGGCCTAACACCCACCCGGGGAAACAGCAGTGATTTCTTTGACCGAGAACAGATCAGAGTGCACTGTGCAGTACATTTACAACTTTCTTGGTAGTTGCTCTACTAATCAGGCTCCTGAATGCCAAATATGTCTACAGAGCACCTCTGGGGTGCTCAGTGATATTGTGTCACGTGTCACAGGAATGAGAAAAGGTGTTCTATTCTGGTGGGAGGGCAGTATGACAAACTGTGTCCCTTGCAGACAACCCTTGTAAAGTCACTGCGTTGTATGTAGTCCATGCTGTTGTACTCCAAGGAATATTTCAGCTCATATTCAGATGATTTCCTACATCAGGAACCATTTCTGCCCATAGCCATTCCTTAGTGGATGGGATTCGGGAAAGAGCTGTCTGCCTGAGTGAGATATGTAATGGCTTTGGCTGAACATTAGGTTTCTACATTCCTCAGGGTAAATAAGACAGGTCCAATTTTAGAACTAATTTTTCATTTTGAAATTGAAATTTCTAAATTTCTTCCCATCTCCCTAAAATCTTAAGCTAAATTTAAAGTTAAATTTATTATTATTTTTTTTAAATAAAAAATAAAAAGCACTGAATCCTGACCCCTTCCACTGCCAACACCATTGCTCCTCATTGCTCCTACCTCTTCTTCCATTACTCAAGTTGTTATTTATTCTGGTCCAACCCCAGAAACCTCTTGCCTCTCTGATTAAAGACGACTTTTCCCTGGGGAAGGAGATGCAGCCTGGGACGACACCTGCAGAATGCATGTACAGAACATACTTATCCTCCAGATGGCGATACATCCTTATTTGTTTGCCTTTCTCCCTCTGAATTTGAAAGAAAAGCTGCTGTTTTAGGTTCTGGACAGCTAGAGCTTGTAATTTTAAACTTATATGTAAATATTGCCTATCCTTGCAGTATTTATTTATAGTGACAAGGATTCAGCGTATATATATGTATGTATATACAGTTAAAAGCATATGTCTTTATATATACACACACATAGATACCTACACCTACGTCTCCGTTGTCATGCATGTCTGCATTCTGCTCTGTTCTGCCCAGTAGGACTTCTCTGAAAATGAATTAAAAAGATGTCCCTGATGGGAAGGAAAAAAGAGTGATGACAGCACTCTAATTTCTAATTAATTAATCTGCCGTCATTAATCTTAATTGGAGGTGTTACACTTATTCTCCATTACGTGTCTAATGCAAAGACCAGCACAGTCTGTATCACAGGGTAGGACTGGTTTGGAGTTGGTGAAGATGGGGCATTTTGGATGCTCCTGGTTGTGCCCAGGGCAGTTGTCTGGGGTGCCACTGCCCACACTGCAAGCTTCCTAGATCTGAACCTAACCCAAGTGTATTAATTTCTAGAAACCTCAGAATTAGGCGTATCTTATATGCTAAGCAAAATCCCAGCCTGTCCATGGCACTGCTTCATAGCAGCCACTGGCTTCACACCTCTGCAGTAACTGTTTCAGTCTGCCAAATATCAGCCCTGCTAGCTCCAAACCTGATTTTTTTTCTTTCCTTTAAGAAAATACATGTTGTTCTAACTTAAATTTAGATAGAGATCTAAGAAAGATATCTTAATGCCATCCCTAAATTAGTTTCTGTGGATTCTGCTGCTTGATCGCCAAGCTTCAGATCAAAAGAAATGACCGTTTCCATCCTCAGAACTAAACTTCAGTTAGGCAATGCCTATGCTAACTATGGTCAAAGAGTTATTTCTGCACCCGACATTAGCCATAATTCACAACCACTTTCCACCTCTAGTAATGATGATGCTCTCAAAAAAAATGCCAATTTCAGCTTCCCTTGGAGGCAGACTGAAGGCACTCAAGACTCAGAAATCGGGATCCATCTGTTAGGAGCATGCAGAAGATGAAAGAAGGCACAAAATATTTGGGGCAAACATCATCTTGGATAAAAATTATTAAAAAGTCAGATTTGTCTGGTATACTACGCTGGAATTCAGCCATTTCTAGCCAGCTCTGGAATAGCAGGACAGAGGTCATGCTGAAAGGAAATCAAGTTGTGATAACAAATTAAAAAAGGCTCCTCCTTGTCAATTGCTGCTTGTAAAACAGAAGAGCGAGCTGAAAACCCAGGTAGCACTATCTGGCTCAAGCAAATGTAAGTCATTTCTCAATAGAGAATATTTCTCAATAGTTTCTCTTGGCTGTACCCACAGTGAAGACGACTGAGAATTTACATGATGCATTCCAGACTGTTTGACAATGCAAGATGCCCCAGCTGAAATTCAGCCTAGGAAGAACGAACACTGACAAAGCACTAGTTCTACGTATAAACTGAAGTGGCACAGTTAGCAGAACGCATATTTGCCTTAGGATGCCTCAGATGTGCCCTCTGGCAGACTGTCACCATACTGCACTGGGGTTTACAGCTGTTTTCCTGGATCTTACCCATCTGCAATCCCCTTGGAAGTGTTCCAACTCACTGACCCCATGGCTCTCGCTAGTCAGGGAGAAGCCAATACAACACAGAACAACTTTGGGAGAATATGGGGTTTACTTCAATGAATTCATGAATTATACAGCTGACCTAATATCTCTGAATGCTAAAATTAGAATTTGAGCTTGCACATGAAATGTGAATCAATGTGAAAAAATGATCCAAAATAGCAACACAGAAACAAGATGAAATGAGTTTATGTATAATTCAAGCAGCATAGCTAGAAGCAACATTGCTATTTTAATACCATGACTATTTCTAAATCAAAACCAGGTTCTGATGTCTGATTTTTTTTGCCTTTGAGCCTATCTTTTATTGTTGGAGTTATGAACAGCAATTAAAAGCAATAGTGAATTGTGAAGCTATTAAGAGCAGAGATTTAAAAAAAAAATAAAAATAACTGAGGTACTGTGATTTATGATACTGAGATCCTAAGGCAAACTCATGAAGAAACTCACGCTATTTCTGTCAGCCATTTTGTTCAATACAAATCTCATTTGGTGAACACAGCTTTCAAGTTCCAGTAAACACTCAGTTAAAAATGCAGTTTGTGGTTCAGGTCAAAGTTATTAACTTTTGAGAGCCACATTATTGGTGGCCTCAGATGAAGAATCAGGCTAGAGTTTTTCTGCTGGTCAGGGCTGGATCCTGCTGCAGTAAGGGCTGAGTGTTTTGGATGGGCCTGTTGGAGTCAGAGGTTGTATTTATGAGAAATAGCACAGCTCATCTCTGCAGCACCTCTCGGGAGCTGAATAGTGCTGACTGATATTTTCTTGATGATTATGAAATAAACACGCATACTGACACTGCTCCTAGGGCAGCAGGACATTCTCTGCTCACCCTCCCTTGTCTTTCCTTAGGGGAGCGTTACTACAGCATGTATATCACATATACAGGCATGTCTACACTGAATCACTTCTGCTTAGCAAGTTCCTTGATCTGGCTTGGTTTGAGGTCCAGGATAGATGACTTATTTTTGGGTATCTAAATGTTCATTTACTTATGGTTAAGAATTAGGTCAGGATCAGGTTGCAGCTTTAAGGCTTTAACATCACACAAACAGCATGATAGCAGCTTTGAAGCAGCTTTGAAATGCTCTAAGATTTTGACTCCAGTCCTGCACACAGAGTTTGGCCACTAGCATCTAGCAACTGTCTCCTATTTATATTTAATTTTGTGAGTTGTGTTTTTTTTTTTTTTCCTATTTTTTGCTTTTTCTTTTTTTTCCTTTTTAATCTGGAAAGAAATATAATTACTCAGCTATTAAAATACAGCTGAGATTCTTGTGCTTTCTCTCAAAAAGCAATGACATTGGTGAACAAGCTAGAAATGATGGCTTAGAGATCCCTTTCGAATAGATTTTTTATATCTGCTGTTTTAATACCATCATATATATCAGTTACAATGAATGCTTTGCATATAAAATACATTCACGAACAGA
This sequence comes from Tympanuchus pallidicinctus, assembly GCF_026119805.1. Lineage (NCBI taxonomy): Eukaryota > Metazoa > Chordata > Aves > Galliformes > Phasianidae > Tympanuchus > Tympanuchus pallidicinctus. Next base: position 9,076,109 of record NW_026294739.1, on the reverse strand, counting down.
ACCGAAAAGATGAGTAATTAAGTAACTAATGACTACTGCATAACTGTTTGAAACTTTGCCATGTTTCTGTCTTCCCACCTAAACCACTTGGGAAAAAGCCCCGGACTTAGTGTGAATTTCTTCAGGATCTAAAGGAACTTTAGAGATGAAGCTCCTACAGAGTTCAGTTATTCTAATTGATGTAACTATTGTAAGAAATACTATCAGCCCACTGTCTGCTATATATTTATAAAAAAAAAATAATCAGGCACTGTGAGTTCTTTCTCCATGAGGAAGACTGATGTGAATTACTCAGCAGCACAGAGACTAGAATAATTACTGAATAGCATCCCACTTCAGTAGACAATCAGATCATTTTCTGGATATTTTCTCCTTTGAAATTTCAAGATAGAGGAAGAAAGGATATACAAGGGCTGCTTTGAAAGTAATGCCTCCTATTTTATGATGTTGGCCCACAAAGTCAGAGGCAGATGTCAGTGGTATGGCAGTGGAGGTTGAATCTTCCCACCTTTATCTCGTTCCATTTTGTTGCCATGTGAATGATGGCAGCAGAGGGGCAGAGTGGCATCTCATATGGAAGCACATATGAAGCAAAGGTGTGAAACTGAATTCCTCCATGCAGAAAAAAATGGCACCCAATGACATTCACTGACACTCTCTGACTGTTTATGGGGACCAAACAGTGGATGAGCACAGTGAGGCAGCAGGAGGTGTGTTTTAGCAGTGGTGACAATGGATCATCTCCACCGGTGCAATTATTATGAGCACAGCATGCAGGCTCTCGTTTATCGCTGGTGAAAATGCATAGCCAACAGTGATGACTATGAGGAAAAATAGTGCTTTGTAGCTGAAAATTCGATCTATCACTGTTATTTTGCTTTGTTGTATTTTCCAGGGAAATAAATAGGAGGTATTGTTTTCATACCACCGTTACCCACTGACACAGACAGACTGTAGGCATAAAGGGGCCAATGTTCAACTTGCATTAAAATGAACTAAAAATGGGAGCAGAAACCCCTGCTCCATTATCTACAACATTTCCCCTTATCTACAGCAGTAGCAGTAGCCTCAAAATCTAGGTAAACAGACGTGGATTGTGAACTATCACCAGCACAATCACTTTGTTCTCTTTCCTTCTTCATATTTTAAAACCATAATCAGGTCAATCAGCATCCAGCTGGATAACTACTGGAGATAACAGGATGTAGATAAGGGAACAGCTTCAAAGAGAACAGGATGCATACCAGAGCTAATGTTGCTAGTATTGGAACTGATAATACTGTATTGCAAGGATGTATTTACAATCTCTTTCTTGATGGAGGAGGTGTTTTATTTCAGAGTGCTGTATAGTTAAAATATTGAAGTTTCCACATACAAAGGATCTAGAGACAATAGATGCTAGAAAGTCAGACCATCCCTTCGCGTGGAAGAGAAAGAGCTGAAGCACAGCACCCAGACTGGATTAAAATCAACCTAGGTAAAAAGCGGGTAAAAAAAACCAACACAACAAAAACAGGATTAGAGCAAAATAAGAGTGAAGACCATGGCTTTCAGCATATATACAGCAACTCACTTGTCATTCAGATTCTCACCAGACACCTTTTGAAGGGGAAATAGGCCTTGTTGACATAGGAGCAGCTGGAGTTGGCAATACAAAGTAGTATTTGTTGTAAAGCACTGCTTCTCTCAAAAAAGCCCTTTAACAAAGCAGTGAACATTGCTTATGACATGAGAAATAACCTTCCTATCACCCAGTACTCTGCTTGCCTATTTACTGTACTTGTCTGCCACCAGGTGTTTCACGTATAAGCAGTTTAAAGACATCTTTGCTAGTTTTGATTTTTTGATCTTCGCTAGTTTTAGATTGCAAGGATCCCAGCATTGTTAGGCTTTGATACACAAAAGAGAATGTAAACACAATAAAAGAAATAAAGAACACAGCAGTGCAGCCACAAAATGTTAAAGACAAATATAAGAGTCTGGATGCTCCCTACCTCTTTCCTGCTTGTGCTGCTCTTGACTGCACTTACCTCAGTGAGATGGCTGCTATATGTGGGAACAAGTCATCTCTACTGGCAGCACGTCAGAACGCTCCTCTTACATAAACCCAATGTAGAAAAACAGCATATACACTTTGATTTTGTTTTCCGTAATTAAGCCAGAGTCCTAGAGATCACTGCAGTCCAAGTGTTGGGTTAAAATCCCACTACAGGACTTCCCTAGATCTATCCTTGTGTACAACATCTTCACAGATTCATTATGTTTGGAACAGAACACTAAGATCGTTCAGTCCAACTGTCAACCTATAGTCACCATGCCCACTGAGCTGTGACCTCAGGGCCTCATCTACATGTTTCTTGAACCCCTCCAGGGATGGTGAGTCCATCATCTCCCAGGGCTGCCTGTGCCAATGCGTCAGCACTCCTTCTGAGAAGAAATTCTTCCTAATAGCCAACGTGAACCTCCCTTGGTGAAATTTAAGGCCTTTACCTCTTGCCCTATTGCTAGGTAACTTATTCACTTTGCCATAACCCCAGTTGTGTATGTGGAGCTGAGTGTATTTCAGCTGACAAATTGGAGTTGTAGCTAGAACTTGGGACCAAGGAAATTAAAAAATAAAATCTTCAGAGGTCTGAAGCCTACACCAACCTTGATGCTGCATATTGTTATTTTTATTGTTATTTCTAATAATATTACTAGAAAAGTAAATAAGCTAAGATGATACTAACGTGAAATTATAGCAGGGGTTGCGGGTCCAGAAGGTAGTGCTGTCACACAGGATCTATGCTGCACATTGAGAAGGCATCAAAACTTTTTCCCAAAGCATTGATTTGATTACGGTCTCACGCTGTACACAATACCATACTTTTGTGTATTTGTTTGGTTTTTTTAAACACTTAGTTTCCTCTGGTTAATTCCCCTCTTTTTCCTGTCCTCAGGTCTGTTTATTGACAGCATTTGCACTAATCTAATTTGACTCTAAGCTGTTCAGTGTCCAGTCATATCCTCGATTACCTTGCACGACCTGTCTGCCTGAAGAAGCATCTTTTGTACAACAGTATACTTCCACTATGCTTTCTTTGCCTACCACTGCTGTTTCTTAGTTCCTGCTTAGAGCACCAGTTCTCTTCGTAAGCAAATTGTGATGGACTTGTTGAGAAGAGAGCTGAGAGCTTTGGAGGCAAAACTTAAGTTTTCTTTTTCTGTCCCATAGTGTCACAGCAGAACAAAATTACAGAGATGGAGGATTATGTATTTCTTAAAAATTATTCTTGAAGAATTAAAAATAAGGAAGGATATTCCCATTTATTATACTTCAGTTATACATTTTAGATTGACTCTGTGAGCTTTGACTTCCTGCTCAAGAGACTACACTGTTGTAAGTAACTTCCAGCAGTAACAAACTGCCATTCTGCTTTCAGGGACACTTTGAGACTATTGGAATGAGGCTGCTGGATGCACAGAAATCCTCTTGAAATGCTGACCACACTGCAAGTCTCTCTAAATCACAAATACATTAGATCTGACACAACCTGAATGCAATGTATTGCCAATCCAGGCATGAGGCTGCACCAACAGCTCCTGCACAGTGTTTTCATAACTTACTTTCTTTAAAATAAATGTTAATTGTCAGGGAATGGGGATATTCTTCATTGTAACAACAGTTTTGACATTCTGAAGAAGCAACTCTGCTATAAATTATTTGATGTAAGGGCAACTTCCACAGGTAGGTATTCTGATTCTACCATCTGTATTCAAATGAATCTTTAAAGCTAGTGAGGTATCATATTCTGCAAAACAAACCCAGATGAGGAAGTACAAAAACAAATAGGTTAAGCAGCCCCAGTATGCAGGCTTCTTCATAAACTTGAGCATTCTACTTAAAAAGCTATAGCCATCTGGAGTTCCTCAGCTGTCATTTATTTTTGCAGATACACTTGCCTAATATCTAAAGGTAGCCAAAGATGACTTGATGGTATTTATGTGACCAAATCACTTATAAAAGTAAAGTTGGAGAATCTAGTTATAAATAGTTAAGAGTAACCCAAATACAGTTAATGGTCATTCTGTTGTGTTAAAGTAACATGCACATCATCAATAGCTAAGTCAGAAAAATGAGGGGGGGGGGGGGGAAAGGGATGAAAACGATCACAAAACCAACATAGACATAGAAATAGATAATTCTCAACATACTAGCCAAATATGTGGTACTCATCACCACCACTTAACTCATTTGTTCACAGTGTTCACAAATCATTAACCCAAGAGACATTACAGTACTTGTGTTGAGAAACTCTTATTTTAAAAAATGTCCTTAGGCTCTGCCTTGAAAAGGTTCTATTTCAGACCTGGTAGAGTACTGTCTTATTTAAACAGAGTAAGTTATGTTAAAAGTTACAGTCCTGATTTTTTTTTTTTTTGTTTTCTCAGTTACAGCACAGACTGTGAAATAAAGCTCTACTCAAGTGATTATCAAGAAAGAACAGTTGGCCTTAACAGATTTGTCATAGTAGATGGTAGTGCAACTTATGTAAAGATCAAGTAATTGGTGAAGACATGTATGTATAAAGGAAACTTGCCTTTGGCTTCAGTTGGGTTACTTAAGAGAGATGAGGATGATGGAACAGAGCCCATCTGTTAATTCTTGCTAACTAGAAACCCCTTCTGGAAGGGAAGTCATACTTCGGTTATTTTATAATGCTGAACAGGAGTCTCCCCAGTACAGCTTTGTTGCTGGCATTAAATGGAAACAAGTCTGAAGCTGCCTGTTGCTCAGGATCTCATGTTACAAAGAGCCATGGAGAAACAACTGCCCCATCAGCTACTCTGGTGGACCAGTCAAAGCTGTCCCCTGGGTTACAGCTGGTCTATGGGAAAAATTAATAGTATGATGGGAGAAGCCCTGTAGGACCTCAGAGCTTGCTCTGTGAGAACAGAAAAGCAGTGGGGAATGTGGCTCAGGAGAAACTCAACTTCATGCCTGCAGACATATTTGGACATGCATCCAGTGGTGAATGAAACAATGCTTCATTCTGTCCACTTCTCTGAGAACTTCATATATACACACCTTAAATACATTGTTTTTGCAGGAAACAAAGGTATCACACCAAAAGGTTTACATGAGCACTTCATCTACAGTTGTTGCTACCCTTCTACACCTGTCATCAGCTGATTGTCTCAGAAGCACTCTTCTTCACCTGTTTCTGCTCATACCCACCACTCTAACATGGGTGGTCAGGACCATGTACTGAACATCAGTATTTCAAAGGGGCTTCAAGAGAAGCACGATCAGTTCGCATTGCTGGGTCCCCATCCCCATGATACGCCTAGAAACACTCACAGGTAAAGCTCAGCCATGGGGAGGACGTGAAGATAAGCTGCCTGTGTCAGCTTGTCAACTGCCAGCAGAGTCTCACCTCTTACAGACTAGTATTTCTGCAGCAACCTCAAGGATTTTGAAAGGACCCCAACCTGCCATAAATTTAGCTTTAACAGCATGACTTAAAAAATACAAAACTAAATCCTACCCCAATTATATACTTAAAATGCTTCACTATATATTTTAAAATTCACTTCTCATAATACAACAGCACATAACAGTGACTGAAAAGTAAAAGCATGATTTAATTAAAGAAATTTTTAAAACTGGCATTGCTGTCAGGAAAGTTATTGCTCCATGGCAGCAGGTACTGCTTCTTCCCCTAGAATGTATTCTAAAATGCCCTTTGTTTTGGTTCTGGAACTTCTCCTTCAGTTAGCTGCTCTATCTGTGAAACACCATGAAATATACACACCGTACAAAATGGCTGTTGCTATGGAGATTTCATATATATAACTGGAGAAGAAATAGCTGAATAAGCCCTCATTTACAAGCCCACAATACGTGCTTTGGCAGTTTCAACTCAAGGAATGAATTCTTGTATCTTTTTCCATGCCTTTTAATTCCTATTTTAGTTTTGGTTTATATTCACAAGACAAACCATTCCATTTATTTTTCTCTCCAGTTCTATCTGCATTTAACAGGAAAGGTTTGTAGGAAATCCAAAATGAAGACTTCCAGTTGAGCTAGGAATGATGGCGTTTCTGTAAGCCTCTTTACAATAGCACTAATAACTGAAAGGGCTTCATTTTGTGCTTTATGCAGAGAGAGAGATTGGTACCCTGAGCACACAAAGCAGGCTTACCACTGCAGCAGAACATACTACTCCTCAGCTATGTCCAATTATTCTCACTTACAGATTGATGCCCTGCAGTCTCTAGGACTTGATCTGATAAATTTGGGTTGAGGGAAGATCTGCCTTTTAAAAGAAGCCTAGCAGTTATTTCTCACAAAAGAGATAGGTAAGTTGAAGTTAAATGGACTTCTTCAATTAGCTCCAGCTTACCTGTCTGAGAGAAAGAGAAGACTGTGCACACTTAGTTTTTGCCACAGCACTTATGCAGACCAACCAGAACCATCAGCTATGCTCACACTTTGAAAAGCTTCAATTTTTTTTTTAAAAACTGAGATAGTTCAATCCCCCATTTGTATTGCTTCCTTTCAGAATACATCAAACATAATCCCTAAATAACCTCAAGAAAACAAAACGTTACTTGCACAGGCTTCACAAGAATTTCCTGCCAACCCCTACACCTTAGGCCACATTGAACTCTGCTTCTGGCGTATATATCATAGATATATCACTGGTGGTATATTTGTGATCATAAACCTGAAGTCCTCAGAAAATGAATAGTGCTCTAGCAAGATGGCTGCACTCTGTGAAGGATGCTAGCAATGATTAAGAATATCACCAAAGCTACTGAGATCAACACCTCTCATGAGATGCAGGAAACTAGATTAGTTAAGGGATGTAAGGTAGAGTCATGACAAAGGAACATGGAATGTGCCCAGGGAAAACTTAGCTTCAGGGAGACTTCTTACATTCCAAGACTTCTTGGTCACAGAAAATGTTCTTTCAAAATGGAACAATGCACTTCTGATTTTTTTTTTTTTGTTTGTTTGTTTAAGTATTTCAAGACCTGCATATATTCAATGTAGATATATTCAATGTAGATACAGGGGCATCAATGTGCTGAGAACTGAATTAGTGTCTACTGTATTCCCTCTGAATGAATGATAAAACGAACTTATGCTTCCTATCCTACCACCAAGGGAACTGTTGATGTGCATAGGAAGAACACTGGAATCAAGTATTACTAAAATAAACAAACTGTGATTTGAATAAAAAGCGTGCATCAGCATGCAACAGGCACCTTGAGTGTTTCCATGAAAGGTCCACAATTGTGTTTGTCGATGCCTAAGATGCTTAAACCACTCTGTGAAAACACTGGAGATGCACAGCTTGGTTCTCCATTGCATTTCCTAGGCAGAAATGCTCAAAAACAGGCTATGAAAAAATAAGAACTTAAAACTAAGTGTGAATTCTCAGAATTGTTTCAGGCAGACTTAGAGGAAAAAGGCATCTTGATGGAGTAATAAGAAAATAATAAATAAGAAAAATAAATGCTGTAAGCCTATTCAACTGTTATGATATCTCCTTCTACAAATATTCAATTTTTTTCACATAAGAGTCATGCTTGTTGACTTTCTAACTTGTCCATTATAAGGGTGCTGAGGGACACAAAAGAAGTAACATTTGGATCATTCACCCTCTGAATGTAATCTGCAATTTTGTAGAAAAAAAGTAATAAGACCATATGTTCCTCCAACTGGATTTCCTCACTGTAGCCAGTGGCTCTTTGCTTTTCTCTTTCCCCTGGGCTCTATGCAGCTGAAACTGGCAGGCAGGTGCTGAGCTGGCATTTCTGTACCCAAAGATTTGCAATTTTGAAACACGCATAGCAAAGCCGGTACCAACTGCAACTAGCAGGAAAAAAAAATAATCTCAGTTTCAAAGGAGTGTAATTTCCAGTTAAGGAAAATTCTAATGCCACAGAAGACAGATTTAAAGGAATGCAGTTACAGATCTATTTCCAGACTCCTATTTAAAGCCCCAACTTCAGATGTTAAGTACTTTGCTTTATTTCAACAATTCAGACAGTCCTGCTGGCTTCAGAGGCGACTACTTTTGCATTCAAATTCCTGAATGAATCAGGCCGTTAATCTGCATATATTAAACAAATTACATTCTACATTAGGGAACTCTGAGGACTTGCACAATTATCTATTATGGCAATATTTAAGCTATTGTCAATGAAACAGATAGCTTAATACATGTATAAAACACAGAGCTTCACAACTCATACAAGAGCAGTACAAAAATGTTTCTGTAGCAACAGAAATTAATTTTAGTTGCAGATTTTATAATATCATGGAATAAGCATTTCTGAAAGATTATTCATCAATGGAAATGTGATGTGATTTTATCTGATTTTTCTGCAGATGTCATCACTATTTCCTTTAATAGCTTCACAGCATTATACATCACTGAATAAAATTAATTTTAATGAACTGTCACAAAGGATATTTTAACTATTTGGGAAATTTAAAATGCTTCCAAAAAGTCCCTTGCAAAGTGCAGACAAAAGGTGAAATTATCTTTTTTTTTTTTTTTTTTTTTTTTTTGAAGTGCATTTTGACAGTTATCTGAGGTAATGCAACAATTCCAGGGCCTTAAATAGTTAACCTGAAGGGCTACACATTGCATCCACAAGTGGCAGGGGGCAAAAAAATTTAAGACAGAACCTAGAATTTTTATCTGCTCTGTAAAGCTTTTTTATTTTTTCAGAATTGCTCCCAATATAGTAGACCTGACCCTAGAACACATTGAAAGCACAAGCCATGTGGTGGCTTAGCTTTACATAGCCCCACTTACTTCAATAAGAAATTCAGAATCTGAGGAACAATTTTCACATGGATGATAATCGAAGAGTCTCAATTCCCTTAGTCCATAAAAGCTGAAGAAATGTTATTCTAAATCAAAGGAATTTTCCCTTGGGCTTGTCTAAACTCTCCCTGCTGTCAATTCTACAGGCACACAGAGTTCACTGAAGTCCTGTTTGAAACACTGTCACAATCTTCTTATCATCACCAAATTCTGCATTCTAAAATAAGTTAACAGTACTTATTAATAAGGTAATAAGCATTGGACCTGGCTGGACAGAAATGGCCTAACAAGCCGATTTCTTAGTAAAGTAATGCTTCCACAAGACGCCTAGGTCTGTCCTTGCCATTTCTGTTCTGAATTAATTGACAGACCGTCAAGATCCTGGTATAAGTGTGTCCTAGAAGGACACACAGCTGGGACCTAGAGCTGGGGAGAAACATCACAAAAAGCTCTGCTTTTTCTTATCACTAGTTCTTCTACTTTGCTAAAGTTATTTCTATGTGACATTAATTATCCAAGAGGTTTGTATTGCTAAGTAGATCTGCGTTATTTTTTGGAAGAAGGCAGAAGTTGACCTGAGAGCTGAGGGATTTGCAGGCAATTATTTTTCAGAAATTAGATTTCATTAGTTTTTCAAGAAACACGCTAACCATAAAAGAGACAAGAGCACTATGTGAAGAGACACATTGCAAACCATAGTGTTCCTCAGGGTAATACATCTGGAGTCCCCAGATGATAGCTAACACAGCCAACTCAGAACTCCCACTGATCTGTGGGGACTCCAATACTCAGTAATAATACTTGTGATACTTCTCACTTTTTCAAAGAATCAAGAAATAGTTCTTTTCTGAGGCAGTGTTTCTCTTTGTATCTGTGTTATTCCTCATTTTGTAATGAATACAAAGTAGTTACTATAAAACACTGAATGATTTATAGGTTATTTTGATCCATGATTTAGCACTTCTCAAGGCAAATAAACTTTATATAGAGAAAAAAAAGCCATTGCTCGAAATATTATTTCAAAGAACCTAAATCAAACTGTTCTTCTTTAATAGGATGCAGAACTTGCTGAGCATCAAAGTTATCTTTCGTTGAAGACTGATACTTAAAAGCAGGGAAGAGATTTGCTAAGCAAATCTACTGTATCTACACATACCAAGACAAAAGAATCCCTGAGGAGCCCAGAGCTGAACTGAAAACCATCTTTAAATACTTCACTGAACTTTTAGGATGCCAGGCCTCTGAGGTACTGTCTGCCTTAAGTAGCAGGTTGGAATGCTCACACCTTTACAGGCAGAATTTAAGGCTCCTTTTTTTTTCCTCTCAGGATTAACATTCCATGTTAGCATTCATAAAATTCTGCTGGGACTACTCATGTCCCTATCCAATACCTGTTTCCTCCTCAAATCTTGCTCCTGGCCACCAGACTCATGTACTCCTTGTCCAACCACAACTACTGCTTCTCCTGACTCCAAGCAAGTCTCCTAGAAGTGAGGGTTGCTGTCAAAACTCCTGAGCATTTCACTTGCCAATTAACTCCACCATTCTTGATTTTGGAAGAAGCTGCACTTAGTTTGCAACTTTAAGACATAAAGAAGACAAAACAGACAGAGATGACATCCAACAGTTCATGTTTCTACCTGTGCTACTTCTAAGTAATTTTTTTTTTTTTTACCTCAATTTTATGTATTTTTGAGAAGGCTGCCTTAAATCTCTCCTATGTATTTTAGGAGCAAAATTTATTTGCATGTATTAAAAGATTTTTTTCCTGCTTGTACAGGCAATAAATTTAGTACTACAGTGCTAACTGTACAAGTGTGTGATACACTAGGTAAGTGTATCACCACTATAAAACAAGTATTAAGACTTCTCAGCTTTTTTACAGTTCACTGTTGTTGTTACACACTGTTTTTATGCACTGCTGGATAGCCATAAGGAAATAAAATCTAATATAAAAAAATTTACTGAAGTGGCTCTTTTCTGCCCATTTTTTTCCTCTTTATTTTGCCCACCACATTCTTGTTGTTATTTTTTAATTTTACTTTTTCTTAATACAGAAACACACTTATAATTTGCAAAAAAATATAGCTGGAAAATTCCAGGAGCCATTGCACAAGAATTCAAACTTTGGAAACTTTTCATTTCTTGAATAACAGAAAGCAGGAGGTGGAGTTTCCAGCACAGCAGTAACTGGTACAGCACTTCTAATAACAGTACTTTCTAACTCTGATCCATGCAAGAGCCTACCTGCAAAGAGGACACTCAATTCCAGAATTACTATTTAAATAATTACGGCAACAGAAGTGAATTACAAGTATACTGCAAACTAAAGGAAAATACATATGCAAAAAATGGTTTTTATCCTACAGTTTCCAGTGCAGAGCTCTTGCAATGTCCTCTGCTAGAAAACAAACAAACAAACAAAACTAATAATCATTCATTCCAATATGATAGAGCCTACTCTTCATCTGCTCAGAAATCCTCCTCATCTGACTTCCATTTAATCACATTTGAAAATAACAAAGGCTTTATGTACTGTAAGAGACACATCTACAACCTCAAAATAAGTTGTTTGCACCGAATGCCTAAAGACTACATCAAAATAACTATTTCATTCTGTGTGGTTTTTTGCTGCGTTTCTATAGTGCTACTCTGCAGGAGAGAATGTGCTAAATATATGGCCAAGGCTTCAGAAAATCAGCATTCAGAAACTTGTGATGAAACCTTCCATTTTTCCTTGGAGTTACATAGCTTAGTATGCAGCCATATTGCAGTTGGAATATTAACAATTCTGTATGAATTGATGCAGAAAAGAACCAGTAATTGTTAAAAAAAAAATCCATTAAAACGTCTGTAAGTGAACTATGAGTTGCTAAAATAACAACTGACTACACAACAGAGCTGGTTGATGAGCTGCAAATCCATGAGGAATGGAGTGATAGCTGGAAACGTGCTTCACCTTCAGTTTCCATTATCATTGGCCTTAAATTACTGTGTGGTTGGTTTAGGCTCATTTCTATTCCATTTGTTTATTTGAGAGAGTCAAAATAGTAGAACAAGCTAATGAATGTTTAAACTGTAGCATTAGGTAATTACTATGAAGAAAAATGTACACAATAAGAGTCAAGATGGGAAAAACAGGTTACCTTTAAGGTATGTTAATTTTTACTGAGGTTCATTTTCATAAATGAAAGAAAACTCAAACAGAACTTTAGCGAAGAATGAGCTTGCAAGCCTGCATGCTATTACAGATCTTCAGGCTACATTAAATATTTGCATGTGGTATAGAGAGACACAGAGTATTAAACATGTAATTCAGCTATTAAATATGATCAACATATTTTCATTAAATTCAAACACAACAACTTACAAAATACTGCATTTCATCAGCAAGGGTCTAAGCAAATAAAAGTTTCCCTTTTTGCAATCTTCGTTGTTAGAGGAGCTTTATAACACATTCTGGAAGACTGGATGTATGTTTAAGACCTGAGGATATCACTTTTGCTGACCCAAAACTTCCATAGACATGGGAGGTGGATTTTCTTGCTATGCCTGGTGTTGGAATGGGGTCTTTTTCTGACATTTGTCTTCACTGCCTAGTTACTCAGGTGATTTCTTGTTAACTTTAATAAAAAGCCACACAGAAGGCAACGCACAGGTAACTGCAACTATAGAAACTATACACATCTCTTGTGAAAGTTCAAGTGCTACTTCTTTCTTTATAACATAACAAGGTTGCTTTTCTATGTACTTTCCCCATTAACAGGGAGAAAAAAAATGGCTATTGCTTTTTGGGAACTTCTGGAAACAGTGGAGGATGAGAAGTATTCACCAAGTATCTCTTTGGCAAATCATGAAAATATCTGTCAGCTGGTGCTGATACAATGAGCAGTCTTCACTGGCAGACAATTAAAATGAAAGGTTCTCAGCCTAATTGCTTTTGAGCACAAGAAGAAGAAAGATCAAGTTAAGAGGATTGGAAACATCACCCAAAGTCTCTTTGCTGCTAAGTTAAATCCATACTACCAAAGAAAATGATTACTGTTACCTGCCAAAATCTATGAATTAATTTTATTCCTGGTGAATCCACTGTTTTCACTGATACTGCATGGAAAGTATTCTGGGTACAGCAGATTTTTTTTTTCCTCAGAACTCAGGGACGATGAAACTGCAGAAGCACGTTGAGTCTTGGTACCTCCAAAATAATGGAGGCAAATGGCAAAATAATGGCAAACTGACAAAAATAAATCCTACCCTTTTCCATTCCCTATGACTCAGTAAGCCACAACATAAGCAGTTATTGACTTCTGCTAAGATAAATATTGAATCTTAATGACTAAAACCTAAGCAAGATAAAATGGTCTTAATATTTCTTTGGGTAAATAAATTCTACCCACACTTTGGCAGCCATGCCTATAATGAAGAATATTTTCAAAATTAAAAAAAAAAAAAAAAAAACACTGATTTTTTTTTTTTCTTCAGGTGCAGTGGGATTTGACTGAAGTTTCAACAACTTCAGGAAAAGAGGGGAAAACCTCTATAGTTAAATAACAGTTAAGCATATAAGGATCTATTGCAAATTCAACCTGGTTTAGAGTCAGATCTACAAGAGGATTTTGTAAAAAGAAAGTTTGTTAGCATCCACATGCCAAACCAGTATACATTGAAGAGAGAGATGGTGATGCCAGAAAAAACTTTCACTCCTTCACTGGACTCCGGTTGCAATTAATGTACATTGTAACCAGGTATTCAGCCTTGACCTGAGCTCACATTAACTTCTGCAAGTTTATCGTAACAACAATCAACACAGCCTCTGGCTGAAATTTAAATAAGTACAGACTTCAATTGAAAAGTTGTGTATGCTGCATAACTAGTCTTTAGTATGCCCTTGTGCTCCTCTGCACTTGAGCCTCTTCAGTAGTCCAATTAAGTAACCACATGGGAAAACCCTTCTGATTAATAAATAAATCTGCACAAGGAACGTACTTCAGCCTTCCATTCACTTATGTATTTTCAGGTTGCTTTACATAGATCATGGCAGTTTGTTTTGCAGAGGTCTTGTTCACACACTAAGGACTAGTCCAGACAAGGTAGTCCAGCAGTACCATGTATGGTGAACTGTTTTTTCTTGTAATTACAGACAGCTTGAGAGCCTCCGTAAACGTGCTTGCTCACAAGTGCCATGGAAAGATTTTTTTAAAGGAGTTTTTAGGCTTTCGGTTGTGTTTTCTCAGCCCCTCTTCAGCCTGGTGGCTCATTGGCCCACATCATTATTTTTATGGGCCTGTGTGGGTGTACAGCTATTTTTGCCCAAATCGTGACTGGACTGTTTGTGGGCTTAAAGGCAGGCAATTAGTTACACTTCTGTCCCTTGAGTTTCCTGAAGCTAAGAAGGGAAAAGCTGGCAGGAAAAAATACACTTTGAATGAAGGATAAGAACTATTTTTACTTGCAACCTATTATATTTTAAACAAGCAAACACTGATCTGCTTTTGATTTCACAAACAAGATGGCTTGAAATCAAGTTAAAACTGTCACTGACTTTCTTTATTTCTTTCTAACATCTGTCTTGTGTTTGAATTGCAAAGGCAGTTCTGATAAAGCCAAGAAGGTTATTGTGCACCTATTAAAAGTGTTAAAAAAAAAAACCTGCAGATTTTTGTGTGCATGTTCTCTTCATAGCAGAAAATAAGAATTTAAAAATAAAAGCAACCTAATAAATGGAGAAAGATGGTTAGATGTTCTTTACTTCTCTAAAACTGCTTTTCTTTACCTGTCTGTATAATGTGGAATATTTTGAATGTTTACATGTCTTGCAGAGCATTAGAACTGTACAGTTTTTTTTCTCCCCCCTCAGAAATGCAGATATTGCAGATTAAAAGAGAAATTTCATATAAGGAGTCTTATTCAGCACACATCACTTCTCCCCACTGTCAGGTGGAATTAAGTTGAGGCATACATGTTCTATGCTGACTTCTAAATTTGGAAAATCTGAATCTTTCTTTCAGTTACAGATGCTCTGATTTTTAACATCACTGCTAAGATTACATACTGCAGTTCAGAGAGGAAGGTATCACAACAACCATTTCCTCTCCCCTGGAACAGGCTGTTCTCATCTGTTTCGCACACAAAAGATTCTAATCTACTGCTTACCCCAGATGCCCTGCTGCTTATCCCTCATTTCATCTTCTCTGGACTCTGAAGAGCATAGTAGTCATTTAATAAACGATGATCTATGGGGCTGATATGAAACATATTGCTATAGTGGATTAGCAAAAGTATTTATTGTTTGGAGGGAATCAACAGAACAAGATTCTTCGATGCTAAAGCCACCTTCACTGACACCCAGCCAGTCCCCAAGCGATGGCCATCTTAGAAGACAAAACTCTCATTCACTTCTTCTTCTACCCCCGCATGATGTTATAGAGCACCAGCAGAATATCCCTTTGAGCTATTCAAGCCTGCTTTCCCATTTGTCTTCCCATTGTACTTGCTTACTCTCAGACTACACACTGCAGAGGTAGAAGGAAAAACACTGATCTTGGGCAAGCACTGCTGAATAATAAAAAAACACTGGTGTCTTATCAACAGCTTCAGCCACAAATCCAAACCACAGAACCACATGAGCTGTAATGGGAAAAAGTTAACTCTGTTCCACTCAAGCCCAGAACACTTGGGCTGCATGCCTTTCATAAAGATCATTTATTCTATTCTAGGAAAGCACAGATACGAAAAATGCTTTCAATAAACCAAAACTCCACTTAAAAGCTGAAGAGCAAGGGGAGTTTATCTTCTCCACGGACATAAAGCCAGTAGCAGTCAGAAAGCAGGGCCCTCACCAGCACATCTTACAAAGTAGGAATATGAAGTATGAAAGGAGCAGTGATTGCAATTGGATGAATTAACATAGATTGGTTTCCTGCAGATCTTGTGAAAAAGAGAATAAAGGAAGGCAGGCTGCCCTCAACGTTGAGAGCTAGGGAAAGCTTTTGCAAAAATAGTTTTATTATCTTAAATGTAAAGGCATTTGTGACATCAACAAAAGGAAGGGAGAGAAAGCTTAACAGGCAATCCCAGCATCCAGACCTCATCTTAACAGCCAGTCTTAGCAACAGGAATTAGACTAGAGGACATATTTTTTTCCTATTATAGAATTTCTGAAAATAATTGAAAATTGAAAATAATTGACCACATTGTTGGCAATTTTCTGTAAACAGATAAATACTTTGTGTTGATTTGACCTCATGCAAGGAACTTCAATGTGATTTTCCACATTCCTCCTTAATTGTCTGCACTGCACAGCATAAAGTTGCATGGACATTACAAGAAGTGCTGAAGAAAAATTTGAGCTCTATCCAAGTGTAATACAAAGCTAATGAGTCCACCACTGATCTATAATCCAGCACCTTTGAGATCATCTTACATACAGTTATTTAAAAAACAAACAAACATGTTTTATAGCAGTTTACTTAGTTTCAACATTTAATTTTTATAAAGCTCTTCGCTAATTGTTCCTCCATCTATTCTCATTATTTTGTAGCTTTAAAAAGCCCATTTAATCCTCAGACATCTTTCTGAATATAGAGAACCACCATGTCTGTGCTCCATGCTCACCAGAGATACTGGTGTCTTTCTTATGGCACCAATAATCTGAAACCTATAGCTCAACACAGACTTACTAGAAGTCTGGTCCAGATATAAATGAGCAGCCTGGAAATAAAAAAAACTAACATCATTTCCTTCCTCTGAAAGGCACAAGTCTATATTCATTTGTATGGCTGTGTATTCACTATTTCTAATTTCCAGCAGCAGGAATAGTGTGTTAGCAGGGCTCCATGGGCTGTGCTGACCATTCAGTTGCAAATGTTCTGTCATAACATTTATTTCTTCAACATGCTGACTCTT
Organism: Tympanuchus pallidicinctus; assembly: GCF_026119805.1. Taxonomy (NCBI): domain Eukaryota; kingdom Metazoa; phylum Chordata; class Aves; order Galliformes; family Phasianidae; genus Tympanuchus; species Tympanuchus pallidicinctus. The sequence continues at coordinate 9,059,376 of NW_026294739.1, read as the reverse complement.
AAACATACTGAAATTTCTACAGAAGCTCCAAGAACTACTTGCAGAAGCTACTGAAATGAGCTTTCCTTTTTTCCTTAGTTTAGTATTGGAATGAATACAAAAAATGATTGATAGAAATAGCACAGGGCTTTTTTTAATATTGTCTTCAATACAGCAAGATAGTTCTGATTTTAAGTAGTATTTTATATGCCTATTTTTAAAAATCCCCAAGTAAAAAGTAGTTACTTTAAAAAAAGATTTAAAAAAAAAAAAACACAACAGAACCAATACATACATAGAGAAGGTTATCAAGCTATGATTAGATTTATAGAACTTCAGAATTTGAGATGATTTCTGCAATTTTCCTCACATGATTCTGTCCTTTGCAATTAAGCGTAACTTTTGACTCCATGTCTCTACTTAAATAGAATGGAGGTGAATAAGTATAAGAACTTCTTCATATCAGTTATTAGCAGTATTTATCAGATGCTTTTATGAACCTATTTCTGCCAGCACAACATTCCAACCATTTTTAACTGGGACACGGACCTTTTTTCTTCTGAGAACTAATCTGTATAGCAAAGGGCAATCACAGTCCACTTTTAAAAATGGCTTGTGCTCAACATTGATGAAAAAGCTATATAGCAGATAAAAATTAGATTTACCATTTCATCGCCATCGCTCTCTCAGAAGAATCAGGAATCAGTTCATTTCACTGGGCCGAGTTCTACTGCTCAGAGTTAGAATTTATATTTATACCAGTGGGAATGATATGTGGTAACGACTGTGAAATTAGCTATAGTTATTATCTACTTTTGTCTCCCTCATTGTCAATGCTGCCAATCCTAAACTTTTTGCTCGGATCGTTACACCACGTTGTTGTAGATAAACCTGCAACTTCCTTAGATGCAGGAAATTTGGAAGTCTGATTTTCACATGCGAGTTTGTAATTGAAGGCAACAGGTGCCACAGCAAGCCAAGAATCTCTTCTGAAACATATAGCAGCCTTTGAGAAACACTTCTGACAGCAACCTAAAGATGCCTGCAGCTATGGGCTGACGAGTCTCCATCAGGCCATACTGACATGACCCAAAGCCCTCCCAGGACTCTAGCTCCCATTCTTAAAAGCCCAGTGCCCGTCAGGCAGAGCACACTGAAAGTCATCAGCACCTTTATAAACACAGGTTTTTTACTCTTCATTAATTTCTTTGAAATCTACAAGGATTTAGAGGGTCTCGAATCTTTGCAGTTAGCTTGTCATGGATTTGGGGATATGGTGTCTGTTTTTCTTCAAATTTCAGAGAGGGACACTGGATTCTTAGGGTGTGAGCTTTATAAATATACACATAAGGTTGAATATTATATCCACCTGTCATTTCCTTCATTTTCTTTTTTACTATTTTTACTCTACTGAATTCCTATTGAAAGGAGAAATGTCTCTTTAATTTAGACTTGACACTACAGGTTAATATTTCTGTCCCTTGATGGAGAACAGACAAAAGCTGTTTGAAAACATATCATAAGAGGCTGCAGTCTAGACAAGAAGATAGCATGGGCAATGAAACGTGACCCAAAGGAATCCAGCACTGCATTCAATACCATTTGGAAATGACAAAGAACTTTCAGATGTCTTGATGTGAACAAAGTGTCCCTTTGCACTGGAAATACAGAGGGTAATATGCCACTGGTATTTTATGTTGGTGCTAATGTATGTTATATTTTCATTTGATCTAAACATTTAATAGTACCAGAATTCATCGCATGAATTTCTGTTGCCCTAATAGACCAAACAGAATCAAGGCAGAAATAAATACATTTCTCCCTTTTACACCGTGCAGTAGTGAAAAAGAAATGCTGGTTATAACAAAGATAATATTTGATGTGAAAGGAGGAAGAAAGTTTGAACTGTTCTAGCCCACTCTTTCCTGATTTACATGTATACACACACGCAGTAACAACATTCTTCTTGCCTTTATGGATCTATTTTCAGCACAAGATTTCATTCCTGTTTAGTGCTACCACACTGTGTCCTTATTATCTCTCAGTTCTGATGAACATGAAAAAAAGTAACAAAGACTAATAACTTTGATAGGGATATTAAATTATATGCTTCAGCCTTAGGCCAATCTCTAATGATTAAAGACAAATAATATGCAACAGATGAGAACAGATCATATCAGCGGAAGAGAACAAATCTTATTCTGAAAGACACTGCGAATTTCCTTCGTTTTTTTTTTCTGGGAATGACAAGTAGGACTGAAGAACTCTGCTTTCATCATCTGTAGCTGTGCATTGCTACAATGAACTGGCACAGTGAGATGCGTTAGAGACACAGAGAGATACATAGACCGGAATAAAGGCAGACAGAGAAAGATAGATAATTTCAAGTCCATTTTTCAAAAAGAAGCTTTACACTACAGAATAAATTCAGATACTTGCTAACGTAAGCTTCTAGTCTGCAGGTGCTGGTAAGAACTTGAACATGCCTCAGGCAGTCACACTCTACACTAAATTCAATGACACCTGTATACCACAGATGCTTGCACACCAGCACTGACAGACACATTTTACATCAGCCAAAATTCAGAGCTCTAAACTTATTCCACAGCTTGACTTTCACACTCTCCACTTCTTTCATACTTACAAACTGCCTTAGTTTTAAATTAATCACATTAAGTTGATATTAGAAAAATGATTATCTTCCATTTTTGATCAGGCCGGAAGCAAGCATTTTTCAGTAAATTTCCCCTCTGTCTTCTACTCTCCCACAGTGCGAATGAGCTGATTAGGGTAAGCGAAAGATTCAACTGCACTATGAAAACAAATCCAGTGAGTCTTCTAGACAGCCTTCAGTCAGCAACATCTTACATGACTACAGTAAAATCTACCAGGATCCCCAACAGGGTCATTGCAATTAAAACCTATTACAAATATAAAAGCACCTTTTTTATTTATGGCAAAAGCTATGACGTGTTTTGCCTGTAGCATAAATGAGGAAAGTACTAATTCAACAAGTATAACAGTATCTTGCTAAAACTAAGCGATTCCAACATTATAAAAACAAAATACTATTTTGCTAAGTTTCTCATTATCCTCCATTCTGTAATGATAAGAGAAAGGCTTCCTAGAAGTGAAAGGAGATTTTTGGAAGATTTTAAGATTCTTAGCAGACAAGAAAAAAAAAAAATGCACAGAATTATCATCCAGTACTGTAATTATCCCAAAAATACCTTTGAAAGACAGCACTTTCACAGTGCCCAAGGAGACTCAATTATGTGCTTTTGGAACTGCTGGGTCAAAAGTGTATTGTTATCTTCAGCAATTACTAGAGGCAATGATTTAATCCCCTTAATAAAATTCTTAATGTTCAAAAATGCCCTGCCAAAGGAATTATCTTATGTCAATGTGATTAAAGTCAAATTTTTCACTGTTATTTACTACAGTAAATTAAATGTGAAGACGAAGGAAAAAAATCCTCACGTAACAAGCTAATATCAAGGAAATTAAAGAATTAACAGATTTTTAAGCTTATTAAGATCTAAAACTAACTTGGAAACTCAGAAAAATCACTAATTCAAAATCCCTACTCCCACCACAAAGGCATGAAATACTTTCCTTTAAATGAGAAAAATTGATAATATTTCAATATTTTGGAGCTCACTAGACATTCCTGTAGTCCATATACATTCACATTAAACTCTTTGAAAAAGTTATACTATACGTCAAAGTACAAAGCAGCAAAGAATTTAAAGGCCTGCACCTTGTTAAAAACTAGATTGGAATTTAATAGCATCATTACACATCGCTGCACAGACATTCTTTCCCCTTCAGTTTTGTAAACGTAATTTGTGCTCGTTTCAGATTCTCAAAGTGTGCCCTTCCTGGGATGCAGTGGTGCTGATTTGTGAGGGGTTGTGTTATGTGCTGCTGTAGCAGTTTACCTTGCTGACATTCCTTCCAGTACAATCTACAAGACCTCATGGAAGATCAGAATCATTTTGTCAGGTAAATCAAATCAATAGCTAGCTTATAAATATGCACCAAGGGATTTAAGTGACTGAGTTTCAGACAGCGCTCTCTGAATGAAACATTCTCTTTCGTGGACTTTCTGCTTGTTGAGCACAGTATTGAGAGCGACCAGGAAACATTTCTGGATGAGTGAAATTCTAATAGAAAATAAAATTACAAATGTCTATATATTTTCAGGTCCAGATACAAAACTACAGGCATGATGGCTTGTAGTACCCAGCAAGTTATACAACCAGTGATGATCACACATGCAAAGTTCCAGAGAGATCAGACACACTGTTCTGTCTATTATGTCAAACCTGGAACAGGTGAATTGAGTTCAGATACTACATGTATCATTTCCTTCTCCAGCTTGAAATTTTAGATTACTTTTAAGACATGCCTGGCTGCTTTGTCTTCCAGTCATTGGCTTTTTTTAAAAAGCATCAGCTGAACTTGTCCCACAACTATAGAGTATATTAAACTGATGAATCGAACCCAGCTTGCAACCATGAACAGCAGGACTTGTTAAATTCTCAGCCTTACAAAAATCTGTAACCACTTCCAATTCAAATGCACACCCATCTCACACTAAAAGCAGGTAGTGATCACCCTATTTGTTTCATTCAAACACAGCAGGATTTATGCAGGATTAAATGATATCATAAGGAACTTGACTGAGACCATACTGACTGGTACATCTTCAGAGCATGGGTTGTATTGCAGACAACTCCTCTGAAGGAACTGCTACTGTGTGGAAAAAGTGTTCTCCTCTCTGACACAAGCACAGAGCTGCACTGTCGCAGAACCTTTTCAGAACTGGTTTACAACTTAAATGTGTTAAATGTAAGCAGTGAGATAAACAGACAGATAGACACAGGCAACATACAAAATGCTTAAAATCCTAACTGTAAGAAAAGTCCTTATAAGAAAAACAGCAGATACAGAAGCTTTGAGGATTTTACTTTCCTACTAGTGGCTTCATCTCCCCTATCAATTTACTTTCAAAGAAAAAACTCACAAAAATCTCTGCAACATATTAGTTCAATGCATTTGCCTCGTCACCAAGGCCAATTAGCACTTCTTCATTATCACTTCTTATGATCTTCTTTTACTGCCATTCCAAACAACAAACATCATAACTGAAGATACTTTCAGACTTTCAAGTCATAAGTGAAATGAAAAATGAATATTATTCAATATAACCACAATGGAATTAAGTGGACAGAATAGGTGGGGCCTTCTGAAAACTCAAAAAGCTTTATTGTTGAATCAGTTTTTGTTTTCCCTGCAACAGTGATGCATAGAAAAGAAACAATCTCACCTGACATATAAAGACAAGTTTCCCTGCACTGAAGTCCTTTTGTCCCAGAAAGGAAGATTAGACCTAGATAATTAAATGTGCAATTTGCTGCAGCTACTAGGAGGAATGACAGTGCACTGAAATTACCATTTGCAGAGACCTCATCATCTTGAGAAAAGAGCAGCTCGTTTATAGGTGGTTCATCCCCAGAAGATTTATCACAAGTGACGAGGAAATAACTGAAACTATTTGCCAGAATATCCTAAATAAGCGAGTTTCTTACATTTTAAAGACTTCAATATCATACCAGCTATGCTTAGCGAAACGAGAGCACGCTAACCATTGTTAGAAAATCATCACGTTCTCAGAAAAAATTAGAAGTATATTCAGTAAAAAAGTTACTTATAAGTTGGAACTCAACTTCTGATGTTGAGCTTGGCCCAGAGCACAGCAGAGAGCAGAGCTGTCCCAGCCCTGCAGCCAGCAGTTCAAACCAGCTCCACACTTCCAGCACCGTTGCGCTGCAGCCAAAGGTACTCAGCCTATTCCTGCTGAAAGCAATTCAAGCAGTCCAACTATACACCTCTTCAGCTCTAATACACCAGGAGCCACTTGGCTGAAGGTGTAATTGGTAATACAGCCAGCACTGAAATTATAACTAAGCTGTTAACAGTCACTGGCATCCTTACCTACTGAAACAGATGAGCTAAATCCTGCAGACACAGAGGGAAGATCCTTTAGTGTAACAATGAAGAGCAGATTAGCTGCTACACTGAGTGAAAAGACTGCTGGTCCCAAGCTCCAAGTGACCGCTGCCTATGCTCTACTTGCTCCAACAGGTCAAAATCCATTTAACTAAACGCACTTGAGAAGGGTTTGTTTTTTTTTAAATATATATTAGCAAAATGGTAGCTAGAAACTTTTGATTCAGATGCAAGAGGAGCAGACACAACAGCAGAGACCACCACCCCTGTGGGAGCAGCAGTTGTGGTCCAGCTCACAGCTCTCAGGACCAAACATACTGCATGCCTTGCACTCTTCTTAGTGAGCTACAGGCACAAGAACTCCCACATCCAGAGAAAAGAAAGAGAAATAACTAGCTAAGGAGGAAGGCAGACTCCAAAGGGCTTGGTGATTATGCAGATAAGATGCATTTATTTCCCTTTCTACTTTACAGTTCAGATATAAACGAGAGCCATTATTGAACACAGCTCTTGTCAAAATACTCTCCCTAAGTCTTTATTTCCATCTTCTGTATCTATTTCCAGCGTGCATTAAAATAAATTGGGTTCATTGGCACCAACTGCTCTGATCTCTAACTAATGCTACTTTCACATCTGAAAATAGCTCAAGTTTATTTATAGCAATGTTTTGTCTAACAAACTGCTGATGTCAACCAACATTGTACAAAAAGAATCAATGACCAGGCCTAGATTGTTTTCAACTATAGACAAAAAAGTTTGACAAGACTGATGATAAATCAGGATGACTACGCAAGAAAGCCTCTGGAATGTACTGGCACTTCAATTTTATTAAGAAATTATAAGCAGCCTTGAGGAATAATGTTTCCATATGACAGCTGTGCTCTGGAAGGGGGAGTGTGCATTTTGATGATAAGAGCTGTTTTCACACCAGCTTGCTTCAGATCTTCAACATTCAAACCTTGTACTTCGTGGCTGAAATGGCACAGATACTGAAAGTTCTGTTGCCATCCCAGCCCAATAGCAACAGTTAGGCCTGTCCTATATCTTCTGTGTAGCCACAACAAAAGAAAAATTGTTCTTTTTTGGGATATTAAGCTGTTTCAAGAATTCAGTAGCTACATTTAGAAACAATTTACAAAAGTAAATAATACTATCATTTTCTGTGGAAAGTTTTTTAAATCTTCAATATTTTCCCTTCTAATAGCTCAGTTTCAACACAGAATTCTGCCTTTCTGTGCCATGGCTAGTACCAGAGAGCATTTTTTCCAATTAAATCAGGAAACTCCTGATAATTAATTACTGACTCATTTTGTAGAAGTTCTTAAGTATATCCAGAAAATCAGATCTCACTTCAAGAAATGATTGTTTTCACCTAGACAGAATTCCCTTTACTAGTGTCATTGCACAATTTGGGTTGACAATAAAACATAATAAATTCGTTTAGTTCATTTTAAAAGTCTGAGGAAAGTCAAACACTGGAGGTTTCCCAGAGTGTAAAAACAAAGGGAAGATGCTTATCTTGGAGCCCCCAGAAGGAACTTCTTTTTGTGCAGTACCTTCACAATCCATTACGCCCATCTGAAGCTCCAAAACCATCTCTAACATAAAGGCAAAATCAGAAAGCCTTAACTCTTTATCTTTGATTCTTCCCCTCCCCCCTCCAGAGTCAGTTTAGAGCTAGTTTGAAGATACCACCATGAGAAACGTTGAAGTTCTGATCTAAAAAAAACGTCATACCATCTCCAGTCAGAACAGCTTATCAAGTGCCCCATCATATGAGTACAGCATCATGGCACCCAGTCACCAGTTCTGTGTCATTCTATCAAATGAATCTAGCAGTAAAAGCAAAGAAGTAACTCACAGATTCTATTTATAGCTTGTGACACCATAAAAGATGTAAGCAGTGGTCTGGGTTAAGTGAACAGAGTCTGACTCTATTAGGTCAGGCTGATGTGTGCACAGTGACCACCAAAAACAAACAAACAAAACACCGAAGAACCGAATGCTGCTGAGTCTATGGTGCATGTATTTTTCCTTCAAATTAAGGATTCCACATTTCTCCACATCTGCGTATCAATGACTAATCTCTTGCTGCTAAAATAACCTTGAATATACGTATAGCATTAAGCAAAGGAAAATTAAATGCATTCTGAGAGTGTGGTAACACAGCAGCTCATCAACTTAGCATACAGGAAATGCTCACATCAGTGAGAAATCCTTTAATAACATTGAACAAGATTAAGCATTAAACCAGGGATGAAAGGGTATGGTAATGCTTATCTACAACTTAAAAATGGAGATGCCAACTTCAACACAGCACTACCAAACAGGGCAATGTAACAGAGAAGGGATCCACAGATTTGTTATTCATCAAATCCTTTCATGACTAAAATCTGCTACTAACTCATTTTTTAATTCACTGCTTCTGAAGGAACAGAGAATTTTACGAAATTGTTATTAAGGTCAAGCAGTGCAATGTGAAGAGTGAAATTTGTTATTCATTATAACACATCTCATTTTACACTGCTCAGAAACATTATTTTTTAATAAAACCTACCCCCACACATGCATTAGTTCCACTGAAATTTCAGTTAGTTGTTTTTCCTGTTAAGACTTAAGTAACATCTGAAAATTCCCTCTGGCCACTTCCATCCAGCACACACAAGCTTGCTGCCATTCCTTGTTATCTGCCACTCACAAATGGAAATCTAAACAAGCAAATTTAGTGAGGGACACCCTCACAGCTCCGTATGTCATCATTCCATAGCATTCATTTGTACCACACAGAAGCTGCTTATTAAGTGAAGGCATGCTCCCAGAGATCGAGGCAGAAACCCCGTTCATCCACAAACAACACGCAGGGCACTGACCATCCCCTCTTCCAGGAGCACAGGAAGGCTACCCCAGCTTTCTGTGTGTATCTGACCGCTGCTCTCTCTACATAGCATCAACAAAGAACTGCTGCCAGATGGTTTTTCCTCATGCTTGGAGGAAGTTTCTTCCCTGCTCCCACCTGACAACATATCTCCAGCTATAGACAGCTATCCAGGCACACTGACAAGGACCTGGCTCCAGGTCCTATATCTTCCTGTTCACAGAAAGTCTAAAACCTTGCCATCACTTTTTGCACTATCTGACCTTGCTGCAATCAGTGCATCTCAGACGGGAAGGTTTTCATCTCACAACAGGCTGAAAATAAGGCTCACAGGAAGTTAGAAGAATAGGGGCCACAAGCAAAAAGCAATCAGAACCAGCAAACTTCATGCACCTGAAAATTAAACTCTGAGTCCAAATTTGTTCAGGCAGCCAGTGAGAAATATTTCATTGCTTTCACGTCTAGCTACACACACACAAGGAGAAAGCCAATATATGGATAAATGCACACATATAGTTAGTATGCATGTAATAGCAAAGTATTTAAGACCAGTCATAGTGTAGGACTATTAACAACAGAAGTTTTTGTGCAGTTTTAGCTATGAGCAGATGCCTAGCCCACAATGCAGGATAAATGTGTACATCACATTTCCCTCAACAATTCAAGAACTTCCAGCTTACAGGCTGCCCTGCACTCACAGCAGTCGCTATGTGTCAGCAATCACAGTGGCTGCCTTTCCTGTGAAGTTACTACTGGGGGGAGGAGCTCACAGCTAAGCCAGTCTTTGAATGGTAGCTCAGCCCTTTCTGGCTGTTCTGAGGCTGGTTGCTGCCCATGACCTATGTCTTGCTCTCAAATTTTTCCAATTAGATATAAAATAGTTTGTCCCTTTGCACCATCTCCAGGCCATTCCTGGCCTTGCAGATATCCACCATACACCCTTCACTGTTTTTGTTTTGTTTGTTTAGAGGTTCCCTCCCCACCCTCCCCCCCCAGGAAAGTCCTGGCTAATTTAGCTGATCCTAATGCAAAGCCATTCCATAAATTTGATTATCATCTTCCATTTTGTTCTGCACTTTCTCCAATTATAATCTGCCTTTTTTAGATGAGTAGCAGAGTTCAAGATGCAGACAAAGCCTGGATTTATATGGTGGGAAAAAAAGAGGTTCTCTGTTCCTAAGTCAGAAGTCCCAGCATTCAGTTTCATTTTGAGCACTGCCAAGCAGCAAGATGATGTTTTCATTGCATTTTCACAGCCTGAAGAACTCATTCCTGAGGTTTCCATCAAGGGAATCTTGTGGATTGTTACCCAACAGAAGCAGTGGGTTCATTTAGCTTCTTGCAGTGACTTCGTCACTGAGCACGGCCTCTTCTGCCAGGATCCTCTGCTGGCCCTCAGACTTTATAGCAGGCTTCCACTGCCTGATGTGCTAGAAGATTTATTTTTGCCTTAGATTCCTTTATCTCATGCTTCCTCAAGATGTTCTGAATTGTTTGGGTTTTTCTTTGGGCGGAGAAGACAATAAAATAGTCGTGCTATGGGACAGTGCTCTTCAAGCACTGAATTCCCTCAAGCAGCGTGCACCATGCAACCTGTTCTTCACAATGCAACATTTAAGGCTTAAAGTGCAAACTATATATCTGGACGCATTTGTATTACTTGCATACAGGCAGGCACCTGCTCCAGAGCCCAACGTGCTAGTGCAGATACACACACCTCACCCTAGGATGCTGCACCAACATACACTGTACCTTCCTTCCCATACCTCCCTGCTCCATTTATCATTCCTCTTTTGTTTAAAAAACACTGCAGTTAATGCTCTCCCTTTGCCAGACGCTTTACAAAAAGTAGTTATATTTTTCATGTATAATGCACACATTTAATTGCCTACCACACAAAACACAGTCCTGCAAATGCACAGGAGAGATCTTGTCAAAGTAATAAATAGTTGTCCCCGGCCCAAGAAATGATTGATGGACCCTTACTTTCATTTGTTTCCTGGCTTCTTCTTTAGTGGACTTTGTACAATAAAAAAAAAAAAAAATCAGAAATTGTTTCTCAATAGCCACAAAATGCTGAGTGCACAAACACTCTCTAGCTCCATGCTTCAGCCCCTGCTGCTCCTCAGAACACTGTGCTATGCCTGTGGCAGAGCTACTGCATGCAGTGCATTAATCATTGGGGAACATGGTGCCAAGAACTAGGTAATAGCTTTACTAACATTTGTGCCATTAAAGATCAGGAAATAAAAACTGAGCTTTAACAATCTTGTTAACATAATAGTTGTCCTAGGAGAACTCAATACTGCAACTGTTTGACAGCACAACAGTTCAAAATGTGCAGGTAGGCACAAAGCACATGAAGCTAGGGCTAGTAGCAGCTCTGTGTTGTTACCAGGTCAGTTTAGGGCTCCTTGCCATGCAAAAGGCTATGTGCACACACAGAGGGCTCTCCAGAAGCTCAGCCATCAGCAGAGGTACAAGTGGTGCCAGTGTGGAAGAGCTATCTCCCCATTTTTTCCAGATGTATTTTTTGAGCTCCATGGTTTTTCACTTGCTGCTTTATACTATACTATGACTTTCTTTCTTTACAGACATAACTACTGTTTTATTTTTACATTTAGTTTGTGACGTATTTGGAAAACATGGAGAGTTCTACTGCATTCACCCACACTGCAACATCCTTTATTCAGTCCTTAACTGAATAAATACTTTCCATTTCCTAATGTCACATTCATGTAGAAAATTAAATGAATGGCAAAGAGAAATGGTTTCTAACTAAAAGAAGAGAGATTTAGTTTGGATGTATTAGATTGGATGTAAGTAGGAAGGTTTTGGTTTTGTTTTTTAAAGGGTGGGAAGGAACTGACATAGGTTGCCCAATAGGTTGCCCAAGTGGGAGAAGCCTTGTCTCTGGAGACAAGGCTAGGCTGGACAAGGCTCTGAACACCTGATCAAGTTGTAGATGTCCCTGCTCACTGTACCGGAGTTGGATTAGATGACCTTTAAGGGTACTCAAATGCATCTATGATTTCACGACCATTTATCAACGGATAAATAGCTAGATTTAATGACAAGCTACTACTGACTTGAATAATAAAACATTTTACACAAATGCATGCAAGTACAATTGTCCACAATTAAAGGCTACACTTGAACAGAAAAGCATGAGTTGATGAGAGGGGAAATCACACAGAAATAATCTCTTTTTTTGCAGAAATCTACAATACGTTTTTCATACTTTGGTCCCATAGATTCTGGCACAGAACAATTTCTCATTTTATAATTCTCCTTACGCTTTCTCTCCCATCTTGAAACTAAACATAAAAAGGAAATAAATTTGGAACCATAAAATTTTCAGCTTCTAGCTGAGTTCACATAAAGGAGAATAAAGAATCAATGACACTTCACTAGCAAGCCAGTGATGGGAGAACTGCTCCTTTCTGACAGGAGCTACTTCAAATTTCCCCAGTCAACATCCTGACCTAGTGTGGAATTATTACAGTCCAGGCACACAGAGTTCAGAGCTAATCCCTAAAAGACCAGATTATAAACATTACACCCACAACAGTAAGCACTGAGTTGTTGTCTTGAGTCTGTCTGTGAAATTAGCCAAAATTCCAGCTGCCGCTGGAGACAGATTTCTCTATTTGTTTTAACCTCAATATTTTGAAGGTAATCTAATAATCCACTCATTAAAATTCAAAGAGCTTAGACTCATAATCTAATTGCTTAAATACAATCAAAAAGCATGTTTGTTTGTCTTTACAAAGCTACAGCACTTCAGTCCCATAACATAGCATGCACTAGAAGAAGACAACAGAGTTTTTTTTTAGACTGGTAGAAATATAAAAGCAGGGCTAACACAACAATCCCAAAAATACAGAAACACAACAGTTTTAAGATGGACTCCATTTGAGTTCACTCAGTAGGTTGCATATCCTTATCTCTGTACTGTTATCCCAAAGCCTTGCACCCTCAATCTAGCCCATGCCTGTGACAATAAGACACACTGATTGATTCTTACCTACAAAATCAGTATCTGGAAATAAGCAGCCCTTTAATCTCCATGTAACATGATAGAAAACACAACAAAACAGCTGAGCAACAAGGTCGCAATTCACAGCAAGCCTGAGAATCCACTCAGACACAACAGCAGCAGACACAGAATTAAGATAATTAAAACTGCCTACCTTTGAAAGGCCTGTAAGGTCCTCAGATACACAAGGATCACACATGAGATCCCCTTACCTCCCCCGCCAAACCTTAAATGAGGTCTGGGAAGGGGTGCATCCTGGCTCCACCCCTTCCAATCACTCAGGCACATTGCATGCACCTGAGCTCCCCTGGGTCTGCCTGCCTTCCTACCAGGTGCTCAATCAATGCTTCAAGCCATGACTCAGCATTTCAGCTACACCCTAAAAACACGCTCAGACTTTCTTTTCAATGCTTTCCCCACGCTTTGCGTCAGAGAGTTCTGGATCACAGAGCACTGGATCCCTTTGCTCTCCAACAGTGCTGAGGTGCAGCAATCTGGAACTGACTCACATCACAAAACCTCCACCCCTCTGCTAAGGCCCCAAGCTGTTCACATTTTGTTTGTAATGCTCACTGCTGAGAATCACTGTCATAAGCCATTCCCTGGGCTCCCCTTCCTACTATGTCCTGCTGCTGCTGCTTCTCTTCACTATGATTACACTTGAAACACTTTCTTTCTCCCTTTTAGTCATTAGTTATTCATGTTTCTCCTTAATGCACAGAAAGTCTTAATACTCTTGTCTGAGTATCACTAGGACCTACAGTTTGCACATAAAAATAGGTACGTTCATAAGCACAAGGAAAATTTGTGGTTTGGCAGTGGGTGCATAGCAGCCTTACCTGCTCTTTGCATCAGCTCTGCCTTTGTAAGAGGCATCTTATGCCACAATTCTTTGTCCAACCATTAATTCAGAGTGCTAAGAGAAACAATCTGAGAATTTCCCTCCCAGCAGGGTTGGAGTCATGGCTAGTAAATGGGAAGGAAACACAAAAATGTGGAGATAAGTACTAATAGCTTAATTTTTCTATTTTGATTTTCATTCTCAGTAAAGTAGGAAGCCCATGAAAGCATCACGTGATCATGCTCGATTATAACAATGAACAGTGTCATGTCTTACACATAGGAGCACCTGTTCAGTTTCAGATGGCCTGACTGTGGAGAGCATGAGTTTACCATAATAATAATGTGAGATTGCTTATATGGGGTTGATGTTGCACACTCCTTCCTCCCTGAAAACAGAGGCTCACGGCTATACAGACATGATACAAACGATGCTGCCGGGAATATAAGACCTTCTGGGGCAGGAGAAAGAGCGGCGAATTAGTCTGCCTATTTCTGGAAATCCTAGAGACCTCTGGGCAGAGAAACTACCCCATGACTTCTCTGCAGACCCATAACTCTCTTTTCCAACAGATGATGAGACAAAAGTAATAGAAACTGAATTTTGTTGGAATTTCTCTAGAGACTTGCTTTTTCCTTTGTAGATTTCCATAGCTGCATATGACGTGGCAAGGCAGTACCTTGCAAAGCTGTCTATAGTATTTTTCAATATGGATGTCAAACCATACAGGCCTTCACTCACTGCTCATCCAATTGGTGCAGAGCCTATGGTGCACAGATCCTGACATGTCTGTGTGCTAACAGCAAAAGGAATAAATAATAAAGAATAATAAAGTACCTGAGTTTTCAAAGAGTCTTTCATCCTAGCTGGTATAAGATCCCCCTCACCTTCTGAGATTTCTATCCGTGGTATGGTCATTAGAACTTTGAAGCTTCTTTTAATTAAATCAGCTAGAAAATGGCCTAAGGTCTACTGGTTCTCTCCAGTGAATAAAATACAAAGCCTGTTCTAAAGTGTTTCAACAAACATGTAGAAATTTGGGTAAACTAATTATTTCAAGTGAAAAAAAAAAAAAAAGAAAAAAGAAAAGCTGTGTTTTCTCAGTTTTTGGTAGTAAAGTCAACTGCTTTCGAAATTATTTAGGATCTCCCACAAACTGTATGTAATTTCAAAACTGTTTTTGTGTCATTAGAAGAGAAATTATTTGCTTTGTTCTGCCTTTCCCTGCCAAGCTTTATTTCTCATTTCTCGGTATGATCATCAGCAGAAGTTTATGAGCACACACAGCATTCTTGATTGATTCAATATTACATCAATTTCTGGCCATAATAAATGATACTGAGAATAGTTTCTTCTCATTTTCTTACAAAACAAACTGTTCTCTCCTTTTTGTTTCTTTCCTGATGATTCTAAGAATGTCATACCATTTCCACTTCCTCGTTGAAATGTTCACAGAGCAGGTAATGAGCAGTAGGAGGTGAAGTCTCTGCTAACAGGAGTGAGGCTCAGTGGAAGTCTGCAGCAGAGGCAATTTTGTGAGACGCAAAATTTGTAGCTTTGAGCTCCCTACATGATATCCCAAACATTCTGCCTTTTTAGGGCTGAGATTCTGTCAGACAGATTTCATCTGATCATATTATGCTTATTTATTCAATTTTCCTCATAGTTCATTGTATACAAACCCATAGAAACCTAAGACTGTTGCAGTTATTGTCCTGAAATCTGTGTCAACAGACTGCTTCAACAAGATTTTCTAAAGTCACCATGCTGTTTGGCATTCAAACACAGTAATAAACTCTGTAACTAAAGTTTGTGTACTTAATTATTTGAAAAAGAGGTTAATTTAGGCAATTTTGTCTGGTCTAACAGAATTTCAACATAAGCCACTTCTCCAGTGTATCTGCAACTACGAAAATGCCTGAAAAATACAGATCTTTAGACAATCTCAGGTGTCCAGAAAGCCTCCTTATTCAAGTAGGCGTAGGTGCAACAATCAGCACAAGGAAAATTATCCTCTAAAAATAGACTAGCCCATTATCTCACTTATCCAAGTGTATTACTCAGATTGCTCCTTTCAGCCACCTACACCTCTCTGAGAAAAGATCAGAGAGAAATATACTGTATGCTGTTCATTCCTCTTGTGTCATGCCCATCCCTCCATGCTGCTCCCTGAGCAAATTCCTGGCATTGCCTACTTCTGTGGTGTGCCCATGGCCAGGGAGCTCCTTCTGCTTGGACCCTCAGATATCACAAAAACAACTTTGATTAATCCGCCTGTAATTCAATTCATCCTTTTCTTTATTCTCTAAATCATCATAATGCATTCCTTACTTCAAAAGTCCAAATATCATTGCTGGAATATACACATCCCAATGAAATTCAAAATAGTTCTTATTATTTGAACAACCTTTTAAAAAGTGTAAACACACTAAAATAATAAGCCAATTGTCAGACATGACTAAAGGAATAAGAAGTTTTCCTGAACACTGTATGAACAGAGTGACTGATTTAATATTCCTCTTTGAAACAGCTTTCCCTACAATATATTAATGCATTTTTCCATCACAATGGCTAGATTCATATCAGAGAGCAATTGCACTTCTTTCTGTAAACAGAAACAATTTCTAAGAGCATTGTATAAAGGGCAACGGATAATTCTCATTTATTTATAAAAGGAAAACCTCTTAATAGGCTGGTGGAAGAAGAAATTGAAGGAATAGAAATCTAGACCAAAAAAAAAAAAAAAAAATCACATTCAGAATTCTCTCCCTTGGTATAGAAGCTCTTTGCTTATTTGTGCAATAGCAGCACCCTGCTGCAATCTCATGGGCTAACACAGCATGCCTGTGTCTTCAGGGCCATAGAGGGATGGACGAAGATCTAGCCTGAAAAGCCATCTCCCAGGAAAAAGGAGAGCCTTTGATCAGGTAGACCTCTGGAAGGTTACAGTCTTCCTGTCCTCATACTTTGTTCCTGGGAAGAGCCTTGGTTTCCATCTCTGATGGAACCTCAGCATTGTCAGCTTAAATCAACCCAGTAAAAATGAGCACCAGAACAAAGAGAAAGTTGAGCAGCTAATTGAACCAGGTGTTACTGCTTGCAGTAGTCATCACATGGGTCTGCCCACGTACGCCTTAGAGCGCATCAACATTCTCACAAGCTTCATGTTGGCATCCACTGAGATCCAGAGCCTGCTGATGCTTTGCCTCCATTTTTGCATATGACTAGCATCTGGACACTTTCATCTTGGTGAAGGTATTTAATATTATTGGTTGGCTAACTTGCAAAATATTTCACAGTGAAGGCTTACATTTCTTCCCATCTTTAGCAAGTCTCAAAGTAAAGATTTTTTCTGCTTTATTTCCTTACCCACAGTTGTGTTTTGGACCAACTTCAGGATTAACATTTGCCTTTGATGCACAAGCTACCTTTCTAAAAATAAAACTTCTGATTTTCTTTTTGCTTTTATTTTATGATAGTGCTTCTACAAGATCTATAAACTATTTAGCTGTTGTCTAACAGTGTTAAATAGATAGAATAGCTTTTCCAGTCTGTATAGATTTTCTTTTGCTAACTTATTTGATTGTGCAAAGTAGGGATTTAATAGCAAGTGCTTGAAAAAGATACATCCAAAAATACTGCCCCAGTGACTTAGTTCTGTAAATACTATGACAAAACTATGCACACTCTGAGTTCAGAAACGTAATTCACAGGAGAAGAATAAAGAGAAACCCAGACCATCTGTTTTGGCAAGTTGTTGAGTTTGCCAACAGAAAATTTGTCATACACAGAATTTTAGATTTCTGATTGTCTTTGGCCCAAAATGGTATTTTAAACTGAAAGAGAATGGTTATTTTTCTGCTGCTCAGTTAAAAGCAATTAGGCTTTTGCACACCGCTCAATATCAGTATCATAAACAACTGAAAATCTCAACTACTCACTGTGGCTTTCCCAGATGAGTTAATAGCAGATTAACAGTCTGAGTGACTCATCCTAAAAATTCTTTGAAACATGTATTCAGTCAGACCTACTGGGAAATGAAGCATTTTGTCATAGTGATGAACCCCTTTTAGCTGTAGGAAATGTTTAGCTGTCAGACAATGACAGTCTTTCATTTCTTGCAACATTACATATCCTCCAAGATCCTGTGTTCTAATGTACAAAGTATACTCAAAAGTAAAAGAAATTCAATCAGAATGCAAAACTGTATGTTTTCCATAGACACATGAAGGCTGGTAAATAGCACAAATAATGAATCTGTCACCAGTACAGCGTAAGAATGAGTCCATGTAAGAGTCAAATAATAAATTGAAACTAGTTAGCAGGTTATCAGAATATGAAACTATATGAGTGGGTTATCTAAATGCATCTCTGGCTGTCTAGGTAAAAGTCCATTCTGTTTCATTGCAATAGAGGTAAGGGTAATTCTATTATTCCAATTTCTGCTTCCCGTTTTCAGAAAACCTAACTATCACAGTAAATGCACTTTAGGTGCACATCAGAGTCACTGATTTCTACATATTCAAGACCTATGAATAATTATAATCCCAGTGAACTAGAAAAGTATCGTTAAATCTTTTGAACAAGATCTTTTTCTTTGGTCAAAAAACAAATTATAAGGGTGTGTACAGTACAGTGTGTACAGTAACCCTGAAACGATTAAGAAATGATCATTTCTATTCCACCATCCTTTCACTTTTCCTCAGCCAAGACTGCCACCAGATGCAGGACTCCTTGTTTCCACTATCAGGAAACCATCATATAACCTGTGCCATTGCTCCTTCAACGTGCTGCAGTCTCAGAAGAACCACTGATCAGTAGATTATAGAAAAGGGTTAAAAATTGACTTGAGTTCATTTTTATCTTTCTGCGTAGACTCTGCATGTTCTGATAAAACTTGGAAGAAGCACGGGTTTAAAAATGGCATAGCTGTCTCTGATTTAACATTACTATCACATTAAAATGAATGACAGGAAAAAGAGAATACATATAAAGCCACTCTCACCTTGTATGATGCATGTTCTCAGTTAGAACATTTGTTCCTGCAATGCAAGATTGTCAAAAAGCACCAAATGCATTTGAGGGGACAAACCAAACAGTGGTTCTCTATACAAAGAACCAAATGCAAAATGGAAAGGAGGTTGCTCCAGTTGGTAAATAACAAAGGCATCACAGCCTCTGTAGTCAGCTGAGACTAAAAGCTGTAAAGATGCCCTTTCAGTAAGAGGTGCAAATCCCTACTGACTCACAAGGGTGGGAAAACAATATGGGAGACTGTCAAAAACAACATTTCTCTCACCAGAAGTCACAGGAGACACAAACTTCAGTCATTCAATGTTCTAGTTCTCATCTTATTTCTCTCGTTTTTTTTTTATTTATTTTTTTTACTCTAGGTAATATGAAGTTATGCTTATATTTTACATGCAGATTATGTGCTGGGAGAAACATGCACCCAAGAAATCTTCACACAATAATATATGAATGCACACAAAAAAGTTTGATTATTGTGTTCCAACAGCCTTCTAAGTCAGAATTGAATTCATCCACCACATTTCTGTATTATTATTATTATTATTACTGACCAGCTGGATCTTAGCAGGCAGGCTTCACACCTACAGTTTTAGAGTTAACATAAAGTATTAGAAAAACAGCTTATAAGTTGTTTCTCTCATCCCTTAGTTGATTTAAAACAAATAAGATACAAATTTCAACCATAGTGCAAGCCATATATGATAAATGGAAATTTGCCAAGCATGTATCATTTCAGTGGTAAAATATGCACAAAAATTCAATATGTGATAAACGTGATAAATAATAATATATATGATTATAACTATTATCATTAAGTAACGACAAATAACCACAACAAAACTATTTTCCCTTCTACAGAATCTTGTTATTCGGCATGATTTCCAGAAAATATTATTGTAATTCAGAATGCACAGGTGAGCTCCTCTGATGGACACTGCAGTAAACTGAACATTCATCAGGACTAGGTTTGCTGAAGTTTCTGTGTACTCTAAGCACTGAATAAACAACAAAGTTAATCTGGGCAAACAGCAAATAGGAGGGCCTTACAGTCCTGATTTGAATTATTATTACAGGAAATCTTTCATTGTGCAATTGTTTCTCTGTTCTACATTTGGTTTTGGAAGTAGTTTGACTGTTCACCTCTCTCTTTTCTAAATTGGATCATAAGAAAATAAATACATATATCTCAAATAGTACCTGTGTTTTTATAGACTTCTCAAAGCTGGACTAAGCCTCGTATTAGCATGCTTGATTTATTTTTTTTTTAGACCAGAGTAGAGTGAGCTAACAGGTTACAGAAGACTAAATAATGAATAATTTAATCAGCTGCATCATAATCATATATTAGGAATACTGGAATCATAGAAGCATAGGATAATAGAGGCTGGAAGTCTTGTCCAACCAACTACTCAAAGTTGGATCAATTTAGCAGCACTTTACAGCGTCTTTGAGCAACTTCTTTTAATTTCGTTAAGGGTAGTAGAAAAAGCTTGGAGAGAAAAAAAAAAAAAAAAGAGTAAATCTGAAGGTAGAGACCTCTTGAATGCATTTGTCAGAATACACACGATATCTACCTACATTTTCGGAAATAATTACAGCTGGCAATGGCAAATACTTTTCAGAGCAATTGGACTTGATTTTTATAGGTCTCTTCCACTTGAAATAATTTTAGTTTACCATTCTTAAATATTACTATAGCAAGATAAGACGCAAGAAATAGGCAAAGCTCTAAGCAAAACAATAAAACGTTACTAGTTCTCAGATACAATACTGTGATATCAACCCTTCACTTCAACCACATACTGTCCTGTACTTTACTGTGAAGTACACAAATTCAGAAGACACTCATGGAACACGCTCAGAAAAGAAGAAACCGTTTCTGAGTACAACTCACAGAAGGTCCCAAGGGCCTCACTCAGAAATCTGGAGACAGAATTTCAACTGCTGGCTTTTTAAATGAGTTTTCATTAACTCATTTCCATTCATCTTCAGAATATGAGAGAAGCTTCTTCTCATTCATACTCTATACTATTAAAAAAACCCCAGGGAAATTCATCTTCTGTAAATGACTCTATTAAGTGAGCAGAACAATACTGCATGAATGAAATGCAGGAAAATCAAGTCATTGATTTTTCAACAAGAAATTATGGTTTTCTCTGCCATTACCCATTTGCTTGATGGCTTTATTCTTAGATATGAATATATGGAGCACGGCTTTCATGAAGACCACACAGTTCCTTGCAAATCTATGTTTCTTGCATTATGGTTTTAGTTACTATTTGCCTGACAAAGGTGATGTAGATCAATGGAGAAATGTAACTTTTGAGGTCATAAAAAGATACAGAGATTAAAAACAGTGGCAATTGCTTGGAAAAAAAAGTCTCAGAAAGGTCTGAGATTTAGTTTCAGTAAGAATCCAGCATGGAAGTAATGATGCAAAAAATATCAAACTACCATGATTATTATGTTTTGAAATCTTTGTTCACTATTCTTCATCAAAATATCTAATGTGATAATCAAGACCTCGTTCCTATCCTCCAGAGATTACAAATTACAAAAAGAGATTTTTTTTGTTAATTGTCTACACAGTGATGTTCATGCCAAATAAATCATTATTATGTAAGACCCTGTAAAAACAGAACTACTAAAAATACTCTTATTTGCATGGATCTTGAAGCAGTATGAACAAATGCATTCTCTCTTTGGGGAATGCATTGTGTTTTTGGCCCAAAGCAAAACATCACATCATATCTTATAAAATTTCTTCTCCCTGGCTTCTAATCTAGAGAATTCATAATGCCACTGCCATTCTGCTCTCATCTGCTGTAAGATGGAGCCCCAGTAACATGGTTCTGGATGATCCAAGTTCACTTCTACCGAATCAGCAGATCTGAAGACATTTGTGTCCATCACGCAGAGGAAGCAAAACTCTCTGTGGGTGGATTTGAGAAAATTAGTGTCTGTTAAAATAATTCCAGAAATGTCACATCTGAGCTGGGAGACAACTCAAAATTAGACACAGAATGACAATTACAAAGGGATCAAACAGATCTAAAATTAGTTGTAACTTCTGGGATAAAATCGTATTTATTGTGAGAAAACAAAGTTATTCGTCATACATCTCATAACAACTGATCAAACTGATCTGTTTGGAGAAAGGTAAGAAGTAAGTAAATGACAACTAAAAAATAGAAATTAAGTTTGTACTTTTTTTTTTGTACTTCCAAAAAAGCAGTAAAGAGCTTTTCCTAGGCAATTGTTCTAAAACATTTAACTGTTTATCTTCCTTAACAAGAGCGCTGCAAAGGAAATACAAATAAAAACGCATCAGAAATCTCTACCGAGGTAATGTTGGAAAAGAGTAACTGAATGGAATTAGAGAAAAGAGTTTCCCTTCTTACCTCCGCCCTGATTTTTCTATCTATTTTTCATGTCATCAAAGTTTTATGTCACAGTCACCTTAAAAGCCCAATGAAAACAATGGAATTCCACTTAAAATGCATGTAAATGTCTTGATTATTGAAATGTCAGTTTCCAAAAAACAGTGACACCAACACTGAATAAACAGCCTTGGGAATCACTCTTGCCATGGAAATTAGTTACCATGCAAGCAGCTTAGAATCAGAGACTAAGGCAGCAGCTAAGCATAGAATATAGGTTTATGCCATCAATTTTGTATTTATTTCATATCACAAGTACTCTTTTTTTTTTTTTTTTTTCCTAAACTAGTGCCGTAAGCATCTACTGTATTATACATTATTCACATAAATGACAGGATTTTCTTTTTGATAGTCTGGAGAAGATACATACAGCCATATCTACTCTGTCTCTATTCTCCCTCTGGAATTCCAAAGGCAGCAACTCAATTTCAGGAAACTTGGATCTAGTGAAATAAATTTACAATCCACTTCAGTTCTTCACACGCAAACAAAGAGAATATGTGCTTCATGGTTATTTCAGTCGGTGGCAAAGCTTGCAGCTCAGTACGCTACAAAAATTAAGCCTGCAGTATTTCATCAGAAGACATTTCTGTGGGAAAAAAGATGGTAAAGAGGCATTTTTTTAGGAAAGAAGCAAATATGGCTTACAAGTTTTGGGCACAACAAACATGAGAATCTGAAGAACAATGACAACGAAGAAGCAGAGTTGTCAAAATGAAGAGGAATATGGAAAGGCTGAAGAAGCAATGCATTGGGGTTAGGTGATGGGATTTACCAGTGGCAATGGCAGGGTGACAGATTTCTAGCTCAAATGAATTGAGCTGATTCATTAGACTGATTTTTCTGTGGTTGCACCGCTGCCACTAGAGCCACGGATCTGTAACGAGTGCACAATGCCTTTGAAGAATGCCTACAGTATCCATTTTTTCTTTAGGTTATATTGACCCCTACAGACCTTAAGGAAAGGAATATTACAGTCAAGTACATGTAGAACATGGCCTCTGAGAAGTCACTATCAGCTGATGCACATACGCAATTATTTTTCTTGCAAAAATCTCCTAAAACCCAACTGATTTATTGTTCCTACAGAAAACCTACTGCTACACCAGCAGAAAAATAGGCTCTGGTCCCAGCTGTGAGGAATTTAGCCAGAAGCAGCCTCCATGCTTTACAACACCAAAATGTACAGTGGTGGTGCTTTCCTTAAGCATTTGCAAAGCTCTCTGCAGTGAGACAATTCCTGCACTGAAGTATCTTGAAATTTAATGAGGCTGTTATTTTTAGTTACAATTTGTAGAATCCTATGACATATTTTTGCAGCAATGTAATCTTTCATTAGTCACGGAGATGAAAGCATTCAATTAACTGTTTTGACATGACTGTATTAATAAATCTTCTAGTATTTTCCCAATGATAATACCGCCTTAAAAATTTCCTGGAAGGATTACATATGTTGAGGACAAACAGAAGTACTGCTATAGCCAGTGTGGACAGAACTCTCAAAAATACACCTGGGCATCTAAAAAACACTATAAAATACATTTTTATCACACAAGAAAGAAGACAAAGATCTTCGTCCTGTAGAGAACGTTATTATACGACACACAACAGCCTCTTTTTCCATCCAGATCTGAGCCACTCAGGTAAATATAGCATACTTCTCTCACTAGAAGCTCACATGAACTGAACCAAAGAAGATACATAAATTCCTACAGAAGATGCCTAGGTTACAAACCTGGAAGTTTTTCTTAACTACATGCACAGAACCTTCAAATGTCCCGAAGTCAGTGGAACTACAACTGTTCATGAGGAATACATGAAGTCATGAAAGGTCCCCAAAAGCATGCGGCTGTGGCCTTAAAGACAGAGATCTATTCAAAGCACTTCATAGAGATTTTGGTTCGTGTCTTTTTAGGAATATAGTGGAAAGACACATTCTAAAGCATTCCTCTATGTTATCACTGCAATTCAATAACATCTCAAAAATAACATATTTAATATCAAAGACATGTCCTTTCAAGACATCAGAAGTCTACTGAATGGAAGACAACATCAAGAGATTTTCCCACCAGTTAGCCAAAGCCATCTCTGCTGAGCTTTGAGTGCATCTGAAGCTGGAAGATTTTCAATATTCAGTATAAAAATATATAATTTTTATCATTAAGACAAAAAAACATTCCATAAATCTGACACATTTTAAAACGTACTAAGGCAACCGCGCTTTTTGAGGTCAAATATCTTTTGGCTTGATTTCCTGATCTCTCGTTATACTACTCTCAACACATTTCTAAAATTCAACTGCTTTGTTCACATAACTCTCTTTTCTTTCCCTAAACACAAAAGTTTAGACTGCTTACACCTAGCTAAGGGTTTGTTTGTTTTCTTTTCAATGGCTACTTTTCTACTTTATCTGCCTTCTCACACCCTCTGCCCCTTCAGCCATCCCCTCTACAACTCCCATCAATCAAGATGACTAGATTTTGGTGACAAAAAATGATAATCTTGTCGTTAAAACTAGCTACCTGAGCTAATCACACTGATCTTCAATTTAAAATTAAATTGAAAATAAGGAAGAAAACAATATTTTTTCAAATAATCACATTTTGACAGAATTCAAGAAGTGCTCCTTCTGTATCAAAATGATCTAGGTGATGCTCACTTTTTGAATCTAACAGTATATACAGGAATGTAACTAATGCCATTAAAAATATCACTGCAAATATAATATGTAATGAACAAGAATTTAGTCTTTTTGTTTTTTGAACTCACTTTCCCTTTCTCCCAAAGACTAAATGCTCTCTAATATCCTATGAGTGAGACACATTAGATACATTATAGATTAAAACAGTCTTGACTGTCAGCTACACCTAAAGTGTTCAAAAAGCATCTGAGTCAAAGACTGCTGAAGTTCTCTGGCATTTTCTATTCAGCAGGCTTTGGATTAAGTCCACATTGACCACAATCACACAGTCTGAATTAAAACAAATGTTCCTGATCAGTAACGTTAGCAGCAGTTGAACGTACTGATGAAATATTAATTCTGCCCTTTGAGAATGTTTTATAAGAATGATGCAAAAAAGTATTTGATGGGTAATTGAAGTACAAGCACAGGGGCCACAAAATTAGCAACTGTGTTGAATTTTGCATAAGGAACCACAAACAAGGTCTAGGAACTGAATCATACAGATAAACCGAAGAAATGAGTAAGGCTGTTTTTGAAAGCAACAGAGTTATAAAAGACCTGAAAAGAGACTGGAAAAAAATTACATGGTCCAATTCTCGTTTGCTTCCCAAGTTCTCATGCTGCATAGACTGTAATGGAAATACATGTCGTTCATCAGAGTTGATGTCAGAGGGCTTGCATCTGTACCTGGGCTTTCATTTTCTTGAATTCAATCACA
Source organism: Tympanuchus pallidicinctus (assembly GCF_026119805.1). Taxonomy (NCBI): domain Eukaryota; kingdom Metazoa; phylum Chordata; class Aves; order Galliformes; family Phasianidae; genus Tympanuchus; species Tympanuchus pallidicinctus. The sequence continues at coordinate 9,033,755 of NW_026294739.1, read as the reverse complement.
AGATTTCAACCCAAAGTGGAAAACTCCCCTTTCCCATTAAATAGAATATCAGTTCTACTGATAATGTTCAAGGGATGGAGACACACATAGTTCTTAGTTTTTCTCTTATCTGGTGAGTGAGCACAAAAGGGCACAGTCTTCTTTACAATTCCAGGTTCTCTTTAATTCTCTGTTAAACAAAGAATGAGATTCAAGACACCAAAGACTCAACTTCACCTACTAGAGATGCTCTTTAAGGAGTTTCTTCTCAAAGGAAGAATGGCACACACAATGACTACAAGTTGCCAAGGTGATCATAAGTAGAGAGGAGATGAGCATTACAAAATGCTAGAGTTGTTGTCTCTCCGGTCTGTGAAACCTTAATAAGATGAAGGTATAGCGATCATTCCTTAGGATATATGATTTAAAAGGAATCTTGTGCAAACTTAGAGAAGATCCCAAGAAGAAGAAAACTTTATCTTGGGTATATTTTCATTTTCTAACAACAGTCAAGTGAATGAGATGAATGGGTGCGGGCAGAATGACCATCATATGTGCTGATCTCTGTTCCTAAAATTGAAGTGGTCAGGAAAGGTGGTCAGGAAAAGTGGTTAGGAAAGAAGACTTGCAAGGAAATTAGAGGTAGGAGGGGGTGGGGAGTATCCCACCTTCAATGCCAGGGACATAGACCACTGTTTCAGGGATGTTTCCAAGAAGTGAGCAAGCAAGAAGTGAAGTTATCATATCTTTAAAATACAGCTTGTGCCAAGGAATCTTTTTTCATCCAGTACCCATTCCCCAGTGTATTACTATGTAACTGTTCCTTAAAGTGTTATATACTTAAAAAAAAAAATAAAAATCATAAAAGTAAGAAAAGTCATATTAGTTGACAATGCAAGGATTCACATGAACTACGGGAAAGTAGATTTGCAAGAATCAGTGCTTGAAGTAACTATACCAGGCAGATGTCACAAAATCTACAAAAGGCCGTTTTCCAGTGGACAAACTACTAGAGATCTGTGCCAGATACAGAGTGCTGATGACAAGGAAAGGTAGGTTGTTATTAATAAACACACTCCCTAAGAGGTATGTAGTAATTTCACATCTGAGTGAGCATGGAATTGCAGAGGAACAGGATGTACAAGATGGCTGTTTGCACAAATTCGAAGCCAAATTATATCATCAGTGGGAATGCACATTCAATCAGAAGCACACTTGTGCAAGTCTCACCATGGGTGTTTGCAATCTGGGACAAACACTCCAATACAAAGGATCTGGCTGAAATCCTGGATGGAAAGCAAAGTATTTTTGACAAGCACAGCATAAACATATGGAGATAGGGAGCAGGGCCAGGACACCCCCCACATAACTGGTTACATAAGCGATCATTATACATTTGTAAGACGGCGTTCTAAGACATAAGAATACTTTGTTAAAAACTGTAATCTTATGTTTATGCACTTACATGCTTATTACATAACATGCATGTTTTATGTATATATTTGCATAAGCCTATGCCTGAAAGAAACTAGTGTTAACAAAAGGACATGAGTGGATGACCAACAGTATTCAAATTACGAACTCAGACCTAAACAACCTGCTTTTTAGCTTCTGATAGCCACATTTGAAGAAGACATCACCCCTGCAGGCAGCCAGTAGCAAAGGACATGTCAGTTCAGGATATGATGTCAGGCTCGAGATTCAGGTCAGTGGAGTAGCTAGTTTCAGGCTAGCTTTTGTTAGATAAAATACAGACTGCCATCAGCAAGTAAAAAAGCATAGAAGTTGAGGTGTGCTCCCACCATGCTAAGCTGTAGGCCATAGTTGCATAAAAAAAAAAAAAACCAACTGATATGTCTGGGGCTAAGTCAGGGTTCTAGCATCCTTATTTTCCATAGATAATCAATGAAAAGAAATTAGTATACTCAGGCAACAAATTGGGCAAAAAGCCTTTGAAAGCCCCAGTGAGGAAACCCTAAATGACAGCTAGAGAGCCTAGAGACATCAGCTTTGTCAGGTTTAGGTGTCTAGCGCTTGGCATTTCACTCTAACATTCTTTGCCGAAGATGGAGTACCCATTCCACCCACATGTTTCAAACTCAGCACACATAAAGGGACATGCTGGCATGAAATAATCATCAGTACAGATTCACGGTAGATCAAACAACAGGAACATGTGTTCTGTTCTGCGAGTTCATGGTGGATTTAGCCAAGAGGCGTCAAAAGCATAACACATGTTTCATGAATCTGGAGTTAACTGGATTCCTAATAACAGAAAGCACAGCATGTAAAGAGTTTTCAGGTTCTCAGAGACAGAAGAAATGCTTCTTGCACAACTCTGAAACCTATCTTTACCTAACAAAATTCAAGATGGCAACAGAAATGAAAACATTTTTAAAACCATAAAAAATGTTTAGTACCTCTGTATAGACAGAGCTTCTGCAGAGAGCTGACTCAATGAAAACTGCTTCTCATCAGCTTTCTGGAAGACAGAAGAAGAAACTTGGGTAACCTGAATACATTTCAAGCATTTTAAATTTGTATATTTGCAGAAATGGTGCAGATTTTTCAAAGGCTTTGATATCAATATAATTTCTTTTAACTGGAACTGGAGTTTCTTGCCATTATTTTGTGGGTATATATTAGTACAGTTAAATTCATTTTTTCTTTATAGCACTAAACTTAAAAAAGTACGTACATCCAGAAAGACATGACTAATGATGCAGTCAGCACCTAGGGAAAGATTCAACTTTATAGCAAATAGCACGCACCACAAAGACTCACATCCAAGAGTTCTAAGCAGAGGAGAAATGAAGAGATATGAAAACTTATGAATGGCTCCTTAGATATACTCATGGAATAATTTAAGAAACAAGAAAACTTGATGCTGTTTTGGTATTATACGTCCTTGTTCAGTGAAAGAATTGGGATTGAGACAGATCCTTGATAGATCCTTTGGGAGGTTGGAACTAGGTGATCTTTAAAGTCCCTTCCAATTCAAGCCATTCTACCATTCTATAGTGACATGCCAACCTAAGTATATTTGCTAGCATTCTTGGAATGGATTTTTATGCACTCTGCTGATAAACATATACAGTGGTTCCCTGAGGTGCTCTGAGGCGTAGTTTGTACGTAGTGACCATCGAAAGAAAAAATGCTATGTTTAATATCAATTAAGTCTCTTCCCATAATTTTTCAGATTTTGCATTGACTGAATACTCTTCCATGTTCAGAAGCATGAGGTTCATTCAGGGGATTGCCAAGGATTTTACAGTCTTTTGAGAAGAGAAACAGATGGCCCCAGATAGCCGAGTACTTTGAACATGCAGTAGATTAGGGAAATAGAGCTACAGCTGCCTGGGGATATATACTACAGAATTTTAAAAGGTTATTAACTGAACTACCACAAGCTGGGAAAATAACTCAAAAACAGATGCAATTACTAATTGCTCACTTGAACTTTGTATATGAAGTTATTTCAGCAGGAAGAATGTTTTAATGCTGACTGACTCTAAACAAAAGTTTGAAGAGAACATCGTTTTGTAAGATTAACAAGGCAATTAGAGCTGGCACTACTTGAAATTGTGAATGCTGTACATTTGAATTCGTTAGTTGACAGTAACTGCTCAGATCCATCATCAGCAGAACACCTTTGTGGTAGAATCGACACCAACAAATTAAACTGTACATTTTTGCTGTTTCACACATAATTAGGAGAAACAGAATAAACACATAAATACCAAAACAGGTTTCTAATGTTCCAAAAACAGATGAAAGGAGCAGAGAACTTTGTATTTGCTGCTACTGTAAGAGTTATAGGACTAGAAGAAATCTGTTACTGTGAGGCACCATCAGCACTTATAAGGTACTAATATCCTTCCAAGAAGATGAACAGAAACATAAACATTTTTTAGTCTGCCAGCAGTGTTAAAGCACAAAGTGTCTCACTGCTTAAAGAAAACTGTGTTGGTTGTAAAAAGAAGCATACACACACATGCTTCTTTGCAGCCAAACCAGCTGCTAAGAAACATCAACAAAAGATTCTCTGAGAAATATGTTTCTTGCCAAGTGTTTTAGAAGTAACCCATCTCTGGAGATATGAAGAGTTAGCTTAATGGGGTAAAAAGAGTAAGCCATTTTCCCCTGATTGGAGCCCTCCTACCTCCACCAAGATAGGATTTATTCAAGAGAAACGTCCAAGGGAGAAAACAAAAATGCCCACAGGCTAGCAGGAATGCCACTGCACCATGCAGACCAGAAACGAAATGCTTACATCCACATTTCAATACTGTGCAGCTCAGAAGTTTCAAGGATCTTCCTACAAAAGGCTATCAAACAACGTAAGTGACAAATGCTAGTACCAGGATATGAATTGACAGACATGTTAGAACTAATTTCATAAATACTTAGCAGGAAATAGATTCATAGAAAGCCAGCACATTCCTTACAAGAGAGCTGAAAGTAGAGACAAATTGATATTTGTTTGAAAAATTATTAACATTGAGCAATTCAGCTGGCTGTCTTAGTCACTGTGTTGAGGCTCTGGGATGGAACTCCAAGATGAAATAGCAGAGCCTTCCCAACATACAAGGGAATCTACCACATTCCTGTTGGCATACGCAAAAAACGCACACACATGAAACCTCCAGGAACATGCTGTCCTTATTAATGTTTCCAAACACACTCTGAAACCTGCAGGTTAGTGCTACTAATTTAAATACGTGGAGCCTTCGCCATTGTCTGTATCAAAATGTGTGCCATGGCAACCAATTTCCCTTTCAGCCTGAGTTTAATGTTCATAGCTATGGTTGCACTTTCCTGGCTGTACCTTCTCCACCATACAGAGCTTCGGGATTTACTGAAAAATGTTTTCAAAAGTTCCAGCATTTCTTTTTTCTTCATAATGTCCATTTGTCCCTATGTGGAGTTGCAGCTGTATATTCATGTGGCAAAATAACAGCAATAATTGTCCTACTTGGCCCAATCTTCTGAACGTCCTCAAGAGTCCATTTCTTCCTCCAGTATACATACTAGACTGACTTATCTAAATTTCAAGCAGTTACACTTTCTCCACCCAGATTATTTCTGCTTGCAATGGTAAATACATACAAATAGTTGTACTTTAGTTTGTACTAAAGCTTTCAAACTAACATTTTCTTCTATTAAACCTTGTATTTGTGATCTAATACCAACTTCCTTGCTTTCCACCTGAAATGCATACTTTCTTATTTGAGTACCTGTGTACATGCATCTCATGAGACATTTATGTGTCCCCAAACTAAAAGTAGCTCCCTTCAATGTTTCACCTTCCCATTGTGGCCTTGTTCTTTCTTACAGTGTGTTCCAAGGATCATTGTAACTCTTATAACAGCAAAATCTACCATAAGAAACCTTCCAGTACCTCTGCTTTTGATAAAGCAGCCAAGACTTCAGGCACAGATGTAATCCCTGACTGAGCATTAAGAGTACACTAAGCTTCTAAGCACTTTTTCCTCCAGGATCAGATGAGTCAACTACTGCTTGTCCTGATAGGAGCTTAACACTGGCAGCTTCATAAAGAACTGAGTGAAAACACTCTTCAACATAATTTATATTCCAGATGGCAATGTAAACACGCCAGCAAACACCAATAGACTTTTGTTTTTTTCTTGAAATCATTTTATATTTGATGATGAGATGCTGTGTGAAGATCAAGTGCCATGTTTCGCATTTTTTCTGCTCACCAAAGGGGTTTATTTATGTACATATACTCACATTGTTTGGGAGTGACATGTCAATGGGGTTTCACCAAACCAGGATACTATCATACTGAAGACTGAAAGGTAATGTATATTTATTATTTCCTATTTATGTAGCAAAAGATAATTTATATTTTAAGAAAAAAAGACATTTGTAGTATACTGTGACAACCTCTACTGTTACTCAATTCATTAAAATAGAAAATTAAAAAGAAGAGAGAAAAACAGATTAAATCGTAGATGCTGTTGTCATACTTCCTGATTATGCTGCAAGAGAGAAAACTTATATTTTCTGGGGCTTTGGAGTCACCCATTACCAAATACCTCTCCATAGAGGTCAGCTGGGCTCTGCCTAATGTGGTCAGCAAAGTTATTTTTTGCTTTCCACACCATCTATCCAAGGGTTAGCTCACTAGGCTTCCTTTGAAGCCATGTGCTTTGCCAAGTAGGAAGTAACAAACATACCCACCTGACTATACTCCCTTCCCACACTATTGAAATCACATCTTCACTAATCTGCTTCTACATTTGGATTATACAGTTACATGCAGCTGAAGCACAGATCAAAACATGCACAGCAATTCAATAATAATAACAGCAATAATAATAAATGCAGCACTAACCCTTGCTTAAAATGCTGACAATTCCTGTTAATTTTCTAGCCACCAGTAATGAGATAACAGAAATAGCTGTAATCGTTATACTATTAAAAAGTCTGCATTGAAAACCACTGTATACATTATATTTTGCTTTAAAGGTCAGATTCTAATATGTGTGTAAACAATTATTACAAATCTTCTGCAATAAGTTTTTGCACAGTATATCTTTTTGGAAACTTTCCAAGACAGAACAAAACTTACTTCTAGCAATATCCCTGCACCTGTCACATCCCAGGAGCTAGAGGCAATGAGAAGGACAGGGGAAGCCTATAGTTGCCTTGCTTACAAAGGAGACTTAGGGCAGACATGGCAGCTGATCACAGTCTGGCTTCAATTTCTGCTTTACTCTGGAAATGAAGTAGGCCACCCTGGGCCTACGATAGGTATAGACTGCTCCATTTTCTCTGTAGGCCCAGCTGAGACAGCTTCCCAGGAATGAGCCAGCAAACACCTCGTTGTCCTACACCTGCTGTGTGATTACACTCACGATGATCTGCTTCATAACCTTCCCCAATACTTAGGTCAGGCTGACAGGTCTGTAGTTCCTCAGATTCTCCTTATGATCATTCTCATAGATAAGCATCACATTCATAAATCTCCAGTCATCCGGGAGCTCTTCAGTTGACCAGGACTGATAAATAACGGAGAGCAGCTGGCAATCACATCTTCAAGCCATCTCAACACCCTTGGGTGGATCCCACCTGGTCCCACAGAATTACGACAGTCCAGGTGGAGCAGCAGGCTGCAGTTTCCTCCTGAACTCTGGGAAGTTTTTTTCTGCTCCCTATCCCTGTCTCAAGCTGAGGCTTGAATATCCTAAGGATAACTGGTCTGACTAATAAAGACAGACTTTTAAAGAACCTCAGTCTTTCCTCATCCTCAGCAACAGTATTCCCTGCTGCGACCAATAAAGGTGGGAGATTCTCAATGGCCTTCCTCTTGCTGCTAATGTATTTGTAAAAACATTTATTGTTATCTTTAACAATGGTAGCCAAATGAAGTTCTTTTTTTGCCTTTCCAATTTTCCCTTTGAATACCCTAGCAACATCCTTGTACTCTCCCTGAAGTGCCTCGCTCTTCTTAAGATTGTAAGCTCCGTTTTTCTCAGCAAAAGCTCCCTGAAAAGAGCCAGCAAAGCAATGATAATATGCTGGCTTCAGCACAAATCCCACTCCAACTCAGGGAGAGGTAATAAGACCAAGGTTTGACTATGAAGTAGCACAACCCCTTTGGGCATGAAGTGCTGCTAACCCACTAGGCTATTTACAGTTTTTATGCTGCTTTCTGATGGCAGCCCTTTCTGAAAATCTCCTTCAAAACAGCCTTCACAACAGCAAGCCAGCACACCTGTCACTCCCTGCATCTCAACCAGAACTTTACTGCTCAGAATGAAATTGATGTTTAAAGACAATTCCATTTAAGTGGAATTTTGTCATAAGATAAAAACTTAAATGACTGGAGAGATTTTGAAATTGCATGTTTAATTTCTGTGAGCAGAATTATTTTACAAGACAAATTATGGCTGTTTGGTTTGTTGTGCTCTCCAAATAAAAGAGGTCCAATTCTAGATGCTGCATCTTCAAATTAATGTGACTGATGGTCAAGAGGCTGTGGTACCAATTTAGTGATAATGTCAGAAGCAAGTTACCAGCAGATAAATAATGATACTCATGTAACAACCAGGCAGCTGAAATATGCCCTGCTCAATGCACTACACAAAGACAGATTTTCTGTACTGTCCCATTCAATTACTCTCCTCTTCCTTTTTGTTTCCTAGCAGATAATTGGTTTTTAAGAGAAGGGTACTACAATTTCCATGGCTTCATTTCTCTTCTCTTACTCTTCTGATTTCATACAAGCACTCAACTCCAAATCTTACACAAAGTCAGCCAAAGCCTTTCTAAACTCTCTTGAAGCCAAACAAAAAATTCTTCAAAAGCTAAGGGTTTTTCTTCTGCTAAGTGCAAAGCAACCTGCTAGGAGCAAAAGCAACATCAAACAGTCATTTAAACACACCTTCAAAATGAGAATAAATAACTGGTAACTGTTTCTATCCTATTATTAAAACTATAATTGAGAAGACATTCCTGCAACAGCCTTTCTTCTGGAATAAAAGGAGATAACATGCAATGTGGGACAGTCTAGATATTTTTTATTGAAAATTGCCAGAGAAATATCTCTTCAAGATTCATAATGTGCATATAGATGACCTGTTTTCCATGACTTGCTGTTGCTGATTTTTATTCCTCAGCAGAAAGGGTGTGTAACAGCTTACAGAAAGATGCCTCATGATTCTATCCCTTTCATGTACCAGAGGTATTCACTTAACTAGCTTCTGTGAAAAACCAAACCATTAGTTATTTACTTATTTGAAGAAGGAGCCCTGTTTTCAGTGCAGAAATTCAATACTCATAAAACTCCCTGGGCACTTTATTTCCTGGCAAACACCTCACCATCAACCAAAGAAACAGAGCACATTCACAAATCTATGGATTTACCTTCTCTTCCCAAGCAAAGTTGCAATACTGTTGACAATTTGCTGATTCTGAGAGTTTGGTGCCTAAAAATGTGCAGGCAGTCATGCTGGGAGTGGAGCCATGAACTGAAGAGCCAGTACCAGCAGCAGAGCAGCACCTGTGATGTATGACAGCACATCGGTAAGTGCTGTGGTTCATTGCTACTGTGCTCCAAGTACATCCAAGTCACATTTGACCAGCAATGGCTACAGTTGTATAGTCTACAGATACAAAATAACCCACTCAGCCTTTCCGGGCTGGAAATGCTTGTAGTCTGTAATAACGCCAGAAAAAGCACTGGAAAACTCACTAGCATTCTATGTACAAGGCTTGCTACCTTGAGAAATGAATAGGACCAGCCTACGGAAAGATCAGAATGGTTTTCACCTCATTCTTCCTCTGAAGAGTTTATCAGATCTCTCTGTTCAGAAACAGCTCGGGAGCCTCAAGCTGCTGAAATAATTCCCAGGAGCTGCTTCGGACCTGCTCAAGTGTGTAGCAAGAAAGCATAAACATCAGCCTGCCTCTTCCGCTTATATCTGCAGGCTGTTTGCCCTTCTGTAACACTGGAAAAGGAGACATGGTGCCTATTTTTACTGAAGGTTTATGCGTTCGTGTCCAGACATAAAGCAACTTGCATCTTGTTTTCATTTATTTATTCCAGAGTCCTCTATAAATCTACACAGCAGTGCTATTATTAGAGCAGTGCACAAGTGTAGCAGATACTGTCTTTAATCTGGTCAGCAACCACTACATTACAGCCAAAACACTGTCTTATTTTGGAGCTCAAATAACAAGATAGTATGGAAGGAAACATATGTAAGTTAAAAAAACCTTCAGCTTTTGCCAATGGTTTGAGTGGAAGTCAAGAATTCTCAACATATGAGAGATTTGCTGCAGTCACAGGCACACAACACATTTTCTTCCTAGCCTGTATCTATTGCAGAGGAGTGCTATAACATGGATTTCTGGTATGATCAAGGAGTTTGTGTGACTTTTGATAAATAGCTGATTTTCCTGTTTCACATCAATTCTGCTTTGTTCTGCACGGAAACTAAAGCATTATATCCATACAGATCTGCAGTCACTTCTGTGATTGCTCACACATCAGATGTGTTTTACCAATCTGTAAGATTCATTAATTAGGCAGTATCATTGTCACTCTAATGCAGCATGACTGTGGATGCTTCCACAGCCCCCACTCTTACCTTACAATTAATGATACCTAAATACCATTGTGTCAACTTTCATAGCTCAAGAAAAGCAAAGAACCTGAGGGGGAATGTAGGCTTCAAGGAAAGCCATTTATGTCTGAGGTCTGTTGAACTCACGTAATAAGACTGCCTCAGGCATCTTATCTGTCATATTAATCTGTCAAGTGAATGGTTTATTGGCTTATTTCATAGAGCAAAGTGTCTCATTGTGTGGGGACATCTTGACTTTTATATGACCTGGCTTTCCTCCTGAACAGCTAGACTTCAACTTATTTAAATGCAAATATCTTCAGGGCAGCTTTCAACATCATCAGTGTGTAAAAATCATCAATAAAAGGAACAAAAAATGACTAAAAATAATAAATACGAAGCACATGAGAGATTCTTAGTTGCTTCCCGACCTACTTCCATAAAATAGAAAGCACAGCAGGTGTCTGGCAAATTGATTTCCAGGAGTGCTTAGAAAGCTTAACCTTCTTGCACTTAGTCATTTACATTACTCCCCTGCATGTTTAGCCCACTGAATACTTTCAGCTTTCTGGGCATTTCACCTTACTTTTCATTGGTGAAAAAAAAGAGCATATCATTGACCTAACACTGTTCTATGATTCTCATTACTCCAACCTGTTTTTCAAGAGAGGGATGTAGGAAAACTAGGCAGGCAGTCCAGAAGGCATGGAAATACGTGGTCTGGACCTCGCAATAGAACATCTCAAGCTTTCCAGAGACGTTGTATCTACAAAGGCAGTCCCAATCCCTTAAGGATTTCAAAGTAATAAATAATTCAAAGGGTGGACTGTTCATAAAGAGAGACTGCACTGTTCAGTATTTAGCCTCCACTTACCTGCCTAGTTTAGTGGAAAGATTAAAGCTCTATTAGCTTCCAGTGCCTTGGTAAATCTGTACAATAAAATCAGCCTAATCTTGCTCAAGTAGATACTGCAAAAACGTATATAATCCATTCTTTCTGAAGGACACTAACAGAACAGACAAGAAATAAAAAACAAGCAAACAAACAAAACAAACCATCACAGAGATGATTATAGCAAATATCGTGCAAATGGTGACCTAAAATTATTAATCAGAAAAAGAAATGCAATCATGTCACTGCACCAGTGAAGAGCGCCTACTGAGGAAGAGAATATTGGGCACAAAAGGAGGCTCTACTCTGGCAGACTTCATCACAGTGACAAGCACTGTTTGGAACTCAAAGTCAAACAATAAATTAGGCACAATATTTTTTAAAAAATAAGACAAAGAAGAAAAAAAGATTCCTCTTATCTTTTGATAAAGACAATCTATCCTTGAAGATAAAATGTACATCTACCTTGCCATGCCTACTCTTTTCAGTTCATTTCATACTCTGATCTTCTCTGATCACACATGTTTTATGTATATTAGTCTGTGCCTGGGCGCTATTTTTGGGTTGGATGAAGTGATTTTCTTTCAGTTCTGTAGTTCATCTGGGGACAGCTTGTTCCAAAGACAATTCTGTGACAATAATATGCTTAAACTGCTCTGTCAGATTTAACTTCATCTGCTCCTACAGAGTCCATCGCTATCCCAGCAATTCTTGCACCCTCAAACACTCCTCACAGTCCCTCAGTGTGAACCACAGTGTGGTTCATTGGAGTGCCAAGCCCTTCTGCCACCGTTTCAAGGCTAAGAAGAACAGGAAAGCATGGTGACTCTTCTCTGTCCTGACACACGACCAAGAAGACTCCAGTGATGTTAGATAAGATGTTAGACTAGACAGAACATATGCACATCCTGAATATTGTCTGGTGTACATGGCACTAACAGCTAATAAAAGGTACTATGTACATGTAAAGCCTACCTGCCATATGACAGAAAGATGGAAGAAATTCAGAGTAGAAAACACCCAGTTTTGCAGCCTACCAGCTCACAATACAAGAGAGCATGCTTTTTTCACAAAAACTGCAGTCTCCATACTCCACATCACTGGCTTCCACCACAAACTCTAGAAGAAAATCCAGCAAATCAGCTTGTTTACAAAATAAGGAGTTCTAATAAAAATCTTTGGAGAACATCCTGTGGGCAGATGAGGAAAAAATGACACTAAATTTCAGGCTAAGGAGTGCACTAGAGAAACAAGTGTCCAGTGTAAACATACAATACACTGTTCCTTACAGTAGCAACAGATCTCTTCAAAGATCTTGTCTAAATGTAGCAAAGAATGGCAGAGACATTGTTCTAGCACTAGTAGTGGTCCTTCCTTAACCATTTTTTACCCCATACATCATACTGTCTAAAACATTCACACACAGTCAGCCTTCAGCTTTCTCTGCCATAGCTGAAGTTCAAGAGGTCACACACGTGGTCAAAGCACACAGGAAATGTGTTTCAGTAAGGCCATGCAATTAGCATCCTGAAAATGAGTAGTTCTTACAGCTGATTCATTCATAGGGGAAAACAAATACAGCATATGCACACAATTCCAATTTTGCTTTACTGCAGGTAGGACTTGCTAAACTTTGAGTAATTATGAAATAGAGAAAATAAGCTTTGCAAGGTGTACCTATGGAGAAAAGGATTGCAGACGCACAGAATTCTCAGTGAAGCTTCCAATTATAAAGCAATGAATGAGAAATGCATGTAGATGTATATTGCCAAGGGCATTGAGAATCTAAATGTGAAGATTAAGAACGAAGTTTATTTCCCAAGAACACTTATTCAAGCAATTTTGCATAAATCCATTAACTTTCTATAAGAAAAACAAAACACCCAAATGTCACTTCCTAAGCAAATTACCATCTTGGTTCTTGAACAGAGAAATGAGCATTATCACTTAAAAGAAGCAACACATTTATGGGTTCAAAATAACATTCAGAAAGTTGTGTGAAGAGCCATCATTTTTTAGGCAGTCATGTTTCCAGATCTGAACCAAATTAATATTTCTTACTATACACTGATCAAACTTGCCCTCTGAACTCAGCAGTCAAAAATGCCTGAAAGGCAATACTCTCCTGGCAGCACATCCCAAGGGCACATCCTGCAACATCACAGCATCACTGGCTGATCTGGAACTTTGAAAATACATTAATGGCCTACGGTTGATGAGAACCATTGAGCATGGCATTAAAACTTTTTTAAAATACTAAAAGGGTGGAATTTCTATAAGAAGGAATAGTACATTCCAAAGTTGATTTTTTAATGTTAAAGCAGAGGATTGGTTCATATGCCTGAACTGATGGGCTATAAGCTCTTTGATATTTGGCCAGCTGATGTCTGAAATGACAGGAAATTTGAGGTGATAGGGTATATATATAAAATCCTACAGTTTACTTCCAATTCTTGATTGACATCGTTTGATGTTAATCTCAAAGTGTTTTCCTAGAATACCTATACAGTTTTCAAATTCACAAAAAATAATCCCACCAATTTTTGAAATACTTCCCTTTCTCACTTGGTCTGTTACACAAAGAAAATATGTTTGTTTTTAATGAACAAGGTGGTAAACACTTTTAATCTGCTACCTGCATGTACACTCATTCCTCTGAATACCATTTCTGCAGGCGAGTTATGGCCTTGAGGGTATCTCAAAATCTCTGCACAACTCATTTCCCAATTATATACCTACTGACATACATGACTGAGTCACACAAAGATTCTGGATCAAACTAAACCATATGAGGTGAAAAAATCATCTTTCAGGATAGAATAACATCAGGACTAGTTCCATGTTGCTTACTTGCAATTAACAAGCCTTTCCTTAGTGATTCTGCCAGAAGCCTACAGTACCTGGGTACTGCACTGCAAATAGTTACCAATACAAAGTTTGTCAGTGACTGCAGTTCCTAATCCAGCCTATTCTGCAAAATTAAAGCAATGGCATAATCATTATTCAGACTATAATGAACAAATAAGACTTTCTCTAATAAGATTCCCTTCTGGATTCACCAGAGGAGAGAAAAAAGGTAAAGATTTTATTACTGGGAGGAAATATCAAAATAGATATACACTGTCCTACACTGCCCTATTATACACTGTCCTACACAATAGCCTGGGGAATTTCAACTATGAAAAGTACTTTTTCCTTTAAGATTTTGAATGATCTTATGTAGATACTGAAAACTTGTTTTCATTTCCACCTGAACTTCAAAGCACATGAGATGTTAGCCTTTCAGAAAGAAAAGAAATATATATATAAAGAAGAAATACCTTACTGGAAAAACATTCACTAATGGAAATATCTCAGCCCCTGTGAAAGGTCATTTTCATGGGGAAAAAGTGAATATATCAATCGCTTCTGTGCTGTCTTCAAAGGCTATTTGAAATGACTTTCATGTATGTCTGATTAGCAAAGGTGGAATATAACACCCAAGGCACTAGTAGGGTTTTCTAGATTGCTATTTTCTCAGAGGCTTTTTTAAATCCAAATATAAATTCAAGCTGCTGCTTCACTTCTAAGAACTGGGAACAGCTGAAAAAGTTTCAGACCAACAAACTGAAACAAAATATAGCATTATTATATCACATTCTTACGAGTTTTGGATACTCATTTTCCAAAAATGCCACAGACACAAACAGAAAAGCATAACCAGTTCCTTGAACAAACAGGAATTAAAAGAACTATAGCAAATGGCACCTCCTAGAAAAGTTAGAAAAAGGTTTCATTTGTATGCTAATTCCACCAACTATCATGTTTATTATGGAGAGGAAGGCTGTTCTCTTTGCTTATTAGTGGTATATTTGCATGAAAATGTGATCTATGCTTCTTTACTGCTCATCTGCTCTTCCTGCTTATGCCTCATTTGACAACACAGTTGGTTTCTGCAAATGACTGTTATGCTAAGAAGAGGATGTTGAACTCGATTGTGGAGGAGTTGCAGGAGCAGAGAGAACACTTAGAAAGAAATATCCTGTTTTCATTAACATCTGTTGATCCATAAAAACCTGAAAGGAAAAAGTAAAGGAGAACAAACAGAGAATAAACAAATCCCACACAGTCAAGTCAGAACCATTCGAGGAGGAAGAAGCAGCTGGACCAACTTCCAAACAAGAACCTGTGAGAGAACAATGGTACCCAAAGGGGTTTGAGGACTTGCATCGAAAGTGAACTTGTATCAGTATTCACTTATATTCAGTATTTTTATACTGAATTTAAAAAACAGTGATAGTTGGGATTAGACTTAATCCTCTCTCCCCACAAAGGAGTATATTTGCAAACAAATTTGCATTGTGTCCATTGGCATGGCTTTACTGAAGCAAAATATTTTTTTGGATGATAAAATTCTAACTTCAAGGAAATTGATGCTTTTCTCAAGATACAAAATAACAAAAGAGTAAAGGCTGAGCATACTGCAATTTTGATTCTTTCAAATCAGCTGTCTAGAAATGAGGGCTGATGAACAGTACAGTTCTTTCTGATCTGTGAAGCTTTTTGAGCACTCAGCAAGTCTTAAAGTAAGTTTGGCTAGTACTTTGCAAAACAAGGGTTTCCTCTTTTTGTTGTTCCATTGCAGGTTGTATACACTAGGAGTAAGAAAAAGTGAAATGATGATTTCTTGAACACTGAGAAGTACATTGTCTTTTCTCTCCCACAGATGAGGTTTGCATTAACAGCGATAAAATCCTTGCAGTCTGGTCTTTCAAATTGTCCTTTTCCCTGACTCAAATGTTACACAGAAGTAAATTCCTCTGGTAACATTATTTTCAATATTTTGCTATGTAAAAGTAAAAAGGGAAATATGTATTACTCATAAAATGTTTTCAATTGAGAGACATTACCACCAAACTTTTGCCTTTCCTGCAATATCAAATCAATTATACAAGATTTCAGAATTTCTAAGCCAGAAATAAAATTGGAATGGAAAAGGTAACGTCTTTATTGTCTGTAAGAACGACAACTTCTAATCTTAAAGCACATCCATCTAACCAGTTTGCCAAGCAAGCTGACCTAGATTTGAAACAAACAGCATCTAAAAATATAATGCTAAAATAAGTAATGCACAGAGAGTTCTGCCATCAGCAACACTACAAATCTGATAAGAAGGGCATTCTGCTATAAAAGCACAGCCTTTTAGTTATATGCCAAACTTCAGCTCAAAGTATTTAATGTAAGAATAAATCTTCTCTTTATTTCAGTGTGGTCAAGTGAATAAGATCCCAACACACACCAATCAAAATGTCAAATTTATATAAAAGATTTACTAGAGTATGTAGGGTGAAACGTCAGCTCTGCTGAAATGCACCAAAATATTGCTACTGACACAAAGAGCAAAGTTTTCATCCAAATCACTAATTCGTACTGAGTGTTTAAGCTGGCCCTGAAAAAAAGAACTGACCTCTGAGGTCTGTATTTTTGAACTGGTCTCTAATTCCTTCAGTCTCTTCTAGCCTCTATGTTGAAAAATTCTGGACCTGATGAATTCAGTTTCCTTTTACTTCATCTTCAGTTTTGGGCCCTCAGGCATTTCTGTCACAGTAAAGTAAAGGACATGCTCCAAAATCCTTACAACTTAAGTCAACAAATTAAGTCAATTTGCCTTGTGTGATGGTCTGTTCTTGCCTCTAATCATTTATGCAGACATGTCTTGCACAGTAATTATCCATGAAAGAATCAGTGTTGTACCTCAGAGACATTCACAGGACAGCTAATGCTTCTGGTCCTCTCAAAATCCTTTCTTTCATTTGCAAAATCACTCTCATTCCTTGATCAGAAAACTGTACCTTGGCAAACATTTAAAAATTCACTTCCTGCATTACCTGCATCTGCAGACAGCTGTAATCCAGATCTCAGCCACCAAGCTATGTTAAGTCTGCTTCTTTTCCATTTGATTTTCCATTTCCAAGGGAATAGCTTCCTCTGCTACTCTTAAGCAGAACTTTTTATTTTCTCACTGCATGGCCACTCAACACTTACTTTTCCTATTTATGAAAACCCACTGAAGAATTTCAGTTTACACAAATTAATGTGGCTTCACTGAATTCACTGGAGGGTCACCAGCCTGACCCAGTGGAAAATTTGTTCTGGCTTTTTCAGATGTTTGCCATCCATTTTCATTTAGCTGAGTATAAACCTGACCACAGCTCATATTTTCTCCTGTCCATCAGACCTACCATTTCCCTGCCACAAGATATATAAGATGCACACTGGTGTTTTTAAATGAAAGTTTCCTCAGTAACAACAGAAGCTGACATTGCAGGCACTCTCCTTGTGCACTAGAGCACATCTGAGCCCTGTTGCCAACTCACATTCCTCCCCTACTCAACTACCGTGCCTGCTGCATTCAGTCACCAAAAAAGTTCATAACAATGTTTGCATCTTATTTGCATAAAATATTTATCGTTTCCCACACTAACACAAGGCTTTCCGAATGTTTAACTGCATTTAGCATGCAGACTCCTGGAGGAACTCAACTGTGGTCACTGTATGGCCAGTGATAGGCTGCAATAGGATGCCAGGATTTGATTCAATCAGTTACAGCAATGCAGTGGGCAGAGCTAATGCATGCAATCAATTTAATTTATATCAGTTCTTAGAACACCAACACAATTTCACTGTAATGTCTAATATCTGACTGATGTCTCCATAATCAAGCAGGAGCTTTTTTCTATCAGTTGATATTGCCATTCAAAATAAAGCAACAGGCCAGATCTGTACCAAAATCCAAATCCCTTCAGACTAGCTGGAGGGTTGACCTAAGAGTCAAGTGGCATTTTCAGAAACCAGACAAGAACATCAAAAAGCCTCCAAACAGTGTGGAGACCTGCATAAAAGATATATGTGTGTTTTCTTTACTTACACACACACACACGCAGGCTCTACACACAAGTGGATGCCTGTAAATGAAGTGACACAGTAACAAACAGCCCAGACTGTGCACAAACAGTGAAGGATTCAGCTACAGCCCAAATGAACCTACTCTTGTGTTCCTCCTGTACATTGCAGAAAGTTTTCCCAATAGGACAGAAAAGCACAGGAAAAAAACAAAAACAACAAGCATTGTCAAAACAAGGTTCAAAAAATGGTTCCCTGTAGGATAACAGCCTTATATTCTGTTTCATAATTGCTTCAGCTGGTATGG
Source organism: Tympanuchus pallidicinctus (assembly GCF_026119805.1). Taxonomy (NCBI): domain Eukaryota; kingdom Metazoa; phylum Chordata; class Aves; order Galliformes; family Phasianidae; genus Tympanuchus; species Tympanuchus pallidicinctus. The sequence goes on along the minus strand of NW_026294739.1, from coordinate 9,015,598 downwards.
TTTCAGCTAGGAGAAACTTCTTTCATTTTAGCAAGGGAAGGGTGTTCCTTGACAATCTATCACCTTACTGAACACAATTATGATGAGTTAAGATGGAATATTTTCTAGGTTTAGTTTCAAAACAAGTTCTAAGTAGGCCATCTGAATCACAGTGTCTGCCAAAAGGTCAAATTAATATGATTTAATCAAACGTGTCTTATGGGGACAGTCTGCAAATGTCCTAAACAAGCACTTCACAGCATTAACACATTAATAGACAGCAAAAAGGTACTCAAAAATATGCACCCTCTATTTAGCACACAGAAAAGAAATATCAAGAAATAATATGAATTTTTTAACTAATCAAATACTGCTTGTTACATGGTGCTACTGGCCAATTAATAAAATATTTAAATTCACTCCATATATCTACATAGGAAATTGATCCTGGCAAAAGGGCAGAATCAGCAACAAATGAGGCAGTGTTATAAAATGGCGTTACCTAAGAGATCACACATTCACTTATTTAAGGTATTTAATGTAAGTTGTATTATTTTTAATTTTTTTTTATATGGACTACCATTTTTTTTTAATGCAATTCAATGAAGCCTTGATCTCATCATTACCTTGACCATTACTTAAAAGCACAAATATTTGCACTGAAGCTAATGACATCTGTCATTTATTACTAAACACAGCTAGCAATGGCTGCAGAACTGGAAATTAAAATGGAATGATATTTTCATCACTGTTGGATTCAGAGATGCTTTCTTAAGGCTCCCTACAATGCCAGGACTGCTGGACATTCCAGTTTCTTTGGTCAGCCTCAGCCTCAGCACAGATTATGTATCATTGAGACCTGTAGACCTAAACTTTGTCCCTTCAGGACTCCAAATTTCACTGTACTTATAAAGACGCCATAGAAATAGCTAGAATAAATAAAAACATAAAGGTGCTAGGCCTCCCTGCCTCAGCTCTTAATTTACAAATGACTTGAGATTACTCGTTTAGACTCATAGGATCTAGCTTCTTGGTAGTCAACTCATACAACATGCTTTGTTCTCAAACTAGGAGGTAAAAACTATTTCTAAATTCCAAAACTAAGTAAAACCAAGACAAAACAAAAAACACCACAGCTAAACAAATAATCAAAACAACACAAGAAAAATGAATATTCCATCTCATAGCACTGAACTCCTCTGTTCTGAATCATTCACCTGAGTATATTCACTGTTTCATTAGAAGCTTAAAAATGCCATAATGAATGGGACTACAAAAGAGAACAGCCATCAACAGAAACAAAGCAGAACACTCTGCAGAACGAGGTGAAATCAGACTGCAACTCATACTGCTGCTAGGAGCAAAACCAAACACAAATGCAGAGTTTCTGTAAACCTGTGTACATACATATTTGAGTCAGTTTTCAACAGGTTTTTTGTATACTCATTCTAAGCCAAGAAATAGAGCGAAACTAGAAAGTCTAATGCATGGATTCATTGTAGGCTTCTGTCTTTTTCCCCCCCAGCAAAAAAACCTTTTTTGTCTTAAAATTGTTCTAGCTAGTTTACATTTATCTAGGGCTCTGCACAGACTAGACAATTAATTCCATTTTATTTAAGAAGAAAGCCATTTTAGTCTCAAACACTACTTTCCAGAGCAACCTGATATGAAGAGCTCTAATTATTAGGATCTGAGGTGAGCTCAGATGCCTTCTTTCTGAAAATAATCAAGCTCTTGCATACCTGAGTAATTATTTCATTTGTTTAGTGACATTTTCATGTCACTTTGCCCTGCAGTACTATTACACAATTTAAAACATTTTGAACTTTGTAGTTAATTGTTTCCAACTCAACTGATGATGTGCTCTGAAACACTGCTGCAGGGGTATAAAAAAAAATATTTCCCTGTTATGGCTACTAGAGGTAGAGGTTGTCAGTTTGCTAATTTTTTTTTTAAGTGCCAATCCATGAAATTCACAATATCAACAGTAATTGACCAAACATGTTCAGAAATGCTGATTCTTTAAAGCACTTTTTCAAGTTTCACCATATTCAAATGGGATTTTTTTGGGGGGGGAGAAAAAAAAAAAAGCCCTCATAAGTTGACAAGCACACAAATCTTTATACACTTAGCTATTAATGCTATTCACAGAACATTTTCAAGTGACCAACGTAGAACATACTTACAGAATTTCTGGAGTGAAATATTAGGTCTCCTGATCGCTCTGATTCATGTCTAGAAGGAATGATGTGATACTGAATCAGTGATAATGATTACTTCTTGCTTTTTGCCTTTTTTACAGCACACAAGGAGATAAGCATTTACTCTGAAAAAATGACTGTAAAGTTAGGTAGCTGAAAAAGTTAAATAGCAAAAGCTCAAGGATGTCTGTTCAGGCAATTCAAGGATTTATCTCCTTTTAAGTATATTTTAATCCTTATTCTTCCACTACATTAACAATTTACTATATGCTTTTGTTCTACAAAGCAGGTTTAGAGACGGTTGGCAGGATTCTGTTTAGTCATCAATTAGAAATATAAATAAATAAGTCATTATTTTACACAAATTTGATTTTTATATCAAAACCCAAACAAATACTGCTTTTCCAGTGTAATATTATCCACCACACATAAGCAGGGGAAGATATGAGTATACACACTGTAGTCTATAAAAAGAATAGACGTGAGTTCTACCACGAAGAACTGAAAACAAGAATGTCTTCAGAGTACAATACTCTCTTTGTTGGCTCTTCAATAAACACAAACAACTCTGTGCTAGATCTGGCAACAAGGTGGAACCATGTGCTGTCTTGAGAAAGCTGCAGCAGTCTCCATTCGAAGCATGTCATTACAGAGCCTAAACCTCTCAATAAGGCCAACAATAACACTCCAAGTGTTACGCTTCAGATATACTCCTACAGTCAAAATGCTTGTAAAGTTACTGAAGAATCACAGCACAACATTTTGATCTATTTTTCCTTGAAGTCACTCTGTGAAGTAGAAAACAGTAGGCAACTATTTCTATTGCCAGGAAATTAGAAATAGAATGGCCAACTAAGTGAACAAAGACCTAACTTGCAAAGATGTAGAGGTGTCTATAAAGACTGCTAAACCACCTAAGCAGCTCAAGTATTTTGCAATCATTGAAATGATAGCTGGGCAATCCTTAGTAGTTTTATTCTTAAAGTTGTTTTTATGTTTATTCAGTTGTAATTTCTTTTTGTGTTTTTCATTTTCTATTTTTTAACTTTTTAATGTTGATACCTTTGCATCTACACTCATAGGCAACTGCATAGCATATACAGGACAGAGAAGCACTTTGTCCCAAACCATACATATGACTAGTAGAAAAGACTTCTAAGCCTCTGGTGCTGAGGTCTATCTGCCAGGATGAACCAATGTTTCTCACTACCAAGTGAGTGATGTTCTGTGATATTCCAGAACCCTTCCTGATGTCTGCCAGGCTCCAGCAGAGTGTGGTCCTGCCATTAAAATGGATGGGATATTGAGAGGGACTGTCTAAATGACGATTTCCAAGGCTCTTGGAAATAGCTGCCACCTGCAGTTAGCAGACAGGAGAAAGAAAAGGCAAGAAATACGATGGGCAAATCTTTTTCCCTAGAAAATTCCTTTCCTAGAAATTTCTTGATGCAGAAAGACATCCAGAATTTGGGAAGGATTTCTTGACCCACTTCTCAAGGAATCCATCTCCATATCAAGTTAAACTGTTCAGGTTTGGCAGCAGAAACATTTAGACCTCTGTGCTCCCTTACCTTCCTTGAAGGATCAAACTCCCCTCTAATGTAACTACTGTGATACAGCAGAAATGAGTAGAGCCTTTATATTCAGCACCAGCACACAGACTGTAAATCACATGGACCTACCTTGCCACGATACTGCATGACCTTAACAAAAAACAGACTCAGTAGTTTGGCCTGAAGAATACAGTAAATACTAACAACAGACAGGAAACTCAGGTCAGGTCTGAGAAGAAATTCAGATGCCATGGTGCTGAAGGTTACTGCCCAAGTGTTGGAGTGTCCTGCCATTCATGGGACACGTGGGGAGAACTGGTGGGGAAATCCAGGATGGCTGAAAAGGGAGCACCTTGGAATGGTGCTGCTGAACAACATTATTCAGTACTGGAATTTAGCAGAAACATTCTATTTAGGGCATCAGAATATGGACTGATCAGAAATGGCTGTTTGCCTTCAGCATGTTGCAATCACTTGGCCTTCTCATGTCATCCAAAGTTGCAGTAAGGGTAAGCAGCAGCTCTTATAATGTTTCTGATTGGAAAAAAGAGACAGAGCCATTTTCAATACAGGGATTTGTCTCTCAAAATATCATGTAGGGAAATAATTAAAAAGATATGGAATTAAAAATTGACTTTACAATCTGTCTGGTTTATTTGCCTAGTAAGCATTATCTTTCTAGATCAGATTCCCAGGTTTTGTTGTGGATGCAGTCTCCACAAATTCCAGTAGATTCATCCTGTGAGCATAGGGCAGCCATCTTCATCTCCACACATCTCCTCTTGCACATTGTGCACAGAAAGGACTCTGGCTATCAAAATTAATAAAATAAGCCTTCTAAACTTAAAAATAAACTAAACTAAACTAAAATAAAAATCCCTTTCTAAAAGCAAAGACAAGGGAAAAAAAGGAAAAAGGCTATTTTACAGAAGCATGAAGCATATTATTATTCTCCTGGCTAAATCTGCTCTAGTCAGATAAGGGTATTACACTTCGCTATGCACAAACAGAGTTGAGAATTTTCATGGTATAAGGCATGTTGGAGCTAAGAACTTGGCACATGAGAGCATTTGTTATCAGAAAAGCCAGCTTCTTTATTTACCCAACAGGTTGTGGTTACAATTTGCCTTATCCAAATTACATGCCAGACAGTACTAAACCAAAAATATACCAAAATGCCAGTGTATATAGAGGAGTATTAACAATTGAAACACATACTACTACATAAATTAAATATATCTATATCATTTAGAGATTCAAACAATTTCCATGAGAAATTGTAATGTTCACTTTTTCTCCAATATGTATTCAAGAAATTCAGCACATGATCCCTTCCTACAACCTTCTCCCAACATGTTTTCTTAATGGATATTAATCAAAAGGAGCCTTCCTTGGTTGGAAATTGCTATCCAGACATTAACACCTGAATTACCAATCTTATATATTATTACATGTATTATACATATATATAATATTATACATACTACATATTACATATATTATACATACATATATATAACATATATTATAACACTCCAAACCAAGAAAAAGGACCACACCACTGTATTTAAAGAGACAACCTGAGTCAGGATTTCTAAATTCTATCCCTGATTCTGTCACCATCTTAACCTTCAGCCATTAATAAGCCACTAAATTTCACCACTGTACCACAAACACATTTGTGCAGCAGTATCGTAATCAAATTTTGCAAATATCTTCCAGAAACACAAGTTTTACTATTAATGACAACACATATATCTCTCCTTGCTCTAATTTCAGACCACAGTTATATAAAATGAGTGTTATTTCTTTCTTACCTGTCACAGGACTGAGTTTACTTTACTAATGCTCATGAGAGTGTCCAAGATAGCCAAATAGAGAATATGGATAAATGCAAATACTTCAGATCATCAGGAACACTTAACTGAACTACTATCTCAATACATAACTTAATTAATCAAATTTTTAAAAAAACCTATTTAACAGGAATATGGTACATTAGGCAAAGAACATTCATAAAAACTTTCATTTTTATATGCTTAAAAAAAATGCATAGGCATTTAGCTGTGCATATACAATAATGATTATTTTCTTAATAATACTGCACAATTATGTTGCCGAAATCCTTTGTTCGTTTTCAAAGTAACTTCCCCCTATCTAAATGAATTTGAAATAACTGAAGATGAACATTATTTTTAAGTATTCAGCACGAAGTTTGTTTACAATGCAATCAAGAGCTTTTGCTAGATCAGATCAGCCAACTACGATTTTGAGGGTATTGACTACTTACACATATAGAAAGGTTACTGTAATATCTGTTTGCACATACCTATCAGAAAGGGATTGAGAAGGTTCCGGCATCCCTGTGTCGGTGAGATTAATGACTGCCAGGTAGCAAGTTACATCACAAAGACCTGAAAACATGGCAGAAGTTACAAAATAATAGTAGTACAATTGTCTTCTAAACTGATACTTTTCATTAAAAACAAACATACACCACAAAAAGAGTGAGCATGTTACAGATATAGGTTATTCAGTGAAATATCCACATTTTTAAATATATCTATCTTGAAGTACATACGACACTCCTGTTGAAGATATGACCTACTGTTAGTCCCAACGATGTACTGAATGTCAGCTGTGTGTCGGCCAATCAACTCCCACCCTCCTATGAACATGCACTAATTGTACTGGTGTGTTTGATTTGTTTAAACAGCAACAGTAATTAAGCCTCAGCCACACACAGCTGCACTTTTGGTACACTACCCAATACACAGAGATGTGTTTTAACTGACTAGGACTCCAGGAGCTAAGGGAACTCCATTAAGGTCTTTTCCCTGAGCCCAGTGCCTCCTCCCAGAGGTCAGGGCTTGGGTCCAGCGTGGCACAGGCTGGCCCAATTCCTGCAGCCCTCAGTTAGGCCAACAGCAGGGCCCTGCTCACAAGGGACGCTCTTCCTTCCTCCTCTTTGTGTTAGGAAAATATCCTGTCACTTTAAGAAACGTTCACAGAACTCACGGAGTGGAAAACACTGCTAACCTTTGAAAACTAATTATTTCTGACAGCATTCTAGAGTTGTTTAAACAGGACAAACAGAGCTATTACCCGAAACAGCTGTGCTCGGGCGCTGCCTGTGCCTCAGTTGCCCTTCCCGCCCCACATGGACTTACTTGCACAGGGGTCTGTGCACGGCACAAAACCACTGCATTGCTCTCCCTCCCTGCCACCTGCTCAGCACACCCTGCTGGCAGCCCTCGTGCAAGCAGCGCTCCACGCAGGCTGTGCACACCGAGGCCGGCCGGTCCTGCAGCGCGAGCGCCAAAGTTCACTCTCTGCCTTGGAAGGCGAGCGATTCTAGCAGCAGTCTGTGCAGCCTGTGGCTGCATCAAGGAAACAAGTTCTAAAGCTGAGGAGCCCAACAAAGCAGTGAAACCTAATTTTTGTAATTATGTACAGCAATTACACAGGAACCAATGTCTTTTTATGTCAGGAGACTGATTAAAAGCCAGATTCATTACTACTTTCCAGTCGTTTCATACTTTGGTGAAGAATTTGAAAGCTTTGAGAGAACAAACACTTGAATTTCACTTTGAAAGGTTAAGACCAAAGGGAATTGACAGCTGAGGCAATAACTTTATTTTCTGAAAAAATATACATTCTATGAACTGTGGGATCTGTTAGATCTGTGGGAATAATTGATTCATCAGTCTACTAGCCAAAAGAAAAGAAGAAAGAATTCATTTTTGGTTGTCAGCACCTCCTCTGCATAACAGTGGCAGTGCAGCAGAGACCATGGTGGAGGCAGTGGCTCCACATGCATGGTGGTAGTGCTAGACCCTAAGTGCCAGCTCTCAGAAGCGGTCTGCATTCGCCAAGCAAGGTGGAAGGATGCAGCTTGCTTCACGTTCTTGACAGGCATTTGTAACTGAACTGAAGCCAAATCTGTTTCACGCTCAATTACTAATAGTTTCTCAAGCATTGTTAATGACTGAGAACTGCATGTCCCCAGTCTTCAGCTGCTCTTTTTTTCCACATTTCCCCTGATATTGCCTGATAAGGAAGAAGACATTACGTGCTGCAGCCAATCTAAAGACCATGGTCACCTGTACAGATTAAACTTCGCCTCTCTTAGAAGAGGGGGGGGGGAAACTATCAAATGAAAATTCCTGATTTCATAAGAAAAGAAGTGCAAATGACCATGACTTCTGTATGTATTGATATCTTCTCTAAATGTTGTCACGCTTTTCTCAGTGTAACCCATTTCTTTTCCATGTTTAAACATCAAACACAGCCACAGCACTTCAGAATACTTCTCTCAGCACATAAGGGAGGAGTCTTTCAGAATGTTAACCCAACAAATACAGAAATCTTGGTCCTTCTCTCACTGCATTTCTTACCAATGTAACATGTAAGCAGCAATTGACACTCCATACAAAATCATATTCATAATATAGACTATGAAAGCATATATTTTGGGCTGGAGGAATCCCAGGCATCCATACAGACTGGAAGGAGCGGTTCTGTGAGAGGAGCCCTGTGGAGAAGGACCTGGGGGTCTTGATAGATGAAAAGCTTAATAAAGCATCTATTTTAAAAACATGAGCCAGCAGTGTGCCCTTGCAGCTAGGAAAGCAAACAGTATCCTGGGCTCCATTAGAAGAGGGGTGGCCAGCAGGGACATGGAGGTAACTGTCCCCCTCTACTCTGCTCTTGTAAAGCCCCATCTGGAGCACTCTGCCCAGGTCTGGAACACCCAGTACAAGAAAGACAGGGAACTGTTGGAGAGGGTCCAGAGGAGAGCCACAAAGATGATCAGGGGACTGGAGCACCTCCCCTATGAAGACAGGCTGAGGGAGCTGGTCTTGTTCAGCCTGGAGAAAAGAAGGCTGAGGGTGCAGCATTTCAATACCTAAGGAAGCCTACAAACAGGATGGGAATCAACTCTTTGAAAGGGTAGATAACAACAGGACAAGGAGAAATGATTTTAAGTTAAGGAAGGGAAAACTTAGGTTGGATGTCAGGGGGAAATACTTTACAGAGAGAGTGGTGAGGTGCTGGAACAGCTGCCCAGAGAGGCTGTGGATGCATGGTCCCTGGAGGTGTTCAAGGCCAGATTGGATGGGGCCCTCGGCAGCCTAGTCTAGGATTAAATGGGGAGGTTGGTGGCCCTGCATGTGGCAGGGAGGTTGAAGATTCATGATCCTTGAGGTCCCTTCCAACCCTGGCCATTCTGTGATTCTGTGGTTCTGTGATGTTATCAATATCAGTTAAATAAAACAAGGATTAAAAAACACTGTATGATGTATTACATTAAAAGCTTCCCTTCAGCCTTCCATAAAATTCTCCATCAGCACTGCCAGACATAGGAATTCTGGCTCAGCTTACATGTAACTTTAACAGTCCTTTACAGAAGCACAGGAAAGAATAATCTGCAAATTAGTTCATGTACTGCACAAGAAATAAATCATCCTGCTTAACTGCATTAGTGCAATCCCTAAAGCTACGTATTGTGCAAACAGTATTAGCACCCACCCCACACATTTTAAAGCAGAAAAATTGGTTAACCTTGCAAATCAGCTGACAGCCTGGGATGCAATAAAAACAATACACATACACACAGAACAGAACACCAAACCAAATCAAACCAAACCAAAAAGAAGCCAAACAACAAGGAAAAACATCACGCACAAAACTGAACTACCACCAGCAGGCTTCTCATAAGGCCAGACAAGACTGGACAAAATGATTTATCACAGTCTACAATTAAATGGTTCATTTTTTTCAATTTCAAAATTGATTAAAATCTGATACTGGATTTTGTGACAGTGGGATGATTAGTACTAAGGTCACTGTCCAAAGCTAAAATGTTCTATCTGGTCTTAAAGTAAGGTAGGTAATTTATCCTCATTTCATAGAAGCCTCTACTCAAAATAGCCTGAACTTCTGCATGGAAAATATACGTTTATCATCTAAATGTATTTTTCTACTAGTTCTAGACATGAAAGGAGGAGGATTATTGAATCTTATGGGTGCAGTTTCATGATCTCATTAAATCAAAGCATATCTAGGTTGCAGAAATACTATAAAACTCTATTTTTTCAATTGCTTGCTTTCTAATAAGAAGTTGGGGGTTCACCAGACATATAACAAAGGAAACAGATAGTTACAAATTGGCAAAAAATGTGCCAATTTCCCACAAAGTGGGAAAATCCTTTCACAAAAGAGTTTGCCTAATTCATATTAATTTCGTCATAGACATATCTGAATTCATTACATATTTAATTGATTTTTCTCTATCTTGTGGAGGGAAAAGACTTCAGAAGCAACATCAAATTTAGAAAAGATTTGGTAAAGATTTCTAGTATATGCTCACTAAAAAAACTCATTCTCCTCACCATAACAGATATGAAGCTACTTATTCATTGACCATGAGATAAAAATGCAATTAAAAAATTCCCTTCATCAAGATCTTTATGCAAATGTGTACATTTCTAAGTCTTTTTGCAGTCTTAATTACATGTTGACCATGAATATAAAGACATCCCATGGGACTGTGAGTCTCATATCCAAAAATAACTTCTCAAATTGCCCAAATGTATTTTTATTAAGTTATTACTAACATTTACTAAATTTGTAACAGCTGCATACATACTGCCTTTGAACACAGTCCATATTCATTTAAACATACTGTGAACATATTGACAGAGGCTGTTAGGATTAAAAAATGAATGGCATCTCAAATTTTGCGTGGACACTGCTTGCAATAGGAAGTTTGGCCCAAACTGTGATGAACTGCTCTAATCCAGAGGGGCTGAGCTCCCTACCCACAATGCAGTACCAATATAGGAAAATTGTCCTGAAATGTAAATTAAACGCATGAATTTTTAAGTGGGACATGTCAGGTCAGAATAGCAGCAAGAAGTGACTCAAAAACAATAAGCTGTGTTTGATGCCATTCTAAGGAGAAAAAGGAGGAGAGTGTTACAGAAACAGTGGCTTGTACAAGATGCCTGTTACTGCTTTGTCTAAGTCACAGGCCACTACTAGGTGAGGCTGAAGAAGAGAGGATGCAAGAGCATTAGGTGATGCAGATTTGATCCTAGAAGAATTTCATGTTTTGCAAGGTTTTTTATTCCAGTGTACATTACAGACAAAAATCTAAACCATATTCTAACACATTGCTTGTTTTCAAGGAAAGATAGAAACAAAGCTTGTGAATACAATGTGAATATGCAGATTTATTTACAGAGATAGATGCTCACCCGGCACACTGAATTTATCCTATGTGGCATCATAACTTCAGATAAGTGGTTGAACATCAGCCATACCTGTCAATGATGTTGATTCATGCAAACCCATAATCATAGGGCAACAGAGTGAAAATGCACTGTATTTTCAACTGCAGATTGTTTATTCCTTCTGCCTCACAATCTTCATCCATTAGCATGGAAGCGTGCAGGGAGTTCAAGATATTATTTGTTCATCTCCAAAGTCTCCTTACCACCAGTATAAAAATAAATAAAATTGATCAGTCTTGCTTCAGTTAACTTTTCATTTCTAACTGCAGTGATGAGTACTCAAATGCAGCTGGGTTCTGGTCCTCCCTGCAAATCAACCAGCTGACTTTATTGCGTTTTAGCTCAAGATCACGGTGACCAAAAGATTGAACACAGCAGGCATCTTTCCATTTTGATTCACAGAAAGGCAACAATATTTAAAGATTAGGATACAGACTGACTAAAAGTAATTAAGCTATTGCTTAGGTGAAAAAGATGGCAATTCTATGGAAAATTCAATAGAATAAAAAAGGCCCAGTAAAATACTACACTTTATTATCCAGCAAAGGAGTCTTCCTGAGAAGATCTCCTAGTTTTTGTCAGTTGGCCCACCATTTTTTTGCTATTCAGAAAACATGCTGCTTTTTGAACACCATGACTAAAAACTTTAAAAATGCGCATATTATATTTTTTTCCACTATTCAGTATTCATCTGCTCTCTTCTCATTTCCCCAACCTTTTCTCCTACAGCAGCAGCTGCTCCCCAGTCAACTGCTCAGGTGTCATGCAGCTCACTTGATAAATCAATAACACCACAGCTTGAAAGATGGGCTGAGATGCATGCTTTTTACGGAGCTGAACATATGGAGGAGCCATCAATATAAAAAGCACTCAGGCCAACAACTTCCACAGTGCATAATAATATTAAATGACCATTACGGTCAAGTGATTTGACTTCACTTTCAGATTTCTTTTTTTGCTTCTCCTCCTTGCTGTAGATCCAAAAAGTTTATTTCATTCTGTTATTTTTAATAGAAGAAAAGGTCAGTCTCAAAACTTTCCTTCATGTCAATATCTGTAACATAAAAGTCATCTTTCCCCAAGTCTTTAGTTCTTCTACTTAAATGCCAGTATAATCCAAAGCCTGCAACAAGGCAGTAAGAGCATACATGAGAACTGTCCAAAACTGGGCCCTTCTTATGCCTGCACATGTCTTCACTTAATCCAAATTGCTGCTACTGAAAGAGCCTTTGAAACCCTGCCTTAAACTACAACATCAGAGCTAGCTTCTAAAATATCTGAAGAAGCTTCGTCTTGCTTGTGACACATATTTTCTTTTTCCCTCTCTGCAGTTGGGCATAATGCAGCTGCCATTCTCTTCACTCACTTTCCTATTGCAAGGAAATGTTCTTCTGAGAAGGGTTAGCTTGATCAGTATTTAAACAGAATGAAAGATACAGTGAAGCTCATAGTGGGAATACCATTCTTCAATAAAAGACCAGGTTTGATCATCTACTATACTACACTATACAACCACTATAGCTTTCACCGTCCTTTTGTATAGCACAATTTGGCACAGATTAAATTTCTTCAAATATCAAATCTCTGGTTCTTGTCCAGTTATGTGTTCTATTATATGCTCACAAGCAATTACAGTCATGCAAAGAGGAAAACAGTAAGTATCCCAAAGAGATGGGATCTCCTTCTTTAATCTTCAAGACTACTGAGGCAAGAACAATTCCATCCTACAGTGCTCACAATCCTCCAACAAACCCCCAGCTAAATCTTCCAAACCCGTCACAGCCAGCACTAATCTCGGCTCTTCCTGGTGATAATTTCCTGTAACTTCTATCTAGCAGATATTTTAACACTTTCCATTACATCAATGTTGTGAGAATTAAAATACACTCAAAAAGGCAATGGAAACAAAGACTATCAATTCACAAAAACTTTGCTGATTTATCATTAGCTCCTACTAATTTTTTAGTTCAGTTCTTTTGGTGTGTGTTGTTTTTTTCCCCACTTGATCCATTTACTTCACTTTTGACAGAACTGTATATTATCACAAAATTTCACAAAACCTAATGAACAGAAACTCTATAATGCTGATATCACATCTTATTTTAAGGACAAAAAAAAAGTACCTAACACGTTACCTCGAAGACCATAAGCATAATTAATTATTTTATTAGTTGATAGTTGGTTTGTAATGTAAGGATCGACATTAGAGCAGATCTACATTGTTGCATGTGATTTGCTCAGTAATGACTTACACTGGTCCAGGCTTGAGTCACTTTGTCTCCGTTTTGGCTGAAGTGTAGTACATGTAGCCTTAATGCTACCTGCAATATCCACTGAATGGATTCCGTTAGCAGAGCAGAGAATGAACCTGGCCCTACAATTCAAAATTCAAGTATTTTGCTGGCATATTCATTGATCAGTACATTTTGCATAAATACAAAATTTATACATAGATTAGGGAGTAAAATTCTGACTTTTCCGTAAGCGTTAGCCCTTATTACTCTCAGATGTGAGGACAGGTGATAATTTGCCAGCAGTTTACATAAATGCCAGAGTCACAGATGGACTTTCCTAAGCAGTGGCAAGGAAGAATGGCTGAGCTGGAGTGCACTGCAGTCCCCAGAACTCAACAGCAAGTGCAGAGACAAGAAGAGACAAACCAAAATCAAAATATTAACAAGTCAGCCTCTCCCTCAAAACACCTGGGGACAGAAAGATGCCTAAAGTTGTGTGAGTCTGTCTTTGAGATGCAGTTTGGCCTTCAGAGAAAACATCAGACCACGTACCTTTTCTAAAGCTACTACTGTATGAAGACTCTAGTCCTAATTATTCCTTCTCATATTGCTTTTTTGTTGTTAGTTGTTTTTTATCCATTGGTATTTTTTTTCAAAATTAAAAAAGCAGACCAAAGTTGCATACTGTTTCCTTCCTTTCAGTTTTGCTTTGAATGTTAATGATGAGAGGCTTTTCTGCATGCTTATTACTTCTGCATCCTCCTGCCAGGGTTATCTGCCAGTGGCATCACTGAGCTACTTCAATCTAGGTTTCCCTAGGTCCTGCAAATTCCCAGCATATCAGAGGTTCAGATAGCTAAGTTACCCCACTTGACCCTGCAATCAGCAAACAAAAACTGGAGGTTTAAATAACACTAAGATACTCAGTTGGTCCTATGCACTTTCATTAGCAAAGCTGTCAGATCAGACCCTCTCATTACATGTTGTAAGACTTTCAACTCTATACTTCATCACAAAAAAAAAATAATAAAGAAAATCTAAGAATATCCACTCATTCAGGTTTTTTATTTTCTCCATACAGTGCACAGAGCACTGGCTAACAGCACCAATGAACGTGCACAACTGCTCTGCTAATATTTCAGAAAAGAAAAAGGGTGTTCAGCACCAAAGATTCTACTTCATTAGCCTCTGTCAGCAAATGTGATCTGAGCTGCTGGTATCGCACGAACATCAGAGCTGCTTGTTGTAGCTTCAGAAAAATATCAACTCCATAAAGGGTTAATGTTTAGCTCATACACCAAAATGGATCCTTGAGACCTGCCTTACATTTACAACTGCAGTTTAAATTTCACTACCATTTCATGTGGAATAAAAACTAACAAGAACGTGTATATGCTGCTTTCAGACACCTGAAGCCACGTTTCTTAGAAAAGATCATTGGGTTTCTGCCTGTTGCAGTGCTGCCGTCAGTGTGCCAAACACACCCTGGATCTTCCCAAAAAAGAACAGTTCCTGCAGCTCTGGCCCAGCAGGTAGCATATCAGTTGTTCTGCACTGATTTATCTGATCAGATGTCAAAAAGCTGAATATCAAAGCTAGGCTTCCTCCCCAGCTAACTGGGATGACAGCATTACTCGCTCCCCCAGCCTGAACAATTCAGAGCACCAGAACATGCTGGTCCCAGAGCAAGGAAAGGAAAGGATGTATTTATAACTGGAAATGACCGAGTCCTAACAAGAAGCAGAATGATTCCCAGGGAATACATATATTTGCTGGATCAGAAAGCCCAAATTCATGTTACAGAATGTAAAGATAGCCATAGCATGCCATTTATTTCTCCCTTGCTCTCTGGGTAATTTATCTGTCAGAATATAGCAAAGCTAATGGAAAAAAGAATTGCACAAGTATTCTGCTACAGTCTCATGGAAGAGTCTCCTGTTTCACTTATTCCACTATGAAGAAGAGTAGCATTCAGTAGAACTGCAGTATTTCCACATCAGCATGGTGATTTTGTGAAATTAAATAGAAAAATACCAGTGCCATAATATGCCTCTGTTGTGGAGTTCTACCAGCATCTTCCTCCTGGGCAAATAGTGCACTTTCAGTTATGTCAAATTTACAGGAATCAGTGAATTGTTTGAGTTGGTAGGGACCCTTAAAGGTCATCTAGTCCAACCCCCCTGCAATGAACAGGAACACCTACAGATCCACCAGGTGCTTAGAGCCTGGTTCAGCCTGACCATGAATGTCTTCAGGGATGGGGCTTCCACCACCGCTCTGGGCAACCAGTGCTGGTGTCTCACCAACCTTTATTGTAAAAGGCTTCATTGTTATATCCAGTCTAAATCTTCCCTCTTTTAGTTCAAAAACCATTTCTCCTCATCCTATCACAACAGACTCTGTTGAAGCGTCAGTTCCCTTCTTTCTCACAGCCTCCTTTAGATACTGTTCTCTTTGAAACAAAAGGAATTCTTTAGTAGTACTGGGCAATCATCCACCTGAATACTCTCAGTCATCAGAGGTGAAAGAACAGGGAGAAAAATCAAGCAACCAAGAGGTGTCACAAGCAAAAGCAGAGAAAAAGCCAAGCTCTTCATCAGCACAGCCCATTCGGATAACAGCTTCTTTTACATCAGCAGCCAGCAATGGAAGCCTTACATAGCAAGGGAATTTGAAAGAAATCAAACATCAGATTTTGAGGTAAAGAAAGTCCTTGGTAAAACAGGCATACTCATCATGAAGTTAACTCTGTATCCCCCAAACTTAGGCTAAACGTGCAGCCCCTCATCACAGCTGGTACACTGACAATAATCTAAAACAAATTCCCAAACAGCCAGCAGCATTCCTCATTTGAGACAGACCAATCAGCAGAGCTACAGCACTATCTGAAATTATTTACTTCTTCACTAAGATAAATTCTGCCACCTCTTAGAAGTAATCTCTCTCTTTCACTTTTGAAACAGTAGCTCCCGAAATCTAAAAAGACTGACAAAGAAAAAACTTCTGAGTTCTTACTCTGCTTCTGCACACCATTACCTTCTCCCAGCTGGAGCTACCGGGAGAAAGAGATTGAATCACCCCAGTTTCACTGGCAGTTGAGTTAGATTCCCTGGCTTCAGCTGGAGCAAATTAAGACAATGAACAATGAACCTCAGAACTCAGAGTTCTTATTTTCTAAAATCCATGCAATGAATAGGATCAATCTAACTCATAAACAGAGCTTGGAATTGATTGCTTTTTTTATTATGCATACAAGAAAAGTTTTAGCGTTGACATTAAATACCTTTTAAGATATTCCTTCTAGAATACTGACCAGAACAACAAATCTGTGGACGTTTAAATAGATGCATATTATTGTAGGTTTAAGTTCAATCTGTGTGAAATTAGATTGAAAAAATTATAGCTAATTATTATGAATAGCTAATTTGCTCTCATGTTCAGTCAACAGCAAAATTCTAACCTTCATTTAATACACACTGATGAATTCTGTACCAGGGAGCAAATTCAGGATGTGTTCCAGAGCTTTAACTGATGAAGGACTAAGGTTTGAAATGGGTAAATATTAAAAGAGAAAGGGAGAGAGAGATGGAAAGTAAAAGTCAGGTTTGATTTTTGTTTGCTCTTGTTTTCCCAAATGCCGATGTTTGCAGCAAAGTACTCAATTTTTCCAAGACACAAATAACAAGTAATTAGAATAATTCCTGTTTACTTCTGCTACCTGTGTAGCATTTACAAAAGAAGAAATAGTTCTGCAACAAAGCACAGAGCCCCTCTGCTTCACCAGAATGAATACGGAGGGAGAGAACATGAACGCTCTATGGGACTGCGTATTACGTGAGCTCAGTTACCTCCACGTTTGTGAGGAGGAAAATGACTGCAGAATGCAGTGTGTAAGAGGAAAATAATTCCACAGGGAATGGGCAATGGAAATTCAAGACTAGAAGTGGAGAATAATCACTTAAGTAGTTAATAAAAGCTTGTTATGATTAATAAGATTATCAGAAATAAGATTATTGTTAATATTGCTCTGGTTAAAACCTACAGGTTCTATTCACTTATACTGCAGATAAATCTGCTTTTGGCTTTCTAATAAGTTTAATTCATGGAGAAGCCCTATGGATTTCATTACTTCAGCTATTACATACAACTTTAAAATTAACCCACATGCCTTTTTTTTAAACTCATGTTATCACTTGTATAAAAATCAACAACAAGATCTGCAGATCTCCTGAATCAAAGCAATTCCCAGCTGTTACTACAGACCAGTTTTGACCAGTGGACTTCTTCAGGTACAAGGTGCCAGGACCAGATGTCCCTGCAAATCACAAGCGGTATTTGCCAAAAAATACTAACCAAGACAGTTGTGAGATCTTTTTATCCAATCCGAGTGGACAGCATTTTTTTCATGTATGGTCTGTATTGCAAATTTTCCTCACACGTTCATCACACGTTTCTAAAGCATGCAGTGTTAAACCAAATTTGCAAGAATTTTACCTCCCTTAAAGGAATAAATACAGCTATGCAGTGAGCAGACCTGCTCCTTCTGACTTCAGAACTGTGAGATCTCTTTCATTTCCCAAAGCTATTTAATTCTAATGCCCTGAGTTCACATTCAAATGGACAGAAGTTTTCTATTTCAGCATAATATAAATCAATATGAAGAAATCCCATATGGCCAAGGCAACCCTGAGCAGGCAGAAATGCATCACAGCAAGCCCGAGGTGCTCGCTTCAACCCCAAGACAATCTACCACACAGTAGAGTAGAACAAAAAAACCTACTGAAGACAAGAAGCACAAAAGAAAGGTGCAACCCATTTTGCTGATCATTTCAGGCAAATGATCCTTTTGGTGGATCCAGCTTTTTTCACCATTTCAACTAACTCTGGAGCTCAGAGACATGAGTCAAACATCAAATCTAGAACTTCTTAACTGAAGCAACAAAACTTTCTGGTGAACCCAAAGACCAACTACTAAGAGTTACAGAAATCCTTTATAACATCAACCGGGTATTAAAATGGTAAAGGAATTTTGATGTCAACAAATGAAAAATGACATACATGGGAAAAATCCTTCCAACTCCACAAATGAGAGCATATCTTTTAAATTCAGTATTACAATACAGATGGGAGATTTTGGTCTTCTAACAGAAACTTCTGTAAATATTTCTTCACTGCTTGACAGAACGAAATTATAACCACTGAAAGAACAATTGGAAAAAGACTAAAGAAGCTTATGCAAAATAATTTTACAGTAGGTGACCAAACCTGATGCTGTGCAACCAGAAATCACTTACAGGTCAATGACAGAGGCACAAATAGAACACAGTTTGTCAGTCTTGTGTGCACACCTCTATGAACAGCGTAAATGAGCAGTTAGGTTTACATGGAACATTTGGGCAAAATCTCCTCAGAATCCATACAGACTTACAAGCAGAGAAGACTGCAAATGTTCCACTACAGCCTGCCATGAAGATGAACGACAGGATGC
Source organism: Tympanuchus pallidicinctus (assembly GCF_026119805.1). Classification (NCBI taxonomy): domain Eukaryota; kingdom Metazoa; phylum Chordata; class Aves; order Galliformes; family Phasianidae; genus Tympanuchus; species Tympanuchus pallidicinctus. Next base: position 8,996,845 of record NW_026294739.1, on the reverse strand, counting down.
ACTTTGCTCACACTCTCATTTTTTTCCTTTATTTATTACCAAGCAGTGACAAGCCCACATTTCTTTCTAGCCTAATTGGGAAGGCTTGGAGCCTTTGACTTATAGCTAAAAGTAGTTGAGAATACTGTTCAGCTTTTCTCAAGTTTTCAGAAAACATACTAAAGAAGCTTTCTGCTTTTCCTCCTCCAGAACTCATAGAGCCAGTTCCTGATCATTTTCCCCACTCTCATCTTTCTTCTAAAAAACTCTTTTTGACATATTTTGTGGTTTTGACCATTTTGAAAAGCGTTTTATTTAAGACATACCGTAACACTTTTTCTCTCTTGTTCTAGCAAATAAGTGAGGTTTTCTTAGATGAAAAACATGCAAAGAATTTACAATTTGGTTATTTCCACGTCTCAATACACTGGCAATAAGAAATGGTGAAAATTGTGAATTTTGCACCAGACAAGAATCTGCTACTCTTGTAGCACCTATTTTTCTTCAGCTAGGGAAACATGCATCTGTGTCCTTGTGGCATATCTAAAGGACCATATAAACAGGAATAATAAGTTTTGCATATTTCTGTTCACTGCATCTATACAAATATTAATTAATAAAGCTTATTATCTGAAAGAAGTTGTTTAACAGTAATTTAGTTAAGTGTACAGGATTCAGGGGTAGTTCCATTCTTCTACGTACAACCAAATAGCAACGTGAATGCATACTTAAAAAATAAATTAATTAACATTTGTCTCAGAAACACACATTCATATCCATGCATTGTATACATATTTTGAAACCAGAACTTGAATGTTTCTCCATTTGTGATAGCCCTTCATATACGAAGAAATCCTACTTATGTTATTTTCATACACCTATTGATCACTGTTTTCTGTGGGCATCAGTACAGAAAACGCTGCCTCTTTGGCAGAAATTTCTTCCAAGGATAATTCTCTTTCTCAAAGGGAACCTAGTAAATATCACTTTTTTGTCACATGACACAGGTCTTTCTGAAACTGTTTTTCATGATAGTAATATCACTGAAGTTGATTTTTTCCCCTTATCCAGATCAGACTTAGCTGATAAAGGACAGGAGAGGAAAACAAACAAAAACCAACATTAACAGCAACAACTCCACCTACTACCACGCAGGTAAGGGTTTTGCATTCCAACTTGACATAGTACTCTAGTTTGGAAATGACCAAATTCAGTCAGAAAGTTTCTCCATTTTCAAAAACAATTTGAGGACTAGAATTTTGTTCTTGCAGAAGTTATCCAACAACTTTGAACCAACTCCCTTGTAGTAGGCGACACTCCCTGCACAAAACCAGTTAGAAATGGTTACTGCACAGAAGTCACATGTACCATATAAAAGAGAAGTATGGGATCAAGCTTCACTGTTAAGTATAAAGATCACTTATTAGATGTGCATAACAAACATAAGGTAGCTAAATGCATACATATTTCCTTTCTTCTGTAGTAAATACAGGCATGCTCACACAATGGGACTCTAGAACAACTTCTGTAGCATTTATACTGTCAATCAGTCCTATTTGATTTCATTCACAGAACTTTGAAAATAGCAAAAAAAAAAAAAAAAAAAAAAAAAAAGCAGCCTTATCTGAGTTATCAAAATCTCAAGACAGATAACGAATGTGGAAAGACTTTGCCCTCCCTTGCACCTACATAGTACACACAGTCACACTGTAACGTATAGTTAGAAAAGATTTAAAAGGTATCTGTTTTCTCCAAAGACTAAGAAGATAGCCAAAAGACAGAGTTGAAGCTGGCCACTCTACATGTCAGCTTTCTGCACAACATATGCAAACCATCCCTGTAGCTACACGACAACTGATGAAAGCTGAAAGTCAGCCTTCCAGCTAAAAGCAAACCTTGCTGGGAAATTAGCTAAGAGGGACACAACAGCTGCTACAGCTGTCTTTATCATGTGCCACTCTATTAATTTGTTAGTGAAAAGCTGCCGTACCAAAGCAGAGTAATATTAAAACCACACAGAAGAGAAAAAGTCCCTGGATTCATTTCTGATCACACACCAGTTTCATGTTGATGCCAGCCAGATTAAGTCTACAAATCCAAATATCATCAGGCTTCGCAAGTTTTTCCTCCTCATAAGAATAATATTTATTCTTAACAGCTAGATTTAACCTAAGTTATTCCTTATCTCATACTTGACGGTTAGCCTGTGCTTGTTATATATAAATAGAAAGATTTAAACACAAATTATTCAAATTCAAAATATGTCATATCCTAAAACAGAGCTTCAAAGCTAGGAACAGAGCTAAGACATATACTTGGTCATTTAGCACACTTACATTTGCTCTCTAAACTAAAGATGCATCAGTTGTTCTGCTGCTATGATGTTATTGGATTCAGCCACATGCCTACACCTTGCGAATAATCCATGTTTTCTGCCAATGTTGCTTTTTTCCACTTGTCAAGAATTCAGCCACTTTGTCTTAATAAGTCAGTTGTTAGTCCATTCTCAAAATAAGGACACTCAAAAAAACAACAGGGAATTCCTCAAAAACAAACAACCATTAAAGATAAATGCTACGTTGAATGTACCTGCAGAGCTGGTGAGTTTGAAGCAAATCGGCTTTTCTAAAAGTGAACCTACTGTCCTCGTAAGAGGTACAACAAATGCTAGGAGGTAGAATGACAAATAAAAGACTGTCCATCTGTCAGTGAACAACAGTAAATGTAATTGCAACTCTGCTGTTACAGAAAAGGATTTTCTGTTTTATTTACTCCACTGTGTAAACAGAAGTCAGAAATAAATATTTTAAACACTATACAACACTCACATTTCTTGTGCAGCCCATCCACTTTTCACCCTAGCCTCCTTTAGAAAAAAATCATGCAGAGAGAGAACTGCAGTCAAGCATAGGAGTTACATAGCCTTCATTTCATCAAATAAACAACAAAAAAATCACACTCATTAGAGCTATGTATAATATTGACCTCCTACCCAAGGATGTTATAAACTTTCTCTTTAAAGTTACTACTGACCACAAAATCTTTATGAAAAAAATATTATCAATTATGTGCAAACGTTCTGTAACATCAGATCTGCAAAAGTCTCCACACAGTTGATGGGTTTGGGTGGAGGCTGTTTGGCAGTTGGGTTGTGCTTGCTCAGTGGCTTTGTGGGACCCAAGGCACGGGGCTGAGGAAGGTCAGGGGCAGCTGTGGAACAGGCTTGCCATGGGACATCTCTGTGTGACAGAAGACAACCATAATGTTTTCAAGTCCTGTCTTTTACTTGTATGACTGCAATTACAGGATCACTCATCACTCTGCGTTGGACTTTCATAAATATCTGAGATACTGAAGCAGCATTTCCTTCAACGTACTTACTGCATATATCATAACACATGAGACCATAATCCCTGCTATTAGAGAAGGATCTGGGCTTCCTCCAGAGCTGCCATTCAGTCAGACGCTCCATGGGAGAACAAGAGCCCATACAGCTGTACAGCCCCTCCAACTGTAACTCACCAGACACACACCAGTTCAAGATAAAAAGTAAACAGCCCAGATTCTTCTTGTGAACAGAAATGTCACTTCAGAAGAAGCATCAGAAGGAATAAAGGGATTGGAGCAGTCCAAACATCCAGCCATGTCTTTCTGAGAGTTACATATACTTCAGAGAGGGGTATGACCTGAACTGTTGTTCAGAGGGTCAGTTGGGAGGGCAACAGAAGGCAGCACAAGGTAGGAGAGGACACAGGGTTGGCTTTTCAGCATATGGCCTCAAGTCTTCCATGAGCAACTGAGCCCACGTACATCTCTGGCAGCCTCTAGAAAAAAATCTGTTCCCACTGACCCTGTCAGAATAAACAAAATAGAACTAAATTAACTAAACCTGTTAAAAGACATTTAAGACATTAATGAAGGATAGTTCCTGATGTTGTGTGAGGTTTACACCAGGAGCTACAGCTTCCACCTCACACCCTGCTCTCTCTCCCCTTCCCAGAGCCCAGCCCCACACCACTGCTTAAAGCACAGATGCTCTCCCAGCAGCGTGTTGCTCTGCTGCCAGGTCCTCTGTCTTTCTTGCTCTGCCATCAACTGCACCCTTCTGGGGGACCTTCTCCTGCTTCTAATATGATGCATCTCTAGTCAGGGATAAAAGCACTTTAGCAGGTCAGCCTGCATGCATGGGAAAAATTGTGTTTGCTAGAGCATGAGCAGAAAAGAGGAAGACTGACTGCACACACTAGCCTCACTCTGGAACCATTATATTCCAATTTCAAGAAGAAACAGCCATTTGCAAGATTTATTTCACAGGAAACACTAAAAGTGTCTTGAAAGCAATTTTGTCTTGTTTCCTTTTCTGGATTTGGCTAGTGACATGAAATATTTTGAAAATATCTCCCTCATGATACTCATTTAAGAATATCCTCAGCCATTAAAGAAATGTGAGAAAAGGTTGATACATTCTTGTCTCTATTTTGAGCCTTTCTGCACTCCTCTTTCTTTGTTGGTGGCAATGGGCAGTCAAGGCCAGGCTAGGGTGGTGTTCAGCTTTCAATGTGCTCAGGGTATAAACACTACATTTTGTCTCTGCGCAAAGCAGATGAGTCTTCAAACTGGGTATGACCAGCATTATCGTAATGATTTGGAGCGCTCAGAAGCTACACACAAAGCCCTTACTCAGTGTAGAAAATAAATGACTATGTGAAAGGTTTATATTTTTCGGATAATTTTATCTCTTAGAAGGTCTAATGTCTGCTCTTACTGGTAGAGATATTCTCATTTAACTTAAAGTATTTTGCCCTCTTCCAGAAATAAATGAAAATATTTCAAACACTCAATTCCTGTTAAGTGGGAATTATTTCTCGAGGTGCTCAAGTTACTCTTGAAAATGGGAAACTTGACATATTCCCACCTAAGATGTTAACAGCAATTTAACTTCCAGCTAGAATATTTTTAAAGTACTCCATTTATTGAACGTAAATATAAATGAACCACTGTGTTCACATCAATTCAAACCAAATACTTTGGAATTAGCTCTTTGTATTGCAGTAAGTTATCCTGCATTCCTTATTAGCAAATTTAAGTGAAGCATTATTACTTCCTCTCTGAAGATCCTTTTCCATCTGTATGTTCTATGGCATTCTCTCCTACACGATACATTTGCCTTTCATAAATATTCATACACCTAGAAAAACACTCGAAGACCAAAGTCAAAAGAAAATGAACCCAAGAAAACAAAATTCATTAAAATTCATCTTAGCAAAAGAATGAGAGGATAAACACAACATTATTAGTTTAAGAACGTGGTAATAACACAGTGTCTGTGATTTCTAGCTCTTAAAGTAGTTAAAGAAGCTTTTTAATATAATTGCACAGAGAAATGCAGTGCTATGGATGAACATTTATTTATTGCCTGAGATAAGTCAACCTAAGTGAGCACATAGGGTTGCTGAGAGCTGTTTGCTGCCCAGTCATGAACAAAACAAACATTCACGTATACAAGCAACTATTTCTCTAGCCCTCCCACTATTACCAGATCCATTCATTGGCTCAGTTACTCTTGGCGGCGCTGAAACTCCTCCAATATAACTTTGTGCAAATTACAACCGTCCCTTTCACATTCACTAGTACAGTTGTTTCTCTCTCCATATTTGGACACATTTCTATGCTATGTTATGAATATCATCAGTAGTGATAGAGTACCCAGAAATACTTTTGGATGGTTATTTCATCTAAAACTTTGGCTGCAGCCATTCTTGCCACCAGAACTCTTGAAACCTCTCAACTATTTCCCTGGTCTTCTGGAAACACCAACTTTAACAGCAAATTCTGACAGCCCAATACTGACAGTTCCCATTTCGGCCTGGGCAGAAGCAGAGTTCTTGCTCCCAGTCTATGAGTTGGATGCTTCTAGTAAATTGCTGATTTTCCCTTGACAGTTGAGACAAGCTAAGACAATTCACCTCATTTTGAATGCTCAGCTTGTTGTATGCAACACACTGGCACTACTGTTTTAAGACAGGCAGGATGGCTTTTACAGGTGAGGTTCCATGAATTACATCATTCAGGTAACCTCATCTTTATTGTAACTACTAATAAAGTTAATTAGCCACAAATCTGAACGAGACTGTGTTTTAAAATTGCTTTTCCAAGTCTTTTTACTTCCTTTCTACACGTGTACATGACACTACATTTTAATTATTTCACAATATAAATATCAAGAGGGAGGGAGTCTCTTACATATTTCAGTTAAATGAAATCCATTTCTTCATAGACTTGAATACTGTTTTAGACAAATCCATTGACAGCACATTTAATCAAGCAGTTTCCTCATAAGGCTTGAATTTGTTTCATTCATTTCTGAAAATTTCACTTGCTTTCTCCAAATCTGATGTGCACATTTTCTCCAGCTATATTTTGAGTTTTCCTGATGACAGTGCAACAGACACCAGTGGTACTACATGGATTTATTTAAAGCCTAACTCAATGAGAGAAGCAAAGAGTATTCCCTAAAATTAGAGTGCCTGTTTCCATAGTGACAAGAGCATGCAAAAAGAATTGTTGCATTTTGACTTTTTACAAAGTCAGAAGAAAGGACATTTTTATATATTTTGTTCATCAAGGGACAGACTCCAGCAGTTTTCTATTTATGGGATGTCACCTTTCGGCTCACCTCTAAGCCTTATTTTGTTCAGAACACAAATCGCTGGTTAGGGAGCAGGGGGAAGGTTCACATTTTTATGGAATGTGGAGGGTTTGCACTGCTAATGCATAGTTTCCTTTTTCAAATAAAACAAAGCAGAGTTTGTGTATAGAAATATGATTTGAAGATAGCTAGGCTAATGTTCAAGCAGAATTTTACGTTCAGCTTCAGGAAACACACACTGGTCCTGATTTCAAGATTGCTAGCTGCAGATCAACCGCAACCCAGACATTATTCCAGTTATATATTATCTTTACTATTGTCTCTAAAAGACAAAAATAAATTTGAGCGTTAGAAAAAAAGTTAAAAAAGTTGTAGAATGATTTACTAAACTACATACTTGATTTCCTGAAACCACCTATTAAGACCTATTTTCTAACCCTCTCCCCATAAAGATTTGCTTGGAATTATTGTCCCAGGATTTGATGCAGTGCTCTGTGAACAAAAAGAGCTCTGTTAATTATAAAGGATAACCTCATGTCCCTGCTGGAAGTGCCCTCAGTTTCTACAGTTAATGATCATTCTCATCACAGTTAATGGTCATTCTCATCACTGCAACCTACTAAGAAGTCTGTCTTTGAGATATAGCTTCACGTTGTCGTTATATTGTCTGATTGCTGATTTTTGTGCCAAATACAGGTGATAGTTATTTTCTAACTATTTTGTTGTTAATAGTTGTTTCTAACTATTAACTACTTTGAAAAGCACTGAATAACAAATGTCACTGACTTCAGGAACCAACAAAGTACTTTCTTGACAATTACGCCATTTAAAATCCCTAGTATCAGGTTTTCTATGAAAATAATGATATCAACAGTTTTGTCTTCATCAGTCAAACTTGTAGCATAATCAGAAAAGATGGATCCTTTCAATTAACTATTTTATGGTCATTTAGCAATTTTGTTTTTTTATTATTGTGATCTTCTTTAAATACTTTATTATTGAAAACTGCATCAGCTATTCAAACACTGTTCCAGAAATCGATGACCAACTGGTCATTTCTCTCTACCTTCAACCACCAAACAAAGGGCATAGCTTTAGCTTTCTTCCCTTCCAGGCATTCTTCCAGTGTTCTGCACAACTCCTCAGGCAGCCCAAAAAACTTTGTGATGTGAGTTTGCTATAGAACTCTAACTCATTCTACCATGTCAATTCTTGTACATTAAGTAGTTATATTGAAGAAATACATTCCTTTCCCCTTCAAATTTATATTCATATAAGGGAAAAAATAGTAATCAATGCACTCCCATTTAGAAGAGGCAGAAAGCAGAGCTAGAATTTTTTTTGTCATTCATATACTTATAATTCCCTATTATCCTTTAGTCTTCATCCCCATATTTAATCCCAGGACTTTTGACATAACTATTCATTGTCTATCTTTCTGGGACTCTAATCCCGGTCTTGATTGTCTGCCTTCCTCTTTTCATTTATTGTATATTGTTATCTATTTTTGTATCTGCCTTTATTCTTTCTTTCTTTCTTTATTTTTTCTCTAAGAGACACTGCACAGTTACAAGCTTATTCAATTAGATGCTGATGGAGCATTTAATAAAATATTCCTATTTCTCAATTATCTTTCATAACTGATTAATTTCTTTTCTAGACAATTCCCCTTTATTGCTATTAAAGTGTTACCATTTGTTGTCCTTCTGTGATGTGTATTCATGCACTATATGCACCATAATGCAAGTGAATTGCTGATTTGGATTCCTGTGCATGAAAAGAATAATTTCATAATTATGTCCTTTTCAATGATGAAGTACAAATATAACTTTCCTGCGTTTGAGGCACTCTCTGACATATATTTCAAGGATAATAAAATTTCAGCAGCATAAGAATTATATCATCCATCTCTCATTTGACTTACGCCAAGTGACAGCTTTTTATTCTTCAGTATATGATAGAAAGGCACTTGATAAGCCTGCTATTCAAACTTCACATGTGATTTGATAGTAACAATTTTGAAGTATACTTTGATCAATCTGGATATCAAGTCACAGGCATTCAAGATTCAATACCTTGGATAACATAGATGTAACGCCCCCCCCCTACTCATCCCAAGCCTCTTTTAAGGTTATAATCTCTTAACATTTCAGTCACATAATCTTCATCAGGCATCAGAGGTATCAGTAATACTAGAAGTGAAATTATGCTGATAAATAACATTAATTGTTCTTGGAATTGATATAGGAAAAAACTCTTTTTAAGTTTCTCAAATTTGATTTTGGAAAAAACACTTTGTATTCTTAGAAATGAGATGCAGGTCTTAGAAGTAAAGTTTTGTTAGTTTTAGAAGTCCAACTTTTTCACCAGATATACTCTGTTGTAATAAGTACAGAAATTTCAGCATCAAATTAATTCTTATAGAATCTCAAACGTACTTCAGCTCGATTTGTTTAAGAATAATGGTTTGTCATGCTTAAAAAAATTCTACAATGACAAAGCACTCGACTAATGAAGAACAAGAGTATAGGTTAAAAAAAAAAAAAAAAAAAAAAAAGCAGAAAGAGGGGTAACATACCACAGAGCTGTAACAATCAATAGTACATTGAGCTTGACGTCTTTGAACTTTACCAGTATTAATTTTCACTGCATTCCTACCTGACAGAACACCTTTATTCATGTATTTTATAGAAAGAACTACAAAGCAGAGGAATCATGATTTTTGAAGATCATACGAAAACAGAGCAAGAGAGCCAACATTAGGACAGGAATAGACTTTCTACACCAGTTTAATGGCAGTGATTTTCAATTCTCATACACAGAAAGGGATGGAAGAAAAGCAGCTGTTAGCCAGTACGTGCTAGGTAACTACAGAGGACAGTGAGGGTGGAAATCAGCACGACAGCATCTTGAGTATACAGGCACATTAGAAATAAGTTACTCTGAAATTCCCGTCTTCTTTCTTGTCATGGAGCAGTGCAACAAATACGAGACAGTGGTTTCAGTGGACATGAACACTTTCAGTGATTCCCACATAATTTCAGTCTTCCTCTCATAGAACAGTTCTAAAAGCTACTATATGAATTTTGAGAGAAGACATCTAATTGAAGAGAAACAGAAATATTCAGGAATAGAACACGTTATTGCAATAATTGTTCTGGATACTGAATTACTAACAAGTTGTCAGTTATGTTATTTTGGATACGCATACATGTCCACGCATGCATGTCAACATTCACAAATGCTACTCCCATCTTTCTCTTATGCAACTCACAAATTCTCCCTCTAGAGAGGTAAGCACATCATCTTTTTGCTGTCGTCCCACTGCATTTCACTGTTCTTGTCTCTTCCATCTCAACTGAAGTCTTCTCCCAACAACGCATTTCTATGACACACGGAACATGAATCTTCCAGGGTGCATTTGCAAATAAGATTATTTTATAACAAAAAGCTTATGTTGAAAGATAGAAAGGAATGAAGTTTTGTAAGACATTACATTATATTACACTACATTACATTACATTAACTATGTTTTGTACTTTTCCAACAGTAAATATTTGATGATTCATTACACTAAGAAAGGCCCGATTGATCCAAAAGCCTGATTCTCACAAAAGTATTCTTGAAATATCATAATGCTTGAATTCTGTGTGCTGACAGTAAGCACAGCATGGGGAAAAACTATGTCAGAGAAACTGAATGAAGGGTCACCAGTTACATCTGTACTGGTGAACAGATGTAACAATTCAAAATGAAATATTTTAGTCATAGAAAAACTATCTCAAGGTTGCCAGGAGACTAATGGGATTTCTGTATGTATGTGCTTGTGGTGCTTTATATATTTTCCAAATTAATCAGCTTGTTTCTACAGATGTCTGTGTAGTTTATATAGAAAGGTCAACTGCAGTGAATCCCAGGCTGATAGACTGGCATAAAATTATTGAAATAATCTGAAACACTGCAGCTATTTAAGTTTGTTATAGAGTTGTTTAAATCTGTTAGATTGTTAGATAATGTCAGTTTTAATTACTCTGAAAAGCAGAATTCTTCATCTGCTTTATGATTTGTTTGCTCATAACTGAGGAGATAAATTATAAATTAATCCATAAATACATTGGCAGTTGGTGGTACTGATGTAAGTATTTATACAATAGCTTCTTCTGTAAGGTTCCATCTGCTGTGACATCTCCACTTTAAGTTTGTCACCAAACTTCAAAGCTTTATAAACAACACCTGCACGTTTAACTCCTTCAAATATTTCCCAGTGGAGTATTCAAACGTGCCAATAAATTAACATCTTTTGAATGAGCACATTAAGGCACACTTTCTGATTCATTTTTTCTCCTTCGCACCATAACTGGCACAGTACTTCGTGGGTTTTCACTGGCAAAGATTCTGTGACAGGGATCAGGAAAGGAACCAAAACAAAAGAAAAAAACCTGTGAAATTGAACCTGTGAAAAGGAAGAATTTAACACTGAGCTGCTAACATCAGAATGAGAATACTGAAATGCAAAGCAGATGCCCACTTTTCTTTCACTGCTCTATGTTACATCATAGAATAGCACTGTAGTTGTTTAACTGAGGTGGACTTCAGATAATGCTAAAGTTCAGTATGCAGACTGATTTTGTAGCCTTGAGCACAAGGATGTAGCCTTGAGCATAATTGACTCGTGTATGTTCAGAAAGAATCTAATGTCTCAGTAAAACTGCAATACTATCCATAATGGGGCTTTATGTCCCTTCCTCTCTTAACTGGTGTCTGCAGTTTTTCTTAGCAGTACAGAGCATTACCATTCTCCATGCTCTTAGAAGATTAACACTGTTACATTTTTCAGTTTCACATAACTCAAGTAATGAGAAATATGTCTTCAGATAATATCTTAATTTAAAAAAAAAAAAAAGGCTTCCAAATTCTAATGTTTCTTTAAGGGTTTGTACTTTTGTTAGTACATAAATACAACTAAAAGATTAGGATTACTTTTGTCTGTAACAAATGATTAATAAACTATTAATAAACTCTGAATTTAGGATTTAGGCCATTGAAACCTTGCAGTTCCCTAGCTCTTGTCACTGTGTCCTAGGACGTGTGCTGGCACAGGCTGTTCTGTCAAGAAGCATAGGATAGAGCCCCCAAACATCCCTCCTACTTCAGGGCACCCAGATCATGGGAAGAGGCAGTGCTGGAATTGGAAATGACAGTGGGATGCTCTTTTACAAATGCAGATGCGAATTTGCCATTCTGGTTTGTGTTCTGTAGGGAATCAGGGAAACCAAATGTGACAGAGCACTGCAGAAGAGTAATTCTACTTCACACCATTTTAAAGGAAGAGAAGTGGGTAATGCTGAGGCTTTACGACTGTAGACACATTTTTCCACAAATAAACTCTGTATGGTAAGTAGTCAAATATACTCAGGCTTCATTTCAGGGTGGGAGAAGCAGAACAAAGCATGTAGTTATAGGAACACACTCCTACCCGTTGCTATTCAAAAGAAATATCTATGCACATGTCTTAGCTACCATCATTGACCTTGCCATTAACAAACCTATCCAGAGCAGATTTCTCCTGACAGTTCAGGTTCACCACATCTTGCAGAACATCAGCCCTTCCGCCTACACATTCTGACATTTTAAGAATATGAAATGATTGGTGAGTGCCTTATATTAGCAGGAAGGTTGCTCCTGCAGCTGTCCTCATTAAAATTTGCTGCAAAACCAAACCTCCACATGGTAAAGTTTTGATGTTTGTTTCCCATTTGCACCAAAACAAAACACATATCTCAGCAAAATAACTTGCTCAAATGATTTCAGCACTCAAGGAGATGGAAAAGACTCTTGAATTCCAAACACCAGGAGAAAATTGTAAATATTACAGCAATATAAAGACTATGCAGGAATAGGGAAGATGGAGGAATGGACAGGAATTCCACAATAGAATATGAGATACTTTTGATTAAAGTTTTGCAAAAAGAGACCCATTGTCACAGAAAGATTTGTTTCTATAACTTTGTGTTTGCTTAGGGAAAATAGTGCTGAAAAGCTTACAGTAATCACAATAGAAATCCAGAAAGACCGGGGCTTGCAGATTCGGTCTCACTGGCATTGCATAATAGAGGAAAAAGATTTAAAAGTCAAAGCCTAAACTCAGACGCCAGTGCTTTTGTACTTATTACAGCTTCATTATCAAAGACAAGAACCTACTGCTCTTTGTACAGCGACAGTTCCTTTTCTGGGGACAGGCCAATTCAAAGAGAAATGCATATTTTATGCTCTCTCTGGGGTTTGATTTAGTTTTGTTATTTTGTTTGCTTAACAGAAGTAATAAAGACTGGCAAGCTAATAATTCCTGTGTATTAAAACCAAAGATTTCAAGACAGGTTATTATCAGGAAGTGACACGATCAGACAGAGTTATTATCAGTATAACTTGAAATAGAAAGTTACAGTGATAAAAGTGAGTAAATTAGAAAACTAACATTTTTCTCTCAGGATTTTTTTCAGCATAAATAGCTGTCACCTGCATTAATTTCAGAGGCAAATTTAGTATAGCCTCATTAGCAACAATATTTCAGCTTGCTGTCTTATGTCTGGGGTTTCCAGGAGGCAAATTATGAGAAAAACAAATTTCAGGAAGGTGGAAAGGAGAAGCTGCTGTATTCCATAACTTAAATACTCACAAATAGCTAGGAATATGCCATCCAGTGTTAGGATAATTATGCTTCAATATTTCTGACCTGCAGAAACACGTAACAGCAGTGAAGAAGCAGCAATGACTAAATCAACCAAGGAAAATGACTCTCTCTACTCTCTTTATATGCTAGAGAACACCTGAATAATTTACCAGCCAGTTGTTCTGCTGTTTACAATTCAAGCATATTGCATACTACAATGCAATATGACAAGCTAATTAATTTTGCTAGCACTATATCCTCATTTCCTGTGTTCATTTGCTGTACTCACTTCCCTTTACAGTTCGTGAGATGCATGTCAGCCTTGCCCAAGACAAAGTGAAAAACTGATCAGCAGGAGAAAGCCATCCCATAGCCTTGCTGCAGGCAAAAAAGCAGATCAGTCACCCCAAACCCATTTTATTCCCTCCACCTCCTTGCTTGCTTTTCTCCCATCTGGAAGCATGAGCCATCATTCCCTGGAAAAGTGTCCAAGTGCCCTCAAATCTGACTAAATTCAGTAACACGAAGCAGCCATAATCTCACTGCCAGGAGCCCTCAGACCCTCTTCTACCCCAAAACATGTTTTGTGTCTGGGCCAGCTTGCAGCACTGCTGTGACTTGCCATGCATTGCACTTAAATAGGTCTCCAGCGTGACTTGTGACAAAAGGCCTTGACCAAAGTCTGTGCAATTCAATAATCACATCCCCTGGCCCTAAGAGCCAGTGAGCCTGGAAATGCACAAAGAGTAAAGAGCAGCACAGTCCTTCCACTCAGTTTTTAAAGCCACGCTACAGACCTCAGCAAAACCATTCCTGTGGTGGAAGTGAACAGATGTAAATGCTTTCTTCAGCTGGAGCAGTAGCCTCAGTGCTTTACGAACAGCACGAAGGAACAGGCGGATTAGCACAGTCCAAATCCTCTAGAGGTGCAAGCTGCTGAAAGCATTTTGCTTTATCATTTTAAAAGCAAGGACAGAAGCTCTTAAGTGCCAATGTGCTCATCCCAGAGCTTGAATTGCTTTCTTTCCTCTTTTACTGAATTATTTTGGAGCAGCCTGTGATACTGATATGGTGATACACAATCTCACATCTCTGAGCCTCTGTATCACTGCTAATCAGCAGAACTCAAATACTTCAGAGCATTTATAACAATATCAACATGAGGATCAAGCCAGTATTCCTCCCTGAATTTGCCAGAACTCAGCGCAGAAGAGGCTGGGGTAACTCGTGGGGCAGGGCCCCCTGACACAGATTTGTCTACATGAGATTTATGCAAACAATATTCGTTTCAGAACTTGTTGGAGATACAAGCCAAAATTAAATCCTTAAATTAATGTTATAAATTAACACCAGCCTAGCTGCATCTCTCATTTTGGACAAGACTGATACACATTTTAGTCTACGGCCAACTAGATACTACATCCACAAGACAGCTAAGCAAACTGTGGGAGATGTTGGGGAGAGGAGCACTGCACGTTGGCAGAGGCTCCTTTCTTTCTCCTCCTTTCTGCCATTGTAGACTTGTCTTTAATGCTGGAGGACTCTGTAGAAGAATTACAAAGGCGAAAAGATAAATGATGGAAAAGACCATTTATATTTTGCCAACCATTTTTGCAATTTTTTCTTCATACATTTCCATTCCTTATACACTTGCTAACAAATCTGTTTCAGCAGTACAAGAGTCTTCACTCCTGTAGGTGTCATACAGCATCGTGCCTCATGGAGATCTCTGTGGAATTAATTACTGCTTAAAAAAAGTAAGAGGCACTTACGGAGTTCTTTTAGTACATGCATTTATAAATACTTCCAAGTTTCAATCAGTTATTACTATATGGCCCTCAAATGTTAGAAACAGTTCAAATTTGTATCTTTGTAAAGTTAAAACTTTATGAAGTTTTGACCTTTACATTTAAACTATTATAAGAAATGTTTTGTCTAGAAGGCTTTTTATTTTACTACAGTTATTTTATGTAAGGTTAGCTGTCAATTGCCAGTGCTATTTTCATAAGCCAGTTCTTATGCTCTTAACTCTCTATAACAAACATTTTTAACACAGTAATTTGCACTCTAATGCTTTCACATCTACCGCCTTACCAACAGGGTGAAGAAAGCAGCAATTAAGCAATACTCTATGCACACAAAAGCCCTACAGTATTTTATTTCCTGATATATTGCAATCAGCCACAGATAAAGCATAAGGCCAGCTTGTTCACAGCTTGTTCACCAACGTAAGAAACATCTTGCAATTTCAGCTTCCATTGCAAGCCTGAAAAAGAAAAGACTCAAGAGTGGTTCCAAATGGAACACCACCAGATTACTGGACCGTCAGAACGTTATAATTTCAAGCTTCTAAAAGGATACAGCAGAGAATCAATTTTCTAGAATTCACAGCTTACAAAAGCTTCAATTACTTGTTGAGTCAGTGGCATTTGTTTTAATTTTCCCCCTTCAAGAACATGTTCCTGGTCCTACTGCAGTTAGTAACAGTGCTGCTAATGACCTCAGCGAGTACGGGTTCAGAGACACGCTGCAGTTAGTCACAAAATAGTGATTAATGCAGAAGTATATTAAATGACATTATCAAGTTTATGTTTATTGCCTCTTTTGCCTCTTAATGAATTTCATATCACATTTGTTCTGTTTACAACTCAAGTATTATTCTCACATCTAGCTGCAGGAAAAATAACAGGCAAGAGTTCAAGAACAATGCCACTTCTGAAAATACAATCATCCATATTTTAAAAAGAGATTGCCATCAGCCCTTGCAGATGATCACAGGTGTCAAAGCACCACATTAGTACACTTCCTAACATTTTCAGTGAGAAAGAGCTCACCTGAGCATTTATTTCTCAGGTAAAAGCAATCATTTTAGAAATGTTGCATCTGGCTTATGGTTAAAAAGTAAAATTAAAGTAAAATACAACAGTATTATATTGCTGCTGTGCTCTCTTTTCTCAGTCTTTGCCATTAGTGCTGAGCCCAAATTCTCCAGAATGTTCTTATATCTTGTACATAAGCTGTTTTAGTGATTACTTGAGTTTGTATTTGAAGCACTCATTTTTACTTCAATATTCACCTCATATGATTGTTTCTTTGAAAGATTTTTTTCCCTCTTGCCAAAAAATACATATATTTCTGTGAAGTATTATATATATATATATATATATATAAAGTATGCCACACCTTCATTTTCATGGGCATTGTAGCAAATTTTGGCTTTAAACAAAATTTAAGAGATAAACACAAAATGCAGAGAGAGATATCCAGTTAGCAGGAGAGTATTGACTACGGTCCCATGTTCAAATCTGTTTAATTGAGAGCTCTGAATGACATAAAAGTGCACAGATTTACATAAAATACTATTCTTTTTTCTTCTTTTCAGCCTTAATTTACTAGGTACACACAAATGATGCTCAGAAGTATAATTCTTGATCATCTACTAGTGTACTGTGTCCAAGTGATAGACTAAGACAACAGAAATCATGACTTTTAATTCTATTATCAGGAAAAAGAGAATCAACTTTGTTTAATGTACAAATGCATGGTATTTCCCATTTTTAAGATACGCAAGGTTATCAGAAAAATACGTTAGTTCTTGGTATTGCCAACTCATAAGCCCAACATAAAACATTGCTTTATTAACAAAAAGAAAAGAAAAATGCAAACTTCAAAAAGGTACCATAGGAGCTTAAATATAAACACCTTTTGCATCGTGTTCTTCAGCATTTCATTTCACAGCACTTCAGTCTGTAGAAAGGAGCATTCCTAATATTTCATCTCTTTCCTCATTTTGCAGTGAAACAACTCCCCGTCTAATGTTCGTGTGTGATAGCAGCAAGCACAGTAAATTAGAATTCACTCAAAGTAATAAGCAAAGAATCCTATTATGCTCATAAAGACAGCTTACATTTCTGTGTAGGCCTTCCTCTTGCTGCAGGTGTTCTGGAAAGCCGAGCAGTAAACTTGTCTTTAACATATGAAAGTAATTTACGGAAGGATGCAGGCTCGAGCGTGGGGTAAAAATGGTCTGCTTGCACTGTGCTCCTGCCTGTTCCACACGGACTGTGGAGTTCTGAGAGGGAGATGGGAGGAATAAGATCCTTTTCGTCACAGCTATTCTGGTACAATGCAGGGAGCCAAACTTCAACAGGAGAATAACAAAAGCTTTGTTTTCTTCACCCCACATTCAATCTGTTCTGTCCCTGTTAAGTCCTTACTGAACACAAACCACTGAACCTGGAGCACTGTGCTCAGATGTGGAGTCACAGGACAAACACTGACCTCTTAGAGCATGTCCAGGGAAGCAGCCTTTTGGTACCTAAAGGGGAGCCGTAAGAAGGAAGGAGACAGACTCTTCAGCAGGGTCTGCGGTGATAGGATAGGATAGGATACTACAAGAGGGAAGATTTAGACTGGATATAAGGAGAAAGTTTTTGGCAATAAGGGTTAGGCACTGGCACAGGTTGCTCACGGAGGTGGTGGAAGCCCCGTTCCTGGAGACATTCAAGGTGAGGCTGCACCAGCCTTAGCCCATCTACAGGCTGCAAAGTAAAATCAAACCTGTGCATGCCAGACAAAAAAAGATAAAATTTCCCATAACAAATTTTCTGGAGCATAAATTAAGCAGGTACATTTTTGACACCATGTTTAGAACTACCTTGCAGATGTTATCTTTTATTTCTTTCAGACTTCTGATGTAAATTAACCTGTTTCATGAACCCTTCTTCATTAGCACAGTTAATTAACAACAGAAAATATTAAGAAAATGTGAGAAATAGAGAAAAAGTGAAGACATTTTTAGTGTTGATGAACATACACATCGGTCTGCTGTCATTTCAGGCATTTTATATCTGGCCACTGTGACAAAAAAAGAAAATGTAACAGTGCATTTTTCTGGTTCCACCAGACAGTCTGAAATGGACTTTCATTCTGAACACTTGAAGGGCCCACAAGCTCTTTATCCACTTTGTAGCCAAACCCAAACAACCAGACATGATTTCACTAGTGATCAGGTATTTGCAGGCAGTCTCTAGGTAGCACAGATGTGCACACACACACACACACACACACACACACACACACACAGAAGCACATCAGAAGTGCTCACACTGATAATCACATGCTGTTGTTACACAATAAGTTTGACTAATAGGAGTGGGGGGATTTGGTTTTGCTGCTTCTGCTAGCCAAATCTTATCAGCAAACGGAATCTAAACACTGCTTGCCTTCCATTTCGGTAACTTGTGGTAATGATGGCATTAGGATCGCTGTTCATGTTATTTCTTAAGCTACATGTACATATTCTTTCATGAGAACAATCAGGCTCCTCTAATATACAATTCTAAGCATCCCTCTCTTCTTTTTCTGCTGAATTATTTATACAGCCAATATTAAGTCAAATATGCCTTACTTATAAATATTTCATATCAACTTAATAAGAAGTTCCCAGTTCCCAGTCACTCACTACTGGCCTAGGTAGATTACCCCATTTTTGCCTTCCCAGGATGCTGTTACGAGCAGTCCAACTGCACTGAACATATTTGAAGGAACACTTTATGGAAGTGATGCATGATAAAATAGTCATTTAGAAGTCCCTCAATGGCATTTAAGGAAAACAAGATAACATTGGATAAGAAAGAATATCCTCTAGCAGATTAGTAATTTGTTAAAGGATAAAAGGCAAATGAGAAGAGTAAACAATCCTCTTGTTAATGCTAAATTATTTGAGGTAGTAAAAACAGAAGACAACCTCAGAAGTACCCCAGAAAGATCTGACAGTGCTGAATGAGTGAGTAATTAAAGGGAAGATCAAATTTATCATCAATAAATGAAGATAAATGCTTGCAGGGGAAATATAAGAACAAAACGATATGCTCTAACTTATCTGTTCCCCTCAGAAAGTAACCTAGTATCTCTGATATTGCTCAAATTAATGGTTATTTTGATAAAAATATTGTTTCAATGCTCAAAGATCAAAATGTAAATAAGACGCCAGAAATGTTCAGGAAAAGAAAAGAGAATAAAACACAAAACATCATTATGCTTTTATATAAATCCTTTGAGTGCCCATACTTTGAATAATGCATGTAATTTTTTTTAACCTCACCTCCTGACATGCACAGCAAAAGAGGACAAAGGCTGTTAGAATGACAAAATGATTCTTTGGATAAAACAAAGAGTAGAGTTTCCAAATGCTAAGGGAATTGCTCACTCTATACATGTCCTGCTTTTACGTCTGTAACCATAGTTAATCACAGTAACCACATAAACCATAACACCATAGTATAAGACAAAAACTGACTACACAGAGTTTTGTCCCAACATTGTAAAATTGCTCCTGAAACTTCATTTTATTTCCTTGAAGTACTATTACATCTTTGAGAAAGGAAGGGGAAAGAAAGCAAGCTTTTCCTGGGGGCAGATAGGAGGATAATGGTATTGATATTTTCCTTTTTGGGGGGGGAAGCTTTTTGCTTGAGTTGGAGTCTCACAAGCAGCAGCTTATAAATAGGCAACACTACAATGTTTTAGATCACGTGGTTCATTTTTACAATAAAATTAGCCTGCTGCATACCCCAACACACAGAGGATAATTGGCAAAGTTGTAATGAGGTGGGACTCACAATTTGGATTATGGAAAGACTAAGCTGATGCTATCCTTTAGTACAGTAACCCACCAACTCTGGAGAATAGCTGAGACCTGCAGTGATATCACTATTGCTTCCAAGCATATGGCTGGAACAGAACATTCACATTCCAGCCAAATGTTTGCCCTGCCGAGCCCTTACCAGAGCTCTTTTCTACCTACTGCTACTTATCAAATAGAAAATAAATGCTGATTCCTAATTGGCATTTCCTGTCTACCTGAATGTGCACCAATTTTCAACTAATTTCTCTTTCACAAAAGCCAGTGCAAAATCTTTCTAGCAGAACACTCTCAAAACTCTCTACAGTCCAAAGGACTCATTCATGTTGCCCGGACGCGTACCAGGGCAGAGGCAGGCAGGACAGGCACCCCCACAGCCTCCCCTCTCTCAGGCCTCCACTGGCTCACCCTACAGATGGGCTCACCCTACGTGAATAGGGAATTGGAAACAAACTGAACAGTGTGCATTTAGTTCTCCTTCACATTACATCTTTGTGTCTCAGGACATTTTTTCCCTGATCTCCCTTTCCTGAGATACACAGTAGCAGTTCTCCTGAAGTGTAATAGCAAGTTTCTGTTTTTCTTGCTAACTTTTTCATGGGTATTTTGGACTTTATTTGGGAGAAATGCAAGTGCACAGTTTTCAGAAATCCAATCACTTGCTTCAATTGCACTGATACATTTTACTGCATCTAAGGACAGCTCTTAAGATTCTGGCTCAAATCCTTCCTTTTGATATACATACTGCTTCCAACTTCTGCTCTAGTGGGAGAGCTCTAAGGAAGGATATGGTCCCACATCATCATCTTACTACATTCATAGCCCTTCAGAGTGCAGTAGAAAAAAAATGATTAAAAAAAAAAGTCGTACCTAGAAAATGAGTAGCTTGATTTATTCATAGTTCTGTTTTCTCAGAATTTGGGGATTTATGTCATCATCATCTTACATTTCTTCCTACTAATGATGTGCTCTCAAGCTATTTCCCAATACATACTTATCCCCTTATTGCTTTCAATATTGAACTGTAGTGACTTAATTCCACCTACACTACACAATACCCCCAAGGTTTCATCTTTGTTATGACAAAACCTACAGGCATACACTCATTCTTAGCTCTAGAAAGTTACTATTTTGTGAACTTAAGAACAAATTAAAGAGTAAAGAAGATTTTAGGACATTGTAAGAGTTCTTTGGAGAAAATAAAAATGCCTTAAGTATACCAATTACCACTGTGGTTTGAAAGGAAAGAAGCAGAAGTTTTGAGTTGCTTCCTTATACGGGAAATGAGCAGCAGTGCTCTCACCACCAGTGTGCTTCTCACCCTACACCAGAGACTCTCTTGTTTGTAAACATCTTAAAAAGTTGCTGCCAGCCAGTGATGACTGTCCTCAGTATGATGGGGTAGAGACATGTAGGACACACCGGCTCTGCCCCACCCCAGTCTCCCATGGGTTTCACCACCAGCATGCCAGTACAGCACAAAACATCAGCACCCAGAAGGGCCTCTGCTAACTTTTTCACTCAACTTCAAGAAAACAATCCAAACAGGCAAAGAAGAAACTGCATGCAGCCGGGTAATTCAGTCTATTCCAATACTGGCCAAACTTTTCCTTTTCCCAACCATATCTTCCAGTTACTCAGAAGGATTTGCAACCCACTTAATATTCTGAGGTATATCTCTGAAGATGCAGAGTTCTTGGACACTTGCCTTTCGAATCGAAACATCTCTAACATCTGGCAAAGTCCTGGGTCTGAATCATGAAGGCACTTTGTAACAGATATTGCCAGGGTCACAAACACATGATTAAAATGGCACGTCTTTTCCTAGGACATTCCCACCACGTCAGGCAGAAAGGCTCTGCCCTGCTATGAAGAAAGCTTCCTGGTGGCAGAGCTGTGCAGGACACGTGGCTCCTTCTGCCCCACACCCAGCTGAGCAGCAGCAATGCCACAAGTACCCCAGTGAATCAGAGAGCTCAGAGGGGAAGTAAAACAAGGCAGAGATCAAATGAGTTCTCTTCATGCGGCTTGGATTGCTCATGATCCAAGTACCAAGGGGTAAATCCTCAGCTCTGTGTTATCAGCCTACCTCCTGCATTATCCTATTTCTATTTCCTTGCCCACAACTGTTAGTCAGATTCTTCACAAATTCTTTCAACAGTTGTCTCCATTGACATATTGTGGATGTATTCCAATGTAAATGAGAAGCAAATTTTCACATTACTCCTGTATTTAATACATATACTGAAAATGTAGGGCACTGTGCAAGTCACCTTATAGCAATTGCAAAAACACATAGAGAGAATAGAGAGAATAAACATGATATAAAACCTATTACACCTGAAACAGCAACACACTGTTTTAAATGTCATGTGGCTGCTGTACAGAACATAAAATAGAGCTTTAAAAGACCAGAATCTGGGGAATTGACACTGTGTATCTGACACACAGATTGCAGTGGCTGCTCTATTTGAGTGCCTTTTAAAAAGAGGAATGAACCAAGATTGATACCACAGTTACACAGTTTTATAACTAACGTTGGTGAGCCATTTACAAGGAGTGCAGACACATACTGCATTTAACCACAGAAAAAGACGTGTTTATAAATCCAGAAACATCTCCGTTGGGTCAAGCCACTAGTTTACAGAAAATGCAGAACTGCATGAAGTGAATAACAGAAGTCTTAACAGCAGTTTTCTTTTTGGATTTCATCCAAACTAATAACTTCATTGTGGCTCTGCTTTTTCCATGCACTTTGGCTCTTATCTAAATGACATGTCTTGTCTGCGTGCCACAGTTAAGTACAGCATAGAGTCAAGGAAATGACAGAAGCATTCTGTGTTCTGCCAGACAAATCTCAGTAGGTAGGACATTATTTTTTCTTTTCGTTATTTGATAGTGCCATCTGTAACTCCTGCCAATTTCCATGTGTTTCTAAGGGCAACTGCTTTCCGTTTGTTGAAAAGAAAACAAGGGTGTGAAAGAGCTAACCATCAGGAAGTTAACAGTTAGGGGCACCCATTTTTATGCAACTCTTAGAACACTCCTACCTGCAACAGGGAGCAGAAAAAAATGCCAAATATAATATATGTGAGGGAGTCAACAGACTGAGAAACAAATGCAAATTCAGAAAGAGATTTGTTCTCAACTTTTTTTTTTTTTTTTTTTTTTTACATTCCACATGACCTACTTTGTTCTTAAGGACTAGAATGGGTACCTGCTGGAACATCAGTTCAGGAAAACACAGGTTCATGTGGCTGGAGGCACAGCATGAACTAGAAAAGAAACAGCTTTTTTTGTTACCTATGATTGAAGCCAATTCTTTTTAGAAAAATAACAGCAAGTTCCTCCATGTTACCTGCTCCATGTTGAGACACTAAGACTACTGCAGTCCAGTAAAGTGGAGAAATTTTAATACATAACAAATACACGTGTGTGCCTTCATACGGATCACTGCAATGGTTAGAGACTACTTGAGGAGTCAAGGTCCTCAGATTTTTCATGAAAAGGGGAGGGAGAAGAGAGACAATCTTCTACAACAACAGTGTTACTGTATATAGAAGGCAGTCTTTTCTGCTAATCTTACAAGCAGAAAAAAAGTGGCCTTGCTCTCAGAATTGCTTAACAGGTTAACAAGGTTTATGCTGTACATTCAAGATCGTTGTAGAGGTTTTGAAGCACCAAAATGTTTCAGACGAATGTAGTTACATGCAAATTTCTACCTGACTTTTCCTCCCAATTAAATCAGAGCAGTCTTTGTTAGCAGGCTTCTCCCACTAAGTATGGCTTAGATGCCTGCATGCCAACTTTTCTCCCCCCAACGTTCCTCCTTCCACCCCGGGCACCACTTGAAAAGGGTATCTGACACCGATATAAGTTTGCAAAATAGATCAGAACACAAGTACTCTTTGATTGTCTCAATGGTGACACAGCCTGCAGAATCCTGAAGTTTCTCCCTAAGACTGGCTCTATAACAACCTTCCGGCATCACTTTTTTTTCAAACTGGATGCTTAAAATCACTTAGGTATTTATCCAGAGTTAGTGTTAGTTACAAATGCTTAGTAATTCTAAGAGAAACAAAGGAATTCTGTACCTAAAAACTGTTCAGTACCAAATTCCAAGAACATCCACAGGAGACAGTATATTTTCTAAAAATAAAATTAGGAACCAGAGGCTAAATTTCAGGTTGTGATCAGGTTTAAGCAAGCACACTGGAACCACTAAGCCTTAATTCTTTCTTTATATGAGAGCTTGTTGGGTTTTTTTTGTTTTTGTTTTGTTTTGTTTGTTTTTCCTTTCTTTTGCTAATCCAATACAAGAAAAAAAAAAAAAAAAAGCATAAATCTTTGTCATGTAAAGTTTGGTAGAAGGTGGTAGAAGGTATCAGATTGGATTATCTCTTCCTCCACTGCAGAAAGACTCAGAACTTAGATTTACATGGCAAGGTTTTGGTAGGGGGGAGAAGCTGCATCGGTATCACTCTGTTGCAGAAATTCATCACAGAAACTGGGATACTCTGTGGAATATACACAGGAGATTTGGAGTTTATTAAGATTCTTACGTATTAAAAATTGCATTCAAAGGAAGAGAGATTTTTTAAAATTTCACTCAAAAGACCTAAATATGTTTTTAAATAATCCTACAGAGCATCTCAAAGCCTTCCTTGCACTGAAAATAATAGATAAAATAGTGCAGAAATCTAACCTGTTGCTTTCTATCCTAACGCCAAACATGTAATCACTCTTTTCAGGAAATGTAATTGAGTTAATACAACAAAATTTAATAATATTAAAATGCCAGAGCAGCAATTTGATATTAAATTCATTCTTCATGAAATTACTTGCTGCACATTGACAAAATCCAGATGTCCTGTGGGCTTATTCCTTTAAAATGATACATACAGTTCTGACACAAAGAAATTTAAAGAAATTACGTGCAGACTAATTTTCAGCTAATAGCAGAAACAGAAATCATGCTCAAAAACAAAAAACCACACAAGTACGATTGTGAGGATTATATTGAACATGCTGATAAATGAAGTGTGAATAGATGAAAAAATAAATATAGGGGTTACAGAAGTCATAGTAAATTCTGCCCAAGAAACTTGCTGGTGCATTCTATTTTCATTTAACTCAGCTGGTAGCATCTTGTTTCTTTGAAGCTGTAACTAGAACAGTATAAATTCTCCTGAAGCCTCTAGGCACAGAGAGATACTAAGATGCACCTGTATGTGCAGTTGAACCATAAGCCAACATGTAAATTAAATCAACCAAGTTAGGGGGAAAAAAAAAAACAAAAAACTTTTTAACATGAAAAAGCAAGTGATTCTTCATGATGACTCAACAGCAGCTATGGACTAAATATATCATTTACTTTCTGATGCATTTCTTTAAAAAACTGGGATAGTATAGCAAGCTGGGAGCAGTTAGCAGGTCACATGCCCCTGCACTGCATGCTGACAGTCACAAATTGGAATAGAAATAGAAAGATTGAGAGAAGCAGCAAAAAACATAGGCCATCTGCCTCCCTGAGTCACAAAGCCAGCTTCCATATCAGGACCTGTATCTGCTGCTAGAGAAGCAGCGCTAAGCATTTGCTCTTGGCCACTTCTCACCACACTCACTCTGAAGAAGAGCTGCATTTTGAACTAATTCTCTCTAAGCCTGCTTGACAGATTCTTTAAACCACTGTCTTTGTTAGATGTTAGAGATCTTTTTGCTCTTAGCAGCTTTTCAGACACAGGACCAAATTGATAACATCTGATCAAAGAAGGAAAAATACAGAATGCCTGACTGCCATGAAGAGTTCTCCACTCAGATCCCTTCCTATCCTGCCAGGATGGCCCATGATCATGACTTCAGCCTTCTGGAAAGAGATCGCTCCCCAGTCCTTCTTTTCTTAGTATTTCACCGTGAATATATGAAAACCTTTTCAGATCACTGATCATGAAAGTTGGGCTATTTTTTTTTTTACCTACATTTCTTCTTGGTGTAGCTAATCCCATTTCCCCAGTGCATTCTGCAGTCTGACTCCCATATGATAAAGCAACAAGATCTGTATTAATCATATCGTGCATTCCACATACCTAGTGAGCATTGTATTGAGTTTATTCCTTCCATTATGTTACAAATCACTCATCCTCATCACTGTCCTTAGCTCCCCAATCAATAGCTGTCCAAACTTTGATAAAAAATGTTGGGTTTGTTGCTGCTAAAACCTAGTACTAGTGAAATATTGGCATATTTTGATGCATTGCTATGGGCTCTGACAAAGCACTGCCTTGCTAAAGAACACAAGTAATCTTCAGTCAATCCGTCCTCTGCTTCTTTATTGAAGAACATCCTACACACCTAGCGGAACTGTGATCAGAACTGAATATACAAGTGTGATAAAAACATTGTCATACACTTTCCCAAATTAAGCACCAAATCTGGAAAAAAATATTTTTAGGTTAATTGTGGAATATAATTAGCTTGCTTCATAAAAGCGTGGGCTGCATCAAATTAAAGAAGCAATGTTTTTATCCAGACAGTGTTTAAAGGGCAGATATTCTTAGAGTAGCTGACTGGGAACTTTTCAGCTGGGATGCATGAACACAGGGACAGGTCTATCATTTACAGTAATGAAAAGTCATAAATGTCTTTATTAAGAGTTATCTGCTGCATAAAGAGGAATAGGCTACAAAGAGGTTTCATAGATGAATGCAAAAGTAATAAGTAAGCTGTTTTTTTCATAAAATAACTCCAGACCAAATTGAGTAAGATGTCAGATCCAAATCCATCACCATTGTTCATGCTTCCTATCCCTCCCCAATCACTAGTAAAAGGATTTCAGTGGAATAATACAGTACCTAAGAAAAAAAAATGGCAAATTAATTCTTCACTGTTATTTCAGAATAAGCCCTGTTGTGTTGTTGTTTTTTTTTTTTTTCCTCTTCCTTTTTTCCCTTCATTAATATGAGAACATTGGTCCAGATGCCAGCTTGAGACCATGCTTTAAATGTGCACTATCGCACAGTGTATGGAACACAATGGTTGCAACTACCACAGCAACAGCAACACAATTTAATTAAAAATTTAAAGGCTACCTATTTAGCTGTTTCCAAGGCTGTAAAATCATGCAATTTTGTGCCAATATCTCCCATTAAAAAAAAAAAAAAAAGAAAAGAAAGAAAAGAATAACTTTGTCTTTAAGACTATCTCCTGTGATAAGTTTCCAAAGCATTTAATAGTGGAATCCTAAAAGAGGGCAGTATTTTATAAGTAAAAGATCACCACTCCAGAGCAGCACTGAGGTCAGTGGCTGATGGGCCTGGGGACATTTTAGAGTATGACACACACCTGATAATTTCTGCCTCTACATGTAAAATTTCCAGCAAACATATTCACTGATGAGGAAGCTTATAAGAAATATAAAAGTCACATAAGCATAAAATCTCCTTTACACTTTACACAAGGGAGAGGAGTGCACCATGTTTTTTTGGCTCATGCTCACTTCTCAGAGATACTATTAAGTCACAAGCCCCATATTGCCACCTGCCAGGAAGTATTTCTGGATCTCTTGGATCTTCTGCAGTAGAAAAGAAGAATCTGTAGCTCATAGGAAAACTAGAAATCTGCCTTCCATGCCTTAGAAATTTTCTAAGAGAATTTTTGCACAAGTCTTTGGTGGCTGTTCTTTATTCTGGGCCATAGTTTATGGCTAGAAGTAATTTAGTCACACGTCATGATAGAATCATAGAATCACAGAATCATTTAGGTTGGAAAAAGACACCTAAAATAATCCAGTCCAAACGTGAACCTATCCCCACCACGCACACTAAACCACATACATCCCTCAGTGCTGCATACCCACATTTCTTCAACGCCTCCTGGGACAGTGACTCCACCACCTCCCCTGGCAGCCTGTGCCAGTGCCTCACCACTCCTCCTGAGACAAAACTTTTCTTAATATCCATTCTGAACCTCTCTAGGAACAACTTCAGGCCATTTCCTCTATTCCTATCACTGTTACTTGAGAGCAGAGGCTGACCCCCACCTTGCCATGATTTCCTTAGGTGATTGTAGAGAGCAATAAGCTCACCCCTGAGCCTCCTCTTCTACAGACTGAACAATCCCAGTACCTTCAGCTGTTCTCCACAAGACTTGTGCTTCAGATCCTTCTCAGCTCCATTGCCCTTCTTTGGACACATTCCAGGGCCTCAGTGTCTTTCTTGTAGCCAGGGGCCCAAAGTACAGGAACAATCACCTCCCACTTCTGGCTGCATGATTTCTGATATAAGCCAAGATACCACTGGCCTTCATGACCACCTGGGCATGCTTCTGGCTCATGTTCAGCTGGCTCTCAGCTAGCACCCCCAGATGCTTTTCCTCCAAAGATGATGTTATCCAGTCATTGACTCTGCAGTATTACTGAGGGATTCGTCATGACTGCTGCCTTGTCAGTACACAACTGCCCACTATTTGAGTTTTATACAACAAAGGAGAACAGTAACAAATTAGTATTTCCTTAATGTAATGCCTTAATGTAAGGCATTTTAAAGCCCCTTCTGTCATTATGTTTAGCTAAGTTCTTTTAAATAATAAGTTGCATTAAGATTTCACAAATTTTAAGCCTTTTCAATAATGCTATGTTACATACTTGTACATTTGGTTGTTTACAAAGGAAACACATTTTTTGCCTTGCAACTGGAAGAGGGAATAATTTATTTACTTAAATAATTCCTTTCACCACGCTCCAAATGTGATTGTGACTCAGGGAAAACACATCCCCTTCCAAGTTTCCAGTGGAACCAGAAAGGCAGCCTGATGTGTTAGTTTTTAAAAGATTTTTGAAAGAATATTAAAAAGCAAGGACTCACATCTAGGTAAGAGAAATGGTTTCCAATTAGAGTTTATGAGGCACAAATGGCTCCACCTGCCTTCCAGAAAGCTCTGAAGCACAAGAGGGCGTTATTTCCCACATTGCTGCTATCTCAAGGTGACAGCACAACCAGGCAAATCAGAGGCTCTGCTGATGGGCTTCTGACCTCCACAGCATTCAAATCAACACAGAGGAGGCTGTTGCCACCATGAAGCATTGGCCTGGAGCAAGACAGCCACTCAGCAGACAAGGATGGGCAGGGGTCGGTGCTGAGGGGAGGTGGGACTGGAGTGGACCTGGGCAGTCACTGAGGAAGCCAAAGACAGGCAGGGGCCACAATGGTCACTGCTATTGCATCTTTCACAGCTATTTGCCCAATAAAGTGTCCAAGAGACAGGTCAAGGACACTGAATGGGAAGTAGGAGACACATTTTTTTTCCCATCACATTTTGTTTATTGGGCAAGTGTGAATTTCAGAATTTGAGAATGTGGGACTCCATCTTAGATCCATGAATCAAAGCTATGGGACAAAGCAGGGAACAGGCAAGTCACAGCCCCATGACAGGCAAGGAGACTGAAGGCTTTGTAAATTAGTAAACTGACACCTGCTAAGGATATATACCCACAAGCACATACTATTACATGTCTGAATCCTTACTAATAAGAGTAGGACCTTTGGGAGGAAGGTTTGTGGGCATGGAGGGAAAGCATGCAGATACTTTTAAGCTCTGTTTTATAATCTTGCTTTCATGAGAATAATTAAAATATGTTCAGAAAATATTAGAAACTGAGATATGTGTAGTTCACATAAAGTGCTGAACAGTTTAGATTTCTCCTGTTAGATAGCACATCATATTTTACGCTCTTTTATTTTACAACATATTTAACATCACACAGGTTAGACCTAACACTGACTGTGGGCCATGGGTTTTTTACACTTGTTCTGAACTTTCTCAGTAATTAGTCCATCTTTAGCACTACCGAGTTCCAGCCTGCAGGAGACTCTGAAATAAATCATTTTAATTAAATCTCTTTCTAAAACTCCCCTTGTGATTCATCCATGCCAGCAAAACACTTCACCGTAGGGTGGCCAACGTAATACAAGTAAGGTGAACACACAAAGCGTGTTTCAGACACCTTAATTCTAGGAAAAGAATAAAATGAGAAAAGTATCTTGGTTTGCTGAAAAAAAAAAAAAAAAAGGCTTGATTCCTTCAATAACATTAGCATTGAGCATCTTACACATCCCAATTCCAACACAGATTGAGAAATAATAGGGGGAGTTTAGCACTGGGTTAACAGTTCTAGAGATTTTGGCTCAATAGGTGACATTCCCCCCACACGGCGCTTTGCACAGGTGACTCAGTTGTCCACATGCTCTTGCATCATTCTGAAAAAGACCAGACTACAGTTAAGGGCTGAGCACTGCTGGACTAATTTTAAATTTTTTGTTAATTCAGGTGCCTTGGTCACACAAAAACCATACAGCACATTTGTACATGCTAGCACTGCCAGAAACAAGCAGCTTCAAATGTTCTCAGCAAACCTATCTGCAACTTGCATCCTACTTCCTTAGTTGCCTCCCAGATTGGATAGTCCAGCTTGCTACAGCCAACATGCTCTCAGGCTTTCACTACCTTAGCTAAAGCAGTCTTATACACACTATACTATCTGTTTTGAAGTGATATGCAGCTTATCTTGGCTCCAGCACATTTCATTCTAATTCATAAAGTTCACTCACCCAAAAGCAAGAATTTAGAACAAGGCCACAGAAAAAATATTAATTTCTGACCAGGCACTGAGACCAGACAATGGTTATTGGGGTTCAAGTAACTGAGATGAAATCTGTTTCAAAATTTCCTTTGGAAACATTCCATAAAGCTGGAGGAGATTGGAGGCCTGCCTGACATGATTTGGATCTCTGTAAAATCAACCTAAATAGCAAAATGAACATGGACTCTGAGGGTCATCTGAGGAATTCTTTAAAGGTAAAGCTTTGCATTCTGTGCTTATACAAGCGAGCTTTGGAGAGAACACACACAAAAAAGAGACTTTTATTTGCTGAAGAGTTGTTTCCTTCACATCTTATCTTGTAATTATGAATTCATAATTTAGTGATTTAATACAAGCAAGATGGTTTTATTTCAATAAAAAGTAAACAACATGTACAGCTGAACTGCTAAGAAATCAAGATCTTAAACATTAAAATTCAGGAGAGTGGAGCTAGGCTGGAGCATGATATTGATGGAGTTGTTTAATAAACACTCCTGTGCAATATTAAGACAGTGTTGCTTGTTCTCTATTCTGCTTCAAGTTTTGTGCTATTTGGTTTGTTTACGAAAGGCTCAGTTTCTGACAAAAGGCATTAATTGAGAATCCTAGCTTTCATCAGAAGCAAAGAACACAATAATTTTCATGACAAAGTAAATTTCATAGACTAAAAAACTCAGCTGAAAATAGGAAGAAAAATACAGTCCCTATCCCGCATTCATCTCCTCCCAGCCGACCTTCCAAACTTCTAGTTTCTGAAACAGCCTGGTGGATTTGGTGATTTTTTTTTGCTTGTTTTTCTAAATCCTTGGAGTAACTAATATTGAAATTTATGCTTGGCATTTTATTGCATTGTTTCCAGCAGAACTGGTATGAATAAATTCAATTCATTTCCTAGTGTGGATAACTGTATCTCAAAAGTTAGAGATCTCTTCAAGAGTTTTATTATTTTGCACTGCTTTTCATATTGCAAACACAGCAGACTCCAACAGTTACCCAAAGGAAGGTTCATAGTGTTGTTTAACTCGCCAAAAACAACAGCTTGCCACTATAAAACAAACAAAACAAGGCTCTACATGCAGTCACATACTGGTTATTTTTATCTTTCTGGTCATGAGAATGTTGGCAAACAAACCTTGCTTTCCTTCAGTGAATAGTTTGATACGCAGTTGTATTTACAGAGAAATCTCTGTCCTTAAGCCCCCCAAAAAGATGGAATATGACTCTAATCACTTTCGAATGCAAAAATTCTTGATTGTAAGTAAATCAGTAAGTAGCAGTAAGCAGCTTCTAGTAAGAATATATTCAAATATATAATAATAAGAATATATTATCCAGCAAACTGCAAAGTCATAGAGATCCTCATCAATAAGGCGATTTCACCAGGAAATTTCACAACCTCAGACTATGTGAAACCAGGAGTATTCATGCAGCCTACAGGTAACACTGCAATATCTCTGAAGTATCTAACACTGTAATATACAACTGTTATAATGGAAGAATCAGACAATTTTATAACTCTGTTATATTTCAGAAAACTGAGCTGAAGATTGCCCACATTGTCTTTCAAACTCAGCCTTTCAGTGATGCATCCCACACTGGCAATAAAAACAGATTACAACAATAAAACCCATGCTAAATCAGAGGTATTTAAGTCATTTGCAAAGATTAAAATTAATTAATTAATTTATATTAATTAATAATAAATCTACTTTTTTGCCCCTTTAACAAAAATCACTATGCAAGTATTCAGCAGTTTGCTTTGTATAGGTGTTCTTTGTCATCAGTAAATTATTTTTCACTCTTAGCAGTTTCCTTGCAGTTCATGACCATGCACTGGCCCTGGGCAGTTCCATCCTAGGCAGCTGAGGCAGTGGGCACAGTTCTGCAAGCAGAAACCTGCTCTGGCTACTGGGTTTCAGTGCTTCTGTTCCTATCATGCATACAATATGGCAAGGAAAGCAAACTGGCAGGTGGGACACAAGCCAGGATTAGGCAGTGAAAAAAGCACAGAATGAAACAGGTGGAAGTCTAAAAGCAGAAAACTGTTTTTCTTTGTTTTTATCCTCTTTGCTGAAATTTATTGCCTTATATCCTCCTATATAGCTTTTGTGTTATGAAGTGGAATGTTTTCCCAGGTTTCTTTCCTTGACCTATATTTACCTATGTATTGCCTAACTTAAAGGCCAAGACAGTCACATAAATAATCATGCCTTCATCTGACAATGTGAACATATGAAAAATTCCACAAAACTAGGAATCCACTTCTGCAGTGTTCCAGTAAAGGATCAGGTCCAAGTCCAAAACAGTTTTTCAATACAGCCATTCTATCAAACACATACAAGATATTCCAGTTCAAAAGGAAAACTAGATATCTCTATTAGTGCTTTCTTTTAGTTGTAAACATCTCCTTTGTGGTAGCTGTGATGTTGATAGGTATGGAATAGCTTCCTATTGTTTGGGACAAAAGGTAGGACATATCCACAAATGAGAAATGAAGAACAAAACAGTACTAACACACTGAAATCCTTTTTAGACTTTGGCATCACTAACTTGGAAATACACACTGGAGATAGCATTTTTTATAAACGTGACTGACATTCATGATGCTGAAGCAGCAGGTCATTAACCTCCCAGCTGTAAGTAGATTTAGCCTATAATATAAAATCATTTTTCCATAAGACTAGATTTAAAGAGGCCTGTACCAACATGAGTAACTATGAGCACATCATGTAAAATTAGTTTTAGTACAACTTAATTCATTTGTCCTGAGACTAGTGGATGCTGCAGAGGCACTTTTCTGTACCCTTCACTAGCTGTAACTTTGAGTCTCACAAGATCCCAGCACTGGGGCTCAGCTTCATCTTCGTGCCTTTTGAAGAAATACTCAGTACATCAAAACCGGAGAGCCAATGCCATTATATAAGCGATGAGAGCACTATCTCATTGTCCCAGCTCTGCATGGACACATGCAGCCCAAGCAGAAGCTGGACTGAATTCGGTTAGGTTGGCTTTGACTCAGTTACTTAGCACCAAAATGTGCCCAGTGAGGACCTCTTCTACATCATCACTGAAAGTTTTCTTGAATGGGCAATTAAAATTTTTGTAGTCATGTTATGAAAAAAAAAACCAGGAGAATACAATAGGTGCTGCATGCTTTGTGTGCAGTTATGTTACAGTTAGGTCAGCAACTATGCATCTGTCAAGGAAAAGTCATTTTTTTCACAGATCCTCTGATGGAAAATCTACAGATAAAATCCTTTGGAAGATGCCTGTTCAGTCTAATCACAGGATCAAATGCAATGTGTGAGCAACTGCACTGCTCATTTCATGCCATCACAGAGAGATGTGAGCAGTCATTTACCTGCCCAAAGCAAAGCTGCTGCAAAAGCAGTCTCTGCAGCCTTGCCCTAACAGTCCTATGGCCACTTCAGGTAGCTGACCACTCTACATCATCTCTCCTGAATGAAACATTACTGTATTTAAAAAGCTGAATAGCTGAACACAAACATCTTTTTGCCAACTCTTCAATCTGGCTTCAGAAATCCCATAATGGAATTTACTTTTCTGCAAAAGTTTGCATAGAAGCACTGTAAATTCAGACCAGAGGGCTTTTACTACAGGAAAACAAGCGCATATATCATTTCACTGCATAACTTTTCAAACACAGCAAAAGGATGAAGAGTATCCAAGTTCAGTACTGATTTTCATGAGCTCATAGAAACATTATTCCTACAAAAAGCACGTGTAGCAAATTTATACTGCATTGCAGGAGCATGATGGAAGAGGGAGAGCACAGGAACTCTAACTAGTTTCCCAACCCACTGAACAAGACAGCAGTCAAACAGTTAAATAAAGAAAGCAGGAGGCCTGTATTTGGCAGCTCATCTCTATATACAGCTCCTTTTCAGAACAACAAATAAAAATGCCTCTTGTGCATTTCAGTCCACAATCTTCATTCAGCTACACACACACTTGACTCAGTACATGGCTGAAATTTTCCATTTCTTATTTCAACCATGCTTGGCAATTTTCCTAAGAGAAAATACTTGCAGTAACTATCTAAAACAAACAATCAAAAAACAGCACACATGCACACACACCTTTCATTTGTCAATCTTCAGTGCTTCCATGCTCTAGACCAGGAACCTTGGATTTGGGAGAATAATGTGTTTGTGCATATGCTTCAGGCTGTGCCATGTTTGCATAAATATTAAATCTAAGAAGAAATGTCATGTAAATAAACTCTGAAGCCTGCTGGACAAGAGAAGGAGAGAGGAAGAAAAAAAACTATTGTGTGTAGTTCTGGTCCCTCTCTCTCAAGATTTAGAGCTAGACAAAATTTAGAAGAAAATAAGATTGCTTAAAAGATTGAGAATGCCATTTATAAGTGACTAAGGCACTGAAACTAGGAAAAGCAAATAACAGACATATGAGGTAGGTCTGCAAAAGTATGAATAAGAAAGATAGAGTGAGATGACCTATTCACCTTCTCTTTCAGTGCAAGAAGTATGTGGCTTCAGAATGAAGCTAGAAAGGGCTAGCCTCTAAACAAACAAAAGGTTGGGCTTTTTTCCCATACAAAAGAAGTATAGCTATGGACCTCCTTGCCATATTTTGATGATATTATGCAAGTTTATAAAGATTAAGTAGAAATTGGATAAAATTATGAGAGAGATACCCATTGGCATTTCCTGATCACACGGACAACACAAGACCTCAAGATGTCTCTGTATTAAACATACTCAAAGTTGGGGAAAAGAGGAGAGGAAGCAGATCACATATGTTTATTTTGTTCTAGATGTTTGCTTTTAAATTCTGTTGGAGGCAGAACCTTGGGCTATAATTTCTTATTATATATTAAAAAAAAAAAAAAAAAGAGAGAGACAACTGAGAAAACAACCAACAAAAACCTCTGTATCCAAATATTTCTATAATGCTACCTGAAGGGGTTGTAAGCCACAACGAACAGGCAATGGGTCTATTGCTGGATTTCTTCAGATTGAAAAATGGCCTGAAGTAGACAGGTCTCAAAGGACTTTGAATGGAGTGCAAGTTTGTATTATTTTATATTTTTACTATTTTCAAAGGCTGATCTGTCCTGACTTTGCTACTTGCATACACACTCTAGTCCTGAGAACAATAAGGAAAAAAGGAGGAAAGTGATTTGGAGTTTGTCAGTTTACATCCAGAGAAGCCCCAAATACCAAAGGGGAAAGTCAAGCTACCTAGTTTTCAACTATTACATAAAGCAGGCAACTTGTCAAGCATAACAAGGAAAAAGAGGCTTCATTAGGCTGTCACAGACAGTGATTCAGAGCACTGAAGTTCACCACCTACTCAAAAGCCCTTCAAAGGTGCTTCCAGCTCTCCTAGGTGGATTTAGAGATAAATTGGCAAACACAGAAATCCAAGTAAAAGGGTTAAATTTCAGCACATAAATATTCCTTCTTGTGAAGACTGGAAATAAAAACTGAGCCTAAAAAATTCCTATCAAATAAATTGCTCATGATAGCTCTAAGATGGCCCAGGAATGGCGGTATTTTATCATGTCATCAGATCTAATAAACAGAAAATGTAATTGAGTTACTCAGTGGGCAGTTTGACTTGATTTTTCATTTATCTTTGATGCATATAATTCCATCTGATATTAACAGCAGAGAAGGTTGCACTGTGGCAGTGCAATAGATGATCTCATAGTGTGTATTTTCGCCCACGGTGTAATGAAAGTAGCAAGTCATGATACATGAGCAAGAGCAAAGGATGAGACTTTCACTTGGAGGTTTTTGCAGCATTACTGACATCATTAGGCTTCTGCTCTGTAGAAATCAGTTGGCATTTCTCAGAATAATGGAGCAACCTTTCTTCAGCTAAATGCTGGTGCTAATTCAAACTACCCTGAAGATCTAGACAGTCTATAGGGGTTCATTTGCACATGGGTAAAAGGGATGAAATCTGCAATTTTTTTCCCCAAATCCAAGCCCTCTGTAGACGTTCTTTCAGTTTTACCATCATTAAGCAACCTTTGCTATTAGATCTTCTCAACAAATGCATATAAACTGCACAAATACATGGATTACATATTTTCACAGGTGCGTGAGCTACATCAGCTAACAGTAGCTTAGTAACTTAGCTTTCAGAAGCACAGGCACACAATCTAGGTAAATGCCTTGCACAGCTCCACTCAATTCCTCTTCCAGAAGACCTTGGACTAACGTATGTTTGTAAACTTTTAATTGTTTACTAATCTGTCTTTTTATTATGTTGTTGTTTTTTGTTTTTTTTTCCAATTATTTTACTATATTTTTTTCCAGGCTCAGTTGAAAAGTTTTCAGCTGAAAAACTCTAAAAGCTAAATACTCTTCTATGACAATAGACAGCTCAAAGGACAGTATATACATAGCAGAATTTACCTGTTTAGGAACACAGAAGAGAATACTTTGAACTTGATAAATAAATGAAGCTATGCTTATCTTCCCCTTACTGTTTCAATTCCATGAGTACTCTATGTTTTTGTTTTTGTTTTTTGTGGTTATTAGAGTGCTGTAATGATGAAGTACCTTGCTACCCAATGCTCTAAAGCACAGGAACAGAATACCTGCAGCAGTTATAGAAATGTCTAGCACTGAAAGTTTTTAAGAATATGTTGGAGAAACTGCTTCTGAGAGGTGCTTAAGTATAGCTAACACTACCTTCAGAGAGGTGGATCATCTGTCATAGTTTTTTCCACAGACCCATTGTGTAGAATTTCATGGCATAGAAACATTTAAGTGACATAATAAATTTATAAAACACCAGTTGTTTGGATACTTCAGGATTCTGTACAACTATGAGACCTTCTGAAGTCCTTCCAGTCTGAGTTATCCTGCAGTTCTCTATATAGCTGTACAGGTTGCTGCATATCAACTGCTCCCATTTGTACTTTGCTACGATTTTAAAGAGCAGAAAACATCAAACATGGAGAACTATAGAGGAAACTGGTAACATGCATGCCTACATACAGACACAGCTCTTCTCACACACCTTCATATCCATAATCTTGCTGTGCACGGACATCCCCCATCTGTTTCTCTCTACATGTGGTTCTGCTTAAACTACCCCTCTGTTTCTCTCAACAGTTCTCTTTTCCCCTGGAAACAACAACCGAATTTCAATAGCTTCCTCTAAGTGTTAAGAATTTGTACACATCCTCAAAGATTTTCACATCTAACTCAACTATATTTACAAATGAACATTCAGAACAATTAAAAAAAAAATTGAGTTTTAATTTGCAGTAACAGTAGCAACTCTTGGCTGCTACAACAGAACTTCTAGCTTTTTGAGGCAGTAAATATTTTCCCTATTTGTGATAGATTATGATGATGGGATACATTGAATGGGCTTTTAAGATTTCAACCCTGTAAAGAAAGTAAACTCAAAGAAATTATCCCCTTATAAAAAGTGACACATTCTTGAGTTCAGCTCTTGGAATAACTAGCTTTATAATCTGACTAGTATAAATGAGCTTTTGATAAATGGTGTAATTTACATGTACTTATGGCATTTTATAAACCCACACAATTTTTTCCTTTCTCTAGAATGTACTTCTTAGCAAGGATTTTCTGACAAGAAAAACAAGCTCCATGACTCCACCAAAAACAGAATATTTGCCTGTGGTAATAAGACATCATTTAGCTGTACCCAAAGTACACGAAAACCATAGTCCATTTTTCCCCTAAAACTTAAGGACTACATAGATGTCCCAAAGACAAAAAGTTGTCTTTTCTTAGGAGGTAGGAGAACTGAATTAAGATGAGAACACCATGTAAAACACGTGCTTCATACAAAACAAACTCAGCTGAGCACAGCAAGAGGTTTGTGTGAGCCTGTCCTGACTGATGCAGGACAGGGAGCAGAGCAGAGCTCCGTCTTTGTATTCCACTCACAAGTCAACCACTACTCAATTGTTTAAACCTTAGTACAGACTTTCCTGCTGTTTTCCTTTAAATAAACCAGAAATTAGGAATGAAATCACATCTTGCCTCTAGGTTTGTAAAAATTTACGAGCCAAAGCTCCAGTATTGCATGCAGAGATGAGCCCTCAGGAGAGCCCTCTCCTGATCCCACTGCCACAAATGATGTGAGCACTAAGAGCACTTGGCTGTTCAGGGAAGCAGGCTCTAGGCACCTGAACAGTCGTGCAAAATTACACATAACTAAGTTATTCAGAATTGAAAACAGAGTTATTGAATGAAAGAGTTTTAATGCAAGTGCTCTGCAATTGACATTTTCCTGTATAATTGTGGTTTTTAAGAAATATGCCGAAACAATTATTTTGTGAGTCCACCTACAAGAATGAATAAAAACCAATTGATTAAGACTTTAAATACCATCGCCCTGAGTATCTTGACAATAAATAATAAATTAAATATCTCTGATGTGACATGCTTTAAGTGACTTTAGTTAGGCAGAAATAGCAAAGCTTTTCAGTGTTCATAGCAAGAAATGATTTTTCAGTTTAGGTGCATGGCCACATTTGAGAGGAAAAAAAATCAACTTTTAGATGAAAGAAGCACAATGAATTAAGAAGCAACTGAATTAGAAGCACAAGCCACAGAACAACTGTTTCTACTACTTCAATAACTGTTGGCATCCACTCCTGGAAAATTCCACACAGTGAAATACTCTAAGCCTTTCTGATACCACATAAGCATACTAGCCAGGCTTGCAGGACACCATTCCCAACTGTTAGTCATTGGGAAAGCCAACCCAGCCCAACAGGACTGATGATTATGATCATATCACATTTGCATGCTGAAGGAACAAAAATTATAGATGTGTCTAGAGAAACCATCATTAAGTACATAGTGCATCATAAGTAACGTGGTTTAAAAACTATAATTTAATAGGAATATTCCAGATGAAATCCAATTAAAGCCAGACTTATCTCTAGAACAAGAGAATATATGATTTTTTTCAGACCATAGCATCACAATTTTAAACTCATACAAATTACACATAATAATTGCTGTCAGGAGCTACACATGTGACTGACTGTTTGCCAAAAAATACCAAGCAGGTGTCATGGTCACTAAGAGCAAGATGTCCAAAATTAGTATAAATCTTAGTATGCATGTGCACACATTGAAACTCAGAACACAGCAGCCATATGGACGGGTTTAATGTGCACTGAGAAATCAACAGAGAAAGAGTCTGCTTGCTCTTCATTCTCTTTTCTGAGGGCATCTCAAGAGTATTTAGTGAAAGAGATGTGGACTTAATGAATTACTTTGGTGACATCTGTCTGTTCCCTGAAAGCCTGGTTCTTTGGGTAAATCCAGAGCAGTGGAGGTGTTACTGGCATGAAAGTGTAGCAGAATATATAGCAAACAAGTTCAGAAGTTGGAAAAAATCACATTTCTCATGTACCATACAGATACAGAGCACGCACACACACAGATGTGGCACATTATTCTGCAGTGCAATAAGTGTGCTCCAGAGAGAGAAGAACAAGAAAATTGATTTTAAAATGTTTACTTTTTCTGCAGTATTATCAATCTGATGTGCCTTTAAAGTGGCTTACATAGAGCAAAGCATTGTCCCAAATCCAGATCAGTTGGTAAATACAATTCCAAAGGTTATAACTGAAGTCCAACTTCAGTCTGCAAAAGCAAGTGGAACTGGCATGCTACTTTTGATGCTTTAGATAATAAGGAGTGCAGATACAACAGAATGACAAAAAAATCCATGAAGAAGTGAAAGATGAGACAGTTCAAGATTACTGAGTTATCAATTACTGACTGACAGCTGAACTCCTAAAAGTCCCACTGGTGCACTTCTCCTTGTATGACAGTCACTATGGAGCGCTTGGATAATGTTGGCTGCTTTTGAACATTTGTGCAGTTAAAATCCAATGTAGGACTTTTAGGGAAAGCCATCAATGCACATCTGTAAAAGCTGAAGATACTTGTGATACTCAGTGCAAAATGTGACTGTGGTAGAATTCTATGGCTTCGTATGGCAACTTCACACAACTCTTCTGAGCTCTAAAATTAAAATACCATTGATGGCTTTTTAAATTATAATTTTCAAATGAATTATGTAATAACTTGCAAACTTCAGTAAGCATCAAGCTGCAACTTTACACCAGATCTTAACCTCTCTTTCTGACTATAACTGACTTAAAATCAGAAGTGCATTGAAGATATTTTGACAAATTTATTATATCAACATTTGTAGCCTTGATTTCTATTAATTCTGCAAAATGCTATCCCCTTCCCACTCCAGTGTAACACATGTAACATGTCATATTGAAAATTAATATGGTTCAGCCTTGGAAAACGGAAATGTTAGCAGCCATAAAATGCAATTCTCAGAAGTTTGCATGATGAAACATACCATTTTGTCAGACGTTTTGCCATATTGTTATTTTCACCATCTGAATATCAGTATGCAATAATAAACTTTTATTAATAACCTTCTCATTGTGTGTGCTTTTCAAACTGAGCCAGTCTCCATTTTTCCAGGTTGAAAGCTTATTCTTACCTTCCCACACATCTGTATTGTCACCAAATTACCATGGCCTGTTAATGTTTAATGAAAAGGCCTTCCTGATGACAGGTCTTAAGACCACCTGTTGCTGCCAGACCCAGCTACATTTCAAAGACTGCAGAAGCATTATGAATGCAAGACGAGTAACTGTGTAGTTGGAAACATCACCTGCTCAGCAGGCATGCAGTGTGGCAAGGGTAGTCCAAGCGTGTGGCATTATTCACACACTGCTCGGGAGCCTGATGGCCCCAGACAGCTCTGAAAATACTCACTATCCAATGATAACAGATTAAAAATAATACAGAGCTCCATTTCATCTGTTTGAAACAGCTTCTCACATAGCCATCGCAAATGGATTTTTTTTTTCACCTTAGTTTTTTCATTATGCCTGAAGTTGGTTTTCTCCAGCTATTGGTGTAGTTTGAGCAAACATAATAAGACCAAACAAGTGACAAATTAGCCTCCCCTAAGCTGTGATAGATCCCCTTCTGCAGCAACTGCAGGATGTGCTAATGGAGATGAAAACCCACTGAGCTTTTTACATTTGTGTCAGAGAGGATAATGCTTTCCTTAGCATTACTGTGGTCTTAAACACTAGACAGAAAATTGGATTCCTGAATATGCATGAAAATTAAAGTCATCAAAACAAATCGCTGATAAACGCAAGATAAGCTTGAGAAATTCAATTTCTATTGGGGGTCTTTGATATAAAAAATATATTAATTTACAATTTTTTTTTTTTTATGTGGTAAGGATGAAAACACATTTTGAACAGTGCCCAAAAAGCATCAGCTCTTGAAAAACTAAGTTCCATACAAAGCATATTTTCTCACAGCTAAACAACAGTCCTTTTGCCAACACTGTAATAGTTTCTTGATGGTTAGGGCTGAAGATAATATTTCTTTAGAACTGCATTGGTCCAACAGTGAGCAGAATCCAATCAAATGTATAAAGACAGATTTAAAGACACTTTCAAGGTACATTTGTAGTTTTGCACAGACAGATAATAAGCAGCTAATACTAGTCAGTGAATAATTGTGTCATGGTTCTATGTTTTTGTTTTTTTTTGTTTTTGGATTTCAGTATTCCACATCAAAACATCATGTAGTGTACGGGGCATTAAAGTGTCACTGCCCCAATCCCAGCTACCTATCCCTGTACATTACAGCAGTCACGGGATCTGGCAATATCTTCAGCAATTAGAAAGACTGCCTATAATCCAAATGATATATTCTGATATTTTTCACATTGTCTTTTCACTTCAAAAACTAAAACATTAAGATCCGTCAATTGCCACACCTGCAAGGTAGGAAGGCCTTAGAGGAAGTACATGCACAGAGCACATGTTTCTCTCTCAGAAAGCTGCCGGGACCAAGAGTGCCTGCATGAGGCGCCCGGGATTCCAAGTGGAATTTCGTAGGACACGCAGGGTAAATGTAAGGCTTCCAGAGGGAGCCAGCCACACTGCATGTGCCAGGCAGAGTCTGGGCACACACAGCAAGCCTGACATTTTCACACATCACACATGCTCTGCATGTAGTGATCAACTGAGTAACACATTTTCAATAAGCTGTTTCTACACACCGAGCAATTTCTCAGCATGAGCACTGCAGGAATATCTGGGATTTCCAACAGACAGTAGCCTGTAGAAAACAGCACAGCAGCTCCCCTTGGACTGCCAGGCTTCCAGAAATACCAGACAAACAGTGAATCAGCCCAGACAAAAAACAGCAGCCTGAGGAGAGTTCAAGGCAAGATCAAAGTGCATGCATGTAGAAATGAGATAGAAAGTGCTGACAGTTCTCCAAAGGAACTGCCCATTAGGCTACTTTTGGGTTCATCTCCTGCCGCGATCCATGCATGTACTTTTTATGCTTCTCTTACAGAGGACTTGGAAGCATATGACTACTCAGTTACATGTCTCACGGATGAAGCTCCTCAAAAGACAATGTGACCCTTAAGAATATTATAGCCTACTAATTAGAATTGCAATACAAAAATGAAAGCTGCAGACCTAA
Organism: Tympanuchus pallidicinctus; assembly: GCF_026119805.1. Lineage (NCBI taxonomy): Eukaryota > Metazoa > Chordata > Aves > Galliformes > Phasianidae > Tympanuchus > Tympanuchus pallidicinctus. The sequence continues at coordinate 8,953,720 of NW_026294739.1, read as the reverse complement.
TTTCTGGAGCATTAGAATGCTCATGGCCATATAGGCAGTTCATCAGGGTACGTTCCAATCATCTCAGATATCCTAAGACAGCATAAACCAACTTTTCAGAAACGATGCTATTGTATGGAAAAGATTCTGAGATTCAATGAGGTACAAAAGCACCAGGAGAGCAAGGGAGCAGAATTCACCTGGGAAGGTGGATTCCTTCGCATGCTCCCAAGCTAACTGAGCATTTTATTCAAAAAACACCCTTCTTAATATGTTGTCTCTTTATGCATATAGTCATGAGCCAGAGGTCAAGTAACGAAGAAATAGATTCCAATTATGAAGATACAGATAATTGAGTGCTGCCAAAACATACACACCAAAACACATGAAAACCAGAATAACTTCTAAATGCTTTAGAGCTTTGCAGAATAGTTTCCTCTGATGTCATCTAATTTCTAGGTAACATTTTACTATACCAAAAAAGTGAGATGTAGTTTAAAGAACAAAATGCAACACTTATTTCCATCTCTTACTTTTTCACATCAGAATATCATAAATTTAATTCACGATTCCATCTCTTAATATGCTTTTTGAAATAAACTTTTAAAAAATACCCTTTTCCAATTTTCCTTCTTCCCATATAGAAAGTAAAATGTACTGTAACATCAGCGTAACATCAATCCTATTCCTTACGCATGGCCTCCCATCCACTCCCAAGAACATCCCGTAATGGATGATTCAAAGATCCCACAACAATTTACTCCACCGACAGACAATCTTTAGTCCTTCATTTAATCAAGTTTCTTAAGAGTCTGGGAATATCCAAATATTGCCACCTGCCACACAGCAGACATTTAGAACAACTCACTGCAACCAAGAATAAAGAAAATTCAGTGAGAAACAAAAGAAAACATTCTGGAAATATTTAGACAATCCAAGAATCTTGGTTTTTCTTTTTCTTGCTGTACCTCTAATTCTAATTGCCCTCCACAAATTCATAACTTACACAGGATGTGATCATGACTCTTGTCAGACAATTACTACAGCAATCTAAAAGCACTCTGAATTATTGCAGTTCAAAATTTTACGCACATTAGAAAGTAGCTTTTCACCATTTCCCTTTATATCCCCATCTTATCCTCCCCACCAACACAGCTGGGGGGAAATAAAGTGTTTCAAAATTGCATATAGAAGTTCATGAAACGAAATAAATTGTTGGGCTTTAAAAAAGTAATAATAAAATTCCACTTCTCTCTCTACCATTCATTAACAGTTCATCTAATTCCAATGAAGTTGCACTGAGCTTCCGCACGAGTCACTATTCCTCAAGCATACAGTTCCCTAGATTGGTCTTAAATTATTTTTTCTTTAAATGAGGCATCCTTCTGACTTGAGCTAATTCCATATTTAGCAATTAAATACAGAAGTCCATGCGTCTTGCTTTGATTTTACAGCCCCCGTACAATTCAGGTTGGACACCTCAAAAACGTATCGTGTAACTGGCAGTTCTTCAGGCTTCCTGAGAAGACACACAGGGCACTGCATTATTTATTTCCTGTAAATTTCATTAGAAAACAGAGCTGGACTGAACTACGTTAGAGGGGCTGTGCAGAGGGGCTTTTATACCAGTGGCTGAGCTGTACTTGTTACAGTGGAAATGCACATTTCAGTTTAACAACTGGTATTTATGATTCTGAAAATATCATCAGCTACTATGGCAATGCAAATTGATTTCATAGCCGTCCTGAAACAAATGTTTAACTCCATAGGATTTTGTACATGACTGTAGGCATTTATTTACAATCTCTGCTCCAACAGCTATTTAAACAACTGTGCATGTTAATTTAGTAGCAAAAAGTAACAAAATCAACAAAGCTCAGTGGTTTTAAGTCCTTCTGGAATGCAATTAAGGTTGCTTGCTTTTTATCTTGAGAATTCAGCCAGAGATGTCCACTATGACACTGAACAACAAAGTCAAAGATCTTTTTATTACATCTACATGTGTGGGGTTTTTTGGCTTTTTTTTTTTTTTTTTTTTTTAATGAAGAGTAGCTCCTCTGGACTTTCATACACCTGCGTTTTATTGTCAGCATATAAAGGCATTTATTCAAATGGATCACACGAGCAATTTCTTATTCCCATTGCATTTCATGAATAGCTAATGCACGCAGAAAATAAACACACAGCAGTTGGTGTATGCTTACATGAAAGATCTATGAAAAAAGCAAACTATTTCCCATCACATTTTAATTGTACGTTCCTGCAATTTACGCAGTTTTAATGCCTCAGTGGCCATTTGTGGGAGCACAGAACAAGATAGCTATTGAGAAATCTTTCAAGCCTGATTTTCTGCATCATTCACACCAGTCCTTGAATTTCCCTTTTCAGCCTCTTTATCTGAGGTCTCTCATTTTTTTGTTTTTGTTTTCTGCTCACCCATCCACATGAGGAAAAGCAGATAGCTCTTGTTTGCACTGCTATAAGGCTTTTTTTAGTATGTCTTCGTCTTAAGTCCTTCTGAGGAAATACAAAATATAATTCCTATTTAAAAAGTAACTGCTTCCAGTCCTTAAAAATTTTGCTCAAGTTAATAGTATTTTATAATAATAATAACAGCTTTTTATGAAGCCAGAGGGAATCAGTACTTTGGAGAACTATGGCCAGAAGTAAGATAAAACTTTGAAAAATAGTTTAGTAATGAAAAATTCAGAGACTTCCAAAGAGACTCAGAATTCCAGATCCATTTGCAATACTTATTCAGAAGAACTTAGAAATTCTATGTGTTTTCAAAAAATAATCTGCACCAAATAGTCACAGTCTTTTGCGTAAGCACACTACCTCTGGAGCCAGACGAAAGTGCACTGGGAAGCACACAGCACTCATGTGGTACATCCTCACAGCGCGGGCAACAAGGTTTGGAGGCTGAGAGAACAAGGTGAAAGCAAAAATGGTTTTTGAAAACCAAGGACAGCACAAATGAACACAAAAAGTCTTTATGAATCTCTTTCCTGTCTACTCTACATGCATCACCACCTCCAGTGGCTCAAAATGCTGCAGATGATGGTTTATTGTCTACAAGCTGATTACAGTTATCAGCCCAATTTAGTGTATCACTTTTAACCTAAGAGGAACTAAACAGCCAGATTTGTGTTTATTGCAAACATTGGTTTCTTTCCTTATGGAATAGTACATTTCAGATCAGCTGAAATACTCAATACAGGAGCTCTCTGGCTTACTGAAATAAGCCTGACAACCAGACCATTTTCAGCATAGTATCTTCAAACACCTGGGAACAACGTAATGTGCTTGATTTATCTTACAGAATTTAATCTTATCTCTCCTTCTTTTCCAGGAATGCATGTACGCTGAAAATGCCACCTACATTTGCAAGTTTTTGTAAAGAAGAGACAGAGGGATGAATTAGTAGGTTTAATATTTAGATTTGTAGATCAACTCAAAGATTTTGAAGTTAATTTAGGCCAAAAAAAAGTACATCTTTCTATCACAGATATGTATATAGGAGAAAAATAAATACATCTACTACTCATGTGCTATGATAATTATCTGCATTTATTAAATAAGGCAGCACGCCATCCTGTCTGGGGCAAAGTGACCAATCACACTGATGATTTTTTGTTCATTACATCAAACAGCAATTTTTGCTAGCCAGCCTTGCTGCAAAGCTTCTCGCCATTGCAAGTGAGAAGCTTGCAAGCTAGATCTAATGCAGATTAAAATCATTCATTATATTTATTTATAACTGTCTTGACAAGGGTGAAAAAATACTTTGATCTAAGAAGATTTTGGAATTTGATCATAAAGATTTAAAAGAATAAAACTATCAGACAAAAAGATCTTCATCCAAAACCTTAACACATACAAGCCAACTATCTAATCTTCAATGCAAACCTTTTAACTAATAGAGGAATAACTACACATCCTCCAACATGTGTGTGCATCCATTGATGTGCTTGTTCCAACTGTACAGCAAACATGGGAAAGACTGTAGAGAGGTGCACCAAAAATACTATTTGATCAACACTAGAGCCAAAAGGCCAGTATACACTCGCTACAGTTACCCAAAGGGGGTTGTGGTCGATCTCTTCTCCCATGTAAGTAGTGATAAGACCAGAGGGAACAGCATCCAGCTGCATCAGGGGGGATTCAGGTCAGACATTAGGAAACAACTCTTCTCCGAGAGCGTGGAGTCACCAGCCCTGGAGGTGTTCAAGAAATGTTTTGATGTTGTTCGATGCACATGGTTTAGTGGGAAACATCGGTGAAAGGTAAGCAACTGGACTGGCTGTTCTTAGGGGTCTTTTCCAACCTTGGTAATTCTGTGATTCTCACATTAAGATTAGGACTTAACTGTCTTACTGGATTAATTTCATTTCTTTATTTTCTCTATTATGCAAGAGAGATGGTGCCTGTACTGTGGACTAGATAGCGTTAAATTTATGCAAGAATAATTATGTCTCTGTTCAGAAAATGCAAAGATATTGAGAGCTCCTGTTTTTCTAAATAAATATGGCACCCAAAATTTCCCACATCCCTACTTATAATCAGGACAATTCAAGAAAAAGTAGCTCCTAGGATGAGCAAAGTGAAGTGGAAAACAGAACTCTGTTTTCTCTAGTCTCCAACAAAATTGATGTATTCCTGGAAATGTCATCCAGTTACAGCTTCAGTATAGACCTGATATTTCCTGGGGAAAAAAAGAAAGAAAAAAAAAGAAAAAAAACCCCGCAAGTTATGCAAAAGCATAGTTTTCAAGGACATTTTTACAGCAAGTGAACAAAACTTCAAAGTCAACTCAGAGTTTCAGTATAAGATTGGCTCCCTCTGCCTTTTCAGCAATGACTGACATATTTTCTCATGTGACAGTCAGCTCTGTTTGGAACTATTGTTTCAGTTTCTGTCAGCTCAAACTGACAACCCCACAGCAGTTTATTCTATCAGAAAAGCCGATTAATTATTTTCAAGTAGCTGCTTGGAAATTTTATAAAAGTCTACACCTGCAGAATCTGAAAGCAAACAACAGGAATAGCCTGTATTCTCCAAAGGCACTCTGTGACCACAACTTTCTGTTACTCCATATGAGAACACTGTCCTAAGCTGACATAGAGAAGACAGAGTAAAGTAACTGAACTGCCACATAGACTCTTCCTGATGCCAACTCATATCTAAAAGCTGAGGAAAAAATACACTCCCAGTGACAGCTCTGAAATAAGTCAATGTGTGACAGTAATCAGTTCTGTTCTACCAAGTCAAGTTCCAGAAAAGGGAAGAGGTTTTTCAGGCTATGTACCCATACCGTCAAGCAGTGAGAACAACGGCACAAAGTCACACACAGTCAGTTGCTCAGAAATCAAGAGTAGGGACATTCACAGGAGAGGAGAGCCGATGACCTAAATGAGGGCATTTCCAGTAATTGTGAGGAAATTCAAAAGATAAGGCTGGCTATAAAACGGTGAGAAGAATCAATAAAGCCTATGCCTGTACAAGATAGGTTAGCAGAGTTTTTGCAGGATCGTAGAGTCAGATAATAAATAGCAACTAACACACACAAAAAAGAGAAAAGGAATCAAATCACAGGATGACAATGAGACTGTTTCAAACTGACTGCTAGTACATGATAAAAATCAAAGTAAGAACCAGCACACGTGTAATCTCAGTGCTATCTGCTGGAGTAAGAGACAAATGAGTGGCAGGGTCTATGATGGGAAAAATGTGTTTCAGAGCCATATCACATCCAGAACAAAGACTAAATGCGCAGAAGAGAGTGAGCAACAAATATCCCTACCACTGATAAAGGAAAAACTTCTCTTTGTGACACAGAGCTTTTCCTCAGACAGTTCACAAGAACAAGCAATCAGAAATGAGACTGGAAAAGGCTTTAAGAACTTCTGGATTGCAAATATCACTAACAGAAAATGGGCATTTCCTTTCTCCAGATTATCCTTAGCTGGAAATCTGTAACATCCAGCAGTACTGAAGAAGCTGTTCTGCAACCCAGAAACAGGAATGTGAAAACTGTTGCCTATCAACTCAGAGAAGAATAGTAAAGAATGAAAAAGGTTGGAAGAAATAAGCAAACAAAAAAAAAAAAAGGAGGGGAGGGGGAATAAAAGTAGAAATGAGAGAACAGGAAAGATATGGAGAGGAAAGAATTGTGTGTTGTGAGGGAACGAATGAATAACAAGAAAGCTAAGAGATGGGAGACAAACAGAGGACCTGTAGGTATGTAATATTTGGATGGAGCCTCTTCTCCATAGTTCAGGAAGAATTCAGTAATGTATAAGATCAGTGGCTTAAATGCAGCCTGAAGAGACACCTCAGTAGAGTCAGAGTGGACAAGTAACAGAGGTAACAGTAAACATCCGGGACAGAAAAAAATACTTAAACAGAGGCAAATAAAGGATAAGATCATGACAGTGAAGAAGTAGCAGATGAGCTACCAAATGAGGAACTGAGATTAGAAGGCAGGTGGCAATAGGATTGAATTTATCAGAATGGCAATGCTGTGACAAGGAAAATAGGACACTTAGAATACAAAAACAGAGATCTGATGCATAGTCATGTACAAGTGATTTAGAGAAGATGGATGAAATTAAAGTAACTGATCAAGTGGAAGCTGATAGAAAATTTTAGGCACTACATGGATAGGAAAATCGTGCCTATTAGAAGAGAACTGAAGGGAGACAAAGTCAACAGCATCAAGAGATGCAACAGACCAGGGAGTTTAAATTACACCAAATCATGGGGCATGTGTGGTGACAGCCAAGGAGGAGAAAAGAAAGGTAGCACAGTGCTGCAAGGGCTGTTTCTGAGGAGATGATGTTAAAACATTGAGCACAGTGAGCGTACTGGTATGCTCACAGGTAACGTCATCTAGTTTCAAGAGTGAGCAGAACTCATGTTTCAGCAGGTAACACCTCTGATTTGCCTGCCTCTGAATTTCAGGACTTCCAACTCATTCACTTGGAGCCCAGCCTCTGGGCTGCCAGATGGGCTGGCATCAGGCCACCACGCTTCTTTCAAGTGCTCCCCTAAGAGGCTCCACTGGCTCAGTTTTCTCAGCTTCTCCACTCTCCACTTACAAGCCAGCACCTATCCAAAGCTTTGATTCCCATTTGCCCTTGGCTACCACAGTGTAGCTATCATTTCTGTTACCTTCATTTGTCACCTACTGAGTTGACAAATCGACTGCTACAACAGCAGGGATAATCCACAACCTCAGCACAGTCCTAAGAAGCATTTAAAAATTAACACGAACTTTCTCTTCTGGGTTAAACAAAAGGCAATGACAACAAACTCTTCTAGTAGCCTTTCTGAAGGATGAAAAACAGCTGCTCCAGAGGAGTTAGATGCAAAGTTTGTTTGATTCATGCACTGTAAACTTGAACAGAGAACAAAACCTGATGTAATATATAAAATAATTCCCTCTACATGCCCCTTCTAGATCTCAATAAGCTTCGTGACTTCCAGCAACTAAAGGGAATAGCGAGGTGTAGACAGGATATGGGAACAAATCATTTAAACGACAGAAACACTGAGTCTCCTGAGTACAGGGGAAAAAAATCACTGCCAAAGTATGGTTTTGGCTGCCATCATCTCCTGCCCTGCCTCAGTGTCTGAATTTATTCAGCACATCTCTGAGGCCAGTGATGACTGAGGAGCTGGGCTCACTGGACATCAGGTGAGCTTCTGGCAGAGTCTGGATATTTACAAGCCCTGAGTGAAGGTTTCCTGCGAACCCAGCACGCGCTGTGTCTGCACCTCGCCTCGCTGGGGCTCCGATGCTCTTAATCTTCACCCCTTCAGAATTTTATGACTAGCAGCCAGTTCTAATAGCTGTAAAGGTTCCCAGACGTGGGCGCACAGACACGACAAAGCTGAGGCGCAAAACATTCAGCAGCGACTCAGAGGGAAGAAAAAAAAAACAGTTCTGACAGTAGAACTAAATGAACCAGCCTGAAAGAGCACAAAGCCGGGCTGCGACGTAGTGCCCCGAGCAGGCTCCCTCTCTAAATTCTCGAGCGTCACATCTCAGACGCAGACGGGCAGCACCCGCCACGTGAATCACATGGGCACGGGGCCGGGGCAGCAGGACGCACGGCGGAGCGCAGGGAGCCAGCAGCTGGCGGCCGGTCCCGGCTGCGCGGCACCAGCGGAGCGCGGAACCGCGAGCCCCGCACGACACGGGACAGAGCCAGCGGGCCCGGCCGCCGGCAGCCCCGGCCATGTTCCACCCCGCCGCCCGCCGCCACCCGGCGCTTCGCAGGTGGGGAAAGCCCCGGCGATGGCGCTCGACTCCCGAGGCGCCGCCCGTGGGAGCGCAGCCACCGCACCCCGAGGGAGGTGTGAGGGCGGGAGGGGAGCGGCGGGGCGGGCAGGGGAGGAGTGAGGCGGAGGGCCGGGCTGCCGGGCGCCGCAGAGCGCCGGGGCCGCGCTCCCGCCGCCCCGACTCCGCCGGAGCCGAGGGTCCCGCCGCCGCCGAGGTCTCGCTATGGCTGGCCGCCCACCGCCCAGGTAGGGCCCCGCTCTCCGCCCCTCCCCGAGCACCGCCGCCGCCTGAGGGGAGTAACGGCCCCGCGCGCGCCGCGCCCCGCTGCGTAACGGCTGCGGGCGGCGCGGCGAGGAGCGGAGCGGAGCTGTGCGCCCGCCGATCCCCGTCGCCTGCCCGGTGAGTAACGGCCGCGGGTGCCGCCCGCTGAGGCGTTCCCGGAGTCCCTTACCCCGCACGGGAGGTGGCGAAGGAGCGGCAGCGCTGTTCCACCGCCGTACCGGGCGGGGGGGGGGCGGAAGAGACGCTCGGTTCCGAGCCGGGCGGCGCCTCTCCCGCGGGCGCGGGCGGCACTGGGCTGCGAGGGGCCGCGGCCGCGCCGGGACCTGCCCGGAGGCGCGCAGCCGCCCTGCCTCCCTGCCGCGCGGATAGCAGAAATTAAAGTGAGAAAACGAGGATTTGGTCCTTTCTTTTCCTATAACAGCCGATTTTCCTGCTCTAGCGGTGAGTTGATCGATGCTTAATAAAATACTTTCGGGATATTGTGCTCCTATGGGCGTACGTCCCCTACTAAATCTGATGCTCTCGGTGATAGAGGACCCTACGGCCGCTGTGCTGCCGCTACCCGAGATCCACCGAACCGCGTTTATAGCACTTACGCAAAACCCATCCGCGGAAAACTTCCTGCAAGAAAGAAATCGATGCTCAAAGAGGAGCAGCCTGCTGGAGATACGCGGTGCAGTTAGGCATTATCTTCTACATTCACGGCTACATTGTGTTGTGATGATAGCTGGCAGGTAAAAGTAGCATAGAAATCGTATCATCTTATACTTTTATCTCCAGCACAGCCTGTAGTATATGCTGCAAATGACTTGGGTTTGTTTGGGTTGTGTGGTGCCCGAAGAGAGAGAGCAAACAATATTAGGAAAAAGTTTGGAGAAAACACCATCTTAAAGAGGAAGGTGGTGAAACAATACAGAGCTGCCTGAATATTCAGCAGGGATTGGTTGCACGCATTTATATGAGTGATAATTGCTTGTATGAGAAATTGCTTTTGCAAGAAGAATAAAAACCTTTAAAGCAACATCTGGAGGAGAGCTAACTTAATTGGTTTTCAAATCAATAGTTATTTACAGACCAAAGCTTAATAATGCTGTTATACTTGAGTCTGAATTGCCTGGCCTAGGAATAGCCCTCACCCTGAACGTTTCAGGATGAAGTTAAGAGAACATAAATATTTTTAACTCATGGCTAATAGTTCTTCTGTGCAACTTCCATACACTGAATACCATGATGATTTTACAAACAATAGTGCTTTTTTGAAAGCCGAAATCAGGGAGACTCAGACTGAAGATCTCTTTGTCCTTAAATGCAATCTGATCTGTCATCCTTTATCCAATACAAAAGAAAAATTGCAAAACAAAACATTGACGCTAGTAATATGGGTAAGAATAAGACATATTGCAAAGAGAAAGATACTGAGTCAGATAGCATGCTGCTTTCTATGCTTGTGGTCTTGCTTTCATTGTTCAACACTCATCTCCTCAGAGCAATACAACCATCTATCTTCTGATCCCATACAACTGTTGCTAAGCTTTTTACCACTGTACAGAGCACCTGGAGAAACCAGACCTACTCTAGACTTCTGCCATCAGCTCTTCACTTTTGCTAGGCCTTTTACCTGGAAAACACACTGTATTTCTGTAGCAAGTCCCAGAGTTAGCTTGCATACCTCTTCCTTACCAAGCCATAATTTTTCCTCCTGCTTCTTAAGTCTGCCTTCTTTACAACTGCAGGCCTCTTCTTCATCCCTTTTATCTCCTGCAGCTGGTATGTTGACAGCTGCTTGTTATTTGTTAATCAAGGTGAACCTCTATTTGCTGAAGTATGTAAGCTTTATACTTTCCATCTATGAAAGTTGATGATTGGAGCAGTGATCATTCATTCAGTCTAGGAAGACTTTGGTGGGAAAAAAAAGCTTGCTGGGAAGCTTTAGGACAGATAATTTCTCTTCATACACCTTTAGCTCACCATATTCCACCTACCTCTTCTGAAATGTTTCAGTTACTTTAATGGAAAACTATAGCAGCTGTCAAGAAGCACAAACAGCAAACGTTGGTGTTTGGGAAGTAGCTGTATAGACCTTACCAAAGGAAAAAAGTCTTCACTACCAAACTGTTATGGAATAAGTATTTTTTCACTTCTTCCCTGCAGAATCCCTTTGGACATTGGTTTGTTTCTGTGACTACTCTGCTGCTGATCTTAATCATGCACATTTAGCTTCCTAATGAAGGGCCTAAGCTCTGCCTTTCTTGCTGAATCACACACTGTGTTCAGTCCTTGAGTCCGGTATAAAGTTGGAGTGTGTATTAATTCCTGCTCTATACCTTCTCTTGCTTTGGCATTCATAGCTGAAGGCAAAACCATACAACTGTATCTGGATGCCTGCAGCTGCTGTGGAGCACAGCAGAGCAAGGTGGATGCCTTTGGGCATTCACAGCTAAATTACTTTCCAGCAGTAGCTCTTGGGGTGAATGCTTACCCTGGGGATCAGATGAACAGCTGCATGGGACTGCACAGAACTGGTAGCTGTCAGTTTTCCTTCAAGCAGCTCAAAGACATTTTTGACATCGCAGTTAAGCACCTGGAACCACAGATTATAACGATTTTTGTTGTTGCTGTTGTGATGAAGCAACAAAACTGCATTAAGCCCTTAAATCTTCCAGCTTGTGCTTTGCTTCTTTAGAACAGCAGGAATTAAAACACTTGGATTATTTACATATAAGCCAGGAACTACTCTGCTTCCGTGCCCTGTATAAACCACTGACTATCTGGAATGCTGTTGCACAGTGGCCTAAGAAGGTGCTATCACTCCAGTTTGGTAAAACTGCAGTTTCTCTGCTCAAGCTTCTGAAACTAATCCTATAGACATACACAATTTTTGGGCAAGCCTATATATCTGAAAACCATATTAGCTGACAAAGAAATATGAGTCTTCAGGCACTTGTCTTTTGGACTGGCACAGACCTCCAACTCATTTTTTTTTTTTTTGTGAAAACTGGAAAGAAAAGGAAGAATAGGAAGTGTTCTTCATCTGAGAATCAGAAACAACAATGCAGCTTAGGAGCAATACTGGACTGAGCAGTAATTCAAAAGATTTAAAATGAATTCCCACAAACCACAGATGAGAAATAGCAGATTTTATACTTTAAACGGTGAAAAGACAAGTCAAAGTATGGCTGCTATTTCTTATACACTCTCCATGTAGTACAGAAAGTTTTGTATCACCAACATAGAACGAAGCATCTTCGGTACTTTGTAGTAATGCCTGGTGTTGCAGACTTAAGCTCACAGAGCACTGAGAATGGCTAAGAAAAGCCTTTCTGATTTTATTGGTCTCTGTTGGAAGCCAAGCACTTTTCACATTTGATCAGTATGCTAGACCTGATCGCAGGTGCAAAGAGAGAAGTTAAAATATTCAAAGCTAAGATCCAAGAGCTGCTGTTGTATCAGAGGTTTCTTACAGTCAGTAGGCGTGTGGCCCTCACTCATTTGCTTGGCAAGTTGCGCAGTAGCGCTGATGTCCCAGACTTCAGCTGACATCTGTTCCTGTAGTTCAGCAAAGCAGCCCAGGTTTTGTATAGGAGAGAGAACAGATTTGTCGGCTTTGTACTAAAAGGGGAAAGGATGCATTTAGGAATAACTGTTAAAAAAAAACTTCGATCTTAAAAGGAGACAAAATTGCAGGCAAAATTATGAAGTTCAACAGCAAAGGAATTAAGCTAGATCTAACAGTTTCTTTGGAAGAATCATTAAGGAGTTTAAAAACAAATAAACAGCAACAAAACCAGAACAGGATATAAACCAACAGGGATCAGTACTGGGAATTAATTTTGAACCACTGCCGGTGATGAGTGAAAAGAAGTAAGGAAGGACCAAGGCACTTGGGGTGGTGGGTGGTGGTTGCTGAGACTGCATAGCTTGGGGAGCCATTCTCCACGTTTCCACCTCTGTGAATAGTGGAAGAAGAAATATATTAAAAATCTTTAAATAAAAGAGGGCAAAAGTAAAAATCCTCTAAACAAGAGTGTAATGACAGAAGTGTTGTTATTACCACAGTAACTGCATGCATTAGAGTGGTAATTAGTGTCACAAGTTTAATATTTGCTTTTATATTTATTTTATATTTATTTTATATATGCTTAATATTTGCTTTTCATTTGCAACTTAACATACGAATTTTCCATATGTTTTGATTGGAGTGGCCAGAAGATGTATCTAATGTGCTCATTTGGGAGATTTGCCACCTTCCTACAGTGTCACCTTGTATTCGCAGTTTCCAATGAGTGGTGCAATTTTTGAAGTGACCTGCTGCATTCTGTTTTCATGTTTTCAATACTTTAATCAGTTCATTAATGTGTCTAACCTACACTGTCAGAGAGACAACAATTCTCAGAGAGACATTTTCATCAGTGAGACCAAAAAGTTTGGGTAAAAGCAGAAGGAGCTGGAAGTGTCCACGTTTTTCAGTCTGTGCATGAGAAATCTGATCTCTTGAGGTGTGGGGCTGTGAGGGAAAGGAAGAAAAAAATGTGCAGAACATATATTAGTGTCAGTTTTATAGCTGTCTGTATTTTGTTCTTGTGCTGTTCATTTTGTGTGTGTTTAGGTTGTGAGTCTTTCCTGTAATGATGATGGCTTACCAGGTTAGCAAGCTTTTGCCATCTTTTTCCTCAGCCCCAGGTTAATTACTTTATTCTTTCTAATTAAATGTCATTTATTAAGCTAAGCCCATAGTAGGAGTGAGTCAGAATTAGGCCAGTGGGAACCTTTATCTGCACTGTGGATAATAAACCCCAGCGCTAAAACCCACTTCAGATCACTACCTGATGCAGCTGTCATTCCTCATCTACTTGAGCATATGAACATCAGAAATTATAGCACTCACTAAAGAGCTGTATTTTAAACCATTAATGGCACCTAAGCAGGGAGAAGTGAGGACAGTAAGTCACATATTGAGAGAACAGAGTGCCTTGGGAGCCAGAGGTGCTGCAGAGCCAGAGCAGGCTGAGAGGAGAGGCTGAGAGCTCAGTCAGGTGAGGGTAGTGGTCTGAGATCACAAGGGTGCTGGCAACAGTCCCTCCAGTTAACAGTATTCTGTGTTAAACATTTATCGAAGCTCGTTCTGGAGTGCTGCAACTGTCTCTCAGAGCCAGTATCTGATAGTGGGGATACAGCTTCAGAATGAAGGATCTGGAACACAAGCAATAAATTTGAACTGAGTGTTCAAACCGCATGTTCTGAACACACACCCAGAGGTGGCAAAGTAGTTTTAGCTTTCGCACAGAAGGGAATTGAGTTAAAATGTTTTATACAGCAGAATAATAGCATTAGTTACCAGCTTACTGAAGTGGCAGCTCCCTTTCTTTCCATGATCAGGACTGGGGCTGCACTCCCCAGGAGCTGGTCCATTCCCCTACCTATGTGCCTGCCCAACGCCTGCAGGAGCAATGGCATCAAAACTCCCCACACGTATGGGGACCTTAGTATCAGGAACTTAGGGGTGGAATTTTTTAACCTCCTCTTTATCAGTGCATTAAGTAATTCTTCAAATTACATGTACAGTACGCTTGCCCTTCTCCCAGCTTCAGACAGGAAAAATGCAGAGTGGATGTTGTTTTTCTCTTTACAAATAGTGCAAATTCGGTACACACAGATTAATATTATGATTGCTGGTATTTCTTTGGTGCCGTGTATAAATTTTAAACCATCTTTTTTAGGATTTTGCATAGTCCTGTCAACCTTGGAATATTTTCATTAATCTCTTTAGTTTCCCTCATTAATTTCTTCACTTCAAGACTTGACTGATTATTAATATCTGGCTGCTGCCAATGCTGATGACACGTAATGAATAGTCAGCACTTTTTATCAAAGCTATGTTTTCTCTTGCTTTTGGCATTGAAATTTATTGTATTCCTAATAAATTCTGATTGACTTCTACCAAAGAAAAATGCCTTTCTAGATCTCAATTAAATTTAATCTATTGCTAACAGAAAATATTTAAAAAAATCGAACACAGAACCTGATGCTGCAGTGAGTATTTCCCAGTTAGTGAAACACAGAACTGGTCATCAAGTCCTGTATAACTCTAACCAATTCATCTTAAAGCAGGGTTCTGCGCTCTGTGCTCTGTCTCTGAGCTGTCTGCTTGCACCAGCAATTACCACCTTGCAAGTATTACAGGGGTCATTCATTACTGCGAGAGGTTCTGGTTTAGTATGTGAATTGCTGACAAACTGGAATTCACTAAAAAAAGCATCTTTGTGTTACACTTAAAAGCTCTTAAAAATAAAGCTGCACAGAATTTAGGATTCCTAGAATTGGAAAACTGTTTACTGCTTTCCCAAAAACTCCTTAGCCAACCATGTGGTGGATATTGTATAGAATTTGTTGCTTTATAACAACTGAGTAGCCAGTTAAATTTTTAGGTTTTTGTTTTTTCTTCTTTCTTCAGTGAGGTTAATTTTGTTAATGAAGTAGCAGTGCAGTATATATGGCTTATCCAGAAAGCTTGAGAGTAGCATTTCAGCCAAATGACAGAACAGCTGTAGAAGGAAATGCATTCAGCAGCCCAAGGAGGTTGCTCAATATTGCTTTGAGCAGTAATCCTAAGTCACTTGCTCTCATACACAGCTTGCTCCAAAAGTAATGCCTCCTATTTATTTCCATGGAAACTGCAACAGATACGAGGAGCACAATAGCGCTATTTGATAGAGCAAATTCTCAGCTACAAAACACTATTTTTGAACATAGTCACCATCGTTAACTAAGCATTTTCACCAGCAATGAATGTGAGCCTGCATACTGCACTCATAAAAATCTGCACCAATGGAGGTTACCCACTGCTACTGCTGTAACCACTGATGGAATGTACCACCTGCCGCCTCACTGCGCTCACATCCACTGTTTGGTCTCCAAAAATATTCAGCAGAATGTCAGTGGGTGAAACTTTTTCTGCATGGAGGAATTCAGTTCCATACCTTTGCTTCATACTCACTTCCATGTCAGACGCCATTCTGTCAGGCTGCCCCTCTGCTGCCATCTGTCACACAGCAACAAAATACAACAATAATGGCAGGAAGGTTCAACCTCTGCTGCCATCATGGGCCAACATAATAAAACAGTAGGAATTACTTTTGGAGCAGCCCTTGTAGTTTTTCTACAGTGAGTGTACAGGACTTGCACTTGCTTTCAGCGAGGAAAAACTTAAGGGGGTCTCATGTAATCTCTGTGAGATTGCATACTTACAAATGTGCCTCAGCAGTGGAGCTGTGACTTCCCACAGTTTCAAAGGAAAAAATAAATAAGTGCTGTCTTAGTTTATGGAACTGTGTTTAAATGAGATTCGTATCCTGTTTCCCTAGATTCATTTAAAGTTATCTATGCAATTTCAGTTTGAAAAGGGAAGATATCAAATCAGCAGCATAACAGTTGGACAAAACACTGATTGTTATTCTATATTGCAGAGCAATATCTTCTCTCAGAGAAGGACATGTGTTATCACTGCAGACATCCAGTAAAAATGGACAGCTCATTTATTTATAAAAGGAAAATACTTGCATGCTGTGATGTTGAAATGAAAAACCCATTGTCCTCACATTAATTCTGGAATGAGACCCTCCCCTCAACTAGAGGGGAACAAAATAGAAGTAATAGCATGGCTATTGAGTGGTTTAGTTAAATGCTCACATGATCTTGGCTGCACATTGTACCTGCCAATAAATTTAATCCTGTGTCTAATGTATGCCATACAGTCAGTGAAATCCACAGTGAACAGCCACATCATCTGAACTGTCTCAGTGATTTTCAGGATATAATTTAAAAGTTGGTGTAGTTACCAAGTGCAAAGTCTTGATGCTTTTTGAAGTGCAGCCATATTTCTAAGATGGTGGAAATCAATACTTTATGTTACAGAACAGACATCTGAGTATTACAGAGATACGTCTTCGGGGACTGCAATCAGTAGCAGATTTTTATTTCATACAAGTAAAATTAATTCATAAGCAAACGTGTGTTCGCTGAGTGCAACAGATGATTTTCTTAGTCAGAAGGCATGTCTTTGAGCATGTCATACGTAGAAAAATAACTGAATAACTACTGAAAGAAAAAAAGAAACAGAGGCAGAGCATAAGCCAATAATACATTTAGCAATCCAAGTCCAATTTACAGGAAAAAAAGAGAAAAGACCAGGTTTACTTTGGATACCTGGCCTGTATATTTTACTATATCCTTTTCCAGGTGAACTGATTATGGTGACACCCCCCACACACAAATGAAACAGTAGTTATTTTTAAAAGCTGGATTTATTTGCATACCTCCTTTTTTGTTCCTTTTAATAAAAAGGAAAAAGGGTGCAGTGGTGAAAGCAGTTAAATCTAAACGCACCCAAAGACACCTATCAAGAGTCCTCATCTGCTCTTAGTGAAGCTCATAGGAAGAGCATGGCTGGTGCTGGGCTCTGCTGAAGTAGCAGCGCACTTCTGCCCAGAAACACCTTCAGTTTAATTTGTATTGTGAGTTGCAATCATCCAGCACTTTAGAGTGCATTACATAATGCAAGAATTTTCCCATTATCATATATATATATATATATATTTTTTTTTAAGAAGCCTGGACGAAATAACAATCGTGATGCAGACACACTCATCATGTGTGACTCAACTATTTGGTCAGCTTCACTAAAGATCATTCCTTAGACTGTGGTGCAAGTGAACTTGTCTGTATCTAAATTACCATCACTGTGATAGGACAGAAACTGCTCTCCTATCTTCAAGTACTAACATAAAAAAGAGCAAGTAGTATCAAAGAGAAATGTCTTCTCTCAAATTCTCTGCAACCAAATCTCTTGATTTCTTAGCAGATAACTGAAAACTCATGCCTACCCATAATCTGGTCTATATTCATGCCTTACGTGTAAATGCAAGAATATTCACTTAGCAGATTCTCACTTAATGACACTGCAGGTAATGATAAGTCTGTCTGAGAGCCCATCCTGATCTCAGTCAGCAGAGTAGATAGCCCTGCCGAGCCCTGGGCATCCCAAGAACAAGCCAAAGGTTTCAGGCCCAGTTATCACAACAATTTCATAGTTATTCTGAAATTCATTGTAAAGTAATGACTAAAGAAGCTTTGAATTTTATACACATTGTACCACAGTGAAAAAGAAATAGATAAATTAAAATTCATATCTCAGTGATCTGATTCATTGTTAGACTCTCAGAGATAATGTCCTGTGTTCCCTATATAGTTAGAAAGGCATAGGGCATAGAAAGAAGGAGGATTTATCTGGTAAGAAAACCCCACAACACTGAACAATCATGCTTTCTTGGACAGAGACGTTACACTTTCTTTATGCTAGTGTAAGCTACAAAAAAATCGAGAACGCTGTCTTTATGTCTGCCATTCAATCCCACTAAACACAGTATTGTCCATGGGAAAAAAAAATAGAGCAAAGGCAATGTTTGTAAGATCTTGATAGAGTTATATAAAAGCATGTTTTGTATTATTAGAAGCCAAGATAATTAGGATGGCAGCTCCATTGTATTTAATACACTGATAATGTTAGTGTGATTAAAAAAGAATCACACTTGTCAAGCATTTATTTTGAGACCTCATTTTCTGTAATTTTTCAGAAATTGCTGTTGGTTGACATATTAACCTGGCATCAAAACTGAGAAGATTTGTGTTCCGTTGGATATTGGTAGGAAATCAGAATTGTTCAGGAATGTTTCAGACATGTAAATTATGTAAAAATATGTTGTTTTGAATAAGCAATAACAGAATGTATTCTTCTGTGTTAAAATAACTTCAGAATGTACCCTGACGTTTTAAGTAGGTAGCTTATGAATACAGCTGCAGGTGGTCATAGAAACAATACCGGATTGAAGAGAATAAGAATTTTCTGAGACCACTGGAGATGAAGGCGCTTATTTTTAGACAGCTGTTTTACTGTTTGGGAGCCATTAGTTAAAGTAAAAACATATTGCTTTTATGAACACCATTATAGCCTTAGACAATGTTTTGAAAGATGTAGCTGAAATCAAGCTGCCTTTTTCTGTTGTTTTTGCAATAGCTGTATCTGGATATATTGGGTTCAGTCTTTATGTTTCTGAAATCATCTTGATCAGCACTGCCCACTTCAGTTAGGTGCATACAAACAAAACAGGTTGAAGCATCTTTCCTTTAATGAGATTTCTTATCTCTCCTGCAGTCAAACTCTCAGCTGTGCCTCAGTTTCCCACCTAATGGCACTCCAGTGCTGGGTATGGTCTCCTCGATTCTAGGTTAGAAAAGCAGTCACTGGTGATATTTCAGCCTTTGTGAATTTAAGGATTTGCTCCCTAATCTTCCCTGTTTCAGACAGTCTTTTTCCTCATCAGATCTTGTCTAATTGTTCTCTTCTAAAAGTCCTCCAAATTAGGAACTCTCCAAAAAAGATGGCTACCAAAACTGCATCCTATATGTCATTCTAAGTGTTTTTCTTCATTTAACTCATGCACTCTCACACGAAGAGATCTCGCTGTTCCTCTTGTACTTTTTATGAAGCTTCTTCTAACCAAGAGCCATGCCTGTCTTTTCTAGAAAGTTACCCTAGCAAGTAGTCATTCTTCTGCAAGCATAACAAAGGTCCACCAGGAATTGCCTTTTTTTTTTTTTTCCCCTACAGTCAGGTAAGGGAGAAAGGCAGGATGCTTACCAGCTCTCTGTGAAGTTCCTATGGATTGGCTCTCTGTCAGAAAACTGCTGAAAGAGTAGCAAGACTATCACAAAAATTAAAAATAAAAAAGCACTTACCTGCCATTCAGCTCCTGATTGTCAGCTCTTTAATCTGCACCTTGCTTAACTTTAGTGTGATGAAGAATGTGAAGTAGTGGATAAAATGTTGCTATTTTTCCTTAAATAATTCGATCAGTAAATAAAGAAAGGGAAGAATATTTCTCACTAAATTGTGCAACTTTTTCACGTTTATTTTTCCATAAAACTTTTCTTTTGTAATATTTTTAAAACATGTTTTATAAGAAGTCCAGGCATTGCTAATGCTTACAGAGGCTCCGAGATTTGTTTGTTTTTTTATTACTATTAGGAACAGAAAAAAAGGGCAATCAGGGCTGTGTAAACATGGAAGATAAAGACTTTTTTTATTGTGTGGTGTACAGTAACATGGGCAGTTTTTTCTCTGTTCTTTTCATTAACACATAGCAAAAGACCTGCATTTTTTTTTTCAGTGATAAAAATGCACTGATAAAAATGGAATGTAAATCAAGAGTACCCAATGGACATGACCAAATGAGCAATCTGAATATAAAGACTCAATGTTCTACTCTTTTTTTAGTGCACCAGTTTTACTAGCAACCTGGTTACATATCGGACACTCGTGTCTGATACTGAAGTGTCACTTTTTTAAGATCCCAGTGGAGTCAGTAGCAGCCAGTGGAGACCAAAACAAGTCTATGAATGCATTGCAAGATCAGGCCCTGGTATTGCCAGTGATTATATTCTGCACATGGGTTCCAAATCCATAAAAAAAATCAGAAAGACATTTGTTTGAGGTATTTATAGAGCATCTGTTTGACTAACCATCTGTGCTCTGATTGAAGTATACACATGGTCCAGACTGAATCAAAACCAATTCTGTGGATTAAAATAGTAACTTTGACAGTGCTACATCTAAAGACTTTACTGCTAGTGACTCTTGACCTATTTACATGTAAAGGTAATTTTTAAAACTGTAAAATCTGGAAGGTAGCATAAGGAAGAGCGTGACTAGTGTGCCTACTTCAGAAGGCTTTGGGCTTTGAAGTGAAGAGATGCTGCTTGAATGCTGCAAGCCTTTCCAAAAAGCTATTTGCTTAGGGCCTGGATTAAGCTAGCTGCCTCCCTGTTTTTTAGTTGCTTTTGGGTGTCTTTGTGAATGCAAAATCAAGAATATGCTGAAGAATTTAGCCCAGCTCTCGCTTGTGTCATAGTTTATTGAATTTGCTCCTTAGAAATAATTATTGAGCAGCAGAGTTTTTTTAAGCAGGTTATGCTTGTTCAAGATAGTACAAAATTGAAGTTTCTGATATTATTTCACAAGATTATTTTTCTCCAGTGATAACATGGGGAATTCTTTAATTTACCTTTTCTTTGTGATGTAGCACCATCTGCCACATCTGCAGAAAAGGTAATTATTTTTAGAAGCATCTGTGGGGTGTTTTTTTTATTAAGTATTGAGTCATCGAGGTCAGTATTCTTGAATTATTCAATGTAGGAAAATAGAAGCATTTGTTTTGCATTTTGGTCAATAACAAAGGATGATTTTTTATTACTGTTGGTGCCATAAATCTCATAGCAATTTGCTGCGGGCTTCCGATTTCCAAGAAATTTGTTTGCATCCTTAGTGAGAGCATTTAGCTTTGTGGGAAAAAGAATCAATCACAATTCTGATACCGATCAAACAGCATCTGGTGGCAAATAAGGGACTCTGGAAACTCTTCTATTAATGGAAATATTATACTGAAAATTGCATACTTCTCAACACTGAGCCATTGGTCCAGGTTCCCGGTTTCAGATTGGAAATTGTAAATTAGGATCTCTGCCACCAAAGGAGAAATCATTCTCTCACAGGATACAGAACATTTTAGTAGATATTACAGGTTGCACCCTCTACTAAACACTGTACTGACTGAAGTCCTTTTGACAGATTCCTTATTATGTCTGTGACCTTCCACAATAGCTCTACATCTGATGAGGACATCTAAGTCAGATGAGCATTCTCCGTTAAGTCTAGCAGAGGTGAGAATTCACACCTGAAGCCTTCAATAGCTTGCTTTATCTTGTAGTGAAAAGGTGCTTACCTATGCCAGATGCCTTGGAAGACTTGTGCTTCCGAACTCCTGGTGTGCTGAAGTAATGAGTATAGTGTGTGAATGCAGAGTTATCGTTTGATGATGATCTGACAACATCTCTGCAGCAGTTTCGTTCAGCTTTCTGCTGTTGAGAAACTAATGAGAGCAGGCAACTTCTCAAAGAGAGAATAGTTTTCCTTTGGGGAGCTGATGAAAATTGGGTTTATTGTACTTTACTACAGACTGGGTGGTCTGAAGAGAATCTCTTAAGAATTAAATCACGTGCATATTGAAAACTAAAGCTTAGAAAGGAGCCTATTGGATAAGAAAAAGAAACTTTGATCAAATTGATTGACTGTTGAAATAATTAAAAAAGAGATGTTGAAAAGCCAAACCTGAGTTCTGTGTTGAATGAAAGACCCATGACTCAATCCAGTATGCTGGAATTGCTTGGGTTATGCAAGATGTAAGTGTATGACACTGGATGGCCAAACTGAAGGAACTCAGCTATATGCTCTTTTACATCAATTAGTTTGTACTGCTGCATATTTCCTTCACACGATACCTAGAAGGTGTTCATTTAACTTTCAACAGAGGCCGATGAGTGTGTGTAGTCTAAGACTACTCCCAAATAAAACTCATAACTTCGCATTTCTCTGTTAAAATTATTTCAGTCTGTGAACCCTGACTGTGTGAACAGCTTTGCAAACAGAGCCCGGAATTCACAGCACCAGCACAACCTTAGATTTGAACTGCAGTGCAGCACAAGAATAAAGATTTATCTCTGCAGTTACAGCGCAGGAAAGTTGAACCTTTAGAAAAAAAAAAAAAAAAAAAAAGCAGCTATGAAAGTGCTACAGTTACTCCTGACTGTGATGTCCCTTGTCCTGGGATACAGAGTTGCTGGTTCTATCTGCTCTCTGATCAGTCGGTTGGGCATGAAATATATTTCTGAGGACTGGGATAGCTGACGAGAATTTGGGTTTACCAGATTTCAGTAATTTCAAAGGCTGTCACTCTTTCCTGTCAGATCTTAAGTTTGAGATGAAGCCTCATCTAGAACAGGTAATGGCATTCTACATTTATTTTACTCATCACATACCTTTAATAAACATGGTCATATTTGCAAATGAAAAGTGGTATTTTGGATAGGACACAGATTTTAAGATGCTAGAGATATGCTTGCTTTCCACATGATTGGGAAGCCTGCTTTACTGCTGTATGGAAGATGTGATGCATTAGAGCATGATCTGGAGACAGCACAATTTGTCAGTACTCCAGAACATGACTCCTTAACGATTTTCCAGCTGTGCTTTAATGCACTATTCTATCTGTACTATTTAATTGAGGTCCAAAAGGGCTCTCAGTTAGTGGCTACACTGCCATCTTTTTTGCTTTTAGACTCAGTGACACTTTTGGCATTGTGAGTTCAGATACCTGTACACAGCATGATAGAAAGCCAGCACTCATTGTCAGCATGCCAAGTCCCTGCAGGGCAAAGTAGTAGCAGAACCACTCAGTCTTTCTCTCATTGAAGAGCATGAGAAAACAATGAGCCTTGTTCTCCAACCTGCAGGTCAGACTTGATTTGTAATTTACTATTAGATTGTATGGGGGATGCATCTTATAAAAAGAGGCAGTGACAGCTTCTGCTGGGAGTACTGGGCAGAGTACAAAGACTGCAGCTATTCTGACTGCCGAGTTGTGAAGGAGGGTGCTTCACGTATGCAGTATTTGACCCTTGAATATCAAGTTCTTAGTTTTGATTAAGATATAAAACCATAATGACTTTGTATGTTTAATGTCCCTCATTCTTCTAATGGAGGGTAGGGCTTATGAAATGCTAGTTTGGTTTTTCAAATGCTGGATAAATTATCTACATAGTCTGAGCAATGGAGAAATATCCTGTAAACAGCCAGGACTCCCACTTCTAGATGTTAGGACACTGGTGTCTCAGAGTGTGTTATGGGATAATGCACTTTTCAAATAAAGTCAGTTAACATTCTGATCTCATTTATACACATGTATTCCATCCTCCCATGCAATTCATGAATCTTCCTATTAATTAGCAATTTGTAAGTACTAATTTGTGTATTTTTCATTCACAGTCCTAATTCCAGAACACTTTTTATTTTTGCTTGTCGATGTTTGTAATAACCTGGAATAACTATGGAATAGCACTTCATATATTGCCCATATATATATATATTCCCTTGTTGACAAGGGAAATTACTTAGGGAGTATGAAGATCCATATCTGGTCCTACGTTTGTGGATCTTTGAGAGAAAGGTAGCCTTGTTGATGTTTGCCTGTGGACTTGGGTAAAAAGCTGCATGTAGCCTCCTAACTCACTGCCTTAAGCTTCAGCAAAGATGACTTAGGAAAATTTGTTTTAGATTTTATTTGAGCAAACTAGGTAATTGCACATGGTCTGTTATCCTGTCAGTACTGATGAGAGATTATTAGGTAAGCCTTGGTAACCCGGTTGCCTGTTAGGGTCTGTCTGCAAGTGTTCTGTATCCTCTCATAGATAGTCAGAAGTAAATTCAAAGCACTGTAGAGGCTCAGTTTGGAAAGCAGAACTTGATGGTGTTGAATACCCTTTTCCTAGTAAATTCTGGGAGGAAGAGACTTTTAGCACTGTGAGATCTTTAATGGCCATCATGTTACATCTGGAGAGAGAAATTCTACTGAGGTTGTGGCAATTCCGTTATTGTATAGAGGGAGATCTTGCACGATTGGCCAGATCTATTCCAAAAGTAAAGTGTGAGGGGTGGTACCAGTTGTGAATGCAAATAATTTGGCTGCGAGAGCTTATTGTTACGGTTATGTCTATCACTTCAAGACAGTCCCAAGGTAAACAGGGGTGTGCTGTGTACGGCTGACTCACAAAACAGACTATATGCATGACTTACCTTTGCTCTGTACCTACCATATAGCAAACGATTCACCCTGGATTACATAATTCAACCACTTTTATTGTGTTTTCTTACATATTAATCCCTACCCGTTACTTCTTCGATCCAGGCAGGTAAAACTGAGGATAAACTGCAGCCAATGCTTCTTTTTAGGATGTCTACCAAGCTGAATTAATGTAGCCAGTGTTCTATATGCTGTTTCAAGCTGCTTGTTTATGAAAATAAGTTAGTGCCATGTTTCACAGTACCATTCAAGACGGACAAATGTAATTAAAGGCAGCTATGTGTCGTCCTCTAGTCTTCAAAAGGCATTCATCATATTCATATAATGTACTTCCAAAAGTAAAAATTAAGGTCATAAATGGAATTTTAATGTCACTAATGAGGCTATAGGAAACTTCTTGTAAACTAGTTACTTCTCTTTAATTAATTTTTTTTTTGTATAATTTGAGTTATGTATGTAACTGAGTCACTGAAAAGATTTTTAGAGGTTTCTTTTGTATGTTTTTTGTTCTTCAGCAACTTTGAATCTCCACTGATGCAAGAAGTCCCAGAGCACCAAGGCAACAGCACAGATAGTTCAGGAAGCAGTTTGGGAAGCACTGTCACAGCATGTAAAAAGGTAACTTCCAAGTTTATTTTATTTTCAAAAGCATATATATCCTGGGTTACAGCTTTGCTTTCTAGCATTTACTTTTATTGAGGAACACAACATTTAACTGATGCCTAAAGAGGAAGAGGATTGATACAGAAAAATGAATTCTGGACGCTGTAGTGGTATATTGCAGTTTTGTGTGCATGGTCTATACTTGTCTGGCTACAAAATATATGTGTGTGGGAGGTACATTTCCCTTAAGTATTTCTCATTTTTCTCGTTTTCTGGCAAAGTATAAAAATCATAAAGAGCACAAATAAATTCAGGACTGCTCTGTGATAGCTTGCAAGTTTCAGGGACCCAGCCTGAGGGTCCAGAGCTTAGCTTCCCTGAGGTCAGTGTGATACAGGGTCCTTCACGTAATAGAGCTTTTCTGCCTTCCCTAATATCTTAGTAGAGGATTTCAGCAACCAAGGAAGTAGTACAGATTTGACTGCTGCTGCTTTTATTGCCTCAAAATGGTTTTATATGAGTTATTTGCTTTAGAGCATGGGGGAGGAAAGGAAGCAGTGCCTGTATGTATTTAGGATTAGTCAGGTATGACTGACAGTAGTTTATTAACGTAGGTAGTACAGCTGACAATACACGAGGGAAGTCTCTGGATGCCTTCATCCACTCTCAGGGTCAGATTGTGGCAGAGCAGTCCAAGGGAAGGCCATTCCCTAATTGCAGAGAACAGGCCATCTTTCATCTCTCAGTTAGCAGTAACCATCTGAGCTCGACTATTTCCCATAGGCATTATTCTAGAGCTGGTAAGAAAGCATCTGTTTACCTCAAAATATTATAAAACTTCTCAGTTCATTTAGTTTTCCCATAATTCTATTTTTTTTCTTCCTTCACTACTAACTGTAATGCTTTTGTGTTTTTTGTTTTCCAAAATAAATAGATAAACATGATGAAGATAAAGATTTATTTTCCTTATTCTTTCCTTTCCTTCTGAAAACCACACTGTGACTCTGGGGGTTGAGTGTTGGCTGTCTACTGAAGTTTCAATAAATGTAAAATCATTGAAATAAAAAAACCTCAATAGACTAATTTGTATGCTGGAATTGTGCATCTCTTACTCATGCCAGCAAGGCAAAAGACAAAACAGTAGTACTTTATTTGTTCAAAAAGTTTGCTTATTTTCAAAAAAACATACGATTTTTTAAAAATGCTGCTGACTGTAATTGGAATCTGTAGAAATGAGCATAAAATTCATAATGTTGCTGAACATCCTTCATTTCTTCAATCTGAGTTGGCTATTTTATGTAAGACTGAAGGACAGTGGCACAGCACTAAAAAGTGTCACCACTGTGTTTATGAATGTTCCCAGCATGGTCACCTTCAGAAGCATCGCTTCTACAGACCTACCTTTAGCTTTTGATTTAGAGCTGCTTCTTCTGTCTGATCCCTTACATTTGAATTTTTCACTGCAATACGAGTCCATTTTATGATGTTAGACACACTAGAAGAAGTGATTCACCTCTGCCAGCCCTTCTGGCAAACAGCAGGATAGTTTGGGCTTCTTTGCAGCTTTGTCACAGTTTGTGTTGCTGTTCTTTTTGTGTGTGCGTGTGTGAGAGAGAGAGGAAAAGGATGCAGAATAATTGAAGTAAGCTATTATCTTTTCTTTTATCCTACATTAGTTACAGTAGTTTTTGAAGTCAGTTATGTAATTGGTGTTGGAGTGAAACTGTGAGTTCCTGCTGCAAGGGAACAGTTTAAATGGTTCACTTGCAGGTTTGAGTATTTTCACTTGGTATGAACGAGAATAGCTTCTGTCAGGAACCATATGAGATGTGGTCTTTTACCACAAAGACCAATCTGAACAAATGCAGAAGATGTGCCTTGTGATAGTTCATCTTATTCTGTATGTCCCACTTCCATATCTTTTTTGATGAGTAGTAATTAACCAAAGCAATTAAGATGATCAGCCATGAAGACGCAGATGTTTCATTTGTGGAGCAGAGCTTATTTAATGTTATCACAGTTAGAGATATTTAGTGTATTTTAATGTCTTATGATCTAAATTAGGGAGCAGGAAGCTGTTACGCTAAACTTGTATCCAGTATTTTCCTCTGGGAAAGAGTGACTTTTCTAATCTACACACTGCTAGAGGCTGATTTTAGTTCATTGATTCACAACACAGTGAGTAATGCTGACGGCTTAGTCTCTAGATGAGAGTGGAGAACTTTTTTTTAGAACCATGAATTACTGCTGATTCCACATTTTGTGCATGATGCAAATTCATCCTGAATTATTTTCTGAGTACAGTGATCCTGCTCTGAACCAGACATACAGCAGCGTAGTGCGTGCAGCTGTTAAGCGTAAGTGTGGTCAGTGAATAAAGTTCTGCTTTCACTTGTACCACTGGAAATCAGAAGCAACCTCATTGAATTCAGCAAATCCTATGTACGCCAGTTTGAATTAGCCTGGAACTTGTCTCAGCGAGGTGACAGTGAAGAAAACTGCAAGATGCGAGGAGAAAATTTTCTTCAGTGATGCTGTTTGTATTCACAGAATCACAGAATCACAGAATCACCCGGGTTGGAAGGGACCTCAAGGATCATGTAGTTCCAACCCCCCTGCCTAGCAGAGCCACCAAACGTACACATTCAGATCAGGTTGCCCAGGACCCCGTCCAACCTGGCCTTGAACACGTCCAAGGATGGGGCATCCACTACCTCCCTGGGCAGCCCGTTCCAGGGCCTAACCACTCTCCTTGTAAAGAACTTCCCCCTAACCTAAATCTTCCCTCCTTCAACTTGGATCCATTTCCCCTAGTCCTGCTGCTGTCAGCCCTTTTGAAGAGTTTACTCCCCTCCTGGGTGTAGATTCCCTTCAGGTATTGATAGGCTGCAATGAGGTCACCCCGCAGCCTTCTCTTCTCCAGGCTGAACAAGCCCAACTCCCTCAGCCTGTCCTCATAGGGGAGGTGCTCCAGCCCCCTGCTCATCTTAGTCGCCCTCCTCCGGACCCTTTCCAAAATCTCTATGTCAATGTATGTATCTCTATGTATTAGAAGTGCAGGCTGTATAAAAGAAAGATGGTGAACGACCACTGGAGTAGTACAAGTTCAGGTTTCTTATCTTTGTTACAGAGCTGCTCAGTATAGTTTGAAAAGGATCTAATTGCCAAAATGGCCATCAGAAAGTATGGGAACAGTTATATCTCTGAGGGATAACTGCTCACACTGAATTTCATTAGTTACCCAAGAGATTAGGCAAGCTCACTCAAGCTTATACACAGTTGACCATTGCACTCATACATTATTGTAGTATGAGGACTTCAGTGTATTTCTTAAAAGCGTGAATATTCATGCAAGTTTGAGCACATCTGCATACTCCCATTTCACATAAACACAGTTAATAAGTAGAATTATCATGCAGTAGTCAGATTTTAGAAATATTAAATTCATTTTGCCTATACTTGTTTGTCTTTGACCATGATAATATTGCTGTCTGCTGCCAAAGAAGCATGCCCAGAAGTTCACAAGGATTCAGTTTATAGACTTACTGCATTACAGGAATGCATAAACTTACAGTGATCTGCATTGTGGAATGGCCCAAATTATCCTTCCTCAATAGAAATGTTAGTGGGAAAGTTCTGAGAAATAACATATCTGTAATGATCGTAATGCAGAAACTTGTATTTCATAAGATAGAGCTTAAACTCATCCAAAATCTCATCCCGCACTGCTTAGTCAAATGTCACCTTCTGTCCTCAGAACAACATTCAGATATGTGTAAAATCAGAGCAAGAAGTCCCCATCCATGTGCTTCTGCATGCCTCCCTTTCTCACAGTGCTGTCTTTTCTGAGAAACTTCCAGAGGCATTCCAGATGACTTTGGGCCTACTTACATTTGTTAGATTGCTGACCTCCTCCACAACCCGTTGCATGGTCTGGAGTTTATCCTATTTTGCTTTTCTCACCTATCCTTCAAATTCTAATTGCTGAAAATGGTCTGCTCAGACCTCCAGTAGTAAAAATGCCATTGTGGTCTTCTTCACATTTCTGACTGCATTTTCAAGTCTGTGTACAGCACTGCCCACATGAAAGCAGAATATAGGCTAGGGAGAACACCATTCTGCTAATGCTGCTCATCTCTTCAAGGTTACTAAAAATCACATAATGCCATAGCTTCCATGTAACAATCTCTACCCTTGCCTTAAAGTATATTATGAAAAGTTGCATACAAAAATTAAACGCATTGAAAAGCCTTGAAATTAATAAATAACCCTGCAGTGACCCTCAAGCTTGATAGCAGTGACCTGACCTGAAACATTTGTTCCTGAGAGCTATTGCTTCTGATAGTGCATTACCAGTATTTGCTTCCTGAATGGAAGATAGATGTGCCAATGGTGATTTAACATCCACGGGAAGAAAAGCAGGTGAAATTTGGAATGCCTATCTCATTTCATGAATTAATCACCTACAGTATGCATCTGTTATAATCTAGCAGTTCTGAAGAGAAATATTGGTTGAGCACACCAAGTACTTTGAGAAAAAGGAGTAGCAAGTTTTTCGGAAGCTTGTTTCTGTGTGATAATTTCTGCCTATTCCAATTTCTCAGAAACTGTTTGAGATTTGGGAAAGAAAGATCAGAAGCTGTTAAGACTAAAGACAAATTCACTAAGATTTTTTAAGGAAATAAGACAAAATTTGTTACTGAGAAAGCTATTTCAGTTAAAGAGGACTATTTCCTATGTACTCAAATCATCTCTAAGAGGATATTCGAACTTCAGTCCTTGAGCTTGAGAAGATCTATGATCAGATGAAATCTGAGATCAGATATATATGTGTATGTAGGTACATGTATATGATGGAATTCTTTTTCTTCGTAAGATTTCTGAACATGGCACTTTTTGAAAAAAATACTTGATGCAATATTTTACCAACCAGTTTATAATGTTTCAGTAGCGTTTCTTTATTAAAAAAAAAGTTTACAGTTTATAAAGCTAGAAGGAAATTGTTTCTCTGCTATATGATATATGCTGTTTTTCCCATCTAGACTCAGAATTAGTTATGGTGGCATGAATCTATTCATACTAAGATAGTATGCTATGAAATGTATTGAGTTCAGAGTCACTGAACTATTAAACAAGATCAGCCAGCAGTCCCCAGGAAGAAACTGGTGTAGATGGGAAGCTGTCACAAGTCTTTCTCAGAACGAAGTCTGTGGACACTGTAGTTTTTCCATATTTTGTCAACCCTAAATTTGTTTTCAGAAGAAATCCTATAGCAGGGCTAGATTTTGCATCCTACCCTTTTGCAAAAAAAACCAAAAAATAACCATAAAGGTGCAAAATCTTTGTAGAGGGCACTGAAGGAAGGTGCTGAAGCAAGGCCAGGTGTATGGGTTCCAGTGTTCCTTGTCATCCATCCCACAGGGAGTGCAGTATTAACTATATGACTTTCTGACAAGAAATTAAAAATTAGAGTGGGTGTTGGTCTCTGTGTGGTAATAAGCTTACTTCTGGATTGCTCCTGAGTATTAGAAAATTGTATTAGCTGGCCAGATCAGCTTTCCACACTCATTCATCTTCCCTGAGAAATGAAGAGGCCTGACAAGTTCTTCTCACTTCATAAGGAATTGATCTAGGCTTAGAAAGTAAGTGTTCCTGAAGTAGGACAGAAATGTCAATGCAAATTATGCAGTAAGATAGTGAAAAATACTGTAGATAGATTTTTTTTTCCAGGTAGGACAAGAAAGGTATATTTTGAAATATTATTAAAGTCTAAACGCTATAGTACAGCCTTTTTCCACAGTTGCCAGAAGTACAGAGAAAATATACATCCATTTCACAGACATGCTTCTTAACATTTTTGCCAGGTATTACAAGCCCTAGAAATTGTTCTATGAGTATCGTTGCTGTTGCTGCTATTATTTCCTGATAATAAGAATTTCAAAATAATACGAGTTCCTCTTTTTCATGGAAGAATTGTGAAGGATGAAAAAAAACATACCAAATAGTCAGCCTGTGGATTAATTTATCCAGACAGACCCATTCTCCTTTGCTTCAGAATGTCCCATTACTTGAAATATATGCCTAAACTGAATTTAGAGAAGAGATGCATCAGCTGGGCTGATAGGCTTTTTGTACAGTCAGAAAGCACAGCCCCTCCAGGAGGTCAGCATACATTTCTGTTGGCTAAGAAGATTTCTCAAGTTGTCCGTGTGAATAACTCCCCTTCCCACGCTTCACCATCCTCAACTATTTGTCCTTTGTACTCTATTAAACAAAATTGAATGCATGGAAAGAAACAGCTTTTCAGTTTTAACACAGTCTTGTCAGCCTAGAAATTCAACCCCTAGACCATCTGTGCCTCTCAGTCCCACTTTCATCCCTGATGGAAATTAGGATAAACTGGTCTAGCCTTCACTCTCTCAAAGAAAGGGCAAACAGGAACTAGTGATTCTCAGTGTTGTCATTGGTCTCTTTTGCTTGTCATGGATCTTTCTATAGTGACTCTATAAATGTAATAAAGTACAAGCCTGACTGTTTAATGATATGTCTCTTTAGTCCCAACAAATTGTACAGTCAGACTCTGGCTGTGTTGTTGCTGCACAGTTCCTGGATAGTCTGGGCACAACCAGCCCCGATCCATGAGTCACTTCCAGACTTACTGGTATTTCAAAGAAATCTGATGCCGTGCTCAAAATGACAGTCCTTTCTGAGCACAACTTTCTGCAGATATATTTCAGTAACACTGGAGGTCTGTTTATTAATAAGGCAATCTGACCCACCTGAACACTGTGCATAGTTAATACAGGGGCAGTAAGGAATTTACTTTCATCTGAATTATCAGCCTTGCAAAACTGACTTAGCCTCTTTATAATCTGCAGATATCTAGTCCAACTTTATTTTTCTTCAAGCAAAGCTTGTGGCATGTGCTGTAAGGCTAAGTCAATACAGAGAGACTGAGCTCTCTCTATGAAAAAGCCTTGATCTAAGCGTACTGACCTAGCTCAGTATTCTTCACAGAAAGTTTCAAGTGCTTTAGCTTCTCATAGAGCAGAAAAATACTAAGAAAGAGATGGTAGCCTAGGCAGTCTCAGAAATGAGGCTGCTAGCAGAATGAATTGTACAGATCTATTTTAGACAAATAGACACAGTAAATCATAAAGGCTGCAAGTTTGTATACCATAACATAGATAAATGATCAGTTTTCCCAAAGTCTATGTTTATCACTTTAACATAGAACAAAACTCCTAGCACTATTTTCCAATAACAGTGTTCTATTTGTTGGGGTTATCTAAGGCACCTCCTTCAAGGACTTTTAGTTCTTAGAGAAAACTGTCCAGTACTTTAGGGGATATATGTCACTCGAATCCAAGGTACATTAACTGTGTAAGTCTAAAGGGAATGGGAATCCCAAGTCTTGCCTCCCAAAAATATGTTTAGGCAAGATTTTTGTTGAGAGCCAACAACAGAGTTCAGGCACGGTAGGACTGAGTAAATTTTAAATTATTTTAACAATTTTTAACTATTTTAACAGATCCTCTGCAGTAATAGCCTGCTAGAATCAACAGACTACTGGCTACAGAATCAGAGGACACCATGCCAAATTGGCTTTCTGGAAGACAAGTCAGAAAGCAACTGTGCCTCAGTAAGTACACAGTAATCTCCTGTGGAGAAATGTCCATTGAGAGCTCTTTGAGCAGGCTGTGGGGGCGTCTAGCGTACGTGTTAAAAGAAGTCAGTGACAAACTGACTCCAAAATTATGTCAATGCATTGATAGTTTCTGTGATTTCCAGATTTCTGCTAAAAGCAAATATCCAAAGCAAAAAATGCATACAGATTTCTATGCAGAATACTTTAATAAAGATTGCTTCAGAGGTTTCCCCATATTTTCATTATGCATTGTGGTCAGCAACTAAATACAGAGAAAAATAAGCTAAAGAGTAAATCATTGCAGACTGTAACTTGTTAATGGAAAGGTTGGGAAGAACAGATGCTTAAAAGGCTGCTGAGTGTTCTTGAAGACATAGAGATACAATTAAGGAGAAAAGTCTTTCCATATTTGATGAGGAGAAGCTGCTAAAGGACTCAAATAATTTGCATTTGAAATGAAATTTAAATCTCCATGTATTATGGTTTATAATGCAATTAAATTAAGAACAGCTTTTGGTTAAGCTTGTATTTGGAAGAATAAGAGTTGCATTTCTTTACACAAGATCTTTATGAAGATGAATGACATTACACTGCTGTGACTTTGTGTTTTATTCAAGAAAGGACTCAGGAGAGCAGAACATTACCAGAAAGAATTACTTAGAACATGTGTTTTAGAGATCTCAGGAATAGTATTGAAGGTGAGAGGGCTAAATGTCATGCTGTTCATTTTGGGAACTATGAGCTCCCAAAAGATACAGGGATTAAAATGTACAACTTAAGTAGTGTGTGATGGTAAGCAGCCACGTAACATACAAGGTGAGAAACTGAGCAGATTCCTGTGTCTCTGCTTTGGATGATGATGGGTGAAACAAGGAGGAAGATATTTGTCTTAGTTTCAGCTGAGGTGGAATTGTTTTCTTCAGAGTGTCTGATGTGATGTTACGTTTTGGTTCTAGGAGAAAAATGAAGTTGATACCACACCAATGTTAATAGTTGCCTGCTAAGCCAACGCCATTTGTAGTGAAGGGCCCAAGGAGATGGAAAGGAATGGAATTAGGACAGCTGACTTAAGCTGGCCAAAGTGATATTCCATACTGTATGACATCAAGTGGAAGGAGTTTTGAAGGAGATGAGAGTTCATCTCTCACTCTTCAGGTGCTCAGGGAGCTAGCTGGGCATCGGTCAGGGGATGGTGAGCAACTACTTGTGCATCATTTGTTGCAAATGTTTATATACACATATAAAGCCATAACTATTTTTATTTTCCTTTTCTCTATCTCAGTAAATAGTTTTATCTCAACCCATAAGCTCTATTTTGCTTTTTTTTTATTCTCTCCCTCGCTACTCTGGGAAGGAGTGGAGTGATCTAACACCGGTGTGGTGCTGAGCCGCCCATTGAGTTAAAACACTACAATATTAATGAGCAATGTTTAGTGGTACTGATTTCCAAAACTCCCAGAATCAGACAGAGTGCAGTTTTCTGTTCTTCTGCATGTAATCTCCCAAAGAGAGATGTCACAATATTAGGAAGTATACAACATGGTTCAGTCACAGCTGGAAAACTATGATTTGAGCAGTACCCTGAATATATTCATGACCAGAACAAGATAATCAGGCAGGTAATCAGGATTGCTTTTAATGCAAAAGGAATTTACCACAGTCGCTTGGTTTTACTATTCTGTATTTCATTCTGAAAGACCCTTTTCTTATTTGAGAGGATATGCTTTGAGACAAGATCTGCCATGTTACCTTCTTCTATTGCCTGCTCACTCCTTGTATAGTGTACTCAGAAAACAGCCAGATTTCCCTGTGCAGCTTTGTGAACACAGTGGCTCTACATGCACACACACAGTGTTCTGTAATTTTCAGAGCAAGATTTTAGTACCTAGTTCATTCTGTAATTATTGCTAATATTACTACAGTAGAAAAAAAGATTGTGCTGAAATAGAGATTATGCTAAACTATATGACTTTTGTATTCACAAGGCAGAAGTGGAATTTACAATTTTAAAATAAAACTGAAACATCATGCATAGAGAGCATTCATTTGGAAGCTAAGTAGTTAAATGGGATTTTGGAGCATCCCTGTTCACACCAAAAGAGGTGTTACTGTTAAATAGTTACTCTAAGTGTTATGAGCAGAACTGAAGTTTTGTTCATATTCCTGTTTAATTTACTCTAAGTGGCAATAAGGGCAGAATTTTAATTTAAGTCCTAAAATGTTACACACCTAATGCAGTACACTAGGAAACTTTCACATATATCATCAAACTTAATATGTAGACTGGAGCATAAGCACACTGTTTTTGTTTTTCTCCAGAATTGCTCTTTCCATCTCAGGTATGGCATTGGTGTAGTTGGGTGGGCACAGTGCTCGAGCAAACTAGGGAGCAGGGGACACTTAACCACTGCGTGAGGATTAAGCATTAGTTCAGCATTCTGAAGTTAAGCATTACTTCAGAAAGCATTTCATTCTAAGTCCTTTCCTGTATCTGTTATTAAATGAGTGGAGACTGCAGGAACAAAGAAGGACATGAACATGGAGCAGTTTCCCTAGTTTCTCCGATAGCCAGCAAACCAGATTGCCATTAACAGAAAATACATTCTTCTCTTTCGTGGAGATTTTATAAATTGCCATTGCCAGCAGTGCCGGAGATGTTTTAAAGTTGCCATTAGTCTTGCACAATGAAAAAAGAAATCTACTACATCACTTTTCTTAAAGATAACTAATAATACATTTAGCTATAATGTTCAGCTTTCCTTTGGAAGAGTTTATGTGTAGTTATGTCTAATCTCACTATAACTACAAATGCAACAGGACTATATGAACATTAATTTCATAAATGTTGTGTTCATCGTCTGCTATTACAGATTTGCACATTTAGTACAAGTAAAAACAGACTCGTGCCTGTCTTACACATGCTCACCAATTGTACTAATGTTGATTCATTAAAACATTAAACACTTAACTCAGCTATAACAGACTGCTTTTCCATAGAGAGATTTTTAAAGAAGGATGGGCATTTGAGTACATGTAATAGACCATTAAGTTCCAAGCTATATATTATGATATGAAGATAATAAATTGTGTGAGAGGAAAAGTATTTCATATTTGTTGGACATCTTCTTCCTGGGCTCTGAAAATAGAAAAGTATATGTGGTTCATTTTTTCATTACATCAAACTCTGGTAGTTTGTCATACTAGAAGAAATACTATTGCGTCCATATTTAATCCAGTGGTTGTGGATGTCTGCAAAGATGAACAGTAGAAGTCATAGGAAGAAATAACAACTAAATGTGATGTCTGTTCTCTGTCTTTATGTCAGCTCTGTGGTATGTTACCTATTAAAAGTGTTATGTGTATTTTGAGTATGACATGAACAGAGTTTGAAAGACTGTCTTGCCCTAATTTTCTACTTTCAGTAGATGTGCAGGAACAAACTTTTGTCCAAATGTGTATTTGTGTTTACACTTAGGAAATCGAATGAGGTGCACTGGAATTTAGTGCAAGTGGACAGGGCTAGTTGTGTTAGTCATTAGGACTTTGTAGGAAGAACTCTCACAGAGGCTAATCAGGAAGGGTCAGCTGAAAGAGGGATCTGTGAGCTTGAAATGGAGGCCTGGTGAGAGAGAATGAAGGTGAATGCTAGATTGTAGTGCGATGTTCTGATAAAAGGTCATAACAGATTATTTTAAATGTCCTGGAGTTGAAGTGTGCTATCCTCCATGCTTCAGGTGATCCTATTAGATTTTGCTATGCTGCCTACTTGAAAAGTTTAGACTCCTTTGAAGAATTTCTACACTGGTGCTATGAGGGTATGTAGTAGAACATGAGTAATTAGCAAACATTGAATTAAATTATGATTAACAATGATACTGCTTTGCAACAATTTACTGCTGCAAATTAAGTACACGGTTTTGCACTATTTTCATAATTAGATAAGTTTTCAATGTAGTTTAATTACATAAGTCTTGTTGCATTTGCTTAAACTGAGAACTTAGTCAAAATCTGTCAAATAAAGCTCATGGATTTATAAGACACAATCAGTCATTCATAAGCTGACAAATGTGATTAAAATATTTGCAATGAGACTTTTTTGTTATCTCACAGAGAGACCCTATCAAATAAACTTTCATGCCTTTGCCCATTCCTTTGTTCCAAACTATCCTTCTCACTGGACCTATATCAAATATTCTCTGCTTTGGACCTGCTGGTAAGTAAACCTTATATAAAAAGAAAAACCTGGTAGGTAGTTTGTCCCTACTTTTCTTCCACTGAGTTAAAATACGTATTTACCAGTACTCAAAGTGTTTGGTTGGTTTAGGCTAGTTAGCCTATGTTAGCAAACTGAAATTTTTCCTTAGATGATTTATTGTTTCATCTTCCAGCATCATAGAATCACTGAGGTTGGAAAAGGCCTCCAAGATCATCTAGTCCAACCATCCACTTACCACCAATATTTCCCCACTGAACATTTCCTGAACACCTCCTTGGACAGTCCATTATAGCACCTAACCTCTTCAGGAGAAGAAATTTTTCCTAATATCCAATATCAAACGCTACTAAAGCACAAAGTCTTAGTATTGCTCACAGAAAATTCATTTATCATTTTTCTTCAGAGATTTTAAGCTTTGTCATTTCTCTTTTTAATGCCTTTGCAGTAAGTAGGCCTTTCTGCTCCCTGGCAACCTACAAGAAACTACACTTGAGAACTGCTGCTCCTAGAAAATACAGCAACTTTTCCTTTTACACACAGTCCTACTCTGTTGCACTAGATGTTCACACCAGAATACTCCATTCAAGTATGTATATAACGTATATACATACACACAGAGAGTTGTATATTGGTTAGATCCACCCCAAAGGTAGCATCAGGAACACATGGCCAGACTAGCAGGAGAGCAGAGGACAACCGAATGAATTTAGGTCAAATTCAGTGCTGCCAAAAGACACTCTTATTTAGTTATTGGGTCTTCTGCCACATGCACTGGTTCTACAAGCCATCTCACAATTGCTGGTGGTAGACAACAGAGGGGGGAGGATGACGTGAGTAGGAAAGCAGTGATGGTGGGGACAATAATAGGCAACTGATGCTGCCTAGAAGAACCTTAATCCATCAGTAGGTGGAGGAAGAACTGCAGCACGGAGTTGTTAGCGGGTTAGTTGAGTACGGGAGAACACACTTGGTCTAGAAGACAGGCACT
Source organism: Tympanuchus pallidicinctus (assembly GCF_026119805.1). NCBI lineage: Eukaryota > Metazoa > Chordata > Aves > Galliformes > Phasianidae > Tympanuchus > Tympanuchus pallidicinctus. Next base: position 8,915,971 of record NW_026294739.1, on the reverse strand, counting down.
AGCATCTCAAGGAAAGGAAGCAATGACTATTTTAGTCAAGAGTGGCAAGACTGTTGCCTTGGTGATAAAGGAAGCAGACTGTTAAGAAAATAAAGATGCAGTGTAATTATGGATCGTATTTTCTGTGATCTCTCTGTTTAATGAGATAATGAAGCATGTCACCTTAAAAGCTGGGTTTGCAGAACTGACTGCTCACCTTGATGCTGCATAGCTTGGCCATCCTAAGCAGATGCTTAGCATCGTCAATTTTATAGCAGCTCACTATCAAGCTTTTAAACAGATTCAGGGGGAGGTTAAAGTTGCCATTATACACTAATTTGAGCTGGCTACATCAAGGGTTTTATGGTCTCACTTCTTTTCCCAACCCCTTCATCTTTTTTACTGCCTTCACATTTGTGTAAATATGCAGTAAGTCAAACGATATAGAAAAGGAATTGCAAAATTAAGAAATTAGATTTTCTAGCCAGTTCTTCCTTGAATCATCTCACTGTGTTGTCAGGCAAATGCCAGTACTCGCTGAAGTGATAGAACAAAAACATCCAGGAAACAGCTCTTATAAATGAATCCGGACTAAATGGTAGCTTATGCAGAACAGGAAAATCCTTGGCAAGGTGTACTTTAAGAAAAAAAGAGTGCATTTTTCAGTAATTAGTATTTTCTGTCCTTTTATTTCACACAAGTCTTTTTGAAGATTCAACATTACGCATCTTCAGAAGTTTAGGTAGAAATATATCTATTTATATTTTACATCTACTTTTTTGATACTGGAATAACTTCAAGGTAACTTCTTTGCAAGAATGCTGTTACTAGGCCAGAGTGTGAAAATCTGCGCGCTTGCGGCACAGATCTCTTTTAGTCATGGCCTCTATCTCCAGATACTTTCCAGAGTTTCCAGAGGAGAGTTAAATGACTTACTGAAGGATGGTGATCTAGGCTTACAGGTGATCTATGCTTTCAGAGAAAAGAATGTCTCTTCCCATGTTTGGTATTCATCAGCAAGCCAAGTATGGAAATGCATTTTTGAAACCCAAAGGAGACTTTTTGTTTGTTTTAAATCAAAACCGTATGTATGCTTTCAGGCATAATGCAGGAAAATCTTTGAATATGATTTTGTGAATACTGACCACACATAGTTGAAAACATTTTTGTTTTTAATCTTGTTTGAATGAAAACGAACATTTCCTACTAAAATTAGCAAAGACCTACTTCTCTACATAGACAAATCTACATACCAAGATGCTTACTTTCACTTGCATACACACCCTCAGCAATTTGTCTTATGGACAGGGAATTACAACAGCATTTATTATACCTTTCACTTGGTAGTTACTCAACTGTCTTCTGTAACAACATTGTCTCTTTCGGAAATCAAAATCCAGCCATTGCGTTTCAGATCTAAGCTATAATTACTAGAGATATTTTTAGTTTTAAGTTTCATCTTCCTATTCAGCCTGACAATACCTTAATTATATCCTGACAAGGAAATAGGAATCAACAGCTGCAGGCTAAATTGTGTTGTTGAGTCTTGGCCCTTTCTTAGACACATGTGGGTGTTCATGCCTCTGTGGTAAGGACTAGCGCCTTCCAGAGAGCCCCTTTCTAACTCACAGAGAAACAAGAACGCCTCTTTTCAATTATTCTCCACCTTACAGAACCCTGGCAGGCAGAGTGACCTCTCCGTGGAAGGGGTCAGTTGTATGCTCTGCAAAATATGTTTCTCCTTTTGGTCTTATGCCTTTTAGTCTTAGAAGTGCTTATCTTTACATATGAGCTAATATTCAGGCAGAAATGAAATATGCCTATAAAGAGTTGCACTTCCACATTTTCAACATCACATATACACATTTCTATGGAAGCTTTTGGTTTCTGTAGAAGAATTTGAATGGGGGAAGCTTCACAATAGCCTTTCTACTCTTTTCTCTGTAGCTTTAGACTTTGGTGCTCCTTTATCACATTCCTGAATCTCCCATCCTCTCTCCTGTCCCTCTGCGACACTCTCATACAGCAGTAGTGACCTATCTGTATTTAAGAGAATCAGATACTTAGCCTCACTCTGAGATGCTTACCCTAACTCTGACAAAGCTATAAGTAGGGTTGCCAAATACTGGAAGAATCATATGCAGTATTGCTGCTATATCCCCTTCAGCATTTCATACTATCATTTCATTACTGCCTCCATGATCTGATTTCTCAAGAGCTAGGATTGTTGTGCTGCCTTCAGAGTGAACATCTATTACTGCTTGCTGCTGTTGTAAACATAGGCTCCCTGTAACATGAACTGCAGTGTGAGGCATATAGAAATTTGTTAAACATTGAGCATACAGAGCACAAGAGAAAGCAGATGGGGCATGAGGCATAAATATTTACTGGCATATTTTCTTTAAGTCATAAGTGACAATTAATTACATCCAACCCAAAGGAATAAGTCTTAATGGGAAGAAAATATTCACAGCTGGTTTTGAAGCAATAAATTATGATGAGATGATTCCAGATGATTCATTGCTGCAGTCCAGCCATTAAAATAGAGATAGTCTCTAAAATACCAAGACCCATAAATCTACACAGTCATTTGAGATACGCACTTTCTGAAGAGTAATTGGGACTAAGTTTAATGTATATCTCTTGCTGAGAATGCTTGAGAGGTTATAAAACATCTTTCTGACAGCATACAGTGCTTACCTTAAAGAACTGTGGCTGGGCTGGGGAAACACAAGCAAGTCACATTAGAACCTCATTTGAATGAAATTTGAAACTTGAGTGACTCACCAAGAGCAGTGTAGTCATGCTATACTGCTTTTGGAAATGCTTTTGGAAATAATCCATTAGGGTTTGCAGGAGGAGCAGTTGGAAATCCCAGCTGCACATTATATAGCAATTGTACAGTTTATGGGACAAACTTTAACATAAACAAGCCTCCTGAACCATAAGCACAAGATAGTGTAGCATGTGGGGGATTAAAGCAAAGCAAACAGAGATGTGCTCAGGCACTTTAATTTGCAGTGCTTGTTCACAGTAACTTTTCCTTTTCTTACAGCAGAGAAAGATTTTTAAAAGACTTCCTTTTTTTTTTTTTTTTTTTGTTTTTTTTTGTTTTGTTTTGTTTTGTTTTGTTTTGTTTTGTTTTTTTGTTTTACATTGTTGCCATGTTCCCAAATCCTTCTGCTACTTTCTCCCAGCCCCTTTGGACTGTGCTGGGCACAATGCATGGTTAGCTCCATTTAACTGCTACTGAATTGCTTAAGCCTTTCGAGTCTGCACAGCCTTATTTGCAAGATGCAAGTTTGCTCTGCACATACAGCCAGTCTCAGGTGTGGGTGGTCTGTCCATTAAACTCCACAGAAGTGCCTCTGGAGAGATGCCATCACTGGGGATGCTTGAAGGTGTTTAATTTTCCAAAGGAGAAATGAATGTTTACAAGTATGCTGCCTCTCTCTTGTAGGGAGGTACAAGAGCACAGCACAAAGCTGAGATAGGCACAGGATGAAAGAGTCCCACGAGCTCTCATTTCAGCTTCACTTACACAATGTGTCCTCAACAAAAGTACTTACGCTACATCCTGCATCTGTGTGAGAGCTACACGACCTCTGAGAGAAGGGCAAAATAAACTAAATGGTTAATACTAGTCGACAGTAAAACCTGTAGAGTTCTATCGTCTATTTAGATGCTTGGATTCTAGAATATGAAGAGAGTAATAAGATTTTTTTGGCCATCTGAGTGAAAATACAAAAGAAGAAGGGGGAAGATAAATAGACTTTTTCCACTTACATCTAGAGTGGAAAATAGTCATCTTCTATTTATCCAAAGGACTGCACAGTAGAAGAAACTGCTGGGCAAACAAACTACAAGCAGGGAGTGCCACGGTCCTGTTTTGGTGAGAATGGACTGTTTGCTGGTTTGCAGTAGTCTGGTCTCGCTTTAGTGAGATCAGGAAGGCACCACTGTATAAAGTGGAGCATCCCTATCACAGAGACTTTTGTGTTATTTAGTTTACAGTGCAGAAAGTCTGCACAAGCTTCTTTGTACTCTGGAGTTACCACCTCTGTATCTGTATGTCCTTATGCCAGCATCTGCATTGCACGTCTAATACTTCCAAACAGATATTTTTTAATTCCTACATTTTATAGCTGGTTCCTCTGACAGAATCATTTTGGCAAGCGTGGAAATTATCATTAGACAAGCATTACATCCAAATGCTAATGGATAATTAGCTCTGTCTTCTACAGAATGCTTTTTTTTTTTTTTTCTTTTTTTTTTTTTTTCCTGAATTGCTATCAGGCTATTCCAAACATCTCCTATAAGACACTGATCTAAAAATCCTCTTTAACTATTTAACGGACTGAATTATACTGCATACAAAGAAGAGCTACATTCTTTATACCATTCCTAATCTTGTATTAATCAAACAAAAAGTTGAGCATACTAATTATAACTGTTAGCACCTCTAAAAAGAAATAATAAAAGCCAGTGGCAATATTTAGTGAGAGAGGAGGAAAAAAAAGAAATGAAAGGAAAAGTAAATTGAAATAATTGAAATGAAAAACAACAACTGGTGATTTTTTGTTTCCTTATTTCTTGCAAAATACATCAGAGCTCTACAAAAATGAGATGCCAATCTTTACAGCACATCATTTTTCAGATAGCATTTATCTCTGTGCTCAGGAAAGGAAAACACTTGGAAATTTTCTAATTGCTTTCTTCCATCCCGTAACAACCAATTCAGTAGCAAGGTAGGAAATAAAACCGAGCCTGCTTTCCAGAGCCACTCAGAGGTGGGTCAAAAGGAGGCTAGATAACAGTGACAACAAAAAAAAGAAATTTTAAAGTGGAGGAACGCTACAGAATATTAGCTGACACTCAGCAAATTTCAGTTGGCAATTGTGATCAGTTGGAACCTCTCCCAGAAATTATAGGACAGTAACTTTTCCTTTATGTGCTTTATAATGTAGGAGTCACAAATCCTACTGTTCTGCTTGAAGAGGTTTGAAAGGAGTACAAGATAGAAGCTACAGGAGGATCAAACATTAGGCGATATGAAATTGCATGCACAAGAAAGCTACACACCCTCTTACTTAAAAGAATTCTCATTTCCTTCTCACTAGGATGTGTGTGACTGCACAGTTACATCTTTAAACAGCTGAGAAATTTGTGTGCAAGCCTGAGTGAGTGCAAAGCCCATCTGCCCTCAGACAGCTATCCTGAATGCCTCCTTGCTGCTCAGTTGGCTGCTGGCTGCAGAAGAAAAGCTCCTTTAAAGTACCTAAAATGAGCAGTTTATAACACAGATAAACACACATACCCAATGACAGAGTGAGAACACAAGGAACATACTAGGGTTGGAGTTTCTTCTATCTTCATGCCTCTTTTTCTATCAGTCCCCAGCTCAGCATCCCCAAGCTTAACTTCTGCTGGAAAAAACACCTAAATTACACATGGGTGCTTTGCCATGTGTTTCATTCTTTGAAATTCAGGAGCTTATATATACAAAATACACGTGCCCTGTGAAACAAGTGATCCACTGCAGCTGTTCACACACTGTCCATTTTATCATCACTTTATTAGTGTAGGACTTTTTTTTTCCCCTAGCATAATAAAGAAAAGCTCACCACCATCTGCGAGAAGCAGGGACAGGGGCTTCTGTGTTGCTGTGAGATTTACTTTCTCAAAGCATCAGCATAAGTCGGAGAATAATCAGGAACTACATGACATAGTATTGCTAAAATTACGGTAAGTGTTGCAGGAAACTGGCTCAGGCTGAGGTTTCTAGCTCCTTTTTCAGAAAGATCCAGTCAAATCCTCAACTAAATGCCAAGGTTTCTCATCAATTTGTTCCTTTATAAATAACTGGGAGCTACAAAAGCCATGACTTCAGTCATCACTGTAGGATCTTCTGAACTTCCTTCTGTCACACAGTAATAAGAGCCCAAATTAGGGGACGATCCTTTTAGCCACAGGGAGCACAGCAGGGAGCCCCACATCCTGTTCATAGAGTTGTTCTGTAACTGCAGGCTTAAGAAACCCTTAAGGAGAGCAGGTATCTTCCAAATAGAGGCTTGTCTAGGACTAGAAGACAGGTTAGACCAGAAGCATTTTCAGCTTTGTCATTTCTGACGTGATAAATTTGGAGCTAGGAAATTCTTGGTTTGTTTTAGAACAAACTCCTTAGACAACCAAAGGGTATTTTTTTCTCCAGCCACACATACAAGTTGCATTTATATAGCTATGCAGACAAAACTCAGAGCCTAGAATATAGATAATGATAAAGCTGAGGATCCAAATGACTCATGGGCAGAAAGATCTTTATTTCTGTCTGCTACTGTTTAACTAAGCAGAACAACAATTCTGCAGATGTGTGGACTGGACTGTGAGCTTGTGCAGGTGGGTGAGTGCAGAAGTACAGATACTTTGCCTGATGTGCGTGGACATCAGTGACATTATTGATAGTTCTGATGCTATGGTCTTCTCCTCCAGATAACAACAGAAGATGTTTAACTGAGACCTTTCATGTTCTCTTCAACTGATGCTGTGCAAACGTGGGTAATCTAATTTTCTAAGACTTTAGGAAGAATCAGTGTCAAATTTGGCAAAATGACATTTCCCACTTAAAATCAAGTAGTAAAGCATAAAGTATATGCATTAGACAGTTTAGAAGATTTCCTGTCCTGTTTACTGAACAGTGTATCTGGGGAAGATAAATCCTAAATGGTTCTTTTTTTTTTTTTTTTCCTTCATTTTAACTCCCCTAAAAGTTGTTTAAAGGATCTCTGTGAGAAAAGACACTTTATCTTTGCTATTTCATATTGGATTATGGAAGTCAATCAGACTTCAACTAGGGCAAAAGATACACGTAATTAGGCAAAACATGGTCTCAAAGTAGAGGAAATGTGTGCATAAAGATACCTTGACAAAGTAGTTAATTTTGTTTAATTTATTATTGTTATTATTTTAAATAAAGAGAATACCCAGTATTACAGCCAGTAAAGAAACATAATTGCAGTTTCTGCTTGCCTGTTTACCAACAGTAATAATTTCAGGCATAAATGAGAGCAGTGAAAGAGTAAATTCCAAGTTGAGGGAGGAGCAAATAAAGGAGAAAGGGAAAGAAGGAAATTTCAAAGTTCAGTCAAGCCTTTCTTTCTAATTATGCATTGGCATTTTAGGTTTTGAGAGCATATATTTAAGATGTCAAATCAACTGACTTGATGAATCTTTTTAATGTGAGTGAACAACATATTCTCTGAGAATGGTAGGCATGGTGATTCATGATTTCATTTTCAAAGAAATTTGAGGGATCTGAGATGGTGGTATCTTAGACATTTGTTTTATGGATGCTTACACAAAATAATCCTCTAAAAATAGTCAGAGAGCAAGAGAGGGCATCACCAAAGTAAACCCTTACTTATGCAAAAGCAGACAGAACTGCAGGCCTACTCCTCTCAGGAACATATTTGGCAACAGAACCTCCTCTGATGGCTCTAATAGGTTTAAATAGAGATAGAAGAATCCAGTGTCTTCATGCAGCCTTCTCAGCCTTCCACGGCAAGACTCCATCAGCAGAAAATAAGCATTGGGCTTCAGCTTTTCACAAGCTGAGTCCAAGCCTTGATGGTACGTGGGATGCAGGTGAGAAGATGATAGAAGGATGAAGGGTGGGCTGCCTTGATCAGGAGACAGACTGTGTGACCACCAGTGCTGAGAGGGAAAAGGAGGAACTATTGCTTCTACCCCACCAGCATTCCTGCTACTCCCATGCAGCACACAGAGTAGTATCTGATGCACTTGACACGCCACGCAAAGCTACCATTCTGCATGCTAGAGATTAGACTGTAATTTCCAATCATAGCACAGCTTGCAAGGAAACACAGACAGCGTGAGCCCATTTGATAGTTTCTGGATGGCATCTAATGTTATAATAGTTCAGGTGTCCAAAGATAAAAGTACCTACATGTCTCATGAATATAGGTGGTACTGGGAGACTGTAACTGCACTGTATAGATGTGATTTCAAACTTGCCTGCACAACAGAAACAAGACACGGCCACAGCTACACCAACATTCTACTGAAGGAAAAACATCTATCAGAGCCTCTCAAGATGCTAAAAAACTAAATTTGAAATATTAGCACAAGTAAGCAGGCTTTTTTACTTTTTTAAATCCCAGTGCTCACTTAGCCAATCAGAAATTCAGCTGTTTACACACCACTTCATAAGCACAAGAGTGCATAATGCTTCTTGTTTTAGTCATCTTGTTGCTTCAGAACTCTACCTATTTATAACTTGTGTAACAGCTGGGGCCGAGCTGTCCTGGAATTCATAAAAGTGTGTCTGAGCAGACAGATGCTATGCAAGTCTCCTTCAGCAGAAACAGAGGTCAGTCCTTACAGATTTAGTTTGACATGACTGAAGATGTTGGCAAACCATGTGTTATCTTGATTATAGAACTTCAGACAGAAATTAAGAAAACAGATTCATGAACCACAATGGGAACAAAGCCTGCAGCAAAAGATTGAGCGAGGGAAGCTGGAGAATTGTCCCTTGGTTTGAAACATGTTTGCTGATTCTGGACTAATTTTTGGCAACTGAAGTTTCAGTGATTTCTATGAAACCCTTCTCTAGAAGCTTCTAAAATTCGGAAGTGCTCTTCTATGAAGTTTTATTTTTGGCTTCCTAGAGCAGCCCTGTAACTGGCTGATTGTTCTGGTCTGTACTGAGATTTCAGTAAGAAGTGCTAGCCTGCCTGGCTGAGCAGGAGGTCAAAGGAAGCAGTCAAAGAAGGAGCAGGACTGGCTTCTGTGCCACCCACAAACTGGTCTCACATCCATACTTATCATTTTGCTCAGGAACAAATCCTCATGGAAAATAATATCCCCTGCAATAGTCTGATTGAACCATAATTTTTCCATGCCAACATCTTTATGTACAGGAAATAGAAAAAGACAAAGTTAATTTAAATATAACTAAATTATTGCATCAATTATGACTTATTGTTTTAGATTTATCACTACTTTATTCAGACTGGCCTTAAAATGAGATTTCTCAGCTTTGTTAGCTGCCACATTTGTATTATCTAGTCCTCTGAGATTATGCTTGACATTTAAATGGGAAGAGAAGCAAAGGCAGTAAGCAAGCATAAGGCCTAGCAAGAACTTAATTTAAGAGGAATAATGTTCACATGAGTCTTTATGGGAATGTACAGAACACAAGCAGGCTCTTCAAGAAAGATCTACCAAGCCTAAATATTTTTAAAAAATATTTCCTAGGATTCCCAAAATTACAAAAAGATTTAATTACTCATTATTGAAAGGGTAACCTCATAACCCTTTAGAACACTTATTAAGAAATCATCTTTTCTTTTTCGTATTTTCTTTGACTTCCTAAAAAAAAAAAAATTAATCATAGTTGAAACTCCATAGAAATGACAAGATTCAAGAAGTGTCATTTTTAAGGAGCAGTCAGCTTAATACTTAAGGGGCCCATACAGCAAGCTACAGAACAAAGCGCTCCAAGTGCTTTCATTTAGCTTTACATTGGAATAATTCATTCAAGCAAAAATGAACGCAAGGAGGCGTCGCAGATCAGCGCTTTGATAAGTATCAAAACAAATGATCTTCAAAGAAAACCTAAAAATTGATGTCTGCATTGCTAGAATTGCTAGCAAAAGGCTTTTTGTTGTTGTTTTTGCCATTGTAATAATTGTAAAAAAAAAAAAAAAAAGTAAATGTCAGTGGTCATTTTCAAAGAGGAAAAAATTACTGAAAATTTCTTGTCAAAATACATTGCCACTCCTCTGTTTCCTGTGAGTTACAGTTTGCTTCAACTCAGATAAATGAAGTAAAGCAATATTTTTATCTTGAGCTTTTGTCGACTTCAGCTCCAAAGGGAGCCCAACGTGCAGCTGTACTTCCTACAGAACAGATACTTTCCATTCCGGTGAGCAATGACTTGAAGTGTATTTGGTTGCTGTGCTGTGCGGAAATTATGGGGATTTAAACTATCTTTCTAAAGTCAGGAGACTAACCTAGCTCTAATAAATGTTCAGAGCAACTGTATTGTTTTGTTTTTTGTTTCTTTGTGGGGTTTTGTTTGTTTTTTTTCACTTTTACATAGATGAAATTAAGATGAGAAGAGCTAGCATTCCAAAACTGCCCTCACATCACAGTTATTGCTAAGAGCAGAAATGGGATCAGAAACTCCATTAAATTCTTAAAAAAAAACAAAACTGTCAAAGCAGTCATAGTTACTATAAAATTTCACAACCCTCCGCACGAACTGTACCCTCCCATTTGTACTCCAAAAAAAGTGATGAAGTGCTCAGTAAGATACTAGCATATCAGAAACAATAAACATCTTGAGAACAGAGGTATGAGATAAAAGGTGGAAATGAACTCCAAGCCTTTAATTTCTCCTTTTCTGGACAGGCCACTGTCTGTAATAGATGCTTACTTTTAAAGTGAATGAAATCACTACTGAGCGTCACCAGGGCATGCATAAGGTGCAGAGTATAGCACAGTTTGAATCTGCCTTTTGTGCTACAGAAATACAGTCACTGTTTCAGTTTTTTGCCCTTGAGGACTGCATTCTCATCAGTTCTCAGAATGAGTTTGTATACAAAACTGCTACCAGCCTTCGGCTCACATTTGTTCAGCTTTCCTATGACACATTTGTGTCCCACATATCCTCAAGGCTTTGGCATTTAAACCATGTTTTTCCTCTGCACCCAGGGACTGCCTGCTCAGAATTTTTTCTTCTGTGGTCTCCCCTGAGGCTAATTATTTTTTTCCCCCCATTTCTGTTAGTAGGAAACTAAACACGAGGTTTGTGGGCACATTACAGTGCAGTCTCAAAGTATTTCCTCTAACTCCTGCTGGGCTGTCTGAATTGACTCCCTGCCTATCCAACTAGGCTTTTACTATGAAAGAAGACAGGAGAGAGGACAAAGGAAGAAGAGCAGCGCAAACCAGGGATGTAAAGCCCCGTCAGCTTAGTTTCTGAACAGTATTTACATGGTTATACCAAGCAGCACAGCACAGAGCATTGCAAGTTCTGCACAGTTCCCTGCAAAACCACATGCATGCACAGAAGGCCTGTGCATAAGCGTATGGCACCAAATCCAGGCTGCTTGTGACCCTGGGGCAGCTAGACCAGAGCTGCTGCTGACCAGCTGTATGGACATGGCAGACATTGTTTGGGCCACCTGAATTTTCTCTTGACAACATTACACATTTTTGTACTTTGTACAGCTGTACTCCACTGATTGAAAATTTCAAGGCAGGTTAGAAATTAAGAAATTGTGCTGAAGTGCTCTTTAAATTGCAAAGTCACCAGCTCAGATATTAGAAAACAGTAGTTCTCTGCCTTTGTAGTTGTGGGCCTTTTTGAAGTCTTCCTGTTCAATGATTCAGGTGTAGATCCTGTGCTGTGCAAAGGTGGGCATATAAGGAGATAGAAGTAAGGTTGCATAAAGCCATCTGTATATAGTCCTAATTTTCAAATCTCATTTCTTCAGTTTAAATTCATTTATTTTTAAAATACATATTGACATTTTATTAAGATATACATATATGGATTTTATGAAAAGAAAAAACACCTCCTGCAGCACTTTAAGCAAGTGTTGCTCACATCCCTTTATGGTGAAGGACAGAGTACAAGACTGTGGCTCTGACTTCTGTGTACCAGTTAGGAACTTGGGACAGAACTTATCCCAGTGAGAGGAGCAAAATAGTGGGTTTTCAGTTCAACAAGAAGCTAGAAGAACTTCATAGGAGAAAAGGGACCATGTATTTCAAAGTTGCTTGTCTTCAAAAGCTGCCAGCAGCTTTTAGCCATTACAACACTGTGCCACCAGCTATTGCTGTTATGGTAGGATAAGCCCCGAGTTAGTATATCGGCATAGAGGTGGATTGAAGACGACTAGACTTTCATCTTAAAAATACTAGGTTAGTAATAACATTAAAACAAAAAGAAACTCTAGAGCTTGTTTAAATCTCACCTAAAGCTATAAAACATCTCACAGGAAAGAGTGTTTCCTTCACTACCAAGTGTTGAGATAGACAATCAAAGGAGGCACTAACACTTCTTAAAACAAACAGCAAAAAGTAGTTCAGCAGTTTCCTAGCTAGTGAAAATAGCACAAAACTGAAACAGATATCACCCTAAGGTTTATAGCTAGAAAAAATAATTTTAAAAAAGAATAGATACTGTTCTTAGTAAATTCTTCAGAGAGTTTCTTCATTAGAATTATTGAGATTTTTCATGTAGGAAATTAATAATAAAACAATAATGCCAACCCTGACGAATACTGCCTGAAACAAAGTAAATAAAAGCAAAATTGACTACGTGCTTCCTTCCTTGTCTTCAAGCTCTTTGCATCAGTACTCAGAAACAACTAGAAATTACTCAACTCTTCCAGAGTGCAAGAACAGTGATTCACTTCCAGCAATTCCTTGAGGCCACATGCCATCTGTCAATGAGTAAAATGCATTATATATTCTCTATATTGAATACTTAAGTATTTGTATATAAGTTATTTCTTACTATTCTTAATACTCTTAAAATGCAGACAGTGGGTGCTGAGGTTTCTGCATAGTTTCCACACTTACACAGATTTCAGCACCTGACATTGTTGGTCAGGAGAATTCACCCTTAAGAGTCACAGAAATCCTCACCCAAAATAGGAAGAAGGAGAAAAAGCCTTCCACGTATCTAAGTTCAATATGATCCTGGAAGAGAAGAGCTTCTTGAAAACCAAGGCTCAGTATGTTGGTGTTGATAAGCTGCCTGGCCCTGACCTAGCTGGAATGCCTGGAGAGTTCCATGAGGGGGGTGCTAGGCTGTCCGCCCCCAGTCCATCTTATTTATGTACAAAAATCTGCAGAGCAAAAGGAATAATGTGATAGTGTATTGAATGGCTTCCAGATCCATAGCATGCCACTTTCAGTCAGTATTTGGGTGCAATAGGACAGCTTATCAAAAACAAAGTATTGCTCTCACGTGTGCAACTAGGATTTCCACCCTGAAAACATGACTGGACTGAAGGTATATTATATATAACTATTAGGTAAGCAGAAAGTGGAGTAATTTTTCAAGCTAGTCTAATCTTCAAGCACTTCTAATAACTGATCAAGCATCTCCAAGAACAAATATCCTTACAGTGAATTTCCCAGACGGCAGCAGTGCTGCAGAACCTCCTAGGATGGAGCTGTACAGATAATATGTGATGAAATTATCGTCTAGCCCCCCCCACTTGCTCAAAGTGGGGCTACTCTCCAAACAAACAGTTTAAAAAAAAAAAAAAAAAAAAGCACACACACATAGAAAGTAAATCAGCCCTTCAGCCTTTCACTGGTGTGAAACTACTTCTGTGTAGAAATTGCCCACAATTAAACCTGTAAAATCCATACAACAGGAAAATGCTAAGAGATGACATTGACAAGACTGTGACAAATCAATGTCAACAGAAGTTGACAAGTGTATTTAGAAACTGGATTCAGTACAGATGTGCATTACATAATCATTTCCTTGGATTCTGAAAAATTAAAATGATGACACAAACAGAATATGACTGAGTAATGAATGCTCCTGCACATATTGTTGTTTCTTCCTGAGGCATTAGTGAGTTACTTGCCATCCATACCACGTGAAACAGATTATTTTTGGCTGTGTGGAACAAACACTTGTTTAGTGAAACAGTCTGCACCAGTGCTAGAAGTATTCGTGTATAACACAGGATTGTGTAAGGTGGCTAGACAGCAAATGACGATCCTCAGCTTACAAGAGTCTTTGGCAAGGATGTACATTCACAACTGCTCCAACAGAGATTTCACACAAAGCCTTTGCACCTAATCCAGTGCAAAATTAGACCTCTCTGGGCCTTTGAAGCAAAGCTCCAAAGCAAGAGCCTTGCCTTCAGCACAGCTGTGAGTGTTCTGGAGGTCTAGAAACCAGACGTACACCTCCCAGTGCTCTCCCTCAGCTGCCAAACAAAGGGCGTCCTGAGCACAAGCCCTGCCATGCACCTGCAGTCATACAACCACGTATCACTGGAGCTTTTGTGTGTACCAAAGCAGGTGTGCATCACCTGCATGCAAAATGACCGCATGCAAAATCCCAGTGGAAAGAGAATTTTTTTCTGTATAAGAAACTGTAGTATGTCCAGAGCATTATGCAACTACCACACTGTATCACTAACGGGTTCTTTAATACGCTCTGGTTTTGACATTTTTGTAACTATTTCTTAAAAGTTAGCCAGCCATAAAACACAGACAAAAGTGGTACATCACGACTGTTGACAATGTCAGACAGATAAATACATTTTCTCTAAATTGAAGAGGTGTTGAAAAAATATGTTTTTGAGTTCACATGAAGATGCATTAAGTCATTAAACCATTCTAAAGGGCAGAAAGCTTGCTTTCTGAGTTTTGGGTTCTTTTGGTTCACAAGAGGAGGTCTGGCTGGATCTTTCCATCTGCTGTGCTAGCTGTTAGTGCAGATGGTCATAATCTGTACATATGGTGTGTGCATATATAAACCGAAATCAGCGTTGTCTCGGGTTATAAGCAGGCACACAGAATGAGCTCGGATGCCTGACACAAGAATATTGGTAAAGGATATAATTCAGAGCAAATAATCGGGAAATAAATATTTGCTGGAGGGTGGGGGAGAGGAAACAAACTCTCAGCTCAGAAAACACAAAACATGGATCACGAATTTGTTTGGAATCAGGTTTTGGCTTTAGCTCAGCCCTGAATCTGTGCCAGACTTTGGTTTAAACTGAAACAACCCTAAAATTTCCCAGACTCCTGATGAGTAGCTACAACACCCAGAAGCAGTACAGTTATCCTGACTTTGAAGTTCATGCTTTTAACTCAGAAAGAAAGCTGGAGGAGAGGATTCTATTTCTGAAAGAGAAAATGGCTTTCTAGTCACGTAAAGAAAAAAAAAAAAAAACACTTCAGAAGTTAAGTGACCTTCAGATCTGAAGTTGCTATTTAAGCCAATCTTTCTACCATTAAATGGTTGTTGAAACTGATGGTGATTTGAGAAGGAATGTAGTTAAAAACCGTACATTCCAATGAATCATGGGTAAATCTAACAGATAGGAAGCCGTTCTGCCACCTGTTGTAGTACCTGGTTAGCAGCACTGAAAACTACTCATGAAGCATGGTTAAAGAAAAAAAAAAAAAAAAAGAGCTTCCATAAAGCCCCACACTTCTCCCTTATTTGAGGAAAACTATAGGAGACATTCACAACTTAACACGTATACCAGTGTTTGCACTTATTAAACATTTAGCAGCACATCACTGAAAAAAATTCACAGGAAAAGCAAGACATGAAGAATTCATCTGATATGACCGAATACATTTTTAACATTTCCTTTATCTCTGTGTAGCTTCTGTAATACAGCTTATTGGAAATATCTGCCCATTCATCAGAAAAGCTAACTGTCAGAACAGAAAATCATGGCTCTTCCTTCTAACTCTTTTTTCTTTCTTAGTGTCTGCTCTGCTATTCTCCTTGCTAGACTCTCTTCTGCTATGAAAAAGTCTCACATACTCAGCTGTGAGAGTAGAAAAGAAATGTGTATTGACTTTGAAAGGATTACTGCCATTCTTGCATGACTAAGCTTCTACTTTTCTTATTACAGGTTTGTTTTGTGAATTTAGATGCAAACAGAGATGATTGCAGTAATGAACAAGTGAAACAGGTAACAGTTAAGGTTCTAATAGCATGTACAGTGGGTATATATATGCCAGGACTTTCCAAAACAAGCCCAGAGCAAAGTTCTATGGGCAAATCAAATCCAAACTTTAACTTTTACAGAAAGCAATGTATCAAGAATCTTGTATCGTTTTAACACCTACCTTATTCCCATTCTAGAAACAGCTACTATATTATCAAAGCCTATGAATTGACAGCATTTATCCTTTCAATGGACTTCTTGCTCAGCTTCAGTTTTGCCAGAGAAACGAATAAGGATGTATCATACATCCAGTTATTTAATTTTATACAATACTAAGTCAAAATCATTTCTGAAGTCAATCCTTGCTACTGCCAAAATTCTGACACTTCAATCAACTGACCTATTTCACTCAAACTGCAGGTGGTTTGAAGGAAGGACTAGATAAAACAAAACAAAGTGTGTTTGACCTGTTTAACTGAAAGTTTAGAGGGATAGAAAAAGGAATTACACAGGCTGCTCTAAAAGTAGTGCCTCCTATCTGTTTTCTTGGAAACTACAGCAGATGCAAAGGGCAACATAACACTATTTGATAGAACAAATACTCAGCTACAGAACACGGTTTTTCAGCAGTCATTGCCATTAGCTATACATTTTTGCCAGCAATGAACAAGAGCCTGTATGCTACACTCAGAAATCTGCACCATTTACAGTGACCATTTCACAGCCGCTATAATGGTATCATTACTAGGAAAACGTCCACACAATCCGTCTTTGTGCAAGCCAGAAGGCACCATAAATAGTGGATGTGGTATCAGCCAAGAGTGGCAGCATTCTTCATGATCTTAAATTGGAACGGGGCCTGGCATTATCACAATGCAAGAGAGATTTTCTTCTTCTCTAGCCTGATACCAGAAGTTTGAGCCGTCAGCTTTATCAGCATCAAGGTTCCAGGAAATCAAGAAGGATCATCCCTTTCCTACACAGAAAGACAGTGCACTTCACTTTACCTGCTGAGGGCTGCATCTTGAATTTTTTCTTCGATGGAGAATTCATGTGTCACCATTTTACAGACTGCCACTTGGATTCCAGATCATAATTGTGACACTGCATCCCATCACTGGTAACGATGCAATCCAGGAAAACGTCATCTTCAGCCTTATATTGGTTCAGTAGGTCCTGGCAAACTTACGTAGTGTTCTTTCTGTTCCTGTGTGAGCACTTGTGGGACACACGTGGTGCAAACTTCATGATATTCCAAGTGTTTCCACCACCATTTCCAATGTAGATGTTCAGCTCTACACACAGCTTCCGGCTGCAATCCACCAATTCACAAGGATGAAGTGATGGAGATGGTCTTCATTTTGTGGTGCAACAGCTGTACGTGACCATCCAGACTATGCCTTGTTGCTCTCACCACTGCTGAAAAGTACCACCCACCCCTCTCCACAAATGCCTGGCAAGTGTAAATGAATGTCAGCGAGTGCCATTTTTTCTGCATGAAGGAATTCAGTAACACATCTTTGCTTCATAGGCACTTCTATGTCAAACAACATTTTGTTTGCCTACCCCTCTGCTGCCATCTGTCACACCGCAACAAGATCTAACAGAATACCAGCAGGACGTTCAACCTCTACTGCCATACCACCAACATCTGCCTCTAAGATTGTAGGCCAACATAATAAAAGAGGAGGTATTACTTTCAGAGCAGCTCTTGTATATAATTATTATGATATATAAACATAATATGTGCATAAGGAAAAAAGTTTAGTTAATTTACAGGTCCTAAGATGAAACACATCATGATACACTACTTAAATGCATGTACTTATTAAAAAAACAAGTCCTGAAATCAGAGGAGTCGTATTTTAAATAATCAGTTTTGAACTTCAACCTCCTTTATCAGTTCATTTTATCATTCTGCCTTGGTGCCTGAAATCAACTAGCTTGTAGCAGCAGTCTGTGGTAAGTGACCAAAGGGTGGGTTTCCTAACTGTCCAGGGAGACCCTCAATAAAGTATTCAGGTTCATCTGTGGAACCATTTTAGAACGTAGAAGGACAACCAACACAGGACTTAGCTACATCCTGCAAGTCATAAATTAGCAGGAACTGTTTTTCTATACTATTTTCTACATCCTGAGTCTGTGTGAATTCAGACGTCAAAATAAATACAGCTTCTTGCAGCAGGAAGATTTTTCTGTTGCATCAGTGAGTAACTGCAGAAGAGACAGAGGTTTGATTTTACTGAATCTACAGGAATAACTGCTTTTTAATGAGCAATGCTTTCACTGCAACTTAAAGTGTTTGAGGAACAAAAGCTATAGGAAATGAGAACTAAGAAAACATCGAAACATCTCATACTCAATCTTAAAAGCTAGATAACCATGTAAAGGCAAGTTAAGCTAGCTGTATGCAGCTACTCTTTCTTTTTTTCTTCTCATAACCAAAATGCAAGGTGCTGAAGTAAAAGATATTCAGAAGTGTGATGATTTAATACCTAAAAAAATCTGATAAAAATGCAGAAATTTAGGCAGAAGCCAGATACATAAAAAAAAAAAATGTATGTCATAACTGAAAGGTTATAATTTAAAAAAATAAGATGAAAACTTTTCTGTGCTATAGTGGAAAGTCAAACTGAATTGAAACACTGAATTTAGTTATGATAAATATGAATATTTTGCCTCATCTGAAGATCAGTGTACTTAGTGAATTGCTCCCCAAAGTTGAATTAGAATTGCTAAGCCAGGAATTCATATCCAGTTTAATTCACTCTGAGGAAAAATAATAGTACTGCAAGTTAATCATTTTGAAGATGAAAATGAAGAAATCAGGTATCACTGAATTGCACAGTAACTAAAGCGTGGGACTGGATACCTGGGGACTGTGTTCCCTTAATGGCTTCGCCATTTAGTAAGTTGTGTTCATGTATATTAAAAAAAAAAAAAAAAAAAAAAAAAAAAAAAAAGCCTGTATTTAGCCCCTCTGTTAGAGGGTTATCCTTGATTTATTGTTTATAAAGCACACTGAGATCCATGGCCAAAAAGACCTGCTTTAAAAATACTTGCAGTTATTATCCTCCTGAGCTGGGCTCTGTACGCTAACGAACACAGATCTCCCAGCATGGCAGTGGGTACTTCTAGCAGAATGGAGGTGCAGATCTCCTGTGTTACAAAGCATCACTGATGTTATCATTACTGCCATCTTTGGCCATAGCAAATAAATATCAGGACAGAAAGTGATGGCATTATTTTAAATGAAAGGTCGTGCCCTCTGAAGCAGCAAAGAAGTGCACAGTCCATCTATGTTTTCAATGCTTTTGTTACTCCACATTTAGCATTGCTCTAGTTTGATTAGCTATTTTCAACTAAAATTTCCCTCTGGTTTCTTGCTTTTATGCCTGGAGGAAAATAAAGCTTTACTCTATTCTCCTTACCACAGTTACTGTCAAAACTGGAAAAGATTCAGTAACAGATACACTGTTCTCAGTCTCTCGAGCACTTTCTAGCAACACAAGGCAAAGCGTTTAGATGTGCAAAGACAATCAAGCTGTTCAATACATGACAGCATTAAGAAATGGCAGATTGTGCCACTGGACTGTTGGGCAGAATTTATGCTAACCCAGTGGTCACGGCCTGATGGCTCAAAAGAAGGAATGTGCATTTTAACACTACCAGTTCTACTTATGATGAACTCAAAGTAGCAAGTTTAAGCTTTCTGAAGGAATGCTGAAGTGCTATTTCATTTCTATATTTGTAGATATAATTATGCAACTCAGACTTCATTACCTGAGAGCAAAATTTCTTTTCATTCTACAGAAATTGATCAGCATCTCTCCAAACCTCCCTAAACTCATCAGTTCTATGAATGTACAACCACCAAAGGAAAACGAAATAGTCCTGCTGAGCGGATTAACATCAGGAAATCTTCAGGCTGATTATGAAGTTTCCCAGGTAGGAATCAAATCATCCTTTAGTAGAATATCACAGCTGTGAAGGAAGGAATTTGGAAACTGGAAAAAAAAGAGAGTCCTTTCCAAGTGGACTGTATAGACGTTTAAAAACTGAGTGGGAGCTGGCAAACAAAAAAATAGATGTGACTACAAGAAATTAAGCATCTAAAGGGAGAGGACAAAGATAAGAGATCCCTCTAGATCCTGTGGATGTCTGGTTTGCAGCTGATAATGCTACAAGACAGTAACAGCTGATAGGGAAAGGAGAAAGATGCAATACTGTTTCCGTACACATAGCTGCATCAGGGCACAGCTCCTACAGCCTCCTGTTCAAGTGAAGTCTTGCTGCCTCCTGCTTTTTTGCCCAATCCATCTTGTCCCACACAGCCAAATCAAAAAAGAGCTGACAGTAGGACTTGAAGATCCTGGAGACTTCCCTAAGCCTCACTGTTACAGTGGAAAATATCAAGATACATTAACTATATCAGAGCTCATTTAGCTTCTATCAATGTAAAAAATAATAATAATAAATGAATTAATTAAAACTTAACATTTAAAGGAGCTGAAAGAAAAGTTCTCATTCTAGCTCTTGCTATTGCCAGTGAAATTCTCCATATTTGAAATTGCAGGCCAGAAATTCCTCCTACAGGCACCATGAAGAAATGATAACATTTCTTTAAAAGCATTTCAACACACGATTTCCAGAGGCTTAACTCATTATAAGTCTTCCACTCTTTTCCATTTTTAACATGCTTTTTTTTTTTTTTTTTTTTTTTTAAAAAATGTTCATGCCTACATGAAGAAAAAGAATGAACAGTTCTTTGATAGTTTAGGTTGGGTTCTGATTTCATTAGTCTAAGTATGAATTGGGAAGAATTTCATTAAAATTGTAGAGATGTCCTGGAGTATAAAATTGTCCCAGCAAACTTTAAAGCAGTATGCAAATGCAGTTTTGTCTGCAGAAAAAAAAAAAAGAAAAACGAAATTTAAGACTAACCTAAATTTGTGTTGTTTTTGTTTTTTTTTTTAAATGAGTAGAGGTTTTGTATTGAGGTGGGGTGAGATTTATTGGCTAGACAAGCAAATGCTGTGTTGATCCTTGTTATTTGCTCAGCTCTCCAGAGAATTTCATTTGTAAAGAGAGCTGCATCATTTTCATGGGGTTTCTTGAGTTAAGGCATGAAATTACAACCTGCACAAAATTGGTTTTGCTTGACAGTGCATCCCACAGCACAAACATAGTGTCATGCAAAGATATTAACAACTTAGTTTCGTGGTCATATAAACGTCCAGCACTTCTGATATCCATAAAACAAGGATAACAAATTATTTTCCCTCAATTTCTTTTCCCACCTTCCTCCTTAATCGTACACCTTCACTGACAAAGATTTTTTTATGTAAAGGTTCAACACGGTGCTTTCAATTGGAGATTATACTGGTCTGAAGTAATAGGGCTTGGGGCAAATAAAGAACAAGAGGGAGAGGAAAATAAATTGCTATTTTTAAATAGTTCCTAAGGATACCTGAAGGTGACCTGCTCCTTATCTCACCAGCCAGTATGAACAAGGCTGCCTTGAGAACAAGCAGAAATTATCCTGAAAAGCAATTCATGTCCACAAACAATTCCCTCCAGAGAGAGGTAATAGTGGGTGGTGTGAGGGCTGTAGTAATGGTGTGTCCGGTAGCCAACTCCAACATAGCTAAAAGCAAGACTGTCATTAAAATAAGAGGCTGATTGAGAAAAAAACTTGGTGATTTCAACAAAATAAGGGCACTCCTGTGATACAGCTGGGTTCTGTACTAAAATGCTTGTGTAACAGAAGTTGCCAATCCAAATGGTCTTATTTTGGCATATATGTAACTGCACACTGTGTTAGAATCTAAACGACAAATTGTATTGCATCTTTGCAACAGAACATTCCTGAGATTTTTCTAGAGGAAAGCATAAAGTAAGTTCTATTTTTTAATTAAATAACTCTTTGAGATTCTTTTCCCCTCTAGTGTCCTTGGCAAGCAGATGTCTGCCTGGTTCAGTGTGCAAGGGGAGACAGGAAGAACAGTGCAAGCTGCATCATCTTCGAAATAAACAAGTTTCTGATTGGGCTTGAGCTTGTTCAGGAGAGACAGCTGCAGATAGAAGCTCATGTCTCAAAGCCTGAGGACGACACAAACTGCTCAGTGTCCTCAATAGAAGAAGATTTCCTCACAGCATCTGAGCATCTCGAGGAGGAAAACGAGGCTGATGAATATAAAACTGGTAAAAGCAATGAGGCTGAGTGTAATTCTGCTATTGTTCATTGGCAGAACAGCCATGGCAATTGTTGCAGAAATTGCACTTCATGTTAATTTATGCTTGTATTTATATGTAGTTTAGAAAAAGGATAGCCATTCATACTTTTAAATTGCAGTTCAGACAGAAGGATAATTGTTTGTACAGCAATTTTACAGAGCAGTAATGTATTAGTTACGCAGCTATTTTTGTTTTAAAGATACAGGGAGCTCTGCAAAGACTAACATCTTACTTTTCTTTCAGCAGCCCATGAAAAAATAAGTGTTTCAGAAGCATCTTCTGATGTCAGAAAAAATAAAGGAAAAGGATTTGAAAGTCTTCACTACAGAAAAGCCAGGTTGCCATTAATTCTTGAAGGGAATTGCATTAATGAAGATAATACAGCTAGTAAAGTCTCTGAAGCTGTGCATATTGTGGCAGAAGATGGCATCTCACAACCTGAAGATAAGCCAGAGCAGGACATCCTGTGTCAAAAGGAATTAGTGGGAAGAGCTACATCATCTCTCAGTACTGAGGATTCCTGCTCAGTGAGTGTATTAGATGCATCCTTAACCAAAATGGCTAAAGAAGAGCTGGGGCCTCTTTATGACTCTACAGCAAAACCCAACAGTAAGGCAGAAGTAGAGGATTGTGCAGGTGTTAGGAAAAGCGACCCTCCCTTGCAAAACAAGCAAGCAGCTACAGGTCAGTATGCTACAAATTTAGCAGAATCTGTTCTGCAGGATGCATTCATTAGACTATCACAGTCTCAACCCACTTTCAGTGAGGAGGCTGCAGTCAGCATCTCCGTAGGAAGCTCCTGCAAGTCAAAAGATGCATCTACTTCTCAATCATGGAATGAACTTCCAAAGATTGTCATAGTGCAGAGTCCAGACAGCAGTGAGAACGTGCCAGAGTGGCCAGGGTCTGCCTTCCCAAACCTGTGCCACTGGACTGAAACAGAAAGCTCTGAAGTTTCAGATTACTTTGAAGAAGACCATTCAAACAGACACAGCCAGAGTGCACTGGAGATGGCTCTGGCTTGTGCAGCAACTGTCATTGGAACCATTTCAAGTCCCCAAGCAGCAGAAAAATTCAGAAGGGATCAAGAAGCTGCAGACTCTAAAAGCGAAACAGGTGATAATGAAGATCTACACACAGATTCTTCACAGCTACTTGAAGACTGTACTAGCACAGAATATTCATTTCCATCTGCACTGTGTGGCATGACTCAAGTAGCAAGTGCTGTAGCAGTCTGTGGTCTGGGAGAAACAAAGGAAGAGAAGTACCCTGCAACTTCGAGTGGGCTGCTGTCTGCAGCTCAGACTTCTGCAGCCATTACTCTTCATTGTAGCATAGCTGTAGGAAGCAGCATGGAAAAGCTGAATGATAGCATTGCAGAGGCCCTTCTCAAAGAGGCATCAATAATTTTGACAAAACCCAATACATACAAAAACGTAGGGCATTTTATGGAATCCATAAATGGAAGAATTATTGAAACAGCAGCAAGGCCACGGATTCCACACTCCGATGAAGTAATCAGAGATGAACTGGCACAAAATTTATCCAATATTATTCTACGACATTCTATTGAAGAGGTCAGAAAGAAAAGAGAGCTACAGTCCCATTCAGAAAACAGCTCAAGTACACAAGACATTTTCATGGAGACTGCCAACGAGTTGCTTTTTAACGTGATATATTTCACTTGCAAGAAGATAAACGACATAAGACAAGTTGAAGAGTGTTCTCCTCTCTTTTCTGAAGGCCTGAAAGGCAAGAAGGTAACCAGAGTAGAAGAATGGCCAACACAGGCAACTGCATGTGAAACATCACATGGACCCCTTGATCATTCTGCTATTAAGCCATTTGGTACATCCTACAATGCTAGCAAAGACCCTGAAAACAGTATCAACATGAAGAAAATTAGCATGAGAGATGCAAATAGCAATGAAAGTGCCACCCTGAATTCAGAGCTAACAAGTAAAGCTATTGGGCATAATGCACTTGTTGCAAAAACATCTCCCAAGAAAAGATACCTGAAAAGAACCACACGAGACTGTTACAAGTCCCCAAATCAGGGTAACATTCAGAAGAAGAGAGACTACAGATCATTTTCAGACAGAGAAAGTACCTTTGCAAACAATGAATGCAGGCATGGTGTTCAGGAGCAACTGTCTTCCAGTGTCGCCGTGAATGCAGAAAACCAGGCCAAACATAAGTGTGATGCTGTGCTAAGTGATGAAGTCCAAGTTAGCTTGTCTTTGTTAGGAAACCATGTCTTACTTCCTTCTCAACCTGCACTACAAGTGAAAAATTCAAGAGACAAATACTGTATAACAGATTTTGCAGAAGAATTGGCAGAAACAGTAGTCTCTATGGCAACAGAAATAGCTGCCATTTGTCTTGAAAATTCAAATGGAAAGCAGCCCTGGTTCTGTGCATGGAAGAGAGGCAATGAATATCTGGTGACCCAGAGTATATCATGCAGAACTATGAAAAGGAAAAAGGAAACCCATGCTAATGGCTCAGTTGTTCGTAAGCATAGGGCACCTCGACTTAGTGAGATCAAAAGAAAGACAGATGAGCATCCTGAGCTGAAGGAAAGGTTGATGAATCGAGTAGTAGATGAATCTATAAACCTGGAGGACACACCAGATTCTGTCAATATCTTTGCAAATGAAGTGGCTGCAAAGATCATGAACCTCACTGAACTCTCTGTGGTTGACAGCATCTGGCAAGGTCCAAACCATCCCAGGAACAGGCTGCACTGTGAAAGATGGAGCCGAGCCAAGGCGTCAAGCTGTGAGAGCATACCAGAGGAGGATACGGATTCCAAAGCCTCTGTCAATACTCTAGGCCTAATGAATGCCTTTGGTCAGCCTGTGAGCCAGACAAGTTCCGTCTCAAAGCAATCTAGTTGCGAAAGCATTACAGATGAGTTTTCAAGATTTATGGTGAACCAAATGGAAAATGAAGGAAGAGGCTTTGATTTATTACTAGATTATTATGCAGGAAAAAATGCAAACAACATCTTGACTTCTGCTTTGCAACAGGTTGCTAAGAAAAACGGTCATCTTAACGTACGACCAAGTTGCCCATCTAAGCAGTCCAGCACAGAAAGCATAACAGAAGAGTTTTACAGGTACATGCTGAAAGAAATAGAAAAGGAAAATAAAGATAATGCATCTTCCCCTCGGAATTCAAAGGACTGGTGTGGCAGTTTGCTACCACCCTCCCTGCGATCACCTTTTTGCTTTAGACAGTCCTCAGTGCCTGATGGCAGATCGTCAGGTTCTAGACTGACAGTTAACATCCCAGTCAAAGCAAATTCATTAGATGGATTTGCCCAGCATCACCAGGATTCCTTAAGTGTACAGCCAGTCAGTACAGTGGCTTCTTCAGGTCTTTGCAAGTCTGACTCATGCCTGTACCAAAGATGCAAGACTGACCAGATAACAGATATGTTGATTCATGAGACGTGGGCAAGCTCTATTGAATCTCTAATGCGCAAAAACAAAATCATAACAGATGAGGCAGAGGTTGCAGAGGCAGATCATTTTCACAGCGATTCCCCACCACATGTGCAACAGTATGCGAACAGACTGGCTGCAAATATTGTTGAAAGTGGTAAAAATTTAATTGTTGTCCAGCAGGATGCCTTTGATTCTGCAAGCCAAGAACACATGCTGGAAAGCAAACATCCCCAGAGTGTAACTCGGATTCAAGTAGAACCCAAAAGGGATGAAATAAATTTGGGTGAACAGAAGGAGCACGTGAAGAACCCTGAATGCCTCCCTGCAGGTCAGCACAGGGAAGTGCCTTTAATTCAAATAGAAACTGATCAACGAGATGAGTCAGATAAAGACTCTGAGTCCTTAACTCTACATGAACTTTCTGAAAGGGAGCATCAAGGCAAGGAAAAGCCTCCAGAAGCTTATACTGGGAAGCACATGGTTTCCAGTACCCTACTGAATAGGTAGGTGACCAAACAACAAATCAGCACATTGCTTTAGTATTTAATTTCCCAGTGAAAATTAGTTTGGTGATGGCAGAAAGTAAGGGAAAAATCACTGTGGAAGAAATAACCAGAGTAGAATATCTCTACATATCCTCAAATTACATAAAAGCACCAAGTGACACATCAGTACTAATTTGTATAGCAAACATATGCTGAATATAACTGTGTTATGGCTCTGAGGTTCAAAACTAATACTGTATTAATGAGCAAGTTTTCCCTAACAGATACCTAAGTCTTCCTTAAATCAAGACAGGACAGATTTAAAAAGTTGAACTTTCATTTAGCATTTGTTGATATCTCAATTTAAGAAAAAAGTTAAAAAGTAGGGCAAACATGGAACAGAAGATAACTGAATAAGAGGTGAAGATCTCTACTGTGCTTATGTTACTGATGTTTTGTGTTCCTGGAAACACAACCAGACTTCAGAGAGCTTGAAGTTCAGCTTTGTGCTTGCAGTTTGGAAGAAAAATTAAAATCACTTGGAGATTTTCAGCACCCCATTATCTCAGAGTGCTAGAAAGATGCTTGTGTTCAAAACCATTCTGACAAAACTCTACTTGAAGTGAGAAAGCACATACTTCTCTGTCTGTGGCAGCAATTAGGTGGATAATTACAACAGTCTAAATTCTTTCATACTGGCTCCCTCCCACTCACCTTCCTCTTCCTTCAAGTGTAACCTGCTTTTAAAATCATTGAGAAATCTGTCTATTTGAATCTGTTTGAAAATGGAGTTATTTCCTGCACAGTTTATGAGCCATTTACTAACATGCTCCTACAAGGTCATTAGTCCCACAGAAATCTCACATGTGAGACCAAGCAGATCGAGTATTGTCTGCTTCCTGCCCTGTGTTAAATAGCCTCTAGGTAACACTGTCACCTTGCTGCTTGGCTGCTTGTGATGATGAGTTTTGTGTCCAAGAGATCAGGGATGACAGGTTAGGTTGTCCAAAAGATGATAACAACTTGGTAGATCATAGACCCTCAGGCAGATACACCCCCTTTCTCTCTATCCAGGAGGCTGCTTCTCTTTCATGCTCACCCAGCATTAATGCAGCAACTTCTCAGTTGTCCCCACAGGAAGAGAACAGGAAAAGCACATATTGACAACGATCACATCTCACTATATTCTTAGTCAAGTTAATCTCTTGCAATACAATGTTTGGGTTAATCTCTTCTTTTAACTGAAGTCAGGATGTTTGCTGACATCTACAGATAAAAGCCTAGAGAAATTGTCAGTTTAAGAGAGATATTCTAGAGCTACATAAAATTTTCTTTTAATTACAGAATTGCAAATGCAAACCCATAAATATAACAAAACTACAGTTTTGCTTTAGCTATTACTCTGGTGCAGCAGTGATTCATTATTTATATTCCAAGAAAAGAGATGCTTCTTTTAATTATTAAATATTTTTCTGCCTGCATAACAAAAGACCCCTGGTAAATCCTACAATTTCCAGTTTGCCTCTGAAAAGTTACCTTAACTATACTTTTATGTATAGATATATAATTTTACATTTGTGTCATATAAATATGCACGTATGTGTGACAATCACATCAAGCGTGTAGAATTAGAAGGCATTTTTCCTATGTTCTCCAAATTCAGTACTGGAAAATACTTTTCCACAGTGAAAATATTTTTCACTTTGTTTTACTTTTTAGCTTCCTATAAATAGTCTGAATGTTGTCTTTCCTGTATTGCTTTAAAACAGCTGACTTTGAAATGCGTTGAGTAAAAAAAAAAATAAAATAAATCTGCGTGTTTCTGCTGTATTTAAATAAATCAAAATGCATTTCAAGCAATTCAGAAAAACATACACAAAATAGAAATGAGAGACTTTTAGAAGGTAGCATTATCAGTGAAGATGCTGCACAAAATATTCTTCATGTAAGCTTGAGTGAGGGTTAAAACAAAAGTATCACAGTAGAATGATCTAATCAGAGATCCTGCAGAGCTCAGAAAAGATGAAGTTGGATCCATCTAGTTGCTATTATTTTACTTCTGAACTGGATAATATTTTTGTCTTCTATTATATTCTATACTTTTATAATTATAACAATTCTGAATTTCTTGTGCATATATAGTACATTTCTACTTTTGTCATACACCAGTAACTGGAGGATAAAGTCTGAACATACTATACAGAACTCAGTGCAGAACCTCAAGTGCTAATAACTAAAGCTGGCATTAGAAAAGCAGGCAAGGATACCACATTTCTGACTTCATCCTCAATTATACTTCCCCAGCTGAAAAATATTCATGAGT
Organism: Tympanuchus pallidicinctus; assembly: GCF_026119805.1. Classification (NCBI taxonomy): domain Eukaryota; kingdom Metazoa; phylum Chordata; class Aves; order Galliformes; family Phasianidae; genus Tympanuchus; species Tympanuchus pallidicinctus. The sequence continues at coordinate 8,887,800 of NW_026294739.1, read as the reverse complement.
GTACATATAACTAATTTTAATTAGTGGTCCAATAGAAATAAAAGATCCCATTAAACAAGCAAAAAACCTTGGCAACATATGCTGTCATTATGCTCTAGTGCTTAACCCCCGTATTTCAAACACTGATTGGCTGAAGGACATTAAGATCTAAACTGTAAGCAGTTCTTTCTGTACAGATCAAACCTTTCCTATTCATATTGCAGTACAGGGCTTAGTTTTGTGTTAGTTTATAGCACTCATAGGAAGACCATATCTAAAGAGCATTCCCAACCATGTGTTCAACTAGAGTTCATGTAAGAATTGTCTAGACAATTGAATTTGTCTAGCCTCTTGCATCTGTACAGTTTATGCACCTTGTTAAACTGAATGAGCATTACCTGAAGATTGGCAGTACCAGTTTTCCTGTATTACCATTATTCCTTACCACCCTACCAGCAAAAGCACTCAGAGCAAACCAGATGCTGAAATCACAGGAGAGACAAAAGCAGCTGAAGAATTTCCAGTACACCTCAGCAGCAGTGAAGAAAGCACTGGCAGCTGGTCCCAGCTAGCCAATGATGAAGACAATCCTGACGACACAAGTAGCTACTTACAACTCAGCGAACGATCTCTGAGGTACGAATACTGTCTATTCTTAGTATGCATTATACTTCAATCAGTCAAGCCTATGACTTGATTAGCATGTGTCAGGAATGAGGAGTAATAGCTCGAGATTTACTGAGAATACTATAAAGGAAGATCAGATGATGAAAAAAGCAGCCATATCCTGATTTTAAACCAGGTCTTTGTATTGGTAAGCAATTAGATTGAGTCAATGAAAGCACATTCTTCCTCAACCCTGTGCAAGTGCCTCAGTCCTACAGTGAAGAGCCACCAAATAAACTAATTGTTGTGGCCTTTCCTTTGCTTTATTTGCTACTATTTCCACAATGCTTATCATGGCATCTGCCTAGCTGAGACTGCTGTTCCCAGCAAGTATCTGTGCAATTAGGGAACAAGTAGCACCCTGATCTGCATAGACCAGCATGGGGAACAGCTTGAAAGAGAAGGGCTGAACTTGCCCTGAGTAGGCATGAATTCCAGTGCCCCTATTGCACTGTACTGTGTTCCTCCTTAAGTCAGGATGTGTTTAAAGATGTTACGTGTACTCCAAGGACTAGATAAAGCGATGTTAGTTTGACTTCACAAACTTCCACAACTTCAAATTGAGCAAGGTCTTTTCTTCACACGATCTTAAATTACATTTTTAAATACTCTCAAGTAATTACATCTTTCCTGTGGATATTAAGACAGAAAGAAGAGAAGAGAGTATGGTAGTGAATCAAGAAAAAGGAAGTCTGTTAGAAATCACTGTTGGCTAGCAGGAAAAATACTGAACAAAGCATGTCTGTCAGTATGAGTGAACATTTATCTCATTATTCTAGTATCAATCCTTTGACAATATCAGGTTATAGAGAGGTAATGCATTGTGCCTTTTAGCTCATTGAAACAAAGTGTTACAACAAACCTGAACACGTGGCATTCTGATACTGACTCAAAAACCTGATAGAGAAAAGAACTGTCTGGTCAATCCCTCAGATGTAAGGAAAAACACTTGGTTTCTTTTCTAAAATAAATTAAGTGGCAAGGCTTACTTAACACACAGAACAAACTGGTGCTATTTGATAGCAAATTCACAACCTGTTTTTCAGACTACATATTATGACTACATAAACATTCACTGTCAAGTTTATAGCAATGCTATAAAGCAAACATACTGTTTTTCCCCCAGATACTCTCAGTTGTTTTACTTCAACTTTGTGAAGCAGTTAAAGAATGCTTCAAGGTAGTAATGGTCCCAGGTAGCACTGGCTTTAAAACCAAAAGTCTTTCAGAGTAGCCAGAACCCTAAGGGATTATCACTGTACCTGTGGGTTCCATCAGATCCCAAATAGTATTTGGGATAGGATGTAATATACTGAAACAGATGCAACACAGGATCACCCAACAGGTAAGTAGTATGATAAGCAGCCTTGGCGTGCGTGCACACACACACAGACAGGTGCCTCCCACTCCTTGACATAACCCTCAACTTTCAGAGGTATCTGAATCTCTGAAGGTTTTTCCAGGACACCTCTGTACTTGGTAATCTTTCCTTTCATTTCAGTGGCACATGCAAACTGTTTTCCTGTTTGATTCCAAATGCTCATTGCATAAGCCATTCACGAGAAGATAGCCTACTATTATTTATTTTCAGTTCACAACATTACTTTGCTACATGATCTGCCTAGAGCTATTTTAATAAAACCTCATTACTTTAAACATATTAGCATGCTTCATTCTGAGAACCACTTGATGAGCACAGTTGTGTTTGTAGAATGTGGGACAGACTCCTCACTTTACTTTCTGCAGAAAAATAATGCATGGAGATATGTTCAGTGAAGCTTGGCACTAATATTTAAACTTTTGCTTTGTCAGCAATGGCAACAGCAGTACAACTAGCAGTCTTGGCATTATGGACCTGGAAATTTATCAGGAAAACATGCCACCTTCTCCTATGATTAAGTAAGTAGTCACTGAAGTGAGATTTGATGTTTAGACTAATTTTAACTGCAAATCGTTTACACCATCTAAGATGTGCCAAGCCCTGCTTTGCACCTGCTGCTTAGCCTACCATTAGTTTCAGAAAGGTACACATGCAGGTGTCTGTGGAGTGTGACAGCATTAGGCAGTGAAAGATTACAGGAAAAGCCACCCAGGTGGACAGATCTCTCAAAAGAACACAAATCCATCAGCTGTTCTACCTAGAGGAGAGCTTTCTATCTTCTGGGTATCTATTTTACATTGTGTGAACTTTATATTCTCTGAGTAACTTAAAGTATTGTCAAAGCTTTAATAGAACAGCTATTAAGATCAAGTAAATAAGGATCAATTAAATTGAAAAAGAAAAGAAAGATACTCTTGGAAAAATGCTAGTATTATGTCTTAAGTATTTTTCTGAGCATATTTCTACTGAGCATGCAATAAAATTGTCAAGAGATGTGCCAGTATCTGCCTAAAGAATCTAAGACCCTGGGACAAGGTGTGACCAGCCAGCTGGTAAATGTCATGATGCAGACAGGGCACAGCCACTGTACAAGCACATGGACTGTACATCACACATTGAATACAGGAACTTTGACATCAGATCTTCACAGTTACCAGAATATCCTACAACAAGCTACCTTGCTTTTGAGAGGCTCTTTTCTGTAAGAAATCTGGATGTTTGTATTTTCACTGCATGCATTCTCTCTGAGCTACCAATTAGGACTCTAACCATATCAAAACTTTCACATCTTAACATTAGGCAGAGGCACTTCCTATATGAATTCCTAATGTTGACCCAATTGGTCTCCTTTGTAAAGTCTACAGGGGTACATAACCGATTCCCCATTAGCTTTCAGTGGCTACTTTCAAGCGTTAGCCAACAGGGTTGAGATCCTGGCAGAACAGATGTTGTGGAGAACAGCTCCACCACTTGGAGCAATTTGTCCTCACCCAAATCAAAGTCATGGTACAGAACTCAAATGCTACTCAAACAGAAAGCTGAAAAAAAAAATCTGATGGGAAAGATGCTGTTAGGCAGCTACAATTCTAAATCATGACAAAATATACATTGCATGCTGCCATTTTATTCTTTCACATCTGTAGTAACTTATATCTGATCTTGATCCTTTGAAGCCTTAGGGAAGACTGTGACAGCTTTGTGGAAGAGGGTGGTAAGTGTAGTGTCTCCCATATGGGAGACAAAGCCTTACACTTGTGTTGTTCTTGGTTGAGGACAGGATGGGATAGTCCAGAAATGCGTAAGCTATCCCTCCAGAAGCAAGGGAACAACTACCACAATTATAGCTTCAAACCTGAACTTACAGGTTCCTACTAGATGTGTATGAGCATGGGCATTATATTCACAAATGAAAACTGAAGCAGTGAAAACATACCTGAATTTTGTTTCCTATAGTTTAACAAGAACAGTGGAACATGAGAAGCAATAGTCTTTTGAGTTTTTTTTGCAACATGAAACAGAATTTGATTATCCAAACAGATAATATATTTTAAAAGAGCAGTAGCTGAAGTCATCAGTAGTTTGTGTTTAACTTTGAAAAACGCAACTAGAAAGCGAGACTTTTTTGAGTTTCACCCAAGGAGTACAGCACTGAAAAATGCAGACATGGCAAATTCAGTATTTTCCCACAGCTTATTGGAAAGGTTATGAGACCTGCTGTGTCTTACCATGACGTCATCTTCAAATAACATCAAAGGAAATACACAGACTCTGATAAAACACAGTACATATTGCAACCAGTATAAGTATTTCACCACATTACAGGAAAAGCACTGCAAGTTCCTTGTTTTTTCTTGACTTACAAATTAAACTACTGTAACAGTAGGCATTTTATCACATAATACACATCATCCTGCATAACTTTTTTCGTGCAGTTTTCTAGGTCTTACACTGGGGGAGAATTTTAACCATTGTGAAGGAATGTTATAGAATGTTCCTAACTATCACTAACAAGCCCTGTTGTTTTTTGTTCCTAAGTGACTTAGCAGAAGAAAAGGTTTTCCTTAAAGAACAGACAGATAATACAGAGGGTAAGTTGAACCATTTCAATTACAACATACAATTTGAAGTTAAAAAATAAAAATAAAAAAAAAATTGCATAATAACTGTTGAGATTGTTTTTCCAGAAAGTACTTCTGGGCTCTCAGTGGGAACAGCCAATTATCAGAAAGAACTCCTGGTGATTAATTTTGACCTGGAACCAGAATGCCCCAACGCAGAGCTGCGAGCCACCCTACAGTGGATAGCTGCTTCTGAACTTGGAATCCCAACCATCTATTTTAAAAAATCTCAGGAAAACAGAATTGAAAAGGTAGTTTTTACAGAATTGGACATATTGCTATTTCATTTTGGTCACAGTAGCAACACTCTGCTCACAAAGAACAAAATTGCCCCTAACAGATTCTTGGTGATAGCAAATAAAGTATTCATGAGTAGGCCAACAGTCATATACAGAAGGAAAAGTCAAACTCACCCAACAGGCAAAGGGATCTGTGACACTACTCCTCAGGAAGCAGCATAGGTCCAAGGGATGCTTTCCCCTCAGTGGCTGACCCTTACATGATCCCAAGCTGACTCCACCCTGGCTCTACCCCTGCTGATGTGTAGGGAACACAGGTGCAAACAACTTGCTTGTGCTCCCTGCGCCAGCCACACCCCTTCTCCAGGTGCTCAATCAGCAGTTCGAGCCATGATCCAACAGTTCCCCTGCCAGCAATTGACTTAGTGAAGTTGCTGAGCTTAGAAGCAGATGTGAAGTCTTCATCACAGCAAGATGGGAATACTACTGCTTGTTATAGAAAGAGAGGATTAAATACATCAAGACATAAGGTTCATAGAATTGTAGAATCATAGAATGGCTTGAGTTGGAAGGGACCTTAGAGCACATACAGTTTCAACTCCCCCCTCTTGTGTGCTGGTTGCCCCCCAGCAGCTCAGGCTGCCCAGTGGCCCATCCAGCGTGGCCTTGAGAGCCACCAGGGATGGGGCACCCACAGCTCTCTGGGCAGCAGTGCGAGGGCTCACCACACACTCAGGAAGAGATTTCTTCCTAGTGTCTAATCAGTAGCTGCCTTCTTTTAATTTAAAACCATCCTTGTCCTACACTCCCTGCTAGACTCCCTTCCCATCTCTCATTCCTTTCCATCTTTCCATGGTTGCATCTGAAGGATTCCAGACAGTTTATACGGAGTTTAAACACATATCTGCAACAAAAAACAAAACAAAACAAAACAACAACCCACAACCATTTGATTGCAGACATCATATACACAAAGTTCTGCAATTCAGAGCCTACTAGCAACAAGAAACAATTATGACTTAATACATGAGTTGTACTTAAGATTTAAAGCTTTGAAATTCCCCAGTCCTTCTACAGGCTCTGCCTCACCTACTGCTCTGATCATGGCAACCTCAGGCAAGTAGGAACTTGTTTCTGGCTATCTGACAGGTTTATGTTTGAGGTACAGCAGGGCCTGACACTTCAATTTGCAATTAGGTGAGAACTGCTGTGGCCAAATGCACTGCCTTTACCATTGCTTTGTGCTGGTAGAAAGGAATTGCAGTTCAGTGAGAAAAGTGTATTGCTCAAACGTTCAGAAGAGACTAAATGCAAGATAAAGATAATCTGTGCTAGATTGGGCTCAGTATCTCACATAACACATCAGAGCTAGTTGAAGGGAATGGGAAGGATGGACCATCTGTATAGGTTGTATTGTTACATTATTCCCAGCCAGAGAGAGAGTTTAGCAAGGGTGGTGACCGACTAGCATTTTTGGCAGACGAATATTTGTGATCATACATCTCTTTCTTGGAAAATCAGACTGTTTCGGATCATTGTATAAAAATTGTGAAGCATCTTCCCTGTCTCAGCTACAACAAAGGAAAAAAGTTATGTATATCAGTACACTTTAGCTCCTATACAGATGTAGCTGAGTCTCCACTAATCTTCATTCTGAATGCAAAAGTTTGTTTTCAGGCAAAGACAGACCAGAACTGAGAAACACCGAGTTATTAGTCCAAGGTAGGACACACAGAGATAAAAACCAAAATGGTCACAAGAAATGAAGACTGTTTCTGAATAATTAATGCTCACTGGAGACACCATGAAACACCACCTTCAGCATTTCAGGAATGACAAAAATTGCCTCCTTTCCAAGTTCAGCAAGATAGCTCAATCCATAAGGCTTACAAAATGTGTCACAGTATACAAAACAATTAATGAAAAGAGTATTATAAATCAGTATTTTCATCTTTTAAAATAATGTCTATGAGAAGATCATTTCGAGTAGCAGAGATATTGTTTGATGTTCTTGAGTACTTGCATTTGGCTATCATAAACATAATTTAAAATGCATTCAGCAGCCACCATCCAAATTGCATCTAATTAAAGAAACAGCTGTCAGCTTTACCCATGTGCTTTGGCAAACAGTTAATTCAATTGCAGGAATACACTAGAGAATAATGAAGCACATTCTGCCTACAACAGCACTCTTGGAAATAACTGTGCCTATTAAATATTGTTGAAATACATATTAAAAGTTTAGGCTTCGGTATGTAAATAGCAAACAGCTACTAACTGGAGACACCATATTTTCTTGGGTTGTTTAAATGTAGAAGTTGTGAGCCAATTAGATATTGATTGTGAAATTCAAGGAAATGAAAAGCTTTGATTTTCATTTATATGCTAGAGGAAAAATCAGACCAGATGTATGACACTGTAAAGCCTATTATTAAGAACAAAGTGGACAAAATTCAGAATTCCTTACAGCTGCTTAAGAATATATATTTAACTTGGTTTAGAGGCAAAGAAAAAAAAATGCAAATGCATATCCTTATGGTGATTCAGCCACAATTGTAACAAAAGATTTAATGTGACAGAAGCTTACCCAGAAATCCCTCTCACCGGTAATATGTGAATTTTAAGATGTGGGATGGATATGTGAAAATGCAGAAACTTAAATATAACTCAAAATATAACCAACGTAATGAAGGATTCTTTTTCTTTATAAAATGGATAGCCACAGTTTCATTTTGACTGTGAGATGTTGATAACAAGGAAACTTGTGATTCTTTAGCATGCTTACTTTCACAGTTCTCCATCTAATTGCAAAAAAATAGGAAATAATTGATGAGAAGAACTGATTGAGAAAACATCATGAAATCTGATCAGTCCCTGAGGAACAGTGGAATTTCAGAAATGAAGTTCTCAGTGTGCTATAAGTAGGAAGAGCCCTTATGTTACCCTTATGTTACCCTTATGTTACCGTGCATCCACTCTGAGATACAGCAGCGCACTTACAAAGCATTGCTTCACAGCAGTTTGTATGTGTTTGTTTGACACCTCAGCAAAATGTTAGCCAAATGCTAAGTGGTGGTGTTACTTTTTTTGTTTGGTTTCTCCTTCAATTTAGTTTTTAGATGTTGTGCAGCTAGTTCAACGGAAGTCCTGGAAAGTGGGAGACATCTTTCATGCTGTGGTGCAGTACTGCAAGCTCAGTGAGGAGAGCAAAGAGAAGACACCAAGCCTGTTCGATTGGCTCCTTGAACTGGGTTAGGAACAATTGCCTGTTCCACTTCTTTGTTTTAATCCAGCTTAAGTAAGCAGTGGTTCGTGTAACACTGATTTCCAAACATCACCAAATAAAATGAGCAAAGATATATAAACTACAGAAACAGCACCTGTCTGTTCCATGACTGCACTGAGCAGAGTTGAAACCAAGGTGTATTTTATCCTTCTGTATCCTGAGGGATGCTTGACATATTGTGCTGTAGGATGTACTGTGCTAGAAAAAGATGGATTTATTAGCTTTCTGAATTAATGGACTTAATTTACTTAACGAATTAAGTAAAACTTAATTGAATTTCTAATACATTCCATTTTCATCAATTTGATTAAATCAATCAGCTGAAACAGGATGGTATACTAACATTCATTTTTAAAACAATACTAATGTTTGTACAGTTTTAACTTTTAGAACCTGAGTGTGTTCCAGGATGCACAGAGAAAACCATGCCCTTCAACAAATAAAACAAACATTTTAAAAGAAGTCTCCACAGTCCTCTGAGAGGTAAAAACTTGTGAACTCATCAGATCTTTGAAGTCAAAAAACAGAACAAGAAGCTGCTGAAAACACATTTCACTTTCTTTCCATGTGATCATTTCAGCCCTATAGCTGGTTCCCATTCCTGTCTTTTCCTCAAGGGAGTACAAATCTCAATTAGTACCCTTAAAAAGCCTCCTTTCTTTACACTCGCAGGCAGTGCAGTTCAGTACAGCTGTGCTTGGTATGTCCCCAAGTACAGCTCTGCGAGTCAGGGTAGTGGGTTCCTAAAGCCCTGTCCCCACCAGGTGACCTCGGGCGAGTCACATCACCTCTGTGCCTCAGTGTCCCTGTCCAGTAAGAGGGAGCGATGATACGGAATGTGTTATGTGAAGTGTTTCTGTTTGAAGCACTCAGTAACGTGCTGTGTGTCGGTTAGAGTACTGAAAAGAAATACTAAGTTTAATCAAGTACATTGTTAATAAAGTGAAGAACGACATATCTAAAAAGAGTGCTGTCTTGAAATAAAAATCTTCATTTTTGTAATTTTCAAAAAGTCAAAACAATTGCTACAATTTCAGCACATGCCTGTTCATTTTGGACATGTGTTGGACTATGTATGATAGTCCACATTATGATGACATTTATATAACTGTTTGATAAGATATCCTATGGTATCTTCTCACTGAGATGATGTTAGGTATCACACACTCAGTGATACTCTCTTCACTCTGCCAAAGAGATTGGCTTTGAATTTAAAGGTAAACATAACTTATCGCATCAAAGCTCTTCTGTGATTTGTTTCTTTGAAAATCTTTATATTTTGCTTCTCCCTTCTTAAATAGCATAATAGAAAGCCTGCCTGCCTTTCCAAATCAAATATTTAAGAGATATTTTATTTTCCATATAATAGTATATGCTTCTATAATATTTTTGGGAGGTGGGGTGAAAAGAAGAAAACTATCCTTTTGCACTAAATATTTTTGAAGATTTTGAAGTAGTTTTAAGTAATTTATGAAAAAAGAGCCATATTATTCTCAATTTTATCTTTAAAACCATTGCTAAATTTGCATGATTTCATCACTTATTTGTTAAGAAATACAGACTGTCAGTGAAATCTATTAAAGAACATTCAATAACATCTACATCTCTGCAATATATGAAGTCAGTGGAGGTCTCTTTACTGTCAAGATAAAGGTCAGTTTGTTGCATCTACTCAACCTAACTGCACTACTGGGGCCCATTCCTAGAAACTGCTGAACATCCGCAGCTCATGCTAACACGAGTGGTAACAGTGAATGCTCAGCATTTCCAAGGCTGAAAGTTAGTAAAAAGCACTGGGCATTGTAAAGTGCTTTGATAGAGCCAATAAATGGGAAAGTGTATTTATTTTTAAGCAGATACAGTTAGTTGTCAGTATATAAATTTTTGCTGTGGTAGAATAAATGTTTACTTATCCTACAAAGCACAAATATCATGACTGAGTTGTGTGATGCAGTTTTCTCTGTACAGTAGTTCTCAATGTTGCAATTTGTTCAGAAATAAATTTATGTTCTAACATGTGCTGTCTTTATCTTTCTAAAACTATTTGAGCAATTCAATTATTGTCACATCATCCCCGTAGCTTGTCACAGTAATGCTTCTGAATGAAAAATCTGATCCCTGGCCATAACTGAGCAAGTCAGAGCTCTGGCTTTCCCCACATTCCACTATTCAGGTGGTACAACATTTATTACTATCACTATTACACATTCAGTGCAGAGAATTAACTCCAGAGTAAGTGATATTCTCAATCCTTATTATTGCTTATCTGGCCTGCTTTCAATAACTGCTAAAGTAGGCAGGGAAATGGGGGAAGCAGACATTAAGGACTTTCTTCTGTTTATTGGTTTGCACAAATATTTACACCCCTGATGTCTATTGAGAAGGTATTCCTGATGCTAAACAGAAAAGGAAACCAACAGCTGACTTAGCAGAGTAAATCAGAACCCGAGTTGTTCATGATTAAAAAATGCTGAAACCTTATTATGCTTAGGAGATACCTGGCCTCCCACCTCGCAGGGAGCAGAATCTGGCCTGTAAATACATGAATTCAAACACAGGATAAAAATGTGATAAAAATTGTCACCTGTTAACATCTGTCTTATTAAATTCAGCAGACCACTATTGTGGAGAGGCTGAATTAATTGCTTTTCTAGTCCAGTTTCACAAAGAGCTGCATAACATGAGAATAAGAATTTCACCATAAATCCTACACTCTGACTTTTAAAATGTCATTATAAAACAACAACAGAACCCCACTCCATTGAAGTCAAGAGCCCACATAAGTTACTTAATAAGTTTGGGGAAAAAAATCCAACTGAGGAGGAAAGCACACAGACAGTGGCCAAATAAATAACTCAAGCCAGTGTTGTTCCTAAGCCTTCAGTTCGTGTAAAGAAACTTTAATTTTTCAAACCCGCTCTGAAGACACTGCCATCACTAGGAAAGTAGCTTGCAGCCATCAAGCATTTAGCAGGACAGACAATTATATTAGACAGGAGGACTGTCAAACTAATTATATAGCATTTGTGATGAAGACAAGTCTGACAAGTCTGGCTGAGGGGTACTGTGCCCTCCTCCCCCTCCTCCCAGCTTCAGCTGAAAATCAGACAGAACGGTGCAGCAAACTGGAAAAACATAACCAGGCAGGATACATTTCATACCCTTTCACTAACCACCCAGGAAATGCAAGTAATCCTACAGGAGGAGCTGAAAAGGAAGTTCTCACAAATTGCCACTTCCAAAGCCTGAGTGGGTATGACTGCAATTATTGTCATTTATTCAGAAAAGGCTTTGAATCCCAAGAGATAAAAAAGCATACACCAAGAGCCACTACTCCTCATATGCTTACATTGAAAATCCTTGTCCTAGTCTTGCAAAATACATGTTCTGCCCTGGAAAACTATCTGATAAAATAAATTTATATTTCCACAACAGTAACTGCTGGAATGATTCAGAGATTGAAAGGACAGAAGTAATAAAGCAAATCTGATTTCTACTGTGACAGCACACCTTGCGAGCTTCCTGCAGTAATGCTGTTCAGTAACATTGCAGGGGGTGAAATTGCTGCGTTACAGGAAAATACAGAAAATCTCACTCTGCTCCAGCAGCCCTGTGATTACAGTGGTGCCTTGGAAAGCACAACGTATGCAGAAGCGAAATGTTGTGATAAGATTAAAAAGGTATAAAGAGAACAGAGTTAAAGGTATGAAGATAATAGTAAAGTAAAGGTATAAAGATAATAAAGTTAGAGCACACACATGAAATTTTGGTTGTGGAAATGGAAGTAAAATTAGGGGAGCAGATCAACCCGATTTCACTGGCAAAGAATGGTTTCAGGATGATGAATCTATAGAATGCACTGCTAATGTTCATAATTTATTAAATCTACCTTAAGGTGCAGAAACCATTCATATGATGGTGTACTGGAAAGTACTGTTTAAGGTTTTATGAGTCAGCACACTTTTCAGCTGTGCTGTGAATCATACAAGATGTGAAAGCATTTCACATTTGAGCAAGAGCCCAGATAACTTAGACTGAAAAGCACTCCTATTCACTCAGCAAGTCTAGAGAGAAACAGAAATAAAGACTAGGGAGCATCCCAGTCTAATGCTCAGTTTGTAGAACCACAAACCAGTCACAATTTTGTGGTAAAAAAATATGGCAAGACCTGGAAGTCAAACACTACCACAGATGTTTGATTCATTGAGAGTCTAGCATAGCATAAGAGAAAAATTAGAATAGAAAGCAGAAAAGAACACAACCTAAAAGATTAAGCAAAAATGTACTTCCAAAGAAAGTCTATGCTCAGAATCCACTTCACAGCTCATGTCGTGATCCTTAGCTCCAAATCTTTGATGCACAGTTTTTCTTTACACTGGCTGTATTCAGAGTCACCACTTAAACTATCTTTTGTTTTACTGCACAGAAGAACGGAAGAATGGAGGATGAGCAAAGACAAATGAAAAGACGTGGGCAAGCGGTGTAAATAGCAGGCAAGCAGTAGTTTAATAGTAATGCAGCTCACAAATGGTAGCTAATGTTTGTTCCTGGAACTATCAAGCAGGACATTATATTACAAGTAAAAAAAAAAAAAAACCAACCAAAAAACAAAAAACAAAACCTTGCATTTTAACTCAATATTTTAATACAAAATTTTTTAAAAAGTACTCAAAACGGGTATCTAACAACACATCTTTCACTCTTAAGAGTACAGTAGTGCTGTTTGGTTTTATGTTTATTTAAAAGGTTACAAGGAAACAATGACACAGGAGAAACAAAGAAACAGGAGCATCCTACTGGATTCATTGATACACAGCTTCTCTTAGATAACTGACAATGGAGCCAGTGGCATTGTGTGAAAAGGCAACAGGCAGGAAACAGGAACAAAGAAAGCATTCCATTTAAACAGGAATGAAAAAAAGATCTTTTTTTTTTTTACTGTGAGGTTGATAAACAGTAGAGCACGTTGCCCAGAGAAATTGTTGAATCTCCATTCTTGGAGACATCCAAAAGTCACTGTTGTGTTCCTGGGCAGCATGCTGAACTCAAACTGCTTTGAGCAGGACTACTGGACTAGCCAATCTCTAGAGGGCTCTTTGAAATTTAACTATTCTGTGAATCTTTAGCTACCAGGAATCAGCAATTCAAACCTACAAAAACTGAAGTAACTTGGCTACTTGAGCAGAGCAGAAACACAACAAATGACTAAAAGTAAAGCATATCTGAAACTGAGTTTATTGACTATGGAACTCAGGATGTAGGCACATACCACACTGGATCTTTCCTTGTCTTCAGTCAGTGCCATACTCTACAGGTGTTATCCTTGCTCCCTAGTAATAAACACATTTTGAGGGAATAATTTAGCTGTATTGCAGAACACACTCAACTTTGTTAACAACTCAATTGACCAGCTACCTGGAAAACAGAGAAACCAGAAGGACAATATTTTTCTGTCCATGACTAGCAAAAGACAGCAGGCCCTGCAGCAGTATTTTTCACTGAGATCATCTTGCACGTGGATATTTAGGGGGTTCAGTGCAAAGGTCCAAGTGGTCACAAAACCTGCTCACATTTTCCCACACAGGGAATTTTTGTCTGAAGTAACTGAAACCTGAACAGGCTGCGTTGTTCTGTAACCAGAAGGTATGCTCTCATTAGAAAAAGCATTGCATCTTCCTCATCCAGAACTCCCTCACAGTAGCTCAGTACAAGAGCATGACTTAGACACTGCTCTGTGGCTACTACTTGCCAGCAGGTGCTTTGGTACAATTTTTTTCACAGCCATATTCATTTAAGCTTCAGTTCCAAAGTAAGTTATAGCTTTTCTTGACTGTATCTAAGCAATTGTTGGCAACCTATATTTGGGAGTGGCCCCACAACACTTTGCAGACTCTACTTTTTTTAGCACAATAAAATTGAAAACGTGTTTCAAAACAAAGGAAAGAAAAAAGATAATTTGGGATACATTAGTTACCTGTAATGATTGTATTGCCTTTGTAATTGAAAGCACAGGAGAATATCTCGTCAGTGTGGCCCTCTAATATCTGAAGGCAGTGTCCAGTAGCAGCATCCCAGAGTCGAGCTGTCTTATCACAGCTGGCTGTTAGAATACGATTGCCCTTAGGGTTGAAACATATCTTTAAAAAATACAGAAAATAATTATATTACTTACCATGTTAACATGCCTGGAAAAGGAAGCGTATCTAGAGATTAGAAAATGGAAGCAGAAGACAGTAAATAATGCAGTCAGTTTTTCTGCTAAAATTAGCATCAATTCTGCCACTGCCAGAATTATGTGGCTGGAAATTTTGCACAAAGGTCCATATATAATGACCACACAAAAGGATCAAGATTTCAGATCATTATCCCCCAAGATCAGAATTGCTGTTGTTGTAACAACTTCATTTAAACATCATCACTATTTCAATGTAAAATATATGCATATTTTGTGAACATCTTCTTTAAACAATATATGTATCTGTAATATCCAAACTCCCACTGAAGGCAACTTATTCTTCAGTATGTCTTCATATTTTGTTAAAGGTTCACTCCCTAAATTGCATGCATTTCCTGATAATCACATTTATACATATTTTTTAAGAACTAACCAGACAATATCAGGTTTATTATATAATGCATTATTGCTTAATTATTAAGGGCAAAATGCCTGTTCCCCTGAATAACCATCCCAAGTGATCACAGCTACACAGAACATCTGCACAAACAGATTTCCTTTTCAGCATGCTCCCAGATAAGTGGATTCTCACTCGCAGCAAAGAAATCATACCAGCCCTGAGGATCCTGATGGATACCCTCCCTAGCACTCACACTCTCACAGTACATACACTGCATATTTACATGAAAGCTATTCATTTGAAAGAATAAGGAAAACTCACAAGCATTAAATAACATTTTAAAAAATAATATTCAAACTTCTGGAAGCAGCTAAATTCATTTGGAGCTGAACTTCAGCATCTACAGCTGAGCTCTACAAGTCTTTCAGTGAAGTTTATGAGTGAACTCAAGACCAAGTGGATCTTGAAATGGGCTCTGAGCTTCCAGGTGTCTTAGGCACCATGTATTTTCCCACAGAAATATGCTCTTTTGTTTCCATTCCATAAATCAGGTGTGCAGAGAAACAAAAGCAGTAAAGAGCAGGAGGTCTGGTGGAAGTGAGCGATAAGGGTGATGCTAAAAATCTCAGAAGGCAGTAGCCTTCTTCACCAAGATACTCAAATGCTTGTGCTCGTTATTTAACAGTATTTCTGTGTCATGGAATTAGTGGTGGCTTGGATGTTACACATAATTAAATTAGAAAAGGTAAGATCACATACAACTTACCTTTGAAATCTCACCTCCATGCCCTTCTAGTTTTGCAATGCACTTTTTTGTTTCTGCATTGTAGACTCTTCCTGATCCTGTTGTAGTAGATTAGGAGCTATTTGTTATTGTTAAGTATGTATTTAAATAAGAACACAGTAGTAAGACCAGAAGGACCATATCCTCAGGTTTGATTTCAAAGGAAATACATGACAATCTTAACACGCTTTCTTTCAAAGATTATTTCAGATATACATTCTATTTAGTAAGCTATTAATTATATTTAATAAGCTACTGATTGCATTTCAGAAAACTTTTTATATTGTCTTAAGCATTAATTTTGTAACTACAGCAGATGAGATCCTAATAGTGCTCCCCATCATCTGGTAACCTGTTCCTCAAAGTGCAAAATCAAAACAATGTGTGAAGAGAGCATGGTATTATCATTATGTGCAGATGAATACAGAAAATTATTTATTGTGATTCCTAAAAAAAAAAAAAAAAAAAAAAAAGTAGGCATGATAAACAGTGAAAATTTTCATTGGGGAGAAATTCCAAAGTTTAAGCAAAACTTTCCATAATGCAACAAACAGAATCTGACCTATAGTTCCAACTCATAATACTCTGCTTTGATCAAGCAAAACAAGGAACGACAAAGGTATTTTCATAGTAGTTCCAGTCACTTCACTTACCATCAGCAGAGGCGGTTGCAATACGCTGGCCAGCATAATCAAAGCAGACATCCATTATTTCATCACTGTGACCTGTTAAAGTTGCTATATGTGCACCAGTCATAGCGTTCCACAGCTGCATAGGCAAATAAAGGCTATTTTTTTTTGTTTATTTTGACTAATGTACTTAATAGATAGCTAGTTGTTCAATTAAGTGACATGTATAAGTACTTTCTGAGGCCTGAACGAATGTATTAACATGAAACCTGGATATAAATCAATAAAGAGTCATGATTTTATCAGCTTAATGAAGCACTGCATATTTTGTATTTCAGTGTATTGATTTCAATGAACCCTAAAAATACATAATTATTCAATCAGACTTCACTGAAATGAAAAACTCATGAAGAAACTCATAGGTTTTGTATTCAGTTAGAAATTCTTTAAGGAATTGTATGTATTAGTTTAAAATAATGTTCTTCCATTTAGAAAATACAGAGTTTTATGTATCAATAAGACAATGAGAAAGCTTCCATAAAAAACTGAACAGAAAAGAATTCAAAAAATACAGCAAAGAGATACAAGAGCCCAAATTGAGGAAAAGAATAATTGTCTGTCTAAAGCGCTACAATATGATTGTGCTACCTAAAGAAAGTGAAGAGCAGGTGGCTCTTTTTTTTCTTTTTTTTATTTTCCAAAATATGAGCATTTTGAATTCTTGTGGATGGGAAGGTGACTGCACCACACTTAACAACATCTCTTTGTATGATACTGCAATAATTTATCCTGAGGAATGTCTTTCACAGTGTCCAGCTATTACACATGTTATAGTGGGCTCAGAAGAAAGTCAGACATTTGATTCCTACATACTTGGAGTCTCTTCTGATTTTAAAGAGCTAGATTTTGGAAAAGTTACAGCTTTGTCTGTTTTACAGCAAGTAAAACAAAGATGCCATAGATTTGGGTGCTCGTTTTTAAATGTTGGCACAGTGCATTTGTCAAACTGCTGAGCACCTCCTTGTCAATATTATTTCAATTGTATTCAGATGAGAAATGGACAATCTCTCACCACTGAAACATAATCCTTCTGCAGTTTAACACTAACAATCACAGGCATTCATTAGAAACAATCCAAATGAAGAACTAGCTCCTAGTGACCTGCAAAAAGTCACATGTGATGTTTGTGACACAAGTATCATGGGAAAAAAAATAGAGTAAGACTCAAGGACATGAACTGCAAAGTAGTCCTTTTTTGCACTAAAAATATAAATAAGTCGTAATGGCCAAAGCTCACCCTTTAGTTTAGCTTCACTGGGTGAAATTATTAACTTCACTGTTATTAACTTACATTAAAGTGTTTTAAATAGTCTAACGTGGTTTTCTGAACAAAAACAGGGACTAACCAAATTCTATATAAAAACAGACAAATTATTCAATGCATTATAATGCATAATAAAAAAGCTTATGTACTCAGGTGTTCAGTGCATCAACTTTCTTACCATGCATGTTTTGTCCATTGATCCAGTGACAATAAGAGAACAGTCCCAGTTGAACTGTGCACTGCTAATTTCTCCTCGATGCCCTATTAAAATATGCAACATCCTGCAAAAAAGAGAATTCATATGTTTTGTGTATATTTTGATATATCAATATAAGTTATAACCAAGCTTACAAAATGTCATAGGCAAGGTGTCAAATCTTCCCCATGGTAGCCATTAAAGCAATCAAATGGAGTGGTGCAACTCATTTAGCACCCCAGTACTGCATTAGTTCCATTTTTACTCCTTGAGACAAAGAGGCAGTAAATAATCAAATGAAAGAGTCCTCCCTTTCTTCTGTTCCAAAACTACTTTTAAGACTGTATTGCCAGTGAAATGACTTTTCAGTGCCAGAGATGGATTTATTCTGTTCATCTAGATATAAAGCACGTATACCAAGTTTTTCCACATTACTCTCCCAATATTCTGCTTGAATTAACTATAAACAGTGTCTTTTCAAAACTCCATATCACTAACTACTCAATCTAAATCTTTTATAAAATCCAATGAAGGTCCAATGGAACTTAATCAGGTACTTAACATGAGCTTGTACCCAAGTAACAGGCAAATGACAGCCAAACTGAAATATGATGTCTAATCTTCATTACTCCTAAACTTTTTGCTGCTCAAGGACTGACAATACTAGTTCCATGAAATTGTTCAAACAGCTTTAGCTGAATAGAGTGGTACAATTAGCCACTATTGCTTACTACGAATTAATGAACCCTATAAAGCATTGAATGGTGAAAATGATTAATTGGTGTGTATATTAAAGGATTAGATTCTATCATTATGTTAATAATATTGTATCGTTAATAGAAAATAGCTTCAACTAAAGGATAAACTAATGACTAGAAAAACAACCAAATGAGTTTAAGTATCTGAAATCTTCACATGCGATGTGTAAGGGTAACTAAATTAATAGAAACGCTAAATGAACAGTTCATAAAGCAAATCTCTAGAGCAACTGAATCCTCTACTTGTTTGACAACAAAAGCTCAATTATATTCATGTTGTTTTGTAGACTCTTCTCTTTTTAAAAATGTGAAGCTTGTATTCTACAGATCTTTCTACAGTAATACCAAATAAACAAACAGAGAGCAGCGAAATTCAGAATTTTGTGAACATAGTATTTGGCCAGCAGGATTGCTGTTACTGTAATAGCTAATACCCAAAATATTTAATCTTGAAAAGGTTTGAAAAAACTTTGATTTCCAAATCTTGAAAAGACAATCCACGGCCTAAGTGTAAATCTCCACTGAACAAGCAGAATAAATAGCACAGAACCATTATCTATCGGATTTAGAATTAGGAAGAACCCAGAAAACATACTGGTGAAATGCCATGTAAAACGTTCCATTTAAATGGAAACACATTGGGTTTTTCTCCAAGACATCACTATACACACACTTTTCTTTTATTTACTAATCTCAGAGATATTTCACTTGTTTTCACAAAGAAAAGAAAAAAACAAAGCAGTTATACCTCTAAAAATATAATAGAATATTTATCTTCATAAATTACCTTGTCAATAATCAGAACAATTATTTTGTTATTCTGCTTACAATGAGTTTCCAGTTGAAAAAACACGAGGATTTATCAGGGTAATACAACAAGCTCATATTTAGTTATTTAATTATTATTTGTTGGCATTACAATCTAGACATTTTGTTCTCTACAGTGAGTGGGATCAAATTTTCTCCTCTTCATAAATATATACTGACATACAGGAGTGTGAGGAGGAAAGTGGACCATCTGTTACTTAAAGTCAATGTGACTACACAAATTTTCCATGAAATATGATAGTTTTTTAAAAATTATGATTATTTTAACTTAAATAGTCGGTTCCATCTAGAAATTCTAGACACCGACAAAACCACAAGTTTCCATGCTGATGAAATATTTTCCTGTTTGGAGCATCCACTATGGTCTACCCATTGTGTCTGCCTCCTCAGTGCTCACGCATCTAAACCTGTTGCATACAAAAACAGTTGGTGAGAGCACTTCTTTCTAGAAGAACAAAGGGAACTGAATAAAAAAAATGAAAAGATGAAGTAATACATACTCTAAAAAAGGCAAAAATACACCGTCTGTAATTTGTTTCATTTGTTCAACATTTTCTCTCTCATTTTTCATTAAATATGCAGTGTAAAATGATATTTATTAGTACTTTAGTACCTGCCAGTGACAACATCCCACACTCCTACTGTGCAGTCAAAGGAGCCAGTGATAATCCTATCTCCAGCGGTGTTAAAAGACAATGCAACAATTTCTGCTGAGTGACCCTAAGATTTTTAAAAAAGGAGTTTCAGAATGCAAATACCACTTTTCTATTAACTTCTTAACTTTTCAGCAGCACAGTTCTTCACCACTTCAGAATATTATTTACTGTCTTGCCCAGTATATCACAATTTTAACAGAAAGCTCTATTGGACAGTGAGTCAATATCCCAACACCTGAAAAAAATCAGGCACACTGCTTAAGCAGTGAGCAATTGCTGGTGATAGGTGAATAACCAGAGAAGTGACTGATATTTTCCATATTTCATTTGAGGAGAATCACGTTTGTTCACCAATGCATACTGAAATCAGATGATTCATTTACAGTAAATTACAGTATGGCCTGTCTCTGGTCTCAGTGGAGAGGCTTGGAAAAATGAGCATAAGCATATTTTTGCATTCATGTAAAATGTGTACATACTTGTACATTCACACATTCCACTGCTCTTTTGTCTCCTAAGGGCTCTGAGAGAAAGCCAAAGGGAAGAAAATGCCTTCCCCGCTCTATAGGCCACCTACACCACGGAAGAAGCTGGTACTCTATGTACTACTTAGGATTTAATCAAGAAAAATTGGAAACAATGCCAGCCAATCATAACAAGTAAAATCCTAGCAAATCATGTAGAGCAAAAAAATCATAATCTACTGGTAACTGAATAGTATTCTTCTGCTTGTAGAGCAAAGATAAATCACAACCTACGGGTAATTGGATGGCTTTCTCATGCTGATGTTTACAGGAAGATAATCTCTGCACATGCAACCTCTGACACTGATTTTTCTTGGAGTTATTTTATGTTACTTCAGAGGAGGTGAAAAATTGTTGTATAGCAACATTTTAATTAGCAGTGGAAGGCATTCCATCCTATAAAAGTAATGTCACTGAAATGAGAAGACCTGTCTTTTGATAAATAGGACTCCTTAAAAAACACCATGTTCTTATCATTCTCTTCAAGTTTTCCTGATGTTTTCTAACTGTGGTCACTATGGGACTACCTGGTAACAGAAATTCTCGGAACGTTTTGAAACTGTAGCAATATTTTGTGAGACAGAAAATTTTCTTAAAAGCAAGAACAACTTTAAAAACATAAAGAATGAAAACATACTCTTAAAGTAAATACTATTTCTCCTTTCTCTATATCCCATAATTTGGCAGTGGTATCCATGCTTCCAGTTGCCACCAACGTGCTTTGAAGATTAAACGATAAACATACCTATAGCAAGAAACATTGAAGAGAAAAAAGTGGGAAAAGGGAAAGCAGATAATTTATATACATTTTCTCAAAAGAAAGTCACAATATTTCTAAACAAGAGAACAGTCTGAACTAATTTAATAGTTCATGACTTACAGAAAAATTACAAGGCTCTTCTGACTGTTCATTTGGAATGCAAAAAACCCTTACTCCAAAGCTCCTGCTTAAATCCACTGGACTCACAGAGACATGGAACCCAAAGACATGCATGGTGTCATAAAGGAATAAGAAATATCCTTTCACACTCACTATTTCTGCAGTATGTCCTCTGAAAGTATGATAACATTTTCCTGTTTCAGTACTCCACAGTTTGCAGGTTTTATCAAAAGATCCAGTGGCAATCTTGTCACTAAATGGAAAAGCACTGTTTTTATTTAGAAGAAAAAAATCTAACTTCAAAGACTCACAGTAGAACTCACAGCAACAATATCTAGTCTTCAAAGCATGAAAGTATATTTCTTCAAACTCTTGCTTTTAGATTAGCAATAGTTTATATTCATTAAATAGCAACGGTTCCTGTGTAGATTTGCAAAGCAGAGAATGGCAGCTGGGACCTTCTCTGCCTCTGCTTGTGTGAACATAATGAAGGGCAACCGCCACCACTTCAGCCAGCAGCCATTCCCTCTGTGCAGCTCCACGTGAGACAGAGGTGAATGAATCTGGAGTTCCTTGCAGAAAATTGCATGAAAGGCTTTATGCTCTCACATGCATTCTGCTGTACTACAAGATCCCAGAGCAGGATTTCACAAACAGAAGTTGCATTAAGGAGAAAAAATAACAGATAAACTATGAGTAACATTAGTCATGAAGTTTTCTACTGTACATCCAGAAGTATTTAAAAGCTGTCTTATTTCAAGTAGTAGGGTTGGTTTGTTTGTACACTGTTAGAATCTGCTTTTTATAAGTAGAAGAGAGAGTGAGCTCTTCTCCCACTTAAGAGTGCAAGAGTTGTGAGTAATTGCAGCTAAAATAGAATTGAAGTGAGGTGCCAAAAAAATGTAGCAAAAGAGATGGTATTGCAGCCTAAAGATTAGTAGTAAAAAGTTGTTTTTTAATTTAAATTTTAATTTAAATGTAGCTCAAGGATCCCCCTCAGGATGCATCACTTCTACACTTCTATGTTATAGTCTAGCCACTGATTTTTGTCATACATCAGTTCATGTGAACTATATAAAACAAACAGGAAATAATTTCTATCTCATTTTGAAAAGAGGCAAAATGATTTACTTATACAAAAGCTCCCTAATGCAGAAAATTACAAGAAAACTTCAGTATGCAAAGAAATTCCCTTCATCTAACAGGTGACAATTTTGACCTAAGGCAAACACTAACTGCATAAAACAGAAGATGCACATATGCATATTTGATATCCATACAGTGGCACCCTGTGGATTTTATAGAAACTACTCATCTCTGACACATTTGTATTATGTCTTAAATCACAGTGAATGCTTAATATGCATGCAATACAAAAAATGGAAAATCCACTTTTGTTATGATTTTATTTTTCCTTAACTGAAGTAACAAAAGCTTTGAATTTCTAAATATACTTTAAGCAGAAAATGTTCCTAAATGTATAAATGTATATACAAATAACATACAGTGTCATCCTATGGTGATCAGCTGCAGTTGAACTTTTCCAACTTAGAATCTGAACTCAGACAGTCCATCTTATTTTAAATTATCAGTTATGATTTATCTTAGAGAAAATGTATTTACCCATAGGGATTATTAAAAGCTATTGCATAAACAACGTTTTTGTGTCCCTCTAGTGTATGCAACTCTTCTCCTGACGCAGTATCCCATACTTTGCAGGTTCTGTCGTAGCTTCCTGTGATAAAGCTAAAACAAAGAGAAATTTATTTACTGTGAATACCATACTGTTCCTGTACTTACTCAAATAAGTGACTTCCACAGACTTCAGTTATCTTTATCTCAGACTCCGAATCTTTCATTATTTCTAAAGTTCTGACTAATGACCACAGAGGTGGTTCTTCCTTCTTCTTTGTAATATTAGGGATAAAAAAACCCTTGTTTCAAATCTTTAGTATATTTAATTAAAACACAAGCTGCTGTTTTCAGATTTTCAAGACACAAATCAAAACAATTAGGCAGAGGCTCTTAGTGAAATCAGTCACGACAGAATTCCACAACAGTGAAAGCCCCAAAGAGTTTATGCCAATGACTTTCTGAGCTTTTAGTGATACTTGCTCTGTTGCCACCAAGGTCCTTTTTTATGAAATATGGTAATCATCGATAACTGTCATCTTGGAAGAAGAAAAAGACATCAGCTGAATTTCACCCACTATATTTTGGCATCTCCCATTGGTTCTTCTATAGAAGATGAAAATCTAATCCCCAATCACATCTGAAGTTGTTCATAAACAGCAAAAAGATGCAAGCACTGAATTTCACTTACAATTTAATTTACAAGTACAAGACTTCAATTAGGTATTACATATTTAAAATTTGAAAAGAACTTACCGGGAACCAGATTTGTTGAATGCTACATTTGTCAGTGGCAATATATGTGCCCTTAGTACCTGAAATAGAAGGGGAAGGGCACAAGAGAGGAAAATATTTATATATATAAGAAAGTATATTTTAAAAACAAGTAAAAAATCAAATTCCTCAAAATATTCAATAGGTCAGTATTTTCTCCTCCTCCTTTCAGATCAGCAGTTATGTCTGTAATATATCAACCCCTCACTGAAACAAAGGCAAAACAAAAACCACCCATGCCTCAGCAGATTATTGCTGCAGATATTACACGGTATTGATTTCAGATCCTTATTTCACCTGAATGAAGTGCCTTTTCCCAATGTTTACTTCTCCTCTGCTCTCTCTGAGACCAGTGAAACAGCCCTAGGCCATGTCTGAAAGGCCAAAAACAAGTGCCTGGTGACATCATTGATGAAAAAATATGACAATTAAGCCTTAGATAGTAAAACAACAGATCTGACTGAAATGAGTATTTTGAAATATGTACGTCATACTTAGGATGCTTTTGGCTATTATATGATTTTGTTTCCAAAAACAGAAAGAACAAAAACAGATTGCAGCTTTATCTTATGAGATCATGACAGAAAAGCATAGAGAACCATAACAAAGTTACTTATCCAAACAAAATTCAAAGAAGGGACTTAAAATGGATTTCTGCCTTTTTTGTTTAGGTTACAGAGTCTACTGTTTTTCTAACATTGTTTCAAAGACCCTTTAATCAGACAACTATATGTGCTTCAAATACATTACCTGTACCTACAGTAGCAGACTGAAGTTTACAAGCATATATAAAAGTAGTTTCAGCTAAAAGTCAGTGTGTCACAATACTTTGAAAGTGACAACGAAGGAATGTTTGACTGACTAACATGTAGCATTTGTTTACATTTGAACAACTTAAGCCTATTACAAGCTTAAGTCTGAAGAGTAATATTATAATAACATGGGAAATCACAGCATCTGCTGACAGTGAAGGAGTGTTGAAAGTACAGCAGTGGTCCACTAGGTCTTCTCTGCAACACCATAAATGAAGAAGACATTTATGAGCAATGCTATTTAATCACTGACACATTACCACAATCTCTAGCTTTCTTAGCTGCCTGTCTCAGAGAGGAAAACAAAGGAAGGTCAGAGATGTTCAAGTCAGAAAAGTAGAAGCTGATGGAAGGGAAATGACAATGATCAGGCAAAGGAGAGAGAGAGATACAGAAAAGGTAGGCTAACGTTAAATTTCAGATCACAGAATTGACACTATTCTTTCAGCTTCCAGTGCTGTAGTAGCTTCAGTCACCGAACTCCAAGCCTGCAAGAACAGCTTGTGCAAATGATGTAATAATCAAATCCTAGGTTGATATGAAAAACATACCTCAGTTCTGCAAGTTACAGCAGTCCCTAAGATGTATGCCAATCAGTATGGCATGGCATTGCTACCCAGCAGTTTCAAATCTGAGAGCTTGTTACCATGGCTTGCTTCTCTGTGGGGTGCCCAACAAAACATTATTGCCACAATTACTGGAAATAACAAAAGGATGGGTTTACATCAGTGCTTATCTGCCCTCTTAAGATTATGCTTTTGTGCAACGGGAAAAAATATTTATTTCCAAACAATGCAAACACTGAACATCGTTTTGGGAAAGAAAAAAAAAAATCTTGCTCATACTGATCTCCTGTATTAGTATTTTGGAGAAGTCTGAAACTTGTGTTTCATTTACATGCACAGAAAAGTATGTACTTCTAGCTACTTGAGAGAAAGAATTAAGCCAAAACTGACTGGATTTCCCTGCTTGGAGTATTTCCAAATTAATCAAACATAGTTCTACACACAACAAACAACAAGTACATTATTTATTCTGAAATTTGGACGAGCAATTGAGGATTTGTCAGTCTCTGTGATGAGCAAAAAAAAAAAAAAAAAAAAAGTAAAAGGTTGTGAAAATAAAGTCATTAGCACAGCTGAGGGCATACCTTAGAGCACAAGAAAGGCTTAAAATTTAAGAAGCCTTATTATACACACAATGCTCTGTTTTCAAGGTTGAATGTACAGATCTTTTGTATTATTTACTCAGATATGCAATTCTGGTCAGAAGAATCGAAATTATAATACGTTGTATGTATATGGCAACATTTCAAGTTCCCCCTTCTCCCTCTTATGTTTAGAGTAACAAGCAGTACTGACCAGCAATTTTTAACAGCTAGACATTGCCATCTGCTGACACAATAAAGGCAGAACATTTAATTATTTCTGATTGCAACATGCAATCTCTAGAAGTAATTTTATTTTATTTTGCACAGTTAAATACAGTTAAGTTTACTGTCTTCTGACAGACTAAATCCTGGATTTGGAGACCCAGAAGGTCGCTCTAGTCATTGGTCTTAAAAAGCTTCCCTATTTATAAAATAAACTTACAAACGGCAATTTGTAAGCTGAGATCAAACCATCAGTATTCAAACATTTACAGCTTAAAAGGCAATCAGTTTAGCACAAAACAGCATGAACACAGTGACTATGATTCCCTCACTCAAAGAAAAGAAATGTGAATGAAGAGTAATGTAGAAGACAAAAATTCCTTAAGCAGTGTTATTATGGGCCTTGGGCCCAACGCTGAGATGATGTTTGGAAGGGTTGGCTTATAATTCCCTTAAAGTTATCTCCTGGTCTGGTCTGCTGAATAAATTATTATTTTTAAGATCAACAATATTGAGTACATGACTAACATCACCT
Source organism: Tympanuchus pallidicinctus (assembly GCF_026119805.1). Lineage (NCBI taxonomy): Eukaryota > Metazoa > Chordata > Aves > Galliformes > Phasianidae > Tympanuchus > Tympanuchus pallidicinctus. The sequence goes on along the minus strand of NW_026294739.1, from coordinate 8,861,352 downwards.
TTTTCATCAGCTTTCCAAGTACAAAAGATCAAATAACTCTTATTATTTCATGTATTATTCCAGTCCTATGGACAGGATTCACTAAACAAGGCTTTTATGAACCCTAACCTTCTAATCTGCTATTTTAGCCAGTTTGTTGGCTCATCTTTTGGCTGTCAGAAAGTAATGACAACTGGTATGACTGTATGTATCTGAATACCTAAAACAAATACAGGTTCCACAGAATGAAGAACAAGAACACAATTCTATAAAAAATATTCAGGGCCTTTCCCAGCAGCTAATTATTTGGATTCTACTTGCATTCTTTAAACATAACTATGGGTGTTGCTTGTTCATAGAGTCACTTGTAAAGGAAGGTAATTATTTGTCTCACACCCTCATACATAAGCCTGTGTAAATAGTGAGTTGGAACAATTATACCTCTGGCCTTCTGGGGAAATTCCTGACAGGCACAACCAGGCCAGGTTCAGTCTCTCTAAACAGTAGAGAGATGATCAAAAACACCCAAGAAATTAGTCATAAAATCCAAATTTTTGCTGTCAGGTACAACGCACAGCTGTAAAAACATAATCACAACATCTCAAATGAAACCCTCAGAATCTCCAATGTCATTTTAAAGATGTTTCTGACCTTAAAAAGATAGAATTTGTGGTCCTCTTGTTCCCCTAGTTTCTCTTGCAGTCTTTGTACTAAACATACAACATGTTCCTTGCAAGAAGCTGTGATTAGAGGCTCTTCTTTTTGAATTTCTTCTACTAAGGTGACGACATCTGTGCTAGTTAAGAAGAAAAAGAAAAGCCTATTTCATCCTCTGGTAATTATAAATACAAGCATAGTATTTCTTGCAGAGAAACTAAAGCAAGGAATTAAACAATATGCATGTATCTCATGGTGTAATGGCTTACAGAAATACGAATAAATCTTTCCTGGTTTCTTTACCTCTGTCCATCTTTAGTAAAGCATTCCAGTAAGATTTAACTTTTAAAAATTTTAGCTTGGTAAGAACTTCACTTTCTTGAAGGGTTTCCACAGAGGATCAGACATGGGATCTGTGCATCCAGAACTGACAGTTTGGGAATGCATATTTAAAGTAAAGCGGAGCTTCATAAATTCCCAGTGAACTACCCATGAAGTAGCAACAACATAAATAAGATGTGGAGAGTGTTAAAATGATCTCTCTTTGTGGCTTCACAAGTGTATGTCTGTTCCTGTAACTTTTATTTATTATAACAACTTCCAAATCATGGTCCACAGTTCACTAGTGCTCACGGAGCACCCAAGAAGTAGTTCATCTTCTCATATCAAACTGCTGACTCCTGGCCATCCATGATTAAACAGAGGATTGACAATACCCAGCTGTCAAAACACAAACACACACTTCCAACTACTGAGGAAGCCCAGACTTTCTGCCAGCACATAAGTAGAAAATTGACTTCAGACTTCAATGATTTAAGGCCTCTGAACAGGAGACACTAACATCCCCACTAGTCAGTATCTTATTAGTGTTTATACTCTTGCTAATACAAGACAATTTGTCTTTCACAATATGACTCATTTTATCCAGAGTACTGTGCTGAACAGTAGACAAAAGACAAAGTAGACACGCAAAAATACATAATTTTTAAACGTGGATATGTTAGCTTGCATATGCAGGCTACATTGACTACTAATTTTGCCCTCTTGCAAGAACTCTTTCCTATGAGTGTTTGTACTAAGAAAGACAACCATATAACATCATGCTTTTCTGTCTAACAAACTCAATGGATTTTGCCACCGTTAAATAAAGTTGCCATTTTTTTGTTGTTGTTGTTTTGAAATTCTTCCTATGAGAGCTTGCTGAGTAGAGCATAGGTAGACTGTTATGATCAAAACTGTGACTAAGGCTCTTAGCTTTTTTTCTTCTTCATTCTGGTTTCCTAGAGGAAGGACTCACGTGGAAAAAAAAAAAACAGAAGAAACAGTTTGAAATCTGCATAAAACCTGATAAACTTTCCATGGTGTTGGAAGCCAGCAAAAGAGTTCTATGAAAAACTCCACTAGATATGACATGGAAGTTCATGAGTTGTCCCATAACTTTTAGGCGTACAAATATTTGATGTGAGTGAATGGAAGAGCCAGACTTCTTGTAGTAGTGTCAACTGAGAGGACAATGGTCATAAACAAAACAGCAAAGCAGGAAATACAGCGTCCATTCAACTCCCTCTCCCCCAGAGACAAAGAAAAGACAACAACTTTTTTGGACACAATAGTGGTCAAACAACAGGACAAGTTTCCCAGAGAAGTTGAGGAGTCTCCACCTATCGGGATGTTCAGAATCGAACTACAGAGAGTCGTGTTCAACCTGCCCTAGTTGCCTGTACTTTTTATGTTCTCAGGAGGTCCAGATCAACCTAAATAATCCTCTGATCCTGTGACATACTGCATTCTGTAACTGACTGCACAACATTGTCAGTAATGCTGGTGCATGAGTTAGATATAGCTGTATTAAAGCAATGTCAGCACAGTAACTTCTTAAGTCTATATTATCAGTGCAACAAACATCTTATTCTTCACAGGGAAAACAGAAGAGTTTCCAATTGGTGCCTTCCAACTGCCCACAAGCCAGAGCTAGAGGTTTTTGAAGACTGCTCCCTGAACAGTAAACCTCATTTCCTTCCTCATGAAGCTATCTCTGTCTTTTATGTTACTTATGGATATCCTGTTAAACTTCAATCTATACTTTAACACACTCTGCATTTTTAATTCTTCAGTGTGGCCTATCCTTCACTTTTACATACATCATGATCCTGAAACTTCTTTCAATACCTGCAGATGATTAGATCACTGGATTATGTTCTCTTGTTCTTTCAAAGAACCCAACAGCAATTAGGCTCCTAACAAAAGGAAATTTTCTGTTTCATTTCCACACACGATTCTTACTTTCTCCACACAAACACAAGAGAGGAAATTATCTGTCTTACACTACCTTGCTTGTGGTTGTTATGAGGATTAACGAATCAAGAGGAGAGCTGTGAACTGACATCCAGTTAGTTCCAGTGATTTCAGCAGAGATCATGTAAAGCAGTGTATGGGGATCTGAGTCAGACCAACTTTTTGAAAACACTCTGAAGTAGCATTACAAGACCTAACTGTTGCTCACTGCAGCGTTACAAAGTAAGACAAGGAAAAAATCACTGTCTCTGACGGCTTAGTATAGGCATCTTGTTAACTAGCATTCTGTGAGAAATACAAGAGGCTCTAACTTTGAACAGTAGCACAAAACAGGATGGAATACAAAATTTTCTATTTCAAGTGCTAGGAGAATGATTTGACTGTGCATTTTCTTATCTGTGTGTGTTTTAGTGAAAAAAGACATCACTGACCTCAATTATGTTTAAAACTGTCAAATACAGTTGTATGTGAATGCTATAAAATAGCAAACAGCTCTGCTTTCTGAAATAAATACTTACTCAGGACTAAGATCAAGTAGATCTATAGATCTGGTCTTCAGCTCACCACCTTCTACATATTCCAGAATAATTCCTTATTGAAAAAAAATTAAATAAAAAAGTTATAAACATGTCTTAATTAGATGGTGTGGATTCCATAACGCACACAGTTCCCGTGGCTAGCAGGAGGCCAGGCGCTCATGCAGTGCTGAACAATCCTGAAGAGATAACAGATATTAAACATCCCTACTTAAAATATTTACTCTCCGTTTTCAATTCTAGAAGTTAAGGAGGCTTATGAGTTTGGTTGGGTATTTTTTGCGTTATTTTACCAGCGCTCTTTTCAAGCAAGCCGTACTGAAGGCACTCGCTGCAGTTCACTCTCCCCGCGCTGTGGGAAAGCAGCTCGCGCTGCCGGCTGCCCGCAGAGCACCGCGGGCGCCCCGAGCTCCAGCGGGAGGCACAACGCGCCACTTCCCGCTGTGAAACAGCCGCTCGCAGAACTCTGCCGCCCCTCCGCTTCCCTTAGAAAGGATTAACTTGGAAGAACTTTTGCACCGTTATGCGTGCGGCCAAGGCTGCGAGGCGCCGGGGCAGCCGCAGCACCCACCCCGCGGTGTCACCGCCGCACGTGCACGACCCGCTCCGGCCCGGCGTTCACAGAACACCCGGCGGGAAACCGCTGCTCCCCGCGCGCGCACCCACTCCGCGCTCACAGGACCAACCCCCACCCCCCGGCAGCGCCCCGCGAGCCCCAGCCCCGCACCCGGCGGGAAGTAGCGCAGCAGCAGCCGCTTCAACCCCATCTCCTCCGCCTGGGGCTCGTTACCACGGCAACGGCCAAACAGAGCCTGCGCGCATGCGCCGCCGGCTGCCGTCACCTGGTGGGTGCCGGTGTTACCGCTGTGTCCTGGCCGGGCACCTCAGCGTCGGTACTGCAGCGTTTTCTGCCGTCTCCACGCTCAGCTAGTCCTGATCGCCCTGAACACCCCAACAGAAAGCCTTCGCAGGTCCTGGCAGGTTAACTGCAACAAGTTTAACAGCAAACAAGTTTTCATTTCGTGGGTCTCACAGCACACAGCAACGATGGGGCCACCTGGAGGGGGTTCGGATCAGTGTTCAAGCATACGTGACTTCTGCAAAGCAGCTGTGGGGCTCCCTGCAGGTTGACTTTGAAGGCAGCCCTTTGGTCTTGGGAAGCCAGGAAGTTAAACACAATGGCAGTTCCAGGTTTACTGTGTGACACGACTGGAGTTTTGGTTTGATCTTTTGTCTTATTTGTATGTGGAAGGTCAGTTATCTCAAGTCAGATGGGAAACATTTTTATTGAAAGCAATTAATCTAAACAACCTTCCAACAGAACTGACTTACAACAGTCCTGTTCAAATATGACTTGGTGGACTCACAGCCTTTTGAATTTGTGTACCACAACACTTATCTGTCCTGATTAAAATTTCTGAATATAAATATTTTTCTTCTAACATAAGTGATGCTAACAATGATCCTGGATATGCTTCCTACATTAACTCCTTCCTCTCCATTCTTTGTAAACACAGTCGTGCAGCCTATTTGGTACCTTCAGTATTAGTTAACACCAACTAGAATTTAAAATCATAGACTATCACAAGTTCCAAGAAACCTGTAATGATCACTGAGTCCAACTCCCGGCTCCACCAGGACTACCCAAAGGACTACCCAAAAAATCAGAGCCATAGGTCTGGGAGCACTGTCCAGAAGCTTCTTGAACTCTGCAGGCTGTGCCCACTTCCCTGGGTGTTCCAGTGCCTGACCACCTTCTCGGTAAAGAACCTTTTCCTGGTATTCAACCTGATCCTCTCCTGTTGCAGCTCCACGCAATTCCTTCAAGTTCTATTGCTGATCACTAGACAGAGATCAGAGCCCACCCCTCTGCTTCCCCTCGACTAGAAGCATTACATTTACATTTTTAGTCTAATTTAAAGATTTTGTACTACCATACAGCAAAAATGAGGAATACTTGCTATTTTAATTTAATACTATTATATGCATCTTTTCAGTTCTGTACTTCAGAGTGATATTTGCATCAATTACTATGACGTTCTCCAGAAATATTTTTTTCAAGATTTTTTTTATCATTTACCATAAGGTTTTCTTTTTTTTTTTTTCTTTTTCCATTTTTCATAAGACTCAGGAAGGACAAATACAGCCCAGTCTGCACAGGGGCGAGGAAAGTGGAACGACCGCAGAGCCCCATGACATCAGCACCTGGTGGCTCAGCACGTTCTCACTTTGCCTTCTTCCTGTGAATCTCCATCCAGGCAACGCCTCATAGCTTGTCTTCACCCTGGAGTGACAAGCAGTCACGACGCAATCATGAGCAGTTATCATCAGGCAAATCAGGCCTTGACACTCATCCCCCTTCCCTGGTGACATAAAGGCACCGACATGATGGCACTATACTCTGCTCCAGTAGAATAACTAGAGAATATTGCTGTCCTCCTGAGCACTGAATAGCTATTCTATGCTGAGATGAGGTTTTTCCCAGAGTGCCCTAGGACAGACCTGTGTGCAAAACAGTTGGTAACTAACAGTAAGTTTTTCTGACAAAACAGAACTACAGCTGAGCAGAGGTAGGATTACCCACGGAGACCAGGCAGCATAGATTACAGCTATGGTGAGTGGAAGCACTTCAACACAATTAATTGCCTGAGGGCAAAGCAAGCAAGAACTCTGATGATGCACCCAGGTAGGCAACCTGATCTGAGTCCAAGTTCTTAGACTACTAAAGTAAAATTATTGCCTGAGATTTTGTAGCATCCAAAAGGTGCACACGGCTGCTAAACCAGGAAAGGTCATCTTCAAAGACCATACACACGCCATTAAGAATTCAAAAATATCTACACTGGGAAAAGGGGGAAAAAAAAAAAAAAAAAGGGAAACATTCTTCCAGGATCTCCAAGATCCTGCACTGATGTTGGAAAGAGCATACATCAGTTGCTCCCTATGCATTTTTGCTTTTGTAAGCAGTTTGCAGGAATGGCAGAAAGCAGCTATATACTGTAGACCTCACTGAATATCAGACAATATTCAAATGCCTTTGAAGGGATGCAAAATACACTGATCTGGAGTGCTGCAGGGAGCTGGATAGCATGATGCAAAGTTAATACTATTACAAAGAGTTTCCTGTTGAGAAATCTGGGTTCTTTCTGCCAACACAGATTGGCAGAAACAGATCTCTATTTTCCTGAGCCAAAGTACCATCCTAAGAATAATAATATGAAGAAAGTGTTTTTTGACTCAAACATACTCTTCGCTTGCAGAGAAGAGTGGGTTTTAGGCTTCCTGATTTAAACTTGCATCGTGACCCACTTGTTCTGAAGTAGGTCAGTCTGCGGTATGCTGAACTAAATCAGAAAGGCCAGCACAAGAGTAGTCTGAGTTAAGGGAAAAATGTAGAAAGCCACTTCCTATTTTTGTTATGTCAGTAATAGGCGCAGTGAATTTTTACTAAGGGGAGTTTTGCTTGCTGTCCTTTCTCATAATTGCAAGGTCTGTCAGATGCAGTAAGTCTGTGCTCTGATATTTCCTTGTTTCTGCTTGGTGAATTATATGGGTTTAGGTAATTTTTTTCAAGGTTGTTCTATTCTAGAACGGGGTTCCTGCTTCCTACTACTCAAACACATATCCCTTTGTGCTTCCCTCTGCATCATTAGTACACCTTCTCACTTCTGCTCTGTTATTTCCAATACCAATTATGGTACCAGAGCCATGAAAATGTCAAAACTCTACGTAGCGTGGAGATGATTTTCTAGTTTTCTGTTTGTGAGTTAAGAGTTACTCTGGGAGAAAGAGCTGGCAGCAAGTTACGTGAGTGTAAACAAAATGCACTCTTTCCTGAAGTTTCTGTTTCTCATCATTGCATCAATTTAAAGTTATACCAAATAAATACACACGGAGAGAAAGAGTTGCTATTCACCTAAGAAGTACATCACAGGTTTCTATTCGCAGAAATACATGTTGTTCATCTATGGTGAGGTAGTACAGGAAAAGAACAGTTGATCTGTTTGTTGCTCTTTACATCCATCTACCAGTTCTTACAGTTTCCCTCAGTTGAACTAATTTTATATATTCTTACTTCTTTTTTGTCTAATTTTCACTTAGCTAAAAAGATTTCCTTTCCACTTTTTAAGAGTGAGCTTTCTTTCTTATCTTCATCTAACCACACTAATGGGTAGACTTGGCACCAGAAAAACTCAAATTAAAAAAAAAAAACAAATTATTTCCCCACCCCACCCCCGAAATATATACATATTCATCTTACCCTCTCTGAGAAGAATTCAGAAATGCCTTTCTTCTTTCTTTCTATGATCCAGACTGTGTGGGGGACCCTTCAGTTGAGGATTGTTCTTTATCAGCTCAGGATGGCAAAGCTGATGGCATCAGGTAATTATGCAACTATTCTGAGGTCAGACTGAAAACCAGTGAGTTATCCGGATGCACCTAGAGAGGAAAATGGAGGAACACTTCTCTTGAAGTTACCTAACACACAGTTGAATCAAACCAGTTTGAGTAAGGATGGAAGCAAGAACTCCAGATAGATAACAGTATTTCTACTAAGTCTATAATAAAATTGATGAAGATAAGTAAGAAAAGACCCGTTATGTTAGAATACAGTTTCATAAATGTCAAATGTGTTTCTTTCACCACTACACTTGTAATTTAAAAAAAAAAGTCAATATCTAATTTGGTCTTTTATATCTCATTTTTATAATGCCAAAATGAATTAAGAATTTCATAAAAACCATAATGTTTTCCACATTTTTGTATATGTTTCACTAAGTATGATAGTCCTATTATGTTGTCTCTGTGTATCTTGTATTCTAATTTTTCTAACCATCATTTTAATGTAATTCATATAGTATCATGTATGTATATCATACATATATCATTCAATCAATGTAATTAGCATTAGTACAGCACCAGTACCCACTTTAAAATTAACACAGTATTTTTGCCTGCACTTGTAGTAATTTGTAGCAATCTTATAGATTGAGTATCTCTGAGATTTGCATGATCTGAAATAGCTTATATATATATATATATACATATAAGTTGTTAATATATATATATTAATACATATATATATTTCCCTCTGAAAGACGTTTTGACCATTTATTCCTAGTCAAAACAATCTCAAGTTTTCAAGTGCCCACTGGAACACATAATCATATTTTTCAGCCAGTTTTAGTAAATGTAATTTTTTTTTCCAGGTCTTCATGGCATTTTACATTCAGGTTATTTGTATTCCTTACATACAGCTCTGTAACAGAGTCACATTTGAGTGAATAATTGAAGTCACCATACTGACCACTCCACAGCTTTGATTTTATCTGTCACAAAAAATTTATCATTCTCAAATTCCCATTTCTCGACTTTGTAAGTTTATATTGATCTCACTAGCTTTGTACCTGACCAATGATGCTGCAAGGATATTAAACACCTAGTTTAATCTTGACACTGTAATTGACAATTTCAGTGTGAATTGGGCCACTTACTTGAACCCACCTCTACTGACACAAGTCTAATTAGACTAACGGTTTAATCCGTGGCACCTTCATATTTCTCTGAGGTGTGAATCCAGAGCATTTTACAGATTTGTGTTGTTCCTCTGTCCTTGACTCTTAATGATGATTTCCACTGTCATTTCAACATTCGTTATATGAGTTCTTAGTATATAGTTAATTTCCTTGCAAGCCACGTTCCTTCAATAACCATCTGTGTTTTGATTTTTATCTTTCAGGAAATACCAGAAGATATAAAATTTAAAATTAAATTGTACTAGACTGTCCTACGCATAAAATTATTTCACCTTGGCTCATGGCCACACAGTCACAAGAGACAGTCTGCATCACAAACATACCTAATGGTTGATTCTGAAATGAGAAATACTGTGTGTTCTGATTCGTGCATTTTGGTACACACCTTCACAAAAGGTACAACCCCCCCTACTCTCTGTCTAAATGAATCTTTTTTCCTACATTACTTTATGTCTTAACCATGTTTTAACCAGGTCTTATCATTCAGGCTTTCTCACCAGGGAAGTCCTAGCGTCACACTCTTCCCATTGCCATGAACTGATTTGTCTGCTTCCCCTCCTTTCTTTCCACAAGCGTGTCTGACCAAAGTTAGGTCTTCTTCACAACCTTCAAACTGCCAACTAAATAAAAGCATATGTGATATCTTATTATAACCATGGGTATCTTCTCATTCACCATGGCACAAGAAACAGTTCATGTCAGCACCTGAACAAGGAAAATCTGTGGAGTTTATGGGCCATTATATCCATCACAGGCAGTAAAGATACAAAGGAGAAAACAAACAGACAAGTGAACATAAATGAGACAGAAAAGAATGCACACATCTTCAACTTGAATTAGAACTGCAATTTTTTGGCTGAAAAAGTGTCTCAAGATCATAATTTCTGGTAACTGAAAGCAGTACTCATTGCAAGAAATATGGCAATAACACTGCGCCTCTAAATTTCAGCAACCACAGCTACTACTCAAAAAGCATGTGTAGGATATCGAGTTGAGTTGTTTATCTTTTGTTTTCCAAGGCTTTCTCTGTAATTCTGAGTGCTAAGAAAAAATATCACTTTTCAGAAAGGTGAAGCCTGAGAATTTCAAGTAAATCAAGATACTTCAGGAGATGAGCTAATATGAAAACCCAGTACACTGGAACAGTCTGTGTCAGGAATATGGAAATGTAAATATGGATACTTACAAATGAAATTGTTACTTTATTTTTGAAGTATAAACTGAATTAATGTAAAGAAAACTACAGAAATGGTGCTGTAAGTTTGTTAATGCCATTTAATATTAGTATTTAAAACTGCTTTTCCTGCGATATATTTGCTTTTTGATAATCGTGTTCTACATTCTGATTCCATTACATTAATTATGTATTTAAGACTGCACAATCTTTGAATAAAGCTGTGAAAATAAACTATTTTGACAGAAGACTCTTAAGAGCTTTATTTTATTTTATGGTAGCTACATGAGAAATGCACCATGACAACTCTTAGGAAGTTATCTGCACTCCTTGCACAAAGTACAAGGAACAAATTCATCAATTTTAAAACCTTAGAGAGGATTGTCACACTGGACTGCAAAAACTGACATCTCCCAGAACCACAAAAATAATAAAGATGTAGAACACACTTTTGCATATGTGTAAATGTATATGACTACATTTGATTAGTAAACTTGCCATAGGTCGTGACTGCTTTTGATCTGAAAACTGCTTTTATGATTCATATTTTGATAAGGGATGTCGCTTGTTGCTTGGTACTTGAGATAAGTCTTCCAGGGCGTTACACAGCTGAGATCAGCACACAGAACACTTTTTACAATTAATCACCTGTGCTGTTTTGGTGTTTATCCAGCTGGGACTATGCCACTACAATCAAGTGGCAGTTCCATAAGCATAAAGCCTTCCTAGGTTCATATGTTCCCTAATCCACTTCTCAATAAAATTACAGCTGAAGAATGCATTCCTGTTCAGAAGTTCAATTACATAAGGGCATGTTGGTGCTGGTAATTGAAAATAACTGACCAATTGTCAACACCCCTGCAAAAGAGCTAGAAGTGTATTTGTCACTAAGCACACCTAATAATGATTAATTTTCAGTGAGATAATGTACCTGAAATCATGCTAACCTCAGGCTAAGAAAAACATATTTACTATTTAATTTGAACTCACACATGCGTTATGACCCTCACTTTGTGTAGACAGCAGGAAAAAAAGTGACAAGCAACAAGAACTCAATCATTAGGAGCCACAATCAACTGAACAATAGTTGAACAAACAACTTGTTAGTACTTGCCCAACACATAAAATGCAATAGGATTTATATTTAAACAGCAAAATGAAATCAGAATGATTGATACTCCTTCAGAAAAGAATCACTGTCCACACAACACTAAGCTATTGTTGTCATCAGCATCTCTGCTGCCTCTCATTAACATATACTGTTTTTTTCAGCATCTGTAAAAACATAATATGCAGTGGCAGATAAGGATGCATACTAAGATTCATACTAATCCTTACTGGATACATTTTTCTACATGCATTTTTTCCCTGAGATAATTTCAAAGGACTATAACAGATATAGCAGTATGCTATTTAAACAGTTTTTCCCATTAACTACAAAAAGATCTGTATCCAGAACTGGAACAGATTCAGTTGCAGTCATTCATGCATTAGGCAATACTAATCAATGTTGGTTCTACTGCTTTCTTCGAATTAGAAACTTAGTAGCAATATCGTCCCGGTTCGGCTGACAGCTGCTCTATGTAACTGACACTTTAACATGAGCCCATTTATTGTGCCTACACCACTTCCCAGTCTGTAATTCAGCTCATGAGCATTTTGAGCCTGAATGAGAGCCCACCCCAGAGCTTGCAGGAGTGGGGCAGAGCTCTGTGGTTTGCCTCAGCCCTATCAAAAAGTCCTGGGAATTCCCAGGCAACATGCTGGATAATTGCTTATCTGGGAGGGTGATAGGTTCTTACCTGATATTCTTAATGCAAGGAATATGGAATCCACCTGCTGGAGAATAAAGCAAATTAATCACAGAGCTTTACTCACAGAGAATCGCTAGTTTCCAGATTTGCAGGTCCAGAAGCAGATTGCATAAGCCCTGTCAGATTTTAAAAGCAAAATCAACAGCCTTACATTCATAAACACCATACAAACCACCTCTGTGTCCTTGAGAGAGAAGCTGAAAAATAATTTTAAACTTAAAATTTAAATTAAATGTAAATTAATGTTTCCATCTCTATGACTAAAAGGTACCAAAGGCCAAGGCATAGATTTATCTGCAAAACATTGGTACTGACATTGAGTACAGTTGCACAGCCTACCTGGTCATGGAATCATAGAATCATTTGAGTTGGAAGGGACCCTTAAAGGGCATCTAGTCTAACTCCCCTTCAATGAACAGGGACACCTACAGCTAGATCAGGTTGCTCAGAGCCTTTAGATATTGAAAGATCATGTACCTGAAGTCTGTGTGAGCCACGTAATAGCAGCAACAGAGCTGAGTAGTCTCCCCCATTTACCTGGCCCCACATCCTACCAACTCCTTGAAGATCCTTTACTTTTGTCATGCATCATTTATAATGTGTTAGTGGCTGCAGACACCAAGAATATTTCATTATGCTAACATGAGGAAACATGAAGGGGAAGAAAGCACTGCAAATTTCTCCTCTAGAGATGACTAAGTTGAGAGGAGACTCTTACTGTAATCACAAGCCTTGCCAGTGAATTAGGTAGAAGCTTACTGATGTAAGGTTTCTCCTGAACAAATCAGTAAAAGAAATTCCCTCAAGTCTCAGTAATGTGAGATTGAACTAAAAATGGGTCTTTGTGTTAATCTTCATATACAACCACTCCCCAGAGAAGCGGAAGGAGTTGTGTACTATGGATTTCATAGCTACCCATATTGCAAACAGAGCAAGGTGAGCAGAGGCTTTAACAGATGTGAATACACTTGAAATAAACTCCTTTGCTCTTGAGCACATGTTAAAATAATTACTCAAGGTGAACTCATCACGTCTTCTAATGACAAAAAAAATAAAATAAAACAAAAAAACAAAAAACAAAAAAACCACTTTACCACACAGTGCAGTTTTTAACATTTATTTTTAACTCCAGTTTCCATTTTTTTTTTCCCCCCACAATCACTTTTTAAAACAATAGCCTAAAAAGCATTATCGTGCTAACTCCAGTTAAAAGGAAAATTCTGGCACAAGATAGTGCCAAGAAGTAAAAAAATAAACAGAATAAATAACCTTTACAAAGATTTACAAATGCCGAGCAACGTAACAGTACTATGCAATAAGCCTAATACAATTCATGCTCTGTACAATAGCTTAATGAAGTCTTTACTAAATAGCACTCGTGTCGTATTAGTAAACCCAGAAACTTCAACAGAATGCTTAATTCAAGCAAAACAGCGATGCAATATGAATCAACACCAGAAGTTCAACGGTTCCAAAGAAGCCAGAGATAGTGGTGAGTAAGCACACAACAGTGTACAACAGGACAACGTCAACCAAAAGGTTGAACCCAGTGGTTCTTCAGCCACGTCTGCGTTTAGTTCCCTGCTGGAAACTGTATCACATTGACATCCTCTTGAGCTTCTGGCTGTGGAAAGTAACAAGAAATTACACTCAAATTATCACCTCAGCCACAGATCAATTACAGGCTTCTCTCTACAAGCTATAGCACCTACTGAGAGAATAGCTCATATAGAAGAAGAGACACATGGTATGACCATCTCTGTGAGAACTCTAAATAGGAACAACCATGTATGACAGGAGGTGGAAAGGCTGAGTTCATAACTGCCATCAGAAGCAGCCTTCAGGAAATGTGGAGATGCAAGAGAAAGACTTCTGTATGTGCTCTGTTTTCAGCCTAGTACTATTTAGATATTTAGATTCATACCTCAGGAAAAGAAGATGCTTCTTCACCCAGTCTTCCTTAGGATTTACACAGGCTTTCAGTCCCTTGTTGGTGTGAAAACTGGGAAAGAAATGATGATAAGGAGATTGGTAAATACACATTAGAAATCATTGATAAAAAATACTCTGAAGCTGCATTTAATCAAAAACATGTATTATAGTTACTCTATGTAATGAACAATAGCACCTGCTTTAGAAAACATTGGTTTGATAAGTGATTCTCCACAATGCCTTCAATACTACATGAACAATGTAGTATTGCTCCAATTAAGCTTACATATAAAAGCTTCATCTGTTTCTTGTAACATGACATTGTGATCAATTTGTTGTAATTATTGAGACCAAGAACTTTGCTACATACAAGAAATATCCTGTGAGACTGAAAAAGAATATTTCCTGTCATGCTAAGATGTCAGATAAACATTTAAGAGGGCTAAAACATCAAGGAAAAAATTCTGATCTCTGTGAATTGAGATGTCTCACTTGAGTTTGTTACGTGATTTATGCAGGATTCTGTCAAGGAAACATTCTGTGTTGGCAAGGTACCTCAGGTAGAGGGTCAAGGACATCCTTGCCTGCACAGTGATTCTTCAACAGACTAATTATGTAGAATGATTTTATGGCTATCCCATGAGTTACTGGTCTATTGAGAAATCACATTTCTACAATTCAGATCATTGTTCCTACCCCAGCAGACTTCCTAAGGTTAATATATGATTGCCAGAAAAAAACCAAAAAACCAAAACAGGATCTTATGAAAAGCAACTTACATGATGGCATCAATATCGCAGACTTCACCAGAGAGCTGTTCAGTAAAGCCCTTAATGACCTTCCGAGGCAGACGGGCTTTGGTGTAAGACAGACAGCAATCTTGGTTGCTTTGTGCTGGAACAGAAAAGCAGTCATGTCAATAAGACCCACTTGGACCATGTTGCCATGCTGCCTAGGTTATTTGTTTTTCAGTTTCCTAACTACCTAGAAAAGTTGGATTAGGCTGCATGCTTTGCTGAATTAATCCCCCTCTCCCTCATACTGCTGCTAACATGCACACCCTAGCACAGCTGGCATGGTGCAAAGTAGCACAAGAACCGCATCCTGAGGCAGAGTGCCCAAGCTCACTCACCCTGGGAGGTACTGCACAGCAGCAGCAACAGCAGCCCCAGCAGAGAAACCAAAATCAAACTCTTGGTGTGGAAGATAGGCATTTTCACTCCAAGCAGCAGCTGTGCTCCAATGAGTGCTCCTTCGCCACCTGCCTGTGCTGCCAGCCTCAACACTTCTCCACCTGCTTATAAAGCAGCTGCCAGAGCCATGGGAATTCATATGCGGGCGGGTTCCGCTATCATCACTGGGTTTCCCCACGGCAAATTCCATCATGCCCAATACAACCTGAGTGCTTCTTCCTGGTGCTATAACCAGAGATAGCAGCATGCTGGGGACTTTTTTTTTTTTTTTAAGTAGGTTATAAGATTCAACCCAGAAGAGGAGGAAATAAAAGGTTGTGAGGTAATGGTTCTGTGGGTGAAACATATATTTTTAGGGGTAGGAGTGTGGGTTGTGAAATGAAGAAAGTAAAATGTAGGTAACCAAATATTATTTAGAGAAGCTACGTCTTTTCTGTGCCCTAGTTTGATAAACCCAACCTGGGCGCAGAAGGAGGTGGGCCTAGTCCAAAAGGGCTCATCTCGGTATTGTATACTCTTAGAAACTGAGTGACTATCCTTAAAGATGCCAAAGGACTAAATTAGTATTTACTGGATGGCCAACACAGTAACATCAGACCTTCCAGATGACTGCTTTTTGAGCTCTAGATTGCAAAACTTCTTGGGCTTCATTGAGGATGCTTGGAAACGAGTTTGTTTAGAATTTCTTCTACCATATACTCACTGTCATCGCTTTCTGCCCATTTGTTACATATCTGAGCTATCCCACTGGAAATAGTCCGTACTGTTCCAAATGCATCAACACTATTTCAAAAGTCACAGTTGTATCTTCTTGCCTGCCCAGGCCAAACTGCACTCAAGTACTGATTACTCCTGAACATTCGGCCAAAACACACAAACATTAAAGTGCCTCATGTGGATCGGGAAAAACCCGTGTAGCACACTCTGAGCTGGAACTGAAGATTGTGCTATTCCCAGTGCCATTTAGTGACCCATGTGAAAGGAATGTGATGACTGCAGGCCACATCCTGTGGAATACACAGAAGCTGCTACCAGCTCCAGGTAGTTATGGGCTAAGCTGAGCTTCAAGTGGTTTCTTTTAAGTTAGAGCTCAAGGATGCAGTCATAGTTCATTCAGAATTATATACCTTCTCTTCTTCATAGACTGTCAGTACCTCTCACAAAGTGTACATTCATGTTATTCCTAAAAATGTAAAATTTTAGAGATAAATAAAATTCAACTTTAGAACAGATTTATATTCAGATAAATCCATTTCTCCATACAATGGCCAGAACTCAGGGAAGCTATGGCACGTGCCTTGCTGCACACGTCTCACATAAGTTAGAAATGCTCATGCTCAGTGCCACTGCCATTGGTCAAGGGACAGGAAAAAAGGCAATAAATATCCCATACTGCTCTATAAAACTGCTTTATGTATCATGGTAGAATGCCATGTAAACACATAACTGCTGAAATCACCATGCTCTCAGTATGCCTCTTGATCTGTTCTATGCACTAGCTGTCAGCACTAGACAATGCAACAAAATGCCTAACCAGAATGATAAAACTGAAATGACAGGACCCCAGGTTGACAGCTTTTTATTTTCCTTAAATATAATAGTTGAACATGAATAACTTATTTCAAAACTAACAGATACTAAGAAGTGTCAAGTTGGCAATGAAGGATTCTCTATCATCCCCACTTTTTTTTCCAAATGGTTGTCCAGTGAAAGCCTGTAATTTTTTTTAATTTTTTAATTTTTTTTTTTTAAAGCAGGAAGTCATACCATCTGTCAATAAGATATGAAAATTAGGCATTGGGTTATCAAGCCTCATTCCTCTGTTTCCACACTCCTGTTTCACTCTAGCATCGAAACTAGGAAACACTCCACCTGCCTCGGAAAAAGAATTTTCTAAGATTGCTGAAACATTTTCTCATCTGTAGATTTGCACTAAGCAAGCAGTAAGCTAAAAAAAATTACTTGTAAAACTTCTTTCTGAAAAGGAAGATCCATTTGTCAGAGTTCTCTCACCACAGCTTTGACCCCCTACCTACTCCGAATTAAGTACAAGCAGTTTGGATACTGGAGCAGTGATGCAACACAGCTAATGCTCAGCTCGTACTCCTGCCCTTGGGCAGTTTCCATCCCGCCTCCGGTTGCTATCAGAGCCCTTTGCTGGTGCTGTGCCTCGTGTCACAGATGGCTGCTGTGCCATGGGTGTACTCCTTTTACCTCAGAGTTCATTTGATTTAAGAAATTGGATCGAGGTTAAAACAAAAGTCAGCGTAAGGGCCTCAGACTCAGGTGCTTTTAATACTTAGTTTGTACTCGATTTATTTGCACACTGTAGTTAAAAATCAACAAAAGTTGCAACGCAAATGGCTGAAGAAAGCTGCCTGGCAAGTCCCGACTTACCTAGCTCATAACCATATCTTATCTGTCTTCACATTTACAACAGAATCATAGGGAAAAAAAAAAAAAAAAAAAAAAAAAAAAAGGAGAGACAAAGGAAAAATAAACTGTTAAGTTTTACATCTTCAAAGAAAATGGAAACATGAGTAGCAAGCTCCAATGCAGACACTAAAGGTCTGCTAGACATCTAGCTGTGGGTGGCCAGCACAGGCCGCAAACCAATGCATTTAACGTCCCAACACTGATGTAGTTTGGGGGCTGCACAGGCAGCCCGACGGTAACGGGCCACGTGAGGACTGCAGGCCAGCAGCACTCCCTGCACCCATCCCACACCTTGCTGCCTCAGTGAGGTGCGCCATCTTGGGGGAGGCCGCAGCTGCGTGGGCAGGGCTGTGCCCAGAAGTGTCTTTGGCAAAGCACAAGAGGCAACAGCCACAGGCTGGGAGAAGGGAAATTTGTATCCCACAGTGGGAAAAGCATCTTCACAGCGATGGTGATGAGGCACTGGGACAGGCTGTTCAGGAGGGGATGTGAAAGCTCAGTCTAAATACCTTAAAACTTAACTGGCCACAACCCTGTCCTAAGCATGATCTTTTGTTTGAGTTCCTCCCCAAACTGTAGTCAAGCCCACCTTATTATTTTTTTACCTCCTGACATTTCTGCTAGGACTGTCCTTTTCTTCTTTCAGTTTCCTAGCTTGTTTCTTTCTGACATTTCTTTTGTTAAAAGTTTCTTGGCTTTCTCCCCTACTATTTTCCCTCCTTAGATCCTTTCACAAACCCTCCTCTCTCCATGCTGATAAGCTTGCAGTAGAACCAAATGCCAAAGCATAGATCCACAAAGTTTTCAACCTCTCTTAAAATTCCTCTGCTTTTGTTCCAGGGGCCAGAAAGAAAGTTAGGGAAGCACACCACATTCCTACTGTATGCCTTTTAAAAGATGACGTGAAGGCAGACTAGATGCTGAAGCTGCAAAGCAGTTCAGTTAGAGCTCTAAAAAGAGCAGAAACAACAGGGAAAATAGCAACTTTTCCAAGGTAATTCTAGGAAAACAGCAGTTCTGAGCAGTTTGAGGACAGTAAAATACAAGATCTGGGAAGACAGCTCTCAGGCTCTGGCTGCAAAGCCACTGCCTTCATGTCCCCTCTTTCCTGCATCATGAGACTGTTGTGTCCACATCACATGCTGCCTGTTTTATGCCAAAGGGCTTTTACCCACAACACCATGCTCTGAAATTCTGAAGTGACTTGAGAATTGAACTTTGATAAACATTCCTGTACCAGTGGAAAAAGGTGAATTATTTCTAGAGGACAAGTGTGCCCCATCACTCTCCCCATCACAGCGCAGTGGAACTGAACATCACAGAAGCAGATCTAATTTCCCCAAGTACATATGAATTCTGTAAATGAGACTATGTGTGTTTTCATGTAAAGTCGTGGACATGTGTAGCTGCATACACATGGGGAATTTAGAACTGCTCATGATTTGGAAAACAGCTTGAAATGTTTTGAAAATACGGGCCCACAATTGTAACCTGTTTGACTAAGTGGTTTTGCTATGAGATTCCAGAAGTCAGACAAGTCAAGGCCTAAAGCACACCGTTAACTACCATTAATATTAGCACAGAAGAGGGATTTTATAAATCACTGGTTAGTATGCTACAGCTTACAGTCATTGTTATATGGGCTTAGGTCTAATAGCAAATAGAATTGAAAAAAACATCTTTTACCTACAGTAATGTTAGATCCTGCCTGTATCTTCACCTGTTGTCTAAAATTAGAATTATATTGACAATTTTTAATTGACTGGCAATTTACTAAAACTTCCATTTTTAGCTGTCTACACAAAGAGATATTTTAATATGTACTACTGTCCTTGGATAGACTGCTGAAAATGAATAATTATAGCAACACGGTTGATGAACCAGGAAAAGGAGAACTAAACAGGAAACTCCCTTCTGTAATTTCCAATTACTTAAAACACAGCAAAGGGCAGGAGAAGGCACTAGTTCAAAGGAACATATGAGCAGAGCCAGAACAGGAGATTTAGACATTGCATAATTTCAGTGATGAAATATACAATAAATCCCAAGCACAAAAGTTCCACACATAACTTGTTCAGTCCCTCTAATGTTACTGTGATGCAACAGTGATTTCATTATGTTTAGCAATTGCATGACTGTATGACAGAAATCTTTGTATGAAGGAAGAAACCAGCTTTCACTAAGTATGTGTTACTCCTTGTTAGGAACAGTTTACAAATAATACTGAATGAAAATGGTTTGATGCACTTACAGGCAAATCATATGCCTGTTGGAAGAAATGAACCTCTGGTCTTATGAGAGTGTAAGCTATGAAGAGAACGGTATGATTTGATTTGTCAAGGTGCTGTTTGCCTGCTGCTTCTTACTACAGGACCGAAAGCTGAATATCTGGTATTCTATAGGAAGATCTCTCTAGTTCAAAACAATGTTATTCTGTCCTATAGTCCCTTTAGTCACCTTTTCACAGATGTAGACCTCTGAAAGTTGAAGGCAAAAAAGAAAATTGGAATGATGGATGAAAAATAGCCAGCCTCCACCCCACTCCAATCCTCCACCCTCCCTCCCCCCTAAAAAAAAAAGCTTCCTACCAATCTGAGCTGTTGGTTACATTAAATTTGCTGCAGTACAACTCCATCTTCCTTCTAAAAAATTCAGGTACAATCAAAGAAAACATTACAACTAATGTTTCTGAACACTAAAGAAGTCAAGAACTGCTTTTTTTCTGCCTAACTTCTACAAATATAAGGAAGAAAGAAAGAAATCACTTAAGAGGACACAGAATATATCACCCAAAATGTTTTGGGAAAGCTGTGTCATTTGCAAACAAAAAGGAAATAGCTTACAAAAAGTGAGTGCAATTTACTATCTTATAACATCCTGGAAAACACACACAGCAATCTTTTTGTACAGGAGTCATTTTACTTCAACTCTGCATGTTTGTCAGTGCTTTTCCAGTAATGTTGCATGGTTGAGAATATTCCAGAAATGTACAGAACGCAATGATCTGGATAAGGAGAGAATAGTTGGAGCCAAAATCCACAGCCTGAACATCAAGTTGCTTTCCAGTATTAACAAATGTGAGTTTGCACTTAAAAATATTTTGAAGTATTTAATGCATTCAGAAAAATTCAATTCATAAAGATAGAAAAAAGCGTCATTACCCTTGGTGATGATGAAGGAGAGAGGTGTGACGTTTTCCAGATTTGTAGATAAGAATAGAGACAGGCAAAAAAAAGAAGAAGAAGAAAGAAAAAAGATAATTAATTTTATTAGAAACACAACTCCAGGTCAGATGAATCTGCTCATGAATCACGTGAAACCAATACAGGTTTGTCTAAAAATTAGAAGAGAATATTTTATAAAATCTGAAGGAACTTTTCTCTAGCAGTCTGTGGTTCTTTTCTTGAACTGACACAATAAAAGGAGAGAAGGAAGAACCAAATAATGTGAAGTGGTAAAGTTTTGGGCTGACCTTGAACTCCCTGACTGAAGATTTTACCAGACTTGACATTTAGAGCATTCCATCTCTCCAGGCTGCTTAGTATATGTTTGACACAATCAGGATTTTGTTACGTATAACATGAAGACAGGCATAAAACTTTCCAGTAACACCTGTTTGCTGTCGATTGCCAAACTAGGGGAAAAAAAGCACAAATAAATTGTATATATGTTAGTTAACATCATTTAATGGCTCTGTCAAGGGCATTAGCAGAGTGGCCATGGACATAGGGCTTCTCAAGTGTTGAAATCAGTGTAGCTTTTCAGCACTAAGCAGGTACATTATGGGGACTTTCCTAAGGGGAGATTTAAACCATGGTTGCCTAAAGCAGCTAGCTCGGGCTTCCCTGTCCTACACTTTTCCCAAGGAAGCCACAGCTCTAGGTCCTTCCACTGTGACTTTTCCAGATTCTTTTGTATAACACAATCACCTAGCTTATCTGCCCTATGCCTTTTAAACACCTTCTGGACCTTAGCTCTTCAACTCTTGATTTCTGTGAGAGGTGTTTTAGGGCCCTGGCAAGAACAGTGTTGCTTTAAGTCCCTTTAATAAACATTTGCCAAGGTCTTTTTCCTCTTCTATGAGGTCCCCCCTTGTCTGCTTCAAGCATAACTTACTTGTTATTTCCAAAATCTGGTCTGGACCAGATCTGACCCTAGCCAACCCACTGGACTGCTCCTGTTATCTGCCACAGGGCTTTTTTGCTGAGGCCCATGGCTGGCATTATAAGGAACGTGCTGTTCCTAGCCACACAGGATTGCTGACAAGCTTCAGGGTCTCCTGGAAACAACAAGAGATCATTCTGCAAGAACTAGAGCCAGAAATTCTGCCCAAACACAGGACATTTTAAACCAAGCACTCTGGACTTGACAGAAATCTGCTAATCCAAATGAACTGTGCTTAACAAGAACATTTTTGCCTAGACTTTTTAAATCTATACTGCCTCAGATCAGAGAATGGTCCTTTTTATGCTTCACGTTTGCACTGAGGGTCCTGCAAATGGTAGCCATACTGCCAGCATAAAGCATAAACTAGAACTGCTGCCTCTGACACAACAATGTTTACACTCTCACCTGGGACAAAAATGCCTACCTAATATTTGTCCAACTACAAGTGTTTGGTTACTGCTATCCAAACCCTTCTGAAATGGCAAGGAATCAAAGTGTTAGAAGAATCTATTAGAAGAATCTACTACTCTAGAATCTAAAATGATGCATATGTAATTTCTCAAATGTCATTAGAGGTTTAACATTAAATGAAACATCCAGCTAGCTATGTGCACTTGTCTAGACACAACACGTGTTTTTCCAGTAGGACTTGGGCAGTCACAATGATTCAAACTCTTCCACAGTGCCTATAGCATGAGATGCACTTTGAGGGGAAAAAAAAAAAGTAGAGCAGAGGTGCTGAGACTTCCTATCGGAGTTGAGTAAATGTAAATTTTTACTCTGAAACGAGATATCCTTCCATGACAATAGGACAAAGGAAAACTGCCACAAGTGGGAGGCTTGTAGGATGAACAGGTCAAGCCTACAAAGGAACACGCCTCAGAAAGTGATCTTTCAACACGGGAAGTTGCTAATAAATTCTCTCAGGTTTTTCCTCCCATCTCTGTGGCAATCCACAGCAAGTCTCCATTAGTCACTAAAAGTATTAACCAACTCAGATGAGATTTGCTTGACCTAAAATATCATTTCCTTTGTGCTACTTAACCAAAGATGAAGAAACCATGCAATGAATGTCTAAAACACTACTTAAACTGTTCACTGAGTAAAATTGTATATCATTACAAAGCAAACAAACAAAAAAGGAAAACAAAAACAAACAAACACATAAATAGGATGGCAAAGTTCTCAGTTCCAGCCATCAAATAGAGATAATTCCAGGAGACTTATTTTCATACAAAACACATCCATGAATGACCAAAATGCCCTCTAAATTCTCAAGGTGAAGATGAATAGATAATTTTGTTCTTTCCTGATCTACTAAAAGCATGACTTTTTAAAAAATTAGTATCATTATTATTTTCTTTTCCTCTTTAGTTGCAGACTCAAAAAATTACTGCACTGAAATGGAAAGAGGAGGTTTTACTTTCTGTCAGAGATCAGTGAGAGTTGGCACAAGCTCTATCTCCAGAGACTAATGAACATTTCTTCAGACCCAAGCCAACCCATGGACCTTGGCTGGCTCACTAGTCGGTCATGTGGAGCTCACAGCTTTTACAGGAGTAAATTGGTGTTGACCCTGTTGAGAAAATAGGCCGTAATTTTTACTGCATTTGGTACTTCATGAAAGTGATCTTTCACTCATAAGAATAACATGTGGTTCATATCAAGACAGAATTAAACAAAATTTTCATATTAGCCACAGAGAAATACGTGTTTCAATCTTATTTTCTTTCAGAACTGAAGAGCTCAAAGCCAACTCGTGAACCACACCAACAATCAAAGTGATGGTGAAAGATAGCTTGGCAGTTGAAACAGAAATTTGACCACATGTCTGACTGGGATCATTTATCCAGAAATACCATCAAACTGCTGTTCTTCCTAGAAACACTGATGGTTTCCATGACAGTGAAAGAGCTGCAGGATGTACTGTCTCTGGGGCAGAGGAAAAATAGACCCCATACAAAATCAAAAGGGGAAGATGCCTTAAAGTTCACATAGAACTTCTAAATGATTCATTTTGCAGAGAACAGTACCAGCGGACACCTTCACAAGCTAGAAGATGTTTGCTTTCCTTTTCTGCCCTCTGGCTCCTTTGGACTATATCACTTTTCATGCCTCAGCTAAGTGCTGCAATGGACCAAATTTCCTTTGTGCCGGAGAAAAAAAATTTCTAACACTCCACTATTTCTAAGCTTCCCAGAGTCTGATAGTTTTCTTAACAGACAGGAAGCAATCCAGAGAGCTGCAGTGCCTATCACTGCAATGCAAACAAGCATGCCATACTCCCTATAAGGACTTGGCAGGACTCCCAAGGGGACATCTGTTGTAATTCAGGTGGTACTTTCCCAGCCTTTCACGAACAGAAGGGTTTTGACTTGTTACATTTAATTCACCAAAGAAAATGTAACAAAAGAAAATCCAGTGGTGACTTATATTCCACAAAGATGAAGACAATAAAGTTATTTTTCCTCTAGCTAATAAGAGAAAACTAAGGAGGATAAAGCACTCCTGGCACAGCACACTATGCAAAAGAGGAGCTAAAGCATTGCTCCACAAGCAGCTTACGTTTACCTTGTTATTACAAAAACTCATCACAAAACTTTTACATACTCCGGGCTACTTTGCTAGCATGTTCTAACAAGAGCTCCAGGCCTTCCTTATGCAAACACATCAGTATGCCACCACTAAAGTGTTGCCAATGAGAAGAATGAAACTCCCAGTGACACAGAACAATGATGAATGACAAAGTTCTCAGTTCCGTCCCGCATCTGCACTGTGTGGTGCAGATGGGAATGTGCACTTTAGCAACATGTGAGTAAGAGCAACTGCTCTGGTGCTTTGTTAAACATTTAGAACAGATAAAGAGGAAAATCTTTGGGAAGAGGATTGGTGCTATTTGCTTTTCATTCAGTCAACCATCAAACCATATTTTCAGTCTCAATTTTCTGCTGCCTTTGGGCAAGAAAAGGCCAGGATTATCTGCTCTGTTCCTTTAAGGATGTTGAAAGTGAGCCAGTGGGAAGTGTTCTCAGAGGTGGTGTCCTCAGAACAAGTTGAACTACTAGAACAGGACAAGCAAGGAAGCCAAATAGAATCCAGAAGCTGCAATTCACAGAGGACAGCTGAAGACTGTAGATCCCAAAAGGGGACCTTTCGTGTGGAAACAAGAAAGGAGGGGCTCAAGCACACAAGGTATGATTATATATGAGCTTTGAAATCAGAAATCCAACAATGATGAAAGAAAGATGGAGGGGAGGAGAGCACTTCGGTGGGGAACTGAAGGGCCAGGCCAGGCCACATAGGAGAAGGGCTGGTGGCCCTGGTACCAAGTAAGAAATGATGGAGTGTACTGGGAAAACAAGAAACAGGTGGCTTTTTCTGTTGGCTGCACACCAAAGATTTACATCAACTCTCCAAAACTCAAAAAAACCAAGAGTTATAAAAGATAAATTGATCATCAGGTGTGAATAAATGAGAGCAAGTCTGTTCTCTCTGTCTTAAGCATGAACACACAGATCTTGATCTCAGAGGTTTGTGATTATGAGTGCAGAAAGGAGCAACGGTATCAGTGGCTGGCAGAGCCAAGCTGGGACAGCAGCAGAGCTCTTTGTGATTCTGGGGTGCAAGGTGAGTGTGCATACTGCTGCAAAGAGAGAGGTACTCACCTCCTGCTCCCCACAGACAGAGCAGGCTGTCCCCGCAAGCTCCTAGCACTTCCTGGCTCTGCACATCTGTTAAATTGAGGGGGAAACTTCTCATCTGAAGTATCTGCTAGTCATGCAAAGGTTCCTCGAATAGTAAGCCTGCTGTGCTGGGGAAGGAAGGATGCTCATACCAGGGTGCACCTGAAGATTTCTTTGTACACAGCTCAAAACAGAGATTGCTGCACGAGATGCTACAACCTTACCACAAATGGCCAGAGTCAGAAGGCAGGTCACAGCATTGAGTCCCAGGAAATGCAGCAGTCTCTGGACTCCCCAGGAGTCTGCCCATGTCCCACTCACATCTGAAGACGTGGGATGTTTAGAAGGGTCCATGAAATCTGCTACACTTTCACTCCGTATGGCCTACTGGGTATAGAACAAACCCAGCAGGACCTAAAAGAGACAGGCATATTTAACCTGAGGATCTAGTTTGAAAAAGAAAAAGATACAAACTGGGTAAGTCACAGAACTAACCTCTGTTGATGCTCTGCATTGAAGTGCAAGAAATGCTTTTCAGCCCCTCTTTCTGATGCCTGTCTCAGAGTCTTTGTGTGCCACATGAAGCATGCATGTGGTGTCAGAGTGCTGTAAGGCATTAAAGGTTGTTCAAGAAAAGAAGAGTAAGAGGATGTTTTAGTGACCAGTTTAGGCAGAGCCCAAAGTCATCCTTGCCAAATCCACGTTCACAGCACAAGCAACTCCAACAACAGGCAATGAAGAAGGGGCAGAAATGCCTTTCCTCGAATTCTATGGATGTATAGCGAATTTTTCTTGAGACGTTATTTCTTTGCTGGGGCCATCTTGCCCTCTAGTGGTTCACACTATAGAGCTGACATACAGCTGTAATTTCTGCTGTAAATCCTGCAACATTTATGCAGAAGTTTCGCATAATATGAAATCATTCCAATTCTGCTTGATTTGCACTGTTTCTATGCTCATCATTAGGAAAATCTGAAGTCATGATATGAAGTTATACAAGATGTAAAATGCTTGCTACCTCATTCTTTACATTTCATACACCAGGTAACTTTTGTACTCTATGAGAGGATCCTCCACCCAGCCAGCCTGGAGTGACACTGTCAACACATGCACAAACATTTTCATTTGGTTTGGAAGAAGCCTTCCTCATTTTTATTTTTTTTTAATCTTAATTTCTGAGGAAAATGGTGCCCACAAAATACTTCTATTTTAAGACGAAGACAATATTTTGCCTGAAAGAAGTTGTTAGGAAGAAAAACAGAGATGTCATCGAAAACAGAGCAACAGAAATAGCATCTAGAAACAGGAACCCTACAGAGGGCTCCAAAAGATAGACTGCATAAGTTTAGATTCCTGATATTATGTAGATCAACATGAATACGGAATGTAACTTACACTGTACCCATTTCCTCTGCATGCTCCCACATCATACCCATTCTCATTTCTCTGGCTCTGTCCAGCAAAGTTGCAACAAGGTTTAATTTATTCCTTAAGTCTCAGCTAGAGAAAAGAGCTGAAATATCTGCTTCATTTCACTTTAACTGCTATATTTGTTAGTGACTGACCTTCTGGGCTCCGGTTCTCCATAATAGGAAAGCCAAACATCTCTGGAGGAAGAAGTGGGGGGGGGGGGGGGGGGGATAGGGGGCACGGAGAAAAAACAGTGATTACAAAATAAGCTTATTATTCAGTAAGGTGCTTGGTTGAGATCAGCCATGATGTCAAAGAATCACAGTACTCAGCTATCTTCATCTAGGAAAGCTTTTTCTGTGGTTAGCTTGCTCAGTACAGAATGAATGATATTGTAATTTGTCTCTCATTTACAGATCTTCCAAATCTTTATACACTGTCAACAGAGAAACAGCAGAGGTATGTAAAGAAAGCTTTTCACTTTTGAGCTAAGAAAGATGTTTTCCAGATACCAACATTTAAAGAACACTACTTAGCACAAGAAACCAGAAAATATTTGAATGACAAAACATCTTTGTGTTTTGGGCAGTGTCAGCTAAGAAATCTCCTTCCCAGCTTTGCCATGGGCTGCTGGAAGAATAAGAAAAGCAACACCTGGACTTTTCCCACCCTGATCCTCTGCCTCTATGGATTCTTCTACATGATGAAGCCATCAGAACCTTTTCTAACCCCTTACCTAACTGGACCAGATAAAAACTTGACAATAGATGAGGTACGATTTTCTCTGCTTTTTGTGTTCACAAAATGAAATGTTGAACTTTACACAAAATTTTAAACGGTCTTGGCAGGTTACAGTTTGCAGGTGGCGTAAAAGAAAAAGATCAGAAATACACATAAACAGGGTTTGTAAAACTTAAGATTCAGTACTCTGTTTAATAGACCTTTGATGCTTCAGAACACAGTTTCTATATATGACATATTTTTCATCCCTTCTATAAATCAATTTAAATAAATGAACTTATTTTCACCAAGAAGAATAAGATATCTTCTTCACTTCCAGGTTACCAACCAGGTTTTCCCAGTTTGGACATACTCCTACCTCGCGCTCCTTGTCCCCGTCTTCCTGATTACTGACTACGTGCGCTACAAGCCCATCCTCCTCCTCCAGGGCATCAGCTTCATTGTCACGTGGCTCCTGCTCCTCTTTGCACAGGGGCTGGTGGCCATGCAGGTGATGGAATTCTCCTACGGGATGGTGACAGCCACCGAGGTTGCCTACTACGCCTACATCTACAGCGTCGTCAGCGCTGATCGCTATCAGAGAGTGACGAGCTATTGCAGGAGTATCACTCTCGTTGCAGCCACCCTTGCTGCTGTGCTGGGACAGCTCCTGGTTTCCTTAGCAGACGTATCCTACTTTCACCTCAATGCCATTACTCTGGCTTCCGTGTCCCTGGCCTTTGTGTGCTCCTTTCTCCTCCCAATGCCTCAAAAGAGCATGTTCTTCCATAGGAAAGGCCCCTCAGAAGCCCTCCCACAACCAGACAAAGCTGTGGCTGGGCTCAGTTCCAACACGGCATTGAGCTGCCAAGCGGACAAGGACTGCGCAGCTGCTGACACGGGAGCGACTCCAGCGCAGCAGGCTCAGCAGCCCGAGCCCCAGCACCACGTGCTGAGAGTACTGGTGCAGCTGGGCAAGGACCTGAAGGATTGCTACAGCAAAAGGAAGCTGCTTTACTGGTCCCTGTGGTGGGCTTTGGCTACGGCAGGCTTTAACCAAGTTGTGAACTACATCCAAGTGCTCTGGGACTTCCGAGCCCCATCTCACAGCTCTGCAGTGTACAATGGAGCTGTTGAAGCAGTGGCAACATTCCTTAGTAAGTTACATTCTAAGAATCAATCAAAGGTGGCATCTAAAGTTTTACTTTAGAACATTTTTTTGTTCTTTTTCATTGCAAATGCTGCAGGAAAGCAGTATACAAGTTGTGCATTCAAAAAGTTGTTCTTTGATGTACAGAATAGCACAAATGTGAGCAAAGCTGTTGTTCTATATGACTGGGGCAACAAACTTTATCCTACTAGTATGCAGAGAGCATAAATCCCATGCATCTTACATTCATTTGAAGGCATGCTTGCCTCTTTTTACAGGGTTTTGAGTTTTGTTTTCTATTCTCTCCACAGCCTCGATGCCAACCAAGTAGCACTACTGTTCCCATAGCAATAGCATAAAGATGAGTTTTCCATAAATATTTTACACACAAAGAGCATACACCTCTCATTAAGAGCTGTCTCTAGTGAAATGTTCTTGCACAGCAAGAAGCAAAGAATTTCAGTCATTTCAAGATATGGAGATTCACAGGAAAAAGTGATTACTCAGTTCGCAATGGTGCTGATGTTAACAATTACTCTTGCAGTGGGAGCAGATGTCCACACTGCACAAGCAAAGTAATGTTATCCAAAGGCAACGTAAGAGGATACTACTTCGACTTGGCAGCATTTCACATTCATATTGTGCTGCAGTAGAAGTAATTGGGCTGTGATGCAACAGAAAATTTAGATATATCTTCATTGTTAACTGGCCTTTCACTACTCTTGCTGTCATTAAGGAGAACCAAATACTTCTAAGTTTAAAAGTTACTCTAATATGGAGGTAGGCAGCTAACGTAGACCAACTGAATGATGCACTAAAAACACTTAACTCCTATTGTGCCTATTCCATGAGGAAAACTTCTCATGGCAATGCTTACTTTTCTCATCGCAGAGGTTTTTAAATTGTATGAGATCCCATAAGATGGTCATCTGGATGGCTTACCTTCAAAATAGATGTGTTTTTGTAGGAAACCCACTAAGATCAAATAGCACCTCCCCATTCTCTTTTTTTTTTCCCTGAGTATATTCACTTGATATTTTACAGAAATCCTCCTTTTTTGGGTATCTTAGCTCCTTATTGAGCTGCACAGACCTAAACCATTGACCTAAGAGGAAAAAGCTTGCTAGCTTGTCTATAGCATAAGCTCATAGAAACTAGAATTGTTCCTCAAGCTCCAAACAGCATTCCTAAATCTCTTCCTAGAAGTGCATGCTGCCTACATGCAAATAATGAATCCTTACACAGGACAGCTTATCCAAGAAGTGGAATAAAACACAAAGAAAAGAATGGCAGATACTTCAAACTATTGTCTAAAAACAACCAGTCATCTGCCCAATTTCAGAAATAGTCTACTTCATTATTCAATGCTGCCTTTTTGTAGGTGAGGGTGGCAAGCCTTAGTGATACAGGCAATGTAACAGATGTGATGTTTGCTTCTTTCTTGTTACTTTTTATTTTCTAGGCTCTGTAGCATCTTTCATGGTAGCATATATGAAAATGAACTGGGACCTGTTTGGAGAACTGGCATTAGGAATCTTCTCCACAATGGATGCTGTTTCTTTATTTCTCATGCACTTTACTACCAATATCTGGGTGTGCTATGCCAGCTACCTAATTTTCAAGGCAAGCTATATGCTCCTTATAACAATAGCAACGTAAGTATTAACCCTCACAGCTACCATGACATACATAATACTTACAATACTTTAAGTTTACTTTGGGCATCCCTCTTGTTACTCTCATCTAGTATGAGATGTGGGTGTTCAGGTAAAGACAAGGACATTTAAGTGTCTGCTTATGTTCTAAGTATCCTTCTAAACAAACATAAAGAAAAGCTATTAAAAGAGCACTCAACAATTGACTATGCAGAAGTTAAACATAGTATAAGGTATATTTACTACTAAAGGCCATAACAGCAAAGCATAAGTTACTTTCCCCTTGCACATATGCTGGCACAGGAGATGCAAAGTGAACCACAGGAACAGCACAACCATCTTAGAAAACCATCTTCTAAAATCCCCTTATATATATCAGACTTTGCTGATATATATAATCCTCAATGATATTACAGTGTAAACATGAAATAAAAGAGTATGGGGCATTTAAACTCAAACAAGACATCTAATGAGATCAAGTTATTTTGTTGTCAGAAACTGAAAATATAATATATGTAAAACATTTTTATTACACCATTTATTGTATTGATAGGTTGTTTTTAGCATAAAATTTTTACCATACTACTTCTTTAACAAATAGCAAATGCACTTTTGTTTCAAAACCCATAATGATGCAGTCAACTAAAAAAAATAGAGATAAAAGTACAGGACATGACAAAACAATACTCATCTTTAACAAAGTCAATTAAACTTTCCACTTATATTTTGGTGGATTTTTAGTACATTATAATGGATCACATCTGAACTTCTTTAACATATTCTACAGAAAAAATAAAAAACTTGCATCAGAAAGCTGCGAAAAATCAGTTCAAAGCATTCTGCAGGGATATTTGTTCAGATAGAAACTTGGGAGGTAAATATTGCAGTGAAAGACTATTGCCAAAACAAGATTTACATCAGAAAAACTGGTTAGAAGATATAACTGTTACCATGGCCATTATTTCTCTTTCTTGCCTTAACGAATAGTCTCTGTCTCAACCTGTGAGTTCTAATTTTTCCCCCCTGATTCTCTCCCCCATCCTACCGGGGGAGGAGGAAAGAGCACACAGCTGCTTGGTGTTGAGCTGCATGCTGGGTGAAACCTCAGCAGCTGCCCATCTCACCATAGGTTCCAGATCGCAGTCAACCTGAGCATGGAGCGTTATGCTTTGATGTTTGGGCTGAATAACTTCATTGCACTGGTGATTCAGACCATCCTTACAGTAGTTGCTGTGGACTCAAGAGGCCTGGGACTGGACATCGTGACTCAGGTATGTGCTTGTTAACTTGCTTCCCTTTCATTATTCAGCCAATTCATCTTCAGAAGTTTACAAAAAGAAATTATAATGCAAAGGATAATGTCATTCCCTTTCTTCTATAGAAATCGAGGCAGCATATCTGGTGTTAGCCTTCCTATTTGCCTTTTAGTGCGGCTTTTAAGATGTCTAATGATGAGAAACAACTTTTTGAAGGCGATGACTCCACACCTTCAATAAGTAGGCCCTGATACCTAGCTTTTGCTAATTCATAGGGCATTGAATAACATCCTCTGCCCAAAAAATTAGGCTGGTTCTCAGATGTTGAATCAACATAATCCCATACTGTCAGGGGACCTCAAGACCATGAGACAGCATGGATTATTGAAATTACTTCAGTTCAAGGACACTTGCCTTCTAATTGCAGCTCAAGAGTAAACCTGATCGATATCTCAAGATGAATAATGTCTCACTACCCACGGCTTGGTCATTCAATTTGGCATGGGATACCCTCTCCCACATCAGTGTCCATAACTTCAATCAGACCAATTCCATTCGTGACAGTCAGTTGAAATTTACCAACTTCTGCATTATCTCAGTTAGCATCCGGGAAGCTGAGGCAACTTCCTGCTCTCATGGATATGAAGAAAATTAAAACTATCCAAATGTTCTCCATGGAGATAACAGAAGTTACTTGGATAAATGAAAGATTAAACGAAAGATTAAAGATTAGGTTTTGAAGATTAAGGACAGGAACACCCACAGACTTCATAAACAGACTTCATAAATAGGCCGCTGTTACTGGAAATACTGATTCAAATTCGTATTACATTTACTGAACCCAGTGTAGTGATCCCAGTGAAATGTGCGAGTAAGGGCAGGAAAAGGACAAACTTGGACTCTTCACTTGCATGATTCATTACAGTGTGAGTAATGGACATGCTGTCTCTACATTTCACAATAATATAAAAAAAAATCCTGTTCCTATCCCTTCCTCCCTCTGATGTTTAATAGGAAGCATAAGGATTGGGAACAACGTGGCAGTTCTCCATTCTTCATAGTACTGCTTTCGGAAAAGCTAAGATTTCGCTTCATGACAAAGCAAAAAGTTCAAACATTGAAACTATGCCAGAACACAGGTAAACAAAACTGTGTCTGTTTTCAGGAGAAGCAGTGCTTCTCAACCATGTGTTTTTCATCAATTTTTCTGCTTTTTTTTTTTTTTCTTTTTCCCTGTAGTTTTTAATTTATGGCAGCTACTTTTCGGTCATAGCTGGGATTTTCTTGATCAGAAGCATTTGCATGCTTGTCTCAAGAAAGTGCAACAGGAAAACAGTGAGATTTTGGGAAGAGTCTCAGAACCCCACTGAACATGAATCAAAAGAGCAGACTGTAACTGGCTGTGCGACACGGCTGTAAGAGTTGGGCAGACCGCTCACGTGGCCAGCCCTCGTAAGAGAAGAGCTCCTGCTGCAGCATACAGGGAACCACTGTGTAAGAGGAACTTACAACGCAGCCCCGAAAAGCTACGCTGAATCATTGCAGCACTTCCTTGCAACGTATGCCAGCTAAGATCAACATAATGGCACTGTACCAAGAATAAAAGATAAGTTACTTTAGAATCTTATTTACTTTCCTATAAATAGCTTGATAGCAGTAGTTTAGACATAAAAAAAAGCACAGTAACCACCTTGGCGTTATGCTGTGCACAGTTGGAAAGATCGGAGTTCACTCTGCTTCCTTGTCTAATTCTTGCAACCAGTGTTGCCAAGCTGCTTCCATGCGCACTTGCTCGTGAGTGCACATGAGCCTATTCTCTACTTCTGCCCTTTGCATGTACCTTACTCTGAGCTGAGGAGGAAGATATTGCATCATTATACTCTCTCCTACCCAAAGACAGGCATTCAGTGGTAGATGACTCCCTTCTAATTCAAAAGCCCACTACAGAAGCAGGCCTTGTGCACATGAAAGCTCAAAGGCAGTTTGCACAACCTTCAAAACTCTGCAATGCCACAGTTACTGTATTGTCCTTGTCTGAAAGCAGCAACCTAAGCGGTGCACTGAATTCACAGCAATCTCAGCATGGAAGGGTAAAAAAAATTTGGATTCAAATCTCCACAGACCACTGAAGGTTGGCCGTGTCCCTTTGACTTCCACACTTAAGATATTTATAAACATTAATAAGATCCCCTCTGAGTCTTTTTTCTCAAGGCTGAACAGACCCAGGTCTCTCAGCCTGTCCTCATAGGGGAGGATGCAGTGTGGAGGCGGAAAAGAGAGGTTATAAGTGAGTTTCCACAGTAAATACTTAGTTTGATACAAAAATATATCCACGTTTAAGTTATTTCTGTACTGCAGTTTGCTTCAAGCTTGCAGTACCTACATCTAACTAATAAAAATAGAAAACACTTAGCATTTGCAGAATATTTTTCCTGTGGAGAGACAAGATACCACATGTACAAACATTTTCGCTTTTCATAAACTGGTCATCCTCTGCAACCAGCAAACTATCCTAAATATCCTACTATAGGAGTGAGAGGGGGCTGGAAAGAAGTTTGCTTCAAGTCTCACGAAAATCAGTGGGACTTCACCAAATGAAGGCAGCTTTTTTTCTAGTCCATTTGTTTAGTGCTGTGCATTGTGTAGATATCCCCAGTTGCAAAGAGGCTTTAAGTAGAACAGTTTAACCAATGCAGTATAAAAGGAGATGTACTTACTCTCTGCTAAACAGTACCTTGTTACTACAGAACTACACATGCGGAAAAAAGGAACTCGGAATTTCCTCAAGCTGTCTTTGGTACAAAAAGTTAAATATCTCCCTACAGGTAGCATCTGGTAAAAGGAAAAGGCATTGGCAACATGCCAAACTCTGCTGTTATGTAAAAATGTATTAGCAGTAGTAAACTTCAGAAAAGGAGCTAGAAAAAAAACAACCAATAGAAGTAACATTAAAAGTTCCTCCGTTTTGAGTTGGTCACAGCTCGCCATCTTCCATGCACTGCCACTAAGGAGTAAAGGAACCAAGCAGATAGTATATGTAGCTTTTAGTTATAGAGAGCACTGTCTTCCAAAAGCAGACAAGAATATACGCTTACATTCCTTTTATACGCTTACATTCCTTTTATACGCTTACATTCCTTTTATACGCTTACATTCCTTTTATACGCTTACATTCCTCTCCTCTAGAATTTCCAGAAGATAGATTCTGGGGTTGGGAGTTTGGAGGAGTATTTGGGAGGGGAAGGGGGACAGGGAAGCTCTTAGGAGCATTAGGAATGACAAGACAACAGAATCATAATCAGCAACAGAAAGGTAAAGCCTCATGTTATCCTGAGTTTTCAGCAGCAAGACAGTGTTGACCCAGCAATCAGCACTGGTTTCATCCAAGCGATTGAGATGCACGCGTCCTGCTGTGTGTTCATGTACAACACACACGCTTTGAAGAAGCCACAATTGAGGTTTGGCAGGCACCAGCAGGGCTTTTTAGATCTGCAGGAAAGTGAAACTTGGAACAAATCCAGCTCCCCTTGCAGCTGAGCTGAACATGAAGGGCTCATCTCTCCTCTAAGCATGCCAAAGGATTCTGCATAACCATCGCTGTCCGAGTGACAGCCCCAGCTAAGAGCAGCACCAACTGCCCTTGAAGCACCACCGGGTTGGGGGACAAGTCTTCCATTAAGGTACAGTCAAGCTGGTGAGGCCCATTCTGGAAAACCAAACAGCACGAAAATTGCATCTTTTCATTCAAAGCCAGGAGGTATTAGGCAAGCACGGTGTGGGCTAACAGAGAAATCCTGGCCAGCAGCCACCTCTCAGCCAGTCAGGTGATGGACCACCCAGCAGTGTTTTCTCCACACACTCACCTGTTATTGGAAATCAAGATCTGAATTTAGGGCTGGTTTTTGTAACCTTCCTCTGAGGTCGCAGCAATGCTGCCTTTATATACTATTCAGACTAAGTATTTCCAATGTTAAGACAGAGCTCATAGCATGTTGTAAGCTGCCTGGGGGCTTTTATTGCCTACAAAACACTTTCACCTCAGTTGTTCCAATTGACTCTCAGACAGACAGCCCCCCTGAGCATGCTGAGAATCTAACATTTTGTTCAGCCTTTATTCAGAAATGAGATTGGAATGGAACTTGATTCTTCCACTGAGATGCATCTCCTCAATTCTAAGTACACCACTGAACAACACTTGACATAACAGAGGCTGAAGTCCCACCACAAGTGCACCTTGATCCAAGCTGTTAATTTACAACTGTGTTTGTGATTAGGAGGCAGTGTGGGGAAAAGTCGGCTTGGTTAAAAAGTAAACTTTCAGATGAGGTTTTACCAATTGTGAGCAGTTTCTTGACAAATTTCTGGTGCGTTTGCTTTTTCACTGCGTTCTTACACAGATTATGGATTGCTGGAAAGGAGCCATATGCAGCAGTTGGATTTATCCCACGCTCATCATCTGTGTGAATGGGTTTTTCTCCACAATGAGACCTTCAGAGTCTTTTCTCACACCTTACCTAACTGGACCAGACAAAAACCTAACAGTTGAGCAGGTATGTAACTGTTCTCTAATGTAATAACTGAAGTGTCTAAAGCAGTAAGCCTTTGGTTATTGCTGTAAAGGAAGAAAAAGCGTTCAGCAAAACACATTTTATATAAAGATTCATGTTTAAGATTGTGCTGGAGAAGGATAAGGGTTCTCCTCTTTTCAAGCCTTCTGGTATTTAAAACCACATTTGGATGTTGTTTGAATAAATGGATTCTTTCAGCAAAATCAAGTCAACCAGATCCCCTCTCCCAAGAGAAACCCAGGAGGAGCAACACAGATTTATTTATTCTTATTGTGGCACTAGTTAGATTAACAGTGAAGTAGTTTTGGAGAGAAAACAGAAAGGCTTCCACTGATAAGCTGTCAGATTATCACCTACAAGGTCGGCTCCTAAAGTAACGCCTGCTATTTTTATTATTAGGTTGGCCCACCACATCAGAAGCAGATGGTGGGAGTACAGAGGTTGAAGCTTCCCACCAATGTCCCTTTACATTCTGTTGCTATGTGACAGGTGGCAGCAGAAGGGCAATCTGAAAGAACAGTGTCTGATACGGAAGCATATATGAAGCAAAGGGGTGTCAATGAATCTCTCCACCTGGAATGAATTACACCCACTGACATTCATGGACACTTGCGGAACGTGTATGGAAGCCCAGCAGGGCACGCGAGCACAGCGAGGCGGTGCATTTCAAGCAGTGCCAACTGCAGCAGTAGGTCATTCCACTGTGCAGATTTTTACAAGCGCAGCATGCAGGCTGAGTGTTCTTTGCTGACAAAAAAAAAAAAAAAGTACAGCAAATGGTGGTGACTATGTGGAAAAACAGCATTTTGTAGCTGAGAACTTGCCCTACCAAATAGTGTTATTGTGCTGCCTGTATCTGTTGTAGTTTCCATGGTAATAAATACAAAGCAACACCTTCAGAGTGATCTACACACATTACAACACTGTGCATATTTGTCTATGCAAGGCAGATTCACATCTTAAGGTATTTTTAATTATTTTTTTCTATTTTTTTTTGGTTGTTGTTCTTTAAAGCATGCTTCTAGAGCACACTTCGTAACAGAAGAGGACACAGTTAACAAGTGAGTCATAAATTTAATGATATAATTAGAAAACACAAGCTTCATACACCCACATACTGCAAGTATGAAGAACAGTCATTCCTGACTTGCCCTCGCAAATGCTAAGGCAGAGTGTTAGCATAGCACAAAGACCAGATTTCTTCTGAAAAATGTATTTATGGGATTCTTCTTTTGTGGAGGGAAGAGTAACTTATTTGTTTGTTCCTTTGGGGAGGTATTATTATTATTTCTTCCTTCTAAACCATAAAGGGAAATTATCTGTGTATTTCATGTAAGAGAGATCCTGATAGGATGCCTTATTTCGGATCTCATCAACAATCTACTCAGAACTGACAGTACAGACTTAGCTCTTTCAGTTATTCCATGGATGTCCAACCTTTTGGCTTGCCTGGGCTGCACTGAATGAAGAGAAATTGTCTTAGGCTTCATATACATTAATAGCTCCAAAAGCAATGCCCCATATTTATTTCCATGGAAACTACAACAGATACAGACAGCACAATAGCGCTGTTTGATAGAGCAAATTCTCATTTACAAAACACTGTTTTTCAATACAGTCACCACCGTTCACTGTACTTTTTTTTTGTCAGCAAGGCCTACATGCCGTGCTTTTAAAAAATCTGCACCAGTGGAGATGACCCACTGCTGTTGTCACCACTGCTGTAATGCACCACCCACTGCCAGGCCTCCATACACATTCAGCGAGCGTCCATGAATGTCACTGGGTACCGTGGGTTCTACATGGAGGCATTCAGTGGCAACTCTTTGCTCTGTGTCACACACTTCCACATCAGATGCCATTCTTTGAGAGTGCCCCTCTGCCACCATTGTTGGGAAGGTTCAACCTCTGCTGCCATACCTCCAACATCCACCTCTGACATCATAGGTCAACATCATAACATAGCAGGCATTGCTTACATGACAGTCCTCATGCAATATATAATGTTATTAATGTATGTAAAGTAACAAAATTAAGATAAATTTTCTACTTTTTTTTTTTTTTTAAATTACAATACTTAAAAAAAAGAAGACCAACAAAAACATAAAATTACTGGAATTTTTGACCTCTTTGTGAAACTAAAGCATCAGTTTGGTTCAGTGGCACTGGCTGCATCTCTTAGTAAATTATCCAAATCTTCAGCAGAGATTTTTTTTTTTTGGATGAAATTTGACTGTTCCTGTGTTTCATCCTTGAAAACAATTATTCACAAATGTATGCACTACCAATAAGAGATGACACAAATAAGGCATGACTCTGAAACGAGGGGTATTTCTCTCTGGTAAGACGGCTTATAAAGGCCTGGTAAAAAAAACATGACCAAATTTTTGATTGTATCTCTATAGATTCCATTTGAGAATTCACAAACAACATTTATATTGACTGAAAAAGGAGTTGCAAATAGAAAGAAATTGATGTGGTTTTTTTTTTTTTTCCTACAATCTTGAAACTTCCTGTGAAATTCCTTCACTTAAATGTAAAGTATGGCTGCATATTTTTTGCTGTTCACAGAACGGTGCTTATCCTATGTATCAAAATGCATGAACTTACTTGCCATCATTTGAGCTGGCACTGCAGTGCCCCACGTCCTGGTTTCAGCCCAGACAGGGTTCACAGCACACTGCTGTTGGGGTGCTGCTGAGGGCCCAGGCTGCTCAGCAGGGCACAGCCACCACCGCAATGACAATTTATTTTCAGGCCATCAATGCATAGAACACCAACCAAAACTTACTCAAACAGCTTCATTAAAACTTATTTACTTTTTAAACAAAAAATAACACATGAAGACAACCTAGTAACAGCTACATGTATACTACATACAACTCCAGTTCCTAGTTCAAAAGGAATGGTTTTGTTAGTTTGTTTGTTAAATTCAGAGGTAAGGAGGCGATCAGAGGTATATGATTCAAGCAAAACATAAAACTGAATGGGTATTAATTTTCAGCTACTTCAGGGAATTGAATTTGATGCAAGATAGATTTTGCTCTGACACAAGTATGGTTCTTCCAGGTTACCAACCAGGTTTTCCCAGTTTGGACATACTCCTACCTCGCGCTCCTTGTCCCCGTCTTCCTGATTACTGACTACGTGCGCTACAAGCCCATCCTCCTCCTCCAGGGCATCAGCTTCATTGTCACGTGGCTCCTGCTCCTCTTTGCACAGGGGCTGGTGGCCATGCAGGTGATGGAATTCTCCTACGGGATGGTGACAGCCACCGAGGTTGCCTACTACGCCTACATCTACAGCGTCGTCAGTGCTGATCGCTATCAGAGAGTGACGAGCTATTGCAGGAGTATCACTCTCGTTGCAGCCACCCTTGCTGCTGTGCTGGGACAGCTCCTGGTTTCCTTAGCAGACGTATCCTACTTTCACCTCAATGCCATTACTCTGGCTTCCGTGTCCCTGGCCTTTGTGAGCTCCTTTCTCCTCCCAATGCCTCAAAAGAGCATGTTCTTCCATAGGAAAGGCCCCTCAGAAGCCCTCCCACAACCAGACAAAGCTGTGGCTGGGCTCAGTTCCAACACGGCATTGAGCTGCCAAGCGGACAAGGACTGCGCAGCTGCTGACACGGGAGCGACTCCAGCGCAGCAGGCTCAGCAGCCCGAGCCCCAGCACCACGTGCTGAGAGTACTGGTGCAGCTGGGCAAGGACCTGAAGGATTGCTACAGCTCTAGGAAGCTGCTTTACTGGTCCCTGTGGTGGGCTTTGGCTACGGCAGGCTTTAACCAAGTTGTGAACTACATCCAAGTGCTCTGGGACTTCCGAGCCCCATCTCACAGCTCTGCAGTGTACAATGGAGCTGTTGAAGCAGTGGCAACATTTTTAGGTAAGTAAAAACACTAGCAACTACTTCTAATCTGTCCAGTCCTGATGGCATCCTTCAATAATGTCTTTGGTGCCTATTTCCTGTGAGGATCAAGGTCAAAGAACATAGTGTAAAAATTGAAGGATATTAACAGAAACTGCTCTAGGAAGTCTGTTTCAACAGTAGACTAAACATTTCAAGGTGAGTGATCCTAGACAAACATTTTGTGACTGCATCCATATTCTGATCAATGAGTTCATCTCCAGCTGTGACACCCAGAGAGGGTGAGAGCTGTAATTGTTTAGCAGTAAGACACGGGATTTTATTAATTCACATAAATAGCTGAAGAGGGAACTAAAAAGAGTTGAGCCAGACTCTTTCTCACTGAGCCCAAAGCCTAAATAAGAAGAATAAGTAAATATAATAAAGAATAAATGAGTAAGAATTCTAGAATTGACCGAACACTGAAGCAATTTGCCCAAAGCACTAGAGGAGTCTCCACCCACGTTCAAAACCTTGATGCACCCCGAGCAGCTTGCTCAAATTGACCCTGCTCTGTATAGGCAACCTCCAGAGTTCTTCAGCCTCAGCTATTGTGATTCTCCTGCTACTACTTGACTCATCCAGGCCACATTCCTCTTCACCTGTGCGCCTTGTGTTCTGTGGCTACTTCAAAGTGCAACTTCATTTAAATTGCTGAGCAGTACAATTGGAGCCTCATTTCCAAGCTCACATCTACACCATTACATCTCCATACCAACAGTCTTATCTCAGGTTTCTTCTACATGGAGCTGTCAGTATATTCATACTGAATTTTGCTGAAGCTACTCCAAACCTTCAAGACTACTGGTTTGAGCAGCATCCCCAAAGGATGCCTTTGCATCCTGTAGGACTTGATAGTAAATCAAAGTACAGAAATCATTTAACATTAACAGGAACCTCTGGTTATTGTAGTTATGAACCAAAAGGAGGAGACCTACTATGACTTTTTAATTATGCTAAGGAATGCATACTGTCAGCAAATGAAGTCGATGAGTGTGCTGTCCTGCTTGAAGACATCTGGGCAGCCAGTACACCCTGTGGACTGTTAAGTCTCACAGCTGTATAACATGCCTAGATCAGACTTGGAGCTTAAGTATCCTACTGCACTCAAAATAAGGGGTTTTGATATACAGGATTATCAATAAAAGTTGACAACTAATGAGACTTTTTCAATAGAAAATGAAGCTATGCCTCAAAGTATGAAGGAATGCAACAGATTTCCCAATTCACGTAAAGATCTTCATGAAATGAAATCCACTATACAGATTTTAACAGAAAGTGCCTGGTGAGGCTGTCCTTACTCTCAGTTGCCAAAAATGGAACAATACATCATACACCGCTGCCTCCAGCCCTCATCATGAGGCACTTCCTCAGAGTACTTCAGCTTGAGACAGCTCTACAAGCTAGAAAAAAACCCAACAACTCAGAAGACTTAGACAACACTTGTAGAAAACAGATACTCCATTATCAAAGCCCATTGTGGCCCTAAGAAAAGTCTCAAGAGATCTGAGCATGGTCCATTTGCACAGTTATGCCATAACTCTAGAAAGACAGTAATATTTATTATTTTTTATGTTTAGGTTCAGCAACATCCATGGCAGTTGGATACGTCAAAGTGAACTGGGATCTTTCTGGAGAACTGGCTTTGGGAATTTTCTCTGCAATGGATGCTGGTTCTCTGTTTCTCATGTTCTTTATTGACAACATCTGGGCATGTTATGCTGGTTACCTTGCATTTAAGGCATGCTACATGCTCCTTATAACAATAGCAACGTAAGTATAATGCACAACTGTTCAGTCAAGTTGATTTAAATCAGTAAAAATGTCATATTTTCACATTAATAAAGTAAATAAGTTTCCACTGAAATAGGATTTTTGAATAGGTAACGATAGGAGAACGTTGTTTCCAGCTCACATGAAATCACGCTTAGAAGTACGACTCAATCATTACAACAGCTTATTCCAAATAAGTTCCTTCTGCTGCATTTAGCTGTCCAATGATTTATGTGCATGTTGTCTTTAAACAAGCAGGTCCTCAGCAAAAATATTCACTCAAAATAGGTAATTAGGATGCACAATAGTATGACAAATAGAGGGAGAAAAAAAAACTTCTGCCAAAATGAACGTTAAAAACTTGATGACTCCATTGTACATGTGAAACAACTCCTAAATTTCCTCCCATAAACTGCAAGCATACAAGGCTCACCATAGCTCAATTAAACTGTACACTCATTTTCAGGTTCCAGATTGCTGTTAATCTTAGCATGGAGCGTTATGCTTTGATGTTTGGCTTCAACAACTTCATTGCACTGGTGATCCAGACAATTTTAACCATTGTTGTAGTGGATCCAAACGGTCTGGGACTGGGTATCAGCACCCAGGTAAGCCAAATCACTCACACTTCTCTCATTTTCCTGCACTCCTCAAAAAGAGGGTTCTAATAGAAGTTTGGACTCTTGGAAGATATTAGGTGATGGGTTAGCTTAGAGCAGTTACTCACTTCAGAGACAGTGAACTGGTAGTAGATGCTACTGCCTCCCTGTCCTCTACTCTCTTTAGTGTCGCATTTCTATCATAACTTTAAGAACATCTTCCTAGAGCAGAAAAAATAGAATACCACCTATTATTCAGTTTCCAGGCTTACTATTGACAAGATAATTATGAAAACACCCTAAGCAGAAGCAGGAACTAACCTGAAAAATACTTTATGGAGTTTTATTACTAGGATAATTTTTAGTTGAATGCACTTTCATGTTACTTCGGTTCTGAAAATTCAGATTCTTTCTGCTCTACAAACTCAGAGTTTACACACACATGCACGAGGTCCAAGTCCCTAGCGTTCATCTTTTCAGAAAAGAACCAGAAAGTGCAGGGCAGTGGCCCTTCTCCATTATTGAGGGGGGGATGAGAAGTAACTAACATAGTATTCTCCTCCTCCTCCCTTTGTAACAGCAGGCTCTACTGAATGAGGTCAAGCAGGTGGACTATCATCATTTCAAGATGAGATCATTCAAGAGCATGGGTGGCAGGAAGGGGAAGGCGGCAGCACAGGGTCTCCCCTTCAGTTATTATCCAACAGCAACAAAAAAACAGTTCTTGATTTTCTTCATTTTTCTCCCCATTTCCCAGTTTCTCATTTACAGCAGCTACTTTACGTTCATAGCTGGAATTTTCCTGATCAGAAGCACATACACCATTATCTCCATGAAATGCACAAATACCAGCATGGCTGGTGAGCCCACTGGTCATTAAGGAATGCTGCAGGAAGATGAAAAGAATGGCTGCAAGCAACACTTCAGAAGACTGCATCATCTAAACAATTAACTAGGGGAAAACTTAAAGCTCAATTAAACCTGTGCCTGTCACACAACCAACCAGACTTAT
Source organism: Tympanuchus pallidicinctus (assembly GCF_026119805.1). Taxonomy (NCBI): domain Eukaryota; kingdom Metazoa; phylum Chordata; class Aves; order Galliformes; family Phasianidae; genus Tympanuchus; species Tympanuchus pallidicinctus. Next base: position 8,817,899 of record NW_026294739.1, on the reverse strand, counting down.
GAGCCTCCAACATAAAGAGCTTCTTAAACAGGAAGATGCATTTTCCTGGTTTCCTTCACCAGTAAGTTCTAATACCAAACAGTCCTCAATCTTCCGTTTCAACTCAAATTCAATGATGCAGCCCTGATGTAAAAACTTGTATTTTTGTTTGCTGGATTGTCTCCCCCTGCTCTGCCCTCGTGAGGCCCACCTGGTGTACTGCAGAGAGACCCAGGGCCCCAGCACAAGAAAGATGTGGAGCTGCTAGAATAGGCCCAGAGGACGACCATGGAGATGACCAGAGGGCTGGAGCACCTGTCCTACAAATAAAGCTTGGGCTTGGAGAAGAGAAAGCTCCAGGGAGATCTCATTGTACTTTTTCAGTAGTTAAATGGAACTTCAAAGCTGGAAGGGGACTGACTTTTTACATGTTCTGATAGTGATAGGACAAAGGGAACAGCTTTCAACTATTGAGAGAGCAGAGATTTAGATTACACGTTAGGAATAAATTATTTACTCAGAAGACAGCGAGGCACTGTCAGAGAAGAGATGGATGCCCCAGTCCTGGAAGTGCTCAAGGCCAGGCTGGATGGGGCTCTGGGCAGCCTGAGCTGGTGGGCAGCCAGCACACAGTACAGGGTTGGACCTCCATGATCTTTAAGGCTCCTTCCAACCTAAGCCATCCTGTGATTTTATGAACACAATAGGAGAAAATTGCATACAGATGCCTGAATCTCTCAGTGGCAGAGCTTACAGAAGATCACCAGAGAACTTTCACTTTTACTGAGTATTTTAATTAAATGCAGTTTACTCTCATTTACAAGGCATTCAAACGTTCCTGGGGAGCCTAAAGAAGCAATTGTCCTACAGCAGCACACAGATCTGTAAGACAGGTTGCCACAAACTTTCTGGACACTTGCACTTTTTCAACTGGAAGTTCTGACATGAATTTTTAAAGCAAGTTAATACAAACAATAATTAACCTTCCCTCACTCCACTTCAGCCCACAAAGATGCTACGACTGCATGTTCAACAGTGGATTAATACATTCTCACAAATGACCAAACACATTCACTTCAGGTTCCACACAGTGAATCCCTTTTATATCTGAAGTTGTGTGACATCAAGAAAAATGCCATTTTGTTCAGGAAATGTTCCAGATGCAGTGACAGCAGGACTGTGAATCTGTTGAAGATGTCTTGTACTCATACCCTGGCTTTCCCTTTTAAAGGTCTGTCTTGATACAGAGATCTTAGCTTAAACAGTCAGCATACACCTTCATTACATACAGCTAATGGAGGTTTTCAGACATACTTATCTTTGGAAGCAAAAAATCTCCTAAGCTAACTTTGTATTTTTAAGCAAGCCATTGGCAGATACTTCAATTCCTATACAAGGCAGTCTTACTTAAATAAAAACACTTAAAAGTTTAGATACAAAGACAGCTTATCAGTGACTTCTTTCAACTACGTTCAGTAAAGGGGCACTTTGGAGTCATTTCTATCAGATAGCAGCAGTTTTCATTATGTTCCATTGCCACAAACTACCATAAAGTACAGATTAGTTAAGAGCAAGAAGTAATTGATATTTCCCCCTATTCAGCTCACAAGGAAACCATAACAATTCATTCCTCTAAAAACACACTTTTTAAAAACAGCTCGAGCTTCCCTTTATGACCCAGGAAGTTCTCCTTTCAGAGACAAGCACTTGTTCAAAGCTTAGTTACATCCACTTAGATGAATCAATTTGGATGAAGGAAGTACAAGATTGTTTGATTGATTCAGTTCATTTCTCATCAGTAAATAACTCTAAGCATTCCACAAATCCTTCTAAGTCCTTGCAGATGCCCACTCTTGACTGCATGTGTTATTATTCCAATACAGACGTCAACAATAGAGAAGTCTAGTTATTATGCTAAACAGCAGTGAAGCATTGCTAGCACCATGAAAACCCTCAACTGTTGGGAACTTGCTTAATGAATTCACCCAAAGGGAATTAATCCATGCACCATACTCCATCCATCAGCCCTTGTCAGAAGAAAAAGGAAGACTCCAAGTCTTTTAATATCAAAAACATCAACAGTCCAGAAGAGACCTTTAAGCAAAGAATACTACCTATAAACTTCTTATATGCATTGTCCTTCAGGATCTCTAAAACTTTAAAAAAAATAACATGGAAATTACCATTCCCCACACATAGGCAACACTAGTCAGAAGCACTGGCATATGAAGAGCATTTCCACAGGCAGTGATCATGCCTGCCAGTCCCCCAAGGGACAAGCACATCCCTACTCAAGCGGATGACTACAAAAAGTTTCTTACCTTGAGGAATTCTCCCATTTATTTCAATCAACTCACACACTACTTTTCTCAAAAAATCTCTAATAATTTGATCTCATTTATTCCTGTTATTCTGAAAGTTAGAACTTTATTCTTAAGCTGGCCAGAAACCCTCCTTTACGCTTGAGGTCTGGGTACTCATAGCAAGTGCACAGTAATTGTTTAATTTCAGTGTTACATTTGAACAGAAGCCCAGTTATCAGTGTTCAAATTCCACCACTGATTACTTTGATGCACTTGCATTCTTCTTGCAACTTCTCTACCAGAGATTAGACATTTCTTCCTCTACAAATGCTATTCTAAGATGGCAGAAAACATCCCAGAAAATTAAGAAATCCAATCAGTTAACTCAGTGTTCCACAGGAAGTCCTACTAATACACACAAGTTTTAATAAAAAGAGAACGACTCAATCTGTGGTACCAAGGTCATACGTACTGCTGCGGTCACAACTAAGTCATGTTCAAAGACTCCACTAGCTGTCAGCAGTTATGTCTTTCAGCAACTAACCATTTTTCAAGTCACTACTCATCTCAGTGCTCTCAGTGTCCTTCATTATATAGCTATTATCAGAGTTATATAAGAGTTCATGTAAACTCATTCCTGATAGATAAGCCACTTCACTTGAACAGCAGGCTTAATCATGAGGACATATTCAAGACTGTAGGATACGAAAATTGAACTTAAATTACTTCTGAGCATATCATTTCTGATAGATCATTTGTGTATGAGATTCACAATACGAACATTCTAACCCAAATAAGTGTCACTGCACAGAAATAAAGCTACACTTCTTTTTTCTAATATTTATTTTTTTTTTCCACCTGCAAACTGTAGCAAAACATGATCAGCTTTATTATGCAGACAGGTATCCCTCTAACATTAGAGATTTAGGCATGTATAAATAGAATAGCTCTTAGGAAAGGAAAACATTTTGAGAAATGAACAAACCTTCAATTTAATTTGATGACTTCCAATACCAATGGTTAAAATGATGTAGCTCATTCATTCCAAGAGATACAACAGCACCTTAAAGTGGCTGATCTATTTCCCAGTAACATTTTTCACATAACAATGTGTTAAAGTTACAAATACTGATATGCACAAATAGCTATTTTCTAAGAAAAATATGTACAGTACTGCAGCATAATGAATGTGGTATCTGCAATAACTTATTAGCCAATTTTAATATACATGATACCGCTACTTTTTTCCTGCCAGTGCACAGGTCCAAGGATGTTACCACAGCCCTCTGTTTTGCACATTATTACCCGGGGAGGTGGGAGGGAGGGGATTGATTTTCTTTGTGTGTGTGTGTGAGGGGAGGGGAATGACTCCTTGTTGGGTTTCTTGTGTTCTTTTCCCCCCCCCAAAGGTACACAATGCAGGCTTTCATTTTAACTTCTTAAAGACTTCTTTTGTGTTTAAAGCTAATATCAGTGAAACAAGACAACAGTGCAAGAGGCGCAGAGATGTTATGTGACCACATAAGAGTTCTTTTGGGTAAAGTGTCTATAAGGCTATAAGAAAGGATTGGTTGATGAGTTTCCTGCTGGAAATTGTCCTGTTGGGGCACCAGCCTGAGGGAAACAGAAAGAATAAAATAAGACATTTTTCTAAATCACAAATCATAAATACAAAGGTATATGAAACAGAGAACAAATTATCAAGAATATTTCTGGTTTGTGTTGCAGGATTTTGGTTTATTGTTCTCTTTTCTTTTTGGTGTATGTTTTATCTAAATATACATTATTGTAGGACTATAGTGTATAGATACTTCTATTTTGATTTGAGCAGCCTTATAAATGCCATAGCATTGTTATATAGAATTGCATTTAAGAGATTCATGTTGCCTTCCCTTATTTGAAGCAAAAAAATCATGTATCTATAATTATTACATATTGTGCCTTTTCAGACATGCACAAGTTATTAATATGCAACAACTTACCATAAAAGGGTTACTAGATACTCCAACAGCTGCAACTTGTCCAAAAGGAGTTACTACAGGCTTTGCCTGTCCAAATGCAGCAAAACCTGCACCTTTAAAAGATAACCAAATATTACTATCAGTTATCAATCCTCAATTAAGTTTTAGTTTGAAAGCTTACAGCAAAAAACAAAGGGAAAGCTTGGACTGCACCAGTCAGCAGGATTTTATCTTACTTAAGTAGTGCAGTTTTAAGAAATTTTAAATAGTAAGTTTTCACTTAGTAGCTCAATCTATTTAGTCTCCTCACATACACACTTTCATTTCAGCTCTTAAAAAACCATCTATTAGCAAGATCAGTTCCCAATTTAAACATGCAACAGTCTCTCTTTTCCTGATTTCTTCTCTAGCCAAGTAACATGAATGTAGAAATTCAAAGACTAGAATTTTCAAATTCAATAAGAGCTTTGGGCACTGCAGCTGAAAAGCAACAAACTTAGTATGAAAACTTGAACAAGTTTGGCTCACAGCTTGCTTCTGTTTACCACTTCAGAACACAGCTATTAAGATCTCAGCACCCTTAGCTGAGGGCTACTTCTACACACTTCAGCTGTATTATCACATGAGCATCCTTAATCTGCCTCAGTGTGCTGTCACACAGATAACACAAATTAGATGAAGTGATCCATATTCACTGCCCTCCTACAAAACTTAGTGTAGTAATAGCAATGTAAATCATACGCTTGTCTGCAGCAGTTTTCACTCAGGTAGACAAGAAGCCTAAACTACATCTGCTTATGTTTTCACCATAAGTTCGCTTCAGTGAATTACTGCTTTTCTATTAACACTGCCATTAACAGTGCACTCTGAGATGATATTTATGAAGTACTCATACTATCAGTATTAGTTACTGCATCCTTAGATGCTAATGCTCAGGAGCACTGTGCAGCAGAGCACCAGAGAGCTGGTTTTTAAAAGCTTAAACACAATACACATCAGCATCAAAAAGCTAAGTTTTTTAACAAGAGAAAACTTGCAAAAGCATAAAAATTAGAGCTGAGTTTTTTGCTCAGTTTCAACTGTACAGAACTAATGAATTCCTGATTTTTACATACAAGCTTTTTCCAAAGTTGCTTTATCATTTAGATTTTGGGAAAAAGCACTCTGATTTTCTCTTGCCTGTGCTCTTCAAGTTACAGAAAATATTACAACATGTTGCAGGCACACTTAAATAAAGATCAAACAATCCTTGCATTTAGAACTGTTACATCTCTGAATATTTTAGTTTTATATCAATTATGGTAAAGTTTCAGTTACATCACTGCACACAGTCAAGCCTGAACGCTAACTACAGAGCCACAGTGCTGTGTGAGGGAACCCCTCGCTAATTTAACTACAACATTTATGTGGAAATAAATATGCACTCGTTATCATTGACTTAGATTAAGGGTAACTTCTTTAAAACAGAAACATGGAAGAAAGTGATCGAGAGTGTATAGACCTACCATTTGGCTGCTGAGCAAAAGCAGTCTGTTGGGGGAAAGCTGCTTGGGTTGGGAATGTAGGCTGCTGGAAGTTGCCACTAAAACTAGTAGGAAGACTGTAGGAGGCAGGAGTTCCAAATCCTGCAGGCATGCTCATGGATGCAGTACCAAATGTTGCTGCTGGCAGGCAAAAAATAACATGGAGTTATTTGTAAGAAATCACTTTTCCCATAAGACGTTACTGTAATGCCATGTTAAGAGCCTCCAAATGACTCCATGGTCATAAAAAAAGTTCTGTTTAAACCCTGCATCCACTGATTTGTTACCTTGGATCGCCACAAATTTACTTTTGCACTTCAAAATTAAATGAAATCATTTAACATTTGCTAGATCCAGTATAGATAGGCTTTCTGAAAAACAGATTGTTTTCCATACTTTCTACACTGAACACTTAGCCCTGAGGTTTTACTGGAAAAAGTCAGCACGCATTAGAAGCAAGCACTTCCAGGCAGCACAAGCCCTTCTTTTTTCTCTACCAAGGAAAGCACAGCAATATCTTCCTACTTCAAGCCGCATTACAGTAAGTAAAAAAAAAAGAAACAAAAACAAATACTCAAGGGATACATGCATCCCATATCTCCATCCCATCTTTAGTGTCACTTTAAGGGAAATTCTCACCATGCACATTACTTTGCACACAAAGTTCCTAGTGCAAACACTCTCACTGTTGAAGTAAGACTTGAAACAAACAAAAAAAACAAATCTTTTCATCTGATTCTCTGCTGAAACATCTCAAGTAAAGAACGTAACAGCACATATACAATTCTACATGCCTTCAACAAAAACAGGAGCACATCAAGTGCAAAAATATAGTAACAAAACCATTATTCAGTCTTTTGGGAGAAAATCTTTTGGTACAAATAGAGTCATCGAGTATTTTCTTCTAATTCAACAATAGACAAGACTACTCTTTCAAACTGATAAATATTAAATTTGGGGGCTTGAATAAGATCTATGTTAAAAAAAAAATCAGGATATTTGATCAATTCAGCGTAATTACTGGTTCAAAAATTCACCCCAAAAGTATTCAAGGGCAAGACATTACATACACAAACTACAGGAAAAGTGCACACAGAACTAATGTACTGACATTGTCATAAAGTAAAAATCAAAGAAACTATTCATCAGGAAAAGCTGGTAGAACAGCAAACAAAATCACAACGAATTGAGCAGCAACTTGGGATACTACAAAAGGTATCAAACTACTGTTAAAGCAAGCGACAGGAGTCACTCAAACGGTCATTGTAGTGTGACTGTGGAGGATATCAATAATGGTTTTGTTTTAGTTGCTTTATAGATTTCTGTGCTCTTCTCTCCTTTTGTTGAGTTGCCAAATACCCACACCCACTCCATTATAAAACATGTCAGGCTTCTGAAATTCTACGCGCAGAGAACCAGATAGCTGCCAATAAGGTTTTACAAGCAAGAACAACTAGCCACAAGAAACTTTATACCAAATGTGGCCACCTACCAAAATGAGCGTGAGGAAATATGTGAGAGTGCATTGCTCCCGAGAGGCCTTATGGAAGCCACAAAGAGACCAGACAATGTCAAATCATTTATACACACTACTGAACAGTAATTCTTAGATGACTACTAATAGATATTTATATACATACATACACACAGCAAACAATTCAACCGTAGCATGACCTGTGTTAGATTAAGTCATGAGAAATAAATGCTACAGATCAGATAGCCCTTGTAATAAATAGTTCATGCAGAAAACATTCAACTTAAAAGGACAAGCCACAAGTTTACATCTTATATTGAAAGGGGTACGATATTATCATTACTTATAGTCACCAGTTCTTATTTAGTACATTCTACATCACTACTGCTGAAAAGGTGCTGGAACCTCTGCAAGTCAAGGAAGGCAGAATGATAGAGTTGCCATATTTAAAAGATGATGTAAAGCAGATTAATCTAGTTGTCTTTCATAATTTGCCATTGGGTGGAAAGTCCAAGTTATCTCCTTCCTACTGAGAGAGTGCTGCATCTAAAGGCTGCAAAGCTCTTAAATAAGATCCAAGAGAGCAAAGATTTCGTTCATTAAATAGCTGAGCAAGTTAAACTAAATTGTATCTCAAAAGTGACTTAAAAACATTTTAGCAGAGGACATGAACACAATCAATTCAGCTTTAAGTCAGCCTGAGCAATGTAATTCAGCCTACTTAGAACTTTGATAAAGCACAATTCAATGTTAAAATATCTACACATCAGCAGACTTAAATCTATGCAAGTCCAATTAGTGCAGAAAAGCACTGAAGTTCAACAGTGCCTTTAGAGTGGAAAATTAGCACAGTATGACATCCACTTAAATCCACGACTGATGCTCTGTAGATTAATGGAAGATTTTTGTTACTGATTTTTTTTGTTATTTTAAAAATGAGTAAGTTTTTTATCTATGGAATTACGATCCTACAGAGTCCTCCTCCAGAAAATTAATGTAAATTTTGAGTACTGTACATTCATTGTTACAAAAGGGGAAAAAAAAGGCTATCAATTCACCTACTTCCATCTGTGTGTTCATTTCAATCAATTTCTGATTCTCCCACATTTAAATGGTTTTCTCTGCTTCTCAAAATTAAGTTTTATTCTAAATACAGTTGAATATCAGCATACAGGCTCTGCATGCCTTTGTAAATTTCAGCTAAAGCAGAGTGAGACTTTCCATTTTGTTACAAAGCTGAAGAGTTTAAGACTTTTGTGAAATGTATTCCAGAATATCAGTGTCTTGTTTTTAAATCTACCCCAAAAACAATGAGTAATAGCAGCAAAATATTAAATTCAGAAAGATACTGGATCAGAACATAGTTAATGGGGGAAAAAAAAAAAAGTTATTTCAAAGCTTCAGTTTCTCTGCTGTAGTATATTTGTCCAAATCTAGGCACATTCTTAGATATGCCACCTCTTTTACCTCCACTTTATCCATTTAATGTCCTGTAGGTGTAACAGGTGTAGATTAATGAGTACAGAATAAATGAACATGTGAAAAACTAACAGCCAAAAGCTTCATAGAATGGTTTGGGCTGGAGGGGACCTTTAAGATCATCTTGTTCCAAACCCCCTGGTATAGGCAGCGACCCAGGCTGCTCAAAGCCCTATCCAACCTGGCATTGAATGCCCCCGGGGAGGGGGCATCCACCATCTTCCTGTGCAACCCACATCAGTGTCTCTCAGCACCCTCACATTAAAGAATTTCTTCCTAATACCATAGATTTCTTCCTTCATCTGGTTTTAACTCTGGAGACCTTGGATTTGAGACCTTCCAGGGCTTGGAAATAAAGAAAAGTGGAGAGTGTGCAGAAAATCAAGCATACCAGCTTGGCAGCAGCGTTTTCAAGATCCCAGATTTTAGGGCAAGCTGTTGCGAAGCAACTTCAAAGCTAAGATACCAGTCATGGATAGTACTCAACTGGTAATACACAAACTACAATATAGTACAAGTAGTATTAAATATCTTATGAAGATCACTTTGACATTTTGTGGTCAGAGTCCGAAGTTGCAGAACTGGGCCAGAAACTAGAAGCTAATACCCTCAGCTCTTCCCCTCCCCCACCCTCCCTCCCAAAAAAACCTATCTAACAAAAAAGCAAAACAAAAGAAAGCAACTCGACATCAAACACATTAGACTTGAAAACAAGTAGTATAGAAAAATCTTTAAGACAAATTCACAATTACAAAAAAAGAATCAAAAGAGGTATTGCAAAAATTTCAAATCTTAAGTTCTGTGATTTTTTTCCTAACCTGTTGCTCCTCGGCTATTGGTCTGGAATGGATTTGTTGAAGGTGCCACTGGGGCAACAGGGGCAGCTACGAATGGATTTGTGGAAGGTGTTGCTGAAAGATTGAAAAACAGTATTTAATAAAGTCTTTTAAGAAATAGTCTTATAATATTTTTAATCAATAAAATCGCATGAAATCAGTAATTGATAATAAAACACTTAATTTGAAATGCATCACATGCAAAGATCACAGTACTTCTTCGTTGTCCTTTAATAACTTCAAAAGTGTCACAGCATGGAATTAATAACTGAAAGTGAGGTACTAGTCTACATGCAGATTGTTACATACCTCCAAATGGAGCAGGCACACTTGAAGATGCAGGCTGTGTCTGTGAAGTAGCAGCCACGGGTACTGTTCCAAAAGCATTGCTGAAAATAATTCATACATTCAGAAAAGTCAGAACTGCTTGTTTAACCATTAAATGCAACTTTACATGCCGACAACGAATGTAAAAAAAATAGAAAAGGAATGCTTCCACACAGTTTGCTAACTGCAATACAGAATTGCAATACAAATGCCAGGAATTGAGGCCCTGAGTCAGAGACTATAACTAGTGCATGAGTCAGAGACTGTAACTACTGCTGAGCAATAAAAAAAGTCTTCTCCACCAACAGCAAGAGAATGAACATTGAATAGAGGCCATCAGGATAAGGTTACAAAACAAAAGCTTTAAGGGGTGCTTCTAACATCAAGAATAACTGTAAAAGGCATTTGGTATTTATTACTTCAGCGATCCAAAAAGAAGTGATTAGTTCTATTTGTATGAAAAATAAGAGCAATTTTTGCCAGGGATGATGCTATGGTTTTTGGTATGCAAATACTCTGTACATAAATGTGTTACCACCTCAGAGGTGTAATACTCTACTGTACAGTACTGTTATCTAAAATAGAGGAAGAATTTTCAACATTGACTCTAAACACAAACATTTCTTCACCTATAAAAATAAAACCAGTTGTTTAAGAAACAATTCTGAGCTGCTTTTCTGCATTTTGCTGAAGCCAATAAAAAGTCAATTACATCAAATAAGAAGTACCTGCTGACGTTACTGGTGGAAGTATATGCATTACTGGAGGTTGCAGTGGAGCTGAACACACTGTCTAATTCTGCTAAAGCTGCATACTTGTCTGAAGACGCACTTGACTGATTTGGGGCTGACAAAACAGGACCTGCTGATGCAGACACTACTGTACTAAAGCCACTTCCTTGCTCACTACCACCTAGAAAGAGAAAAAACAGATTTAAAATGAAGATGATGATTTTACTTTCCACCCTACTAACGTTAAGCACTGATGTATAAACTTCAAACTTAAAAAATTATATATGAACTAGGGCATAGTGTTATGCTTCTACAGATATTCTGCAGCTCTGCAGTCTTCAGTTTCCCTAAAAAATAAGGGCTCAATACTACTGTCTTCTTCAACTAGATAAACTCAGCAAAAAAAAACCACCTTCAAGTAGCATTTCAGAACAAAACTCCACATCATAGACCAATAAATGCTTTCATATACTATTTGCAAAAAAGAATTACAGAATAACTACAAGGACTGCTCCAAAACTAATGTCTCCTGCTTTATTATGTTGCCCCACAAAGTCAGAGGCAGATGTTGGTGGTATGGCAATAGGGTTTGAACCTTCCCACCAATATGCCATTGCATTTTGTTGCTGTGCAACAGATAGCAGCAGAGGGGCAATGTGACAAAATAGCATCTGACACAGACATGCATATGAAACAAAGGTGTGTCATTGAATTCCTCCATGAGGAAAAATGGCACCTGCTGACATTCATGGACACTTACTGAACATTTATGGAGACAAAACAGTGGATGTGAGCACAGTAACAGTAGGTGGTGCACTTAACAGTGGGTCACCTCTGCTGGCACAGATTTTCGCCCCGCCCCCCATACCAACAAGCACAGCATACAGGCTCCTGTTCATCACCAACTAAAACACATAGTTCATGGTGGTGACTAAGTTGAAAAAAAAGCATTTGGTAGCTGAGAATTTGCTCTGGTCAAAGTGTTATTGAGCTGCTTGTACCCGTTTTTGTTTCCACAGAAACAAACAGGAGGTGTTACTTTAGGAGGAACCTAAAGTTTTTTCTCCTTAAAATTAAGTAAGCTTAAGTTTTCACTTCCTAGATACACATTTACAAGCAGTGATAAAGCTGCAGTTTCTCAGCTAATTTCTACAGAAACAATGGACTCCTATGACTATTCTACGGCATCACATAAGTATTCCACAAGATGCCACCAGGCTTAAAGAACGACAATAAAGGAAAACAAATGGCACAAAACCAGAAATAACAATAAAGTATCATCTTTCTGCAGAACAAGAGAATCAATGAACTCTTAAGAGAAGATTTCAGAAGATAAGTAGGATGTGACACCTTAGCATCTCTTACTGAAGGGCTGAGCTTAAATTTACTTATCTTCATGTCCAGTGGAGTTCTGATATTAAAAGAGAACATTTCTTTGCAACCTTTATACTTTTATTCTTTATATTCTTTATCTGTGGTCATTCAAAAAGGTTGCTAAGCCAAGGAGACAGGACAACTTGACTGAATGTAGTCTTACTATAGACTGGTACTGAATACATAATGAAGCTGAACTTTGCATCCTTGCTTAAAAATGATTTAAACTCTAGCTTTGCCAGAGCTGTGTTAACTGACAATGAACTTCAATTAAAACCAAGCAGAAACTTTGATGTGTCTATACATTGATGGAAAAAAAATCCACAGATACTGTGGATGTGTGCAACTTCAGTGCTACAGCAGTATCAGAATAAAACTGAGCTTGAATTTCACTAGCATTTGGAAATCTGCTTTCAAGACAGCATTTCTTTAGTACACAAGGAAACCCCACAAGTTATTTTTAAGAATGAGTTCGTAAAAAATTAGAGCAAAATCTTTTGGAGTCAAAGAGACAGGAAAGCTACCCTGGCACTCCTGTGCAAAAACTGCATTTCTTCATTTGAGTCTCTTCACCACAGATTTTAGCACATAACATTTTTATATGTTTATATGAAGGGGTTTTTTTTTTTCAGTATAATGTGCCTTGAATATAAACACATATATACACACACACACGTGTGTGTATGTATGTATGTATGTATGTATCATTGCATGATCCATCATTTAAATATTTAAACTTAGAGTTATTCAACTTGATAACAAGTAGGTTCTCAAGCAGCAGTCTTTAGAAGATATCCTGGAGCAATGCCTTAAAGTCTTGTTCTTATACCATACATATTAAGGATGCACTGAAGAAAAACTGATAGCTTAAAGTTATTAATTTGACAGACACACCATCCTTATGGGAAGTATAAAGTTTTAGTATAAGCATGTCAAAGAATAAAACTTATTACCTTGCCCTGCGCTGAAGATATTATCTAGATTAGCCAAAGCTGCATATTTGTCTGCTGACTGGAGACCTGGTTTATTCACTGCAGCTTTACTGGCTCCAGTTACTGTTGCATTGCTCTGAGAAGCATTGAAGGCTCCAAAATCAGCACTGGAGGATTTAGGGAAGTTATCAAAGTGAGCAAAGTTAGCATTCACTGATCCAGCACTTCCACCTGTAACAAAATAAGTTAAACATGATCGATGCTTTCTTCAGCTTTGAAGTGTTTCTAAATTCTCTGCGGTTATCTGAGGCAACATGTTCCCACTACCCCATCCCACAGGTGAGACCCTTCACTCCTATCCTTTAAGTTTACACTAGGTAAAAAAAAAAAACAAAAACAGAATAACAGAAAAACACCACCTTCTATGGTCTTTTTTTTTTTTTTTTTTTTAAGTCTGTAGCTCAGGGACAGAAAAATTTTAAGTCACAACTATGTGCTGCTCATTAGCTGTTAAAGTAATTTCAGCAATAATATCTCACTAATGAAATACATATTCGTATGAATCTTTAATATTCAAAACAGAGAAGCTTCATTTTCTGTCATGTGTGTCTAATGGATAACTATAACTGGAATTTACTTAATGGTATGATGTATTTGATCATTTTAGATGCCAGCCACCATTCTAGGCAAAAACCCAGTAGCCTAGAAGCCAAGAGAAGAATGATTCAATGCCAATGTTTAAAGAGAATTGTGCTTTTTTTATTCTCATATTTTCAGACTACATTCAATCAAGAAAGAGTTTGGGGCAGAGAGTATATAAACCAGTTTCCTTTAAATCTAGTTCCCACAGAGATTTTTTTGAAAAAAATCTGGCTTAGGTCCACACAGTTGAATGTGTTTAAATATGAAACCGTGAGCTTCTATCTCTTCACTTTCCAGACTATTTTATCAATACAGGCAGGTCATATACTTAAAAGAAATGTTCCATTAAGAGTATCACATTTTTTAACAATTGCTTGAGGATTTCACTCATACCACAACAACAAAGCTTTCTAATAGTTTAATCAGTTAGGTTAAAACATATGCAACAGTAGAAATGATGACACTAAACTACAATGGCATAAAATGAAGCAAGCCGAGTTCTCCACTGTGTGGAACTTACTGTGCACAGCCTGGAGAGGAAAAGCTGAAGTAAATTCACCAAAACTGCAGCTAGATGAAAGCGTTCTGAACGCTGGACAGCCAGAAATTGTGTGTGGGTTAAAGTTAACATAAGGAGGGAGAAAGAAAATTTGAAAAAAAGTTTAAAACGACACCACACTCAAAAGAAAAAAAAAGAAAAGAAAGTCAGTCAGCCAAAGATCTAGACAAACAGCAAGTGTAAGCTCAAGCAAAAGTTTTAAAGCATGATCAAACTAAAGAAAAGTAAAAAATAAATCTTAGCAACTGGCTCTACACCTGAAGCCAAACACACTAAAATGTGTGCAAGTTACACATTGACGTAGGCATACTTATTTCTGCCATGTGCTCTTTGGTCTGAAGCTCTTCATTTGCAAGATAAACAATCAGTTCATGATCAAAAATAGTACTCTTTACTCAGTTATTTCAGGTGTAGAGCTAACAAACATATAGTGCCATAAAGATCAGACTTCTTAGCAGTGTTGGAAAAAAAAGAAAATCAACAGCAAACAGAAAGAATTAATTTTGAGTTTCCCCAGAGCTTCAGATGCATTCTGACTGCATTCAAGGTGGCAGGTGCAAGAAAAACTCAGCATAAGTATCTTCAAACAAAAAGGTAAGGGATTATTTCAATTAAGTACTGATCACAAGTGCTAGGAGTTCTACCTGTATTTTGGGGCTGAAAAGAAGACTGACTTGCTGTGGGGAAACCTCCAAAATTACTCGAGCCACTAGACTGTCCAAATGCATCAAAGTTTGCAAAACCTGCATTTGCAGAGTTCTGCGCTGTAAATTGCAAAGGAACAAAACATGTTAATGGATATGGGAAACAAACACGAAAAACAGATGTATTAACTGAATTTATGGTCATGACAGCCACCAAGAGTCGTGTCCCATCTCCTAACTGATTTCACACCAGAAAAGTTATACGTTACAATCTACAAATAGAAAGTTTTGGAACAAGCTTTCATAAATTATTTTCATACATCTATGCCTCCTCCTCACTGATGCTACTACTAAACTGCATGAGCTGATCAACTCAGAATGTTTGCAATTTTGATTGATCAAGGAGAAACAACGGAAAGTAAAGATGTTTACCTCTCAAACCCAAATGTTAGCTTTCAAAACAGAACGTGTGGACTAACTGAACACTTCTTTGCAAATAAAGTATTCTTGAAACATACTGCCAATTTGAATTCCTACAATACAATGTGCTTCTTCTTTCCTGAAACCCTATGTCCTGGCTTCAGCTGGGAATAGTTGTTTTTCTTCATAATGCTTGGTATGATGCAGTGTTTTGGCTTTAGGAAAAAAACAAAATTGATAACACTGATGTTTTAGTTGTTTCTGAGCAGAGCTGCACAGAACCAAGGACATTTCAGTTTTCCCACCTTCTTGTACTTTCTCACCACTGGGGGCCTGGAGAGAGCTGAGAGGAGATAGAACCAGGACATCTGGCCTAAACTGACTAGAAGGATGTTCCATATCATCTGGCATCATGTGAAAAACATACAGAACTGAGGGCAGTTAGCCAGAGAGGCAGCCACTGCTAAGGGACTGGCTGGGCAACGGTTGGCAGGTAGTGAACAATGGTGTCTATGCATCAGTAAGATAGCATTCATGGACTGCAACAACAAAATAACATCCAAGGAAATTTGAAATAGAATCTGTCTGTCCCTTCCTTTTTGTAGAATACTATAAAAGAAAATAAAAGGAAAAAATATCCGTTTAATTTCAAATAGCTGAACATTCAAACATCAGTATACTCAAAAGGAACTAGGAGCCTAATTCCTGAACTCCATGTAAAGTCTTACACATACAAAACAGAAATCTCTGAATTTTACTCTTTCTTATTAAAATGAGTAGCTTCAAGAGGGATAAATTAAGAACTGCAACGTGCTCAAAAATGAAAGTGATGTTTTAAATATTGATGCATCAATTGTATGACTACTCAGACAGACGTTCAATTGACCAAATAGGATTCAATACACAAGCATCACTCCTACAATTATGACATTTCTCATTTTAACCTGCCACATGGATAAATATCTTCAATATCTCATGAGTGTAGACTGAAGAACTACAACATATTATATTACAGACCACTGAACTGTATTGGATCAACTGACAGAGTACAACTTGCAAGCAGATCCAGTAGAGTTTTAACGACTCCTGCAGAACATTCTGATGTTGATCTCGGTCTATTTCACGTGGTAATGTTTAAATCTGTGCTGAAGTGGCACAAAGGTAAAGACTGGATAAAACTTGGAATTTCCTGTACCGGAATAATTTGTAAATCATGTTTTTAAGTTTTCAAACTGACCATCCATCCTAAGCACTCCACCCAAAAGCTCTCCATCCAGAACAATACTAAGTTCAGGAACATGAGCAGACTGTAAGTCAGCACAGACTCACAACTCCTATTGTGATTGTAAATCAATAAAACAGTACAAAAACTTGCTGGCTACACCTATCTCCAATTTGACATGAAAATACAAGCTACACCCACAGTTCAGATTCTTCGTGATGTTTGTACTACCCAGTATGGAATAAAAGGCAGGAAGGATTCAAAAAAATCCTAGCTTAAAGGAAACAATTACAAAATTGAAAAACAGTTCTCAAGAAGGCAGTAACTGTGTCGTTCTTTTTTCTAAATAAAGCCTCCTCTGTTGTTAGCGACAGAGTTATCCTGTGTCAAACCTACTTAAAATCACTTGTGCAGACAACACTCTAGTCTATTAGTTTGTAGGCCAAAACGTTGAATCCTTTTTTGACACTCTTACCGGTATGAAGCTACAAAGAACAGTTACTGTAAAGAGATGGCTACCATCACCTTTCCAAAAACTCATCGTTTTGCACAAACTATGGGACTTAAATACAGGAAATTCACATAAAGTCAGCACGTTTTCCTCTCTGTCAGAAACTGTATCCTGAGCCACATACATTAGAATAATTTGGGAAAAAGAGGGCCAAACCAGAAGTGACACTTTCTGTACTACCTTTAAGCTTCACATTAGGCTTCACAAATCACAGCACAGTTCTTTACCATTTTCCTGTCAGCTGCTACACTTAATTGTGCTTCAATTGCAAAACCAGTAAATTACATTATTACTCAGATTTTGTGTTCTAGAAATTATTTACTTGAATCTGTTTGGGATTCTAAAACTTTCTGTAGGAGTCATGGGAAAGATCACAATGTAATAACTGAAACAGAAAATTAGTCATGACACCTGGACATTACTCAGAATTTTGATTTTTCAGCACACACTTTGACAAGAAATTCACCCAATCTTAATGCTATATTTATTCTAGAGCATTTATACTGTTCTTTTACCCATTCAAAAATGGACTAGAAGAGATACAGCAGTTTTACCTAGATTTGGAACACTGTACTGAAATATACCTAACACATGTGGCTTCTAGAATGTGGAAGTCCTGTTCAAGGTATTCATCAATACAGATTAATTCAGTGCAAATTTGAGAAGAGTTAAGTGTCAACAGTAGAAATGTACAATATTGACCAGTCAGCACAAGTTTTCCCCACTTAAATACACCTTCAAAACAGTGATTAACATGAAATCTTATGGTAAGGATTTCACAAAACACACTGCAACAGAATTTCCTGCTCTTTATTACTGAATTCAACTAATTATGTATCATTTTTTGAAAGTTGATTTTGAGCAAGTCTTGGACGCTTTGCTCAATTCTTCAGGTGTATGACTGAAGCCCCCCTACTCACTCTTCCTTTCAGTTGTTAACAGTTTTAGGTTTTTGAGAATTCTCTCTTTTTCTTGTTGGCTTAGCAGCATTACTTTCTCTCAGAAAAACTAGATGAAAAGCTCATTCAGGCCAGGCAAGTAAAGGTACTTTCCCACAATTACAAAGCAAGTTCACAACAACATACTTCAGTGACTGCAGAATCAGCTTTTTATTTAGGATAGACTGCTATGACTCGAGATATTTGGCTGAAAATACACCCTGAGGGCTCAATATATTTAACTGAAGACATTCTTAAAGAATAAGAGCCTACTTCACCCAGTGAAGACGTGCTCAAGACTTGTTTACTCTCCCTGAAAGTAGAGAATACTACACATACAGGTTTTATTCAGTTTTCAAATAGAAACACAAGGTGGGGGAGATGGGGGGAAATCATTTTTTAAACTGAGAGTGCCTTTGTTTTTCCTGTAACAAATTGACAGATATTGCCAATGCATTTGATCTCTTAGTCTTTTGATTTGCTTTCTTTCCATGACTGCCCTAATACTTTTCAAAAAGAAAATTAAAGGTCTAATATCAGCTTCTTTCTACATTCTGTTACTCATCCTTTCTCCTCCAAAGAATTTAAAGTTCTGTCAGTAGGCAGAAAACATTCTAATCATACATATCATAGAAAATAGCTACAGCAACTCCCACTCCAAAAAAAATAACAGGATTACCAGTATTTGTGTCTTCTATTTCCATATAGAAAGATCTAAATGTAATCAATAAAACACTCTCAAAGCACAGAAATTAGATATAGCTTGTGAAAAAGTAGAATCCAGAGTAATCAAAAATTAAAACTACATTTTATACATGCAAAAAGGGATATGTTGCTCAGAACACTTACCTGTATGACTGTTAAAGTGTGCAAAATTAGCAAAATTTGCTGTTGCAGTTGACTGAGGAGCAGGAGCAGCAAAGATATCTGAGCCAAGGTCACTGAGAAGGTCAAATTGTTTCTTTTCTTGTTGCTGCTGTCCTTGAGACCGGCCTACAACAGGAGACTACAAACAACATCCAAATTAGCTAAAACCAAACTGATGTTTTACCAAATTGGCTTTTACAAAATGCTAAAAAGAAAGAGGACAGACTAAGCTTATTTAAGTCATTTATTCTTGAAGTTCAAGGTGCTGCATACAGCACAAACCTTTCTCTTGCAGTAGGAGGAAGATGTTACTTTACAATACTATGGCAGCTTGTAAGTGAACTCTGCAGCAGACTCTTGGATTAAAGTATCATACAAGGAGAAATTAGCAGCTTAAAAGCTGCAGTGTCAAAATTATGCATTTCCAACTGTAAACACTGTTCAAATGTGAGCAACAGAACTTTATTTTACAAGTTAGAAAATAGTTATTCACTGCATTCTGAAGAAGTTTTCAGAATTCAGCGCAAGGAAAATACTGAGGAACATCATAGGAAGACTGCAAGCTCCAAATTTCCACTGTGAGTCTGTAAAAGGTCTGCTGAAGAACTGTCTGCACCCTGAAGGTAAAAACATTTTTTCAAAAGACATCTTTTCTTTAAAGTATGTACATAGTGTTGTTTGTCTTTATACAACAGCATACAGAGGCTTTCTAAACAACACTTGGTAAGACAGCCACAGAATACAGAGAAAGTAATAATGAACATGCATGTTTCTCACATATATGCTCTTAACCATGAAATGAATGAATGTATGTCAGCCATTTTGTTTCTTAAAGCAAAAAAATACTTGAAATACAATGCACTAGATTCGGCATATTGACATATTTAAGCAAAAGACAACTGTAATTAGACTTGCCAGTCACTCAAAAAAAAATCTGCGTTTTGAAAATAATCATGAAAAAAATCATTTTTATTCCTATAGAAACAACTTTAAATTTAGAACCCGACCTGTAAACAACTATATGCTTCAAGAATTCACATAAAATAAGCTTAAATGGTTATTATATAAAAGCTACTACTGCAAAAACTCCTATGCCACTGAACAAGAAAGAGATATACTACTGAACAGTTCTGTCCTTTTGTTACTCACCTGGCTAGGTGTGCCCTTGTTTAAGTGCAGTGCAGGTGCAGCTTCTCCCAAGAGAGATTTGAGGGGCTTCACCTCAGGTGTGCTGCTTGTACTACTAGCAGAAGACCCCGATATGGATGCATGGACTGATGCCACAACCTTTGCTTGCTCTGGAGGAACATACCTACATCCAAAGGAACAATTGTTTTTACAAGTTTAGCATGAAAAGTTCTGTCAAACATCCACCAGACTCAGGCATGAAAACTGGTAGATCTCAGCTTTGCTGTTCTAACCACTAACCAAACAACAAACCATCAGTAGTTTGCAAAATGCCCGAGCTAAATGTCAGAATTTTTTTTTATGGACTAGAATGCCAAGTCATTCATTTTTAAACTTATTTTGTTTGGAATACAAACCACTCACACCTTCTATCTCTTAAGAAAAGCCCACATGACTCCTACCTTACAGGGCTGTTGAAATAGAAATGGCTTAAGATAATGTCATCAATATGAACTACACACTGAGAAAGTTCTTTAAATACTTTTTTTTCCCCTCTTGTGCTTTCCTTAGGATCTATGAATAAAAGTTCAATAAAGCATTTTACCCTTAGAATTATGCAATCTAGTCTAAAGAACACACAAAAGGGAAAGCACACTCAAGAATAACAGTCAATATTTACTTCTTGTCAGAAGCAAACACTGTAAATTGCAAAGCTATCTTACCATCTTTTCTTCTCATATTTTTCCTGTAGAAACTCCTTAACTTTCTGTGGATCCCTGAAGTCTGGAATTGCTGATGATCTATCATCAAATAGGCCTAGCCAAATCTGTTTGCACACCTTAGAAGATTAAAAATAAAGATGACTGGTTAATAACAGAAAATATCTTAGTTCAAAACCTATTGAAGTTTACAATTGCTAATCACAGAATCACACAGAATCACAGAATCACCTGGGTTGGAAGGGACCTCAAGGATCATGTAGTTCCAACCCCCCTGCCTAGCAGGGCCACCAAACATCCACATTCAGATCAGGCTGCCCAGGACCCCGTCCAACCTGGCCTTGAACACGTCCAAGGACGGGGCATCCACAACCTCCCTGGGCAGCCCGTTCCAGGGCCTAACTACTCTCCTTGTAAAGAACTTCCCCCTAACATCCAACCTAAATCTTTCCTCCTTCAACTTGGATCCATTTCCCCTAGTCCTGCTGTTGTCAGCCCTTCTGAAGAGTTTACTCCCCTCCTGGGTGTAGGTTCCCTTCAGGTATAGTGTGTGGCTGCACAGTTTTTGTTCCAGATCAAGCTTCTGGTGCAGCACGTTCTGGTCTAAATACTTGAAATCAAAAGACCATCTGTCTCTGCAGGGCAAGAGAATCCTAACGTCCAATTTCACTGGAAAACATTGCTTTCGCAAAGTATTTGCAATATGTTTTCATAAAATTGTCCCTCCATCTGAATGCTTCTTATGATGAACTTTAGCCCTTCTGTTTCACTTATTTCTCTACACAGCATTACTTGTACTTCACAGTTTGGAATCTGTTGAAGCAGATTGTTATATCATGAAGTCCCAGACAGAAGCTTTAAAATATTCCGATTTTACTATTTAAGATACTGTCTGGATATAAGATTTTTATTTCATTTTATTTTTAAACAGTCTTACCTTTCTCTAAACTTTAGATATCATTTTGGTATTAAATATTTTTAAGAGGCCATCTATTAGAGGAGAGGGAAAAAACTACTTTTTCTTTGATTTCATTTTTTAATTGCAGTTGTGAGTTAGAAAGAGTCAAACCAACTGCAAAATACGTTTCAGCTTGAATTCCTGACAAAAAGGAAAGGTGACTGTTCTTGAAACCAAAAAACACAGAAGTTTTTGTACTGTTAAAAATCAGCACTTACAAATACTCCATAGGTAACCTGAACATTCATCTGAACAGCATACCAGACATTAGCTAACCCCTAGAAACAGACACTGCCATTTTAGATGAGATTTCTTCCAGAGAAGCAGAGTCAAAAGACTTACGATGCACACCTTTCTTCCCACACCATTTCTGAAACCATTCCGGCCATCCCTCTAAGCCTCCTACAACTGCTCTCTTCCATCCCTGCAGTAGTATCAGGCCTTCAGAATCATCTCCAATGACCTTCAGAGGAAGCATGTAACAAGTATAGGAGCTGCACAGACTGACTGCCTTGAAAGCTGTCAAAAAAGGTATCAGCTGTGCTACTTTCACTACATCACTTTCCCAATACAGGCACTAACTCTGGTTGGCTGGGGGCGGGGAGTAGTGGGAAGGTGAGGGTGAGAGGGTGCAACTTTTTGTAGCCACTTCACTCAAATTGGAGCAACTTATCTTTGGAAACACTGGCCATCAAATTTGATCAGTCATTTCAAAGATTTATCTGGACTAGACAGACAGCATAAGTCATATTTCACATTTGATGTCTCAATTTCATTCAGCTTGATTAAATCTAATACTCCATTGTTTACTAGATAAGGGCAAGCAATGAGAAACATTTAAGAATCAAAGGACAGCTAAGTTAATGATTCAAATACTCATCTAAAAATAACATTAGTAGCCTTTATTTCAAAATAAGTTCATCAGTTATGCAGTACTCATTTAACAACTATATTTCAAAGAATTAAGTTTAATATACTGTTCAGAGTTTGCAAAGAAACAGTCATCACTTACTACCTGGTAATAGATGAAATGAAACCAAAGATAACCGTGTAATACTTCTTCATATGAATAGGTTACAAACCACAGACTTGGTTGAACTCAAAAGCCTGCCCTAAAATAACAGCTAGGAGCATGAAGCACTATTTTACACAGCAACAATCCTTCAGTCCATCTAAGCATTAATTCCACTGACAAAGTACACAAACGGAAAACATTTACAGGTCTAGCTTCAGAAATCTGTAGATGATGCTCTGATGTGGGCCAGCAGTAGCATTTTCACGTTTACATTTGTACAACTGTACCAACTAGCAGCCAGCTGACTGCTAGGAGCAGAAAAATCCTGTTCCTGGAAAGATACAGCAGGAATTGGTGTACTGGAATTCGCACAGTTGCTGAGTCCCCTACTCCCTTCCCCAGTCCCAGCTTCAACATTTCAAGGAACATCCAGAAGCACAGATGGAAAGAGCTGTACCTAATTTTGGACAAACTCCTGCTTTATCCTGCGACTCATACAAAGGGCTGTACACTGATCAGCAGCGTGCACCCAGCCTAAAATAAGATAATGAGCAAAAGAGGTGTTGCTCCCTACCCATTTCAGGCTGCTGAATTCTTCCCATTTCTTCTACTACACCAAAATCAGATCCAAGAAACTTATCATAATTGCCATGTCACTAGTAGCAAGGAAACTCACTGTGAGATCAACTCAAATTCAAACCACGGGGTTTTTTGTTGTTGTTGTTTGCTTTCATTTTTTAAGTTCCTCTTCTGCCTCATCTCCACCCTGAAGTGCCTAAGCATTCAGAGGGTGGAAGAATACTGCCTCAACTATCCCCTGAGCAATACTGGCTATTTCTAGGAGAAAGAGAGATCCTTTACAACTTTGGGTCATTACCAGCTACGCAGCCAGAGGAGGCAACAGTTATATGTATACAAATAACTGTAGGACTATACAAGGAGGACTGCACTGTCCAAATACACTGCTGGTTTAAAATACTTGATGTGAGCTTCTTGAGGGAGTTGCTTCTTGCATGTTGAACCTTCAAGCTTCCAAAAACATTTCCTGGAGCAACTAATTTCTAAGCACTTTAACACAAAAGCAGTAACTGAATATGCCTTAAGTCATTCTAACAACTAATTAAACCTGGCGGGCACCCTTTATTGGCTCTCTGTCACCAGAAGCAAGAAGAGTATTTCTAATACTTGTATTAGAGGGGAATACCACAACACATAGCACCCAAGCAGAAAAACCCACATTTAGTCTCACATGCTTCAGCAAGCAATGCTCATTTATTCAACAGTTTTCACTAATATTTCTACTACCGTTGAACTTTCACACACCTTAGTTTCTTTATATAAAGGATTTGTAGAGAGTAAATAAAATGGGCTGGAAATCTTAAATACAAATGAGTCTTTTTAGAAAGCCTTTTTTTTTTTTTTTATAAAGCTTTAGTATCACATGAGAAACTAATAAAAGACACAGTTATGTCTATTTCTGTATGAAGTACCACCCAACGCTTTGAACATCAGCAGCCATTGGGAGCGAGCACAATAAAAGGCCCGTTGTCTTTGCTTGCTTGCTAGTGACCTGTATGCTCTTTCTAGCTATACTTTTGTTACTATCATCTGACTTGACAGGGATCCACAATAACACATTGATTATGCTTCAAGCAAGCTGTAAGAGACCATGGTCAGCTATCTACCAAAAAAAAAAGCGGAAAGCTGCACAGTATTGTTATAATTTCCAAGTTTGATTTCATCTTACAAGGAAACATTACTTGTAGCCAGAGGCAGAACTTATTAATGCTGTAATTTGAAATAGTCACCTTTCTATCATATTAAGCTAAGAAGTTACTAATACAATAGCCGGTGCAATGCAGTTTTATTGACCAGATTATACTGTTTCTAAGCTATTTAAGTATTGGTCTTATAGGAAAGCTCAAGGAAGTGTACCTTTTAAAATTAATGTTACATTATTTGCAGTTTAGCTGTGGTGGGGTATTCAGCACTTACATCTAGGGTATCCTATCACTCCCCACTTACCAGTTTTTTAAATCTTTACATGAATTTGACAGCACTTGAGATACTACAAGATTAATCATTAAAAAAAAAAAAAAAGCAGAAAATCAGATCAGCAACTTCACTTGAGAACACTCCAGTATGAGCTCCAGTTCTATGTTCCGTCTGGCCTGAGTTGCCTCAGGACATCTGGACAAATTAGGACACAGACACTCACAGCAGGTGCTGACTTGTGCTCAGGCATTACCTCCAGCACATGGAAAAAAAAAAAGAATAGGTGCAAAAAGATGGCAGAGGGCACAGAAAGCTTCTCAAAAACATGCTTTACGGGTTTAGATGTTCTGTTAAAGATTTTGAATATTAACTTACTATAAGAAAAAAAGAGAGAATATTAAAAAAACAAATTATTTATATGCTTTGGGATATCAAACTAATTCCTTGAAGATCATGTATTTTTTAAATAAACACCCAACTACCTCATACCTGAATCTGCACTGAAGGACTAAATAGGAAAATGCTACTGCCCAAGTTTCAAGATACATCTTAAGCTCTATTCTCACAGAATTACCTCCTCTTTTCTTTCTCAGACTGTAGTATATGAAGTAACCAAATCCATCACAAAGTTGCACAACTTCTCTATTGAGGTACCAGATCTGAAATGCTAAGGCTTCCTGAAATCCTTCTACTTATTCATTTTCTCGAGCTAGCCCTGGTTCAGCCATTTAGCAGTAATATTGTTCTTTTCAGAACAGCAGCACAAATTAAAGCTTCTGCTCAAAAGCTCTGTACATCCACTAAAAGCTGTGCTATACTCCTCCTTTTGATAACCAAAGCTCTATTAAACAATATGCTCTTCTTAGATGAGAAGAGTCTGGCAAGTGAGAGCCAAGAGTAAACATTCAAGTTACATGGGATCCCCTAGAAACAGTGGAACATATCCAACAATCCATAATCATTGTCCACTGTCCCTGAAAAGTATAATTAGTTCATGTCCCACTGGGTCACCAATGCAGCAAGAAAAAAAGACATGCTGAAGTCACAATGAGTAAGTGCATGCAGCATGTGAAAGTCCAGTTTGTTGAAAGGTTGACAGATGGAATACTTGAAGTTTTTCTTGCCTCTACTACTTCACAGTGAATATCATAAGAGCTGCAAAATAGCAAGATAAAGCAAAGTTGAGCAAACCTTGTTAAGTGACAATAATTAGAAGAAACCAAGACTCAGAATAGCTATCCTAGTGGGATTTTAAAGTTTGTGAGGACATTTACAACTGGTTTGGGAAGAACAGCATCTGTTCTCTGCCAGACCTGTAAGGGATGTCATTAGACATTTGGCAACTAGATACTGGAAAGTGCAGAATTAGATCAGCAAGTACAGCATGCAGCAATAAGGAAAAGAGAATCACAACCAGCTTCAACCTACTCACCCTGACCTAGATAAAAACCCTGGAGGTAGAAAGGCAGAAACTGCAAGCTGACATAACTTATCACAAAAAGGAAAAACTGGGCCAAATGCATATACAGTATGGTCCTTTCCAACTCCAAGAACTCTACAATCCATTGGTTTTGTTTCTTTGTGTCTATACTCAACAACTTTTCTATTTCAGGGATAAACTCTTTCCTAGAATAAATGCATTTACCCACCTTCTTTCCTATACACCTTTTATAGTCCTACAGTTTGAGGGACTGCCTTTGTTTTCAGCTTCTGCACAGCGGACTAAAGAACTGACACTACTCACTGTGTATCTGGTATTTCGCAAAACCAAGCTGACCAGAAAGGCTTCTGGTTTAAAACCCAGCCTCCTACTTTATTTCTTACTTTTAGGAGTTCCAGACAGGGCTCAAAGCATACCAATTTATCTGCTTCTAGGTTTGGATAGTTGCATTTGGTGGTGATGGGAGGATAACTATAGATTCATGTGGTGGGGAGGGAAAGATGTACTAAAAACTGCTCACAGAGAAAACAGCTGTATCCACTCGATTCTGCAGAAAGCCTGAGAATTTCAGAGTTCAGCTACTTCTGTTTTAGTGCTATGTATTTCAACCACCAAACATTTCACCATGTCATAACTATTTCACTGATATAGATCTCCTGTGTGTGTGGGAAGGCAGATATGGGAGAAACAAAGGCCTTCTGCTTACACAACACATTGAGCCACCACACTTAAATTCCTGTTAGCCTAGCCATGCTAGTTAGGAATCGTACAGATTCAGTTAGGCCCTGCTATGCAGTAAAAGGCAACATGGCAAGGATAAATTATAGTAAGAGACGTACTTCTGCTGGGAGAAGCTATACTTTAAGTAGAAAATACACACTATTAGACCTACAGCAACAAAGCACTTCTTGTTTAGACCCAGACAACCCACTGCATGGGAAGACTACCTGTGTCAGACTTGTTTAAAAAGCTCTAATGAGATATTACCTTTCAGCAGTCTGGTAAACACAAAATTAGATCTCTCCCTCCCCCCAACAAAATATCACATTGTGCACCCAATGTAATGCTGACAGTGCAAATAACTACAGATTACTATACACCAGAACTATGTTCCGAAACATAACACTCACCACAGGAAGAAAGATTTGGAAACAGTTCCCTTATGTAAGCAAGTTATAGCTTTGTTTAGTAGTTCAGCATTTCTAATGTCAATATTATTCATTAATCTCTGTAGGTTAAAGGAATTTTATACTGTCAGTACACAGATTTCAAAGACAGTTTGGGTCCAAAAGCTACAGCTGCTTTCATCAGCACAGTCCATGCTAGCAAATCCTGCTAACAAAGACATTGTTCCCCATGCAATCAGCTCATCCATCTCTATATCGTATTAACAGAACCAGGGATACACCACAAGGACACCTGACTGCACAGCTCATGCTGTCAGGACTCATCAGGGCCAGCTTATTACTATTCTTTCCACTCCTAGTTTCTCAGCTACTTTCCACAGTCAAGAAAATTCTAGGGCAGCATTTTGTTCAGCCCAAAGACTAGCTTTGAACCAGGCCCATACTGCTACCAGTTCTGGAGTTCCAGATCCTCCTGGAATCTACAGAGCAGGAAACAGGAAACAAACGCTTGCATCATATCAGCTACCATGAAGTAAATTAGCTCTACCCCAATCTAAACCTGGGCAGCAGGTACCATTAAGTAAGAGTCACAGGAAAGCATACTTAAGCACTGTTAAACTAATTTCAGGCAGCCGAGCCCACCTGCACAGCATTCTGCTCAGTAACTCAGGTGAGCATCTATCCCAGAGCAAAACAGTTTTTCCAAATAGAAGAACGAAGTCATTTGCCAGCATTACTAGGTTAGAATAAGCTATTGAGAAAAATTAAAGTATCTGGCAGACGTCAAAAACAGAAAAATTAACTATCACATATAGTGATATCATTATATCACTGTAACACTTTGCCTCCTATTACTATTTTTCACATGTGGTAGGAAGCTGCTGTACAGATATTCACAACTGCAACGTTAATGAGATGAGTGCCACGGCTGTATACCACAAGCAGCAAGTTCACTTCCCACTAACACTGCTTTACTGAATCAGAGGTCTAATAAGCATCAGCTCTCCTTGAACGCTCGTAACAAAGTGAGTCTCCACACCACACACTCCTTAGCAAACCTACCATGAGGTATTAAAATACCTTCTATACTGCTCTTCATGAAAAGGAGAAAAAATCCTATGCAGACAAACAGAATTGTCTTCATCCTTCAAAACGACTTCAGAAGGCACACGAGGAATATCAGCTTGAAGACACCTCCATTCTGGCCATACAAGTGAGCGCGCTGCTCACTTACTCACGTTAGTAAAACCAGAGTCTGGGTGTCTACCTACAGATGAATAAGCACCACCAAAATACACATCTCTCCAAGTACAGCAAGGTTTGGCTTTGAACCCAAAGTAGTAAAAACTCAGCCAAAAGTTAACTTCACTAGGAAGATTCTCAATGAATCTACAGGGAAGGAAGTAGTATCTCATGTTTTAAGAGAAGCTGCTCTGAATAGTCTCTTCTAAATGCAGTCTCTTTAGAGAAGCTTTCTAGTAAGCACAGCTTTAACCACGTGTGTCACAGAAGACAGCAATTTGTGACAACTGGGGAAAGTTACTATTTCAGGAACTAAGAAAACTTTACCCTTTGTTTTTAAGGGAACATCAACCTCACACAATACATTGACTCACTGACTTTATAAACAACTCCCTGAAGGACAGTGGAAAACTACTTCCTCCAAAAACAACTCATCACCTTAATAATGACTTTATCTCAGTGAAGGTTTGTTTAATGTGATTCTTGCTATTTTTCTTTCAACAGAGAACAAATTCCCTGTGCTACACCATGATCTATTAATCCAGAAATAGAAAAGTTTACTACAGAGGCCCTGGCTATATAAAAGTATTTTACACACCATAGAAAAACAGACATTAAAAACACTAACTTGGAATAAAAACTTTATTTTTCTTCCAGTTGCAGAACTAAAAAGCTCAGCACTGCCAACATCCAAAACATTTAGTGACTGTACTTTGTTTCTTACTGATCTCTAAAACTCTGGACAGTTTCATGTCTGAAGAAGTTCAGATCAAAAAGTTTAATTCCTTAGCATCAGCACAGATGTCTATGTATATGAACAAACTAGACCAAAAAGAGGGTTTTTTGTCAAGTGAGATGAATTTCATCTACCTAATACTACCTAAGGTCAATACTAATACAAGAAAGTTACTACTTAACTACTGCAACATACAGCATGAGGAACTGAAAGCA
Organism: Tympanuchus pallidicinctus; assembly: GCF_026119805.1. Taxonomy (NCBI): domain Eukaryota; kingdom Metazoa; phylum Chordata; class Aves; order Galliformes; family Phasianidae; genus Tympanuchus; species Tympanuchus pallidicinctus. The sequence continues at coordinate 8,788,601 of NW_026294739.1, read as the reverse complement.
TGCTTAATTAGGCTTTAAACTTCTAATGGTGCTTAAAGCAGTAAAGCTTCAGCAAGCAATCTTAACGACAACAGAGGCACATCTTAGTTACTGAGGTAGCTCAGTTAAATCATTACAATGTTTTGTTAATGACAGAAATGAATACTACAAAGACATGTGCTTCTTGAAACAGTATGTCATTGCAGATATCTCAAGTGTATTTACGTTGACAGTAAATTATGAATAAAATAAATCATCATTGCAGGGTAGTCAGTTCTATAATGAGAAGGAGGAACTATGCTGATCAACCGTGTTAGGACAACTTCTGATTTCAAATCAGTGAAAAAAGTCATCACATTCTCTAGCCATAGCAGATTTGGAAAAAAAACTGAAATAAAAACAAATACAGGTGTGTTATAAGCTGCTCTGAAAGTAATGCCTCCTATTTATTTCCATGGAACCTATAACAGATACAAACTACACAATATCTGTTTGATAGAGCAAATGCTCAGCTACAAAACACTGTTTTTCAGCACAGTCACCACCAGGAGCCACGCACTTTCACCAGTAAGAAACAGGAGACCACATATCACACTCATAGAAGTCTGCACTAGCAAAGGTACCCCACTGCTGCTGTCATCGCTGCTGAAACACACCACCCACCACCTCACTGTGCTCACATCCACTGTTGGGTCTCATTCAGTAAGTGCTGATGAATGCCAGTGGGTACCATTTCCTCCTCACGGAGCAGTTCAGTTCTGCACCTTTGTTTCATACACACTTCTGTTGTCCAACACCATTCTGTCGGACATCCCTCTGCTGCCATCTGCCACATGGCAACAAAATGTAATGAAATATTGGCAGGAAGATTCAGCCTCTACTGCCATACCACCAACATCCACCTCTGATATCGTGGGCCAATACAATAAGACAGGCAGCATTACTTTTGGAGCAGTCCTCAACTATATACACACATACAAATACATACATGGATGCATACTTTAGACCTGTGCATACATATACATATATGCTCACATGTTTTCCTTTATACTTGGAAAATGTAAACTCTAACATTGCTTTACAATCTAATCTTATGCAAAGAGACTCCTATATACTTTACCTAGACCCACAAAAGGTTCTTTATTGCTCTCCTTATGCAAAAAGTCAACAACATGCTGTAATATTTACATTGTTCAACAGCTTTAACAAACCATAGCAATTTCAAAAAGCTACTAAAAGATATTGAGAAAATGTTGTACTGTCAGGCAGTTTAGACCCCATTCCAGCTTTGTCTAGAGCAATCACCCACTGAACAACTAACAACTAAGACATTTCAACAAGTAACACTTATTTCTTAGGACAGGAAAAGAAATTGCTACTTGTATTTTCATTCTTAAAGCTGACAGTTATGAACGAGGCTAAGTTTACAGAAGTTGAGTGTCAGCATTTTAACCAATGATGAGCTTTACAAGAACACGTTAGTACAATATTCCACTGACTACAATCAATAACTCTTCTGAAACAGATTACAGATCCTATCAAAGTGAAACAGAATCTTTCCATATTTGGAGTAGAAGTCGCCTCCAACTTCTTAATGCTACAGCACAGTATTGAAATGCAAACCTCATCCACAAATTGAGGACAGCAACAACGGAATCCAGGGTTTACATTCTACAGAGGGCCCCATAAGATGCAATCCAATCTATATCAGATCTCATTTTCATTTATTAAAAAAAGTAAAATAAAGACAGTACACTAGAACTTCATTTCTTCAAAGCTGACACAAGTCCCTCTAAACATACAAGATCATCTAATCCTTAGAGGAAATAATGTCTCCTTTTCCTTCTTCCCTTCAAAGACCTTCAAAATTCCACTATATTTTTATTGAAGAAAAAGGCTATTGAAACTATTGTAAGGCTTCCTAGCACCTACCCCACAGAAATACATCTATAAGTAATTCATTCATGTTTGCCATGGTTGATTCTTTCAGGAGATGCTGCTGCAGTCAGCCTAAAGGTCGGGGCATGCAGAGTTTAAATAAATGCATAGTGCCTAACATCAAGGAAAAGGAGGAAAACCTGTCTCTTAAGATCTGACCATGTGAACCTAGGCTGGTCAGGCTAGGTAATAGCACAACATTCTGATCATCAGCTACTGAAGTGAAACTAGCTCCTTAGGAGTATCCCTTCAAATGAGCTTAGCTTTAAGACTCCTGAGTACTTGTTACTTAAAAAACCTCAGGTTTTGTTTAACTACTATTTCAAAGTTGAATATTAGAAATGCTTATCACATGGTATTCTGTAATTAATACTTACTTCATTTCCATGTTTCTGCAGAAATTCTATTTCCTGTTGTGTGAAAGTTGTCATTGAAATTGACTTCACTCTGTGGGGTGGATTCAAGCCCCGTCTAAAAAAAGAACGAAGAAGCATTTTGTCAGTATTCAGGAAATTCGTCATCACACAATCACTTTTAACATTACAAACTGAAGCCAACTCATCTCAAAACTGCATTCAGAGTGCAAAGTCAAATAACTGAATTTTAGAGATCAAAGTTGCACATGCAAACTTATGAGGACAATTATACCTCTTTTGAAACCTTTATCTGTTTCCACAAACTTGTTCATCTTTTCCTTTACATTTCTCAATCTTGGGTCCCTCCATCATCATTTTCTTGCCCTCCCAATCCTCCTGCACTTGACCCCGCTCTAACTGGAGTAGATTTCTGCCTGCTAGATTTCCCAGCTCAGATTTTTTTCCTCTTGCTCTAACCTCCCAGAACCTTTCTCTAGATTATTTTTTGCCCCTCTGTCCACAGGTCTGTCATCTTCTTTCTGAACACCACAAGTAACACCAACAGAAGAAAGTCAAGTTTCCGATTGTGCTCTCAAAATAGTGGAATAGCTCAAAGCTGCAGCAGCTCTGCCTCAGACAAAGATGGGCACATTCTCACATCCATACACTGCTCAAAGCAGGACTAAAAGAAACCAAAAGTCAATTTTGTTGCCAAAGCTTGATACTGTCAAAACCAGTTCAGTGAAAACGTGCAAGCATAGAAAAATCCTGCTGAGTAACACAGCAAGTATAAGAAAATGCTTTCCCTTCAAGCTTTTTCCTTAAGTACATGCTAAGCACTGCTTTTTGCCCACAAATACTCGCAATTAAAATCAAACTGTGTTTTGTTCAATGAAAGGAAGAACATTACAGCCCACATATACCAAACAGTGGGGGCACCAACAGGTAGTACAGCCGTGTTACCTTAATCACGTCTAGATTTATTTTTTTTGATACTGTCTTAAAAAGAACGTACACTAAGTTAATTACGAGATAACCACAAAATATTGCACTCTATGCATGCAAGAAGGCCATCTCCAGAGAAGATGAGGAATGCTCTACAGGAATGTAATACAGGGCCAGCAAATGGCTAACAAATCAACTGATACAGTTAGCTTTGTTGCTTATATTTGTTATTTATTTATTAATTTAATTAATATTAAATTTTAATTTAATATTCATTAATTGGCAGTTTGGTTTAGATCGCCTTTAGGAATACAAACCACTGACAACTAATTTAAGCTGAGCAGCAGTTTTGTTTAAACTCTGATTACTCCAGGAATGTTAATTATGATGTCACTGTTTAGACCTACTTTGCCCACTTGATTAATAAAAAGTTAATCTTTGTAGATAAGTTTAAAAAGTAATTTTTTTTCAGTACCGAAAAGCCTAACAGAAAAAACCTATTGTAAAGTTTTCATGCAAATTCACCTTGCTGTCTACATCCACTATAAAATGTCAATGCTGATTCTTGTGTTTAAAAAAAAGGATAGAGTTGATTTCCACATGAAAAGTTGGATACTGCTAGGAAGGCTAAGCACGATGTATAGCTTAACCATTACTTCAAAAACTGTAGATTTAAGACGCTCACTGTTCAAAACACTTGGGTAAACACAAACAGTTCATTGTACCTTGCCAAGACATACATGAACTTGCAAGTACTGGAAAAACAGAAGTCACACATGAACCTACTGGCCTATGAAAATTAGTTTCACAGAACGTTATTTGCCTAAAGCAAATTTTTTTCAAACCTGAACATCTAAAATTAGACTCCACAGTTCAGTATCACAGCAAGAAGGCACGAGATATTTAAGTAGGAAAACACATGTACTTGCTCTACACTGATTTATTAGGGCTCTCACAGCTTTTAGGAGAGCATAAGTGCGCCATCAGTTCTGTTAAGCACCACACTAAGCACATTTAAAGCACTGTACTAGATGGTGTTCAGCCTGACTAGAGGCTTCCTACACACCCCACCACCTCTCTCCAGTGCAGACTGCTCTCCTGTTTTAAAGTTTGTGTTATAAAGCTCAAGATGCCCGGATTTACAAGTTATGGCTGCAATGTACAAGACGACAACTCATCTCTTCTACATCCTTCTGTTAAGGAGGGAAATACGCCCCATCCCTACAGGTCAGAGCCTAGCACAGAAGCATCTGATGTCTTGCATGATGGAAGAGCACACCACTGAATCACTGATCTAATAAAACGTGACATTCTGAACTTTAATGGTCAGAAATACAAAGTTATTGTTCAAGCTGCATTATCATACATATGAGTAACTCTTAAGTTCATTTAAGATGACCAGGGGTGGGAGAAAGCCTAAGAAGATCTTCTCGCATATTGGAAGCGCAAAAGAAATCAGCCTAGACCAAATAGTTCAAGGGGCTGTATTGCACAGCATGGAAACACAACCCAAAACACGTGCACAGTTTCTTGATAAAATCACTTCGATTTTTACAATCAAAACATCTTAAAAACATTTTTAATATGATTTACTACTACTAGTAAGAGTTACTTTCAAACATGCTATACCCATGAACCAACTAGAATCTCCCTAGAACAGTCCAGTAACTGGATTTAGAAAGGAGAAGTCAAAACAGAAAACTAAGTACTAAAGCTCTGGCTCGCAAGTCCTAAGCTATATTACCCTTCCTTGCCTACAGGAATTACAAGTGATTCACAAGCAATTCAGATACCTCCAGGAGAAGCTTAATGGTAGACAGCAAAGTACAGTTATCCCTTAAGAGGAATTAAGGACATTTTTTATCCAGACATAGAAAACAAGAATTTACCTAATACTTGCTTTGTTTCTTTTATATATTAGGTGAGCACTTTGCACAGTTCTAATGCATCACAGTATTCCTATTTAATTCCTATTTAAGGAGACAAATGAATTATAATCCTTTAGTCAGAATAATAATGCCTAAACTCAAATTGACCCCAAACATATATTTGTAACCCATACAGGTGCAGCAGTACCAATTACTCCTTTCTGTGCTGCAAAGCTCCTCAGGATGACCCTACAGCGCTTAATCCAGATCGCAGCCATCTCCTCAGAGGCACTCGGGAAGGATGACTGAGTCAGATGACCATTCTGCCAGGCTGCATGCAGCCAGCATGCCATAGCTACAGCATCCCACACTTCCATCCTGCTCATGAATACAAGCTTCATACTCAGAAATGATTATTCCTGCAGAACAGCACTGCAACCAGAACCTCCAGTTCTGAGACTGTCCTGCACTGACTTGGTCCACGCTGTCAGTGATAGTTCATCAGCTGGATACTATGGCAAACAGAGCAAGGTTGTTCTCCAGCAAGTACTGGTAGAACTTGTGCTCTAACAGAGGAAGCTTTAAGGCCAGCAGCACAAGACCACAAAGTCTGGGGATTTAAACATTCAACATTTAAGACACCATCAATGAGCACCAAAGGTTTGATACTAATACAATTTAGAGCTAGTTTAGGTTGAACTTGTGATTGCTGGGAGAGCAGCCGTTTCTGTGCTCTTCTCCAACAAATGACAGCAACATTTCAGAGAATACCAGACAGGGCTGGAACACAAGTTTCTATTTATAAATGCTTAGAAGTGGGCTTTGTTGGTTGGGATAGAGGGGCACTTCCATGGGAGGAATGGTGGGCAGATGGTTATTCAACACCATTAATGTCACCCTACGTCAGATTCTAACATGATCTCAGGTCTAAGCCAGCAAAATCTGATCCCCAAAGAAGAGGGAAGTTACTGAGGCAAAGCAAATGCGAGGCCCTTGCACAGAACCCTACATTCCTATGTGCCTGAAAATGAGTTTTGGAAGCCTAGTGTCACCACACTCGTTATTTCTACACTATTGTTATTAGCAATAAGTGAATATAAGCAGTACTGACCATTCTGGGTACTTGAAGACTTCCCTGGAGACCTTCCACCATCTCACAAGTTCACTTTATTTTTAACAGCAAAAGACTTACATACTCAATCAAGGTTAATTTAGCCTTTTTCTTGGACTAAAAAAAAATCCTTCCTGAGCTTCACAGTATTTACCATGGCACAGACATTTATCTAGCTTTCCAGCCAGCACATAGAAAAAAGAATGAATGTATAGATACATAGCACAGAGCCATTTTCCAATGATGATAAGGAAAAAAAGGAACTGGGGAGCTACGCCAACAGTCAAAATCACCTTCACTCTAGCACTGCTCATTTAGACATTTTAATTTCTGCAGAATTCTTCTGGAGAAAGGGACAGCAAGCCACAGCCATTACACAAAGATTTATTGTTTAGTCTGTTACTGGTATCAGCCATTAAACACTCCAATCTGGCTGATACAGAAGTCCCTCAGCCAGAAAGTTTTAACATTTCAAATAGGGATATTATAACCAGCCAACGGAAGTCCACATCATCCAATAACTGTAAGAAATTGGATAAAACAGCTTTTTCATTCCCCACAGTAACAATATGTTCTAAATACTCTTACTCGCTCCTTCCTGCAAGCCAGGAGTGCCAGCATCTGAATAAGAAAGTTCCCCAGGAGGTTGGAGGGGGGAGAAAGAGTGGTGCCAGGGAGGGGAAGGGTAGAAGAGGAGTCCAGATGATCATCAGCAGATTTTTAGAAAAGCTATCCACCAGGCAAGGGTACATCAAGAGTACAGAACTGGAAGTGGACTCATAGTCAAACAGGTAATCTTTTTTTCAAGAATTTACAAACACCTTAATTTTTGATAACTAGGAGAAAGCTGAGCAGGAGAGCTGCTTGAAAGCAAAGACAGACAAGAGACAGCTGAGAAACAAGTCAAAACAGCACGTGATCAAGACAAAGAGAGGATGTCACTATCAGCAGAATACACTACGGCATCCAAAAACACTAGACATCACTACCAAACACAATGATGTGATGTGTATATTTCTACACATCTTGCATTCTTTTCCAACACCAAAAAGCAGGATTGGGCACAGCTTCCATGATTCTATGCAGCTTTCCTTCCATAGAAAGAGTGATTAAACAAGGGGACAAGCAGAGGTATTTCAACACTATCCCAAGCCGCTACCCAAATTACTGCGCATGAACTTTCTCCTGCATCCTCCATTTCGTACAGCTCGGACTTTACTCTGGTAAACTCAATCTGCTGGGAAAACTTAAGTCCTGCATATTATGGAAAAAGACCCCCACTATATTATGAGCAACTAAGTTGCTGTGATTCACCTTCAACATTTAAGTCAGAAGCAGACCTTCTTAAACTCATTAGTTCTTTGCCATGTTCAGCAGCACTCGAACAAGCTAATCAGACTCTCTTGGAAGCACTTTACAGTCATGGCTTTCTTAAAACTAGGTCTGGTAACAAATAGCACTGATATCTTTCTGTACACAGAAGCGTTAGTAGAAACCACTAGAAATTAATGACAAATCCCACACGAAGGCTTTGGGTTTGAACAGACTGAATAAACACCTCAGAAAACTTCCAAAAAACCCTATTCAGATATCCGACTTCTGAAGTTTAGAACTGTATCTAGAACAACACACCTGTTGAAGTTGATACTGATGTTAGCAACCACACATTAGAATTAACTGAGTAACCTTTCTGAAGGAGACTCGTTAACTATCAGTCTTTTAATCTTGCACTGGGCATTTTGCCCTTGAAAAAAAACAGTCTACTTACTCCAAGAACACTTCCTGTAACAGACTGGAAAAAAAAGTTAATTAAAACAGGAAGCAATGAAAGTCATTCACATAGCATACAGGCAAGACCAAGTAATAATAACATTACAGCCTTACAGTAAAGCAAGTACTATGAGGCAGAACGCAAGCAGCCATTAAGAACTACAGAAGCAGCAAGACTTTTAAGCTCATTTGCCATTACGTGGTTTCTTCCCAAGTCATTCCTCTGCACTGTGGAACTCTCCATTGAAAAACATTTGGAAATAAACAAGTTGTCTGAAGGTCTGTTCCAACAGAAATGTTTAAGAACAAACAAACAAAAAAACAGTTTCTAGTGGTGAGGCAGGACTTCTCTATCTCCATGCTGTCTCATTACCAAGAAAAATATCCCACTGCCTAGGTTCTAAGGTGTTAACAGAAAGGATGTATGATCTGCATATGCAATTCATGAAAGTGTTTCCATGTCAATATGAAAGGAACACAATTTTATTTCAGTAGAAAAAGTCCTCTTAACAGTCCTTTGTACTCTCTTTAAGCATCAGCGTTACTAGCTATAAGAACTAAAATCATTCTTTAACAGAAACACTGTACATTTGGAATAATAATATTCTAATAAAATGCCAATTGATAAGCATCTTTCAGAAAAAGCCTTACTTTCTTCAAGCACAGTAGCAACCAAGTGATAGCTAACTTAACAGCAAGTGACAGCTGTCCCTTGCTCGCTTGCTGTTTCATTGCATATCCTTCATGTTACTGTAAATTGGACTATGGACATTAGTGGACCACACATCACAGCCAATAGATAGAATGAACAAATCCTCCCAAAGCCACACAAAATATCTCAGCAGCACTTGTGATACTTTTCTTAAAACTAAGAAGCCTGGAAAATAAAGAATATTCTCATTGAGTACTTTTGTCGTGCTGACAGTTTAACCAGTAAGAACATGTGCAACCATTAAATAAGCTCTGTGCAGTAGCTTAAAATAGTTTCACATGCCAGCACAAATAACAGTTTGCTAGCATAGCAAACAATAGCCAGGGCTGGCTGATTAAGTGCCATGTGTAAGTCTTCAGCTTCCCAACCTGAATGTATTTTCTGTATGCAATAGTCTACACAAAGCAGGGGGGAAAAAAGCCTAACTAGCTGTGTGGTATGAAACGCAGTTTGTTCCATGTGAATCCAGCACAGAACTTAACACGTTTGCTTTGAGTCTTATTGTAATTAGCAACTTTGTTCTAGAACACAGAGTGCTTGAAGAACCTACAAGGAGTACTCAGTCCTTCTTAGTCAGGGACAGGACTTCATTCAGGTTCCTACATATGTTTTACAAACTCAAAACCTTACAAACAAAAATAGGTATCCTCTGACATACCACATAGGCCAAATCTTTGATCCTGCTCAATGCCACAGAAACACAAACAAGCAAAGAGACTTAACTAAGCAAACAATAATATTGAAGTCAGTAGGCTTTTTCTCCAACTTATGTGTATGTGACTGACATCCTGATGACACAAACTGAAATTCAGAACTGACTGATCTCCGCCAGTTTAATTTCATACACACTCCAAGGAGGAGGAAGGGTGGGAAAGGGAGGAGGAGGACCATGCAGGAATGAGGAACAGGAAAAAATGCAATCATCTCCTTCATCAGAACCAATTCCTTCGCCAGAATTACATATAAAGTTCACACAAAGTAATGAAAGATTAAAAGAAAAGTCAACTTTTTCTCATCAATCCTATTAAACCTGCTGAGGCTGGAGATTATCCTCCAACCTACAGCATAGAGTCGTCTTAAACTAACGGCAAGCATCTGCGAAAGGCCAAACTGGTGACCTAACACTGAAGCACGATTTTTCAACGCCAAAAACACACGTTCACAACAGGATCGTCTGCCCACATCTCTCGCGTCACGAAAGCGAGCCGCTGGGCCACGCGTCTCCTCTGGTCCCAGAAGCGTTCTCCCAGCACTTCCCTACATCTTAAGGCGCGCTCAGGGCTTCGTTCTGCCGCTGCTCCCCCGCCCCCAATACCGGAGCAAAACGCTTACGCTCCCTGCGCGCAGGAGAACACCTCCTCGCCAGCAGGGATAAAGCCAAGGCCAAGCGCGGCCGCCACGAACCACCGAGCCGCTGCCCGCGGGGCGGACTTTCAGCGACCGGCTCCCAGAGAGCCTCCCGGCCGCCTCCCCCGGGCAGCCCCGCGCCGGCTGCCGTCCGACGCGGCCCTGCGCACGAAGGGCCGCCCCGGGAGAGACGTCGCGCCGAGCGCTCGGCCCGCGTCACTGCCGCCCCGGAGCCGCGGCCAGGCCGAGCCGGGCCGGAGGTCAGCCCGCGACGGCCGGGCCGGCGCCGGCCGAGGGACCGCCCCGAAAGCCCCCCGCACTCACAGGATGCCGGAGCAGGAGGTGCACACGAAGCTGCCCACCGTCATGTCGGTGTAGGTGGGGCCGCGCTGGTCGCAGTCGAAGCACTTGCGGTTGGGCGGGAGGCTGCTCATCTCCCGCAGCAGCTTCAGGTGCTTCTCCTCCTGCTTCCGCTTGGCGCTCGCGGCCATGGCCCCGCCGGCGAGGGGACGGCCCGGCACGGCGCCGGGCCCCGCTCACACCCCAACGGCGGCGGCGCTCCGGGGCCCGGCCGGCCGGCGGGAGAGGAGCCCGGAGCGGGGAGGGGTGGGGGGCGGGGGAAGGAAGAGGAGGAAGGGGCGGGGAGGGCAACCGGCGCCCGCCGCTGAACCGGGGCGGGAGCGCGGCGGTCACTCACGCCGGCTGGCGGCACCGCGAGAGAAGGAGGAAGGAGGGGGGGAGAGGGGGCGGAGAAAGGAGGGGCCGGGCGGCGCCTGGCCGAGGGCAGCGGCGCGGAAGAGGCCGGCGGCGGCGCCGGGCCCGGGGCGGCTGAATGACGACGAGTCCAGGCGGAACCTGCGCGACACCTTTATGAGATCAGGCAAGGAGATGGCGGCGACGGAGCGGCGGGGCCGAGCGTACTCGACGGCCGCAGCGCCCCCTTTCGGCTGGGAGGACGCACTCCATCCCGCCTCTGACCCCGACCGGGGGGGTGGATTGGCACCGCTGGCGGGGCTGCGTTACCCGGCGTGACCCAGCAGGGCTTCGTGGCGGGAGAGGGGAGGGGGCGGTTCTGTGGAGAACCTCGGTAGGAAAACCTCAATAAAACGAAGGGTTTGGCTCCTGCGCTCTGCACCGCCCTCTCCCCCCTCGCCCACTCTGTAGTAAGGCGCGACCGTTACGGGCATGCTGACCACGTCCCTCAGTGCCACATCGCCACAGTCCTTCAACACCTGCAGGGACGGTGACCATTGCCTCTCCCCTTCTTCTAACAAGAATTTTTTTCCCAACATCCAGCCTGAGATTTTCACCAGGCAATTGTAGGAAGAACATTGTAATCTATCTGTGACTTCTTTGTTGCTGGCATCAGGCATACACAGTTTCCCCTTGCGAATTTCTCTTTCCAACTGGATGCTTTCCCCGTGAAAGGGAAGGAACAGCTAATAGTCACATGTAACTGCTCCCACTCTTGAGAAACCCTTGGCTCTGGCCTAAGCTCAGAGCTCAGAGCTGCCACTAAGCTACAAAGTTGTTACCTATCTGAAGGAATGTCTTCAGTACAAAATACTTTCAAAGAAAAAAACAACTTTCGATCTAATTTATTGTTTTGTAACTCAGTTGGCAAAAACACTGAGCAACGCTATGCATGATTAGAATACTGTAAGCTTTAATGGTTCCCTGTGCTGTGTATTTACGGTCAGATCTTGGACATCTGACATCAGTATTTGTTATCACTGAGCAAGATCTGATTTGCTCTATTTCCCTCATACTTTGACTTTTCCTCATAGTTTTGTTTGGCTGATTGGTTGATTAGGCTTGGTTTGTTGTGTTTTAGTTAAAATAATAATAATAATAATAACCCAGGACTAGTGTTCAGTATCAGTAGTTTGGCATTCCTCCAGTACCTCAGGAATTGCTCGTTTACATGACCTGATCAACCAGTCCAAAGCTCTTATATCCAGGTGTAATGCACTGATCTGAAATATTCCTAATGCAGATGGCAGGAGCCTCTTATAGTGAAAAACAAAGTAAAAAATCACTATATAGACACAAGTGTATAAATGGCATTCTTAAAAGTAAATATGGAATATATCCAGTCTTGGAAGGACCAAATTCTCACTTGTCTAATTTCTAACCTCTCTCTGAAATGCTGATATTCTTGTTATTCAGAAGTTTTCATTTTGTTGCCTCCATTGAAGCATGCTTTGAAACACTGGACATTTTTTCAGTGGCTTCAGTGGCCTAAAGCAAATGACCTAAATTCAGAAGAAAAATAAAAAGTTTAAAGGTCAGAAATCAAGGTCTTTTTCTTGGAAAATACTTTGGAAAGAGGGCAGTGATTGGCTAAAAGATCTGCGGTAGCAGGAAGCTGCTGCATACAAGTTCAGTTTCATTTCAGTGAGAACCAGCCCATAAACCACTGACAGAGAGTCAGAGGTGCTTTGTAACTGAGGTGAAAATGTCCAGCTCTGCTTGCTTGTGTCATGAATATCATATAGGAACAGTTGGTTAAAAAAATGATACCATTGTCACTGATGCTTTCATTTCCATTGACGTGTAGAATGGAACTCACAGGAAACATGCCACTACTATTTAAGTCAATCACAAAGTTTAATAAGAAGCGTCTTATGAGTTTTGTATCATACTAGAGACAAGAGCAAGCTCTAATTTGCTTCAAGAAGAAACTGTTAAGATGTTATTTGTGACCAGCACCAAGATGGCCTTATGTTAGTGGCTAAATGACGTTTTAAACATTAAGTTTCGTTAGAAATCACTTTTTAAAAAGTATTGAGTCTATCTAATGTATGTCTTATAAAGCGAAGTTAGACCAGGAAACTAGCTACATCAGCTTTCCACCTGTTCCATCTCCCCAGAAGCAATAAGTAACTTGTGCTTTTCTTCCCTTTCTATGTTTGACTGGTCACAGCTAGGGCTACTTTCCTCAAAGCAGAAGGATTGTATTTTTTCTCTCAATTACTAAGAGCAGAAATAATACACACAAATAATAATAAAAAAGTAATTTACTGTTCAGCTTTACTATTTGATTTTCTGTTACCTGACATATTTTTCTGCTTCTTAGTCCTAGGACCTTAATTTTCATTCCTAATTCTCTGTTCAAATTTGTTCTTCATTCTCTCCTCTTAATGATTGTACTTTTGCTTTTGTGGTTTGAAATATACTGACCAGCTGTTTTCTGAAAGTGCTTAATCCCTGCTGCACCTGCTGCAGCATTCAGCATCAACATTAATTTATTAACAAAAGGTGAAACAACGGCTTCTTATACTCAAACCGTTTCTGTTTATATTAAAAGGCAAAAAAAAAAAAACAAAAAAAAAACCAGCACCCAAACTTAAAAGTTAGCCTAATGATTTCTGAAAGACACTGCTTCAGTAATCCCTTAAATATGGGCTAATAGGGTATAAATTATAATTTATGAGTGTATAATCTAGGGCACTTATTGTCAGGACCAAAAGAAACAAGTGTCTAAGAATGTACATCTGGGAGATGAATAAGACATCCTGTTTGTCACTGGGATTGAGGTCAATAATATCCATTTTAAAGCAATTAACCCAGCAGGCTAAGTGATGTGGAAATTATCATGCTGAAAGACTAATGGGCTATTAAATCCATCTTACTTCACTACTGATGGGTATACAAAATTAATCCTGGGATTAGGTATACTGCATCTGTGGTAAACTGCCACTGCAAGATTTGTACACAAAGAGTTTTCTGAAAAATGCTAAGAAAGATCACAGCAAGTTTATCTGACAGGAATATTCACTGATTTGCTCTGTTAAAAATTCAGTCAACTGAGCATAAGTTTGTGTGGTTTTATTTAGCAGCATCTTTTTGTTGATGAATAGATACGTTTTAGCAAAAGATCAAAACAGAGTCACTGTAACATTCAGACAAATCACTATAGATTGTTGACAGTTACTTAAATCAAGAAAATTTACCTGTGGGAAATGGTCAAACAAACATGATTGAATTACATAATTGTGTTTCTTTGAAATGTCATTTCCCTTCAACATTTTTTATCCACTGCTATGGCACTAACACAGTAGGAAAGGTAAAAGATTGATAGCCCAGCATCTATTTACACATAACAGCTATTCATGGGAAACAGGCCTCACAATAAAAAGAAAGGTTCAGCCACATCAGGTTGTTGCTTTTTTGTAATGCACATCAATTGTTTGTAGTTTTTTGGAGCGTTCTGTTCTGGTAGTATGACATACACCTAAGTCCTTTAGAGGAATATTGGCTGGGGAGTTATTCTAAGCCACCACAGGAATGGAAGTCTGAGGTTCAAAGCAGATGTGCTGGCTCTCAGCATGACTTGGAGGAGTTTGAAGACATGGGGCAAGAGGCACAAAAACAAGAGCTAGCAGAAAAGTGGGAAGTATAAAGACTATGTATATATATATGTTATCAAAAAGAATTATTGTTTAATCTGCTCCCTCCCCAATTTATTGCTTCATGCATTAATGTATGTATTAACCAAAAAGCTTTACAGTGTCCAAGTGAGACAGATCAAAGCTGTGTAGGCTCAGGTATCAGGAGTCACATACTCTTCTAGTCGCAAAGTAAACTATTTTTTTTCTCCTAATCTGAACAAACCCAACGAGTTTGAAAAAGAGGACTGTAAAAATATAATGTCTTTCTAAAATTAATGCGAGAGATTGACATCAAAGATAGAAAAAAGCCTTAAGTCTCTCTGCATTTGTCTTCTTTCTTGGTGATCATTACTAAGAATGAATGCTGTGCTGTAAATGGTTGTTTAGATGAGCTTCTTACAGCTATTAATTTTTCTAAATTATTTTTCTAAGTTGTTTGAACGGAGTGTTTGAATATATATTGAACCTTTGCTTGAGTTAAATCTATTTCCATGCAGTCCAGTTGAATCTAACTGAAGTTTAGTGATGGGAAGGCCTGAGATTTCTCAGGTGGACTCCCACATAGCACTGCTACCTTGTAACCTATCTCCTCTTCACTATTCACTACTTCAATTTAACTGATTTTCGTTTCTGTCATAAAAGTGCTTTCCTTGTGTTTTCTTCATCCTCATCTTTGGTTTTGTTCTC
This sequence comes from Tympanuchus pallidicinctus, assembly GCF_026119805.1. Lineage (NCBI taxonomy): Eukaryota > Metazoa > Chordata > Aves > Galliformes > Phasianidae > Tympanuchus > Tympanuchus pallidicinctus. The sequence continues at coordinate 8,773,494 of NW_026294739.1, read as the reverse complement.
ATTAAGCCACAAAAATTGTACATCCATCAACAGGGTAAAAAAGAAAAAAATTCTGTTACTAATTTTAGCTGTCTAGAGGTTTGTTCAGAAGAATTAGTAGCTGTTGTTTTATTTAACATTTGTTAACAGTGGTTAATTGAACTCTGTGCCCTCCTGAGTGGCACTTGCTAGGAGCCCTTTTGAATTTGTCTTAAGACGTAAGAGTTCGTTCAGTGAAGAACTGTTATGATGTGGGAGATTTTTGAGTGCAGGATTGTCCCACTTCATTGTGAAAGCCAGGCCAGGGCCATTTCAGCAAAGTGACCCATTCCAAAGTTCAAGAAGTTTTTTATTTTTTAAATGTAACGAACAACACGAAGAGCTCAGGAATCCTGATTCTCTTTGTGCTTCCTGTCTTGGTCAGTGATGTTGAAAGGTTATCAATATTTCAACCTTACCCCTTTGTCTGACACAGTTCTTGAATTTCCATCGTGCCTGAAGTGCACGAGATCATATTCCAGTTTGTAATCACAGACTAGGCAGTGGAAAGAACACTCCTGTCTGTACACAGTTGCAGTGAAGGCAAGTCATATGTCAAAGGAACATCTCGTACATGAGGTGATTGGATTTTGTTTTTAAGTTCATCCTTACAGTCAATTTTCCTTATTTTTAGGGTGTAGTCAATGTTTTTATTACTGATTTTGATTTGGCTTGTTTTTATTTTCCATTATTCCCTAAGTTCCTGTAGTTGAGTGATGCTTGATAAACTGGAAAACATGCGTGTCACGTGGCCTTTCAGAGAAACATCCCAGAGGAGTGGTGGGGCCCTTCAGATTGAAAGAGGATGATATGCACATGTGATCCTGTAAACAGTGGAAAAGTAATAATAAGCCATATCATAGTATCCATTTACTGGGCCTGCCCATGGGAGCACATGCAATACACAAGGCAGCCTAGGGCCTGTGGGTAGAAGAAGAGAAGTGATATCTATAAAGCTGGGATGAAGCAAATGAATGAACTGGGAAAGAAGGAGCTGAAAGATGACTTGGAGATGGAAAGACAAATTAACTCTTGGTTCAAAATTGGAGAGGAAAGAGATATGTTTAGGTTCTGTTTAAACCAGCAATTTCTGTATTATTCAGCCATCCAAACTAGTAAGCCAGGGAATGCTCTCCCAGCTCTTTGAACAGCAACAACTGTTCAATTGTCACATTAATCTTTATATGACATACCTTGTTTTGTGAGCTGTGAATGAGGTTTGTATTTAAAGCCCAGTGTATTTTCAAGTTCTGTTCCTCAGTACTTTTTCCACTTGACGATGAGCATTTTCTGCCTGTTTTCTGTGAAACCCCCATGGGAGTGGAGAGGCCTTTGTTCTTTCCACTAATGAATCTGAATTATTGATTAGTCACTCTAATCTGTGGAAACGACTATCAGTTAGTGCTGTCTCGTTTGTTTTTATTTTGTATTTTGCATTTATTTATATTTTTACCAAGTCTAAATTAGTACCTTAGATTTGGTAAAGAGAATTAGAAGAAATTTGACAAGCATCTTCACTGGGAGACATGCAAACTTAGAACAGAGAGAAGTAATATTTTCAACCAGTTTTCTCTCACTTGCATATACTTTACCAAATCCCCATGTTCTGCTGCAGACTTTGCTAGAATTTTAGTTCTTTCAAAAAATATCAATTGAACACTGATTCGTAGAACAGGTTTTACTTTTGTGAGTAGACCTCCTTTGGTGCTGAAGCAGTGTGAACAACTGGGATCTACACGCAGAAAAACAGAGGCAATGTTTGGTAATTCTCCAGGTCTTGTGTTACCATAGAAAACAGAGGCAATGTTTGTAATTCTCCAGGTCTTGTGTTACCATAGAACTGTAGGCCTGTGATGCCACAAAAAAGCAGAAGGCTAAGTTAACTGGAATACATAAAGAAAGTCAAAAAGGTCAAAAATGAAGGAAAAAGTGATCTGAGTCTAAAATGCCAAGACAAGGCACAAAATCCTCCCATGCATTCTCTTTGTCTGAAGCACAGGGCTGGTAAATACATGACTCCAATGTAGCAGTGTGTTTATTTGGCCTGATGAATAAGGCGCCTTGTACACTGCAGTGAAACAATCCATGTAAATAAGCAAAAGACTAAAAGTCACATAAGCATCCATTTAGAGTTGAAGTAAGGCAAAAAAGAACAATATTATCTCAGTGCAAAGTAATGATGATGGACTTGAAACAGGGAAACTTGGGAAACGGAGCTTTCAGATGTCAGACATTCAATAGACACTAAAAGAATGTCAGGCACATAACACAAACAAGGGAAAATTCAGTTCTTCCATCAGCTAGATTATGAAAAAAAACTTTTAAAGTGGACTGATAAAAGAAACCCTGGTGCTTCAAATTTGGTGTATTTTTTTTTTTATTACTGTGATTATTAAAACCGAGATACTATCAAGATTTTTTCCATGAATCCCTGAGAATTCATCACATCCAAACTGCAGTTCTATAATTCAAGGAGGACAAGAGAAAAAGGCTTTGCAACTGTCAGCATTAACAAGTTAGAAGTACACCAACAAGATGCACAGCAAATAAAAATCCCCTGGAGAATGTAGTAAAGGTTAGTGCAGTTGGGATGAATAGATACAGATAATCCTTGGTAGCTGCAAGCAGCCTCTTAAGGGAGAGTTTTTTCAGAAGAGACCTAATCTCAACCCATATACGGGAGCAATACTGCTAAGACGAACCATATTTTAGCAGATTCTATGTTATTTAGTTTCAAAGTAAAAGGGCAAACCCTCAAATTGCTGTTTAGAATGATTGATTTAACATGAAAAGTAAATCCCCTGACATTTGGGCCTCCTATACATTCTGCTGTACAGCACAAAAGCACCTTCAGTTCTTCTCCTTGAACTGACTCTATTCAATACTGCAAGTCATAGCTGGAGGTGCAAGCAGCTTAAATAACATGTATTTCAAGAATATATTCTCCAGTTGAGAGGCAATGACTGGCACGTCTCTTTGAAACAATGTATGCAAGTTTAAATTAAGAAAGCAGATTTTGAAGGTATTTGCCAATAAGAAAAACCGGACAAGAAGGAAAAGGAAAAATGCCCATCAGCATGTGACTTAAATGACCTGACATGAAAAGGAAGCTTTTTTTCATGGCATAACAAAAATAATTTAAAATTTAATGCTTACCTGCTTAAATAAATTAATAATTTTTTTAAAAAAGCATAATGTTCCACCTAATTTGTTTTGGGAACTGGAAAAGAGAGTGTTCAGAACAAAACCTTGCTTCAGTCTGGTTTTTCAGTTCAGTTTGTGGGCAAGATATTTAATGGAAAAGAATGAATAAATACTCTGAAGCTGCACAGTGACTGAGAATTTTGGGATAACATCCATTCTGAGCCAGCCCCTGGCTTACTGTTTGCTTACAGCAAACAAGAGATTTTTAAACAAAAGAAAGAAACTAAGCAAGTTCCCCATGGTACCGTGGATGAAGAAAAGAAGCAGCAAAAAGGAACCTGGCTGTTAATAAATCCTCACAGATATGGAAACAAAAGTATTTCAGAAGCTATTTGCCAGTACAGTATTTCTTACAGATTATGACTTTTAATCAAGCCTCTTGTAATTGTTAGGAGTTCTGACACCATTGATATAATTCCCCAGAGCTCCCTAAGTTTACACTAACATTCCTGAACTACCAAGATCCACTTTATGAATATACAAGTCTCCATTTACAACCCAGTCCTCCACGCATAGGGTTGTTTCAGACCTCTGCACTTTACCACTTAAGAGCCAGCTTTCCGTTTTTCATATTCAACATGTTCTGGACCAGTTTACAACACTGCTCTGATGCCACAACCACCCTACGGCTTACATTTTCCCACCCTGCATGGAGGTGTGTGCAGGCAGATAACGGCCTCGCTGCGGTGAGCACAGATGCAGGCAGAAGATAGAGCAGGTTTGTGTGCAGCAGGGCCCGCTGGCCTGCAGGGAGCCCAGCCTGCAGCGCCCAGCCCCCTGCTTGCTCATTCGGTTACCATTTAAAATAAAATAAAATTATTAAAAATAAAACAGGAAACATCCAAGCCAGCAAACAAAAACAAACCAAAACAAAAACCTACACCAAAAAGATTTAACAATGATTACCAGAGAATGGTTCTTTGGTAATTACTGGGAAGTTTCAGTTTTTACAGCAGGAGAAACATATGAACTGATGCATCATTTGTCAGAGTAAAGTCATGTTTTGCACTCCCAGCCTTTCCTCACCGTCTGCTGTCCAAGCCCACCTGCCAAGGGGTTTAATTCTCTTCATCCTCCTTATAAACCAACTGTTGACGAACCTTTGGAGCACCGTCCACAGCCTCAGCTCTGCTCCACCACACCGAGTGCTTTTTGCCTTTGTAAGGAGCACAGACATGCCTGCCTGACCGAAAACATGCTGCAATGACATGACATTTGGTGTAGGAATTAAATATTTAAGAAATATTTCCACCGCAAAGGAAACATAACGACAAAACTGTACACTGATATAATGAATGGAAAATTATACTTAAATCACTCAAATCTAAGGCCGTTAGCCCCCTAGTGATGAAAGGACGATCAGATTATCCAAGTGGTTGTACTGAGCTCATTGTCACAGTTGTTGCTTGATGCAGGAGGTCTGCGTAATGGAATGAGCAACCTTCAGATGCAGTTTTGCATCAGGCAACAGTTTTATTTCTGATGGAACTAAAAATTCATTTTGTAAACACATTCACAGTTCCACTATTGAAATTTAAGAGAATAATTATCATTAGAATAATTATCAATTAGAATCGAAACTGTCATTTTCTCCAGTCGTTCCCTCAAATGTTCTCTGACATTGGGATTATTTCTACAAAATTACTTTGTTACTTGGTAATCCTAAACATCGATATTTGTTCGCAGTGACTTCGGGGATAAAGCCGTACCTCCTCGTTCTTTTTTCAAATTTATCATTAAAATAACGTAATTGCTTTCCCAGACCGAACCAGGACTGTTAGACAAGTTATCGCCCCCTGGTGGTGGGCACACTTTCCCCAGTCAATCTTGATGTGTTCTGCGACACTTCAGTCATATGAGCACTTTCTTAATGAAGCAGCGCTGCCTCCGACTCCGCAGCAGACCCTTGTGTAATCTTTTTTTTTTATTATTATTTTTCCCCCGCTGTAGTTTTAGATTTAATATAGGAGAGTGATTCTCTACACTGCGCTTCCTTCAGCCTTGAAGAACACATAACAATTTTCACATAGCTAGACTTAGTTATTTGATTGGCCAGGCAATATCCCCTGCTTTACAAAGCTGCTATCTCAGTGTGATGGCACAGCTTAACTGATACCATGTGAATGGTGGCAATGTTCTCTGAAAGCAGGCACGCAAGAGAGAGCAGAATGCTTTGAACACTGCCCAAGGTAGAGCCTTTACACACGGACCTCCCACACTGGTCAGAAGCATTTCCTCTCTGTACAAGGTGGAAAAGTTGCCAGTGGGGTTTTTTCCCCCTCCACCTAAGCCGGAGACTACAGAAAGAGATTGATGTGATTAATTTTTATTGCCTATATAAAGTATATAAAGTCTGAGAACAAGTGAGCACTTGCTGAGGAAAGGCTCCACTTTTAATTTCCATCTCAGAACAGTCAGGTTCTGCAGTTATTTCCAGAAGGAACAGTGGGAGCAAAAGGCTAAACTACTTTCAGTCTGGAGCACCATCTGTTTAGAGAAAGGATCATTAAACTTAGCTATGATGGCGATGAATTCCTTGACGACCTGAGAGGCCCCTCACAGTCATCCCATACCTGTACAGTCAGACACCATACCTGAGCATGAAAATATTAGTTCAGTGATTAAAAAAAAAAACAGCACAGTCAAAAGTATAATTGCCACGGAATGGTAGAAACCTTACATTTCCTACGTTGACGTAGAAAGGGATTATAATGTTTCAAAAGCACCAAAAGGCCCCAAAGCACCCCAGTTTTTATGTGCACTACGCTGAGCTGCGCTGCTGCCTCCCCATGATTTAAGAACCACCGACTGCCCTCAGTGCTCTGATTCTGTCACACAGGTTTGCTGGGTCCCCAGTCTGCACCTGTCCACCATAGCAGCTGCATGCTGGCTGACCAACTGGTGACCGTTTCATTTTCCTAGCTTACCAACCATTTCTTAGGCAAGCCAAAATGGGAAACACACTGAACTGGTGCCATTAGATCAGCGGGATCATTTCGAAAAGATAAAAAGCAAAGTGTCCTTGCACGCTTGTTTCTCTACAATAAAGACATCTCTTAACGTTAAACTTCAAAGCCAAGTGTACTTTAGATGAGCAACCAAATAGTTCTGAGACTATTTAATGTTTACCACAAAACTTATTAAAGTTAAGGACAGGAAAAAGTAGGGCTCCTCTAACATCTCAGCACTGCATCATCCTCCCTCCCAAGGAAGAATGAGAACACATCTTTTGATGTTTTTATTTCTTTATGGCTTTTTATAGCATCAGAATGCCAGAGCAGCTTATCTAAGTATGTGATTTATTGTAAGAAGTAAGAGAGCTTGGTGTAAATTTTTAACTGACAACTTCAAACCCCAAATTAACAGGGAGATACCTGTAAAGTGATCGTATTTTAATGTCCTGCCCATAAGTTACAGCAACAATTTAAATGCAAGCAATTATTTCTGGACTTTTTTTTTGTCTCCAGAAAATAATAGGAAAACTTCAGGTAATTGCAACCAGAGGAAGCTGCAGCTGAAAGCAAGGAGATACACAGAGCGTTCAGTTACGTGACCGAACAGCTTGGAACAGCAGCACACACACCTACTGGGGACAGAAACAGAAACAGCTCATGAAGGCACCCTAAGATGTTTTTTCTCCTTTTTGCTTAGCTGGGACCAACACAGTAAGACTGCCCTTAATTTTCTTAAAAGAAAGGCAATTTTACAACATATTCTGGAAAAAAACTGGATCTAGGTGATGGAATCATAGCATCACCAAGGTTGGAAAAGACCTCTAAGATCATCCAACCATCCACCTATCACCAATATTTCCCACCAAACCATGTTCCTCAGTACAACAACTAAATGCTTCTTGAACTCCTCCAGCGACGAGAGGAGTAGACTAACAATATTACTTACACATTGTGTTTATTTAATATTTCTGGGAAAACTAAGTCTAGATCAATTTCAATAGTAAAACTGATCATGCATTTAGTGGATTAATGAATAGCTTTATTGGGTTTTTTGTTTTGTTAAGTCTACTTACATCTGTCTAAGCATATTTGCTCATACTCATCACTACAAAGAAGGAAATTAAAGAAAACAGAAAAAGCAAGAGGTTAGAAGACAGAACTGTACTCTTGTCAGGATGTAGCTGTTTGTACACACATGGCTATTTTAAATTAGTGCAGAACAACTTCTGTGTTCTGGTTTACTTTCAGTTAATACTTAACGATTATGACAAGTATGGTTTGGACAAGTTAAAAGGAGGACAAATGCACTTACAGGAACAAATATCTGCATCAGATTGAATGTAGCACACAGGAAGATGGAATGGAGGCTGGCTGACAGTTGAGATCATGTCAGCCTATTACAAAATTCCATGAATGCCAGAGAGCATACTCTTTTCCACTGCTGTTTATGAATATAATCCCAACAGCTATCTGTAAAATGAGTTGTTCAGTGGGTTGCAAGAATGAACTGATTGTTTTCCATCAGTCAGTTACTGATGTGCTGCTTGATATATGCTGCCTTCTGTGAGGAAGGAACGATCACTGGGCCATGTAAATGCACTTGTACTCAATACCCGGGGCAGAACCAATGCAAGCAGCTTACAGAGTACTTAGAAAGCAGACCAGAAAACCACCAGGTAATACCACAGCCTCTAGCAGAAGAAAAGCTGCAGGTTTCCCTGCTTATGTTTGAAGATATTTAATTCTGTAAATCTAACCAATAGTTTAACATCACTGAGTTTGCAATGCATGCTGAGGTGCTAGAAAGTAAAGCAAAGATACCACAAATGCATTTCTGACCATGAGAACCTCGAAAATAGGGCACCTTTACCTACAAAACTCCTTATTTTCCACTCACCCCTTTATTAAAAGAAAAAAAAAATCCTTTTTCCATGTCCCCAAAGTATTTTTCCCTTTGAGCACAGACCATTCTGTATGTATACTACACAATACATTGATTTCCCTTACATTAAGCAGTTTCCTTCCAGCATACTAATCAGTAATCCACTTCTCCTAGGATTTATTCTCATATTCCAAACTGTGAGACCACAGTAAGCAGATCTTGAATTTTCTTTTAAAGTAAACTGCCAACACACTGCTCTTTTTCTCTCTCTTAAAATACAGCTATTTCAAATAGTAGGTAGATCTAACTTAGAAATTAGAATGTACAATAAATAAATAAATAAAAATCACAATTGTCCTTTTAAAATAGGTAAAGGTAAAAGAAATACCTAATCTGAAAACTAAAAATAGCAGAAGTTATTTCAGAGTCAGCTATTATTCCCCTGAAATATAGTGACCTTATTGGCTATGCTTATGTAAGTGACAATAGATTACCTAGATGGAATTTTTAACTTAACAAAAATAATTCTATGCGTTTTTCATGTTTGATGGATGTTTCTGCTCTCCTTTTATATTCAAGCTTTCACCCATTTGGTTTACTATGCCAACATCCAGCCAAAAAGTTTTGTTGCTGTCTAGCCACAGAAGTGTTTTATACATGTCATAACAAACATGAGACGTGCATTAATAGCAATCAGTTGGGTGTTTTTAGTTTGTTTTTAGTTTTCTCTCTTGAAAACACTCATTAATCTGTTTCAGTCAAGTAGAACAAAGCAAGATCTCATTCTCACTCCCAGTGCAGTAGGAAACACCACCTGCACTGCACCACAGCCCTGCTCAGCAGCCACAGTCTCAGGCTGGGGCCATTCACTGCAACACATCCTTCACATAAATGCAAAATAAAACCAGTGCTTACAATGGGGTAAGGTAGAAACACTTCTTCCTTTAACTACTGTCCTGCATTCAGCGTCTTCCCTTTCTCCTTTGAGGGCTCAGTCCCAATCTGCAATATAATCTCACTGAAGTTTAGAGGAAACAATTCCAAGATACACAAGGATTGTGTGGCTGCCTCTCTATGTGCCATCCTCTGATACAGAGTTCCTATTTAACAGGTACATTACAGAGGTACCCAAGCATAACTCGAGTAATTGAAAGCCTTTAAGACAGCTACAGATAAAACGTACACAGATATCACGAATCCAATACCTCAGTCACATGACAGCTTCAGACAAATGAATGAGTGGAGAAAAATGAAGGTCCTGGAGCATAAAAGAAAAACAGATCAACCAGCAGTGTTCTCATTTCTTTCAGCACAAGTCCTCATAATCCTTATTTTCCTCTTTACAGATTTTAAAATTAAGAATACTGCCTTGCAGAGAGCATTCCAATAATAGAAACCAATGTGTACAGCAAGAAAAAAAAACCAACAAAAACAAGCTGCATCCAAGCAGTAAAATCTCTAACTGCCATTTACTTTCCTCTTGAATTGGATCACCACCAGCGTCAATACCATTGACATCACATTCTGTTTTCATCAGGTCAAGGACAAATGGATCCAGATGCAACTCACAGACCAACGCTGCATATTAAATTCTACTCATCTTATTAACAATACCCTCAAAACCAGCCCCAAGGAAGCACTCAAGAAGCTTTTTTCTATGGATTTTGACACACGCTATTAAGCATCATTAAGAACCATCTCTGGTGATTTATGGAAAAACTTCTCAGCCAAAATACATAAATTCAGGAAGAAAAAAGAACTTTCACTGATTAGGAAAATGCCTGGACATTAAACACTATACAAAAGACTTCAGTTATTTTATAACCATATTTAATTCGAAAATTCCAAGAACTTCAGATCAGAAAATCAAACTGAACTTTGCTCTCCTAAAGGTGTCTATGTTCAGCATGGAAGCCATTCATTCTTGAGAGAAACTGGACATAGCTTTTATTATCTAGTTACTGCTGATAGCCTTTTCAGCTGTCCATCCTTCTTTGGGTTTTGAGTAATCCCACGGTCTCCTGTTCTCAGTATACCCATACAGCTTCCGCAGCGCCACGCGGGCAGCTTCTTCCTCTGCAGCAAGTAGTGTTTCCCCAGGCCCTTCAGCTATTATCTTCTTATCACTGGGAAAAAAGCAAACAAAACATTTTCGTCAGAATCCTGAGCACGGTTGTACATCATGGATCAGTACTGCTCAATGTGTTCTCCCCCAGCCTGTCAATATTGAGGGTAATTTCTATATACAGGCAACAGTGCAGACATTTCTGCTGTTTTTTCTTGCAAAGGTAAGCTACTGGATATTCAGCAATAGAAACCCAAATCAGAAAGACAAGCTCTTCCTGGAAGAACACTACTCTGTTCACTGAGACTCCTAACACATCACTGATTGTTCAGTGTTCAGTTTCTGTTAGCCCTGTTAAAAACATGCAAATCCTTTACTTTGGTCAGCTTAACCAATCTTTTCTTTTTCCCCAGTAAGAAAGCATTTTAAAAATTCCTCAAAAGGAATCCACCTCCCTTGATGTCTCCTCACCATTCTCTAAGCTCTGCATACAGCTGTGGTCCTTCCAGACCTCATCAGTTCTGTGACTGGCAAAGTCCCTATGCTACAGCAACCAGAACATCCTGGCTCTGGTTTCCCTTCTGAGGAAGGGTGTCTGACTCAGATTTCAAAGCTCTTTAGTCCAAGACTGTCTTTGTGCTCTACTCCTGACAATGCTTAAGTGGTTGATTTTACACAGAAGTCACTGCATGTTTTTTTTATGTAATAACCAAAGATCACAGGTAAAGAAACAAATGGACCATCTTCTGTCCTCCCCTCTTCCCCAGCTTGAATCCATTTAAATTAATACCATACTAACCAGTACAGCCCAATGAAGTACAGTGGCAGAACTGTGTTGACCCCCAGCTGCCTGGTAATTCTTGGTTCTGGAGCAGAGATATTTCTCTTGGCCAATTCTTCCACCAGCAAGCCCATAGGATTTACGACTTCCCAGATCTCAAACAGGTCTTTTCCAATCAGTTGGGGAATTAAAAAATCCTAAATAGAAAAATAGTTAGAAATTAAAATCAATGGGAAGGGAAACAACAGCTCTAGCTCCTAGTGCCTGTGAATAAAAATCCAATACGAGTCACTAATGCACCTGACAGCAGATATCCGGAATGAACGATCAAACCGCCTCTGCGCTATGGCACGGCTAAGCAGGACCAGGAGGCGCTGCTGAGCTCTGCAGGCTGAGCTGCTCAGTGTGCACACCAAGCCAAACTGCTCCCACCTGAAGGAGCAGCACCCGCCTGAGGGCTCCACAGTGCTGCCAGGCAGCTCTGAGCGTGAGGTGAGCACTCAGAAGGGAAACCAAAGCAGCAGACTGGATGTCCGCAGCGTCCTGCCAGAAGCTGAAGGCACCATGCAGTGCCATGCAATTTACACCTATTGTGGCCACTGTCTTGTCTGGCAACTGCTGCTGGCTCTTACACAGACCCCCACCTTGTGTCAGAAATGAGATTTTAGCAGATAACTTCTCCATTCCAACATTAGCAATAAGTGAAACGGGAGAAAGGCCAGCAGCTGCCCAAACTACTCTGTTACCCCACAGTTTAATTGAACGTTCTGGTATGAAAAGACCTTTGGATCTTTGCACTCCTGAGCCTTTTTATTTCAGAGAAAGAATCAAACAACTTCTCTGGATCTTTGGCCACTGAGGTGCAGAACTTTTTGCCTTTAACTTCGCCCCCCCCCTCCCCCGACACGACCACTTATTGCTATCGGCACAAAAGAAACCAAAGGCCGGCGCACCCTGACGAACAGCCCGGCTCTCTCAGGCCCGCTGCTGCCCAGCAGCGCTCCCACCACCGCGAAGAACGTGGCGTGCAGCACGGCCGGCGGCGCGGGGAATTGCGCGCAGAGCGCCAGGTCGGGCAGCGCCAGGTTGCGCGCCACGTGGGACACGAGCTGCCGCCCGGTCAGGAAGGCGACGAGCGCCGCCACCCCTGGGGCGGGCAGGTCGGGGTGGGCGGCCTGGAAGCTGCGCGTCAGGTAGGAGTGCGAAAAGGACATCCCTCGGGCGGAAAGCTCCGCGTTGTCTCGGAGGTTGAGGGCGACGGCGTCTTGGTCTACGCCGAGGTCACGGCGCTTCGCCTCCTCGCTTTTAATGTAACAGGAATTCACGAAGGCGGTTTTGAGGAGATCTAACGAGAAGTTTTCCTGCAGGCGGTGGCCGAACGCCTGGATCTCCGCGTGGTAATCCCAGCCGGGCTGCTCCGAGCTGCGGGCGAGGAAGGAAAAGTGGTCAGAACGAGGCGGCTCCGCAACCGCGAGCGTCCTCCGCCCGCCGCCCGCCGCCCGCCGCCCTCCCCTCGTGCTCTCACCGCCGCCGCGGGGCCGCCCGCAGCCGCTGCTGCTCCAGATAGGCGCGGAGCCACCGCTTCTTCTCGCGGCGCGGCGCGGAGCCCGGAACGAGCCGCCCCGTCCCGGCCGCGGCCAGCAGCCGCCGGGAGACCCGCAGCAACAGCAGCCCGGCGGCCATAGCGGCGGTGGCGGGGCGGAAGGTCCGTGCGCTCACGCGTCCCCCGGGCGGAAACGCTCCGAGTCGGCGCAGAACGGCGCGCTCCGGAAGCGGAGGAGGAAGGGCTTCGTCCATCCGTCCGTCCGCCGCAGCGAGGGAAAGGCTTCGTGAGCGACGCCGAACCCCGAGCTGTTGTTTGGGTTTCACTTGGAAGACAGAGAGCCTTTTTGTTCCCGTAAAAGAAACTTTTATTGTTTCTTGTGTTCCAGAACAACTCTGTAAACGCAGCAGGCACAGCCCCTGTTGATGAGAGTTCACACAGAATCCTCCGCTTCACGCCGACGCTCCGCAGCTCGACGCGCTCCGTGCCGGCCCTCACTCAGGACAAGGCACGTGCAGCACACACAGCACAGGCTGCAGGCAGCCCTCAGCCAGGGCCCATATGGCAAAAAATGCAAAAAAGCGACACGTGAAGCAGCCAAACTCAGGAAAAAAAGCACTCAGAAAAGCAGGCACAGCAACTTGACACACAAAGACAGCGCAGAAGCCGCGTGATGCCAGGCAGCACAGCCTGCAGAGCTCCTGCTGGCACATGGAACGGATGAGAGCAGCATGCAGTCCATGAGGCACACAGTGAAGCACCCAGGTCTTCCACAGAGCAACCTGTCCTGGCTGCCAGATGTTGGAAATCTCACTGGCTGCTTCAGCCATCCAATTTACCTCTATCCTGGGCAGCCAACTGGTAATTCTCACAGATAAATACTGTGCAAATAGCAGTCAGTCATCAGCAAAATCAGTTGCTGTGCAGCTACAATGAGAATTTTCATATGTATTTACCGTCTTTCCAGTCTTCCAGGCAAATGTCCCACTCATGGCATTGGAGAACAGCAAGGGGGGCTCCTCAGTCACTTTATGTCCCAGCGTGCCCCATCCCAGTTCTGCTCCCAAACAGAATAGCATGGCTGCACAGGAGCTGGGTGATTCTTCTGGCCAGTAGGCAGTGCTTCTGCTGGGCAGTGCTTCAGCTGGAGGAGGCCTCATTTCTGCAGCTGTTGCGTATCATCATCTCTCAGCAGTCCGTGTCCCAGACATGGAGCCCAGAAGTTGTCCTGCACAGTGGTCCCAGCTGTTCTACAAAAGGTCACCTCTGAAGCACAGTTCTGCTGTCACTGCACTTTCTCCCACGCACTGACACTGTTAGGAAGATTCCTGTACAGTTGAGGAAGGGGCTGCGGCTGCCACACATCCAAGTGGAAGGTGCAGCTGTACAAAGCCTGGAAGCCACCAACACAGAGGGAGGCTGAGGAGCTCCAGCAGCACTGCGCGTGGCTCAGAGCTCCCACAGAGCAGTCTGGCAAGGACAGCAGCACAAGGTGGATCACGCAGCTGAAGTGGGGATGTTTAATCCTACTGCAGGACGTGGGGACACTGGGCTTGCTTCCCATACAGATGTACTCAACCACATACACCCAGAGCAACTCCAGAGCATGCCAGGCAAGGCATCCCTCCAGCAGGCTATCAGGTGCCCACCTGCTGCTGGCTCTTACTTTCCAGGCTGCTAGTTCAGACAAATCCTCAAACTTTCTTAAAATAATACTAAGCAAATTTTTAAATTATTTCTTTGTTTTATTAAATACACTACAGTGGTCTTTTGTACTCCATCATCTTTTGATCACTCAGATTGACTCGCTTAAAAACATATTTTATAGAAAAAACATCTGCAAAATTAAAGCTAAAATAAAAAGAAACAAAAGATATTACACACCTCTGGACAGCCTGCATGTTAGCAAAGACCTTTTATTATCTGACCTGAACACAGCCTTAAACTAGAACATACTCATGAAACAGGACACATTCTTTGAATATGGCACACCTCTGATACAAGTTAGACTGAAGGAGAACTAGTGCAATGATGTTCACTTGCATCTAACAACAGATCAATAAAACCTAGATTTCATTACTTTGTGTTGATATTTTTTCCCCAAACCCAATTTGATTTGTTCTCTCCCAACCACAACAAAAAAATCCAGTGATTATTCCTGTCAGACACTCTCCTTACATTGCACAAAGCAAGCTTCATTTCAACCAGCTGATCCATATTTACATTGAAGCATGCAAAGGAGGATACTGCAAGTATTCACAATGCAAATCTATTAAATACAGCATAACTGAACAACAAGGTGTCCCTTTAACACTGCAATTCTATAGGCTTTTTTTTTCTGTGGTGGAAGTTTCCAGTGTATGAATTATAAAACAGCATACAATTCAGAAACAGAGTTTTGCAAATTCTGTTGGTATTTTGATGGACTAAATCTTTCCGAGCTGTGTCTAGCGCCGAAACCAAAGCCAGCTGTTGAGTAGCCAGAAAGCTACAGTAATCGAATACATGATCATCTCCCTTTTAGCACGCTCTTTGTTTTCTTCTTCCAGAAGCTGGAGACGCCGATTAAGTTTGATTATCTAAAAATAAACACACACTTTTAATAGTTTAAATAAAGTTGCCAGACTTTCAAGAAGCTTAAATAGGCATCCAAAATCAGTATTGTCCTTGATGGATTTTAAACACTTGATAATGTAACTTTCCATCTTTTTTTTTTTAGTGGCTAGTGATCAGACCTTGCTGTCCCTGCTAAGCAGGAGCAGAAATGGAGTTGGACTCCCCAGACCTCCAGAACAATACTGATTTGTGCAGGCAGTCTAGCAGGGATACAGACAGCGTATCTCACCACATCAACTACACAGCTTCCTTTGCAGCCATACCACTATATTACAACAGACAGCCTGCTTTCCTATTTTACCACTACAGCTTTTTCTTAATATTATCAACTGTTACACATTACATACCTGCCTTCTTAAGGAAGCAGCATCTACAACAGTCATGTCGTCCGGTGTTCCTTCAAGTGTGGTATCCATGTTGGAAAGACCGTACCTATCAGGTTACAGAGATCAATTAGCTGCCTGATCCGTACAAAGTTTAGCAAATATTGCATTTTATAAGCATTCTAGTAGATGTATTTTTGGTGGTGATAGGCAGGAGAATTCTCAGACCTTTTGGCTTTTACTGAGTTACGTACTTTCAATAGGACGATGACTGAATCAAGCATGAAGATGTATTATGTGGGTGATTGGCTCAATCTGAGTCCACTGCTTTCCACATTCAAATATTTCTGGAATTTCTCCACACAGACAGATCTCTTAGTATCACTTGGTCTCTCAACACTATTTCTAGTTATTCCACTGCTTAGTGAACGCTGAAAATTGCCTGAGCTAAAACACCACAGTTGAAAGAGATGTGCAATAGATCTGAACTAACCAAATGAAGATTTGGAAAGAAGTGGGTATCTTATGCTCAGTATCTATTCAAATATTCCACCTACTGAGATTAATGGTCTCAGTCAAAAGAACCTTAATATTTTAGATAAAGGACAGAGAACGCTATAAACAAAGAATCAGGTGCCATCACTGCTTGGTGAATTCTGCATGCTTCAGAAAGAGGGTTATTATCAAAACACCTCAGTTTTCTTGATGTAATGACTCAGATAAAGCTTTATTCTAACTCCAGGATAAGTTATTTCAATACACACATTTTCACATAGTTGGTATCTTCACTTTGATGAAAACAGAAAAGCGTAGTGTGAAACGGGAATTCCCTTAATCCTGATCATGACCTCACATTTTAAGATTACATCCAGTTCCGCCGAAGTGATGTCAGTCTGCCAACATAATGGCTGTAAAAACACATCCTGCTACCACTAACACTCATAGGCATGTCACTGAAATCACCTGGAAAAAAACAACATGATGCAAGGCCAACTTTTCTAGCAATAACAATACGAAATTCAACCACTATTAAACAGGAGGCACTCAAAGCACATTGCTAATGTAATTTAAAATCCTCTCCTGGCCGCACAACTTCTGCAGCATTGTTCTATCTACTATACAAGTAAGTTCCATGGTAAGGAATAAGGGCCTGAAATGCCTTAAGAGGTGAGGGGGGAGATGGAGAAGCACTGTGATCCATTAAATTAGTGGATCGCAACTGACAGTAACAACAAAATCTTTACCTGGTGTTGTCATGATGAGGGTTAGAGGAAGTGGTAGCAGCTGACCCACCACGTAACACTGGCCTACAGCAGTTTTGTGTAGACAGAAAATAGGAGACAGAAACAGGAAATGACAGAGATAAGAGGTAAAACACACAGAACAAAGGAACATCAAAATATTTCCACTTATATATTTCTATACAATGCCTATTTATTTTACTGAATTTAATTAACACCAAGTGTTTACAGCTATGTAGGTTTGGTTTTTTTTTAATGAAAAAGCTTCATTTGTGGAAGATGAATGGTTGGAATATAGACTTGGGAGGAGTTATCAACCATACAATTCTATGGGATTCCTCATATTTTTTAAAAAGGCTCTCCAAAAAACAAAACCTCAGGAAAAGAAATATCTATACTTATGCAGAACAGAATATGTCAGTTGGAAGGAACCTGCAAACATCATCTAGTCCAACTGCCTGACTGCTTCATAGCTAACCAAAAAAGCATACCATTGAGGACACTGTCCAAAAGCCTCTTGAAGACTGACAGGCACGAGGCACTAACCACCTCCATAGCAAAGCCTGTTCCCTTGTTTGACCATCCTCGTGGTAAAAGCAATTTAGGTTCCTAATGTCCAGTCTGAACCTCCCCTGGTGCAGCTCTGTGCCATCCCATGCATCCTGTCCTCAGTTCCCAGGAGCTCGACACCTCCCTCTCTGCTTCCCCTCAGGAAGTTGTGGTAAGCCATGAGGTTGCCTCTTGGACTCCTTTTCTCCAAACTAGATAAACCAAGAGCCCTCAGCCTCTCCTCAGATCAGACAGCTTCCAACTTTATAAAAGCCTTTTAATCACTCTCTCCTCTCTCTAAGGAAAGGATTTCTGGCTTGTCTTTCTTCACCTAAGCTAAATATAACTCAGACAACAAGGGCTACAGACCTAAGGACCATGTACAGATATAAAGAAGAGGCAGGAAGAAGTGACTAAAAGCTTCAAGTACATGGTAAGAGCATCCCTGTTATTACTGCTCTTTCAAGTTTGTTTCCTTTTATTTCTAGGCAGAGGGCAAGAAAAGGTTACAGCTTTCTAAGTTGTTTAAATGATACAAGCACCACTTTGTCAGGAAGAAGTTGGCACACCCCAATTTTCAGAAGACATCAGCTGTATGTTCTGATGACAGTGACACTGTGAATTTCAGTACCTCTGCTAACGAGGCAGTTGCACACCTGTGCTGTGTAACAAACTGATTTCAAGCAGTTGAACTATTTCTTCTATTTTCCCAATGCCAGCAGTAGGTATTTGTACTGTGCACTCAACCCACATATATACCAGCCTCTAAAGTTAGCAATAGGGAAAGAGAATCCAGGGTTGAAGATCCTTACATCTGTGACAGTTGGGAGTCACAGGTCTGGTGCTGAGGCAGCTAGGTGAGCACTGTGGCCTGGCCCAAAAATGACCAAGTGCTGTGCAAAAACATCACAATCGCTGTGACTGAATTGAAGAGATTGAGGGTCTAGGAAGCCTTAGCAAACAGCTTCTCAGTACACAGCACTGGGATTAAGTCCTACTCTAAACAAATCTTCTGCAATTGGAGCACATTGCTATTATATCATAAAACTAAAAATGAAGTCCTGGAAGTGAAAAATGAGAGGCAGACAAGCGAAAGCCAGCATGATGCACCTTACAAAACAGAAGTTCCCAATCCCAGCACCAATAATAAAATAATATTCTTCCTCAAGTTCTCAAAAATGGTTTTCCTATTTCTTACTGGGAGAAATAATTCTGTTAGTCTCCAGTCTTGCTGGACAGAGGCTATAACTAAATGCTTGGAGAAAACACAAGGAATTCAGCATAAAGCAGTTATAGAACAGGTTACAGAATTCCTCCGTGAGCAAAAGTTGACTGTAATAAACAAATACGCCAACAGCAGCTTGATGTTGTGTCATGAGACCAACAGTTCTCAAATGCTCTCTGAACTCTAGTTCTCTGTGGCAGTTTGTGGTAAACTTAAGGTTTTACAGATGCTGCAGAACTTATCAATGCTATGTAACCTGTACCATCCTTACAAAAAAAAAAGCCTTGGGTCTGGAAGCAACTGAAGACTACAGCAAACAACAGAACTACAGTCCTGCAGGTGCCATCCAAACCGGGAACCTGAGCTACACTGAAGACACACCTTTAATCTCACTCTAGCGTGGCGGCTTTGTTGTCTTCTTCCTTTTCTCTGCAGTTCACGTTTTTCTTTCTTTATTGGTGGGCCCAGGAGGATCACCACAGTATTTCCCTGCCTCTCCCACCTTTTTTACTTGCTCAATTTCAGGAAATCAGCAACAACAGCAACAAAAAGTAATTTAGATAACAGTGACATCTAAATCAGTGAGATCACCTCGCCCTCAAACTCAGCAGTAAATTTTCAGGTAAATACAGTGTGCAGTAGCTCAACTCTCCTCTAGTTGTAAAGGCATGACAATCTTCCAGCAAGTAGTATAGTAAAACAAAACAAAACAAACCCAACAAAACCTAAAACTTTTGGCTGCTTCTGGCACCAACCTAAGTATTAAAACACGATCAGAAGCAGCCATAATTTAGGTATGCTCAGCACTTAAATATTTCACTGCAAATACAATGGCAGCCTAAAACACAACGGGAATGCACAGTAATGGATTTTAATAACAGTGGTAAAACAGGTAATAACGCAATGACCAAATGAACCAGGTCTATCTTCCTCTGCTTGGAGCAGAGCATGCAATACCACAGTAATGATGCAATCAAATGGTCTGAGAGGAAAACAAGAGGTGTGGATAATCTAGGTCCAGCTTATATCACCTGTGTGCATACACACGTGACTCAGGCCAGCAATTCGTTGTTCAGTAGGGGCAGCAGCTATGTTGACTTCTCACCGTACTTTGAAACTTATCTGGAAATCTCAAACAGCTGTAAGAATGTGCACTAGGACTTCATGGACGTGATTGGGAGGTGAACTGGGTAAGAAGTTCAGCTGAAGTATAGAAGCTCTGAAGTACAGAAAGGATTTGTGCACTGAAGCATCAGTGAGTAGGAACAACTGCTCTCCCTGCTCACCTCAGCACTACAAGCGATTACTTCAACAAAGCAAGGCCTCCTCACATCTGCAGCTCTGTTCCATTTGCTTCTGAACTGAATTACCCTCATCTAAACTCTTGTGTAAGGACTGGTACAGTCTTAACTTGCACCATATTATTTCTATCATGAAGATTGTCATCAGCTTCTTCAAAATAAAATGTGATCTTACAAACACTTCAGGAAATTAATACGTGGGTGAGGTTTGGCACTTAGTGAGGATGGTGGCTTTTTAGAAAGTACTTATCTAATAAAAAGGAGACAGCAATGAATTTCTATACTTTTTCTTTCCAAATAGTTAAGTCCTTGGTTCAAGAGGTAAAGAATAGCTTAGATGAAGTACAAATATTGTAAAAATTAATCGATTTTTTTTCCCCTGCACTTTATTTTAAATAATACTAAAATATCCTTAAATGCAGCTTTTTTGGTTGCCTGCAGCATATGAGCCTTTAAAAGACTAGTTTTTGGTCTCATAGAAGTTGAAAAAAGGTTAGAACTGGAAAGCAAAACTGACCTATTGTCCTTGTCCAAGCTGAAGGAAGTGCAAGAGTAAACAGACAGTGTAAGCAGTAATCATTATATCGTTGCCCATCTGAAGAATCTATCATGCGAGCAATGCCAACCAAACCAGGCATAATTCATTAGCTGCAGCAGTGTAATCAACACCTACCATCAGCAGTTTCAGTGAATTGCAAGGTAATTTTGCAAATATTTTGTAAAAAGAAAAGCAAGCCACGAAATAAGGAAAAATATTTCCAGTAAATAGCACAAGTCAGACCTTGCTCAGTTTAAAAGATCTCATAATTAGCATAAAATTTAAAACAGTTAAGGCTTTCAGATAGAACACATTACGCAGAGCAAAAGAACAGACAGCAGTTTGAAACAGTTTAAAATGAACAATATTTTACAACCATGCAAGTGAATCATCCAAATTTCACATTCCTACGCTGGCTGTAGAATGACAGTGGGTATCTAAACAACCAACCACTAGGAATACACTTTTACCTTAACTGATAAATTCATTTTGGGGGGTAAGACTGCTTGGCAGGCGAGTAACACCAATTTCCTGCTTCTTTTCAGAAGGCTACTAAGAGTGCCTCAAAAAATGAACCCAAACCAGGAAGAGTAATGCAGATTTAGAAGCATTTAGAACCCTAGAATTATTTTGATGACTGAAGTTAAAAGTGTGCTTATTAATATGTATACATGCAATATCCAAGGAAATGTGGGCAAGAACCCGCCAAATGGAAGGCAAGGTGAATCTTTTTTGCTTCTCTGCAGACTGAGGAAAGGGCCAGAATTTCAGTCCATATTTTAACAAGGACTTCTGGCACAATATACAGTACTGTTACTCTCAGACAGAAGAATTCCTCTTTGTCTGGGAGCTTTAATTTTGTTAGGAAAGCAAAACACCACCACAGCCTGTTGCTCCATCTAATCTTTTGATACTGACAAGATTGAAAGAACAAAAATAAAACAACAAACAACTATTGCCCAATGGACACGCATTGACATTTTAACCTCTACAATTTGGAATTTCATGGGATTAAGACTGGGTTTAGCACCCAACTGTGTTTTGCTTGATTTTTATTTTCATTTTTCATTTTTTTTCCCCAAGTTCCAGGTTAAAGGCATAAAGATCAGCAAGACTGGAGTTCTGTGTGATTTGGTAATATTAATACAGGCATTGACGTACATTCCTGTCAGTAAACGTGGTGAGCTACAGGAGGTACAACTGTGAAAACAGGCATTTTCAATAAGATTGGCTTGATGGTCATACTTCCTTACCAAAACAACTAGAAAGCAAATCACTTCACTTTATAGAATATTAGGAGTGCTACTGGTACTACAGCAAAACCAGAGGCAGATAAGGAACTTGAAAGAACTTCTGAGTACAGCCCAGCTTAAGGACTGCAGGAGGAACGAGCAGTTCATCCCAGCACCCATGGCAGTTTGCTTCTATAATTCAAACTCTCTGCAAGAACTACAAAATGCAGCGATTCTTATCTGAACCTCTGTGACAAACACAGTATTGAAATTAAAATTGCTTTTGCTAAGAAAATTTAATCATTTTTAGTCTTTATAGATGCTTCTGCAGCGATAAACATGTCATTCTAGTCGTGCTCAGAAGTGTCAAATCAAAACAGCACAGGGACACAGCAAGTGGGCAAAACTCCACTTGAAAAGAATGGAACTACACTGATCACAACAAGGCTTCTTTGGGCTCATCAGTTCTCAAAGTATCAGCTTACTCATAGAAACAAAAAAATTATAAATTGAAGGAGAAACTGTATATATTGGTTTTTCTTCCCCTCCCCCCCCCCCCCAACATCCAGTGAAGTGGTCACCATCAGTCACGTATCAACCAGAGATAAGTATTCATTATACAAACTGACAGAGCTAAAGTCTCAACATATTATCAAAAGCAGCATCTGCAACCAATGCCTTGCACAGAAACATATCCAGTTTCTGTACGTTTGCACAGAAACATATCCAGTTGCTGTACATTTGATTTATGGCAACATCAACCCAATCTTATTGATTTGCACCATTACTCACCAAAATAAAAGTAGTAGATAAGGTTAATAAATTTGCAGGTTTGAGATAAGGCATTAATTGAAGAAAAAACCTGACAACTTGGAAAAATTAAATCCCTCCCAGTCGCAGATTAGCTCTTACAATTTTTGTTCTAAGGAAACCTTGCTTCTGTTTATTGAAATACAGCATTATTTTGAAATGTGAATTTTGGACAATTAAATTGCTTATGAATAGTGAACGCAAAGGAAAGCAAAAGCAAATAATTTCATCTCATTATTTTGTAAACATAAACCACACTCCACTAAAAGGAGAAAGAAAATGAAAGCAGCAGAAGCTGGCAGAATCAGTGACAACCAATCACCTGCGATTTTCATCCAGCACATCCAAGACCTGCTGGTAAGCCCTACGTGTGGAAGACTGGATAAACGATAAAATGCCACGAGCAGAGTAAAGATTAGTTCCGTCTTCAGGCAACATATTGGGAGGACAGACACGAGCCTGTTGCACTGATGGTGTCACACTGTTCATATAAGCACAATAAATGAAGAAAGAAATACTGTAGTCAGATTTTTAATTAAAAAAAAAAAAAAAACAAAAAACACCAAACTTTTCAGATAGCACCCATTTCAAAATGTTTATTGCTCGCTTTCAATTTACCCTTCTCTCAGCATTATGAAGGTGGCATCCCCAAATTCCAGGTGTAAGGAATTGTGAGCTATGTTCACATACGCAATTCTGAAGGGTTACACTGCATAGTTTTAGGAAGGCCTTGCCCAGCCAATTCCGTGCCTGGCAAAATCAGCAGACAAGTCCTCACTGACACCAATGAGAAAGTATTTTTAAAAGCACAAGTTTTCTCAGCAAGGAGAACCTCGCAGACTCTTTAACAATTTTTTCTTCATGTTGTGACTAAAGATCAAGATAACATTTTGATTTGCACATGAACGACGTTTAAAGGCTATTGCTAGCCTTTCAGCACAGAATTCATATCCCAGGGATAAGTTACATGATCTGAGTTTTTGGCCATGATGAAAAAAAAAAAAAAAAAAAAATAAGACCCTTACAAAAAATACAGAGGATTGAGATGGAAGGATGAGCATTTTGGTTTAAAGCATTATACAAACCTTACCTCTACCAGACAGAAGCAAATTTAGATAAACTGCATTTGATTAAGTCATTTTTCCTCAAGTTTAACCTGACATCATCCACATTGCCCTTCAAACACCAAGGTTTTCTTTTCTTTTAATCAAAGATTCTTAAGTGAGGCGTTTTTTTTTTTTTTTTTTAAAAGAGGAAATCACTTCTGTTAGCTTTCTCATTTACATTAACACATACATACAACATACATACAAGAGAAAGCGTGCATCACTGTACCCTTTAAATCTTGGGATAGTTTCTATTCCAAGATTAACATTCTTATTTCAACACTCCTTGAACTGTTGATGCAAAATAGAAGTGGCAAAGTTACCAGAGTTAGAATACAAATCTTTCCACATTTGTTAGCATTTTTATGAAACTAATCAAACCCTGAATGGTTGAGCAATTGTAAATGGGTTTGAAAGGTAGATAATTTCCAGGTGGGTCACAGCCCTTTAATGCTCTGTTTTGAACAGAGCTGCTTTGTGACTGGCTGGCAACAAGACTACAAAACTGAGAAAGAAAGAAAATTCAATTGAAAAGAGATTCAAAGCATGTTACGCAGATGTCCCTTCAGCCACAGAACAGTTAAAGCCATCCCAAGCTCCTAGAGACATGCAAAGACAGCAGTGGCTGGTGCTTGACTGACATTAGTCAGTATTTATCAGCTAAAGTGCAAATACCTTCTCATGTTGCTGAAGAATAAGTGTAGCCAAAAGTAAAAAATAAAAATAAACATTTCTATATTTTATTTTTTTCTATGAGTTGCAGAATTGATCTCTCTTTCACATTTACGATGATTTCCATTTTGCCATCAATAGCAGTGGTCACAGCCACAAATTTATTTCTTCAATTGCATTGGAAATCCCAGTAGTCAGTAGAAAAATCACTAGAAGCAGGGAAATATTGTTACTGCAGTAAATTCATGAGATTTTCTATTCCTGTATGGATTTACCAGCTTGAAGGAAAGGAAAAAAGAGCTCAAGCCTTGATGTCATAATATGTCTTCATACTACACAGCTAATTTTCCTTGTTTATCATCTCAGACATTAGGCTGAATGAGAGCTTTTAAAGAAGTGACAGTATATAAACATATGGAAAACCATAAAATACTGTAAAATTCACATTGTCCAAAATACTTTTATTGTAAATAACCCTAGTAATATTATTTGCAGAGTATTATGTAGATGCTGAAAAATTACAAACAAACAAACAACTACTGAACTAAAACTACACAAAACTCCCTAGAAGAAACTCACATGTAGAAAGTCCACAGTTCAGGAAAAAAAAAAAAAAAAAAAAAAAGACTGCAGAACCAGGTAGTTCCTAATTCACTGAAATACTCTACAGTCATTGGTTTATGGGCAGCTTCAAGAGGTGCTTCATTCAAGAGTTCTTTTTACTAGAGAAAAACTCATTTCTTTGAATATATTTCCTCCTGGACATGAAATAAACTGCACAGCAACATTAAATTAGTCAAATTTTCTCTGTAAGGACTACTGCTAATTTTGTTATTGTTCTGAAGTACACAGTTTAGGAGAGACCTTTCTTCCTTTCTGAAAGCAAGAATAATTAAAGGGCTCAAATCTCAGAGTTAGTGAATACGGGATGCAGGGGGCAAATGAAGAAGCTGAATTCTTCCTCTGTGCTCCTGTTTCAGGATTACTCATCTATAAGCATGCACTAGCCCCTTGGACTACATCAGAAGCCACGGAAAAGCAATTTAGTTAAGTAAACATCTGATACACAAACCAGCCAAGATGACACAAAAATAATTCTCTAACATTGAACAAGACTACTTATCAGAAATTGTAGCTACACCCTTATCTTTTCAATTGGTAGAGGAATGTTCTTAGTCTTCAATGCAATTTCATTTAAAATTTCAGAGCAGTTTTCACATTCAGTCCCAGATGGTCACTGTTTCAGCACTTTCTGGTTAAAAACACTAGTAAATTTCAGAACAGTGAATTATAGAAATTACTATGAAGGAGTTCAGTAGCAGTCTACCTTCCCAGCAGTGTCCCCAAAGCCTTCTAAAAAGGTGTGAGAAATACAGAGTTTGTTTCTCTTAGCTCTAGGAATATCAAATAAGGGTAAATAGATTTAAATTAGAAGTTAGTTTAGATTCAGCCACAGATTACACTATCATTAAAGACGTGCATACCACAACCTTTTACCCCATAACCTGCACGAAGAACAGGATTTCTCAAGCTATGAAATAGAAAAGTGCATCTCCTTAGAGAGCTCAAAGGGAAAGGCAGGAGCAGAAGGAAAAAAAAGAAACCAAAATCACACAATCCACCCATTTTGATCCAATCTCAGTGGCTTGTTGACTCATGATTCACAGTGGAACCTTTGCATTCAACACTGACTAGCAATGGCCAAGAAATAGCTTCATTTCTCCAGGTAATCACAGTCAAAGAACAAGACTGCCAGACTAAAGCTTTTCTTTTCTCTCTTTTTTCTTTTATTAATAAAATCAATTGTTAGTTGAAGCTCTGCCTTTCCTTCTCCACCACTAATTTCTCGCTACGTTTCTCACACCGGTGATTTGGGAAAGCTTGGTAAAGCATGCAACAGAAATAGAAACCACATATTCAGTGTAGCAAAGGCTGTTTCAATTTTATATTCTAAGTTACAGATACTTAGTGTGAAAGTTAGTATTGCAGAGAGCTACATACTTAAAAACACACTCCTGATTTTCATATACCAGGTAACATGTTGGCTTACGTGCAATCCTTAGTCGAAAGAGGTGACTGGAACCGTGGCATTTTATTTCTTGGGACAGTATCTGATCTGTGCCACCTTGAATAATAATTGTAATCTCTTAAGTAAGCATCCTTTATAAAAATGCCATTTAAAGAGCAGTTAATATTGCTAAATAGGTAGAAAGTTATTGTACAAGGAGATGCCCACTTGTTAGTCTCAATTTTTTTTTTTGTTTTTGTTTTTGAGCATTTGAGAATTACTTTCTCAAACAAAGCCAAACTCCCAACAAACTGTTGGAAATGCATGCAAATGGATGACAAGAGAGAGTGAAGAAAAAAAAAATGACTCAGAGAACAAGAGGAAAAAAAACCTTATCTATATCATACGGAGAACATAGTGGTAAAGAACACAGCCAATTCCTTTGCCTCAATCTATTCCAGAACATTTGATTTTGTCACTTTTGTAGGTCAGGAAATGGAATTTTGCACAGTACATGCGAGTATTTTGTCTCGCATGAAGACAATACTGTTGCAGATTAAAACTTGAGTATTATACTCTCTCGCAAGCAGATAAAGTTTTTACACAGCAGTATCCAATGTGCTTTTTCAATAGGGACAGTCTACTCAGTGCTACCTCATCTATCAGGAAAATAGACAAAAGAAAAAAACAACTTTTATAAGAATGAAATATTTGATGTAATTTGAAATGAGTGTAAAAGATGGGACTGTGTTTCCTATGAAGATGTGAACTAGACTCCAGAAAAACCCATGGGAAGAAGGTGCTGGTCTTTGTTGCAGTACTTTTTATTGCAGAACTACCTAAACATGAAAACAACTTAAAAGTCAAGCCAGTTTTGATGAAGCAGCATTGTACCATTGCAGTAATTAGAGCAAAGATAATACTATCAGCCAACACCACTGGAGACAAGAACTTCAAGAGCAGCTAGTTTCTTGTGTATTTGTACAATAGTGGAAAAATATTATTTCTGGGAGGTAAAGAAATTAAAGTTGAAGTTACATGAGACATAACAGGTGTACACTTAAGTTTTCTGTAGTGCAAAGAATGCATTTTTAGTAAAATTTCTCTATTTAAACGGCTTATTATCGATAACAAAGGGAATGAAGTTGAGAAGAAATTAATCATGTTTACCAAGAATCTCTAAAAGAAATAGCCATCTATACAGGCTATGTGATAATCAGTACCATCTGAGGTAGCGTAATTAACATCAAACAGGCTTATTTGCTTGCATTGCCTATCTCATTCAACATCAGAACATATCCACATCAGCAGTGTCTCTGAGTGGCTACCACAGTGAAAACAGAATGCTATCTTATTAGTTTTGTTCATAGAATCACCACTTCTATTTCCACAAAGCTTACTTTTTTCTTTTGCTGTTTGCAATATATGTCCCATAGGCCTAAATGATAAGAGTCAAGAGATACCAAGCCTTTTGTTCTGGGTGCAAAAGGCACGGCTCACACAAACGCAGAATTTCACCTTGAACAGAGTATTTTCATAATATGTATTGATAGAACATTTTCCTGAGCATTAGCCAGGTCTGTAGTTGCATTCTCCACCTGCAGATTGATACAAGCTAAATGAGGCAGAAATGACAGAATTGCTATGAATGCCACAGCATTTTGAAAGTGCTTTCTTTTTTGACCACACAGCGTCAAAAGCAGCAATGATGACAAAAAAGAAGCATTTCTAGGAATCTCAGTGGTATCAGAACAGATGTTCTATATGCTAGGCCCAGCATAACTTCTGTCATAAGAAAAAAAAAAAATGCATTTTCTGCAGGCCAGCAAATGTGGAATGCTGCAGTGAAGAAATTCAGGTTCTTCCACATTATCAGTAGAGAGCACAGATACAACAGGCTTAGTATCACTTAGATGTTACTCTTCATAGAAACAAAACAGACTGATCCAGAATCTTGTGTAAGTTTACATAATTCTTCCAGAAGACTGGAAAAGCCTAGTAAAATAACCTGGATTTAACATTATGCAGCTGCTAGCACAAGCATCAAGACAGGAAAACTCATCTCCAGATGTGTCACAATTTCCTGGCTCTTGCATACAATAAATGGAGTTGTGAAAATTAGCAGTGACTTAGTTCACTCATCACGTCCCTCTTAAATTTAGAGGACATCAGGTTTGTATTGCACTGCCAAGCCTCTTTGAAGGACTGCTAATAGATTAAGCAATTATGTTGGCAAATAACATTTAGACAGTTTTAAACCAGTAATTCTACATATAGTAGAACAGTAAAGCACAGAGATGAATTTTGCAAATTTAAGATTTCTGGATTGAAGAAATTCAGACATGAGAAGTCTCACAGGGATGGGACACATCCAGGCAGAGCTGCTCTTGCTAGTTTTCTAGGTTGCTGGCTAGGCAGACGCAGCCCGTGACTTTAGGGAGCGCAAACAAATGTTGGGAGCATGGATAAAGTGATTTCAAGAAACTGCAAGAATTCATTCACCATCTGCTTTTCCTCCAGCAAGGATCGAAAAAGTAACATCACAGTGCTAAACTTCTTCACAAGCAACTTCCACCACATGAAGACCATCCATTCCTGCATGCACTGTATGCAAACCATCAAACAGGCATTTGAAGGTCATTCCTGTGGCAAAGTTCCAGCATATCCAGTCCGACATATTTTAACTGGGTGACCAATGTCAAAGGGAACTTGGACACTTACTAGGCTGCTAAAACACCTGGAGACTGAGCTGATCAGCAGCTTATGGATGTGAATTCGAGTTCGTCAGCTCAGTGAACTTAAAGTTCAGTAGATGTAGATATGTGAGATCTATGAGCTTGTATAAAAAGCCTGATTAAGAAAAGGAAGATAAGCAACAGTATTTCCATGAAGATCTGGAGGAAGAGAAGGAAAACTGTAATTCCTGAAATAGGCATCTGAATACATTTCAGCAGTTTTAGACAAATTGACTCACAGGTAGATAGAAACCTAGAATATAGAGTACCTCTTGGTACTCCTGTAAATACAAGAGAGCAGGCATTCCTAGGACAGTTTACTTTCTTTTTTTTTTTTAAACACTAAAAATAAGTAGAACCCTAAGTAGGTCATGTGCTTATTTCCTGAACTAAATTTAAGGTGGTTTAGCAATATTGCACTATTGAGTCTTCATTTGTCCAACACAGAATGAATCCCATTGTTAGGTCTCACATCTCAGATTCTTTCATTAAAGCAGCATTTCTTAGGGTAGCTATATTAGGAATTGTTTTGATCAATACATACATATATAGGAAGATTAAGTGTTACACTGCAATAAAAGTAAAATTATTGCCAGGTGGAAGAATGCCATCACTCAAAATATACTGAGAGCAATCAAATGACTACTGTATCTAATTGGAACACATAGACATGCATGTCTTTAGAAAGTACCATAAGAACTGCTACCTCTGATGGTATCAGTAAATGAACTTTCCAGTTCTAAATCTACTTGCCATTTTTGTCTCAGGAGATGATGATACATGCTCACAGATCCCAATCCACAAAGTATACAGACACCAATGAAAAACGACTTACTCTCATACTCATGAGAAATAACCATATTTCTTTGTCTATTAATTCAAACCATTATGTGATACCAACAGCAATAACTGGGAACATTTTAATGCACACAAATAACTCAATTTCTTTGAAATAACCTGAAAATTCAGGAAAAAAAAAAAAATTACACCAGTTCAGAAACTGAAAAATCTCCTAATGCAGCAATTCACAATAACTCATGAAACAACCATGTGCCCACAAACACCTCCACCTCTAAACTCCAAGAAAACCCTCACTGTACCAGAAGCATAGAAATTAAGAAAAATGCTAGCTTTCTAGTGTTCAAAATTATATACTTGCTACAGCACACAAAAACAATACTTAGCAAAACAAAACAAAAAAAACAGCATGAGGAGATAAAGAACAAAAGAGATACGTAGTAAAGCTGTAGTTGTGTCCCTGTACCCTCTTGCTTTACTCACATGGAATCATTTCTGGCCAACTGGCCATTCTGTCGAGTAGCATTTTCACTCATGGAACGTTCTCTCTTCAGTCTTCCCACTGAACGAACCTGCACAAGAGGGGAACAAAAGGGAGATGAAAGACAGGAAATCCCAGGATCTAAAAACAGCACTGGAGAGTTAAGTTAGTTCAGTCCTCAAAGGCAAACTGGAGCTGTTGAAGCAGTCCAGAGGAGGGCCACGAAGACTGTAAGGCCAGAGCACCTCTTCATGAGGAATTGAGGGAAGTGGGTTTGTTTAGCTTGGAGAAGACTCCAGGAAAGCTCACTGAGGCCTTCCAGTACTTTAGGGGAGCTTATAAGCAGGATGGAGACTTTTTACATGACCTGATAGTGATAAAAGGGGAACCGCTTTAAACTAAGAGAGGAAATTTAGGTTACATGTTAGGAAGAAATATTTTACTCAGGGAGTGGTGACGCACAGGAACAGGCTGTCCAGAGCGACTGTGGGTATCCCATCCTTGTTCAAAGCCAAGTTAGATGGAGCCCTGATTTGGCGGTGGCAACCAGCCCACGGCAGAGGAGTTGGAACTAGATGATCTTTAAGTCCCTTCCAACCCAAGCCATTCTGTGTTTCCATGGGTCTCTTGGTGATTAGGAGGAAGGCATCAGATGAGAGGATCTGATGCTGGTACATGTAAAACCAAGTTCCAGACTCACTGCCATCCTTTTGTTATCAATCCATACAACCCAATGCCACAAGTATGAACAAGTCTACAGGATGCACAACTTCACTAGTATTTTCCAGTTTGTAAGATGCCAATTACACATCATTCACCTGCATGCCACTGCCATATGCTTCTTTAAAGTATGTTTTTTAGACTTCTGTTAAAACTCACTATTTCTATGTATTATATCATTTGTCAGACTGTCATGCCTATAGCATCTCACTATGTGTTCCAATAACAAAACTGCAAATTAAAACCACCAGTCATTTTGTCAGTTAAATACAGAACTTAAAGGTCACAGTTAGAACTACAGTGCTTATAAAGATATTTTGTATTTTCCTAACTTAGATTGCAGCAGATAGACCTGCACTACAGCAGAGAAATCTTTATTTCATTTTGCTTTAGAAAAAAAATTCTCAACCAGGTAAAAAGCAAAATAAGTACTAGCCTCTTCATTTTGAGGGGTCTGTTGTGGAGGTTTTTCTAAGTCCAAAAAATCTAGTGGTCGATCACTAAGAGAAATAACACGGGGAGGAGTTTTCAATGCCAGTGGTTTGAATGGAGTAGACTGAAGAAGGTCGAGGTCTGGAGGCCTGGAAAGTGGAATGTCTTCACTATTACCTGCAAGAACATCAGTTGTCAATAGAAAGCAAGTTTCTCTTGTTAACTATTTCCTTCGCAAGTTACACCAAACTATTCACAAAGCATTTTCAAAATTTGAGGTACTTCCTAGGCCAAAGTTGATGAGCAACAACTGTTTGAGAATTGGAAAACATTTTATAAGTTTTTCTTTAAAAATATATTTCTGTCCTTTCAGAAATTTGGGGGATTTAAATTTTGGCCTGTTTTTACCATATTGAGATGCAGACATACCTGCCACTACAATCCGCTCTGGAACCTGCATAGTTACACTGGCATTTGGAAATCCTTCTGGGATGCTCTTCTCAAGGTCAGCATTCTGAGGAGCCACTTTGAGTTTCTCTGGGACCCTCATGCGCTGACTGATCCCTTCGGTGTACTCCATCTCATACTGAAGGCGATTGATTTCTGCCATCTCAGCAGCTGGTGATGGGAACGCAGCCCCACTCATCCTGCCAAAAGGAAACCATGAGCTGTAATAGCAATGTACAGAAGCATGGAAAGCAACTAAGGGGATCTCTCTCTGGTTTAAGATTGAGAGAAAAAGAAATCCTAGAGCTGTGCATGTAGAGCGGCAGGAAAGGGACCACTGATGGAAACTATGGGCTAGAGAGGGAACTCAAATGGCTGACAGAACATTTTCACTGGGGCAATGGCCGAGGGACCTCATCAGTAGCTCTGATAGAGATAGTAGCCGTAGCTTGGGTTAAGAAAGAAACCCTGGAGACACAGTTTGAATGAGGCTGCAGAGCAGCTCCCAGAGGAAACTGTGAGCTGCAAGAAGCCTCACTTGTGAGAAACCTCAGCCAGTCAACAGCTGGGGGCCTCAGCTGTAGCTCAGCTCAGACAGAGACATCGGTTACTTTTACTGTTAGGGTTAATGGGAATATTTATTTGTATACATCTATGCACATGCACAGTATGCAAATACAGTCAGTATGGGAAAACCATCTATGGGAAACAGCTTACTCCAGCAAGAAATCTGTTATTGGCACTGCTTGAAGTGGCTCCCCAAGTGAAGCAATCTATTCCTGCAAAAGGGCATTTTTTGCCAATATAATTACAGCGACATTCTTTTGCTATTTTTGACAGCAGGGCTACATCTGTGCTTTGCTTGTGCCTTAGAAAGCTGAACACACAGAACCCTGACTACAAAATGTTTTAGTGCAGGTGAGACAGAACACGAATCACATCATCAACCAACCAGCACGAGCCCACACACAGCACCTCGTGTTTGGGAGCTGCATACCACCACCAGCATACCACCATGGTCAACCCAATATAACCTGCTCTTCTGTGCACACAGATGCACAAACACAACCTGGGTTCTTCCCTCAGCGCTTCACTAAAGAGCATCTGCTCTCAGGACCCGCCCAAGGAAACAGCCTCTGTGATCCTGTCAGATGGCACCTCCATCTGTTTTGCACATTCTATTTTCATGCAAAGAAGCCGGACGACCCCTTTATTCGTTGCCATGTAATTAGACTAATACTTGACAATATCACACAGAAACAATACTTCCCTATCAATAAAACCTCAAACTGACAGCAATCTTCAGACAGCAGAATTAAGCACACAGAAGGATATGGTCTAAGTAAGACTGCATTAAATACACTCATCCAAGATATGATCCACTTAGCAATCTGTCCTGGGATCTTTGATGTTACTTTCAAGACTTACAGTCACTGCAGATCGAATGAAATACATTTATTCATCTCAAAGCTTCACTCATTTCAGCACATTGCAGAACTGGGTATCAAGGAGAAGGTCGTCATTCTATTTAAACTTAAATATCTATCCTTAAAGGAAGTGCCTGAAATCACACACAGATTTAATCACACAGAATGGCCCAGGTTGGAAGGGACCTCAAGGATCATGAATCTCCAACCCCCTGCCACATGCAGGGCCACCAACCTCCCCATTTAACACTAGACCAGGCTGCCCAGGGCCCCATCCAATCTGGCCTTGAATAATCAAATCAAATAAAAGGAATTGGAACAGCCCACTTTGCTAAATACTTCAAAATATGCATATGCTGTCTAAAGGAGCTCAAGAGGTGCATAAGCAGCTCTGTCACTTCAGGATTCTTACAGTTTTGTTTTTTTTTTTTGGCCCTGTCCTTCAGACTTGCAAACTACATTTGTCTCTCTCATGAAATGTTGGCTGAATCAGCCAGTGACAGGTAGAGACTTCCAGTATTTCCATTTTCCAAAAGGTACTTCTTCCCAAACAGGGCCTATGATCAGTAAAGCACTTCCAGATCAACAGCATTAAGATAATCACGATGCCAATATCAAAGAACCAATTTTAAGAAGACCTTAAAGTCCCCATTACTATTGGAGTCTATTGGAGGCAGCACACAGAGCAGCCACCTCTCACAAGACCAGACTACAGATGTCCCACAGCTTGTCTGCTTCCTTATTCTGAAGTACCAGGACAGCTATGATGTTTGTCATCAGGTATCACTACGCTGCAGCACTGTTTATTATACACCACAGCTTCCCTGAAGTTTGGTATTGATTTGTGTGTAAGTCAGCACAACTGCTGCTTCCCAGCTGTAAGATAAAGCGCACGCAAAAAATGACAAATCAGAACAGCTGTTCTATATAAAATATAAACTAGAAACTAAATAGTGCAGGGTGGGTCCAGCTGTACGTGGTAATTGCTGAGGAATACATACAGCACCTCAATACCTTCTTACTCTTACCTGCTTATCAACACTGACTTTTTTTTTCCTGTCAAGTCGATTTCAGTTTTTAACCTATTTATTTTTTTTTCTCCCCACAAGAGAACAGCAAAACCACAAACAGTGACATTTCAGCAGCAGAACTTCAAACAGGGCTCGTTAACAAACGCCCAGACGTTCAACAGGAACGTAACCATCCACTGCTTTCTGTCACAGCCATTAGGCAGATTTCAGAAGACACTAAAAAAAAAAATCACAACGAAGATTTTAAAACTTATACTTACAGAATTAAGTGGCTCTGAAAGGGCATTAAGTGGCTCAGAAAGACAACGTCGGGAAGCGACAAGGTGCAGTCGAACCACATAGGCGCCGAACTCCGGCGATCCTTCATCCCGCCCGACGCGACCGCCCCGCACACCGCGGCCACGGAACGCTGAGCGCGGCCCCGCTCCCGGTTCCTCCCCCCCGCTGCCCGCAGTTCCTCTGAGGCTCCGGCGCCTCCCGGAACCCCTGAACCCCCAGCAGGTTTCAATGCAAAAAAAAAAAAAAAAAAAAAAAAAAAAAAAAAAAAAAAAAAAAAAAAAAAAAAAAGAAGGAAAAGAAACCAAACCTTTTTTCCTTAACAGAAACACACCGGAAACGCTGGAGAACACAGCGCGGTGAGACGGCCGTGGATCCAGGACCCTGCGGGGAGGGGAGGCACGGCCTGGGCAGCCGGGAGGTGGCGGGGGCACGGCACGGCACGGCACGGCTCGGCTCGGCGACGCTCCCTCCAGGCCCAGCAGCGCGCACTCACCCAGACGCAGCGTAACGCGCTCGGCCCTGCCCGGCCCGCCTGTTGCCCCGGCCGGGCCGCCGCTGCCGTACTCCTGCGCTGCCTCCGGCGGACGGGGGAGCGTTCAGCGGCGTAATGCGCCCTCAAGCACCCTTCAGGTGAGGCGCCGCCACCGGGCGGGCTGACCCCATCGGGCTGCCGTAAGGACTGCCGGCCGCGGATCGCGTGTCACGTGATGGAAAGCGGGCGGAAGCGGCTCCCCCTTGCGCCTCACTTGCGGCCCCGCCGCAGGGCGCCCATTTTTAGTGAGGGAAGGCGGGCGGTGCGCATGCGTGCTGGTGGCGCCTGGCTGGTATTGGCAAGGAACCGCGTAGTTCAGAACTTCCAGCCCTTGTTTAAGCTTCGCAAAGGCCGTTCTGCGACCTTACGTAATTAGCACCGTGTAAAACTCGTCAGCGCGATGTAAAATACATCCGAACCACAACGCTCGTTTCCCGACTCGCTCCCAAGCAGCACCGTGACCGCCCGCCCCGCCCCTGCTGTCCTTCGGCAGCCCGAGGGCAGCGAAATGAGAAATGCTGTTATGTAGCGCAAATTATTTTTTTTTAACAGGATAAAAAAGCTTCCTCTTTTCACTATTTTTTTTTTTCAATGCCCACGGTTATGTTTTAGAGGTCAAAATGAGCAGCAGAGGCAGAAGTACTGAAGTGTATATTGATCCAAGGTCAATGCAGCTTGCTAATTCCGTCCTTACAAATGCCAAAAGCACCGTTTCACAGAGGCAAACGATCTGAAATATGATCTATTAGAAGGTAAAAATAAAAACTACACAGCACAGAAAATTATACATTGTTTCTCTGCAGATACAGGATGCTTCACTTGGCCTCCTTGAAACAAGCTGTTTTCCTGAGTACCCCTCAGCAATCCCCTTTCCTCTAGGGCTATCAAGATGAATTTTGCCTTTAAAATAATGAAAATCTAAGCCTTGAAGCACGCTAGAATTTTCTTCACCAGTGATTCCATGTGTACAGCAGGGCTCAGGTCCCGGGGTGTGGGCTGGAGCCTGGACGCAGGCCTGCATTCCAGGGCAGGGCCGGAGCAAGCAGGGCCTCCTCAGCTTCCTCACCCCACTTTCAGCTGACCTATCACTATAGATACACTTAATGTTTTATATAGGTAAAGATCAGTAGTAGTGAGAGGAATGAACAACAAATAACACCACAAGTGAAATAGGTCTTTTGTTTAGTCAAAATATTTTATTTGGTTGCATTTAGTAGAAGGTTTCTTTGCTTTGTTTTTTTCCTTTTTTTTTTTTTCCCTCCTATCGTTTTCTCATTATTTCTTTCAGTACAATATATTAACACTTTGCACCTCTTCAGCTCTTTCCTGTTAAGACTCTAAAATTATCTGCAGACAAGTTAACTAATTCTCACAACAACCAGAGAGAGATTAAGATCAACTTTCTTCAAGTTTTTCTTTGGATTTCAGTGTCCAGCTCCAGTGTATCAGCTGGGCTGGATATGCGTCCCTGCAGCTGTGAGTGATGCATGCTCTTGAAAGAAAGCCCAAGTTGGAGCACTCAAAATCTAAAGCTATTTATGAAAATCTGTACTTTTAGTAACTTGTTGAAGGTCACACGATAAGGGTGCAGCAGAATCCAAAACTGAGAACAAAGCATAAATTCCCAGAGCACTGCATTGGGCTCCGGGGCCTCCAGCATAAGAAAGACATGGACCTGTTTGAGTGGGTTCAGAGGATGGCCACAATAACCATCAGAGGGCTGGAGCACACCTGCTATAAAGTCAGGCTGGGAAAGCTGGAGTTGTTTGGCCCAAATAAAAAGAGAAGACTCTGAGGAGACCTTATAGCTACTCTTCTAGTACTTAAAGGGGGCCTACAAGAAAGAGGGGAATAGACTCTTTCTTAGGGAGCGCAGCAAAAGGACAGGAGGTAGTGGTTTTAAACTAAAAGAAGGCAGATTTAGATTAGGGATTAGGAAAAAATTCTTCACTGCGAGGGTGGTGAGGCACCAGAACAGGTTGCCCAGAGAAGCTGTGGATGCTCCGTAGCTGTGGGCAACATGATCTGATGGAAGGTGTCCCTGTCCATGGCAGGAGAGGTGGAACTAAATGATCTTTAAGGTCCCTTTCATTTTGTGATTCTATGAGACATAACACATTGTAACATACTTCTGACTTTATAACCACAATCCCTTCTCTTTATACTTTACCCTCTACTGAACATTTCCAGCAGTCTTTAATGTTACACATCTACTTATATCCTGTATTTTGCTAATAAGCTTTACAATTGAGTCATCAGTTATACACAGTATACAGTGGCTGTGTGTGACTACACTGAGCCTTAATTAAAAACATCTTAACAAGCAATGGGCAAAAATTTTTCTTTGAGTATTTAAAGAAATTTCAGAGCTTATAGTAAAAAAATCTAACAAGGGACTGTCTTAAAACACCTCCATCACCAAACCTTATTTAAATGAAAGACTAAATATTAACTTGACATTGATACCTTCTTATCAGTAGTGCATTTGCATAGAGATTCTTCATAAAAACCTGCAAATTCACAATTATACCTTGCAAACATACAACTGTTCAAGCTAACAGTACTTTTAAAATATTCATTTAGTTCATGGAAATGGTATCTTCAAGTCACCTCCATCAGAAGATAATGACATGAAACACAGATGAAACTTTCATAGTTAGATTAACACTGAAAATTCAAACAGACAAACATAATGCAAGTATTTTAACAGAAACAATACAAACTTTCACTGGCTTAAAAAAAGATCTGAAGGAGAAATCTTGGCTATTTCAGTGTATTGCTCTACCTTACATTTAAAATGGTATATTTACAGAACTCTTCAGATGAATTAGGCTTCTACTATAAAACGAAATACTGGAATTCTGATAATTTGTGCAAGTATTAAAATATTAACATTTTAAATGTTGACATTACAATTTTAAATAGCCTTGCAAGTGCAATGTTACAAATATTTTTTAAAAATCGGAGCTACAATTTTATATAAGTTACATGAGTAAATGAAAGTGCTTTTCAAGTATTCATGTTCATTTGCAGTTGGGTTCTCTTGTTAAGTCAGTGCTCAGTGGTACAATTTAAGTATCAATCTTGTTTCAGTTTTGGATGCATGAATTTAACTGGATGGAATAAATGAAATCTGAAGGAGTTTGTGCTCAATATTTCAAAATAGTATATAATTCATGATAAATATTTCAAATTGAATATTAAGAAAATGAAATACAGATTACTTCCTGGAGGCTCTGTAATAACCCAGTAATGCTGTGGGAGCTCCTGAACCACAGAGTCATTGTAAAGTCTGCTGATTTCTTAAATTATGATATGCTAAATGTTTGTTCTTTAGTAGAGACAAAACCATGGGAACAAAATAAAGCTCAATACCATCAAGTTCTGAAGAATTTTTAAGATCCCATAATCTATGTCAAAAGCATGGTGTCTAAAGAAGGTTTTCTTACACTTTCAATTAGGCAGCACTTAGCTGAAGTCACTTGAGAGCACAGCCAGTGCACATCAGCACTGTAGTGTCTACCCAGCGCACAGTGTAGCTTCCTTCCTGGCTAGCTGGAAGTCATTCTTATTGCAGTGACACAAATAATACTGTATGCCTGTTTCCCAGCCAAGGAAAGGTGAGCTAAGTGGGGAAATGCTTGTTTATCAGACAAGAAAACCAAGCCAAACCAACCCTAAATTAATCAATATGTATTTAAAAGTGCACTGAAAATATTTCATATTGAACCTGTCTCTCATAAGTGCTGGATTTTCATCTTAAATTATACCTGCTTTGAACACTGATCATCTGTAAGCTGATATTAGAGCATTTTGTTTGTCTTTGCCATTTGAAAAGCACACGACAAGGCAGCATTAATGTCCTTCATTAAAGATTGGCAATACCACAGATTTTATCATGAAGATGCAGCTTAGAGATGACAGTCTGCAGGGTCTTCTCCAAAACTGTGTCATTACAAGCTTAATCCAACAAAGTGCTTTGTAATTTGCCAAAGACAAAAGTCAAACTGTTGCCCTACCTCACCACAGTGCTGCATTGGCAAGCATAGTTTTCTTTCCAGGTGCATTTCCATTGGACTTTAATAAATTATAGCTCTCCAAAGTTAAGCAATTCTTTGCAATAAAAGCAGGGTTTCATGCTCTGTCAAGACTGGCCATTGTTTAGACTGGTCTCTTCATGCAGACCTGACAACGGCTGATGACATTTTCTAGTTCTCCTGCTTTCAATGTCTGTGGCATAGGTTTCCTAAAAGAAAGAAAACATTTACTTTTTGTTATTGCTGTTAAAAACTAGGGAGAGGTGATGAAACTCTGTATACGGAATGAAGTTCAAAAAGGCTAACTTCAAGATCCGGAAGATAGATGGGGCAATCCTGAGCAAAAATCCAAGCTGAGTAGAAAATAGATTGAGAGGAGCCCTGAGGAGGAGGACTTGAAGTTG
The DNA here is from genome assembly GCF_026119805.1 of Tympanuchus pallidicinctus. Lineage (NCBI taxonomy): Eukaryota > Metazoa > Chordata > Aves > Galliformes > Phasianidae > Tympanuchus > Tympanuchus pallidicinctus. Next base: position 8,734,103 of record NW_026294739.1, on the reverse strand, counting down.
TTGGTTGAGGAAAAGCTCAAGGTGACCTGGCGTCGTGTGCTTGCAGCCCAGAAAGCCAACTGTAACCGTGGCTACATCAAAGCAAGTGTGAACAGCAGGGTGAGGGAGGTGCTCCTCTCTTTCTGCTCTGCTCTCTACAGACTCCACCTCAAGTTTTGGGTTCACCCCTGGGGATCCCAACAACATAAGAACAAGGGTAAGGGCTTTAAATTGAGAAAGGGTAGATTTAGGTTAGATATAAGGAAGAAATTCTGCACTATGAGGGTAGTGAGGCATCAGAACACGTTGCTTAGAGAAGACATGGATGCCCCATTTGCAGAAATGTTCAAGGCCGGGCTGGACAGGGCTTTGAGCAATCTGATGTAGTGGGAAGTGTCATTACCCATGACTGGAGAGCTGGAACAAGATGGTCTTTATGGTCCCTTCCATGCCAAGCCATTCTATGACTATGAATCAGATGTTTGTCTCACTTTAGGTCTCTTTGTGCTATGGAATGACCATAAACCTGATAAATGGGGATGTCTAATTTGATGGGAATTACTAGGGGAGACTTTGCTTGTTATGTAGGCAGTTACTGGCTTCTAAGCCATCTGCAGCATGGATGCAATGTGAATAAGTGAAGGAAGTGGGGCTGAGGCTGCTGAAAAAGCACTGTTTACCTGAACATTCTTCTTGGATTTAGTGATGCCAACCAGAAGCTGTAGGAGTTTGTGTAGTAGTTGCACGTCCCCCTGCCATGGCACTCTATGAATGGGATGGCTCGAAATTCTTCCAGACAAGATCCAGGAGATGCCAGTGCTTGGCCAGAAGCTTCTGAGCCAGCACTTGTATACTGTAACAACCAATCAATGCTTTTAGAGGAGAACTTTTGCATCAGCTTTTAGTAAACTGCAGGCAAAAAAAAATCTCTGAAGTTTATCATATGTTCTGTGCCATATCTTGGACAAGACAAAAATTAGCATAGACTAGTTTTATCAGACTCACAATGAAGTACAGAAACTTTATGAAAACTCAAGCATAGTTATGCTATTTCTTAGTTCTTGCAAAGGCCTTTTTCTGCTCTAAGAAAAGCCATAAAAATGTAACGAGCAAAATGTCTATAAAATAGCTGGCTTCCATCCATATGAGGACTACAGTAACTGAATTACAAATAAGCTAAATTTCATCTTTTGTGTGTTGCTCCCATTCATATTTTTTGTTAAATTGATTCCTTCTCCAAACACAAAAAAAAAACCAAAGAATGCATTTTCATTCTCTGATTCTCTGACAATGCTTGTAGAAAGAGCTCTACAACAATTTATGACAGCAGAATATTTGCTGGAAAAATACATTTAAATTTGATGATGTTTGAAAAGACTGTAATTTAGCCAGAAGCTGAGAAAATTTTTTTTCCCCAAAGATGTTTATTATAACTTAGGGCCAAATGACAGGAGTGACAAAAAATTCCACACTAAAAGGACTTTCCATCATGAAACAAACAAACACAAACAAACCAAACCAATCAGACCTTTGAAGAGGGATTTTTATTTCTGTCTCTTATCCTCATTTGCTGGCATCCCTATGGTATGCCTCAGTCATGGATAACAAAGATGAAGTGCCAGTCCCCTGGTATAGATACACCCCTTATTCCCATTCTCAGATCTCACCTTGCAAGCACATTATTTACTTTCTTCACTAATATCTCATTATGGCACCAAAATTGCTGAAGCAGTCCTCTGTAGAGAGTGTACTGCATTTGTTTTGATTTTAGCTTTCTATGAAGATTGGCCCAAGGATCTGAATTACAAAAAGAACTGCCAGGCATAGTAGCAGGCAGCTTATTTCTGTGCATCTGTGGTCAGGACTGCTTTAACCACCCCAGGCCCCAAACCTGTCCTCCCAAGAGCTCAGCAGAACACATGAGTCTGCAGTTATTTTTGTGAGACTAAAATCCAGTTGTTTTCCTTTCATTATGCCCCCTTTTCCTTCTGCCACTTATTTCCTGACAGATCAGCATAGTTGTTTCTATGCTTTTGTCATTCCAGGCAAAGAAAAAAAATTAGCCATTATTAAGACACAAACATAGATGAAAATGCTACTGAAAGTGAGATGAAGGAAAATGAGTATTTCCGGTGTTTTTATCTTTACCATAACAAAAGAAAATCCCTTCCAGAGAGATATCCAGCCTCCTGGACATGCAGGAACTGCAGTTGTTTGGCTGTGAACTGCTATTACCATTGCAGGTCCTTCACAGACAATGCATCTGTAAGAAGAAGCACGCATGCATTCAGTGCAGAGTGAGGGAAAATATGTAAGCAGACCAAAAGCTGCATCTGCTGTGATACTAGCTACCCAAACCTAGGGCTCACTAGAAATACTGTACCTCACATACATTTCTGCTGTTGAATGAGGAGATCAGTAAATTGAAGGTAATCCAAATACCATTTTTGCAATATCTATTAGACAGAAGTTGGTGAAAAATAAGAACTAATTCCAGAGCATTTGACTTTCCTAATACTGCCTTTACTAAAGTAACACTCTAAATTTTACTTTCATCATGTGCTCATTATTTTATGTTGCTATGGTTTAGATCAAAGTTCTGTACCTTTATTCACTAGTATTAAATTTAAAAAATACTTTATTTCCTAAATGCAAAAAGTCTGAAGCTGAGCTACTAGATTGCAACAACTGTGTAGAGCAGACTAGAAGGAAGAATTGAAAGCTTGCCTTCCTATTTTTTGTTTTTCTAATCCTGGTCTTTTAAAGCTTTCCCCCTTAAGAGGCTCTTTATCTTTTCAGGCATCCTAAAGCAAATGAAAAGGTTCGCATTTATATGAGGGCGTTTTATAGCAGAGAACCTTCAGCTCCAGTTTATAATGTGCTTCAACAACTACAGTAAATTTATTAGATGTAATTGGAAACAGAAATTGACTTGTACTGTATTACAAACATTGAAACTGTCATTATGCCACTTTAGCCTGCTTCTAATATGTATGACGAGTATTAAAAATGTGTGTACGTGCATGTGTGCATATATACCTCTATGTCATTATGAGCAGTAGAACTGTTTTCCCTTTTGTCATGTCAGCTACACTAATTAAGCCTGTGACAGTACCTTACCTATAGTCTAACTTTTCTCAGAGAATACTGAATATCCGATATATTCAGATGAGTAATAAAAAAAAAAAAAATTAATTAAAAAATCAAGCAATTATAAAAAATGCTTCTATTTACTGAGGTAAAGGTGCTTCTCTAAGATTTATTGTTCAAAATAACTTGCACTCTGTGTGGCTGCTGGCCAGAAAAACTAAAATTGTTATACTCTTACCTGCTTATATGGGGCTCTAGTGCTTTACCAGAAATTGGTGCCATGTCTACTGGCATTGCTGTTGCAGTTGACAGCCAGTATGAATAGTCATTGCGAGAAGCAAAACTGCACACATCATTGGTATTGCAGAATAAGAACGGCATGGTGGTAAATCTCTGCAAGCAGCTACCAGCTGTTCCTAAAGTACAGGAGAGAGTAATTTGTGACAAATAGGAAGCTATATTCAGCATGACAAAGGAGACCAGGGAAAAATTTAAAAAATTGATGACTATAAAGAGTTATGGTCTATACAGTGAAATTGCATGAAATCAAAATACTTATTGCATAGATAAAAGTAAGTATTTAAAAATCAAGGGCCAAGAACAAAATCTGTTAAAAATACTGTCTTACTGAATGATATCAGTCCTTGACACAATGGCAGGGATTAAACACAAGGTTATGAGGCCATTTCTGACACTATAGCACTCAATCTGTCATTCACAAAGCACTGTGCTCTCCTACACCTCATAATATTACTGTCAGCCCTACACAGATGCTACTGACATTTACACTAGGCATCTATTCAGAAGTAACCAAATTGCTCCTGAAAACATGTCTGGAGAGCAAAACAAAGTATAGGAGAAGAAGGAAAGTTGTCTTTTGAATTGCGATTACTGAAATTTACTCAGAGCAGCAGACCACTGATAATTGAAGCCAATGTTCAACTCAGACACAACGAGTTTGGTTTCATGAAGACAGCTTAGCATTACTGTACCCTACAGAAGGTGATATGAACATTTTAGTAATGTAGTACCAAGGTCTTGTCCATGCGCTCGTTCATTTCCTTGTACAAAAAGCAGTGAATAGCCAATGTAGATTTGTGATGTCCCAGGTGGGCATGAAGGAATCTTTGTTGATTGACTATGTCGAGTGAAGATAAAACCTCTTCTTGTTGGGCCAGTGGTGGTAGTACCTGGTGATCCAGGCAATCCCTGTAGGCCAGGGAAGCCAATCAATCCAGGTTGCCCTGTGAAGGTGAAGCAAATATTATCATGTTCTTTGAATTCCTGCTTTACTTGAATTAGCAAAGCCACTTGAAAGTAAGCAAAAGAAATTTAAATTAAAAATGAATAACAGTTTTTACTAGATTCATTAATTCCTTTGAATCTAGCTCACGTAGCTTTCCTTTTTGGACCTAGCTTTACTTTGCATCAGTTTGTGGCATTGTGAAAAATTTTTTCTTTTTTTTTTTAAAGTTTAAATTATTCAGTTTAAATATTCAAATTGACATCATGTAAAGGCACACTGATTTGAACAGATTTTCAAGTGGGTGAGTAAATGTAGTTAGTAACAGAGGAGCACAGTCAAGGCACACTTTTATAAATGTTGCAAACTACTATTGCTGTTGTGAACATGAATCCGTTAAAAGCTAAGTATGCGCTACTGCAACTGCTACAGAATCTCAATACATGCCAAAAGAAGACTTGATGAAAATTGGGAATACAGTTTATTTATAATTTCAGTAGTGGTCAAACAGATGTCTGCTTTCTTGTACCTCTTTGTCCTGGAAATCCCCTGTCTCCTTTTGGACCAGGCTGTCCTGGTTGACCTGGACGACCAAAACTTCCTGGTAGACCTTTTACTCCTTTAGGTCCTAAACAGAAATCAAGAAAAAACAGATTAATATAGCAGTATTATGCTAGACTTTAATAAATGCTAATAAATGAAATTAAAATCCCTCTGTGAACGTAGCTGTGTTAGAATAAAAACAGCAGCGCAAAGTTCACAAATGTTGGGTCTGTCCATAGTATTACTATCAGCATATTTCACATTAAGAAGATGACAAGGAAGCACTGAATATATTTAGAAAAAGATTATTCTCATAAAGAACTTGTACATAAATCACAGCAAATAGCTTTTACTTTTTAGCATGTGTTAAACTATAGGAATATTTCAAAAACATAATAACAGGCCATAATCATGTTGTTCACAGTTCATAATACCATAAATAATGTAGCTCCTTTGTAAAACAAATTTAAGGAAGGTGTAAAAGAACAGTTATTTAATGTCTGCTTTGTTATGCCAGAGGGAATTTTGTCATTCCCGAGTCAGTCAGGTTCAAGACTCTGAGAAGTTCCCTCCTGGTGTGGAAAGCTGTGGTGTGAGAACATGGTTGGTGGTTGAGATAACATCCACCTAATCTCACTTGATTCTTGTTCCCACGTTCCTCACAGCCATGGCAGGCTTCACTTCTACCATTTTTGTTGATTAGCCTTATACTGAGGGAAAAACTTGCACGCTCTTTGACTGCAGGTGTGGTGAGCAGATGGAATGGGCCAGGTTAGAAATACAAGGTTGTTAACAAGGCAATAATAAAAATAACAAGAGTTATTTTCAAATTCTGAGACATATTTTAAAAAATATATCAATTTTCTATCCAGCTGTGTGTTTTCCTGCCAAACTGAAATGTTCCATATGAGACACACAAACATGTTCAGAGATAAAATCATAAACTACCTTGTAATCCAGGAATCCCTTGAATTCCTTGATCACCTGGTGTGCCTGGGATTCCTGGCAGTCCAGGAGGCCCCTTGCTCCCAGGGACAGAGAATATTCTCCCAGAGACACCAGGTGGACCTAGAAGAAAAATGTAATGAAGAACTCTTATGTTAAAAACAAGCAAAAATGTTAAAACAAAACACCACCAACAAAATCAAGCTAAGTTAGCTGGTATTCGAATAAAAGTTGTAACAATAGTTACCAGGTTGGCCTTTTGGTCCCATTGGTCCTTCTGCCCCTCGTGGTCCAGGTGGTCCTTGATTACCCTTCTCTCCTGAAGAAAGAGATTGGAAATATGTTTTTTTTTTTTCTGCTTTGAAACGTCAAAACAACTGTCAGATTTATGAGTCTTGCGTGATCCATGCAACCTTTCTGAAGAGTAACACAGTCAGCAGCCTCATTTAAAACAGGAGAGTGCACTTCTACGTGTCTTTTGTTACTTTGGAATTCATAGGCCAAGTGTAATCTGTTAATAATTTGTTTCCATATCCCTGTAATGCAGTTCAACTCCCTTCAATCCCAATTGTAAGTTATACTGATGGCTCTTAGGAGGATTATGAAGTTCTTCAAAAGTTTGAAACTTAAAAAACAATTCCTTTCACAGTGTAAAATATGAGGTTACATCCAGAATATTCCCTAACAGCTCTGCTGTAAATAATAATAAAGGAAAACTTTTACTGAGCCAGGAGATTTGACTGACAGTGTGAAGAAATGAGAAAGTATAATCATTGTCTGTACAGTGATTTTTAAAATTAGAACTATAAACGTAAAATATACAGCATGGAACACAAAGCAGTGGGTTTAACAAGTAAATGACAATTGTGTATTATTTTATATTAGGTAATTGAAAATGAACATATTGGAATGATGCAGGCCTAAATCAGATCACACACACACAAAGTCTTAAAGAACTCTTAGCCAGCAGCTTATCTGACTAACCCTGGGGAATATAAAATCAATAAGTCTAATACATTTTATAGTTTGTCTGCTGATAAACTGGTGAATGAGATCATAATTGGGACTGTTCTATGGCAAGAAAACAACCTAGTGCTTTGTATCATAATTATGATTAAATACTCCTGAGTTCATAGCTAAGAGGTCGCCAAAAATCACATCTTTTAGTGGTGGTGTGGCATTTCTAATTAGCAAACCCTGTTCCAATGTCCTTACACATCATTAGTAAGACGAACATTTTGAAGTTGCCTGAAATGGAGACAATTGAAGTTGTAGCCGTTCCTCACTTTAACAGCATTTTGAACATACTCAGAGCATTTAACTACAGAAAAAATGCTCTCTTAGTGAATGCTTTCTTTCACAGCTGACATGCATTCTGCTCTTGACGGAAAAACTCCATGTCTCTAGGATCTGACCTGGTAGGTGCTATTACACATACTGTTACAACACAATATGGAAATTTTTCTGTTTGTCACACAGAAGCGTACACAGTAAGTACATGAATACCTTTTACACCTGGAAATCCAAGAAAGCCAGGATCCCCTCTAGCACCAGGATAACCTGGCCGACCTTCTACTCCCTGGAAATCAGATATCATCAATAATGAAGACAAAGCAACATCTGCATGCAATGAAGAACATTTCGTTTTTGTTCAAAAATACTTTAAGGGTTATGTACATGGAACATCCTACAACTAAAATAATTCGCTCAATTTTTCAGCATGTTAGAAACAGTCATATCATTGCTAATATAATTCTGTAATACCTAATGGCCAAAGAAATGACATGTCAGAAATACTCAATGATTCCTTTTTGGTCTGCTTAATTCTACGACAGCTGTTTTTAATATCCATTTTAGTATCTTTACTACACATTTATTTCTTTCACTGTGGGTGTTATTTTCATGGTAAGAATGAAATTTACAATTGAAACACTGTTTTCAATGTTTTCAATGTAAAAGAAACATGTAGCATTCTTTTCACTGACTTTTGGACCCGGAGGACCACTGTCACCAGCTGGGCCCATTGGTCCTTGTATGCCATCTGCTCCCCTAACACCTTTGCTTCCTTTTATGCTCATAGTGGGAAGACCAGGCAGCCCTTGAAAACCAGGAATACCTGTACAGAAACAGAATATGTAAAGAGCACCACCAACACCATTTCACATACGTTACATACAATGCAGCTCTATAATGGTACTTAATGTTCATTGTCTCAGTGATTCCCAATGAAATACGCCCATTTATTTATTTATTTAAAAAAAAATAATAATAACTAAAATTCATTTTTCTCTAGCCTTTTAATTTAATCTGAGATCAGAGATGAGTTCTTGCAATCCTCTGTAGCACTACAGTTTGTTTGGTTTTTTTATATCCTTCAGTTAATTAAGTCTGGGATAACACGCATGGTATCTCACTTCTTTGAAGTCAGATTTCAGACACCATACAGCTTGCAAAGGAAGAAAGCAAAATTGAGTAGAGGGTAAAACTTACATCATACTGCATGGACCATTCTGGTGTTTGCAGTTGTAACACTGCATGAATTCGTAAAGGAACTACCTGTTTAATTATGAAGTTCTCTGGGGAAGAATTCCCTCCAATCTTGAGTTTTGGACAGGCTGAATTCTGCTTTCAATTATCAGTATATCATTTCAGATAAATAAGGAGTTATAACAATATACCTGGTCTTCCATCTGCACCAGGAATGCCTCTATTCCCTTTTGGGCCAGTAATTGCCATGCCTGTTGCTCCTTGAAATCCAGGTAATCCCATTAAGCCAGGAGGTCCAATGGGTCCTTGGTCACCCTGATGACCTTTCATACCTGGTGGCCCAGGAAATCCAGGCAGCCCCATGTCCCCTTTGACTCCTGTAGAGTATAAATAATATATTTGAGGAGAATTGGAGATGGTATGACAACTTTCAGAAATAGGACTACACAGAACATATGCTTTTACCACACTGTAAAGGTAGAATTCAGCCTTTGGTTTTAGTATATGTCTGTCCCCAAAGCCATCTTGCTACTGTACAGCAAAATGGTTACACGAAGGCACAATGCAAGGTAGCATACACCCGCTTTTCTTTTAAAACTCCACTTCAGAGTTTGCTCATACAAAAGAAGAAACTTGAAGAAAGGGTAGAAAGACCAGATAGGGGAATATTCCCCTATTTCTTGATGTAGCAGTAGAAGCAATGCTAGTTCAAACATCAGAACTGTCAAATCCTATTAAATTAAATTTTGGATAAAACCAAGAGCACAATAACACTACTTGGTAGAGCAAATTCTCAGTTACAAAACACTATTTTTCAACATAGTCTCCGCTATTAGTTGTACATTTTGCCAGTAATGAACAAGAGTTTGCTTGCCACGCTTGTAAAAATCTGCACCAGTGGAGCAGACCCACTGTTTCACAGCTGCTATGATGGCAACATTGGTAAGAAAATGTTGCCCACATCTTTCATCATCTTTCATCATCCTGACTGAATGGAAGTCAGAAGGCACCAAATCTGGACCATATGGTGGGTGTGGTAGGACAGTGCAGCCAAGATTGGTAATGTGTTCTGTGGTCTTCAAACTGGTACAGAGCCTAGCATTATCACGTTGGAGAAGATAGGCTGTCTTCTTCTTTGGCCTGACTCTCTAGAAGTTCAAACCTTCAAATTAGTCAGCATTCTGATGTAGCAGTCAGAGTTGATGGTTTGCCCAGGTTCCAGGAAATCCAGAAGTATACAAGTCCTCTCCTGTACCAAAAGTCAGTGCATATATCAAGTTACCTTCAAGTTACCTGCTGATGGCTGCGTTTTGAACTTTTTCTTCGATGAGGAATTAACATATCCTCACTCCATGGACTGCTGTTTTGACTCCGGCTTGCAATGGTAACACCACATCTCATTACCAGTAATGATGTAATTCAGGAAATTGTCACCTTCAGCCACATATTGGTTCAACAGATCCTGACAAAATTGCATACAATGTTCTTCCTGTTCCTGTGTGAGTGTTCACGGTACCCACCTGGAGCAAACTATGTGATATACCAACACTATCATCATTTCCAACACACCAAATCTGATATTCAGCCCTTTACAGAGTTTCCAGGTCATAATCCACTGATTTGCAAGGATGAGTTGATCAAGACACTATTCATTTCATGGTTTGACTGCTGTGCATGGCTGTCCAGCATGTGACTTGTCTTTCACGTCACTGTCACCACTGCTGAAACACACCACCCACCCTCACAGCACTCACATCCACTGTCGGTCTCCAGAAACATTCAGCAAACATCAATTAATGCCATCAGGTGCAATTTTTTTCTGTATAGAGGAATTCAATTACATACATTTGCTTCATACACAATTCCTTGTCAGCCACCATTCTGTCACATTGCCCCTCTGCTGCCATCTGTTGCATGGCAAGAAAGTTTAACAGAGTTTTGTAGAGAAGGTTCTATCTCTACTGCTGTATCACCAACATCTGCCCCGATGTTTTGGGACAGCATAAGAAAAGGAGAGGCATTACTTTCAGAGCAGCCCTTGTATGTGCCATTTTAAACATCTAAAAACAACTTAAAGACGAAGACTCTAGTATGAAAATAATGAAAAAAATAAAGCTCCTATTTTCTGGGGGAAAAAAAAAAAACAACAAAAAACTCACCTCTACGACCAGGAACACCTTGAAGGCCAGGGATTCCTCTCCCTGGTGCTCCTACAAAATATTGGGTCACATTACACTTAATAGACCAGAGTAATTGCTCAAAAATGTAATTGTCTAGCATTTCATATTTCACTTCAAAATTCACTGAATCAAAGCATAGGTTTTTGTTTTATATCCAATAATTGATACTTTATATTTTGAATCGGTTCTATCCTGAAAAACAAATGATATTTGTAAGCTTTTCTTTACAGCAGGAATTCTTGTTTACCAGTTGTATATGAGGCAGAGTCTATAATAAAAGACAAAATTTATTTTCAAGAGGAAAAAGCCAAGTAACAATTTGCATTAGTTAAACAGAAAAATAAAAGAACATATATACTTATAAAAATGAAAATACTTTAATGGTGATTACTAAAACTGAATATGAAAAAACACATGAATATCTAAAGTGCAGTTGTCAAGAGGATGGGGCCAGAATCTTTTGTCAGGGCAACAAGCACAGTTTGGAGCACAGGAAGTTCCATCTGAACGTGAAGAAAAGATTCTTTACTTTGAGGGGATAGAGCAGTGGAACCTGCTGCCCAAAGAGGCAGTGAAACTTCCTTCTCTGGAGATATTCAAAACCTGCCAGGACACTTTCCTGTCTAACTTACTCTAGGGAATGTGCTTTAGCAGCAGGACTGAACTGGACGATCTCCAGAGGTCCTGTCCAATCCCTGCAAGTCTGTGATTCTATGAAATGGCTTACTAGGAATGCCTTCTCAGGATTTTACTTTATTTTTAAGGTATTAATATATAAGAATATTTTGACTGTAAAACATGAGAACATTCTGTCAGAATTCAGCACAGGATTGTATCCATCTGTGGACACTGATGATATCAGGAATGACATTCTGCTGGAAGCTTTTACACACTGATTCCTTTCATCCTTTTCGTGTGAAAGCTGAGACCCCTTCTTTAAAGGGATTTCGGTTCTCCTAGGTTTTCTCAGGTGAAACACATAATAAACATTAATAGCAGTGCTTAGACTCTTGCAGAAATTAACATTTTAAGGGGAAATTATGACAAATCACATGTATAATAGATGAGTGATACGCATTTCATCAATAGCATATACTACAATAACATAGAAAGTCAATAAATTAAGTAAAATTAAAAGCCTTCTACCCATAAAGTCCTCTTTGGCTCCACGGAATTTTCTTATTAATCCTTCCCTCAAAAATTCCTGTCAGTTTAGCTGGAGAAAAAAAGTAAATTTTAAAACATAATGCAAGTATTCACTGCAGTTACCTGGTTCTCCCTTTAGTCCTGGGGCACCCGGCATACCGTCCTGACCCTGATTACCTCTTTCACCAGCAAGTCCATTTTCTCCAGGGTATCCAGCAGCACCTGTGAATTAAAAAGAACCACAGTATCATTTTTTCTTCTAGTATTTTACAGAGAAAAGAGAGAAGATCTGAATTTCTTTTATAAAAAAATTATGAGTGCAGCTACTTCAAGGATAGAGATAACCATCTTGTATAAAAACATTTGTCAAAAGCAAACTATCTTTTGTATTGAGTCACTGGACTTCAGTGGATTTAGAACTCTCACAATTTCCACCATTCCCACTATTAACATGGAACCCGTGGTGCTGGTAATCCATACAAACAGCATGTTTTCTTTCCCTAGCTTTATTACAAAATCAAGTTTTCCAGCAGATTCTGATCTTTGCTAAGTGCTGATAAGCCAGCATTAGTTCACTAAAGCCAACAGCACAACATAATTTAGATGAAGATCTGCAAATGAGAACATTCTATGCCCTTTTTTGAAGACAGGAACTGACTGACTTTTGTGAAGTCTATATTACAAACCTCTTCTGCCACATATTTACACACTACCCCTTATGCATTTTCTTAAATGGTTCAATATTTTCTGCTGCTCTAAGAAATGACTGCCATGCTCTTCCTTCTCTTTCCTCACCAATTTACTTTCTCCTTCATGTCTACTTATGTCTTAGTTTATTATTCCCTTTTAGTAGGTAAAACAGGCCTTTCCTACTATCTGTGTTGCTATCGTATCTTGAGACTTTTGGACTGAAAAAAGAAAAAGAGTATCAAGGAAAAGGTTTCACAGTACTGACGTGAAATTAAAACTTATTCCCCAAGCTGAACTGAGAACATTGAAAATAGGCTGTTAAAGAACTCAGCTGAAATTGAAGAAGACAAACAAAGCTTCATACCAATATTAACAGAGAATGTAACTATATCAGGTAAAGTCTAAAAGCTCATAATAATATCAACTGTCTCATTACAAAGAAAATAATAAACCAGAGGGCAGCAATCTGGGAGAAATGCTATATACCATACCAGGAGGGCCTGTAACACCCTGTTGTCCTGGGTGGCCCTGCTGTCCTTTAACACCAACATCTCCAGGAAGTCCAAGTCTCCCTGTAAGAAAGAGTTTGGGAGAGAAAAAGAGGCAATTCCTATTATCTCTTGGAATTTAGTTAGCCTGGATGTGCTGACAATAAAGGAGCTGCTTGAGGTTTATGACAGCTGAATGTAAAAGTGCCACCCCACAGGCACCTTGAGTAGCTTACTGAGAAATTCTCTTCTAATAGAATATCAGCATTTAATCCCTCTCCAAAACAAAACATACCTGGATTTCCAGCAACTCCTGTTTCTCCTCTGAACCCAGGTAGTCCTGGTGCTCCTTTATGTCCTGGCTGACCTTGGGATCCTTTTTCTCCTTTCCTGCCCAAGGCCCCAGGAGCCCCTGGATCTCCCTAAGAAATAGCATTTGCACACAAACAGGTAAAGAATGACATTATATTCTGTATTTGAAGAATAGAAAAATCATGCTTATTTTTAAACTTACAAATTAACTTTAGTCCTTAGATGTTTTTTTCATAGACTTTTTTCCAATTTTATTCTAACAGTTGCTCTTTTGATAAAAAAAAAACAACAACATTCTACACATAATATACAGGTATACAAAATAGTAAAATGCACATTTTATCTTGAATTACAACCAACTTGCAGAACAACAATCTCTTTCTTGATATCCAGCCAATAAAGAAAGTAAACTGATAATCTGGACAAATTACAGGAAGTAATAATAAAAAAATAAAAAAACTAAAAAAAATAGTTTTTCATCATCAACCACATCTTTTGGGTAAACTCACATGTAAAGACTCACAGTTGATCAACAAACAAAACATGTGAAACAAAATTGCATCCACTTTGTCTAACTCATATCTAACAAAACATATTGCTAAAAAAATTTTTTTTTTAAATGGTATCAATAGGCTTTCAAAAACCAACATAGTTTTAGAGTACACAATTTTTGCATTTTCTGAGTCTATTTTTCTGCAATTCTTGATGTACAACAGGATTTTTGTGTGTTATCATAAGCATATAATCTACTTATCTCCTGCAAATTCTACAACTCTCGCTTACACATTTTTCTGTTTCTATTGTCAAGGACTCGCTTTTTAATATGACAATGTTTCTATTGCCTCTATACCTTAGGACCAGGTTCTCCTGGGAGTCCAGGAGATGGGTGCCCAGGGTCTCCTTTTTCACCCGGAAAGCCACCATAGCCTGTTGGACCAGGGTCACCCGAAGTTCCTGGAAAGCCGGGAGATCCCTTCTGTCCTTTTTGACCTGGAAATGAACAGATAATAACAGCATTCTTAAATGGATCATAATCACAAATCACATTTCATGCTTTGGTAACTAGTGCTTGTATATTCAGATATTCATTCTTCATCAGAAATGAAGTATTTTGTACAATTACTGATTTTAATTCCAAACATGTTAAAAAAAAAGTTTATTACAATTAACAGTATATAAATTAAATAATTTGTATTTAATTTATTATCTCTAATTTCAATAGTTGAAACTTGTAAGTCTTATGACCACTAGCCACGCATTTGGTTACAAAACCAGATTAAGCCACTATACATTACCATGAACTGAATAATTAATGACCTGAAATTATTATTTAAGAAGTTATTATAAGCTATATAAAGAGATAGTCAGTTACAATACATTATTAACATCCGGTCTAAAATTCAAGAAAGAGAGAACTCCTTTCTATAATTCAGGCAAATGCTGGGGTGTAAGAAGTCTAAAAATACTGCAGAGAATAAACCTCAACTTGAGTAAGTCTTGTCTGTGCACTTACAGTAACTGCTCAGATCTGCGTGAATACTTCTGTACAGCTCTATCAATTTACAACATGACTTAATAGAAAATAACCTGGAATTCCCATGTTCCCTTTGTTTCCTGGTGCACCAGGAAATCCTTGTCCTCCAGGAATCCCTGGAAGACCCATAAATCCTTTGACACCTGCAAGATGAAAAAAAAAGTGTCATCTTCACATGCCCTGCTTAGATACTGTCTAGTAGAGCTGAGATTAATACAGAATCTTTTACTTCACACATTGCATGTTCTCTTGTCATTTTATAAATCAAAAAACAGTGAATTTTAATTCTTCCTAGTGCTCTGGATGCACATAAAATTATCAGTATTGTTATCAAGGAAAAAAACTTAAATATCTTAAATATTGACACTAACATATTAAGGTTTGTGACTCACCACAGCACTTCAGAATGGCAACTGACCCTTTGAATATTTTATCAAGATCAGTAATTTCTGTTCATGTGCTGGACTTTCCTTCCATGGTTCAACTGAATTTAGACTGGTTTCTTGGTGTGTCACAATCACTTTAGATTAATTTAGCTAAATTAACATTCAGTTTAATGATTGCAAAGTAGAGCTTCATCTAGACGTCTAAATTCCAGGGTATTGGTAATCCCTGAATATTTAGGCACGTCATGTCTGATTTTCTCCCATAAAAAGTCAGAGAGTACTAAAGTATTTGCAGCTTTTTTCGTGATGGCTACACTGCAACA
The DNA here is from genome assembly GCF_026119805.1 of Tympanuchus pallidicinctus. Classification (NCBI taxonomy): domain Eukaryota; kingdom Metazoa; phylum Chordata; class Aves; order Galliformes; family Phasianidae; genus Tympanuchus; species Tympanuchus pallidicinctus. Next base: position 8,718,757 of record NW_026294739.1, on the reverse strand, counting down.
ACTACAAAGGACATATCAGTGATGATAGTGGTTAATCCCATCATGACAGGAGCCGTTTCAATTGCAAGACTAAAATTATTTCTCATTTCATAATTGTCAAAATTTCTATATATCTAATTACACTATTGCGATTTCTAGAAATAAATTATCTTAAAGAACCAAAAATACAGAAATACAGAGAAGTAAAATTTTTTAGTAGCATTCATTTGGAAAAAAACCCACCATATTCATTTCTCACTCAAGGCCGACGTGCATCATTATGCGTGAGGGCCTGGTGATGTCAGAGCAAACTGTGAAAAGTATGTTTATAACTTACACTGAATTTTTTTAAGACTTATACTGAAGACCCAGTAACTTTCAAAATAATATTATGTTACCCTTCATGTGATATGGTAATTTTCAACATACATACTCCATACCTGGTACACCAGGTACTCCTTCAGATCCAATAAGACCTGGGGAACCTTGGACACCTGCATCTCCTTTTTCTCCTTTTAGGCCCATTCTTCCTTGGACTCCTAAAATGGTTTAAAAAAAAAAAAAAATCTAAAAATTGCAGAACAGCATTTTAGAATGTGAGTTTTCTAACTCTTTTAAAATAATGAAACTGCAATGGAGTAAAATATTTTATTGACAAATACAAGAGACAAGCTCACAGTCCATGCCTTCTCTATTTCCCATATGAAGACAAAAGGAAGTTCCTGAAATCTACCACATGAAAAGGTCTACACAAAGACAGACAGCATTAGTTGAGCTTGCACAACTCATATGCCTAGTCTCTGCTAATATTACACAGAAAATAAATCCTCTGACAGTCAAATATATCTAAGCAGAGTCAACTTCTTTACGATATGGCACTCAGCTGGTAAGCATACTTGTTTCTGCTCAAAAGCTACTGTGTGTGTAAAGACACATTGGATTTATTTATATAAACTTACAATCACATTTTATTACTGATTTAACATTACAGTGTGAGGATTATTAAGGATGGACTTGTCAAAACAGAGATAAATATTCAATGTAATATCCAGCTATCTCACAAGAAAAGGCAGTTAGAGTGTTCAGCAATAATTATTAGAAAGCTGTGTGAATACTTTGAGTAGTAAAGTTACTGTCTTCCATATGTTAGAATACACTGAAACTGCAACACACATGACAACCCTAACTAGCTTTGAATGATGAAAAAGTGAATGGGTACCTTTTGAGCCTTGTTCTCCTTTATTTCCAATCACAACCAAGGTTTCAGATGGTCCAGGAAAACCTTTGTCACCTGGTTCGCCTTGTGCTCCAAGAAACCCTTTTCTTCCTTTTAGCCCTGGAGAGCCAAAAGAACCTGAAAGAAAATATATTTTCTAAGGATGATATGTTGAACATGAATGAGACAGAAAAAACAAAAACAAAAACAGAGTAAGAAGCTCTGTAGCAAATCATTAACCATTTTCACAAATACCATGAAGTAGGAAAGGTAACAATTCAGTACTGCTAAAAGAAAAACTCTCTTGTTCTGTTGGTTGACTGCAAGGGTCCAGAAGTCAAAGATTTACCAAGACACAAAGAAATTCTGGTTAAGCTCCTGTATTCTTAAGGAATAATGAAGGCACACAATTTTGTTACTTGCCTCTGATACCAGGGTTGCCTGGACTTCCAATCCTGCCAGGGGGTCCAGGAATTCCTAACGGCCCCATTATACCTGGCTCTCCTCTAGGGCCTGTGGAAATGAAACAATAGAAATGTATTTGTTAATACTGATCAGTAACATAGAACATTACTTTAGAAAGTTATGCATGTGTCTACGATTTAAATGGTTAATTGATTCTTCTGATCTTTTCTCCATTTCTAAAACATAACCATTGAAGCAAGTTCATCAGCTTTTAACAACTGAAACAACACTTACATACAGATCAACCTGGGTAGTTTGAGGGGTTACTATCAGCTGCAATGGCTTTTACCAATTACTGAAATAATTGAGAGTGACTGTAATATACCTGATATCTGCATTGAGCTGTGACATCTATCACAGGATGTGTGGAAAAGACATTCCTTTCTGGCTCAGGAGCCGGGAGCCAGCCAAGACATGACAGCTCATCTCAAACAACATTAGAAGCCTAGGTTAGGCCTGCATGTTCGTCGTTATTTTTGCAGTTGTATATATGAAAATGTACTTGCCATCTCCTTCCAACAGTATAACAAAGGATTTAACAGTACCGAAAAATCTTTATTAAAAAAGCTGCACTACATACGTGATTTCTTTTATTCTACCAACAAAGTACAAACGAGTTTCTGAAAAAAATAACCAAACTAAACAGCTCATCCTATAGTGATTACTGACTTAAGTCTGCTCTGTAACAGTTTGAGTCATAACTCTGAGAGACTCAAGACCTAAGCTTTTTTTTCCTTTTTCCCCAGAAAAAAAGAAGAAAGGTAGCATTAATAAGCCATCCATTTGAAAAGGGATGCTGCGTAACAGCTATTAAATTCTTTACACTTTCATTATGCTGGGAAGACTCTGAATGTTAACTACTAGTATTCTGTTTCAGACATTGCCATACAGAAAACAATGTGAAGTAACCTATTCTCTAAAGAGCACTGGAGGAAACTTGGTACTGGTTCATAACAGCTTCTAGATATCCTAATGATGATTGATTTTCTTCCATATAAGATCATACAGGTCTCTGTATGAAAACTGCTAATGTAAACTATTTCTGTATTTTCAACTTAGAGTTAATTACATGTCACCATGACTGACATCTTTTTGCAGAGACTGACTAGCTTTCCATGTCAAAACACATATTTGCAAGACTTTACCTGGCACACCAAAGACTCCTGGCCTTCCAGACTGCCCCTTGAGACCAGGTAATCCTGTGTTTCCCAGGAGACCTATTAATCCAGGTTCCCCAGGCTTTCCATCAATTCCTGGGATACCCAAACCAGGAGGACCTAGTTTGCCTTTAGAACCTAGTGAACCTCTTCTTCCTAAGAAAAAATGCATGACAGTGTATGTAAGTATACCTTACTGGAAAATTAACCTTCATCTCTATCTTGCCATCGTAAGCACAAAGCTCTTCTTGAACTCTGACAACTATACAGAAGATATATATGTGAAAACACATAGGAAAGATTAGACAAATGTCAAATACCAATTGTACATTCATCCTCCAAAAACTGTGGGGAGTGATTTCCCACCATGATGAAAAAAATTTTTGAGTTCACATACAGGAGAATAACTGAGCTGAGTGTCTGATGTGTTTCTTGAAATGGAAATCATACGCAGTGGAAGCAGGTACTCTGAGTCCCCGAACTGGTTTTCCCTATAGTTGAGACTCTTCCTCTGTTTTGCTTCTTTATCAACAACATTGCACGAAGTTCAACCCCATACGAGACAGATGACTGAAACAGACTTTTACCTGTGGAATTTGCATCAGTTCATAATCACTTTTTGGGCTATAAAATGCAATCTGACTCTTAACCTATCTTAATCAGTCGTCTGCTTCCTCCAATCTGCAGATAATAACTCTTTTTAAATGAAATCTCATTTTCTTGCAGATTATCCCATAATCAATATCCATAAACAACTTCAGATCCCTCAGGACATTGGAAGGCAGAAATAAAACCCAGAACCACTTAGCCAGAAAGCTTGTTTGATTTGGAGCATCCTACCTGGTGAGCCTGTAGCTCCCTGGGCACCTGGCAAACCTGGCAGGCCAGTAAGACATTCAGCTGGTTTCCCTGGAAAACCTGGATCCCCAGGAACACCAGATGAGCCTGGATCTCCTAAAAGAAAGGAGACTGTTTTCATAACAGTTTAGATAGTAGTTTGAAGCTTTGAGTGATCACTGTTTGACTTGGCTTCCCTTTCCTTAAAATATGGATGTAACTTGCTGCATTCCTCATGCTTATTTGACCACAGTACCTCTTAGGCCACTATTGCCATCACGTCCAGCTTGCCCTGGTAAGCCTGGAAGTCCTGGAAATCCAGTATCACCTTTTGGGCCAGGAATGCCACGACCTCCTGGTGAACCTAGTTTGCCTGGCTCTCCTGGAATAATTATGCCTGGGTCACCCTGCAACACAGAAATACGGACAATCACTGTGTACTGTGCTTTGCAAATCTGCCAAAATATTTTCTTCACTCTGTGATCAGCTAGATATTTTTTTTTTATTAATCATCATCTTTTCTTGGGGATCTTTCACTTTGCCGTATATATTGTCAACAATTCAGTAGAACACTGGATGTTTCTTATTGATTAGCTGCAGATTCCATACCAATATATTAATTTGTCCAAATAGCTTTTGAACTCTTACCTCCTACCTCTAAGAAATTGCTACTAAGCATAAAAAGGCAATTCCCTCTGTTTGGCTGTTACTGCATTACGATGCTTGCTTAACTGAAAAATTTTGGACCTATACCTGAAAATAATTTTTTTCCTTCATTTTACATGACAGTCATTTTTTTCATTATGATGTTTATTTAAGTAATCAAACTCAGCACCTAGAATATTCACAATATTCATGGTTTTCTTCTTTTCCCCTTGTAATTCTTCTGAATACTGTTTTCCATGAACACTGTTTTTTTTATGACAAACATGTCAACTCTCTTCCCTGAAAGGAAAAGTTGAACTGTTTGTTCTTAGTGGCTGACCAAAGTGTTGGCTGTTAGGGGTACAAGCAAACCAGTATGTTCTTAAGGTTCGTTAGTAGAGCTGAGCATCTACAAGCCACTGATTACATATTTGGACCAGAAAGGCCACTTTAAATAAGTTGTTCTGCGGCATGAAGCACAGCATAAATAATAATTAAACAAACAAACCCAAATAATTTAAACCTTCATTCTTTGTCATATTAAAAAAAGAAACAAAAAAAAAGCAACAACAACAAGACACATAAAAGAATGTTATATGAACACACACAAAAGAAGAAATGCCATCTTTTCAAAACAGTGAAGCGTTATTATTTTGTTCACATTTAGATCCTGATTACAGATTAGTCAAGTGTCCTACAATTACGTATGCCATCATATACTTTTGAGTAGCCATCTTTTCAGAAGCTGTGGCATTTATTTATCATTTATTTTGCTGAAAGCAAAGCAATAACCTCACTGTGCTGTGAAAACAAAAGTACCAAAACATCCCAAACATCTGGAGATCTGAGATCCTGCAGCTTTAGTTAAAATTTTACTTTACACTTCTCTTACAAGAGATTTCATTTGATTGATTGTGCACCACAGGTTACTAAATACAGGAGTTCTTATTTTCCTTACATTTCTTAATTTATTTGCACACTGTCACATTTAATGAATGGTACCAATGGAAAAGTCTGTGCTGTATTTATACACGAACCTTCTCTCCTGGTTGTCCTAGATTTCCAGCGCGGCCTGGCTCTCCAATCTTTCCTTCACAACCTGGTGCCCCTCTGCTTCCAGGAAGTCCTTTGTCTCCTGCAAATGAAATAAAATGTCAGACCAAATGCTGTATTGATCAACTTAGTTTACAAATGGGTATTTGTATGTCTGCTGCTAAGCACTTCTTTTACTAAGTTATACTTAACACGCATCTGCCACGCGGTCTTACTCTCTAAGTATTATCACAATACTCATTGTAACACTGCTCAGTTACTCATTTCAAGTGTTAAATAACTGTCTGGAGTGAACCTGTTGGTGTGCCAGTTCCCCACTATTCTCTTCAACGAGCTACTGTAGTAATTTTAGTATCATAGCTTTCTACTTTTTGTTTGTAGGTTTCCAGGTGGGACTATGAGAGCAGATCATATTTCGAGAATCCAAAGGCACATATAAAAGATGGGCACGACTATGCACGAGGAGGGGCCAAATTCACAGCATTCAAAATGCTTTCTATTTCCTCCAGAATAGACCAGATACAACACTGCACTGAATCAACACTGATTAAATTAAAGTACTGCTACTTTTTCAGCTCTGTTGCATGCATGCAGGTAAGCAGAATCCATCTGACGTAAGTGAGGAGTGAGGCACTCAGAACTATTTATTAGGCCAATATTCCGGGAAGCATCAATTCTTTGAATCATCTTTTAAAATATCTTCCTACTGACAACTTCAGTACATCTCTGAAATACTTCAAATTTGCACTCTGAATGCAGTGTTGCAATTACTGCGACTTGAAGGCAGGAAATTACAAGAGTGCTAAAGATCACCTAATGTTCATTCATTTTTTTTAAATCTATTTCAATTCAGATTTCCTTTTTTTTTTTTACCATTTACCTTTTTTTTGTTTGTTTGTTTTTGTGTTTTTTTGTTTGTTTGTTGTTGTAGTTATTGTTGTTTTTAAGATCAAAAAATATGTTTTACCTTTTGGGCCCGGATTTCCAGGAAACCCAAGCCCTGGGAAGCCTGTGTCACCTGTTGGCCCTGGATGCCCCACATCACCTGGCTGACCACTTGTTCCAATCCTACCTGTTCAAAGAAAATACATAAACTGTGATGCATCTTACCACAGAACTTTATCATATAATAACTTGGTGTTTTCTAGTTTATCATTATTAATTAGAACATCACTGCAGATCATACTGTTGGATCTTTGACGCTATTTATCCTCCACATCACTTACAATAATAACTGTGATCTTTGTGTTCACAACATCAAAGCAGACATGAGTCTATGAGCTAAGTCTTTATGCAATACTCCCAATTTCAATTTTTTTGAACAACTATTTACAGATACAAATCTTCCACTTGCTGAGGTTGTTCAAGCAACACATCGTAGGGCTTAGGCTCAGAGCAGAACCAACTATATGAACAGAAGCTACCGTAAAACTGACAATAGATTTTTCTGTGCTCTTCAGGGCAGTTTTAAGGACTACTGTTCCATAACATCAAATCAAAGAGGCCTTACAGTTAGTTTCAGTCTCACTGCAATATTTAGAAGACCAGCTGTCAGAAAAGCACCCCTCTAAACCCAAGCCCCAAACCCACACATAAAGGAAACTCACTCACAGTATATTAGAACAATGGTTAATAAAGAAAAAAAGAGCCTAGAAACTTAGTAATATAATTATAAATAATTATTTAAGCAAGCTGTATAAGTTGTGGGGTTTTTTTTTGTTTGTTTTTTGTTTTTTGTTTTTTTTTACTGTCACTACGGAGGGCTTAAGAATGCTTTAAATTTTAATTCTTCTCTTTTGAGGACTGCAGGAGTTGCAGTGTATTTTAGATTAGACTTTCCAAAATTATGTCAGAGGTGCCTTTTAGGATATATGAGCTGCAACATATACACCTGAAGTTTCTGATTGTTGGAAAGCAGAATATAGCACTGCTTAGACCCTCCATTGTACTGCACACTGTGGTCATGGCCCCACGTGCCTTTTCTGTTCATTTTTATGTTTACTTCCCCTAGTTTTCTTAAAAGAGAAGGATATAGCTTATTCCTTAGTCTCTGTACCACAGAAATTCTTACAGTTCTCTCAAAATAACCCAACAGTTTTATCCAGCTAGAGATGGTAGAGAAATTCCAATCAGATCATCTGTGATTTTGACATTATCTAAACATACTCACCAGGCACTCCTGGGGGTCCGGGTAAGCCATCTGGTCCTTGAGGTCCTGGCAATGCAGGCAATGGAGCTATCCTTCTGGTCTCTCCTTTCAGACCTTCAGGAAATACATCATCAAAGTCTCATAGTTTGGAAATATTAGGCATTTAAAAAAATAACAAGGAATCTGTTAAAAATGCAGTCTTCTTCTGCAGTTCCCATACTTCTGAAGCTCTGACAGATTTTGAATAACCTTGAAATCCTGACTTAATACAGGGGTATAATTTTATTGACACTAAGCCCACCTCATGACTTCCTCTCAGCCCTCCTGCAGTCTAGTGGAAAACCAGAAAGAAGAGCACAAAATGATTTCAAGTAGGAAAGTTATTGTCAACACCAACAATGACTGCCCTCAGATCAGATGAAAAGAAACAAACCAAAAAAACCTCACATCCAGCAGTGTCTCCAACAGAGATTTATGTAGACTTCTTGATATGTGGAACAATATGACAAACCCAGAGTGACAAAGGCTCAGACAGATGTAATCTGATAATTGCATTTCTTTGGATAACAAATTCCCATCTTAAATGAGTCAACAATTCAGGTATACAGCATCCAATGTATCACTGCAGTTACAAGCACTAAGCTTCAGAATCCCAAGGATCTAAAATTCAAAAATTCTCTTTAAGAAGTGACTTAACCCTACCTTGAGTACATCTCTCCTGTCCAACTTCGTGTTCTTCCAGATTATACTTGCCTTTAAATAAACACACTGATGATTCTGGTACTGATTCAATCCTTCCTATTTTCCTTGACAACTTAGCTCACACTGATAACTATAAAGTTAAGGGATCTTTTTTTATTATTAAGACACTCTGGAACAGCACTGGAACCTGCTGCTGAAAAATGTGCAGTCTTTTTCCTTGGAAGTTTTTGAGGCTTGACTGGATAACCCTTTGAGGAACTTTTTCTAATCTCATAGCTTACCCTTCTCTGAGCAGGATTTTGGACCAATGGACCTGGTAGGGTCCCTTTCAACCTCAGCTGTCTTATGACTCTAAGATTTTTGCTATTGTTACTTGTGGGAGTGAATCTGGAACAACACACATCTCATCCTAAGAAAAACTTCCTATGTTTCATAATTTGTATCTTTGTCTTCAGTCTCTCTTTGCAATTGAAATCTTTAACATGGGTAAAGAATAATAAAATAGTAAGTTACAAACCAGCTTCTCCAGGCAATCCCTGTGGACCAGGCAGTCCTTTAGAGCCTTTGACACCTCTTACTCCTTGTGGTCCATATCCTGGCAGTCCAGGAAGCCCCATCTCTCCAGGAAAACCAGGGTTACCAGGCAATCCAGGTTGTCCTCTATCTCCTTTTGAACCAGCCAATCCCTATTAATGGTTACACATGTCTGTATTCCACAAATCACTTGCTTTTCATGCTAACTTTCAAAACAAAATGGCTGGTTCTCTGTGACTGTGATATCATATTATTTCAGCAGCAGAGCATCTCTGTTAAATGGAGAGGACTTTTATGACTGAATTAATTGTGATCAAGAAAATATGTATTTTAGTATCAGTGTTACAAGCATAGGACATTCATTCATCCTTTTTGTTAAAAGTGAAATAGTACAAACCAGCTCAATTTTCAATCACTGTGGCAGTACACTGAACGATTACTTTTTATTTTTCAAAACAATATTTGGGGAACAACAAAATTTCAAAGTTGATTCTCCTTGAATACAATGAGGTGAAGTTTAGAGAAACTGATATTTGAATTGCTTTTACAATTTCTCAGCCAACACAGCACAATGATAATTGCTAGTTTCTTTCTGCTGCACAAAGAGCTCTGTCCCAGCAATTCTAGTCTTAAAGTAATTCTCCCAGCTTTTGTGGTTTTTCTCAGCCCTGACTGTAGATTAACTCCTTAAGACCAAAAAGGAATCATTTGGACTTTCTATTTTAAGCATTCTGAGATAGAAAATCCACACAAGCCTCATTTATCTCTGGTAGTACACAAGGATATTTACTGTCATTCTTTTGTTTTCACTTGGGATTGGTTGCTATAGATGAGCATAGCACCTCTAAGTCAAGGAGAAGCTATTGAGCTGAAATACCACAATAGGTAAAACAGATCATTACATAAAATAAAATAATTGACTAAGCTTTTAATGAATTCTGTATTCACTACAGATAGATAATGCGTACTCACCTCTTCACCTTTAGAACCTTTGTAACCTTTAGAGCCAGGTCTTCCCAGAAATCCACTTGATCCTTTTCTCCCTTTGTCTCCCCTGGGCCCTGGATCTCCTTGCTCCCCTTTTGGTCCCTCTGGATACACATACCCTGGCTCACCTTTTGAGCCCTTACGTCCTTGATCTCCTTTAAAACCTGGAGGTCCCTGGAAAAAAGCAACCAGAAAATTTCAGTGCTAGACATGTCAAGTGTTTTTTTTGTTTGTTTGCTTGTTTGTTTTTCAGTAGTATTTTGATTGAATACCTGAGAATGATTCTCCTTATTCTCATCTCTATTTACTGAAAGTGCACACTTCAATCAGTGGCACAAATAAGAATACAAGAAAATATCTTAAAATCTGAGATTTCTTCTCCTGGTGTGACTCTCTCCCTAGGAACACTGTAACTGCCATAGTTAGCTATCTGTAGCTAATTTCAGTGCTCTTTTCCTGACCTCTCAGGGCATAAAGAAGAGTTGAAAGCACACTCAGATCTAGTGACCTTCTGCTCATGAGATCTAGGGAGCTGGAAAAAAAAAACATTAGCAGGCTCTTTCAATTATACACCTGTATGCCACCACAGTATATATTTGTGCATGACAGTTTTGTCTTGGACAGTGTCTACTGTTCTTTCCCAAGAGTAATTATTACTACAGGCACAAGTTAGAACAACCACCTGCTATGTCTGTTGCAGGTGCCTGCCAACCCTCTTCAGCAAGGTTCCCAAGAAGGAACGTTCTTTGTACCAGTAAATGGAGCATTATGATTTTCTCAGTACAGCTGGGGCTTTGGCAAGTCTGGATTTGCCAAGATATGCTGGACACAAGAGGAGAGATCTGAAAAAAGGCACAGCGGACAAAATATACAGTAGACATATACAGACAAAACTGTAACATGCTTAACAGCCACTGCCATGATGAACAGAATCTTGGCCTCCTCTTCACCTGACTAGTCAACTTTAGTGTCCTCAGCTTCTCCTCACAGGACCTGTCTTCCAGCTCTTTAACCAGCTTTGCTGCTCTCCTCTGGCCAGTTTCAAGCATCTTAATATCCTTTTGCTATTAAAGAGCCCCAGCATTGCACACAACATTCAAGGCAAGGCCACAACAGAAAACGGTTGAAATCACTTAGTGTAACACAGCATGTAACACCAGCTGTGACATTTACATGAAATTATTATGGGATCTGAAAAATAATCTGAAAAATGCAAATCTTACTTGAGCTCCTGGAAACCCTGGTGCACCTGGAGAACCTGGAGCTCCTTTGGGACCTGGCGCTCCTTCTCTACCTGCAAAAGAAACAGTGTATTTTGCGAAGGATAAAGAAACCAAGGAAATGGATTTTGACAAGCTCTGATAATCACACTCAGCACTGAATGTTACTGCCATTCACACTGACTGCATGAGCACAGGCTTCAAACAGCACCTAAGCTCAGTGCTCAGGCATAAATGCTTTTAGGGCACAGGCTCACATCAGCAAATGGAGCTGCATTATGCACACTTATCGCAACATCAGGGCTATTTCAGGGACCCAGAATATTGCATGCTGCAGACATGCCCATACCAGTCCCGATTCTCATCCTAAAAGTATTGGCATTTTCTATTATCCCATGAGGAACACTGAGATCATTTACCAGGGATGCCATCCTGGCCACGTGGCCCAGGAGAACCAGGGAGACCAGGCGTTCCCGGAATATAGCTGCAATCAGTACACATGCAAGCTTCATCACCTAGAAGGAATATAATAAATTAGTTGTTTAACAGCAAGTAACTCCTAAGCTTAACAAATGTGTTATATAATTTGTTGCAGAGAGTAGCCAATATATCCTGGTCAAAGAGCAGTAGCAGGAAATGTGACCTTAACTTCAATGGAAAGTCACTTTCAAGCACTACAAGATTACCTGTGGCCATACAATGAATCAGAACTGACAACATTTAAATGACAACATAGGAACATCTACTTTTTTTTAAATCTCTTGATTTTTTTCAATTCTGGTTACAGTAAGCTGTTTGGTTACTCTCTACTGATAGCCAATTTTTTTCAGAAGAAGAAAGTAACACAGGTTTTAAGCTAATATGGCTTCATGGGACCACTTTAATGACTGGCAAGAGGCATACAAATTCAGCAGCTCTGTGGTGATAATTGCAGAAGGAACCTTCTCTCAAAGACCAATTGCTGGTGTTGGACATAACAACAGGGGAACACAAAAACCTTACCAATTGTCCCAGAGAAGGTCTACACCCTGACTGCAGTGCTATACAACTGATGTGTGTTGCTGGCATGTGCACTGCTCTGAGCTGCTCTCTTCTGTAAGGGGAGGACAACATCTTGCTATCTCTAAAATTGTATCTAAAACCCCCGAACTTGAATAGCTTTTGAGGTCAATTAATTCAAAACTTTCAGAAGGTTTCTAAGTGATAGCTTTCTAAAAGGAAGCAGAAATGGAAAAGGAATTTTTCAGCTACGCATCTTAGTTTTCACATGAAAAGGCCAGTAACTGCCATTACACTCTGCTCCTGATTTCATTCAGAGGAAACACTGTCATGGAGGAAAAAAAAAATTCCACTTGAAATCAAGATATCAAAACCTGTAGTGAGTCTGAATACCATTTTTTTTTCAACTCTAATTTCTGCTGTATTATAAGAGCTCTCAAATATGGAAAGGCTTAGTCCACAACAGTAAGATTTCCAGGTGTCTCTGATATCTTGTTACCCCAGTGAACACTATGTCAACCCTGAAACACAGCCAGCAAACACAATCACTGACCTTTCATGCCCATGTCTCCTGGAGGTCCTGGAGGTCCTGCACAACCTGGCTGTCCAGGGAGTCCTGGTAGGCCTGTTCTAAAAGTTACTCTACCTGTTAATGAAACAAGCATGGCACCAATACATCAGACAGTTATTCATTTGCTAAAACAGAAAAAAAGGTCCAGAGATGAGCTGGTGTCAGTATTTATTTAAGAGAGAACTACCTGGACAAGTGCAAAACATCTTTAACTTCAAATACATGAGGATAAGTACGGTAAAGCTAAAGTAAATCTCATCATACTGCTGCTGGATCCATCTGTCCAGCCAGGGAGGTGCCTTTAGAAAGCACAATCCCTTTTGGGGGGCATATTTACATTTTATTTGAATCAACAGAAACATAGCTCTTATTTTTCCAGAACTGGAAAGAAAACTTCTATTTTAATTGTAGATTATTAATGCTGTTCAAGTATATTTGTCATAATTATTCTGGTGTATTTACTATCACTCTGGAAAAAACAGAAGATACATTGATCAGTACATCTGCATGATAGATATCTTTAAGAGAGAAAAGGAAAACATTACATCAGAAAAGAACTTGTGTAAGCCATACCATATATAAAAGGAAACACATTGTTGGTTCTTAAAGATGTTCTCCTGGTTAATACACGTTCTGAAAGTGTTATAAACTGCATCTACTCAATTGGTTCATCTATTGCTTTGCTACTATTTTGTTTTCATGCTGCCAGAACTTCAAATCAGCTCTAATGCCCTGTAAGATCTATGTAGGCATCTGTGTGATCTCTCTTTTAGAACAGCCCTTTGCAAAGGTAGTTTTACAGAAAACCTGCATTTTTGGAAAAGTTAATCTTAAGAACAGATTTCTCTCATTAGTCCTTCCTGTGATTATATAGTAGATTTTTAGTCACAGTTATACAGAACAGTAAGACATTTTTATACTAGGAAATCACAATTTCTTCTTCCCAGAATTTCATTAACAACGAAGCACAGATCTTTGCTTTGCATGCTTTTTAATGAATACTCTAAGAAGAAATTTTGAAAGAAAAATTACGTTGTATAACTCAATATACACTTCATTCTTAAGTATTTATCTAATCTAATTAATTAGATATCGAGATGACTCTAGATTTGCTGTTGTACATTGTGTATACAATAACAAAATGTCACCTGGTTCTCCCGGAGGACCTGGCAACCCAACAGAACCAATTCTGCCAGTAATCCCAGGCAGTCCTGGAGGGCCTATAATACACGAGCCCACCTGTCCTTTTTCTCCCTTTGTTCCTTTTGGCCCAGGAAATCCTGGGGGACCTCTCAGACCAGGTCTTGACACACCTAATAAAAGAGGAATAAATATCAAGGTAAACAAGAAATGGAACTTCGAAGCAAAGTAAAGTTTGCAGGTTGACCGAGACAAGCACATTGTCTCAGAGTCCGTATCACGAATCTTTTTTTATGCTGTGATTTATTAAATAATTACAATGACAGGGTAAATATATTTTTAAATGTTCTTTAAATTCTTTTTAAATACTTGTCCCATCAAAACTTTTGGGTGACATATTTTTGCTATCTACAGTTATGTTCAAAGTCTTCCAAACTTAAGATTTTCACAAAGCTGACATGGCATAATAGCGAGGTACTGAATTATTACACATACCTGGTCTACCAGCATCTCCAGGAGGACCCTGTGGCCCTGCAAAATAATTTAAAGTTTAGAACTTTAATTGAAAAACTGTATGATCTACAAGGCACTAATCAGTAACACTGACTACCATCTTTGGACTTCTGCATTCTATTCTCATTTTATCTTTTAAGAGTTTGGTTTTGCCTGTGTAGCAAATATACCACTTATGCAACTGTTGCACACTGCCAATTCTCACTAAAATCTGGTTCAAATAATTCAACACATTTTAATTTTACAGCATAGTCAAAATAAATGAAAGAAAAAAATTTATTATTTTAGGGTGATAGGCAATTAAAAATAGCCAAAAAAAGCCAAAGAAGAGTAGCAGAACCTTCACAGAAGACTTACAGCCCTGATGGTTTGTCTATGGCATACATAAACAATACTCTGTTGGAATTATCCACTGAGGTCATTATACAGAATACGAGTGAGTTTAAGTGCTGAACTCAGTTATCTGTACAATGAAGTATGTCAACTTCACTATTTTTAAAAGGAATTTCAGCTCTGCAATTTCACAGGAATCATTTGGAAATATTCTTGGAAAGGCAGAAGCAAGTTGCTGGGTACTCAAAAATCTAGCCTGAAGAAAGCCCTTTGAGTAAACTGCTCTTTCCAAAAGATTCTAGTCTGAATAGGCTACTAACCAGGCATGCCACGTTGCCCTTTGGGTCCTGGAGGTCCAGGAGGTCCTGCATCTCCTTTTTCACCAACTACGTCATAATACTCTGTCTTAATAAAAAGATTGCATGAAAAGTAAAAATAATAAGAGTGAAAAGCACAGTGCATCACACTGACCATTTAGTTAGAACAATGTTATGATTTCATTCATCATATTGACGTTCTGACACCATGATACCTTTCTAATCACATACTAATTACTCACAAGCAGACAGAAATTGAAATACAATTGTTAACACTCAGCTAAAGCCAAAAGACTTGTACAAATATAGGGAGCTGGGAATTCCAACCAAGTTCCTTAACCCTCACAGAACTCCTCTGTCTGTGAATGCAATTATACAGGCAAGGTACAAGTTGGAGATGCAATCATGAATATTACAGTAGCATGAAAATATTCTTGACACAAACCTTCAGGAATCAGTGTATTCGACTGCCTAAAAGTAGCACCAGCAATATTAGGCTACTCTCCTAAGTAATCATACATGAGAACAGACAAAATCACCTAGTTAAGTCACAAATGCATATAGAAGTCATTCATTTAAAAATAATATTTATAATATTCTTAGTATATTCTTAGTTCTTGATTTCAGAGTTTCTTTAAGTAAACAGCAGAATCACAGAATCACAGAATTGTAGGGGTTGGAAGGGACCTCCAGAGATCATCGAGTCCAACCCCCCTGCCAAAGCAGGTTCCCTACAGCAGGTCGCACAGGTAGGCATCCAGGCAGGTCTTGAACATCTCCAGAGAAGGAGACTCCACCACCTCCCTGGGCAGCCTGTTCCAGTGCTCCGTCACCTCACTGTAAAGAAGTTCTTGCCCACATTTGTGTGGAACTTCCTATGCTGCAGTTTCCGGCCGTTTCCCCTTGTCCTGTCTCCACTCACCACTGAAAACAGTCTGGCCTCGCCATTCTGCCCCCCACACCTTAGATATTTATAGACCTGGATCAGGTCCCTTCTCAGTCTCCTTTTCTCAAGGCTGAACAGACCCAGTTCACTCAGCCTTTCCTCATAGGAGAGATGCTCCAGGCCCTTCACCATCTTTGTGGCCCTCCGCTGGACTCTTTCCAAGAGATCCTTGTCTTTTTTGTACTGGGGTGCCCAGAACTGGACATAGTACTCCAGATGAGGTCTTACCAGGGCAGAGTAGAGGGGGAGGATCACCTCCTTCGACCTGCTGGAAACGCTCTTTTTAATGCACCCCAGTAAGCCATTGGCCCTGTTGGCCACAAGGGCACACTGCTGGCTCATGGCCAACCTGTCGTCCACCAGGACACCCAGGTCCCTTTCCGCAGAGCTCCCCTCCAGCAGGTCATCCCCCAACCTGTACTGGTGCATGGAATTATTCCTCCCCAGATGCAAGACTCTACACTTGCTTTTGTTAAACCTCATCCGGTTTTTTTCTGCCCAGCTCTCCAGCCTATCCAGGTCTTGCTGAATGGCAACACAGCCTTCAGGCGTGTCAGCCAATCCTCCCAACTTCGTATCATCAGCAAACTTGCTGAGGGTGGCCATTATCCCCTCATCAAGGTCACTGATGAAGATGTTGAACAAGACCGGACCCAGCACAGACCCCTGAGGAACACCGCTGGTTACAGGTCTCCAACCGGACTCTGCACCACCAACAATGACCCTCTGTGCTCTGCCAGTCAGCCAGTTCTCAACCCACCTCAATCAAATCAAAATCAAAATCAAAAAGTTAGTAGCTATAGTTCTGCTTTTTCGTAACTATAATTTTTTTGCTCTTTTCTGAATTATTTTGCATGGGTATTACTACCCAAAACTAAGATTACAGTAAGAGTTTTGCCTTGCTACAAACACATCACATTGAAATGCAGATGGACTACTAATACACCGATTTTAAAACAAAAAACAACAAACTGCTTAAAACTAAAATTCACGATTTTTTTTTAATTAATTTTTTGAGAAGCAGTGGGCATTTTTACAGCTTTGCCATCATCACAAATTATTCAGCTTATTTGAAGTTACTTCTTTTTGAAGGTTACCATTAAATGCACATGGGGCCTTTAAGAAGGCCAATGGAGTGGAAATAACTGAAGTCTAATGAGATGCCATTTTTGCATCCAATCCTACATGAAGGGAGATGCCACCTCTGTGAAACACCCAACAATAACAGTACCTCCCAGAATGACATATTCCAGTAAGAGCATCATGAGGCATCTGAAATTGCCATATGAAATCTGTTGGGTTTATTCTAGTGGGTTAGACAAATGTTATGATGAAGGTAATTTACACTTACTTGACCACAAGCTCCAGGTGGACCAGTGTTTCCTTTTACACCCTTCATTAAAGGACAGAAATTGTTTATTTATTGGAAAACAATATTTGACATGACATTTGATATCCTTTGTTTACTTTGTACTTGTGTACTTTGTTTAGAACATCAAAAGACTTCTATTCCCAAACTGTTTCTGTTCCCAACACAACTGTTCAGTCGTGTACTCCAAAAACTACAGAAACACAGCAGCAGGCAAGGATGGGCACTCTAGTTCATGCACATCATGTATTAAAGTTGGCCCATTCTCTATTCTACATATTATTGTCATATTTCAAGTAAAGTAAATAATAATAAAGACAACATGCTAACACTGAAACATACCTTATCCTCCTCCTCAAAAATAACAACAAAAGCATTAGCCAATACCTTAGCTCCTTGTCTACCAGCCAGTCCTGGTTTGCCCTGTTCACCATTTTGTCCCTGCAGGTGATAGAGACAATTTTATCATAAATTATCTCTTAACACTGTCATCAGTAAGATTTAAATTTGAATTTTTTCTTTTTTCATGGTAATGGCAATGTGAATGAGACTTGCTCAGGGGGAGAAATCTAAGTGAAAGACTCAGGTTAGGCTAAAATTCCTTGCCTGCAAGCAATACTACAGGTCTGACATGCAAACCCACATTTATAATGGCATATTCTACCAATCCTAAGGTGAAACCCCTCCAAACAGCACAAATGTATGAGGTTCTAATTTGTCCTCCCTCCACAAACTGATGTTTCTGAAAGAGGATAAACTAAACGCAATGTGATATTCCCACTTATAGCAACTTCATCTTCCAGATCTTCTCCAATGTCTGTGATAATGCTGATCTCTACCACAAAGAGACGTCAGCAAGACCAGACGGAAAATAATACAGACTGCAGCTAAGGCTTTCTGCAAGCATAGGTATGTAAGGAAAAAGGATTTTGCCAGAGCAGATGCAGCTCAATGCACTTCTTGTTTGCAATGCAGAAATAGGAAGGGAACAATGACCTGTCTTTGTGATGACAGAAGGTATTATTTGTGTTAACTGAATGACAAGACAGTGAAGTCTTGCAATCTGTCATTCCAAGTTTTTTATCAGACTGGAATGTTTAGACTGAGTACTAATGTTGTTTTGACACAATGAGGATAATATTTTAGTAGGAGAATGACATACGAGAAGTCAGGTTTTGTAAGCTCACTGTGGCACTAATTCAATGTTATTAAAGTGAAATAAATATAAAATTGAATAACTGTTGAATCAGTATACAAACGAAATCATTCTGGGTATAAAATAACATATTTTAAGAACTTGCCAAGTATTTTGGCACTTCCTCCAATGTAACAATTTTAACATCTATCAGTCATCTCATTTCAGGCCAAGATGGCTGTGACCTTGACTATAACTTTTCTTTGTAAAAGAATGTCAATGATTCTATTGATTAAAATTTGTCATTTTGTTTCTTGACTCTGGCTAAGGTAAGGTTTAACTCTCTTGCAAAATTTTCAATTTGATTAACTAGAATGAAATTCAGTTGAGTTAATTTTTTGGAATTTAGTGTTTATTTGACCTGGCTCAGACCCATTTGATAGTTAGCTGCAAGCAACAAGTCTTTTTATTTTACAAAGATGCAACAAGATCTATGCAGTGTCCTTCTCCCTCCTGCACAAATCTATAGGTATGTGGCATGTTCTAAGGCCAGTTTAATGACAGGAAATTTTTAACAATGCATGCAAATCAGCATTCTCAAACATATTTTGCAAAGCTGTGACAAGATGTGACCATGCTGAACAGATGACTGTTACTTAAAAAACATTTTTAAGGTTTCCTTCATTACCGGTAATCCAGGTAGACCCGGAGCACCTTCTTTACCAGGTTTACCCTACGAAGAAAAAATAAAATAAAATAGAAAAATAAGAAAATTTAAAAAGATCTCTAGTCTGGTTTACTGGATGAGAGAGTTTTTGCATTTTAGAAAATCTGATTTGAAAACTGGAAAGCAGAAGAGTAACAGCTTTTCCCTGAAAAGCAATAGAACAAAACTGCTTTTCAAGGAAGATTAACATATCATGCCTTTTTCACATACCTGTGCTCCAGGTTCTCCTTGGTCACCCTTTTCACTCTGAGAATCACCAGTTGGCCCCTGTAACAAAAACACGCTCAAATACATGTTTTTAAGTCACAGTTTCTAAATTAAATACATATTTATCTTTTTTTTTTTAAATTTTATTTATCTTTAAATAGTGTAAAGATGAAGTGCAAGTAAAATAACATTAATAGGTATTCATTAAAGGTCAGAATAAATAGCATAATACTGGACTCTAAAGAATCGCCTTAATTAGGTGGTGCTGTCCGAATGTCTGAATTTATGGGATTTACTGTAGTCTCTTACTGTAAATCCCATTGGCCCTGGAAGTCCTCTTGATCCTTTTTCTCCTTTCTCTCCTTTCAAGTCCTATTATAGAGAAAAAGTAATAAATTCAAAATTTAATATGGTCACCGAGATGTTTCTGGGCTTATCTAAACATTCTAGTGTAGCAAATAGGAAAGCCTCAAATCACTGACAAGATCACTTAAGCATAGATAGCTCTACTTAAATATCTAAACAAAAAAGCAACTTACTATCAGCACCCCTGCCTACAGCTAGAGGCACAAGGAAGGTTAAGAAAGGCTTCTACAGGTACACCAAACGGAAAAGAAAGGTCCAGGAGGACCTTTAGGTTTGCGACTACCTGAGGAGCCTGAACATCTTTCTGTCTCTGGATCTTGATGAGGTGTATCCCAGAGTCCTGAGGAAACTGGCTGATAGAGTCAGCAGCCTACTCTCAAGGATATTTGAAAAACTGAACGGACACATTTTAAGAAAAGCTTAGTACCTAACCATACCTACAAAGTGAGAATGGGTGAAAAGAAATGTTACAGGACAGTGAAGATAACAGCGCTCTTGCAGAAAGTACAAAACAGTAAAATGGTTTATTTGAACATGGTCTTTGACTATTTTACTACCGTCATGTTGTCTGGTCCACTTAATGTAACAATAACAGTTCCTGGTGGTCCAGGAGGTCCAGTTAATCCAGTGTCTCCCTTAAAAAAAAAAAAAAAAAAAAAAAAAAAGGAAAAATGAAGCAATTACAAATTTTTGTTTATCTGTTTGTTTCAAATTACGACTGCTATACATTTGACATTGTGATTTTTTTTCTGTCTTTACAAATACTTGTTAACACCATCAACATTTCTGTTTGCTTGCTTTTTATCTCCCAGTATATAGAAAATAGTAACTGCTATCTCCTCATCTCCTCTTAGGTTTCTACTATTCTATCATAAGCTTTTTTCTTCAACTTTTATGAGAAAAGAGTTTGTCCTCATATACTGCCATGTTTCCATCTTCCAGTAAAAAACTTCCACACATACACTGAGAATTTTATTCACAGTATCTACTTTTCCAAACATTTCACAATAGTATATCAGAAACAAAACTTAAAAACATTTTAAGCATTGCATGCAAATACCTTTCTTCCTTTGGTTCCTATTACTTTCATTCCCATAAGACCCTATAAAAACAAACAGTTTGGAGCTTTTTACAAAATTTATTTTATTAACACCCATAGAATATGCAAATAGATGTTACATATATTAGAAAGTTTTCATTTTCATTACCAATCTGAGACTACCTTAGGTCCAGGAGGTCCTGGTCTCCCTGGTATTCCCTACAAAAAAAAAAAAAAAAAAAAAAAGGAAAAGAAAAAAACAACCACTGTGTAAAAAAAATTATGATATTCACACCTATGTAGGAACCCTGAAGTGCCCAGCTTTCACTGAGTTATATTACTTTTTTTCATTTCTTTTTTCACCATTACCGTTGCCATTTGTTGTGAGGTGAAGATACAGTAGAGATTACATGGTCTGACTGCAAACACATACCTCTATTATAGTTATTTACATTAGAGTTTAATGTTAATTTATGGGTAGTTGTTTTAAAATAAAAATTTATGGCTACTTAGAATCACAGAATCATAGAATCAGAAGGTTGGAAACAACCTATAAGATCATCTAGTCCAACCGTCTCCTCATTACCACTGCTACCACAAGGTACTAAACCACATCTTGCAGCTCCTCATCCAGATGCCTCTTGAATACTGCCAGGGTCGGTGACTCCACCAGCTCCCTTGGCAGGCCATTCCAGTGCCTGACCAACCTAAACCTCCTCTGGTACAACTTGTGGCCATTTCCCCAGGTCCTGTTTGTTGCCTGGGAGAAGAGGCCAAATGCCCCCTCACCACAACCTCCCTTCGGGAAGTTGTAAAGCACAATGAGGTCTAAGGACAAGGATATGTCTGAAAACATGGAAATTATCATGCATTAAAATAAAAAGGAAAAAAAAAGAATCAGATGTATGTATGGATTTCACAAACTCAAGTCTCTCTAAACCTCAAACAAATCTGAGAGTCAAATAAGTCCATAGATGACTTTAAAATCAAAGGTTAAAGTAACATGTGATATTTAAGATCATACTCACAGAAGTTCCTGGAAGGCCCCGTGGTCCAGTTTCCCCAGGATATCCTTGAACACCCTGAGCACCCTGCACATTAAAACAAACAAATGAAAAACAACAAACCAAACATAACATGAATAAATGTCCTGGCAAGATGGTGAGAAAATTGTAATGCTAAGTTCATCAAACTGAATAACAGGAGCAGCACTGTCTCTTGATTTCCTTTTTATGTCTCAAAAGAATGCAGAAATAAAACTGTGTTTTGAAACACAGAATACATATATCTTCTAAAACTAAACTACGTTAGGGTATAAGTCCTGTTTAATGCAACAGTGGACATTCTAATTATCCATGTAGTCCTGCTGTTAGACAAAGTAAGCCTGCAAGCTTTGGAATATTCTATGCAATAAATCCTATATTTTAAAGCTTCATTTCTGAAGAAATGGGATATTTAGAATAAATTTATGTTCTTCATTTATATTAACAGTCAAAAATAAACATCTACTCTGCTTTCTTCTATTAATCTTGATGTTTTGTAGAAAAAATACAGATCACATTGTTTTTAGTTAACAATTCTGGAGAAGCTGAACCAATTTTACTTCATGGGGAACTTTTTACCATTTCTAAAGTAATTATTCTTGTCTGCAACCTGACTTTCTCATTCCTATTTAACTAATAGATAAGGAAGACTGCTGGTTCTGAAGACAAAATAATTACCATTATTCTTGTGTACTTCGTGTTGAAAAGTCAGAAAAAAAACTTCTGATAAACTATATTTGTCAGATTATATGAAGTTAAAAATTTTTAAATACGGTTATTTTCTCTTTTAGAAATGAGTAATTGTAAAAAATACTACACATCTATAAATACATAGTACATAAAAATAATCTATTATACGGACACGCATATATACATACAACTATAGGTATATATGCACTTAGATCTCACAGTAAGAGTTAACTATTCATTACCTGATGCCCAGGCATTCCTGGCAATCCAGGATCACCTTTTGCACCATATCCTTGGTCATATCCATCTGCAGGGCACCCCTGGACAATCCAATAGAAATCAGATAGAAAGATATGCTTGGAAAACTTTTTAATGGATCTTAGGCTTCAAATCTTCCAACAGAGTATGTAGGGAAATAGGCAATATCAGAATTGCAAGACGATGATAAATGTCCACTACAGATAGTTCTATCTTAAAAAATGATTTTATTAAACAGCATATAACTTTTTTAGGCATCCAAGCTCTCTGTATTAGGAGTAGTCATCATTTCAGATCTACCTTGTTTTCTTATCCACAGTCCTGAACATTTTTTCAGTTTTTCTGTTGCTTTTTTTCATCTTTAACTACTCTCTAGTGCATTTACAGGTTTCCATATGAATTCCATAAGCTAACTGAGGAAGAGCTTAATTCTTTGCATGCTTGAAAGACAAATTCTGAACAAGCAACAACTGTAGTTAAAGGAATTGAAAAAAATATACAATTTTGTATCTCAAAATGAGTACAGACAAAGCACCAAAATTTGTTGTACTTCTGGAAAATAACCCTGTTTTCTGTGAATGATGATCTCAAGTACTCATTTTCAGCAGCAAACATGAATATTAAGTCTTGATTTCCAATAAGTATTTCAGATAATATACCATAAGTGACTGACCTTATCTCCTTTGATGCCAGCAATACCCTACAGAGATGAACAATCATATTACTAAAACAGAAAAGCAAGCAACAATGGTGAAAGGACACATTATAAATATTCATTAAACTCAGTGCTCTTGAAATGATTTATTTTCACAAACACAGGGTAGCCAGGTACACATTTGCTGTGCCTGATTTCAATTTAGGAAAAAAATGACATACTATCAAAAAGTAGTCTAGACACACTGCTGCAGTTCTACATACGCAGACAGAACAGTCTTGAGGTCAGATCTTAAAAAAACTTAAGATCAAACAATACGAGAGTTGGTACAATAAAGACCATGTTTAGAAATTATCTGATTTGAAGCCACTAGAACTTGACAGGTAGCATTGCTTTCTCTATTTGTTGTCTGTAAGCTTTTTTAAAAAAACAATTTTTTACATAGAAAAAAAAAAAAATGGGTAAAAACAATGCAGCCACACTAAAAGTATTGGCTTTAATTCCTAGTTCTGTTATTGGCTTAAGTAGACTGTATCCTCAATGGTATGTGGGCACGAACTGAAAATGGAATCTATTTAAATACATCCTGTACACCTTTAAAGATGTGTTAAATTTTCATGACTATGCCTTGCGTCATTATAGAGCTAATATCAGATAATGTATTCACATGCATTCATTGCCTAAAACATTGAGGCCTAACGTATCAGATTATGCATCACTTTTAAGTTTTGCTTCTTTACTGCACTCTATTCATTGTTAATAAATTGGGAATACCTATATATTTCAACTGTCAATACCAGCTAATAGAAGGCTTTACAAAACTCCTTCACTGAGTGTCTGTATGCAATAAAAATGCATACAATCACGAATTTCAAAGACACCTACTGGAATGCCTGGAGCACCTCTTCTACCTGGAGGACCTGGGAAACCCCGATCACCCTGAAATTAAGAGCAATTGTTAATGCTTATTATTATTATAGCAAAGATACAAAGAGGTTTTTTATGTTATCACACTAAAATTATAGTTTCTATCACATTAAAAGAAGTGGCATAGCCTGACCTCACAGGTCAGAGATCAGAATTTATTAGTTATATCAGACCAGTTTTCTGTTTTTCTATAAAATGCATTATTTTCCATAAAAGGCATTCTTCTCACTCCTTCTTTCAGATTGAATTCTTTCTTAATATTAAATTTTTCTATTAGTTGCCCTTGGGATTTATGAATTGCCAGCTGCAAGCTAGATACAGGTAAATCAAAATGAACTAATTTCCTCTTCCATTACCCATGTTAAAAGAAGGACTGGTTGGGCAAAGCTGATTAGGTCTTCTGGACTTTAGGCAAAATAATTTCTTTCTGTCAAAACAACAAACATAATTCTTAACAGCGCAGGACATTAACTTATATTATTTAATTATTCTTGCACATAAATATAGCGCTTTTCCT
Organism: Tympanuchus pallidicinctus; assembly: GCF_026119805.1. Taxonomy (NCBI): domain Eukaryota; kingdom Metazoa; phylum Chordata; class Aves; order Galliformes; family Phasianidae; genus Tympanuchus; species Tympanuchus pallidicinctus. The sequence goes on along the minus strand of NW_026294739.1, from coordinate 8,694,061 downwards.
TCCATTATTAACTGTCATGTTTCATTTTTTTTTCTAGTCTGTAAAGTCACAAACCAAAACAAACCAAAATTGTTGTATATTGGAGGGAAAATAAGAATGCTTTGGCCATTCCCAAACATAGTCAATCACAATCACAACCAGCTTGGTTTGTACCTTTGTGCCATTGCAACCTGGAACACCTGAGCGCCCAGGGTGGCCAGCAATTCCTGGTTCACCCTAAAAAACATATACAAAATTGACACAAGCTTTGTTTTTGCACATTCATATTACCTGCAGCAACACTGAAACAGTTTGGAACAGTGTTTCACAAAACATGATAGATTACAAAGTGTACTGAAATCATTACAGTGAGTAAGAATTGCTGATGCTAAAATTGTTATCTATAGGTTAACTGACAGACAATTCAGATGTTGACACTGGAGTGAGTATGCTGGGTTGCGAGTAATTGTGTACTGAAGAGTATTTCAAGAGAAAAATTTGATAAGTCAGATTCATTTTTACTTACTGGAAGGCCTGGCGGACCTGAAAATCCAGGGATTCCTGGGACTCCCTAATTGTACAAAAACAGTAGAACAACGTCACTAATATTATGGAAAATCTCATCATGCAAATTTCCTTTTTGTCATACTCTAAACAGAATGACACATTCCATGACATAAATTTTAAAAATACTTTGAAGGCATAGAATCACAGAATGGCTTGGGTTGTCACCATGAGCAGGGTTGCTATCCACTAGATCAGGCTGCCCAGGGACCAATTCAGCCTGGCCTTGAACACCTCCAGGGCTGCGGCACTCACCGCTCCTCTGGGCAGCATATGCCAGTGTCTCACCACAATCTGGGTAAAGAATTTCTACCTAATGTGTAACGTAAAACGCCCCTCTTTTAGTTTAAAGTTATTCCCCCTTGACCTATCACTACCTGTGCTTGTAAACAGTTGGTCTCCCTCGTAGTTATAAGCCCCCTTTAAGTGCTGGAAGGCCACAATGAGGTCTTTCTAATGCCTTCTCTTTTCCAGGCTGAACAAGCCCAGCTTCCTCAACCAGCAGCCCTTTGATCATCTTTGTTGCCCTCTTCTGGATCTGGTCCAAAAGCTCCATGTCTTCTGCTGGTGGCCCCAGGCTTGGACTCAGTACTCCAGATGAGACCTCATGAAGGCAGACTGGGGCAAAATCACCTCCCCTCCTACTGCTGGCCACCCCTCTTTTGATGCAGTCCAGGATACAGCTGATCTTCTGAGCTGCAAGCACACACTGATGGCTCATGCCCAGCTTGTCATTTACCAGAGCACCTAAGTCCTTTTGTTCAGGGCTCTTCTCCATAAGTTCTTGTCCCAGTCTGCAGATGCATCTGGAATTGCACTGACCAAGGTGTGGTACCTTGCACTTGGCCTTGTTGAACCTCCAAGGTTAACACGAACCCACTTTTCAAGCTTGTCCAGATCACTTTGGATGGCATCCCTTCCTTCTGTCATATGAACTCATTTTTCATATATTACTGTTAGCTTTAAACAGGATATTTAATACATACAAGTTTGTTTAAAACGAAAGTACTTACTCGTATACCTTTGGGTCCAGCCAAGCCCACAGGTCCTGGTGAACCCTAAACCAGAAATGAACAACTGCATATTTCAATATAATAGAGCAAATACAAAACAGGGTATACAATATTTTTTAATATTAGTACCAATGTGTGCATATGCAACTATATATATATACATATATATATATAGGATCCTATATATAGGATATATATATATATGTAGGATTTGTCTATTACAAACACTAAAAGAAACAAGCATTTAATCCAGCTTCTATACATGGTGGCATTCTGCCCTACCTTTCAGTGTTTATAGGAGATATACCTCATCATAGCTCAAAAAATAACTGTCAGCATCTTAAGTGAGCAGTTTCTATAGATCTTTTCAAACTGTGAGGACCCCTCTGCGAGGAAAGAGCTGGAAACCTCGCATCAGTATTCAAGAGTTTTTCACCTCCTAGGCATGAATGATGTGAATGTAATGTAATGCTCAGCTATATCCAGGTACCAGCCGCTCTAACCTGTGCTGTTTTGTCTAGAAAGGAAACTGAGGAGCAGGTTGAAAGGGAGCTGAAAAAATGACAGCAGAACCTGTCACAGCACAGTGTAGACAGAGTCTGCTAGAATTACTGCAAGATATTTAGAGCATTACTGACAATATGAGAGAACTTTTATTCTACCTTGAAAGGAAATGGGGAATGTACAGAACCACACAGCTCCCAAAATCCTGCCTGACAGTTGATTTAAGATAAAATCACATGCATTGGATTAGTAAAAGCTAACACAAATATATACTACAATTTCTGATACTCAGGCAAACAGAGATGTCCTCACTAGATAAATAATTATTTCTGCAGAAGTTATTATCACTTATCACAAGGGAAGTGCATGACTGAATACTTTTTTATGTATTCAACGAGTTTACATGAACAGCTCATCAGCATCTACAAGATTTACCATAAGTATCAGTTCAGCAAAATAGAAGAGACAAATTAGAACATAATGCAACACCCAAACAAATTAAAATTATAAGGAAACATTTATTTAAAGGTGTAGATAAAGAGTGAAGCCACAGGATGGAGGCCCTAGATGTGGTGTGACTACGGCAGTGCTGTCAGCCTTTCTTCTTAACTTTCACTATGTCAGAGTTCAGGCCATACTTACAAATAGCTTATTCAGCAAAGACTGATTTTATTGACGACAGCAGGAATGTAGTCTTCAAGACATATAAATATATAAGAATATATAAATAACATGTTTGGATTTTTATTTTTTTTTATGAGCAACTTCTTTTTTTCCAGCTCATTCACAAATTACTGAAAATTCATATTTTGACTGAGTTTTTGGCATGTTGGCAAGTAAGTCTAAGTCATCAAAGTCATTCTCCCCAGAGTTAGGGTAAATATAAGGCATTTCCTAGACAGAACAAGATTTAACTGAAAAAACATATTTTGCTTCAATTTTTCTTAAATCTATTTTCCATTATTTGCCTCAGTAATAGCTTGTTTCCCCTCTTTCTAGCAACAGATGTCAGAGCACACTGTTTAGACAAAATTGCAGTTATGTTACTGAAACATATTTAGACGTGTGTTCCTTGCCTCTGGCAAGTCAGTCCAAGTGCTTTTGCACAAAAACTTACATTCATATCACCTACTTCCAGTCATTCAAAACTGAACATTGAAGCTTCTAACCACATAACATCAATCACTAAATGGGGGATTCCTGAACACGTGGTTTTGTTGTTGTTTTTCCTGTTCTTTTTAAAAACAATTCTTTTTCCAGGCATATCTTACTTCTACATTCAAGCACAAAACCAGTGTCTTTCTCTCACCACTGAAACTTACCTTTGGTCCCTGTGGTCCTGGAGGCCCTTCTGGACCTGGAAAGCCTCTATGACCAGGTGGCCCTGGAACACCAGGGAAGCCTTTTTCACCCTGTAAATGATAAGAAGTCTTGAAAATATTACTGATTCCTCTTTTTGATAACTAATTTGTAAGACACTCGTTATTTTTAGTACCTCTGAACTTCTACATTCTTGTCTACTACTGTGGCAGATAGATTACTCTTGCCAATACTGACCTGGGCTCTGCCTAGTCTGCATAATATCACTAAATAAACATGCTAATCATGAAGATATCAGAAGACACAAGTATTCAAGTTTTCACAAAGTACAAGATTTAACTGGAAGCATGAAAAGTTTAGGACAGTAGTTGTTACATATTTCTTGTTTATATTTCTTTCCCATGCTTAGCCTCAACAAGAAACACAGATTTGAAATCACCACAGCACTCCTAATTTCTGATTGGCAAACATAATGACTGCTCTTATACAGCAAGGCCAGTTCCAAATCATTAATATTTTTCTTCATGAAAGCCAGGGGAAGAATCAGTGAAAGTGAAAATGTAGTAAAACTGTTTAGGTAGAATAAAAATAAGTTTAAGTTACAGCATTTTAACATTTGACTGTGTCTCAAAAATTAAGCCATCCAATTATATTTCCACATCCTTTTTAAAGGCTAAATGCAAATAACCAAGCCATGTGAAGCAAACATGGAAGACTAAAGTTAGCCAAGTAGGATAAGGGAGGTGAACTTACATTAGGAAGGGCACTCTCACTTTTTAGTTAAATATAACAAACATGCAAGTTTTATCCTGGTTAAAATAAAGTACTTCAAGCCTAGGGACTCACAGAAAAGATTTAACTCCTTAGAAGCAGTTTAGCATGATCCCTTTTACTTCTTCTACCCGTTCTATAATTCTATGACTTCATTGAAGATTTAATTATTCAGGACTGTTTATATTACAGTGTGAGATGGAAGAGAGAGGATGGGGTTATCAACTCCTTTGGAGCCTATTCTCCTTCTGTTTTATCAGAAGGGACTTGCACACAAAAAGCATTTGCAATTCTGCTGTGCATAAATTATCTTACTGGTATCCTAGTATTCAATATACAGTAGAGGCTCCAAAAAAAGACTTGAAGACCTGAAAATACCTTGGCGTGTCTCTGCACTAATTCTCACCCCTCAAAACCTCACTGGATTTTAAATATCACCTGAATTGTGAATGTATATATACACCTATATGTAAACACAGAAAATAATCTCAGAATATTTAATCACAAATAAACGATGAAGAGAGCATTACAAAGTGTCCATGAGATCCGTATCACAAACAGGAACAGCTTTTTATAACAAATTATTTTTTTCAGCCAGTACCATCCCAAGAAAGGCAAAAAGGAAATGTTGTACCAAGATGTGCCACTGGAGGGGGTGCGGTACTATCCCATAGAAAACTAAAGTAATTCTGAAACTACTGAACAACACACTTACTGCAGCAAGCTGTAGGATGCACATCAGCTGTAGAGAAGAAATGTGTTTGCCTGACCACTCATCTCCATTCTGCACCTGTAGTTTCACCCACACTTTCTTCTTCAAGATTTCTCAGGTTGGAGAATTTCTTAGTGTTGAACAGTTGTGAAAATGTACCAATGAATGTAAACTGTCCTCACCTTCAGCAGTGTTACCTACTAATTGCTCAGTAGATTTACAAGGGAACTGATGAAGACAGGTTGTGGGTGTTCACTCATCAATATTTCTCTTTTAGCGGGCAGCTTATTTTTTTTCTTACTTTTCACATTCTATTATGAGAGAACTAAGCTTCCTAAAGGTAAGAATAGCAGTGGTGCAGTACAACATACGTCATACATAATTACAGAAGAGAAGTCTTTACCAACCAAATGTATTGATCAGTGGGAATGATCACAACCCTAAGTATATATTGAGATCATGGCGTGTACACATCTGAAACCTATTGTCAAGATTTAGTACAGCAAACACTGTGTCTCGTAGTTACTCTGAACTACAACCATGACTTCTCTAATAATGCCCCTTTCATTGTGAATCAGTTGTTTTTCAAACTACAAGAAAGAGTTTGAAAGAATTTTTGGCATTTGTGTAATTCAGGTTTGTCTAAAAGCCACACTGAGCCTCTGCCAAGCAACTATTGGCAACAGGCAGAGTTGCAGTTCTGTTGCTTTTGATAGACTTGACACTGTTGTCCTGCTCCTGACAAGGTGTTTGTGATCAGGACCCAGAAACTCATCTCGGTCTGCAGATTTCTCTGATACCAGAGCATGAAACTTCCCTCAGGAACTGGAAAAGGTGAGGTCAGTGGTGGGTGCAGGTAGGCAAGGTCCAGAGGTAGAAAAAGAGTACAATGAACACAATGCCATTATGAAATTTGCAACAAGAGAGCTGATGCTGCCAGGATAGTGAGAACTGAAAGCATTTGCTAGGAGTTTATAACAGGAACCTAACCAAACACCACGCAAAACTATAAACAAGTATTAATTAATACTGATAAACATAAATTGATTAATAAATACATTTTAAATTCTTATTCAGTGTCCAGAGTTATTTTAAACTTTTTTTTTGTGAGATAACGTATTGCCTTTACAATTTACCATAGACCTCGCTGACAGAATACCAGCACAAAATAAATTCACTTGCTGTACCAACTCAACTAATGCATTAATAATTTTCCACTCTAAACTAATCCTAGGAAATATATATTTGCTCTTACCTTATTGCCTTTCACGCTATCACAAAAGCAGGGGCTTTTTCCTTTGCATACACAGTTCTGTAAAAAAAAAAAAAAAAGACAAATTATATAATAAAATCATTTTCCTCATCATGTTTCTTGGTGAAGGACAAATGAGAAACAAATGAGGACAAACGTTTTTTTTTTTTGTTTGTTTGTTTTTAAGATAATAACTTTAAAAAATGTTCATGAAGAGTGGCACTCAACAGAAGAATATTGCTCAGTGCAGTGTTTTGAGACATGTAAGGTTGCTGCTTCCCTTTAAAAGTTGGGGTGAAGGCCAAAAAGCCGTGCTTGACAAACAATTAACATCAACACAAAGTCTAAAATTCAACAGTTTGGGATCACAGCACTGAACACTGATGATTCATTTTAAAATTTATAAACCAGTGGAAAAAAAAAAAAAGACATTCAGTAAGTAATTTGATAGAAAGTATAACTACATCAGCTAGCTCATGTGCTCAGTTTGAGCAAGGAGCTCAAGCAGAGCTGCAAAACACATCTGAGATGCCCTGGGGAGTATGAGAAATGTTAACCTCCCTATGCCCTGTTCCTGCCCAGCTATTATGCAGTCAGGACCTGAGCTAGCCTAGCCCATCTGGGATGACTCTGCAGAAGACTTCTCAATGCTCAGGTAGACATATCCTATCTCAGTGTAGTAAAGTAATCTTAATGTAAATTTTTTACATACTAAAACATTGTTGGGATTATTGAAGCTATGCATCTCGTACAGAGGTGGAGTACAATGTATTTATTGTTTTTCTTTGTATACTTAAACTCTTCCCTTTGCTTTTGAAGCTTTTGCTGAATGACTTTTTCAATTGTATCCCTTTAGAAAGAAGGTTATTTTTCAGGTTACCTTCTCATTAAAATATATATATTGATCACAATTACTTATACTGTGGTACAGTTCCAAACAATAGGAAAGTAACAAATATCCTATATCAGTTTTAAGAATATTTTTACAAGTTACATAAAATTCAGAAAAAATTAAATAATTGTATTTTTAATGGGATTAAAGCCTTTAAGATAGTATGATATAAAATTTCTATTTAAATCTTGAAGAAGACTTTAAGTATAAATACACAAGTATAAAGTTACAGACAGCTCAAAATGAACTGAAAACAGTCTATATGACAATCAACGTTCTTGTTTCCTATTCAGTATCAATGCCTTCCAACACCAATAATTATTTTCTTCAAAACAGTACATCTTAGGGACACATCTGATAAGCAGTATAAAACTGGAACCTGATCAGTGTTCAGCTTACGAAGGAAAGATGTAAACATACAGTATGCAATAAAGGCAGTTCTCAATCACAGGTCCCATACGTTACTCCTGTACAGAGCTGGTGAGTGACTCAAGCTACCACATTCTTAAGGCTTGCATATGCAACTTATAAATTAACTGCAAAATCTATGAGACCCAATTACTCAGCAAACTCAATTGCTAAAGCAAAGATTTAGCTTACAAATTTAGTAGACGCATCAGCCCAGGAAAGGTGCTGCTTACTCAGAAAAAGTGCCTGAAGTATTCCAAATTCTCCTGACTGATTCAGCTTAACCAGGAGCACATCCTTACTGACCACACTGAGCTTTCCTGAAAAACAGACGTCACTTTCTCTTATTGCAAGTATTGGCTACTTGCTATTATATCTCTACGGACCTCAGTGAAGTTGCACCTTATTTCTAATCATATAGGTAATACCAAAAGCAGGTTCATTACAGAACTTGTATGCAAAATAGAGTTTTCAGGACATGGAGAAAAATAAGCAAGGAAATTATTCTTCCATAATGGATACAATCTGTGGGAAAATAGTAGGTATGGATAGCGAAGAAACTTCTTCCTGTAACTTATAGTCACAGATCAATCTAAAGTTAAATGCAGGAAAATGTAAAAGTTTATGATGCTACATAACTAATCAGTGTTATTTAACTGTTTGAAGAAAAAGAGCCTTTCTTCTTCAGAAAGTGAGAATGCTTAGAATGTGCTTGATTTGCCATTAGCTAGCTTTCAGATCGATTTAGATCTCTTTGTGAACACAGATAACTTTAAACTAAACTGAAAAGACCAAACGATTTTACATTACACAGACAGACAGATGGATAACACTAAATGTTTTGGCATATGATTTTTACATAAGATTGGATTATGCCTTCTGTAAAGGGGCTGTGAACCAAAAAATCATTGCTCACTTACACCACTGATGTTGCCTGAATGTCTCCACAGCCTTATAAGATGACTGCTTCTTCTTTATCAAAGGATCATAACACAACAATAGTATATAGTCAAGTTATACAATTGAGGCAATTAATATTAGTTATTAAAACATTATTTCTCACAATAATGTCTTCGTAAGTAGATGCATTACTGCAGCCACATGCTGGCTGCACGTTTTTCAGTTCTGTGACGTGTAGTAATCGACTCAATTTACTTCAAACAAGTAGATAGGAAGATGGAACCAGATTTCCAATCCAAAAATCTAGGCCAAAGAACAAAGCAAAGTCCCTCTATGAACAACAAATCAAATGAATTAAGTGGTGAACCAAAATTTTAAAAAACAGTGAACAAACAAAACAATGACAACAACAAAACATGCAGAAAAACACTGTGTTGTTGAGGAAAGGATGATGAGCCAGTATTTCTCCTTACATGCCATTCCATAAAGAGATCTAGAATGACAGAGGAGGCAGAGTGTTTGTTTTTCTAGACTTGGAGAAGAGTTGAGTAGGTCAGCTATAATATATATATACACATTTTAAAAGAAAAAAAAAAAACAACACAACACAAATAAACCTGCACCAAAAATAGAGATGCAGCAAAGTGTGTTGTGGCAAGATCAGGTATCACATACTGTAAGTAGGCTTCAGATGAAGTCTCTATCAAAGCCACACAAGATGAGTAATAAAGGCATTCAGGTGAAAAGTGAGATGAAATTAAATGTGTTCTGTAGGAATATGGCAATTCTGTTGAAGAAAGGCTTAAATTTGCATTTGGGCCCAACTGGTCTTTAATTTCATGAGTGAACACCTCTGGTTCCTGAGGTAAGTCCTGGTTAATGCAAATGAAAGATGACTGTTCAACATGAGGAATTTTAACATGAATTAAGAGCAGTGCAAGTGACATCCTTAATTATACCAGACAGTAAAAATAGCCCAGGTGTCTTTTCTCAAATGAGTAGTGAAGATCTCACTTTCCTTCAGTGGTGGCTTTAGCAGCTGATCATGCTCATTATTAAAACTCTAGTCTGATTTTTCATTTAAATTTCATTTTTATCAGTATCTCACCTATCTTGTCACTGGGTTTTTATCTTCTAACTTCAAGGATCTCTAAAGAAGAACGCCACTGAAACCACTGAAACATGAAATCAGGTTTGTTGGACAAGATTATTATTGTTATTATTTTTGGTAATAATACTTTTTCTTCTCCTCTTCTTTATTTCCCTTTTATTTTTCATTTGCTTTCCCAACTTCTGCTCAGTAACAGTATCCTGAGCAGTCTATAATTTTGCAGGTCATCACAATAATCCTTTTTAAGTAGAAATAAATTATCTGCTAGGTCCAATTTTCTATATATTTTCTCTTAGATTTCTTCTTAGATTCTCTTAGATTTAATAGTAATTAAAAATTCTGTATCAGCGAGCCAACTCCTTAAAGAGCCCTGATTATGAATTTTCAAGACTGCTGACACACAGAGATTCCTCTTGAGCTGTCTCAGTGCAAAGCAATCACTTTACACATTCCAGCTGTGTCTATAAACCACAACTGAGCATACAGAATAATACTGCTTAAATAGTTGATGTTCACATAATGTTTAAAGCTACAAAAGGCCCATTTCTCTAATGATCTCTACCATGTGTTTTCTGTTATATCTAATAAGAATGGTTGTAAAATATTATGTTTGTATTAAGTGGGAAATTTTGCTTTAGCTATTATCTGCACAACAGACTTGTGCTGGGGGATGTGTGCTGCTCAGAGACACAGCACTTTTTGAAGAGCACTATGGCACTAGGTGAAGCTTCTGGCTTGGACACAATCAAGTTTTTAACAATTTGCCCTAACCTGCCCCAGCAGCCAATCTGACAACACAACTGTCTAGAAAAAAGTTCTTACTGGAAAAGCTATATAAGAAAAATCTTTTTTCTGAGTCTAAGATGTGCTTGTATTAAGATACTTAGCTAGACTAACACAGTTAGTAATTCTATCTAGGCACGGTTAGTAGATACGTGACCTTGGCAGCGTGTTCCTCATGCTGCACAAATGTAAATCATCATGTAGTCTACAAGATTCTGGAGAGTGAAGTCCCCTCGCTCCAAAACACTGCTATCAAAACAAAATACCACTCTCACAATTGCTATCTGTATACTAAAAGTTTTTCATGCATTCTAAGCATCAAACATGAATTCATTAAAATTATCAAAGACTACGAAGAACTTTGTGTTTTTTTAGTGATTGCTGCACCAGTACAACAAAACCAAATTATTAAGACTTCAATAAGTATAGACAACATAGAACAGAAATAGGAGATGATCAGATGAAGGAAAATATGTCAGTTCCCAAACCCTGAAATATTGTGTAGTCACTTGTGAACTGAAAGGCAGCCAGACATTCCTACCTTAGAAGACTCCTGTTAGCAGCAATGAATGCTATCAGAATTCACAGCATTTTTCCTACCAGATGAATGCCTTGCACCTGAAAAAATTGTTTTTCACTTTCCATTACAAAGAAATAAAGCTGCAACTTTAATTTCATTTTTATTTTAATAAACAACTCAGTAATAGTTTATGCAGGGAGAGCTGATCTCAAGGGACGCTGTGGAAGACAACTGTAACACCACAGACATCCCTGTTATTAAATAAGCTCCATTAAACACCTGTTTTGGGAACCTTGCACAGGGAGTGCAATACTCCTTTTCAGTATAATGGACCTTAGAATGCTGGGCATGTGCTGCTGTCAGTATGAGGTGCAAAAGGGAAGTCCTAAGCATTTATGATCAGAGGAAAATTAACTTAATATAATTTCACAAAAGCACTGTTTTGTGTATAATTAACAAATACACAATTTTTGATCAGTGAACATCCAACATGCACCTATCTATATTTGATAAGAACCTCTTTACTTTCTGTTCTTAATTTAAAGCTGTCTGGAATTCTTTGGGGAAGTATCTGTTCTTTTATGTAATACAAAGATATGTTCATAATTGCCTTTGCAAGCCAACTGAAAACTTATGTTTAAACATTGATATGGATAAACTGATGCTGATGTAAATTAACAATTAGACAACTTTCTACGATATTATGGGCATGTGTGTATGAAAGCTCTTTTCACTTCAGAATTTTTAAACAGTTTTGAAAACTGAATCAGTTTTAAAACAAACAAACAAAAAAATATGTTAAATAAGAACTTTCTTAATGACAGTTTTATACAGTTGGCCAAATACATTCGTTATAAGTATTCATATTTATCAAAAGAAACAAGCCAACAGAAGCTTTACATGGAACAGTGAAACGGATACAAAATTTTCCTTACACTTCTGGTATCTTTTGTCTGCGTTTAAGTGGGGTAAATTACGTGTTTGAAAATGAATCACTTAAAATACCTGCAAATTTTCTACTATACTTATCTATTCAGTGTAAAACAAGTAAAATGTTGTCATTTAGAAGACAAGCACTACTGAGTTTCTACCAGTCAAAATTTGTGAGCTCAGACCACTGAGGCCTGTGTTGTAGAAGCTGCCTCAATTATGCAGTCTCTCTGTAACATTTTGGGGGCAGTTGAAACTGCCTAATTAATCTATGGTGGTTGGGCTTTTTTCCAGTGTTACTTTTCTTCTATGAAGAGGATACAAAATTGTTCTCTCTTTAAATAGAAAAAAATCTCAGGTGTTTTTTTTTCTGCTAGAACTTAGGAATTTTTGATACTTCCAGTGACCAATATCTTACTTCACAATTTCCCTGGAGTGTGAAGAGGCCAACCAGAAACTGGAGCTAACTGTTCGTATTATACTCAAACTGGTAAAACCTTCCCAGGCAGTCCCATAAATACCATTGCTGTGCTTTGCTGTTTTGTGTTTTTTTTTCTTCTGATCTTGAACAGAACAAAGGGACAACACAAACAAATATTCTTCCTTTCCATGGCGAAAAAAAGATTAGGCAACTCAAGTCACAGAATTTTCTGCACAGCAAAATCTCAAGGGTGTTTAATAGTTTATTCATCCATGCTCTTCCTTTCTAAGAGAGAGTCATCTTGAATGAATAATCTAATAAATAAATCAGATAATTTAACCAGCTACTTTTTGCTATTCTACCTTAATATGATCAGTGTTATATCACACACTGTATTTCTTCCCAGCTGTTAAGTGTGGGAATGGTATTCACCATAAATGTTGTCTCCTTAGGCCTATATATTTGTATATTCATAGAATTCCTGGTGTGCATCTTCTGTTAAGTGGTGCAAATAGCTATGAAAGCAACAGTGGCTTGCTCACAGAAAGCTTTGCACATGCTTTGGTTTTTCCTTTTTAAAAGGCTTTGTGATTTCACAGATTTAAAACAAAAACAAAACAAGAAAGGTTGACTTTTCTTGCAGCTTCCTCCAAAACAAATTGTGGAAAAAGTGCAGCTTAAAGCCCCAATTAAAAAGCCTTCACTGAACCAAGCCAAATGGAACACATCTAAACCTGTGAGTCTTGCATTCTACCATAAAACTGCTAAGTTAAAATAGAAGACAAGTAAAGAAAATAAAGCTAATAATACTCAGTGTGGCAAAATAGAAACTTTTCTGTGCACGAGAGGCAGGGCCTGTAAACGGTTAAGAAGAAAAAAGCCTTTTTGTATTTCACCTTCCTCCTAGGCTCCTGTAATCCATGCCAACACACTGAGCCTTCTACTGTTACTTTGTTAGGCAGCAGGGTGAGAATGTGACAGTAAAACAGATGACCGGACATCCCATAAGAGCTGCCCTTAATAGCAAAGTATTTTGTTTCACAGACCTGTTATGATAAACCAGCTCTAGGTATTGCTGAACAGATCACCAGCAAAGACCTCAATATAAAATGCTGTTATTTCTGTAAGAAATTCAAATCAATGAAGAAAGAACCAGTGTTTACCTGCTAACTTTGGTCATTTTAATATTATTCACTCAGCGATATAACTGGAATTATACAGTTTTGTTTGAATGTGTATTTTTTGCAGATCTGTTAGAAAAAGCAACAGTACGTGTTAGCAGTTCATGTTTCACAAGTGTTTTACAAGGAAACCCTAGTGAGGTTCAGCATCTTTCAACTGTATGCTGCAGCATACAGCTCTAACTGTACACTTCACTTTTCTTGGCCACCGGAGCAAGCTCACACGTGGCGTAAGAGAGCAGAACTCCACCAGTTTTGATGCATGAAGGCAACTGTGCCAATTTATGCTAACCCTGATCGTGGCCCAGTGAGAAAAACAGTTCAGCAGCACTCTGACACTGGCCTGTTTCTCTACAGAGACAATGGCTGCATAACAACTAATTACAGATGCAATCAGGATCAGAATAGTCTAGTATAAATTAGGCCCAATTATCGAAGTAACACCCCCATTGACTTCAGACTTGGGATCATATGAACCAAGTCAAAAAGAGCACTTCACAAAGAACTTGTTTTTCTAACATGCTCAGTGAACTCTCTTTTGTATATTCAGGTGCATGTCTTCCCTTCTCAGCTGCTCTGTGCAACAGAGAGCCTGGATGCTTCCAAAGGAGGCAGAAAAGGAACGTTTGCACTGTGACACTGCTTTGTCCTTCTAGCATTTTGATCCCTGGCTACACAAAGCCAGTCAGCCTGCATCCCATTCTTAGCAGGCTTAGAGATGCTCATGTCTGAGCTAGAACATTGTACTGTTCGCTCCCAGAGCTATACATTAAGACCTACTTCTAACAGTAATATAGTTTGTATATAATTAGGAAACCAATCAAACAAACAGATAATAAGCACTGCAAAAAGAAGAAAAGCTTACAAGTATTTACCTGTGAATCCTATCCATGGAAAAAAGAAATTAATTGTGGAATATACACATTAATTGTGGAATACACACAGGTTGCAAACAAAAGGGAGAAAGAGGATGGACAAAAGATCTTGAGCTCTGTAGTCACTAAATTTGCTATCTCTCCTCCTTTGCAACAATGACAAAAATACAAAGAATAATGATTGCTGTAAGTACAAAATACACAGTACTTGACTTCATCCTGTGAGCTAATACAATAATTGTGTTACAATAAATATACAGGTGATGTGAGGTGATGAGCATCTTACAACCAAGTAATCCTGTTCAAGTAGAAACCTTCTTTTCTCCTGAACGACATGGTGTTATCACAAAAATGAATGATGCCACTAAGAAGCAGCACTGATTCAGAATTAATGACTTTAACCAACGTATTTTTCTTATTACTCTCATTTGCTACAGCAAATTTCAGGGAACACTGCTTAGATTCATGTTTCATTTCAAGATATCCATCACTCTAAAACATGAAAGAAAAGCATGAATGGTATCAACAGAGAGAATTGGATTATACACTTCTATCAAGATAGTACCAGCTTCAGCTGCTGTTAAAATGAAATAGTGGAAAATAAAATCTCTTCATTTTTTTCTGAGATGAATAAAATATGTCAGAGGAATTAGAAAGATCTTATTCCCTGACTAAAAAATGATTTTTTTCTCCTATTATTCTGAAGTATTTAATAAGAACAGTGGGAAAATCCAAAGGATTATAACATCAGTATTTGGAGTGAAGGAATACATTAAATAAGCTGAAAGCCTTTGACATGGGAAGATGCTACTTCTGCTGAGTTTTCAGAAGATGTGATTAGAGCATGCCAGTGGCCAGGAATGCAGATAATAATACTCCCTACTATGTGCCAGAAAATTCAAGCTGCTAACGACAGAGAAGTCATGATTGTGAAGACCAAAATTCACCATATAAACAGCAGCAGGCACAAATTAATAATTTTATTTATTTTATTTGGGAATAAATTACTTATTGAGTAATAAAAAAACATACACTAAAAATTTGCCTATATTAAAACATCTTACAACATACACATGCAGCAAAAATAATGATTACTTGTCAGATATCAATTTATTTTTGTATGAATGTGTAGCACAATTTTAAAACACTCTTTCTTTGTAATGGGCACTGCATTCCAGATGCAGTGATTTATTCAGTTACTATAATAACTCACTTTATGCCAGTTAACATTAGCCATAAACTACGAGGTCAAATGAAACTGCTTGTTTTAAAATACTGATTTCCTCCATCATCTAGAAAAAAAATTCTTAGAACAGAATTTTCCCTCCAAAAATATCAACTTTTTTGTACCAAAACACCCAACCCAGAAACTGACAGCTGAATTATAAACTGATCTCTGTTATCTGTTGTAAATATAGTTTTAACTGATCTTAGACAACTGAAATCCCCTGAATTGTCAGGGCATCACTGAATCAGTACTTTGTAGTCAAGCTTTGCCTAAACAGCAAAACTGGTAGAAAACTTGAAGTGCAGATACTTCTTACCATCCCATATCCAGCCCTTAAGACAGAAACGTAAAAAAGGATCTGCTTATGACAGTGTTCCAGAAAGCTGGGAGCTTCATGATTTACCCCTGGCAAAAAGGCAGAAAGACTGGCAAATACTCCAGAATAGTACTGTACAGGCTTGCTAGAAAGTGGTGAAGTGCTTTACTGAGAAATATGTGGTCTCTGCTCAGTACATCTCCTTTCTCCTTCCCTTGTAGGAAAAAAAAAAAAAAAAAAGCAACAAAACAACATAGATCTACGAATCAGAATAAAAGCTTAAGGAAAGTATGTGCTGTGGGAGGAGTTCCTGGTATGCAGCCTATGCTCTTATGAGCCATCCAGAAGCATATATGATGATATTCGTGTCCTAGGAGCAATTAAGGTCATGAGAGGTACTAGCAAAGCAGGAGAATGGAATCAAGAAGAACAAACTAGGTGAAAGACAGAGAGACACTGAGTTTATTGATCGTGCTTTCTATGCAGAACCAGAAAAAACTTAGCACAAAGTTAGTAATTTACTGAAATGGCAAACAGATTCAGTACCTCTGTTCTACATAAGAACCAAGAGGTATTTTAATTCCTTCATAAACAAAACAATTGGATCATTGTTAAATGACTAAACTTGTCTGAGAGTTAATTTCAGAGCGCCATGAAAGAACACATGATATCGAGGTGCTTGTTCTGTTTCTAGGCTCCTTACCCACACTAAGTGGATGGAATAGCTGCAATATCTTAAAAGAAATATCATTACTAATTACTTTGCTTTGCTTAATCTTTACAGCACGAGCAACAATAGCAGCAACTGAGTAGATGATCTGAAAGTTTTCTTATAAAGGTGACTGACAGTGTTTCCACACGCAGTGAGAACACGCAGGGAGGAATCAATACCATTGGTAATTGTTTGGCAAAACAGAACTTGAGGTTTTCTGAAACCAGCACATTTTTGGAGGACATGTACCAAAAATGCCACACCGCCCCGTTTGCCCTATAGCTAGTTGGCAACACCTATCGAACTGTTAAAGCCAAATAGAGGAGAAGGGCTCAGCAAGGACTGAAGGAGAACAAACGGACCGACAGTGATGCACGTGCATCAGAGCCGAGCGACAAACCGGGCTCCAAGGCGAGTTTGCAGCAAAGCAGTGGCAGGCGCTGCAGACGGAAGGCGCTGCCTCGCGGTTCCCTCGGGGCCGCCCCACCCACACAGCGCCCCGCGCCCGCGCGGAGCCCCGCAGCCGCCGCGAGCCCCGGGGAGCGCCGGAGGGAGCCCTCGGGCGACGGGGAGGGGCGAGAAGGGCCGCGCCCGGGTGCGGCTCCGGGAGAACCGCTGCTTCGCGCCCGTGCGCGAACCGCGACCGAGCGCCGTGCGAGGTAACGGTACCGGGGCGATGCTCAGGTACGCCGCACGCGCTTCGCGAGGCTGCGGTGCATCGTTTCACCGCGCAACACGTTCGCGCGTCTCCCTCGCGACCGCCACTGCCGCGATGCCGAGGGGCACCGCTCTGCCCCGCGGGAGCTCGCGCCGCTGCTGCGTCCCGCGCACTCACCTCAGCCGCGGCGCGGCCCGGCCACGGCAGGGCGAGCAGCAGCAGCAGCGCCAGGCGCTGTGGGCAGCCTCCGCCCGCCATCCCGCTGCTCGTGCGGTGTCCCGCGGAGCTCGGCTCCGCACCCGAACTCTGCCCCCGGCCCGCCCGCGGCTTTTGGCCCCGGGGCTGCCGCCTCGCACCCTCCTCGCCGCTCCCCGCTCCCCGGGATGGGCGCAGGGCTGGACGGGGCGGGACCGTTCGGGCCACCCCTCTCCTCCTCCCTCCCCCCCCCCCCCCCCCCCCCCCCCGTGTCTCCTGCCTGGGGCACCGCGGGCAGCCGTCGTCCGTCCGTCCGTCCGCCCTGAGCGGGCGCAGCGCGAGCGAGGAGCCCGGGGCTTTCCCGCCTGGAACTGAGGTGAGCGGCGGAGGGGCAGCCCCTGGCGGCACTACCTGAGGCTGTCCCGCCTGGCCGCGGCACCCGCAGGCTGGGCACGCCGCGGGGCAGCGCAAGCGGCTCGGGGTACGGCTCCTCGCCTCCTCTCCTCGCCTTACCGCCGTGGCAGCGAGCGCGGGACCGCCCGGAGCGGGATTTCCGTAGCGCCCCGGAGGGGAGAGCAGGTGGCAGCGGGGCAGGAGCGCGGGCGGAGGGTGAAGCGCGAAGGGGAGCGGCGGCACCGCGGGACTCAGCGCCGCGCCCGGGCGCTGCCGCCGGCTGCTGCTGCTGCCCTGCGGGAGCGTTCGCCCTCCGACGGCGCTGCCGCCTTCCTCCGTGAGGAAGTGCTGTTGATGGGGCGGCTAACGAGAGAAAGTTCCTTCCGCTGCATAGACGTGAGCTGGTGAGAAGTGCTTCTTCCCGGGCTTTCGCGCACAGTAATGAAAGGTTTTCTCGATTGAAATGTGATTTGTAGAGTGGCGGCAAGATGGAAACTGTTATATTTTTAATTTCGACAAAAATGCTGCGTGTACAATGTGGCATCTTACCTGAGTGCTGTTCAGAGATAGCAAACCAGAGAAGAGCTGGCAAGGCCACAGCCATCATACTTAGTTGTAGTGTTCCTGAATACTGTACAGGGCATCCTGCATCAGAGGCCTCAAAAAGCACTACTAGTGATACATAAAGGCCTCACTATATAACAATAGGTACATAAAGTTGATTAGGACTACTGGTGTGATAGAAATCCAGAGTCTTCAAGGAGCACAAAGCAGCCACTGAGTTCTGTAGAACAGCTGCTTGTGTGGACATGAGGGCAGCAGAACCAGATCTCCATTCAGAGAAGGTACTATCAGCCTCTATGAAGTCTGCCATGAAAGCCAATTATTGGAGCTGCTTCTCCCAAGAATTTGAGACTAGCAGCAGAAATGTGTTTCTGGGAGAACAGAGCAGAATGTCAGAGACCTTGTGCATCACAGCAGATGCAGTCACCTTCATTCTCAAATCCCAAGCATCAGTAAGAACAAATTGGCAGGGATAGAGAAACTGGGGGGAAAAATAAAATGTTTTGCAAGCCAGATAGGTGGTAACCGCACTGAGAAAATCATATCTCAGGGAAGGAGTTAGTAAATTTTCCTATTTCATGTGTGAGATTACTACACCTGTCAACTGTGCTGTGCTTTTCATGCAGGAATACTGTATGGAAATAGTAAAAAAAGAAAGAAAAAAAAAAGTCATAAGTATAACAATGTGGCCTGGAGTTGTTCATAAGCCAAAGGCACCTCCACTTTACAAATACCTGAATATATCACTTTACCTTTAACCTGGTATTAGAGAAGTAGCATAGAGTCTCACAGAAGTGATAAGATGTGATGTTGTCAGGGACAGAAAGGTCAGGGGGAAGCAAATGAGAGGACAGTGGAAGAGAGCTGTCAGTACTCAGGAATAGCACAAGTTCATGCACAGGATGAGGAGTGTAAGTCTCATTAAAGAGGAGAGGGAGGCTCTTGAATACGAGGCAAAAAAGTATTGGAAGGAACAGAAGTAGAAGAAAGCAGAAAAAACACTATGAAAAGAAATACATAAATATATGCAGAGGATCTAGTGAATGAAATTTCGCTATAATACAAAGCTATTGAGTCAGTTCTTAAATGGTGAAAATCCAAGTGGAAACTTCCGAAAAATAAGTCCGCTTTCAAGCAAAAATGGGAAAATGCTCACAAGGAAGCTGAGGTGTTATCTCATCAGAGTCCATAACTATAAAATTGTCTTCCTTCTTGGTTGTTTTCTGGAGACTAAAAATCACAGTTACATTACAGTGCAAGCTTTCTCTACCTTCCCCTTCCCCAGGTTTTTGAGAATTACACGAGTTGGGTTTTGCTGACACTTGCATATCACTTTGGTGTTCCAGATAGAAAACTGGAGCACAGAAAGAGGGTAGGACTTTAGCAGATGAATGGAGAACTGCTCAGTACATGTAGAGTGTAATGTGCAGCATGGACTGGTTGCCTTAGGCTGTTCATTCATTAGTTAGCGCATGGTTGTTTACAAAGTCTCTTCTTCATACTATGGGATGTGGATATACTATGCATACACATAGGAGTCAATATTATCCACAGATTAGTTCTAGTTAGAAAGCTGTTACAGTGAATTATAGAAAGTAAGAAAGTAATGTTTCAGTATCTGCACACTCTTTTACAAAGAACATACAGCTATTGAGCAGCTAAAAGAGAGCAGCCTCTTGGCCGCAGGTTCAGATCCTTGCTCCCTTCTCAGTAACTGATTGCCTTTCCTTACTCAGGATACTTCTCCAAAGGAAGTGATCCCTGTCTGCTTAGGCAGTGTTCAATAACCTCAAAAAAAACCTCCCCAGATTGAGAAGACAGCTCTGAAAAAAGACTGAAAATCGGTAGCACCATAGGAAAAGCCCAGCTTGTCACATATAGATGCCTACACAAATGCCTACTCCCGCCCAATTTGCAGAAGATACTGGTAAATCTGGTCATGAAAGTGCAGACACAATATATATATACTTTTGAAGTTCATTAGGCCCTTACTGTGGAAACGTGTCACATCTTATTTCTAAAGTTTATAGAAGAATCAGTGAGTATGACTGTTTTTTAAAAAATAATTATGCAAGATGCTTTTTGTTCATTGCTGTGGAAGAAGACTTATTTTTTTTCTGGAATGAAATCTTGTACCCTTCTCTTGTTGATCTGTGTGTAGATCTCTCAAAATGAATGGATAGCTGATAAAAAGGTTGCTTGTAAAGGGGCAGTATAATGTAGTGACCATATAAAGCTGTGCATTATGGTGTATTTAAATAGGTAACACATTTTGGTTTTCCAATAATTTTTCATGTAAAATTGGACCTCAGATATATATATGTATGTATCTGAAACAGGTTCAGAGGAGAAAAAAACAACAGGATGGAGTGGTATCTATAGACCATCTGCACACAGAAGAAAACAGAAGAGCTGCTGGTTGGTTTATAAAACAGAAAAAAAGTGCTGCCTGTCCATCAATCAATGTAAATGGCGTTAACAAAGGATTCATTTGAACAAATTAAGTGGCTTATCAGAACTGCCTGGTAAGTTTTACAGATCACTAAAATCTTTAACTAGAGTCGCTAAGATACATTCTTAGCTGTCAATTGAACAGTAATCACCAGTTAAATGATCTGTAGACTGTCATAAATTCAATAAGCATATCAAGTAATTTACTATATTAAATTTTCATCTGTCTGTAAATTGAGACCATTTAAATTTCAAGTTCTACGCTGTTTAATCATGTTTAAACAGTAGAAAACAGGAAATCTAATTCTAAATCTGTTTTAAGAGGAAAGATGTTCCTATAACCAAGTAATTAACTTATTTGTAGAAGTGAAAGTAATGTCAAACTCATACCTGAATGCCTGCCCCAGAATCA
Organism: Tympanuchus pallidicinctus; assembly: GCF_026119805.1. Classification (NCBI taxonomy): domain Eukaryota; kingdom Metazoa; phylum Chordata; class Aves; order Galliformes; family Phasianidae; genus Tympanuchus; species Tympanuchus pallidicinctus. Next base: position 8,672,996 of record NW_026294739.1, on the reverse strand, counting down.
TTTCACATCGTTTACTCATCCCCATATGTAAATACTCAGTCCCATGCATCCAAAAGGATAAAATTACATAGGATGTGTTGACCATTTCTTGATGATGCAGATCCTTTAAAAATACACTTTTACTAAATAATCACCCCAACCATGTGTATATACCTCCTATTTTTAGAGGTAACGTTTTTTGTGAAGGTTGGATATTGCAAGTTTAGTTGTAAACTAGATTTCCTCTTCTCTTAAATCAGGTGGCTGCTGATTGTTTTTTCAGCACAAGAAATTGATGGGGTAAGTGACAATCTGTACTTTAAACAATTGGCAAGTAAGCTGGTATAGTTAAAAGAATACTATATACACCAAAATGACCTACAGCTCTGTGGGAAAATGGTGATGTTTCTTTCAGTATTTCTGCAATTCTCACCTTTCGATTTCTCAACTTAACCATTTTATGATTTTCTCCTTTTATTCTCCTACATTCTAACTTTGGCATCTTTAAATGCTTTTTAAAAGCTGTAATGTGCTGATTCTGTATCCTTTCGCATCAAGTCACTTTAGTGGCCTATGTTGTCAGAATAATAGAATGGTTTGGGTTGGAATGGATCTTAAAGACCATCCAGTTCCAACCCCATGCCATTCACTGTGTTGCCACAGCCCCATCCAACCTGGCCTTGAATGCCTCCAGGAATGGGGCATCCACAGCTTTTCTGAGCAGATGGTTCCAGTGCCTTACCACTCTCTTAGTAAACAATTTCTGCCTGAGATCTTGCCTAAATTTTCCCTCTTCTTAAGAGCTGCTCTCCCCTCTTGCTTATAAGCGCTCTTCAAGTATTGGAAGCCTACAACAAGGTTTCCCCAGAGCCTTCTCTTCTCCAAGCTAAACAAACTCAGCTCCCTCAGCGTCTTCCTAAGAGAGGTGCTCCAGACCTGTGATAATCTTCACAGCCCTGTAGCATGTATCGTGCTTGTGTGTATGTTACAACTGACCTCTGTCCATCTGTACTTTCCATCTCCTTGAAGTAAAAACTTTACATATAATACAGTGTTAATATCTACTATATTATCCTCTCAGTACTGTTCCCTGTATTTACCTCATCTTTGTAACCCCCTCAGTGGAACTTTTTTGAGTCCCTCCTCTTTGTTTCCTGCAAATAAATATTAAAAACTTTTCTTGTGTTTTTTTTTTTCTAGTCACCCTTTTTTGGTTTAAATGTTAAGATAGAATTATTTTTAAAAAAATAGAACAAAGGGAAGCAGCTTATATGTTATTAGAAACTTGCATTCTGTTGACATTCCTGTGGAGTCAAGTTGTTAACAACTAGGTTAAAGACTAGCATGAAGGAGATTGGTAATTTTATGGGAAGTTGTTTGTGAAAGAGAAACAGCCTGTGAGAGAGGCTCTCATACCGCCTTGTTCTGAGGCTTGGGAGTACCAGATATTCTAAAAATATTGTAGAAAGAAAGGAACAGAATTTTTCCTTGTTATCTAATATTTATCACTGTTTTCTCCTTGAAAAATAGAAGTACAAACCTATTCTGTTCTGTTGATCATTAAAACGAGTAACAAAATGCTTTTGACCTTGATAAAAGAGAAATCCAAACTAAGCAAATATTTTTCACATTATCACTGTTTACTTGCTTACTTAAGTTGTTTTTAAATCTTGTAAGTCCTTGCCATCCTATTCAAAGCCACGCTCACCACTTATATACTTAATTTTGTTGAATAATGTGACTTAATAAACATTCTAACCACTTGAGTAAGTTTGTAAGTGCATGTAGTATGTATAATTGGCATATATTTAATATCATACATTGGGAAATGTAAAAGAATGATAAAAATCTTCAGTTATGACCATAAATCTAATGACATTATATTTTGTGTTACTTTAATTTCTCCTAAAATACTCTTTTTTCTTCATTTCAATTTGATGAAAAGGAAGTCTCTTCCTTTGGTGCCAAGAAGACAACAACAGAAGGTTTTGATACAAGAACTAAGTAAACTAATGATATATAATACATAATAATACTGTGTACATAGTACTTTTTTTCATTTCATAGGCAAAGATTAAATTGAGTTGTTTCATAGATTGCATTCAGCCTGTTTTGCCTTCTATTGTGTAATTTTAGTTGAGTAGTCTCCTATTGGGATAATTTATAAATTTACAATTGTTACAAATTAAAATTATGACAGTTGAAATATTTCTAATGCAGCCTATTTGTATTTAGCTTCAATATTTAATACTGCTCAACATAGATGGTAGGTAATAACTTTCACCTTGTACAGCAGTAGCATTAAACTTTTGCTTATTGTTTCTACTTTGCCAACACGTTTGTGCTGAGAGGTGCAAGAACTTCAGGAGGAATTTATATGTAATACTGACTTATGTATTCTATTAATCAAACATTGGGTGATGTTCCTATGATACTTACAGACAAATGTAAATTGTGGATTACCTCTGAAGATGGTGAGGCATCACCATTTGTCAGTCTTTTGAGAAGAAAAATTTCAAAGACCTGCTGCTTCTTTCATGTCACTAACATGAAGTGTTAGAAACAATCAGATGTGGATCACGTGTTTCTGATATTAACATCCCTCTGAGACTTTCACCTTGCCCAGTGACTTCTGAATATAAAAGAAGCTTGTTGTATAAGAAAACTTTTTAGGCTCTAGTAGTGTTTTGCAGTGCCAGACCTTACCTCAAACATCAATTGTGTAACTGCTGTGTGTTCATCATGGTCTTTCAGCCAGCCATCTAGCCACATCCTGGATGCAGGAGTGCATGTCTTGAGTCCTGTGGTCTCAGAGTTACCCTCTGCCAGAACAGAGGATGTATAAAAGTCTAATATAGGCCCGACTATACCTGTACATCTATTTTTCTTTCCAAATGAAGCCAAAGAATTCAGGATGCAGCACAGACCAATGCTTTGTCCCTAATTACAGCATGTGTGGGAATTATACTTGCTTAAGTGAAGCAGTAGATTCAGCAGCTTAAGTGTGGGTATCATTCCTCTAAAATTCTGCAAAATCAAAAGCATCCTTGCTTTTCTGCATTAAGTTGAAGGGCTACACTTTATTCTGATGTTTACTGTCAAGATTCTTCTACAACAGGAAATTGTCCAGTGGGTATAACAGCAGCAGCCAAATTTTTTGCCTTAAAATTGTCTAATTGGACAATATGTGAACAAACCAAAAGCTTTATCACTTTTTAAATAAGTATAAATAGTAGATTCTTATTTTTAGTAACATTTTAACAGAGAATTCAGAAATTTTGTTCTGTTTCTTAGAGCTGGACAGGCTTACTTAAACAGCAATTTCTTCCTAGTATTTTACCCTTTTAGAAAAACCCAAGCATTAAAAAAAAATGTTTAAAATAAAGTGCTATGTCATATAATAAAATGATTACTGTCAGTTGTATGTTAATAAATTCATTACCTTTTAATTTTCAGGGAGGATATGCATACATTGACCCATGTGGGGGACAGGATTGTTCAGTTTGTCGGTGCTTTCCAGAAAAAGGATCAAGAGTAAGTGATAAATAGAACTAATGAGAACTGCTGTTGCAAATACTGTTCATTTTGTGCATGTTGCTATTCTGCAGTCATTATGGCTGGTGATCATAAACAAGTCTGAATACAGTAAGCTAGAATAATTTTATCACTGGTATGAAATACAACTCTAATTGGAAGAAGAATCTGAACAGCCTTGATTGCAACCAAGCTTGTAATAATTTTGTTGCCTTTTTATTTTGGTAAGGATTCTTGGAGATCCACCTGGTAGTTAGACAAAGGCCATTCTTTAGATGTGTTAAGTTTAGAAATCTGTGCTTGTTTTCTCCTAAGAACTTGGTTAAAAGAAGATGCCTCTGCCATTTGCTGCTTTTATGGGAAATTGTTTCTTATTTTGGTTAGGTGATTCTGAAAGAAGATTGCAGGGTTTTTATTTTACTAACTTAATGCACTGTGTATAAAAAAAAATCTGAATTGTCTTTGCTTTATAAATAATCAGCATATAAATAAATAAAAATGAAGTCTAGATATTTTTGTATTGTACACTAAAATTAGTAACTTGCCTCTCTTAGTAACATCCTCTCTTTTGATACTTAGTAGATGATTTCCAATTTTTAAAGGTCATCTCTTACAAGTGTGTGAATATTGTTATTTGTTAACTGAAATGTGGTCCCGTGATAACTAGTTTATCTTAGTTATTTTTTCTTAAAATATATAGCTAGATATAGCTAGTAAAAATAATTAAAATGTTAAACAAGGAAAAGAGTTATTTAGATACATTCTCTGATTAGTGAACAATTGAAAAATTGACAATGAATGAAATAATTTTCTTTCAAAGCACAAGTTAAAGTTTTGATCTTAAAAAACTTGAATAATGGAGCTGTGTGCCCTGTTTGTGTACAGCCTGAGAGGCCACAAAAGTAAGGCACACCTTTCCCTTTCCCTTACTGTGCTTCTGCAGTCAGCTGCATGGTTTGCTGTGTCATGATTGCTGCCCTGGTGTCCTTGGATCCTATCCTAATCCTCCAGGATTATGTCTATACAAGAGTACTCCATACTGTAGAATTTTCATAATAGGGGCCTAGGATGTGTCTATCTCTGTAACACTGTTAACAAAGGGACATCCCAGAGAGAGTATTTTGACTAGCAGCATTGCAGTGTCTCACAGTGCTACTGAATAGACTGATTTAGATACCAAAAAACCTGATCTGAAGTATCACTTAAAAGCAATTAAACTTTGATACTAGGGGAAAAGGAAAAGATGATGAAATTTTCCCCAATTCTAATTCTCTCACTAGCTTAGAGGTTCTGAATTACGTACCTGAATTACATTGACTATAATCAGTCAATACTCACCACAGTCACTAGGGTTTTGTGTTTCTCCATAGGTGAAAAGAACCATGACTCATGTATTTGCAGTTAGTTTTCTAAATGCTTACAAGGTCTAGATCAAAGTGCTTAACAGAATGCAATGGAAAAATAAACAGTATGAAATTAATTCAACATCATTATACAAATTTAAATCAGAATTGTACCATTCTCTAAAACAGCTTTGAAATACATGCACTGACAAATACAGTCCCTCCAGTGTAACATGAATTTATATGCCATACAGTGGTTTCTAGTCATAGGTAAGTAAGAAGTTGAAGTATGGCTGATAAAGCCATTATGTGAAAAATAACTTTAAAAAGCATCACTTTAAAATAGATTGTTGCAAATGTTTTCTAATGCACAGTGATTAACTCTTTTATATAGGATTACTTACTCTTTTTCTCCTACAAACCTGTTGATTTCTAAACTCTGCTGTGTTCTGTCTTTACACTTTGACACACAAACTTTGCTTTCCTAGCCTTTGTAGATATTAGTCATTACAAAATTAAAAAACTTACTTATCTTCTTGTTAGCTTCCTAGAATGCAAAACATCATGCTTTATCTTCTTCTCAGTCTGAGTTCTGCTCTCAGGCTGGTTGATCAGGCATTTGAGTCTAACCTCAGTCTTGGCTTTAAATTGCAAGAAGTGAATGATCATTGAAAGCCTTTGGCATTGTATAGTATGCAACTCTAAAATTTCAGAAGTGTTCTGTTTATTAAATAATCTTTCTCTATAAAGAAGTAGAGGTAAAATCAACAGTTTGCATTCGGTTTCTTAGTGCTGTATTTTTTTTTCTTTTTTTATTTATTTAGAACAGGCTAGATGTCAAAAATAAGGGTGAGCTAGCCTCCTCAGCAAACATTTGCTGAAAATACAAAAATATTAAAGGAACTTCATGGATTTGCTGGGCAAAAGGCAATGGAACAATAATCCCATCCAGACCAGCTGGAAAGCCAACCTTACTGCAACTTCCAAATTTAACAGATCTTCATTCAGCTGTGCTAAAGGAACTGCAATATAGGGGGCTTTTGCAAATACTGAAAGAGAATGGCAGCATCTAAGGGAGCTACATATACAGTATATATACTGAACTACATTGGCACGTGTAGCCTACACCACCTTCAGTTCAGTTTTGTTGCTTTTGTTATTTAATTCTTTTGCATCAAGGAGTCAGATGTACGAGATTCTTTTCATGACGTTATGTTAAACATTGCAATCTAAGAATCGTATGGGAGCAATGGCAAATTGTCTCATTATTGTAACATATGTAACATATGTAACATATGTAATTATCACATATATTAGGATCACACGAGGTCAGACCTATTATGATTAATCATCTTATCCAAACTCTTTCAAGAAAAAAAAAGTCCTTCTCTAGACTAACTGGAACATGAATACTCATTTGTTATTCTTTGTCTTTGTTGTTGGATGACTACTTCCAGGTAGAGGTAGAGTTTCAAGGGCCAGTGTCCATTAACCAAGTTTACAGATGGCTTATAATTTAGTATACAAGGTTTTATCCCCCTTAAAAAGTGTGCTGTTGTAGAAACTATGAAGTCAAGTGCGTTATTTATAATACATCTGGCTGAAGCCATCAAAAAATGATGACAGCACTATCATGCAGATTTTTTGCTAGACAGACATCATAGCGCCAACTTAGAAGTGATAGATTGATGTCTGAATAGGAGTCTAAACAGCTTCTTTCGTGCATTGCTAGTGGTCACTCTCTATGTCTTTCTCCACATGCTGATGAAAAGAGTATTTTTAAAGAAGTTGGAATATCTTTCTATCTGTTCATAAAAAGCTGTTGTCTAGTTTCATGATTAAGGTGTGCCCATCTGTTAAGGGTTTCACTTTGTCAGCAAACTGTGGAAAAAAAATATCGTGGCAAGTTTCATTTGGGGGATTATTGTTGACACTATGAAGGGTATTTGATGACATTGCCATTATGCAGATTTTAGAATGTTACTTTTCTTTTTAGCCTTGCAGTGAAAGCATTATCCATTGGAAGTTCAGCTACTAAAATGAACAAATACATTGTTTCCATGTTTGGAGTAGACTGATAGTCCATCAAGAGATTTATACTAAAATTGAAGTAGAGTATGTGTTTTTAGAGCTGATATAAATCAGCTTTGTTTGTTTATAATCACCAGTGAAAAGTGACACATATTTACATTTTGTGAACATAAAACCATTTAAATTTATGACCTAACAGTAGCTCTCAGCTCTCTCCTAACATAGCTAACAAGTAGGACAATAAGAGAACAGACCCCTAAAATTAAACTCCTGAATGTATTCAGGTGTCTGAAATGAGGAATGGTTATCAGGATTGCGTTATTCTCTGAAGTTTCCAAAGGAAAGTAGGAGCTAAAATGTTGCCCTATGGTCTTTGGCACCGTACACAATAAGCTTTCTTTCTATTCATTTTTTTTATGCAAAAGTATGATTAGTTAAATCTTTAAAGAAAAAAAAAAAAGTGCAGCCAAATGAACACAATAGGAACTGAGACATTGCCATTATGCCTATTTAAAAAACTTCTAAATGTCAAAATAGAAACTCTTCTATGTTGTAAGAGAACAAGATAATTGAGGTTTGAGCTAGAGAAACTGACCATAGGAATAAGAGAAACAAACTGCCATGACTATACATGAGCAAAAAGAAATCTTTAAGGAAGCAGCAGACATCAATGTATTTTATTTGTGGCAAATGGCAACTTCATTGGTATTTTTTTGATTTTTTTTTTTTTTAATTCCATAAAATTCTTGATTTTCATTTGCTCCTGATACGTCCAAGTGAAACTCTTCCTTCATTTGCCCCACTTTAGCATGGGAAGTTCGGTCCTTCATAATTCTTGCAGTATTGAATCAGAGGCCTAAAAAACGCTGGCTACTCTAAAAAAAATTTGATACTTAAAAAAAAAAATGTTTGCAGTTAGCACTGACCAATTGTAAACCTGTCCTGTGCCAACCCGAGTTTGATCCCATTCAATTCCTTTGGCTTTGTTTATAGAGTTAAGTAGATTTAGAAAGCAAGCATTTATTCATGATCCAACCTGATCAAGCTTCCATGAGGTCATGTGAAATGCCTGGAGCCAAGAGAATAACAAATATAATTCAGCAAGACCAACGTTTGTTCTTCTGTAGATGAAGCAAGAGGCCTATATTCATAGTAGTTTAAGAGAGAACTTAGTAGGCAGGTATCTAAGAAGGTCTCATGTTTTCTTCTATATGATGTATAGGAAATAAGCACTTCTGAGGGATACTAAATCAATTTGTTGTCAAAGTCAAAAAGTCAGCTCATGAGTATTTCAGGACTGTGGGGTACTGATGGTGAAATCTAATTCTATGGTAGGTCTGTCCGCTGATGTTGCTATTCTTGTCACATCTCCCTGATGGATCCTGTGGGTTATCATGTTTCCTTTGTAGATTCTGCGGGTTAACCAAGTCCAATTTACAGCAGCATAAACATATGTAAGATTTGCTAACTGGGAAACAGGAAATTCTGAGTTTTTTGTGCCTAAGAGGTGTTTTTTAAACTACATTTTTTTACATACTGGTATGATGTATACGTAGCAAATCAATGGCAGTCTGTCATTCACATGGAATGTCTAGCAGTTATATTTGAACTTTCAAGCTGCACACTGATAAAGCAAATATACAAAATCCATTGATTTGATCTCAAAATATATGTGCTTAGTTGAATCCATTATCAGAGATACACCATGCATGCTAGCATTTGAGGAAACCCAGATCTGTCCCCCTTTTTTGCCTAATACTTGTTGATTGTTTTTTCTCATTATATTAGCTGCAATATAGTTTTAAAATAGAAGATTTCTGAGATAGCAGAGAATGGACTCTACTCACCAGAATGCGGGATAGAAAAGGATCACTTTGTTCTCCTCACAGTGAGGGCTGTTTGTGATTGTTCTTTGTACAAAAAATACATCCACAGCATCTGTAAAATAGCATTATTCATATTAGGTATGTTTCTATTTTTTTTCCAAAAGTTTTAAACTTCATAAATTATCTTTTCTTTTGTTCTTGAGGACTTTCTTTCCTCATTTGTATTGGTTCTCCTGACCCACCATACTATAAATAGTGTTTTTTATCAGTTTCAGATTGTTGACCTTTTCCTCACTGATGAAGAAAATTTGAGGTATTACAAAACTCTACAGAATTATTCTTTTTCATAGATTTGGATCAACCAAACATTGCCAATCAGTGAACCACTTATAAAAAAAAAAAATAAAAAAATCATAGAATGGCTTGGGTTGAAAGGGACCCTAAAACTCATTTATTTCCAACCTCAGTTGCCAAGGCCAGAGATACCTTTCAGTAAATCAGCATGTTCAGTGCTCCATCCAACTTGATCTTGAACATTAGAGCAAAAGTTAATTTTATTTTATTAGTTAATTTGATGTTAATGATTTGTAGTCTAAAATACTCTATTTGTAACTCTCTGTTTTCAACTGTTAACAATCTTAGTATTTCAGCACCAAATTTTCTCATTTAGTATTTCTTTTATGCAATAGTGACACCCACTGGCTTATTGGATGCCTCTTCTTTTTATGGTTGTTCAGAGTTTAAAAAAAAAAAAGATAAAGTACATGGTGATTTTTTTTTTTAGCTTTTCACTGTGATCTGTTGTGTTTCAACAAAATATCACTGTGAAGATTATCACGGTCACAGGGGTTGGAATGAAGCACTGGAGTTGATCTAGTCCAACTCCCCTGCTAAAGCAGGTTCCCTAGAGTAGGTTGCACACACAATCACAGAACTGTAGAAGTTGGAAGGGACCTCTGGAAATCCATCCCCACGTACTACATTCCCATAGCATATTGGATCATCACAAAATATTATAAAAGAGCACAGAATATCTTAAAAGATTGCAGCATGATCAAGATGCTGATTCAAGTCAATCACTACAAGTTACTACTGAATTTAATTGGCTCAAAATATGACTATTAAAAAAAGCTACATAATACTTAAAAGTCACTGTCCCACCTGTTGTTTCTGAACAAACTCACAATTAATTACATTCCATATATTTTTCAGTCAAACAAAGATTTTTCTTGAAGTATTGTCCTGTCTTAATCATGTTAGCAGTTAGAAAGTGGAATTGGAAGTCTTAACTTACAGTAGAAATGGTTTTGGCCCCTGTGCTACACAATTAGTCTGAGGGAGTGGAAACCTCCCAGAATACTCCTGAACTCCTACAAGGCCTGAAAGCTATGGCTTGAGTTCCAAAAAGGGAGAAAGCATGGGTGGAGCTTAAGAGTAGCTGCAGATGCTTCCACCTCACTAAGCAAATTACAAAAGAAAACATCTGTCTGCAAATGGCTGTGTGCACTCCTCCACTCTAGACTATTCTGTTTTCCTCCCTTTCTCCATCCTATCCCTGATGAAACGATAAGGACTGGTTACATGCCAGAGTCAAGTGAAGAATGAAAAGTGTACTACATTATGTGTCTACAGTCTGATTCTGTGCAGTTGCTGAGAATTTTTGGTTTTGTGTATGTGAGCAGACAGTAAATGCATTTCACGAATCCCCAATACTTCCACGCTGCATATCACATAGGTACTGTTCTAATCAAAGCTAATAACTGGTGGTCTTTTGACTTCACTGATAACGAGAAATGAGGCATAGAATTCACTCTGATAACATGAACAAGTTGTTTTTTTGTTTGCTTTGTGTATTCCAATTAAGACTACTCTAAACTGTCAAATTTTTAAGCAATTAATGCTCAGGGCGCTCTGAAAGTCTGGTGTTCTCCAATTCTCAGGCAAGCAAAAGCAGTCATTCCAAAGAATCTTGACCATTGTCTTTTCTAAATTATAATAAGTGCTTTGCTGCACAATTCTGAACTATTTGCAGTCTTAGTTGCAGGAAACATACTTGATCCAAGAAAAGTGGTCTTGTTTTGTCAGAAGTCAGTTTCTTACTGCAGATCAAGCCCAGGATATGCTAAAATGACAGACCATAGTTTTGACATGGGTGGTTCTTTACCTAGACAATTAGCAAGGCTGTGAAAACCTAAATGAATTTATTGACATCAGATGTCAGAGGAGGCATAATATTCAGTCCATTTTAACTGAGCTAATTTGTCATTTCTACATGAACATGACATGACTACCTTCATCCTCTTTATTTGTACAGCTGTCCTGAGACTGCAGTGCTGTGGTAGTCACATTGGATGGGCACAAATAATAGATGGGATAATAGATGTTATGACATGGTATCAGTTTGGTCTTAACAAAGCTCCCAGTCATTATCAGTCTTTGAGCTGAAAGAAAGAGAGACAATCCACCAGCTTCACATGGCATTCTAAAGTTGTATCAGCTGTCAAACCTATTGTGAATTCTGGATTCAGTGACTCGTTTTTATGACTTCACTACCTCCTGCTGAAGACACAAACCGTGGAGTCAATTAAATTAACAGAGTAGCAACTAAAGACATTTTTATCAGCACGAAGGGCCGCATGTCCATAATTTGAAAAAAATTTCTCTGTCAACTATTTGATGCAGAGTGTACACATTAATTAAAATATATTAAAATCACTGCAGAAATTTGTCAAAAAGATGCTTTGTTAACATCAGGGCATTTGAGCATTACTGAGAAATATCTTGCCTTCCCCCCCTTCCCCGCCCCCCACCCCCGCTGGTGAAAGTTATATTATGCATTGGCAATTGCTAGTTCCATGTACTAAGAAAATAGCACTGCTTCCAGGAGTGGGTAGTTCAAATATTTGCATTTTATTATTTTATTAGCCTAATTTGTTTCACTTTTCTAATATTCAAAATAAATCTTTAATCAAAATGGTTGTTCAGTCTTTTTAAAATCAAGCTATTAGAGTCTGTAGTAGCTTCTTTAAAAGTACATCAATTAATAAAATCATTTTTTCAACAGAGGAGGTGCAAAGCTCTGCCAGTAGATAAGCTGCAATTGTTCATACCAGCAAATACTCAAATAACACCCGGAATTCTAACTATCCATTCATTGTTAAAAAGGATGCAGAATCAGCACATTTTCCTACTAGTAGCCATGAATTTCTGTAGTATTTTACACTTTGAATTATACCATCAAGAAAACTATAACTGTTGCTGAAGACAGAATGCTGATTTTGCCCTGGAAATTTTGCTAGTGACTTCATTGGAAGCAACATTAAGGTTTAAGTGAGGGTGCCAGTACAGGCCAATGGAAAATGAATTGTGCAAGGATTCTTTTCCAAGTAGTCCTCTGCTCTTCTAATAGGACCTTCAGCTTTAAAGAAAGAAAAAGAAAAAAGAAAAAAAAGATTTAAGGCTCTGCTTGCAATTTTTGAGAAAATATTCTGTTTAGACAGATTCAGTCTGTTGAAATATTTACACTTGGTAGAATGGAATTTAGTTCTATCATTTCAACATAATTTGATACTTGGAGCTAATTAATATGTCTACAGTAATTTTTGATTTCTGTTCTTTTTCTTGAATCCATTCATAGAAAGTAATGTATGGCCTGTCATTTCTGTGAATGGACATTGTACTGAAATATCCTTTACTGCCCTCCTGTGGTGTTTAAGACACACTTTCTCTGACAGGCACATGACTCCATATTGCTCTCTTTTTTAATAATGTGGTGTAATGTAGGCTTTTGTAGGGTCAAGTGTAGACAACTCATATTTAAAACCTATGATTTAATCATTATTCAGCAGCACAGGGCAAAAAATGCTACCAAACCCAAACAGAACCACACTGATGCTATAGATTGAAAAATCCACTTGTTCTTTGTCACAGTGTTCTTACTTGACAATAAGAGTGACCTTGGAAAACTTTGTAGAAATACATAGAGACAAATTGTATTGTGTTGTAGGTGCAGATGCAGAATTTAGAGTAATATATAGATAAATGACATTCTAAAGCCTCCTAAATCTATTCAACACAATCTATTCAAATTGATACTTTGTGTGTTTGATAACTGCTAACATTTTTTTCTATATGAAAACTCGCACCTTTTTCATTAAAAGGTGCTAAAATCTGAGAGCAATGACAGAAGATACGTGACCTAGGAAAACTTAAAATGATAAGAATGTAATACAGCTAGAAGAAAAAAGAAACTCTCTTGATTTGTTCTAATGTCTACAATGGCCTTTTCTCTGAAATGAGCCACCCCTGATGGCAGAAATATGGAGCCTTATTCTTACAAGTGTTACTTACATTGATAGAGCCAGGACTTGGAATTTATTCCAGTCAGCTTGACAGTGGTGCTGGAGACCTGCTGAAGATGAAAAGAAATTACGGCCTTAATCAAGTTGTTAAAGCTGTGTTTAATAGCATCTAATGCATGGAATAGATCTGCTGCCTGTACAGCAAGCTGTTTTGAATAATAAATATATACACATTTTAAGACTTGTTTTATCTGTACAACCATCTCTAATACACTACCTATTTCAAGGTTTACAGTAGTATTCACTTACTTCTTCGGACTCTTTTCAGGGTCAACCTGGTGAGCTGGGAGCTCAAGGACCAATTGGATCCTTGGGATCTACAGGACCAGCTGGTCTGCCAGGGGAAAAAGGACAGAGAGGTGAGAATGGGCAGCCTGGGCCAGCTGGAGAAAAAGGTGATAAGGTAGGAAACACCACAGACAGCTCTATTGGGTGTATACATTATATAATGTAAAGTATTAGCCAATGAAACAGAACCTGCTTTCATGATGAGAAAGCATTTGCCAAACTATCCTCTTGCTCACCCAGAAATCAATTACAGCTTTCTTTAGAAAACGTGTTTCAGTGTTGTTGTTTGTTTTTTTTTCCCCTTTGGGTTGTAAAATTAGAATAATCAGGGAACAAAAAACAACAACAGAGACCAGTCTCTGATTAATTTATACCATGTAATCCTCCTTAAACTCAGAGAAGGCTGTGGGAGGAATATGGAGTTGGAGGGAGTATTATGGTGCTTTTAAAAATCCTGTACACTTAACAGAATTTTATTACCACTTCAAGAATAAAACTTGCAGTTCAAGTTTATATCTTACATAGCTGTACAATCCCTATAAATAGCTCTTGCTACTTCATATTAATTTTAATTATCTAATTTCATTAATCTCAGTGGATAACTGAAATTTTAAAGCGAAATATAAGTCCTATAAGTAGAAACCTCTCCTTCTATTATCAAAACAGGGCCAGGGTTGTAAAAATTATGCATAGAATAATATGTTGTTATAGGCAACTTCTTTATACTTCTGTAGTCACTGGAGAATCAGTGAAATTAGGAATTTGACATTTGTCCTTTTACTATGAGTAGCTATTGACCTTAGTTTCTTACTAAACCCCTTAACTTTTGTCAGATATTTATTTCTGATAAAATTGTGGCTTTAATTCGTTTTTCAAACAAGAGTACACTTGTTTGTCAATGTATAGTATCATGTATTCTTATTTTTCATTCTTTTTAAGGGTTAACGATCTCAGCAGCTTTGTTTTTTTTTTTTATGTTATCTGTTTTTAGGGCCCAACTGGAGTCCCAGGATTTCCTGGTTTAGATGGTGTTCCTGTACGTATTGAATGAATATTGCTTTTTAAAAAATGCAGTTTCTTTAAAGTCAAAACAAGTCTTCTAATAGAATAAAACACTTAATATGTTGTTTTTATACCTGTAGCTATTGTGCCAACTACGTAATTATTTGTGTTGCAAATATATAAATTAGCTAATTTCAACTGTGTTTATAATTTATAAAAAAACTCCACAAAATCCCTGGAAAATAACCACATCGTTTTTATGGGGAGGTGGGGCAGTGAAGGTAGAGACAAGCCTTAGTCCTTGCAGCGTGTGTCAGTGCTAGGATTAAAAATTTATTTATTGTCTTAGGCTCTCCAGCAGACTGTAGTTTGATGCATTCTTCATATCTCTGAAAGTTGTCTCAAATCACATATTGTTCTTTTGTTCAATTTTTTAAATTATTTTTGCCTGTAGTTCTTTTGCAGAAAGACAAAAAAAATAAGCAACCATTGAATTTTACATGCATAAGGACTGAAGAGGTCAGTCCTAAGTGTAGAAGCATGTGGTTATACATTTTTGTGAATCTGGTTTTTAGTGAGGAAATCAGCGTGGTAAAAAAAAACAAAACAGAGTATCTCTTAGATGCAGAATAGTGAAAAAAATCTTTATGTGTTTATTATAGCTATTTTTTTTTTGCTGTTACTGGTTTCATATGGATCAAATAAAGTTAAAATGTTGAATTTTGAAAGCAAAAACAGAACCGGAAATGGAGTGGGTATCTTAGCATCTGTTGTCCACAATTGATAGTGGGACTTCTTCCAGAATGTCTATATAATGCAAAATTTTGCACAAAGAACAAAATGCTCCTGAGAAACAGATAACCAAAAAGCGCATCCTCAAATTGCGGTGAAGAGCAATTGAAGTTAATTAAAGTTAGATTATATTAAAGTTAAATTGTCAAGAACATTTTTGGCAAGTGGACAGGATGCTTTCCTGATGATTTTTCAGAATAAAAAAAAATTACTTCTTCATCTAGTATGTAATTCGAAGTAGAACTGCACCTTATCTGTACATTGGTTAATTTTTGTTATTTGGAAAATTACTTTCTCAATTCTGGAATGTACAATCTTTCTCTGTGATTACTGTGTGCTTGAGTCAAGTTGTGTTCTCCCATTTTATCTTATCATCTAAAGCAGCCTTGCAGTTTTTAATTGATCTTTCTGTATGTCCTTCAGAAACAGTAAAGAGAAAACAGCTTTTCATTACAGCCATGAGAAATATTATAGCTAGAGAGCCAATCTCCTTTTCCTGAGAAAATAGCCCCCTTTAGTTACTGACTCAAAGGACAGCTCAGTCTGATCCGCTACCCAATGCTGTCCCCAGTATATTTACTATGTATCAAAGAAAAACATAAAAAATATAGGGTTGCAATTCTTCACTTCAGAAATAAATGTTGATCACAATGGAAGATATTTCTATTGCAGGGACGTAAAGCTTGGAATGTTGTGATATGGTCTCTACTTCAGCTTTGTGATATTTGTTTCTGAACTGTTTCATTGATTTAAAAACTAATTTTCTATGTAATTTTCAATGGTGTATCTCTAATAAATGTTAAACTGCCTTTCAGGGATTACCTGGAAGTGAAGGACCCAGGGGCAAACACGGTGTAGATGGCTGCAATGGCTCAAGAGGAGATCCAGGATTTCCAGGCGAAAATGGATATATTGGACCAAGAGGTCCTTACGTATGTTAAAGGCATTGCTATTGCCTAGTAATTATATATATCTACATTTTCCCTTCAAGTTGACAGCTTTTTAAATGAAAGGATTTTCAGACTACTGCACTAGTTTAACTTTTCACAGTGAAGTTCCAAGCACCTTCTGTTTTTGCTAAGGTTCACGTGATTGAAGAACACTTTGCAGAGTACGATTGAGGTTGAATGTGAAGTTCATTTGGCCTTTTAATTGTATGTGTATAGCTGGAGAGTTAAATTCTGCTTTGTTTCACCTGTGCATAACGACACCAAATCTAAGACCAGATTACAAAAGTAACTTGAAATCAACATACCATTTATCATTACTTGAAACTTCTTAAAAGCCTGACTAGTAGGAACATACTTGAGATTAATTAGTAATAACTGGAATTTTCAACAAGTTTCATCAATTCCTGTAACATATGAAGATTTTTAGTGAAGTATCACAACGAATATATTAGTAAGTCTCTTCCAAAACAATGGCATTACAGTTTCATATGCCACTTTTTGAATAGATTCTAATGATTAGTGTATGTATACTTAAACTTGCCTTACTGTTTATCTATAACACAGAGATACCTACAGCTAAAATATTTAAAATTATCATTTTGATATTTACTTTTCCTGTTAAAATTGAAAGCATTTTTAAAAGTATTTAAATAATTAGCTTAGCAGTGCTTCTAGTGAAAATAAAACTCAAATTAGCATCAGTAAGGGACATGCATTACTATAGCTTCAAAGAAATTATGTTGAACTGTACTTTTCCCTAGTATTTGACTTCTTGTGGAAACAATTCTTAGTTGTTGATGATTTGTAATAACTCATTAGTTGATCTAAGACCTTCCCTGGAATTTTCTAAATAAAAAATTAAACAACTACAATTTACATGAAAAGACAATTGTGTCTAATAGAAGCTAAATGAGATGCTGATGATTCAATTATAAGCAATCAGTGGAGAGTGATTACTATCAAAGTGACACTATCAAAATACAGCAAATAGAAAAAGCACACAACTCAAGTCTTGGACGTGTAATAGATGCTGTCATAAAACCAGTTAAAATGCTTACTAATATTACACCTCTTGTGGTATAGATCATTAGGTCATACCTCTCATGGCAACCTATTACCCTCTACATGGTAAAATGGCTTAGTCTCAAGTTGTTAAATTTATCTTTGTTTTCTTGCATTTTATGGCTTTCAAAGTGGAGTTCTACCTTTAATGCTTAGCCAAATAATGTAAAATAAAAATGACACATGGGACAAATTGCAGCATATGCCCTCCCAATTCCAGGAGCATGCTCTTTGTCAGGCCTCGTATTTGTAACCTACAAATAAAGGGAGGCACAATAGGCATGTAGCCTTGGATATTGACACAAAAATCCAGTGCAAATTAATTTTGCTACTCAGAAAAACAAGACATAGTAAACATATTTGCTTCTATGCAAGAATGCTGCTACAACCTCTATATGGGTTGCCTGTTTTTAAATCGATTTGTTGCACCAAGTACTGACTTGACTATATATTACAGCTAACATTTTAAAGTTTCTTCTTATTTGTAATATTTTCCTGCATAATTTTTTATGAGTGTGTGCATATTCCTCCTCTTTACTTCATTTGCCTCAGTAATGAATTAGAAATTAGTTTCTATTTGAAAGCCTTTACTTTAGTCGTGTAATTGACTCTAATAAATATCTCTTATTACACAAATTCACATGTAAAATAACAGCATACAAATATAACTTTTTGTATGCTTAATGTGTTTCCTAGCAGCTGTTGTCTGATTTGTAAACTGTATCAAGTTTACTGTAGGTATATCCAGCTGCAGGCAGCTGTAGCTCTTACTGCATCAAACCAGGAATAACTACTTTCTCAGTTTCATTCTGACTTCAGGATTTGAACAGCTGGTGTATTTATCAAGAAACCAGTGAAGTTTTAAAGTGGTTAAATTCTAAAAATTCCCCAGTTTATTGAAATCAATACTTGTTGCAGGTTTCAGTTAAGTTATACCCTGTGTGCTAGGATTTCAAATATTTCTGAAATATCTTAATATGTTTGTTCTTCACATATATATGTATGCTTTTAGACATCAATTCAACAATTTAAAATTTACTAAAGTAATTAACTTTTCCTCCTGTCAGACTGAGGTTTTGAGGGCCCTATGACAGGTAAAGTTATATAAAGGACTCCACGGAAAAAAGCACAGGAATTTAATTTTTTAAAATAAGCAGGGCCTGTAGGCATCAGATTTATTAATAGTGGTAGACTGTGAAATATTTTTACTGAAAGGTTGAAATCTATATCATAGTTCATACTTTCAGCTTTTTAATTGTATGCAGAATTGTACTAGGTTCTTCTACATCATAGTGTGAACTTCTGGAGAAGATGGAGCATGTAATATTTAAAGCTACTAACTCATGGAAAGAAAAGGTAGGCATATTGATCTAGTTGATACTGCAGGCAAGATTTGTGAAGATGGCAGAATATTGAAATTCTGAAGAGCTAAGGAACATCTCAGAGCAGGACTCAGAGCCTGTGAGGAGCTGTTTTGCTCAACTGTAAAGAAGGCATCTTCACATGTAAGGGTCTTATTAGACAAAAGAACTACAACATGCTAATGCAGTTATGCTGATCCTAGTGGATTACCTAGCAATATATGGGCACTAGTAGTACAACCTAAGAAATTATTATTCAGTCTGTGTAGAAGCACAGGATATCAATAAGTGGATCATAATGTTTTAATATACTTTTTTTTCTTCATAGGGAAACCCAGGGCAAAAAGGAGAAAAAGGAAATTCAGTGTATGTTTCGTATTTTGGAAAAGGACCCCCAGTAAGTGTCTGATTGGGAAAAAAAAATATTTTGTAGGAAGAATGCATAGCTAATTCAATTGTTCTCGTATGTCCTCACTGTTTAATAAAACTTGGTGCGTTAAAAAATTAGAAAATTCCAACAACTATTTAAAATCAAAGCTTTTTATGTATTCTTGGCTAAATTTCTGTCTTTACAGGGAGACAGAGGTGATCCTGGCCCCCCTGGTATGCCCGTAAGTACAGCCAATGGATTCTATACTTGCCTTTTGTCTAGGAGATCATTCTGATTTTCCTTCTTCATAAAATAAGGTAATATGGTTTCTCCCTGCCTGCCTCACTAGCAAAATTCCAGGATAAATGCCAACAAAAATAAAGTCCCCATTATCTGCCTCCATAACCAGTTCTTTGCTGCAGAAAGGCACAGAAAGAGACTGCAAACCCACCTGCATTGTGGTTTGCATGCAGGCAGTGACTCTGCATCAAGCAGTTGTTGCTCCTTGTGTGTTCAGAAATGCAGAATATTTATCCTGTGAAATTCAGGATTCCTCAGTAAATATGTAGAGATTTGACAGCTTCTTCAACAGTATCTGCTGAGTCTCCCAAGTCTATATAACACACAACCACCTTTTTTTGCTGTAAAAGCCTTTAAGAAGAAGAAGAGGGTTTAATTTCACCACTGGGCTCTTACAGACTTGTATGACTTTAGTTCATATTGTTGGTCAAAAACGTATTAGCTGATGAGATTCTTCAAGTCCCCATACTGTAGTACAGTTACTATCAAAGTATTCTCTCAATTCATTCATAAAATATAACTGCATCGAACAATATCAGTACACAATCATTCAGAAACCGAGCTGCTGTAAAGGCTGTGAGGTTTCTGGTATGGTAAGCTATAAGAGAGGCATACATAAGTGAAATGCCAGTAAACTGAGTTCAAGCAATGCAGGCATTCAGATAAACTAGTGTTGTGGGGGAAAAAAAATTGTAATCTCTTCATATCTTCACAAACAGGCCATTTGTTGTCTTTTTTCAGGGACCTAGAGGATCGACAGGTACAACAGGCCCACCTGGATACCCAGGCCAACCAGGCATGCCCGTAAGATTATCACAGTTTCTCAGTCTTTCATTTTCAGGATATGCACACCAATTTTAGAAATTGCTTTAATGTGAATCAAAGCCTACACGTAATTATTGAGGCATACAGTAAATAGATATTTTTGCCTTAGTTAGAATTAGAGCATATGTTGCTTCTTCCTATGCCTGTGAAAACAAGTCATACTGGCAGTCCACGGTCACAAGGGAACGCTGTTAGTGCTTTCTCCTTATTCCCCTTCCCTGAAGCCACTTTGTGAAACAGGCAGATGTAGATCCAGAGTTCAGTCCTGCTGAAAGCAGTGAGTTTGCTAAGTAAATTGCACTTTTGATGGGTAGAAATCAAGGAAATTCTGCATCTAGGTGATTTTGGCAAGTGAAGGTAATTCTCAAAGTTCTGCCTCTAAATCAAACATGTCACCTTAACTTGTTCTCATTCTCTTTTAAAGGGTATTCCAGGTTACCCTGGTTTGCCAGGTGAACAGGTAGGCAATGGCTTTTCCTGAAGTATTTAGTGAAATAATAGGTTAATTTTCACAAATACTTAAAATGTTCTTTATGACTACTTGTTACTAAATTTACTTGATTTAAAGTTACTTGATTAAATTCTCATATCAACATTTGCTGATAACCTTCAAACTATATACATTCTTCTGTCAATTAGGGAAATCCAGGTATTGGAGTGGATGGACAAAAGGGGGAGCCGGTAAGGAAAAGAAATAAATATATTTCTATAGTATAAAGAACATAAGTTTATCTTAAGAAAACAAGATTCATTTTTTGAAGATTCCTCGAATGAAATCTCACATTTTTCCTGCTTTGGGTATACACCTTTGAACACAAGCATTTAGATTTTGGGTTCCATGTGTTTAGTTCAGCTTTCTGTCCTGCAGTGATCCTACCTGCAGATCTACAAGAAAAAAAGCAATCCAAGCATCTGCACAGAGTCTCACTGGGTTCCATTAATCCATTTATATGTTATTTATTAACATATAACATTTAACATAGTCCATTAATTTGTGGATGCACGCTCTCAGTGGTCATGTTAGGACAGGAGAATTAATGTGAGCTGTTGAATCAATTAATTCTGTGCAAAAGTAATTACTTCAGTGAGCTGCATACCAGAAACAAGTGTATTTTGGGACCTGAAAGACAACAATCAACACAGTAGATAGCATTCCTCCTATACAGAGACTGCCTAAATAATCACAGCAGAACCCTCCAGTAACAGTGGCTATATCAGATCAGTTCCTTTATCTAATTTCTTGCTGCATCCAGCAACAGATGCTAAAGAAATGGTATAAAGAAAGGATAAGAGCATAATGCTTCCCTCTCCCAGTTTCACTGTTAGCATACTCAGAGTAGATAACTGGAATATTTGATTTTTCTTTTGTGAATTTATCCAGTCACTCTTTACAATCCATGTAAGTTTCTAACATGCACAACTTCCCTTAGCAAATCAATAATTTCATCCACATTCACAAAGCTTTGTGTCAAAGGTTTTAGCCTAGAGCATAAGAGATTGTCATTTATTTCCCTAGCCACGTTATTTTTTAATAAGTGACAAGAATAGAAGACAGTTAAAATTGTTGGCCATACTCATCAGAGAAGACTGCAGAGAAGCTTATAGGTCTCAGCACAAAATCTTGTTTATCTATAGGAATTAGTACAAGTACTTGCTCAACAAGGACAGAAGTACGTACTGCTGTAGTGCAACAGAAAAACATTCCATATCTCACTGAAATGCTGCATGGAACAGAACATCTTTCTGTTGTTCCTTTGGTTTCCACAGGGTGATGTTGGACTTCCCGGGCCACCTGGGTCACCACTGTTAGTTGGACCTCCTGGAGCTCAGCTGTTCAAAGGAGAAAAGGTTTTAATCTGTTTTCACATTTAACTGTGCTTGAATTGGCAAGTGATATCATTTTTGCTAAGGATGAAATAAACAAGACAAATCTCTTGCTTTAGTGTTCATTAATTTTCATCATTAATTTAATATCTTACGTGGCTTTTCAGTAGTTTTCTATTTTTCAGATCTTTGGCATTTTTTTTTTTTTAAGATGTCTCCAGTATAGTGTTTTGAACAGTGAACTCTAATCCTTCTAGGGTGTGCTCTATTGATAGACAAAATAAGTGATTTTGTTGTCTATTTTTAATGCAAGATCCTGTTCACTGTATTTTTTCAGTGACACACCCCTAGTAGCCAGAATTGTATATTTTAAAGTGTGAGAATTTTTGATAAAAGAGTTACAAAACTTATGTTATGGAGAACCCTATAGTAGTCTCTGTGTTTCTCAAGCCTAAATTGCAAATATACAGAAATGAAAACATGAATTTTAGCATTGCCAGCCCTGCAGCATCAACCCAGTCAGCTGATAGCCTTCAAGTACTGAATCTTGGGCTTTCATTATGGAAATGGCCACTATGTACAGCCATACAAGGAAGGGGGAAAGAACCACAAGAACGTATATAAACTCCACATTACTGTTGAATGTGACTAGTGGCATGTTTATGTACTCTACCACGCATCCCATTCAGATTGAGACTGTGTATAAATCCATGCTTTTGCACATGTGAATCCGTGTTTCAAACTATTCAAGCCACAGACAAAAAATAACTACTTTCACATATATTTGTAGGAACAAAGCCCCAATTAGTAAGTCTCTGCAAATGAAAAGATATATCTAACTCAATCCACAGTCATTGTGCTGGTTTGACAGCGTTAACAGAAGAAAAAAATCAGCACTTAATGATTTTTCTTATTTTCATCTGCCTTGTACATTTAGGGGGAAATCCCCAGTAATTCAGACTAGGACTTTGAAATGTTAAACAACACACAAGTATGTCCTGCATGGTCAATACTTTTCCTGTGTGTGTAGGGTCAAAAAGGACTACCTGGGATACCAGGATACAGAGGGCCACATGGACCTAAAGTAAGTAATGGGATTTTTTTCAGTGTTGCTTTTGTTGTTAAGTTAATCTTTCAAAGCACAAGATGATAGAAGAAATAACAGCACTCGTGCATTGGAACTTGATTACTGCCTATATCAAAAATATAACAAAAGCAAAAATATTTCAAAACCCTATGGAAAACCTTCCTGTTTTATACCTACCTATTGAATGTTGCCTGGTTGTGAAAGGTCAGTGCTGTTTTCACTTGGAGTGTTGACACAAATGACTCAGACTGTGAAGAAAGCAGAAGTGCAGATTATTTTTTCTCAAGGAGAGAAATAGAGAAAATCTGTATGTGTTCTTAATGGAGCATGTGTATGTAAGACTTTAGTTTCACATTCTGGGTATCTTCAGAAGTAGAGATGGCAGAGCCACCTGTTTGGAGAGAGGGTTCCTGCCAGTATAATGTGTCTAAACATTAGAATGTCAGTAAGAAGTTCCTCAGTGCTGAGCAGAAACAGCCACAGAACAGATTGTGGTGTCTTTATTGCTGATAGATTTGAAGGGGAGAAATCCACAGGCAGAAAACTACCACATCTCAAAAAAAAAAATAATAGAAGATAACTGGGGACAAAGGAAAGGAACTAGTTAATATTAATTATATTATTTATTCAGTTTTGTAGGCAGAAGAGCAGAAGCGTAAACATCACAATTCTGCATTCAAAGTCTAGCACCCTTTCAGGAAGACATTTTCCATCATGATAGGACTACTGATACTTAGCACTGGAAAAGGAAGCAAACTCCTTTTGTATAAGACTTAGAGAGATGGAGATAATGTGGTTGTTCTAGTACTAGCTGTACCTGTAGATAACTGTACGTTCATTACTCATGAGCAGGATCTAAGGAATTGCCTCATGGGGCCTTAACAGTGTTCAGAACTTAAAAAAAATAACAAACTTCTAAAAGCTTGGTGAAGAGATCATAACAGCTTTCTTGAATAACTGAAGATACGTAGGCACTGCTAGTAGTGCTTGATGAAGTAAGCCCCAGTGTTTCACCCCAACAAGCGAAACAAGATCCGTAATATACATATTTAATAAATATGCACATAGAATAAAATTTATGGCAAACTTTACCAGGTTAAATAAACAGAATGTTTTGAATACTCTAGGGAGTACCTGGGAAAGGAGAAAAGGGTGAAAAAGGCATTCCTGGATTCCCTGGATTGCGGGTAAGGAAGTTCACAAGTCCACCACAGTTACCCTCAGAAAATATCTGGTGGTTTAACTATGCATTTCCAAACAAGATTTCAAGGCTTCTTTTAAACTAATTTATCATACTTTCTGTACAGAATATTTTGCAGTCCTGCTCTGGGATTCACTGTGTCACAGACTTACACACAAGCTCATTCCTTGCTTGGAAAGAAAGCAAATCTGTATGGTTACCTTTTAAATATTCAGTGCTGCATAAATTCTTAGAAGTAGCTCAATTCTAATGTACCAATTTTAATCTATTCCATACCTGACAGTGGCAGCTTTTTTGACAGCAGCTTGTTCATGACGTGCATAACAGTACATACATGGAGCAATATATATATTACTATATTTGCTGTAATGCAACAAAAATAAATGAATATTCATCTGGTTTACTTTGAGCAGTAGTTCAAAATTCATGCCCACTTCTCATAAAATATTTGCAAAAACTTTGCAAGTGTTAGCTATTGGTAGATATGATCCCAAGTAGTAAATACGTAAGGAATATTAACTGCTTAGCAATACCATACAGGTCTAACTTAAATAAGTTTTTACTGTTTTAACTCGCATTGTTTTTATCAGGGTAGCCCTGGTTCTGACGGACCTGCAGGTTTTCCTGGAATAAAGGTAAGACAGCAAAGTAGAGCAGCTCACTTTACAGCAACATCAGTGAGGTTTGATTTTCTGTTGATTTGTGCAGATTTGCAATTTCCTCATGCTTGATAGCTCACATTGCTTAACTTCCTTTTCCTCCTGTTGCCACAAAAGTTCTATGAACTGTGTTGCTGAGTTTCTGCTGCTCTCTAAAATTTGACTGAATTCAGAGCCAAAGTCGTAAGTATGAAAGGAAGCTAGTGGGCATGCAGATTGTACGATAGAAAAGTTACACAGCATAGTAACTTTGGTTGCCATGGACATAAAAGGTGTTACAAAGGGAAAGAAAGACTGCTTACTGAACTCTGAAGATCTAGGCTTGCACAGAAAACTGTACAAGGGAGGGAACTGCAACCAGAGACCCTTCCTTCAGGGCAGTCAGCCCTTAAATGAGCTCTTAGAGAAGTGCAGCCAGGCTCTATCCCTTCTGGTCACACCCATGAACTGCCTTCACCTGTATTCCCAAGGCTGACCAGGTCCTTTGTCCAGGTGCTCATTCAGTGGTTCAGGCCGTGACTCAACTGTTACCATTCAAGCAGGCAGCAAGCCAATTTCAACTGTATTAAACAGTCAGAGTTTTCTGGTACTTGTTCCAGCTAGTTCAGTGTCTCAGCTACACTGAACCAAACTGACCGCTATGTAAATAACCTATAGATTTTTAAATTAAAAAAAAATTACAGAGGAGATTCTGTAAAGCATGTAATCTCTTGTACAAAACCAGTGAATTTCTCTGGAAAAAGCAAACGACTATGAAAGCTATTATAAGTAAACAGTATTGCATAACTGTCTCATTAACTTATTTTCAATTAATTATATTAATGTGTAAACGATGGTATTTATGATCCTTTCCAGGGAGAAATGGGTATTGCTGGTTTTCCTGGGAGACCTGGCTATCCAGGCATCAAGGTAAAAATCAAACAAACAAACAAACAACAACAACAACAAAACCTAACACATACACACTTCCCTATATAAATGCTAATGATTCCCCAAATCTACCCACTTATTAGATGATCATCACCTTTTCAACAAACATAATTACTTATAAGATTTACTGTCTGCAAGACACTCATAACAAAGGTAATAAATAGCAAAGAGTAAAGATTTCTGCTTGATGCATGTGAGAGTGAGAATTCCATGGACTGATTTTTATAGAACTCTAGTTTTAGCAGCAATTTAGGGTTATTTATACCCTTAACAATACCTTAAAAGTATAGCCATCTAATCCATGAATTATAGTACTATGAAGGTTATTTATGGTTAAGATCCTGAGAGTAGTATACAGGTAAAGGAACCTGCTATTTAGGTAGCTGTAAGATCCTGTAAAATTTGGTCCATGAACTAGTATGATAATTGGCACAAAATGAGGCTGCAAACTTTGAGTCAGGTTGATGGACTAGTTTGTGTGAGTTTTATTAAAATAACAAATGGTCTTTACAGGCAGTTTAGAATGTTCCTGGTGACTCACTGGCTGGCTATAGAAACTTACAGAATAGTTTTTAATGCTTAATGGGGATATCAACCAAGAACTGACATTTTTTTATCTTGGCTTAGCAACTCTTCTCTTTTGCCTGTGTTAAGCATGCGAGTTGTGCAAGACATGGGTAATATGCACCCATTGTACAAATCTTTGTTACTTTTATCATCATTACATTAATTTTTAAATCTCAAAATACTACACAAGCTTACGAGAGGAGGAAATTTTTATGTTTTAATTTCCCTTTCCTGCTGCAAAAGAAGATTTTTTATATTATTAGGGAAGACAAGTATACATTCCTGTTTAAGATAGCCCAAAAGTACACAGTTATGTTAGCTTGTTCAGTAAGATACAGTCAAATGGAAAAGCTCAGACAAAAGTCTGAAAGTTTAAGAAGCCAACAACTGACACCGCCGGTACTGTATAAAAATCATAGAAATATCAATTTTAAAAAGGGGAAGTACATAGACAGGCATAGACTGCTTGGTTTTACTCAGACAAGGATGGGCACCTAGTCTTGCAGTCTCAGTTCTCCTTGCCAATGTCCTAAAATGCCCTGAGCTCCAGCCTGAGGAATGCTACATAACAGTAGCAGTTCCCAGATTCACATTCTTATTTTCTCAGTTCCCATTTGCTGCAGACAGAAGAGCCAATTCCTAATCTACACCAAAGCAAAAAGTGTAATGCAATTTGCCACATAAAAGACTTCCCTAAAGTCCACGTCAGTTGCAGTTCTAAATATCAGAACCCAGGCTAATTTAGAAATCCTCCAAGCACAAGTGATTTTCCTTGCAGTTAGTAGACATTTATGTTTCCCTGATGCAGATGTTTTAAATTGTTTATTAAAACTTTGAGCATCTTTTATCATTAGTAATATCTGTCAAATTGAAACCTCTTTTCTTAGTGCTTATCTGTCATCATAAAAGCAATTTCTAAATTCTAATATAGAATTTTAAATTTTAATATTTGCATCTTGGTTGTTAAAACATCTCAAACGTGGTGATGATTATACTGTATTTGATTTCTCTCATATACCGTAAAGTTGAGTCAGATGTAAGAAGTTGCAAGTTCTAAAAGGCCAAATAGATGAATGTGATAGTTACATTAAGTCACTGGTATTCTGAAAGATAATTATTTTATACCTTGTTGCCCAGATAATATGAAAATGTTACATTCTTTTCGTACTTCAACATTGTTGAAATTTTTAGTTGCTTGCTAGGGCACTGCATGCTTATGGCTACCAGTAAAATTTGCTGTTGGATTCTTACAGGGGGATCCTGGAGAAAAAGGGCCCCCAGGTCCTCCTGGAGCTATTGGAACTTCACTGCTTCCTGTGAAAGGTTAAAGCTAGTATTAACTACTATTTCTATTGTATAAAGTTTATGAAGACCTATTTTGCTAAGGTGTTAGAAAGTAATCTCTAGGGACAAATCCTGAACATTATCTTCTAGTTTTGTTTGTGCCTCACTGATCTTTAAACATGTTAAATATACTTGTTTCAAATTAAATGTTACTTGAAAGATCTTTATGCATACAGCCACAGATAGACCTGCTAGACTGTCCCTAGTTATTGGGCCATGGCTTATTTAGGAAAGAGCTCTGAAAAATAAGCCCATGCTGGGTAATGGAGACAAACAAGAAAATCAGGCTTCACATTGTAGTTCAGAAATCCTGTGTTCAGAATTGCCACAACACACATATTTTAGACTTCAATTAAGCCTCTTAGTGCATAGCAGGGGTGAAATCCTGGTTCCTGAGTTTGGGGAAAGCTAATTCCATCAGGATTTCATCACTGAAATCCATTGAAGTCACTAAACACTGCATTTCCAGGCTATTCTCATTTTGTGTCACTGTTTTATGCAATATTGCAAACATAAAAAAAAAAAAAAAAAAGGAATATTTCAGAGTTTCATAAGCCATAATTTCCCCCTCTACTTCCTGAATATGCATTTTTTTCTTACTAATCTATTATAGACAGATGCAGAGAAATCACTTTTTATACATTTCTCATGCTAAATTGTATGTATATGGCAGTGCAAGATGATCTATTCAAAAATCTGGATTTTCTGGACAGCAATATCAGCAACACAAGAGCATGTGTTCCGTGGTTGTACAGCACATCCAGAAGAACCAAAGTTTTTGGAAAGTACTGAAGCTGCTGTGCACACTACATAATCTGTAAATGTACTAGGTCCTATGATTCCTGGAAGCATCAAGTTTGCATTATTTGTATAAAAAGGCACAGACAAACTATGGTTGGCTGCAAAAAAGATTGATCAACATATTTTATTTCCACCTTAGCAGTGTATTATCACTCATTAATACAAACTGTAATGGTAAGGTTGTAAAATACACGTTCCCAATTTGCCTGCCTAAGATCTGCATCTGTGTCTGGTGTGTATTATCAGTTAACACCAGCTGGTAACCTGGTTCCTTGAAGGAAGGAACATATGTATTATCTTTTCCTTCCTCCTCCAACTTCCTAGCATCTTTTCCCTACTTGCCTAGAATTAGTACTCTCAATAGAATACCTCTCAATCTTATTGCCTTCCTACCAAAACCTAAGGCTGTGATTTTAAATCTTCTCTCTTTTTCACATCTTTATTATATAATTGGCAATAATGTGTGGAAGTTTTTACTTCCTACACAGCAGGAGACAGTGGGGAGCAGCCAAGCATGCTGCCTGGAAGCGATTTGTTTTGGCATCTCAAAGAGAACCTGTATGGTAGGAACATTTTAACAAAGAACTTCCCATAAATTGTATTCCTAGTGCAGTAGATGCTGATTATGAGCAGCAAAATAAATCACAACACAATCATGGTTTAGCAGAACCTCCCCAGTAGATAGGAGCTTCAACAAAAATCAACTGAAATTGTCTTCCATTGCCTTCTATGCTTTTCAAGCTCATGCAGCAAAGGATTTAAGCCCATGCTTAATTCTAGTATCTCAAGTAACTTTTAATGTTAATTATGTGCATGATGTGTGAGTAGATACTGAAATATTCTTATATTCTTCAGAGAAAATGTCATTTATCAGAATTGTTTGAAAACAGAATGCCAACATTTTGTTTTTTGTTATATTCATTATTCATTCCATTTCGTTAAGCCCTTTATATCTGATTTAAGTATTCTTTATCACAAATTAATTACAAAAACATATATCACAGCAATTTTGAAAATAAACTTTTTTAAGTTTGGGTATTTTCCAGTAGGAAATTTCCTGAAATGACACGCTTGCGAGCACTGTCAGATACACACTAGATGCACGTTTATTTTAAATGCTACATGCATTTATTTGGGACAAGCACTTTTCTAGGTGTTCTGAAATATTAGCAAAGATACTACTACTGAGGGACAAAGTTTTAAAACAGTGTGTCTGTGAAATGGGCAGGAATCCATAGAAAAGTAACCAAATCCTCCCACTTTAAAATTTGTCACACATTTAAAATTGTTTCATACAGATAAAGAAGGAGAGATCGCTGTCTTACTTCTTTGTTGTTCTTGAATTGTAATTTCAGTTGCAGTTTTATTTAAACTGTCAATTGCATGTGATGTTCATTTCACATATCTTCATAATTCTTGCAGGCCCACCAGGAGATCCTGGATTTCCAGGTCCTGCGGGTGACATGGGGTCAGTTGGACCTTCTGGACCTGTGGGTCTGCTAGGAAGACCAGGAGATGATGGAACAAGTAAGAGATTTTGGGTATAAAATAAGAACTCTATACCAGTAAGAGAAAACTAAAAGAAAACTCTTTGTTCTTATTTCACACAAGTCACCAAAACAATACGGATTTTTGGGTCTACACACGGTGAAAAAAAATATATATTATCCCAATACTTAATCATACTCAAAAAAGAACCAGAATGTTCCAAATAGAGCATTAGGAATTGCTAGAAAATGAACAGAAGGCAAAGCAGAAAATGCTGCCATGTACTGTATATCCATGGTGTACTGTATCTGTAAAGCTGTGCTCAAAAATCCTGATCCCAACTTCAGAAAGTTGTAAAGGAGAGTGATATAGACAACTTTGATCTAATATAAGGACCAACTGAATAAACTGTGATGTCTGGACAGGAGATAATGAGGAGAAGGAAAAAAGGCATTTGAAGGTACAAAGCAGAAGCCACTTTTTTTTCCTGGGAAAGAAAACATGAATACTTAGATTTAAGCCTTATTTATTGTACAGCACGACAGTTCTGAATTGTTTGTATCATTACTTTACAGGTCTGCCTGGCCTGCCAGGAATAAGTGGGGCACCAGGACCTCAAGGTTTTCGAGGTGACCCTGGTTCACCTGGAACAGGTGAAGCAATTCCAGGAAGACCTGGATTTCCTGGACCACCTGGACTACCAGGACAGCCAGGAAGACAAGGCTTACCTGGACTACCTAGTATGTTCAACAGCAATTTATGTTGTGAGAATATCATCCATAGATTTATTGCTTTTGTTGGTCCTACAAAAATATGAGAGCTGCCTTTTGATAGAAATATCAAATTTTACATGTGGTGTAGGAAATGTGTTTCCCATTAATTGTCAGTCTGGAAGTTGTCAAGATTTTTAGCTTCCTGGGTGACTTAAATCTACAAAATAACAGGTAAGTAAAGTTCCTAAAGATGTATCAGCTGAAGTTAAAAACACAGTAGACTGGGGGGCAAACCCAAATTACAATCCTTTAGTAAAAAAACAAGTTGTAAAATTTTACAGTGGAATAAGAAAAAAATTGTAGCAAGGAAAAGAACACTTGTGACATCAACTCTAGTCAGACTTACTTGTGTAGTCTGATCTGTAAGCAATAACTTGTGAAGTATTTTGTAAAATCTCTAGATTTTCAAGGATAATGACATAAGGGAGAGCACGTGACCTAAACTTTGTTTTTTTTTCAAAGGTGTAATTTGTACTGAGAGAGGGATTCCTGGAGAACCTGGAGCAAAAGGTCAAATAGGCCTTCCGGGTAGAAAAGGTGAAAAAGGAGAAAAAGGTAGGTGTACCTGGACAGCAATGATTTGAATATGAGGCCTTTGCCAAATTATCACTTCAGTCCTAAATTTGCAAACAGAAGTTTATGGCAAGTTGGATAATCAGAATCATCAAAATGTATAGTTAGATGGCTGTTGCAGCTTCTAAGTTAGAGTCACAACACTACAGGCAATTATTCTTTACTGCAAAAATATATTGGTAAGCTTCACTCTTCTGAAGGGTGTAATGAGATATAAAATGGTCTGTGCACTACACATACACGAAAGAAAAAGGACAGTATTTTTAAAATGTATTATGCAACTGTTTCAATGTAATTTTGATACTTTTATAGGAAATCAAGGCCTCTGCTCATGTAGTGCTGGTCCTCCTGGTCCCCGTGGTATACAAGGACCTCCAGGTACTCAAGGGAAGAAAGGACAAATGGGTTACCCTGGAAGACATGGAGAAAAGGGTGATTCAGGCTTTTCTGGTACAGTGGGATCACCAGGGCTCCCTGTGAGTAGTTTTCATGAGCTTCACTAAGTAAATAACATTAACTGAACACTCAAACAGGAGGAATTTTAGAGGAGTGGTGAAGGAACTGGCCTGGAAAGCAATGAAAAAGTTTTATTTACTTTTGCTATTTTCAGTCTTGGAGGAGGATACATTTGATTAGTTTTTATCTGATTTCCCTTGTAGCAGTGGGAGGAGTTACATACTGAGGGACAGAACTCAATTCTGTGTAGACAGTGTCATCAGGAGGCTTAATAAAGATGGTGTGTGTTCAAGTATTATTATGTTGATTTGTTTTACTTGTAAACACCCATTGTTTGTTGTTTGTTTGTTTGTTTTTAATACGGATGCATCAGTTGAAGATGATTTTCTCAGTTATTTTAAATGAAAGTGTTTCCAGCAAAATTTTATCAAGACAAAATTGCACGATGTCATCAGGCTAAGATGTATTTTATATCAACATATGTGTGCTTTTATTCAAGCATTTCAAGTAATTTTCTTTGTTCCTTTTCTTTTTTTAGAAATTAATTGAAATGCTTAACTTGCTGTGCTTAATTTATTTCATGCAGTGGCCTGAAAAAAATACAGTCTTTCACTCCCATGAAGTATGAAAGGCAGTGCTATTTTTTTGTTGTGTTTATCCCTTCATTGTTTTGTATTACTTTCCAATATCCTATTTTCAGTCAATGCTCAGCTGAAGTTTGTTTCCCATTTAGATCAGCCACTGTAGGCAAACCTTGTCTCTTTGTGACATGCTTCTTAGCAATTAAGCTAAAGTGGAATCAACATTTTGCCTTTTGTTTTGTCCAGTCCTTAGAAAGAGAAATTATAATAATCCTCAAAATAAAGACTTCTAGTTTGTTTAAATAGCTTCCTTGCAATATAACAATTTCAAGTTCTTCATGAAAGGAAACTGAATGAATTTTTTAGTGACAAACTTTTGCGTACTAAAATTATTTGGCGTCAGGATATAACATCAGTTTTTCATGTTACCAAATTTTAATTTACACATATTGTTTCAAGGTCAGATTCACACATCAAGATGATGTGCAAACCAGACTGGAGAACTGAGAGCACAAATTAGAGTAAAAATACAGAAAAGCATTTTTTTTTTCCACCTCTTAACCTATCAAGTCATAGAGTGTTAAAAGATAGCAGGTATTAAACTAGATGCAGATAAAATGTTATACTGACAGCTTTCTGGGCTTTCACTTAATTTAAAAAAAAAAAAAAAAAAAAAGGAAAATCACTTACTGCATTCAGTTCTGGGAAGGTAACCTTATCCAGCAATCACAACATTCTCGAGAGATTCCCTTCCTCTGTAGACTTGATGAATCATGGGACAAAGTCTGCAATAGGAAGAGTCTGTGAACTGTTTGCATTTTAATATTCTCACATTTATGTTCACAGCTGAATGAAACATGGGCTATCAGTACTTACCTTCATAGGTGTATCTCCATGCATTTGGCAGTCAGGCTGAATGAAAAGGCCAAGCATCATTCACGTACCTCTTTATTGATATCAAAAAAGATACAACAGTTTGTTTTTTATTGGTATGTTACGTTAATTGGCCTTTTTAGGGGCAGAAACAATGCAAGAACAAGAGACGTATCTGATTTCCCTTCTATTCCTTTATTACTTCTTTTCTGGAGATTAACTTACAATTTTCCTTCTTTTTTCTTTTTTTCTTTTCTTTTTTGGGATCTGGATCGTCATTGGTAAGGGGACACCTGGTCCTGGAGGACAACATGGTGAAAAAGGAGAGAAGGGTGACCAAGGAAGAGTTTCAATAAAAGGTAAATACATATTTTATCATTAGCCTTTTTATTTCCTATACAATACTTAGAAGGTAGACCAAGACATATTCATCTAATCTTCAAGTCATTAATTTGGCAAGTTATGGAGGCCTAGAGGTCATGTATATCCAGACTGCTTTCTTGATAAAAACTCTTTTGTTTTCTTCTTACTCAACACAAGGTCAGCACAAATTTTTTACACATTTTACTTTATACTTGAGCCAAAAAACGGGTTGTTATTAATTTAAAAACTTGTTACTACTCATGCTTTTTCAATGTCTTGTGATTTCTAATCAAAGTCTTGTAGAGGCCTATATAGCAAAAACCAAGCAGAATACAATGACTGTGAAAGTAAGAAGAAATATTGTTATTTAAAGTCACCTCCTGAAGAATCACGTGTCAGTATTCCTACTGTTATTTCCACTTAAGCAGCCAGAAATTCTCAGGAAAAACATGAAAACAAGCACTATGCTAGCACAACCAAAATTATTGTAATTAAACAGATCAAAAACTCTCCCCAGTTACGGTATGATCTGCAATACCAGAAAAGACAGAAAAACAAATTACAGTAATCTGATGATAAAGCTTAGTTACAAATGCTACAGTAATTATTCAGAAAAGACGACATCCATCTTATTGTTTGAGAAGGTTAGTTTAGCTAAGGATGGTCTCTCTTTATTTACAGACATTGGAGCAGGGCAAAACATTTGCTGTTTACTTATAAAGAATATCTTGATGTAGCAAAATTAATTCTTGGGTTAGAATTATTGTTATTGTCTTTTATTCAAAAATTGCATTTTCATAAATGTCAGTAAAAGAGAAATCTACTGCAAAAATAAGAAAAAGCAATGAAGACCTTTCAGAAACATTGGTACAATTATTCTGCATTGTATAGCATTACTATATCCTGAATTGACTGAAATCAAGGATAAAACTGATTTCAAATAGTACAGGTTTTTCAGTCTGTACATAATATGCACAGAAGCATGTTCTAGTGATGCCTGTAAACACATCTTTTGAAGAAACAAATTTGTTTCATGTGGTATCCAACTACCTGCTGCCTTCCTAAGCCCAAATTACCACACTCGGGAAATCTGAATTCAAGAAGTGAAAAGTATCACACAGAGCTGGATAGAGTGAATGGTTACCCAGTATTTACCTAAGCAGATAATAAAAAGGAAAACACACTGTATATACTGTACTTCCTTTTTAAATTTATTTTAAGGAATAAAAGGTGAAAGAGGTCCTACTGGGGTTCCAGGATTTCCAGGCCAAAAAGGTAACGATGGCAGAGATGGGGATTTAGGATTGCCTGGGAAAAAAGGAGCTGAGGTACGTTTTACTTTCTCAGGATTTTTTTCTACACAGGTTAACATTTTGTTTTAAGAAAGGACTCTCTCTTAATGAATCTTGCTCCAAATTCATAGCAGATTAATCATTTTTATCATTTTCTGTTTCTGTTAGCCTAGATTAAAAATAACAGTATCATTGAAGAAATTTCTTTTCTAAGTACTATTGCTTATTTTGTTGCTTCTGGATATATCTAGTGCATATACTGGATCAATATCATGGGATTAGGAAAAATAAGTCTACCTTCTGTTCCTGTTGTTTTTCATTATTTAAACTAATAATGTCGTTTCTTGACTAGAACAGTGTTTCCTGCAGATAATTTTCTACTGTGGCTTTCAATAATCAAAGAGAGGAAAGGAGTTAGGCCATGCTATTTCTTGTCAACAGCTGTTTTCTTTTAGGGTGATTCTGGAGTACCAGTACCAGGTGATAAAGGAGTTCCTGGAGTTCCAGGACTCCCCGGAGCAAAAGGACCAATGGGATTGCCTGGTTTGGGGTTTCCTGGCCCTCCAGGAGTCAGAGGTACCCCTGGAGACTTTGGTGATGATGGTAACATTGGGCTGCCTGGTCCAAAGGGTCAGAAAGGTAAATTTAAATATTTACATTAAGAACTAAAAACTAAATACATGTTTGGTACCATCCATTACAGTTTCAGATGCAGATCAGAAACATACATAGTGTTAGTCATTTACAGCGAAATGTTTTGGTAAGCTCAGTGGTCACATACTGTCAGCACTTAAGAGCCAAATATTGGTAAGAATATGAATCTAAAGGGGCCTGCAGTGTGCTACTTGTACACCACCAGAGGAATTACTTTCTGGAGTGGAGAATACTCCTATTTATAAGAATTTACAGGGCCGTGGTTCTCGCTAAAGGAACAGAAAAGACAACTCATACTTGAGACACAGTCTTTCTGTTTGTGTATTCCCTACCAAAGAAATCTTCACTGATATCAATATGTATAAATCAAAAATGTACACAGAATTGAGATGAAAATATAATTTCTTTCTTACAGTAGAGGCTACTGTAAAGAAAACTTTCCGACACTACAAAAGTGAAAAACAAAAATCTGTCTACAGAATACAATTGTATTTTAATGATTAGAATCATTAACAATATTCTATACAAAATAATTGGCAAGAGAAATGCATTCTTCATCATACCTTAATAATAAGGCAGTAATGATGTACGTAAAAAAAAACTCTCTCTTTACCTTTGCTCACTTGGTTTGTACCACAGAAATGTTTTTGTAAATGTCCAGACTACATTTATTTTAAAATCAAATAGGCCATTTTCTTTCTCCTTTTTGCTTCAGGTGACACTGTGTGTATTACATCACCCTACCCTGGAAACCCAGGTCCCCCTGGTTTTAAAGGTGTTCAAGGTATGAAGAAATTACAGATGGAGAAATTTTATTTTAAGTCGAAAGTGAGTTTTTAATTAAAAAAGGAGTTTGTAATTATAAAAAAAAAAAGAAGCTATCCTACGAAGATACACTAAGGACTCTAGTTTTTCAGCAGATACATATCTCAAAATGTAAAACTGCAAATGTACAGGTATATAGTTATCTATTACAACCAAGGACTGGAAATCTCCAGTTTCCATGATCAAAAGGTATCCAGACTGTTTTCATAGGAGTGACTAAATGAAGGTACCATGAAACTGTCCTGCTTCACTTATAAGACGTGAGACAGACTTAAATAGACAAAGGTTAGATGTAATAGGACCTGGAATATCCACATCTGGATAACAGGATAAAAATGTATACCAGGCAAAAATATGCTTCAAGACTGTAATTTCTAAGATAACATAGTTCAGAACACTTGAAGCCTAAAATCTGAATACTTACTACTTTCCTTGTTCAACTTAAATTGAAATAACTCATCCAGGAACTGGCCAAATGTTGCTTTTGACAACTCTAAAGCATTTGAGACACCACAGAACATCATGATCACAACTAACAGGGATACTGGATTTTCAAGCTGTCACTTCAGCATGGTATTACACAACTCCCTGACACGAGTACTGTGAATGGTAACGAATTGCACATATGGAATGATACAAAACAACAAAGATTAGCGTATTGAGTTCAACTGTTCCATTCCAGAAGAAGTGTATAGCACACAAGAATTTGCATTGACAATTGTAGCTCAATAGGTTGATGTCCTGTAGTATTAAAATATTTTAGATTTTTTTTCCACACGTTACTCGGGTGATTTGAAGTCTGCTGTTAATGTTATAGGGTACAAACCCATTTGGAAAAACAGAAGCCATAGATTTGTTTGTGATTTAGTTGGCAATTCTTGCTTGAAAAATTTGAGTCATCTTGTTTTCCAAGTACATATTTTAGCACGAGATAGACACAAAATACTGTTCTCTTAAATTACAGATTTTAGAGCTCTATTGGATTTTTACACCTTTTCTTCCTGTTTCCAGGGCCAAAGGGCTTAAAAGGACTCCCTGGTCTTCCTGGACAAAATGGGTTTGATGGGCCAAAAGGCCAGCAAGGCAGGCCAGGAGCAGGAATTCCTGGACCAGAAGGTGAATTTACTTTTCTCAGTTAAGGACACCTGTTGGTCAAGCTGTAATACATACAGACAGGGTAAAGTAGCTACTGTGTAAAACAGAAGTATATTTCAACTAAAGCTAATAGAAGAGGAATATTTACCAATGTTCACCCTTTCCTCCAGCAAGTACTGCAGCAACCTAATATTCAATGTACAGGGAGGAAATGATTTTGGCATATATAAATTTTCATAGAAAACTAACTGGTGCCCTTACAGCAAA
The DNA here is from genome assembly GCF_026119805.1 of Tympanuchus pallidicinctus. Classification (NCBI taxonomy): domain Eukaryota; kingdom Metazoa; phylum Chordata; class Aves; order Galliformes; family Phasianidae; genus Tympanuchus; species Tympanuchus pallidicinctus. Next base: position 8,635,319 of record NW_026294739.1, on the reverse strand, counting down.
GGAATTGATCTTGATAAGAACGACAGTACACAAAATAGATGCTGCCCTGGAGAAAAGCATTGTCCCTTCCCACAGGAATACTTACTTCCACCATCTCTCACGTATTATTAGCAGTAAATGAGAAATCTGAAAATTACTATACAATATTACTTTTCCTTGCAAAGTGATAATGTAATTCTGGTTAAATACGATTTATAATATTCCAGAGTGTTAGAAGAAAAAAATATACTACTTATTCCCTATCTGAATTTAAAAATCATACCAACAGGCTTCCGAGGCACAGCTGGTGATCCTGGTGAAGAAGGTGAAAGAGGACCTACCATTGATGGTAAAAATGGTGCTCCAGGTCCACCTGGCATAGATGGCCAGAAGGGTGTTCCAGGTGATACTACATATGGCCCTTCAGGAATCCCAGGCAACAGGGGACTGCCAGGACCACCTGGTGCACAAGGAGCAAGGGGTGACCCAGGCATTCCTGGGCTTCAAGGTATGAAACAGTTTTTATGAAGCATTTCCATGTATTCAAATATAAAAGTCTGTGCAAGATCAGCACTGATAACCTTATTCTTAGCTGCATCCATAATGGTGACCATGAAGGGTACACCATATTTTTACTTTTTCACAGGTAAGGTTGATCAGCCACTGAGAAAATCTGAACTGCAGGGGAAGGAAAATGTCTTTTCCCTGGTTTGCACAGTAACACTGCAGCTTCCAGTTGTTATTACTGTCACTTGCTGGCTATGGGCCATCCACACTTAGAGTTTCCTGCTGTGCTCCACAGACACAAAGATAGACCCTGCCTCAGTTTGCTTTCTTAAATCAGAAAAGATGGGCTAAAGCTGCGAGAACACTCAAGAAGAGAGAGAGAGAAAGAGAAAGATGAACAACTTTGCCCAAAATAATCCTCAGTATCCAGTTTTGCTTGCTGCTGCAAGTTTCTCCACAGTGCCACAGTGCCACAGCCTTCCTACTTTATAGCAAATGTTCCTCTTTGCTTTTATAGGTCCCCCTTTTTGCCTGACCCTCAGTAACACATTTTTTCCATGCAGGGAACACCAGTAGAACCATGTTGCTGCTGCATGCCAGTAAGCTCCCCTCATTCTACTCTACACATCAGATAGATAGCTTTTGCAACATAAAGGCCCTACTCACCTGCAGGTGAGAACTGAATTTGTGTTTTCCTTGAAGAAAGAAGCACTCTGCAGCAGCTGATTCTAAATTGCAGATAAACATCCATTTACACAAACTGTGCAAAAGCTGTAGGATAAGTAAGAGATTCCAGTAACAACATAGTATTTCAAAATTAAAGTAGAAATTATTATGGATAACAAGTAATGGAATTGAAAGACTTTACAGTGGTTTTTGTTGGTTTCTTTTTGTTTCCAGGGCACCCTGGGACCCCAGGATTTCCAGGTGCTAAAGGTTTTAGGGGCCCAGAAGGTGATACAGGAGCACCAGGCTGTCCAGGCACCCCTGGTCCACCATGTGACACAAGATTACCAGGGCCACCTGGACTGAGAGGTGCCATAGGCCTGCCAGGTTCTCAAGGTATTTGACATTCATCAGGTTGCCTCACTTTTGTAAGCTTTGCACATCTTTTCTAGTGGATTTAACCACATGATTTTTGTCACTAGCATGACAAATACTTCCGTGACAGCTGCTCATTAGTGGCTGTGTACATTATTTTGTACATTTCCTGTAATTCAAGGAGTGTATAATGTTCATCTCAGATTTTTCACAACTTTGCTTTCTTTTTCATAAATACTTTTAAGTTTTTACTTTATTAAATACCTTAACTGGCCAAATATTAATGTGTTCACTGCCAAATAATAAACAGAAAAGTTAATTGTCTTTTATTCTCTTCTGTCCTGAGTAGCTTAGCTGAACTCCTGGCATTGCTGAGATAAAATTATCTTCTTCACTCTTAAGCTGAAGTGCTAGCTAAGGTGAGCTAGTAAACGTGTATCAAAAGTGCTTAGGGATCTTGGCATTCTCAAAATACTCAAAATTCTCATAAAGTTGAGATTTATTGCAGGGAGCTTCTAGCTTTATGTCTCTTACTTAAGAAGTATAAGAAAACAAAACATTCCAGGTGAAAATTCAGGCAGAGGCAGGACTCCAGCATGGTGGCAAAGTTTCTAAGTCATTTTGCCATGTTTGATGATTTCAAATTTATACTCCAGTTATACTTTTAAAATACAATTGCTGAATTCTTTCCCTGCATTTATGCTTATAAAGTAAATATTTTCTTTACAGGCTTACCAGGCTATAAAGGTCAGAAGGGAGACAGGGGTCTAGCTGGGCCACCTGGAATCAAAGGTCTCAAGGGCTCTCCTGGCTCACAGGGCCCCCCAGGTCCTCCAGGGTCCCGAGGACTTCCAGGACTTCCAGGCAATAACGGACAGCCTGGCTTCCCAGGTCAAACAGGTATGTTAAACATCCTGCACATCACTTCATCCATAACATTTCTTGTTTTGGAAGCTATCTCAACTGCTTTCAAAGATATGAGACACTTTGCATCCTCTTTCTTTTCCAGCTTCTAGAATCAGATCCTGCAGCAAGGTAGAGGCAGTAATAATAGCATCTTTTGTTCTTTCTATTAAAATAAAAACAAAGGAGTAGAAAGATACACTTTGATGCATTGTGGCACCTTGTTTGTTAAACAACACTGACATATTTTGGTGTATAATTTGCTATTTCTTATAGTTTGTTGCTAAATATATCATAATGAGAACAATGTTTTTATTGCATGCAGACTATCTCCTTTACTGATGCAGTCTGGGACTGTATTCTGTATTTAGAACATATTCTCATAAGTGAGTGAATAAATAGTTTCACATTATGTCTAGTCCTTCTGAAAATGTGAGAAATTGTGCCAAAAAACAAAAAAACCCTGAAAACTACTTTGGTATGAAAATAACAAGTTTACATTCATTTTAGAGCAAAATGTTGTTTACCATTCACAGAAAAATACTCAGTCTAGAATTCTAAGTGCACTAAAGCAAGACTAACCTAGTTAGACAAGTGCAGATTACAAGGTAAAATTAGATTTAAAATAAGGCTAGATGTCACAGAATATTAAAAGAAAAGGAAAAAATACATAAGTAGTCCAACTTGCAGTATCAGGTATCTTGAGGGTTAGCTTCTCTAGTAGTAAGCATACTAAGTATGCTAAGGAGATGGTGGCTGGGGAGGGGAATATGTTTGTTCCAAGGCAATCTAGAATTCCTGACAAGTTTAATCTTGGCACAATTATTGTCTCTCTAGCTTTGCTGCTTTCCTAAGGAATCTTTGTAAACCTCCTGCCTTTTGCTTTATAATTTTCCTTAGAATGTGATGGCAACGATATAGTAGACTATGTAAATAAAGCATTTAATATTACCAGGAAGCAAAGGGATTCAAGGACCCCAAGGATTCCCTGGACTCCCAGGAACACAAGGCCCAATGGGAATCTCTGGTGTAAAAGGGGAAGAAGGAAGTATGGGTCCACCTGGGCCTAGTGGAGAATGTGGGGATATGGGAGTGAAAGGTTTGTACAAATCTGCTTCACCCTATAATTTTGTTAGTACTATGACTAGTATTTGTTAAGACCATGTTTGGTATAGATTTATATTTTCTGTTTTTTCAACTTGTTCTCAGAGACACTAAATCCATTTTTTTCCCTTACGTATGCATGAAAACTGACTGGATAAAAATTAATGTCAAAGATCCATTTACAGCAGTAAATCAAATGATACATAAAGATAATTCACATAAACAAGCCTTGAATTTTCTCCTGTACATATGTGAAACTTTAGATTTTTCAAATTTTGTCATATTATTTGCATATTAATACAGGAGAAAGAACAGCAGTCTCTAAAGTGTACTTGGTCACAGAAAGTACATTGTAAAGCAGACATATTTGCCATCTTCCTTATTTCAGACAAGTAGGGAATAATTCTGATTTATCATGAGCTGTATTACTACTGATTTAACTAAAAAACAAGCAAAAGAAAATTAGCTGTGTTAGCAGTGAGCCTTCTCAAATAACTGGAGTCTGCATTAGTATTCAAAGGCTTTCATCAGTAGAGAAGACTTTGCTAAAATTAATCTTTAGGTCCTGTAACACAAAAGGATTTACTTACATTACGTATGTTTGGTTCAAAGGTGAAAGAGGGCTTCCAGGAGATGGTGGCAGCATTAACATTCGCCTTGAGAAAGGACAAAAGGGGGAGCCAGGGTTTCCTGGTGAAAATGGATTTAGAGGTGAAAGAGGTAAGTTCATAAAATAAAGCTGTGCACACAAGCATACACTGTACATTATATAAATGACTGATATAGGTTTGGATTTATAGTTGCAGCAGTATCTAGCCACCTTACTGTTTTTATAGATTCTGACCCTAGCAGGCTAGTTTCTTTGAGCACTTACTAAGACAATATACAAAGTGTGAAAGCATAGCCATATTCAAAATATGGTTTGACTATATTTGTCATTGTTATCCTACAATTAACTTCAGGTGAAAAAGGAAATACAGGTTTCAGAGGTGCCCCAGGATTTCCAGGGAACAGTGGTGCCCCAGGACTTCCAGGTGACCACGGTGACATCGGACTGATGGGATTTCCGGGATCACGAGGTTTCCCAGGACCAAAGGGCTCTAAAGGAATTGCAGGTTTCAAAGGACTACCAGGTGACCAGGTAAATTGAAGTGACAGTGACTGGTCCTGTGACAGTGAAGTGACAGTCCTGGACTTTTAGTGTATCTCTCCCAACTCCAAGAAATACGACAGTGGATACTCATATTGTACTTGAACTTGCTTTTTGGTACAAGGACATATCTTTGCTTGTCTTGCCCTTTACTATGTTTCTTTGAGGAGAGTATCTGTTTTGCTGATTATTTAAAAGGAGAAAGAAAGCAATCCTTATATTTTGATTGTTACGTCACAACAGATTTCTGGTTAATGTTTGTAGTGAATTGGGGGTAAAATACAATAATACTTGGTACACCATTGTAGAACCTTTTAAATTAAATTACTCAAACAACCTGTGGGGATTTCAAGATGTTAAAGCAAAGCCAAGCATTAGCATTAACCATTTCAAAATTGTTAGTATTTCTAATATAGAGTTTTTTGGAAGTGTTAATGGTCAGTGTTAGACATGTAATGAAGACAGCAGGCTTTTCTGTTGAATTTAAGATACAGTTTTGTTGTTCATGTTGATTCCCAATCTGTTTACCAGAGTAAAAGAACTAAATGTTCTTACAGATCATTCTTATTACATGTATCATACATCAAACCATCAAACATTTTTTTTGTTGTTTGCTCTTAAAAAAAAATAAAATTCAGGGTGATGTTGGCTTACCAGGAATGCCTGGAAACCCAGGACTGACAGGCCCCGAAGGACCTAAAGGTAATGAGCTGATATAAATATGCTTTTGAAAAAAAAACGTTTTGTTATTATATATATGCTTTGATATATGGAAAGGAGTTACTAGACACAGGAATAGAAGACAGAAATGAACATAATTCAAACATAAATATAATTAGAGAGAAGTCTGACATGCCTGAAAGGCAAAACTTGCATTTCAACACGTTACTTCTTTAACAGCTTGTTCACTGTAAGATAGTTCATTAATTCAGAAGATAAATCTATGTGAAGTTTCACAGAGTTTCAAAAGTCCATAAAAAAACACAAATGAAAACATACAGGCATCTTTAATACTAGTCAAATCAAATAAGACAAATTGCATTTATGTTATTAGACAAATATGTAGTTTTATAAAATAGTACAGAGGGATTCACAATTTCTTTTATATCACTCATTTCTCCCCTCCCTCCCCCCAAAAAGAACAATCTGTACACATATTACAGAATTGCTAGGATAGCACTGTGCTAAATGGGAATTTCACCACAGAAGAAGTTGTGCTAGCTTGAAGAGCCCACAAAATGGCATTTACTGAATAAATGGACTCATGCTGCATTGATTATGCAAATCTGCACAAGCATATGTAAGGAGCTCTTTGTTTTTAATAAAGTATTATAGGGAAATATCTTTCATATTCAGTATATGCTGTCAGTATTGGAAAAGTTCTCTTTTTTTTTTTTCCCTTTCCCATAGTGGGAAATTCACATGAACATTGGCAGCAATTACCAAATACAAATGAATTTGTACGTCAAGATAGGCTGAGCTGTCAGATAATTTCCATTTGCCAAAGCATTTTTCATTGTGTTCTCTCATTCCCTTTTATAGTTATAACTAATAATCATAACTAATAATAACATATATATAATATATGAATAAATGATCTGATTTTACAAAACTGTTCAGCTTTGTTTTCATGGATGAAAATGATATTTGTACTACATGAAAGTCACTGTACCTTAACAGGAAAGAGAGGTGATCCAACTCTTCTGCTTGGTCCACAAGGTCAAAAAGGGTCTCCTGGAGATCCAGGATTACCAGGTAACTTCTTTCTAATTAAGAAAAAAAAAAGTTGAACATGATAAACTTTCTATAAGCTTTGTTAGTGGAGAGAGAGCCCTTCTTTCAACAAACCGAGCTGTATTTTCCACAGTTATAAGCCCAGGGTATGGAGAAGCACAATGTGTAACACAGCTATCACAAACATGAGAGGTATAATCTGGTATGGCCTAGTACAGCACTGGTAAATATCCTGAAACCTTCCTGAATACTTGTCTGCTTCTCACTCACCAGTTCTACTCTTTCAGATATCAGAGAGAGTTGCATAACTTATTGCTGCTAAATAGATGCAAGGATCTTATACAATAGGAGAAAATGCTTTTCTATTCCAGGAAAATCTTACCAAACGTTTAAATCTTTTTAACATACCACAAGATGAAGAATTGGGTAACTTGATACATGAGACTTCAAGATTTTATTATTATTTTATTTTGTTTTTTAAGGATTCTGTGGATTCCCAGGTGAGAAAGGTTCACCAGGTATCCAAGGGCAACCTGGAAGACCAGGATCCAAGGGCGAGCCTGGGTACCCAGGAACACCTGGATTTCCAGGTAAAGCCAATGTTTAAAAAAAAAACTGGCATGATGTAAGAGCTCAAAAGAGGTAGGGATCAAGAAAGCACAGCTGAAGAGGCAGCTCTGTGGAGGAAGCTGTAGGTGGTATGAAAGTTTGTACTGAAGGGTCTTTCAGTATGTCTGGACAGTGCCAGTAGAGTTTGCTCAGAGCTTGAGAGCAAGATCCATACATATTATATATCAATATAATATATTGATATTTAATTATATATACATATATATATATGTACATATATACATATATACAATATATATATTGTTTTTCTTACAGGAGCTACAGGTCCTCCAGGATTGCCAGGAGAACCGGGAGAAAAAGGGCAACATGGAATTTTGGGATCTCCAGGGCTTCAAGGATTAACTGGATCACAAGGTAGAAAAGGTAAATAGCATACAGAACAGTTCTATTGGTTAAAGGACAGCATCATATATTGCTACTCTTTTAGCACCGAAATGGAAATGGTCTAACACAAGCATGTTTTGGTTCTGTATTTCCCCAAACAACTAAAAAAATTAAGCCAGCTTTGGGGACCTTTAAAAAAAATAACAGATGTAGCCTCACAAAATTGGACTGAAAATTAAAATGAATAAGTAGGAAAGTAGAAACAGATTCTGGCTCTACTGATAAAACCGATAGTGGGAGTTAAGGAAAGAAAAAGGAGTTTGCAGTAGTTCAGGTGTTCCACTTTTGCTTCAGTTGTGTTCTACCTTTTCACCATGGAGTGCCACTGTTACTCTAACAAAAACAGCAAACTGCTGGGGGCAGTTTTGTCCACATCAAATTGTAATCATAAGATAATTTGGTTTTCTTTTAATTTACTAAAAACTGTTTGTTTGTTATTGATTTTTTTTTTTTTGTGGATTTTACATAGAAAAGGTTTCCCCAAATCCTATATATACTGAGGATAGTAAATATTAATATTGAAATTATAAATTACAGTAATACATTATAAAGAAAAATAATTAACTTTGCACATTCTCTGCACTCTGTAATAGTTTAATTCATAACCAGAGCAAGAGGAACATAAAGGGATGCTTATAATGATATGCAAAAATAACATGAGGCTGATAAATGGCTAAACAGATTCACTACAAATTTAGACTAAGATGATATTGAGAAGGTTTCCTTCAAAATACTGGAAAATTAAGTGAAAAATGGACATTTCTGATTGTTTGCAGAAGCAAGCAGAGCTGATCTAAACTGTTGGGACAGATTTCTTGCTGGTGTTTAATCTGCAAAGGAGCATTTAATTGCTGCAAACCGTATTTTCCATAAGGCAAAAATCTGCAATCACAGGGATATCTAAATTGAGAGAAAAAAGCTGTACCACTGGAAACTTCTTAGCAATGGATGGACTCTTCTGGCCATAAGAGCTCAGATGCTTTTCTGTTGTACAGAAGTTATCCCAAGTCCTGCACAGGAAACATAAACACATGCTGCAGAGGGAAAAGTTTGGTTCCGAATAGAAATTAATTAGACACCAAGTTGCCTGCCTTAGAATCCCATATGTTGCCATTAAAGTCAAAAACAGCTTTGAAATTATACTCAGTAATGAAAACTGAATAAAATAGGTATTCCAGTTCAACTAGAAAACATAGATCATATGCTATTTTTATTAATATGGTAGTATTAGAAGTGAAATGGTTAATTGGCTGTTCACTGTTAAGGACACAGCCTGGTTAGTATAATTGTTTCTCATTTATATTAATTGTCTTGTGCCTGAAGAGCTTTTAGATTAAAACATTTAGTTAAAGGGCTTCTACCAAAGCATAACAACATTTTCTTTATTACAGCCATAGTTTTACAGGTTAAGGGTTCAGTATGGCAAGCCTTGTGTGAGTAATCCTTTACAAAGCAAGCAATATGAAGAACACGAGCAGATTTACTTGTGCAAGTAAAAGTTGATTTGGGCTGTAAAGTGCAGAAGTGGTGGTTCATGCATAGGTCAGCCAATTCAGCTGCACCTAGAAGTGTGCAACAACAGCAATCCAAAAAGCTAGAAATACAAGTGCTGATATTATAATGGATTGTTGGCAAAGGTGTCAGAAATTCCCTGGAAAGCAAGTAAGCCAAGCCATCAATCCTGACTGAATAAAGCTAAAGATCAAAAATTTTTAAATGGTGGCCTGGGTTCCAAAAGGCGTTAGTAGTTCATAATTGTTTTAAAACACTGCTATTAAATTCCCCAGATTGGCATACAATTCTCACATAAATTTGAAAAATGGGAACATCCTCAAGATAAAAGCAAGCCACAGAAGACAGGACTGAAAGTTAAAATTTCATGAAAAGTTAAAGAGCGGATTAAGGGCACAGAAGGTGCTACAGGTGGGATTAGTAGTATCCCATACTAATAAATGGATTGCATTACCCACATCCTGCAGGTTTGTAAACTTCCTGGACTTAAATTTTTCCAGACTGGTGTTTGCTGCTGGCTGTTTGCTTGTTGTTTTTCCCCCCCTCCTTTGTTAAAGTGTAACGAAAGTAATTCAACATTCTGAGAACAAAGCTATGGATTATTATTTATGGTGTGCTTAAGAACCTGGTGACCTATTTGAGCTAAGGATGTTCACTTTTGGCAGGTGAACTATTTGATGAAGGGCATTCCTGATGCTGTTCTTGTGGTGAATTGTCCCTGAAACATTTGACTTAGAAATTTAAAAATATTTCCATTTGTATGTCTACAGTACAGCAATAAATTCTATGATTCGTGCTCTGGATAGACAGCAGATGTGTGTGCTGTGGGACATGCTGGGATCAGACACAGGAACTGAAACAGAACCTCCATCCTCTAAGCCAGGAAGTGGCTAAACAGGGAAAAGCAGACAGAAAAAGATAATTCAGAGTTGCAGAAAAAAAAATACCACTGAAACTAAATTGAGAGTCCTAACTTGAAAGGAGATGAATCAGTAGAAGTAGAAAACTAACAGGAATTCTAACAGTATTGTCCAATTGCTTGAAGACTGATATCCACTCTAGGCTGTCCTGCTCTGGAGGGAGAAGCGTCCCAATTCTGTTCTTGCCTGAAGTCTTTGAAACCCATTGTCTAATTGGTTCCTCATTCACCAGGTGCATCCTTACATTAACAGACCTAAATATTGCACTCTCATTTCTCAGGTGAATGTCCAGCTGATAGGGTCCCCCTACTTTCTCCCCCACCTCCTTAGCTTTAAACAAAAAGCAAAGTGTAATAAGAAAACATCCAAGATCGCAGTATTCAGCAATTTTAAGTTAGAAACTTTGAGGATACAATTGATTTCACTCTGCATTTTCTAATTTGTGATAGCTCTGGGTTTCAATAGTTGTACAGTTTCAAATTCTGGTTTTGCCTGGAAAAGAGCATTATGACATCATTCATTTATTTCTCAAGAAACAATACTAAAGTAATCAGGATGAGGAAGGACTTTTAATCAGACTTTTTTACTCAGTTCTACAATAAAACAGGCAAATAACTTGACTGGCTTTTATCAGTGTTTGCACAAAATAAAATTTCAGCTTTTGGACAGTTTTTGAGTGCCTGTTTTCAATGAACCATGAATTGACTCAGATTAAGTGAAGTGCACCTACAGATACTTATGGTTTGAAGTTGAGACAGCATGGCATTGTAAGACAAGTCTGCAGGTTGTATTTGATAAGTGTACATCTTCATGTTTGAGACTTCATATGTGCAACTTAGGAAACTATAAAATGCTGATAACACGGAGATTTTTTTACCTTCCACTGCAAGAAATTAACAATCTCAAATTTGGTCAATAATGAAGTTAAAAGATTAAGATGCTATTTGTATTCTTTACTTACTGTGTTTTTATCAATTTTCCAAAAAAAGCTGTGATCATAGTGAAAAAAATATTTTCAACTAGCACAAATTCTCAGCTTATGATCTGCTCATCCAGTTAACACTGATAGCAACAAAGATGCTGAATGCTATCACATATCAACACGAACCTTAATTACAGATGTCTAAATTCTATTGTTTTCAAAGACTTTGTGCTGTTTGCAGAAGTTTTGCAGTAGCATGACACAAAGCAGCATGATTTCCTGTGTGAAATCTGCAGGACCAGAATGAAATAAGACAGGTAAAATTTTTGCTTTTTCATGCAGCTAGGTTAAATTGCACTTATACTTGCAAAGATGTAAAGAAATTCCAGTTTACATGAGTTTCATGCTGCTCACTGCAGTATAGAAATAGGATAAAAGTGTATGTTTTCTGATTGCTTTGATATGAAACTATTATGGGTGCTTATTTTCAGGCTTTTCACTCTTTCCTTTCCCCGATGACTGCACTGAGGTGAAGTGTGATCCCTTCAGTTGCCAATAGGAATCAAAATCAGGAAATGCTCTGCTTTGGTCCAGAACACGTCAGCAAAAAAATACATAACTTTTAATTGCTGTGGTACCCCTTCATTCCTGTCATACCTTTTTAGGTCTTCCTGGACTGCCTGGACTGGATGGCTTGCATGGACTAAAAGGTCAAAAAGGTTCCGCAGGAGCTCCAGGTAAAGAATGGAAATAGCCACATAGAACAGAAAATACTCTCTTACGGCTTTATACTGAGAGAAAACTAAAATTTAGGACTCTGTAACCCATTTATATTTCAAATTATAGGTAACAATGATGATGCTATGTAAAATAAATCCTGAAGAAGAGCCATAAAGCAAATATTACTTTTTTTGAAATAGATGAATAAGGACTAGATTCAACAAAATTCCAGCTCAGCCAAGAGAAAAACAGCAAAGCAGTGCTAGGGAATCCTTGCAAAGAGGAACATCTGCAGCTGGTGTTTCTGTTCTGCACATCTATACTTGTAGTCACTGTAGGCCTTATGTACGTAACTCTTTTCCTATAAAGGTCAAAGTGAAACAGGGCGCCCAGGATACTCAGGAGAACCTGGACCAAAAGGAGAGAGAGGTGAACCTGGATGGCCTGGTATTTCCATTCCAGGCACCCCTGGAGAAAGGGGATTCCCAGGATTCCCAGGTAAGAAAAGATTTTCTCCTCAGTGGCGCTTTGCAGAGTTGAAGTGAAGCTCATGCAAGCTCTTCCCCTGGTTAGTACGAATACAAATACATGCAAGGAGATTGTCTCACTAAAATAATTCTTATTAAGAGCATTTATATTACCGGAGAGGAAAGAATGAGAACAGAAGATGATTGACTTGGACAGGCTCAGGAAACTGCTAGGTGGAGCTGCCTCTTGGGGAAAAAAGAAGTACCTAAAGAAAGAGTGCAGTACAGCTGGTAGTCAGAGAAATACAGTAAATCTATTCCAATGTAAATGCAAGATGGAACTGTATCACAAGTCTGCTATGAGCATTCAAGAGCTTGGTGATGTAGGAATTGCATGGAAATAAGAAAAAATTGTGCAAAAGACACATTGAGAACCCAGCTGGACACAGTCCTGTGAAAGCTGCTCTAGCCAACCCTGCTTTGAGGAAGGAGTTGAACTAGGAAATCTCCACAGCCCCATTCCAGCTTCCATGATGAAAAACATTAGTTTTGTTCTTGGCACGGTATCAAAAAAAATCTAAATGATATGAATTCCGATAAAGTGAATACAGTCAGTTTTCTTAATTCAATCTGTTTGTGAACAGAATGGTTGAAAAAAAAGACAAGTTTCATTCTAAGATATTACATTGCTTGACGTGAAATTGTCAAGGCCTCCCGTAGCATAACTCCCACAGCGTAACCACTTTGATAATTTAAGAACTCACTCAAGTAAATGGGAGGCTGGAGTCAAAACACAAGACAGAAGAAACCAAATTATTATTTAGAAAAGATAACGCAGCAGAGGGCAACACATGCAGATCACCTGCTAGTTTACAGAAGCGTTATGCAGAGAATGGTAACAAATAACTTTTCCTGCCTGTCATATACAAGGGCTCTTAATTTGCAAAAATTCAGATTACAAATGAAAAAATAGGTTTATATCCAGAAAGTTTATCTTGTTCACTAAAATTTTTAGAAGAAGGCTGAACTCATTTTTTGTAGGTACAGTCTGGACTACTTACCCTGCTCCTAGGCAGAGTGATTTTGTAGTCCTCTATTGTTTTACATTTCTATCATTTCTTTCATTATTAGCGCTCAAGAGCAGAAGCTGATTTGTGGCAGTATGCCCACATATAACGTGTGCTCTTTAGTTAAGTAGATTAAATAGAAAGCATTAAAAGTTCAAGAAGATAAAATATTTTCTGACACAAAATGTCTTCTCAATCACATATATTCAATACACAAGTAAGAGCATACACAACTGCTATGTCCATGACATCACATATCGTCAGTCCTTTAGTTAGAAACTTATCTCTGTAATCCTATGAGAAACCCTTGCTGTTGTGTGATTGCTTTAATGTGACCTGTAGGTAGAAGAGGACCTGTTGGACCCATTGGACCTAGGGGACCATCTCCCAGTAGCGCTCCTCCTGGTCTTCCAGGTGATCAAGGACCACCGGGTTTAGATGGCATCAGAGGTACTTAAAGCCAAAAACTTCATATTTATTCACGTATAAAGCCTCTTAGTCTGTTAGGAGTCACTGATTTGTTGCCTGTGGGTAAAGATATAAAAGCACATGAGGAACAAAGAAATCAATGCTTCAGTGAACAAACAGGAGCGAACACTGCACAGATCCCCAGAGCAAGAATACAGATCTCCGCGTTCAGTTTTCTGGTGTGTTTTTGTAACTCTATAGAAGTTCTATTGCTACAGCTTATCTTGATTTCCACAGAAGCAAACCAGTAAGATTACTCGCATCTCTTTCTAGGAAAAAGCATAGAAGTCATTGTTGATAGGCCTGCCATACGTTGTGAAAAACTTTCCAGCCTAAATCCAGTCTTGCAAAAGCTAAAACTGGCAACGTGTTTGTAAGGATTTATACAGACACCTCACTTCTTCCTATAGACCACGGTCCTCAAGCAGTGCTTTTTTCAGTTCTTCTGACCCACTCTTTACCTAGTACAAAGCCTTACTTCCTGCTCTAAAATAGGAGAAGAGCTGGAAGGATAAGTGACACTATAATGAAGAAAAAAGAAACGATGTCTCAATACAGGCATCAACTTTCCACCTTTTGTTGGAACAGAATCCAGTTTGGGGAGCTATTTGTATTATGTTTTCTTTACAATGCCTTGGAGAAAGACCAACGCTAATATTTCCAAAAACACAAAAGGATTGTCCTATGTTCCAGTGGGAAAAAAAAAAAAAAAATGTAGATAAAAATGGAACATAACTATTTTTATAATGTTCATGCTTTGTGTATTTAAGAATTTATTTTTACATTGTACGGAAGGTCAGCCTGGGAATCCTGGTCCTCCTGGAGAGACTATCTTTGTGCGAGGAGATCCAGGTGACGTTGGTATTGAAGGGGCACCAGGCATTCCTGGGCACCGAGGGCTACAAGGAGCCAGAGGTCTTCCAGGAAATCAAGGAAGAGAAGGTCCAAAGGGTATGGATCTGAGATGTTTTTAACTAGCAGGTGTATTTATTGCCAGCTCTGCACAACTGAGCCTTATACGAGGCCTTGGGATTGCCACTGGAGAGTCTGCTGTAGCCAAGGGTACACTGGAAGTTTCTTAGCTCTGCCCTTTTACATACAGATAAGATAGAGCTGCAGAAAAAGATTCATATGGACTATTCATATGGACTATTTCCAGCAACTTTCTGAAAGACTCCCCTACCAACCTGTAACTCTGAACTAAAACCTGAGTCTCCAAGATACAGCAAGCCTTGTTTCTGTCTGCATGGGTCTAGAGAAACCTAGCTGCAAATGTGTCTGAACTAGGTGTCTCACAGCTTTCCCACAGCAGTAGTTTAGGGCTCTCAACAGAATCCTTACAGGGTTGAAAGCAGGTTCTAAATATTCTGCTTCCTCCACACAAATAAGCCCTACTTACCTTCCAATCTCTGCTAGAACAGAAGTCAAACTTTAATTCACTACAAGACTAGGGAGATAAAGGGTGCATTACTTTTTTCAGGACAACAGAATTGAGCTGTCTCAAGCATTTTTTATTTCTCAAACAGCCAGATATCTTATTTATGTGTTCACCCTGGAATGCAACTACACATCTGCACGACTGTTTTCTTTCCAGGTCCAATGGGAATCCATGGCTCGCGGGGTCCACCTGGTGCTGTAGGACAACCAGGAGACCAAGGTTTTCAAGGAAAACCTGGTCCTAGAGGTCCCACAGGTACTTACAGTCTTGTTCCTCATTGGCACTCAATTGTAACTGTGATCTTTGTATTCATAAATAAAAAATCCTTACTAATTTTTACTTGTATATAAAAAATTTAAACAAACTCAAAAAAAATCTAAATTATTTCTCATTTGAGCTATGTAAAAGACTTCTGTATTTGTCACCTCATATAAATGATGTCAGTTCTCATTCCATTCTTTACTCTATTTGCATGTTTGAAATTTGATTCCACTTGCACTGCAATGGCTGAAATCTGCATTCCATTTTTCACATCCTTCAGGATTCATAGGTAAGTTGATGACTATTGGTTATTGTTCATAAGGATTTCCTTCTGTATAGGTGTATTATACACTTATAAGAAAGTATTTTTTGGCTCGGCTGCTAGGAATAGTAGATAATGCCACAACAACATAGTGCTAATAGATTTTTCACATAAACAGCTTGTGCTTCCAAGTGTATCATAATAATAGTACACAGAAAAAGCCTTGTGCCATGATGTCAGTTAGACATGCCAAATACCTTTGCTTCAAATTATTTAACACTTTTTTAGTTGTACTTTCTTTTTGTTTTGGAGGGGTATGTCACATTAGATACTTTCTAACCAAAACCTTGAGAACTGGACTGAATTAGTATAGACAGAAACTGAGCTCCTAATCTGTCTAAACCAACACAACTCTGATTTTGTTCCAAAATACCAGGAGCTATAGCCAATAGCTTCTGGTAACTTTCAATACATAAATTTCAATACATAAATGTGTCAGTTCTTTATTACTACAATACATGGAGATTGTGGGCTAGAAGAGTTAGCTCTTTTCCTTTTGTCTGCTTGTTGAGGGTTTTACAGTCACAGAATAAGCAAAGTACTGTAAACATTTACATGTGCTAAGGTGTTTGAGCTGAAGTAGACTTGATACTTCAACTCAGATCAGTTTGGGCCATATTAAGACAGAAACTGCACACCAAATATCTGAAATGTATCAGTTAGCATACACCTGCTAACACATTTGCCATAGTATGCTGTTAAATGCCATTCTTTAAAGACTAAAATTAGAAGCAGTGAGCATAGCCCAATGTTTTAAAATATTAAAGTATGCACTCGAATACCAAAAACAACTAACAGGTATGTTGATTTTTCACATGGGAGCTATTACTCATTTTTTGTAGTTGTCATTTTAATGTAATTTAATCTACTTTCATATTGCATGCAACAGGTGATCCTGGTGAACCAGGAAAAACAGATGACTCATGTCCTGCAATCCCAGGGCCTCCTGGGGAAGCAGGACATAGAGGAGATGATGGTTCAATAGGATTACCAGGGCCAATAGGTCACCCTGGACCCCAAGGTAAGATTTGTTTTAAAATCTTAGATGTCTATTTTCAGCTATTTAGACAAGGAATTGGAAAGGGTCACTGCACCTCCTCTACTTCTACCCTTAAAACAATGGTCTGCAGCAAAAGGCAGTGTGTTGGTTAATGCTGAGGATGATAGACCAGAACAGCTAAACCAGGCTACTTGAGTCTGCCTACGCTACATTCCCCTTCTCCTGGGCCACAGAAAGCAAAACATCATGAGCTGCTAAGAAAAATAAATTTTTCAGATGGTTATTTTTCCTTTTACCAACAAATAAAAAGCAGTGCCTAGAACCCCCACTACCGTTTAATATTAACTGGTGGTTTGGCTCAGACAGTTTATATTCAGATGTAAAACACATCTTTAAATTTTAGAGAAACACAGATTCATAAACCTTGCTATGCTAACCAAAGTCCTAAAAAGATGTACCAATGATTCCAACAGTTACCATCCTCACAGCAAAAACTATAGCAAATCTGTATGGTGTCTTCAGTATAGGTAGCATCTAAATGTAATATCCTCAATTTAGGTAGCAGAAGCCCTCCTACTGTTTGAGACATTTTTACTTGGGCAAGTTTGTTGTGGTAACTGCACTGAACATACTATGTCTCCAATAGGGGAAAAAAATTCTATCATGTGCTCCCAGTAGATTCCCTGCAGGGGTCATTGCTCTCTTGAAAGTGAGCACAAGGCAGTTTTCAGTGAACTATGTCATTTTATACCGCTTAACTGATTTGCCAACCAAGAGGTGTTTCTAAGCTGAATTGCTGTTTTCATTCTATATACCCTTACAACAGTTTCTGTAAAAATCAGTGCAATGATATGTATTTACACTGGTTTGTACAAAAACCACTTAGTAATGCTTTTTCTTTCATTAACACAGCAGAATTCCAAATGTCCCTGCTGAGAAAGCTACATAGATCAGAAACAGGTTTTACTGGCAGAATCAGGGTATATTACTAAAACTTCTGTGCGCTTGAACCTTGGCAAAACAGCCATGCAACAGAAATTGAAAAGCTGTTCAATTGTTTTGAATTTGTGGAATCCCAATGAAAAGATAACATGGGGAATGGTTAAATGCTGTAAAGCAGCTTCAAAAACCAGTTTGCAGGTTAGATGTTATAGTTTGCAAGGAATAAAGCATGCACCGTTAATTATAACCAACACACGTGTTAGAAAACAGTTGTTTTTCACACAAATTGGAGAAATACTGCCAAGTGCAACAACATCTGACAAGTTCAGATTGCATTTAAAGTAGTCAGAGGAGTATTGTTATCTGTACCCTACATAGGAGATATTTATTACTGTTTGACCATGCTTTATTATCTGCTAATGCGTACAAATGTTTTTGTGTGTGAGAAATATAAAAAAGCCTTTGCTCTTCCCCACTGGAGATAATCCAATTCAACTGTCTCTCTCTTTTCTATTAACACTTGAATACATGCATTGCTTCACAGGAAGTTCAGCATGTTTAAAGGCTTTGTTGAATCAAGCCCTAAAAAATGAAGGCCTGCCATAATGAGTTATAACACGTTACATAGTAGAAATACTAATGGCAGTTCTGCAAGAGGCTTGTCATAGTAATGTTTGTCACTGGTTTTATTTCAACTGTAAATCATACAAATTCCATAGAGAGAATATAAAACCTTATCAGCAGTTACCGTTATTAAACTCTCACCTCTGAGCTACCACTGCAGTCACCAGGAGAATAAGTTGTAAAGAGAATTCCCAGCAGAAAGCATTTCTGCACCTCTGTTTCTTAGGTGTTGTTCCTTTGTGGCATCATTTCTGCTGACCTTTTGCATACTGTGTATGTTTGGACAGTGTACTAGCATTAAAAGGAGTTATATTAAGGGAGAGTACATACCTCACATTTATCTAGGAAGGAAAGGTGAAGAAGGGTCATGTGGCCTGCCAGGTCAAGATGGCTTACCAGGAGCACCTGGACCACCAGGTGACCAAGGGCATGTGGGAGAGCAAGGATACACTGGACCACAAGGTAAAAATGGTTTCTTTTTCTTGTCCATTTACTGCTATGGAATGGGATAAGCAGATACTGCAACTTCATTTTGAAAGCAACTTTGCTGATGTTCTTCGAAAGTGGTGGCTCCAATTCAAAAAACTGCTAAAGACTCCACAGAAGTTGCAGCTCAAGAAGTGTTGGATTTCCTGTCTGTGCCATTGCTGCAGCTACCCAGTCACATTACCTTTTGGGGGGAGATAAGCAGGATGCACAGAGTGGGCTCTCCTTGCACCCCTAGTTCACACATGGACACATCCACCTCCGATCCAACAAACTATGACACTTCTTTCTGCCTCAGTTCAAGCGCTGACAGTGACATTTCTGGTTATCACCATAACACAAGAAATTCTCTTGAAAGAATATCTTGGCAATCAATGATCAATCAGGCAATCAACCACACATACTTAAATGCCATTTATCAATGGGTATGCAACTCTGAGTCAGGGCTACAAGTGCAATTGTCCGAGTAATTGAAATTGTATTTCTGCTGTGACAACCGTTAATAAATTACCAGCTTAACATGTGAGGAAAATGCATAGACTGTTGCTACAGGGATTTAAATTCAGTCCAGACAAAGTAATCCACAACTAAGTCTGGAAGATCATTGACCACCTCAAATCATTTCTTCCTGGGCAAATATCCACGCAGCACAGGACAGAGACACAGTAGAAAAGCTATCCATGAAACATTCTGTACAATTTAGTTCTTTCTCTCTGATAACAAAGGTTAACATGAGTCTACTGGTGTCTCTATTGCCCATGACAACCTCTTTAGTTAGTATTAGATTCAGCCAGAAACCCCTTGTTGAACACTAAAATACAGTAAAAGAGAAACATTCCCACTAGCTACATGTTCCTGCAAGCAAATTCACTTTACCTTTTCTTCTATGTACAAAAAGGTCCACCTGGCCAGGCTGGTATCCCAGGACCACCAGGGCCCCATATTAGATCTTCAAGTGGATTCTTGCTCGTCCTTCATAGTCAGTCAGACAGAGAACCACTTTGTCCACAGGGGATGCCAAAATTATGGACTGGCTATAGTCTGCTGTACCTGGAAGGCCAAGAGAAAGCTCATAATCAAGATCTTGGTATGTATTGTAGTATATGGTAATTTCCCTGTGGATAAGGTCTAGGATGGTGTGATCTACACAGTGAAAGACAACTCAAATAGAGCACAGTAAAAAAATTACTTATTTTCTGCAACACAGAACCATTCTAAAATGAGTTGTGGTTTGCTTCCCCCATCCTGGCTAGCCATCTGGGGCTGTCTTTGGGCTCACTGGAGAGATTCTCTTAGATCAGGGGCAGCTTGGGAAAAATAGCTGCTTAGGTTAGATGGTTGCAGTTGGACAGCATAAATCAACTTTACAAATAAAATTATGCATCATATACAGCAGAATTTTGTGCTCAAGTCTAATTTTTTATCTATTCACTTTCAAAAAAAACCCAAAATGTCTCCCAAGGATAGTTAATTCTGGAATTTTGAGACATTTCTTCTACATAAACAATTTAGACTAGAGTTAAAACGTAAAAAACTGATTGGCTGTAGTTCACGTAGAAGTAATTTTCTAAATTGTTGTAATCTTGTTCTGCAAGAGCCAAAGAACCTACTAGGAGAAAAGATCATCCTTACTGGCTGAACAAAAAATATTTAAGAGTTAAAAGAACTTTTTTTTTTTTTTTTTTTTTTACTACAACAGTGTCACTTTGAAATGTTTTCACTATTAGGTGTTTGGCATTCCCCAGGATAACCACAGTTGGGAACAAAATGTCTTATAAAAACACTGGGAATATGATCCAAATAAAATAAAGTCCTTGTTCCCTGTGACCAGTGGGTTCTTTTCTCAGGCATTTTTCATACTCAGGGTATTCCAGATCACGTGTTATTACTAATATGGAATGCTATCAGTGGTAAACAAAATTGGCTTCTCTATAGAAACATCACTTCTATAAAGAAATAAAAAAAAAAGACATTAGGATTTTTGGGCATGAGAGAAATAAGGCCTCATATAAAGATCAGAGCACAAGAGAACTGCAGTGTTAACTACACAGGTCATCACAAAACTATTCTTAACTGAATTCTAGGAGAATTTCACTTTGAGAGTCTGTGAAAATTTTTCGGAATGAACTTAAACAACTGCTGAGTTTTCAGCTTAATGCACTGGTAGCAAAGGTCTGTCATGCTTCACAAAAAAATTTCTGTTGATCAGAATTGGCTTCTTTTTTCCTACTGCTTCTAATGAGTTCTGATCTCTTCTTAAGCCAGCTGCCTCCTGCCCAATTTATTTTTCAGTGTTGGCACAGCTACAAAATTTGTTAAACCTGTTTCCCATGGTAAGAAACTGCTTCACATTTAAATGCTGGACTGCAGCACTATTCAGTGCTACTGAAGAAATGAAGGTACGAATTGGTTAAAAATAGTTTCAATATAACAAACTTTTTGTAGGAAGCCCTGAAGGTTTAAAATACTTGAGCGACATAACGTCTGTCAAGGCCTGCAGTTTTGCTGCAGTGTAGGCCAGAAGATTATTATCAACATACCTAAAAAAGAAGGGACAACATTTTCAAGTCTTCACCTTTTTTGTTGTTGCTGTTTTCCATTCTTATTATTTCAGGTCTGGCAGGATCTTGCCTTCCTATGTTTAATACCATGCCCTTTGCTTACTGTAACATCAACCAAGTTTGTTACTATGCCAGCCGAAATGATAAGTCCTACTGGTTGTCAAGTGCCGCTCCCTTACCAATGACACCACTCTCTGAAGAAGAAATACAACCATACATAAGCAGATGTGCTGTATGTGAGGCTCCAGCTCAAGCAGTAGCAGTTCACAGCCAAGATCAGTCGATTCCTCCGTGTCCAATGAACTGGAGAAGTCTTTGGATAGGATATTCTTTTCTGATGGTAAGTTTCTGGACACTTGATTTCTTTCATACAGCTTTTCTACAGACTCAAACATTTCAGCTCTAAAGGAAAAGCAAGCTAACAGATGTCTAGCAAATAGTACCAAGAAAATTCAGAAAAAAACTTCGCAAAATGAAGTTTTGACAGTTTCAAAACCTGTCTGTAAGTACATATATCTTATGCTAAAGTCATAGCTTTGAGCTGTACGTTTCTTAAAATTGCCAAGATTTTTGCATGCTTGTCCCATAAACAATGGAATTTTCATGTACAAAGACACGTCAGGGCAGTGCAGCAATAGGACAAGGAATAAAGGTTTTACACTAAAAAAAAAAGGTAGATTTAGATTATATACAAGGAAAAAACTCCTTACTCAGAGGGTGGTGAGGCACCAGAACAATCAGCCCCGAGGAGCCGTGGATGCACCATCCCAGGAAACGTTCAAAGGCCAGGCTGGATGGGGCTTTGAGCCGCCCGGAATGGTGGAACACATCGGTGCCCATAGCAGGGGGCGGAGTTAAATCTTTAAGGTCTCTTTCAATTCCAAACATTCTATGATTCTGTAGATTAGAAGTGCAGGTCTTTTCACTGCTGTCCTTTAGTCACATTAGATTGAAGAACATCATTTAGAACCCACTTGGATTACTCTTTTCTTCAGCTTGTTAAGTACTACAAAAATAAGCCCTAGACTGCTGAGATTAGAGATTTCATTCAACAGCTGAAGGTGACTGCAACCTGAGATCACGAAAAAAAATTGAAAGCAGTTAAATAAAAAGAAAAATTAACATCATTTACATGTTTTTCACACACGGTTAACAAGCTTTTTCACTGTTCCTTCCAGCACACTGGATCTGGTGATCAAGGAGGTGGGCAGTCCCTTATGTCACCAGGAAGCTGCTTAGAAGACTTCAGATCAGCACCATTCATTGAATGCCAGGGTCAGCGGGGAACTTGTCAGTTTTTTGCTAATGAATACAGCTTCTGGCTAACAACAGTGATGCCTGACTTGCAGTTTGCATCAGCTCCCTTGTCAGGAACTCTTAAAGAAGGACAAGAGCAGAGGAAAAAAATCAGTAGATGTCAGGTATGCCTGAAGCATGATTAACAAGTGAAACAAATTAATAGCTAGAGTGAGACAAAAAACATGCTAAAGACAAACAGTATTTAATATGTAAATATATTTTAAAGTGTGTAACTTTTTGCTTGAATGGATACATAAGATGGAAAGATGCATCTATGCAGTTTCAGCGACCCATGTGCACATATCTACAGGTGGTAAAATCCAGTGTGAACTACTGGAGTCTGCTACCATAACGTACAGGTAACAAGCTGAACTTGCAGGGTTGAAGTCAGTCTGGAATGCCAAGAATACAGTACATGATTATACAAGACATTGGATTTCCTGTTAAAAGTGGCATTTAGAACAAAATATGGCATTTTATAAAGAACCCCCTCTTAAAAAGTATACAAGTGCAGATATGCAAAGAGTCAAATGTCTTAAAGTCCTACAGCTGAATTTCCCAAGCTAAAAGAAATTTTCCCATGCTGTTTCTGAGGGAAGGCGAAAATGCAATTGTTAAAACCACATGATTACACATAATAAAAGCAACAAAGATCAAAGTCTTACTGCTGCTGTACCTAACAAAACTGTGAAAGAACTTAATTGAGATTTCATAAGTAACAATAAGTTGCAAATCCATTTGACAACAGATTATGTAAGAAAATAAAATTAGATGAGATAATGAAGCCTTAAAAAGCTATATTTATATTAGTGATGAATTTCATGAGAAGAGGTAAGTAAAATTATTAAGCTTTAATCCAAGTAGCAGGAGACAACAAAGCAGTTTTTAATGCTAATTGAAAAGAAATTGCAGCATGCTGATGAACCTAAGTGAGGAATATAAGAAGCACTTGTAAAATGTTACTAACTATTGTCGGGGGGGAGGGGAGGCTTTTTTAAAATTATTACTATTTTTAGAAATACACCACAGGAAAATTCATCACCTTTCAGAGTATTATAGAATGACTCTACACTTTTTGTTACTGAAAGCGTTGATTATGAAAAATTTTATAAGCTCAGCACTGGACACTTTCTGGGAAAAAAAAAAAAAGCACCTATTCCTTTTTCATTCAGCTATAAAACCAGAAAAATGCATATTTAAATTTTGATGAAACTACTGAAAAGCCATTGATGGCACATGGAGAATTCATCTTGTCCAGAAGGACCACAAATGCTCCTTTTACCACTTTCTAGGGAAGAATAAAACGTTTTTCCAGCACTTTTAATTTCAGTGTGTTCACTAAGAACATAAGCAGAAGGATTTTCAGACTGAGATGCAAATCCAAAAGACCCAATAATTAAAGGAAGATTCCCTCCAAAGCCATCGCAAGCATCTGATCAGCCAGCTTACAGTGTGGATGCACAAAGTCAAAAAGCAGGAAAAGCACAGTCCAGCCTCAGCCAGAGGAAAATAAAGCAGTCAGAGTAACTCCATTCAAGTGTGAAAACATCAGATTGCAACTGCTTTCTGCCAAGACCACCAAGCCGTACTGATCTGCTGTGCTGACATGGTTGGCTCCTACCCTCTCACCCAGGAAACAAAGCCTACCTGGACACATCCCTGTAGCCACCTGCCATGGGACACATTTCCCTTTGGGATCCTATCTTCTCACTAGCACAGAACCCTCAGTTCACTGCTCACTGACCGTAGCTGCACGTTCTTCCCTTCAAATATGGCATATCACTTTTTTTTCTCTGAGAAGGGACTGATTTTTCAAATTTAATCTTTTCCTGCTTCAGATGGCATCCCACAAACACAATGCCAGCTTTCTGGTTGAGAAGTGAGAAGTAGGGTTGTGACCCTCCAAGGTGTTGAGGATCCTCAGCATTTGATGCAGTGAGAAGAAAGCAGCACGTAAAGGGGAGCACTGTGTCTCAGCCACCTTCCCTTTGAGGTGCGCAGCCTGCATTTCCAAGGCCTAATCTAAAACCACACTGTTAGTTTCAGCTTACATTCAGTAACAGCTGAATACCCTATTTGTTTTTCTCAAGTGAGGTCCCCATTGCCTTCTTGCACTTTGAGGACTCCACATGTAGGTTTCACAAGACAACATTCACCACCTTCTTTGTTACACACGTGCAGCCCCTTTTCAGGTTAGAGGCTCTCTGGAAGGGGCAGGCATTTTGTTACGAGTACTTGCAGTGTAGCTTACAGTAACGTACCACGGGACATCAGGAAAAATTTCTCTTCTCCAGCCCAAACAGCCCCAGTTCCCCCCACCCTCTCCCTCCTGCATCATTTTCTAGTTTCTTCACCGGCTTCATTGCTCTTCTCTAAATGTGTTCCAGCAGCTCAGTAACTTTCTTGTGCTGAGAAGCCAAACTGAACACAGCACTTCAGGTGCAGTCTCACCACCAGTGCATACAAGAGAACAATCCCGTCCCTGCTCCTGCTGACACTCTATCTGACGCAGGCCATGCGCTGTTGGCCTCCTTGCCCACCTGGGCACACTGCGGGCTGCTGTTCAGCTGGCTGTGACCAGCACCCCGGCTCCTATTCTGCTGGTGACTTTCCAGCCTCTCCTCAGCAGGCCTGTACTGCTGCGTGAGGCCATTATGGCCCAAGGACAGCACCCAGCATCTAAAGTAGCTGTTTCAAAACACTCTACTGCTTTGGTCATGTTCAATTTTAAATGGCCTAAAACAATTGTGTTCTACGATTTTGAAACAAAGTTTTTGCACCTGTGTCAGCTACATTTTGCTGTTTCCTATAAAAGCATTGGAGATGTCCATTTAATCTACCACTGATAGCTTTGGATGTCTAATAGCTACGTAGATTTCTGTCTTGCATTTAGCTGACGGAGGCATTTGACAAATACCAGATTTAATTCAAAATGAAGTTGCAGATGAAGTGCTTAATATTATTAAGCAAATAAGACATACTAAATTACAAAGCAGGTGTACTCTAATTCTGCAATCATTTGTCCAGAGAATGTACACAAAAAATAATTAGGTAAATTATTCATATGGGATCTAATTATGAAATTAAATGTAAAAAGGTATAGCTGAAATAATTTTTAAGTGTTAGAACAGTTTTAAGGCAATACTCCCGTGCTAGTCTTACAGCCCAAGTATCACTGCATTCAAGAACTTTGAATCTAGTGTATGCCCCACAAAGAAGCAACGATTTTCCTACACAGTAGGAAGATATTAATAGCAACACCAAAATATTCTGCTGGCTGGGCTTTCTGGTTGTTGGCATTACAGCCATTCAGGATTCCATTTGGATGGAAGCCCCAGTCCTCAGGGAATATAAATGTCCGACTGCATTCAGTGGTTCAACTGTGGATGTATGGAAGTGCCAACGAGGTTACCTGTATGGAACTTGTTCCTAGGCACATGACTGATGTGAGCCTGAGCAAGCAGTGACAGCACAGCTGTTCATCCTGCAAAACTCCCTGAGCACTTACTGGCACAGGCCAGCAACAGCAGATAGAGCTTCATCAGCTACCAGTGAGGGAATGGAGCAACAGCAGGGCAACCCCAGATCAGAAAACTACTAAAGTCTTATTCTCAGAACCACATTATTACATGCAACAAATTCAGGCAAAAGCCTTCCAGGAACTTTTCCAGGGTAAACTCTTAACCAAAACAACTCTTTCTTCCTCTGGCTGGAGCGTAAGCACCAGTGAAACAACAAGTATTAAAACAGTCCAAAAAATCTGGTAGTCTACACTTCTTTCTTATTTTGAAAACAGCATTAAAGTACACAAGTACTTAAATAATTGAGGGGAAAACAGAGGTTGATCTGATTGTATCACTTTTTCTTCCAATATACAGCTGAACATAGTCAGTTTACTATGACAGTGCAAGCAATCTAGCACAGTACATGAGACCATATCATTATCCCTCATCAATTCTGCAGGTATTGCCAATGTTCAAACTCAGGAAACAAACCACGTCCATCTGGGCAGTTTTCTTTCTGGAGTTCCAGACAGACTGCTGTAAAGGAGATCACTTTACAGACTGAAGCCTGGTCTTGTAAGATCTTGCACAAGCAATCCCAAAATAACTTTTAATTGAATTCAGTCTGCCATACTTTAAAGAAAGGCTGCAAATGTGGACTTCTGTTTCATGCTTTACATGCCCTCTGGAATCAGCTGCCTGGCAAGAAAGAAAAAAAATCATTCAAAATCATAGGGAAGATGGGTCAATTAGAAATAATGGGGAACAGTTGCTTGTAAGAAAAGGGATTACTCAAAAAACAGTTGTGAAGAAGAGTCAGGAAAGGATCAGCCTTGCCTCCGAAATGATAAAAACTGTTACACAATTGCTTCGGTAAAAACTTCAGCAGGTAAGGGAATTACTTCCCCAGAACGAGCATCTATTTCGTGGCTGGATACTATTTCAAAAACCAGCATTTTATAAAAGTAAACGTTTGAAGTTCTGCCCACCACAACCAGCTGGAAAACAAGCGAAGTAGAGGAATCCTGTCCACAGCATTCAAACAGATACCGCTCTGTGCTTGTACCTTTCTATCCACTTCATCTAGAGTCCAAAAGGTATTGGAAGTTCAATTAGAGGTGAAATTCTGTAAGTGTTAAATGGAAAAACAGCTCCACATCATTCTGGAATTTATATAAACACATGGTTCCCCAGCCTAACGTGGACAGCCTTCAGCATCTAAAAACACCTCCGAGCAAATCGCACCTTTTCAACCAGCACAGTGCTTGGCTGCTTCTCAAAAGGTAACAAGTACGTTAAATGCTTTGTTTTCCACAGTTACAAGCGAAGCAAAAAGATGATGCAAAAGAAAAATTAATACTGATTTCTAAAGAAACATGCACACTCTGACACAAACCAACCCTCTGGTTAGGGATGCCAAGCAGAGAACCATCACCGTGCACTACCACCTCACAGCTTACAGAAAGATTTAGAATAAAGTATTCGAGCCCCAAAACTACATCGTGTTCAGCTTGGTAAATCAAAACTTTGCTACAAAAAATAAAAAATAAAAAAAAAATCAAGATCTTTTACAGAATTTAGTCTTCCATGCAGTTACAACAAATATCACTGCCTCAGATACTCAAGCCATTTTTCCACAACAGCCACTCTGACCTCAGCTCTTCTTGAAAACTCCAGGCAGAATGGCAGTGGGAAGCCTGACCTCTGCACACCGTGCATTTCAAAGACTGCCAACACTGCTGAATTACAATTTGCTCCAATGCAAATGAACAAAACCTTATCAAACCAGATGAGTTGCACTGTTAACAGGATAGCTGAACTTAGCTAATTAAGAACGCAGTCCACCTGATAATCAGACAAAAGAACATAATAGCATTCGCAGATGCTGGATGTATACACTGGAACTGGTTTTCAGGAATCAGCAAAAAAGGTCATCCCACACATTAAAATTGTACAGATTTAGGAACCATTCCTTAGATCACTAGGTACAGAGGGAAAAGACAGATTGCTGGTCTTCCCATCAACACAGCCATTCTCAAATGATCCCAGTAACGAACACTTTGGTAATGGACTTAATCAAACACCCTCCAATAATGCAAGAGCAAGTAAACAGTAAATGTTAGACTCAGATATTTGTCTAACCTGCTCCATAAAGACTACAGAAGTGACTGCAGAATGTTGGCTTATGACAAAGGTCCACTAGTCAGAAAGCCTTCGCTCACATTCATTTTGCTGCACATTACCCAATTTCTTCTTGTAAACGAACAAAAGACGCCAAGTTAACTCTGCTCTCATACAGCAGAAGACTGTTAGCACTGTATCTCAGTCTTGTGTCTTACTAACCCACTGCTTCAATCTTCAGGTGACACAGTGAATATAAGTAAAAATACCCACACCAGATGAAATGTTACTGAAAGTCCCCATTCTCCAATTTTCTCATCTCTGAGCTAACTTACGTGAGATAAGATTTATACCCTTTAGGAAGAGTAAGTTTCCTTTACAAACAGTTCCACAGCTGAAAGCTGAAAATCATTAACATTTACTTACTTGATTTAAGGTGACAACAATGGAAAGGAAGCAGGCAGATTTTGACCTAATTTGCAGCCTGTATTGAGAACAGTATCAGCAGTGACACTCTAGAACCATCTCTCCCGCTGTGGTGATGTACCATTTTGACAGCAGATTTTAGGGCACCTTCCCCCTGAGGAGAAGCTGTGCTGCTTGGAGAAAACGACTCACACATGAATATATGCTTTGCCTTTGCTGAAAGACAAAACAGAAGTGGGGGGAAAAAAAAACTTTTAAAGTTAAACACTGCTTTTTAACCGCATCTTAATTTGGGACTGCAATGTACCCATATTTATAAGCAGTAAGATGCTAGGTCACTGAATCAGTAGGTTTCAAGAATAGGCCTGTTAACAAGCCTGCTGCTTGGGATTGATTGATGGTGTAGGATTTCTTACATGGTAACTGATCACTGAGGTCAGACAAAGCATAAAGCATTCTCAAGAACACACAGCATCTGAAACAAAGGAGACAAACTTCAGGTGTCAGAAGTGTTGGTGCTTTGTGTTTGTTGCTGCCGTGTGCTTGCGGGGGTTTTGTTGTTTTCTTTTTAAATCAGAACTGCTCTTTTTTTTCTTTTAAATCCTAATTTTATGTAGCAATTGTCAGCCACTAAACAGAAAATACTCAATGTGGAATTTCCCATTCACATACACTGTCCTGAATTTCATCCCTTGAAGAGACAGCAGTACACATGAATGTCAAGAATTCACCTGTGACTTTCATCTACCAGCCTCAGTGGATGCAAGTCCCTACTGAAGAATCGCTCTAAAAATTTCCAAAATGCTGTTAATAAAGGAACTTCCCAGTAATCCAATCCCCAAACTTCCACTAAGTTCAGAAGAAGCAGGAATAGTCCTAACACAATTAATCTGCCCCCTCAGTATCACCATTCTTCATTCCCAACACTATTATGGCAGCTCTATTTGAAATATATGCTTTAATTACTATAATGAGAAACAGACACTATGAAATATAAACAAACTTTATTTCAATTTTTTTTACACAAAAATTGAAAACAGCTGAACAGCTATTAGTACTGAGAGGTTTTCTTAAGAATTTAATGGCAAACGTTCAACAAAATGTAAGCATGAGGAACTTCCTGTGTTACTCACGTGGTTGTAATCACATTCTTCATCTTGGTTTCTGCTTTACTTCCTCCAACTAACTAGTGAAGTGCAGCGCTTTTAATTAAAATGATACAGTAAATTGCACAAGCATTTGACCAGTGCGTTACATTTTGTCTGAGGAGACAATCCTCCTACTTCCTCCTTTTCACATCATTATTACGCACTGAGCAAAATGTGCAAACTATGCACCTTTTTGATATTTAACTAAATACCAGAAAGTCAGCCTACTGTAAGGTACGCCTATCTGCTTTTTTATTCCGCAGCTACTGAATATACTGAAGAACAACCAAGGCACACACATCAGGAAAAAAAGGCAAAAACACAATAATTCACCATTACTTATCCTTTGTTTTAGAATCTGACCGAAAACACTGTGCATAACATCAACAGCGTTTTCATATCACCTAAACAATTACATCCAAAGTCAAACTGCATTCGTGCCTTTGGGCTCTCAGAGCCTTGAACCTCATATCCAGTATAACAGTGTGCAGCTGCTGGGCACGCAACCGGGAATAGGTAGGAAGGTGAAAGAGAATGGCACATTAGTGGGAGAACAGCTTATGTGTTTTGCAGCAAATATAAACTTCCCCAGCTTACATTAATAGCAGGAGATGCATTCTATTTAAACCACATCTTTTTTTTCCCCTTTTTACACTCAATCTGTAACTTCATAGAGAGAGACTTCATATAGCACATGTTGGTGATGATATCTCTGAAAAGAAATCATTAAATTGCTCATCCTAGCACCAGGTTAAGTGAGTGCTAAAGAGTCAAACAATTCTGTGCCAAAAGACAAAACCCATTTTTGTTCAATCACACCTCTCCAGGTCTGAAAATAGTTATAGGAGTATCTTTCAGATGAATTTTTTCCCATAAACAAGAAAAATAAGTCTAGGCAATGAATGGTTTTTCAGAATGATACTCAAAAAAAGCATTATGTCAGTTAACATCTCTGAACAGACAGATAAGCCGCCAGCAGGGCAGAGAATAGATGGCCTGTGCACAGGGACAGCCGAGCTCCCAGCTCTGCTGTCAGCCACTCCAGAATTAAGTCCAGGAATGCTTTCTAGAAAATGAAGAATTCCAAGTTCACTGTGTTAAGGCAAGACCTCCACCAGCCTGCAAACTATTACCACTGCTCCCTGGACCTCAAACGCGATACATATAGAGTTGAACAGCTGAATTTCTACAGCTCTATAAACAGCTTATGCACAATATAATTCAATGTAATTTCCAAACCCTCTTAAACAGGAAGACAGGTATTTCTAAGAAGTACAAGTTAACAACTAAATCTATTCCTTGCATGGCTTATGCATCTTCCTTTCCATGAAAAGTCTAAGCCTAGACTCGTGTGATCCAGCTGTTGTCCTCATGGCAGTCTTTTCAAGTGACAATTCACATCCCATCCCAGAAGAGTTGTTCATCTCAAATCAAAAATAAGTAATTGCATAGTTATAATTATAAATAATTGCATAGTTTTAAAGTTACACTTTAAAAGGGTTTATTGTTTTTTGTGCTTTTTTTTTTTTCTCTGTGATGGATGAAGAAAACTTGTTGTCTGAGAATACCAGCAGTCAAAGAGCCAGGCTACACAGAACTTCAGGGAAAAAAAGCTTGGTAAAAAACAGTTCTCTTTCATCTTTAAGATGCATCAAAATGGAATGACAAAGATCACATTTTGATTCCCAACTCATTTTTATCCAATTTTTGAGTCTAAGCTCACAAAATCTTCTGCATTTTTGCAAATAGTAGTTAAAAAAGAAAATGAAGAAACCCAAATAAATAAATTTGCAAATATTTTGTGAATTCCGAATCTCACTTTACAGTCTACATCAACGCCTACCCCTGTCATTGTCTCCAAAACCTACGCAGCCTTTGCCTTCGCATTTCCTCTTCTGAATGCTGCTCAGGGGGGAACCAAAAGCCGTAGGGTCGCCGCTCATTATTGTATGTTGCTCCACCAAAACCTAGAAGACAATGAAAAACAATTGTTATTTTGTTCTGTAATTTGAAAAAAAATGCACATATACCCTGCAATCCAAAACATCACAACACAAAGGAAACAAGGCACTGAATGTTTCCAATTCCAATGGCTTCAGGACTACCCACTTCCAACAAGTGCTCTTAAAACTCTGAAATGGAAAACAGCAAGAACATTCCCACACCCCGAAGTCTAGAGTGCATCAACTTGGGAGTACACATTATTCACAATCTCCACTTCATACAGTAAACTCCAGATTGTTACAATATTTAGACATCCTCAATAGCTACTTCTGGCAAAACAAGCTTCTGTATTTGCTTATATAATAGCAGTACAACATGCTGACCCATAACAGATGCACAAACAGGTCCATATTCAGTTGGCAGCAAGCAGTTTTGGAAATAAACTAAACTAAACTTGGCACGTCAGCTAGAGAGAATTGCAAGTTAAAGTGAACGGAAATCTCACCAAGACCAAAGGAAGGTTCTCTGCTCCAGCACTGCAAGAAAAAACAATGCACGCAACAGAAAACAAAGCAAAGCAACTGCTCCAAATTCACATTAATTTACAGAGCAAAGAGAAGGATTAAAAGGTTGTGGTTGCACACAACCTCAACCAATGGGCCTTGGGAAACAAAAATGAGAAACCATTCTCTGAGCTAATGCAGAGTGTTCAGGTTAAAGAACTTAGCCTTAAAGATAACGCAACAGTCTTTGTGATACCTGGTATTTCTTAAATCTCCACCTCAGGATCTCATATCAGAACAAGCAAACAATGACATATCAGAACAAGCAAACAATGAAAACCAAAGGCAAGTATGCTATCATGCTCATTTTCAAAATAGATATTTAATTGCAGGTTGGAGTGAGCAGGCGAGACCTGTTAATACCCAGTGTAAACAGAAAGTCCAATTTATGAAGGGGTTCTTCTAATTTCTGCTTCATTTAGAAGAGCATTTCAGTTTGTAGAGCACTTGCCTAATGCAGCATTTTGTGAAAATACAGAACGTGGTCAGAATTTCTTTTGCGCTTGCCAAGTAGGGAAGCTGTGGGAAAATGCAGAGATAACTACAGCTGCCAAACACGGCTGTGCAGCAACAACAGCATCAACGTTTAGAAAACAAGATGCATTGTGTGAGAGTATTTTTTAAATTCATTAATACACAGAAAATTAATGTGTATTTTAGTATTTTATCTTCAGTTTGTCCCTCTGCTTTAACTACCAGAGACAAATCCGAAAATAAATTTAAGCTGTTTCTTTGTGTCTGGAAAGGGTACTTCATTGTTTGACAAATGTTACATGAACTCCCTGGAACTTACCATCACTTACCCCATGTAGATGCATTATTCTCCAGAGCAAAACAGCACATCAGCTAGGGAATTCATCAAATTTCAGTGAGGAACTAATGTTACCTCATTTTGAATGCGTTTCAATTGCTTATCTTAATACTGTGACAATTGTGAATATACACGCATGGCAGCAAGTGCAGATGGGCATTAGAAAATAATGATCAGAGTACTACATAAACCTGATGTGCATTGGAAACCCTACAGCTCAGCACAGGTCCCATCTCTGGTTAGTTTTGTTTTTCACTTTAAATCCAAGAATAAAATCACTGTCTTCAACAAATCAGTTAACTTGATGTGCAGCATGAGCAGAATGGGTTTCGTTAATTAAAAAGATTCAGCAAACTTAACATTCATTCACTACTTTTATTTCACCTCATTTTACTTTCTTATACATAGAATGCGTGTTTGGAAACAAAAACACACAGTTGTTTAACTGTATCCTATGAGCACAAACAGAGAGACGTGAGCTTGAAACTTTCCATCACCCTATGAACATTCTTCCTGAAGTGAAAAAACCCAAAAACTCCAAATTGGAAAGCACGAAGCAAAGTGGTCAGCAGACATCAGACCCTTCCACAATAGTACCAAGGGGAAAAAAGGCCCCAAACCACCCAACAGATCTTTTAACACCAGCATTTGTGAACGCCTCATATTGTGAAACATACTGGACTACTATTTTATCCGTGAGCAAACCGTTAGACACTGCATTTGTTACAATGCTCTCAGTAGTGATGTTTATGTCAGTGCATGAATGTTTCATAAGATCAATCGTTGCAATTCTCAGTTCTTTTTTTAATTGCTATGTTACACCTGGGGTAAATAAACAGAAAATAATCAGTAAGTTAAGACTGATCAGTCTTAAGATATGAATGTCTTCCTTCTGACATATGAAGAGCAATACAGTCATGACTGTAAATCCTGCAAATTGCTGCACCGTACAGCATCAAAACAGCACTGTTTTGTTGTTTTTTTTAAATCATCATTAAAACATTTCAACTTAAAAAAAAAAAAATAAAATACTTTCCATCATGCCACTGTCCATGAAATACCAAGGAGTCTCATGAAGCTGTGAATTTTTCTATGCAGCATCTGTGGTCAGGTTTTACTTCAGAAACCAGATACCATTTGCAAATTAAGACGAGTTCTGGCAGAGCACCCCAGTATCCGCTCAATTCATTAAATACAAGGAGCTCCAATAACCACTAGAAACGGAACAAGATTTTATAACAAGGATGCAAAACGCTCCTCTATCTGCTGGCACCAAAATAAGGCGAGCAACGTATTCCGAAACCTTCATGAGAAGATATTTTTGAACATCAAACAACACGCTGATGAGTGAAGTTGTTTCAGTGAGTCTTAAAATAGGAACATAAATATATAACTGCATAGACCTAAATTACACCATTACCCAAAATAGTTCTGCCGCCTTTTTTAATTACAACAGAAATATTAATGAAGTAACAGCCTTACCTAACCAAAATATTTATAGGCCACCTTGTTCAGAAATGGTAATTAGGCCACAACCGCACAAGAGAACGCAATCTTTCCAACACATCAGCAAAAAACTTCCAGACTAAAGGGCTTTAACACTGCGTTCACAGTATTCCAGAAACAGCAGTAACAGCAGAGAGACAAAACAAAGGATACAGCCCAGAAATTAGAGCACTAAACTCCCAATACCATACTTCAAAATTAATTTTACTGTGAATAAGAACCGTCTTCTGTGTATAAGGAGAATAGTCTTACTGTGAGAATTTTCTTTGTTGCTGAAGTTTACAGTTACAGGAGCAGCAATAGAATAGAATGATATTTGTAATTGCAAATAGTCTAAATCTGTATTGCTCTCAGAGATAGGGTTTGGGTGGTCCTGCGTGGAGCTGCAGTTGGACTTGAGGATTCTTGTAGGTCCCTTCTGAATCAGGGTACTCTAGGATTCTGACACCTTAATACATCCACAAGGCTTAAGGATCACTAAATCTGCCTTATCTTTGCTTTCCTGTGACTGAGATTTGTGCAAGAAAGGAAGAACTTGTTGAGGAACTGCAAGGTTTATAGAAAGCATGATTACTGCAGGCGAATTATTTTCCCTGAACACGTGCCAATGGACGCTACGGTACTGGACGAGGAACAGCCACATCACCATTTCTAGACATTCAGAAGAACATTTATCTGTTGAATGATAGTGAATGTGAACCTCCAACCACACACACTGCAAACACAAAGCAACCAGACTACTCCACAAAGGAGCACACGGATTTCCCACAGACTCTGGAGCTGTTGATCAAGATGTGCAGCAGCTGCCTCTGGCAGCAAAGCCAAACCCAGCAGCCAGCTGGCAGTGCCAGGAGGCCATTTGGTGCGTGTTCACCTACACATTGATGTCAAAACAAGATCAGATCTAAGGACAATTTGAAACATGACATACTGTCAGTGTAATAATAAAAAGCCATAAAATGTCTGAAGTGCTCATTTTTTTCCTCTGCATTAAGTGTGGTATAAGGAAGAAAAATAAGACAATCACCACGCAGAGTTTTCATTCTACCTTTCGTACCTATCACAGAAATACTGCCTCCAACACTCAGTTCCTCCTCCTCTCTGAGGTAATGGCCTCAGTTTTAGGTAAGGCAGTAGGATTTTCAAGAACTTCCAAAAGCGTCAGGAAGATTGAATATCAAAGACAAAGTTGTTTTGTATGCTGCTGCACATTGACAACAGCAGGGAATGTTTGTGCTATTACTATATATGTATAATTATAGATACTTGTTGGTTTTTTTTAAATGCAAGGAACAGACTCTCAATAGAAAAAAATATGGAAGAGATGCAAACCAGTCTTAGGACTGTAAGGACACTGCCAGGATTTTGGCCAACAAGACAAAAGGAGATTTATACTTTCCACAAAACTACTAGAAAATACTTATTTATGTAGTCAGACATCAGGAAGAGATTGAGAGCATTTTTGAGACAGTCCCAAGAAACAAAGTGCAAGCTACACTCATTTGTAGAATTAATCCAGAGACAATAAATAATAAAATAGTAAATTAATGGGAAATTCCAAGATTAGGATTATCCATAGATCTTAGTTTGGAGAAGCTTTTAGTGGTTAACTAGGTTTGTTCATGTTCAAGAAATTTAATATTTAAAATCATGTTTGGAAAAAAAAAAACTGTTTTTCTTCTAGTGCATTTCTGCACGCCTAACAAAGACACAACAAAGAAACTCTAAACAATATCCATCTCCCAGAGCCAAGACCAAGAATCCCAGGCAGATGGATGGAAGCACCAGTGACAACCGAAGCCACTCTGCAGCAACTCCCTCTTTCTCCAGAGTGGAAGAAAGCACTTTTATGTAGCCCCACACAGCTTCTTCTAATTACATCCACAGCTGTTCAGCAGAAGGGCCTGTTCTCCAGCAAGGTGACCCTGCCAAACCCACTGTGGAAGGAACATTTCTTCCTCTATGAAAACGTTACTAAGGGAAAAAAAGACCAGAGACCACTGAAGTCAATAAAAAAGCTCCCATTTGTATCACTGAGTCTTGGATCAAAACGCCAAGAACAGACCATCTCCATATGTAGATCCAGCTTTTGTAGCAGAAGTAGCATGAATGTAAGGAAAACATTTCCATCCACAAAGGTTTAACTATTTATTTATTAAAATGTTTTCTTGCTGTTTTCCTTGTCAGTCAAATCTCATGTGAAGGAAAGGGTCCAAAAGAAAGCTGTACTGGTGGTACCTTCAAAAACATTCTCATATACTTAAGAAGTACAGAAAAAAAGCAGTATTCTGTGCATTTTTTAAGGTGCAGATTTACATCGATACTTTGTGTCAGCAGTAATGTCTGTATTTTAAGTGCAAAGATAACAGTTACTGAGACTTCTGTATGATCAACCCCTTGGTAGCAGAACCTGGGAACTGCCCTGTCACTGTCAACTTGTTGCCTAAAGACCAAAGGAACTCAGCCACACGAGGCAGCCTTTCCAAAAATAACCAGCTACACTACCAAGGTTTGATGGAAGGAACAAAGGATGAGCTGCACCACGAGTGTCGTCATCCCCAGGTGTCAAATACTGCAATTAGTAACCTTAACACAGCACTGCATCCAGTCTAATTAGAGAGAAGCAAGCAAAACCCGTTTCCTGGAAACCTGCCCCAGCAGAGCACTGATGGTCAGGAACACAGACCACAGGTGCAGTTGCAGGAAGCTGTTGAGATCTGTGTTAGAAGCAGCGTTACTCGGGAGAACTTTCTGCCCAGAACACATTGCTGGGCACATAAGATCAAATAACACCTAAAGAAAAAAAAAGTTGGACTTAAAGAATCAAGACACCAATCTTAGCACGGGTATTTTGAAACGTATTTCAGTCTGGTATCATGAACTGCACATATGAGCATAGAATTCATTTTAAGACATTTCTACAGAAAGCCATCCGTCAAATACAATGACTAGCATTCCTACAGTAGCAAATGGGGAAGACAGCTCTGAAGAAAGATGGAATTATACATTTGTTTCATAATTCTTGCAATCTTCAACGGATTTAGCACATTCCATAGGGTACTATTAAAATGCCCCATCTCAATACAAGGAAACAGAAATAGGAACTCTAAAATGAAATTCAGAGAACTGGCAAGCCTACATACTTCATAACCATGCAGCAGATGTACCTATGGTAGCCTATGCTAGGCCACAAACTCCTCCTTAATTTAAATCAGAATAAAAGAAACGCACAACTAGAAATGTGCTTTGTAACATAGAGGACTATCTACATATGCATACTTTAACCACAGAATGCAAAGACCATCACCTACATGTTTAAAAACTTCAGAGGAAAATTCCTTTGTGCAGAGACACGAGTTTGCAAGGGATTCTTAACATTCTTGAGACTGAAAACCACAAACTTGGAAGTTCAGCTCACAAAAACAACCCAGCGCCCACCACCACAAGAATGCAAACCCACATCCCACACCAATCAAGATATTCTTGCAAGCAGAATACGAAGGAAACAACAGAGAAGAGATAGGGCATACTGGGGTTACATTAAAGACAGCTGTTAATATGAGGATAAAACCAGAACGGAAAGCCATGTATTCTACCTCCACAGTAAAACCATACAGCTCAGTTACAGGGCAAGCAGAAATGCAGTACCTTCATGCTGGGCTTAGATAACTCATGCATGGTGGGATTATATTAAAAATTACAGGGATTGAACTTGATGCACACCTCGATACAAATAAGTTTGCAGTTGTGGACAATAAGTGATAGCAGGACATTCTGGACGATGCCACAGATGGCTTTACTAGCCTGGCAGGATACTAACACAGCAATTTAATAGAACACCTCTACATTCCAAGTCTAAAGATACATTCTGTGGCCTAAAACCCCTTGTAAATGCATTTGTCCAACAACAATAACAAAAAATTACCACTGTCCTTTGTTCAGCCAAGCTACAGAGCAACTATGATGGTTTAAATGTCACAGATGATGAATCAGAGAAGAGTACCCTGAACTTTGGTTCTGGGACCTGTGTTTACATCCACTTACGTGTCTGCTTCACATTATTTCATGTAATTTTTAGTCACATTAGGAACCTGTTTCATCATCCATATAATTGCAGGCTACAGCGAACGCCACGCAAGCGTCTTCTGTTGCAAAGACAGCACTCACTGAAGCTGATTACTTTTCATACTGACAAGGAAGAGTATTCTATTTGCTCATTAGCACAAAAAAAACTCATCTCACCCCTTCTGCCACTCTAGTGCAGGTATGATCAATTACATACCCTCTGTTACTTTATTTTGGAAATATGACCTGTGTCTGTAGGTAAGATGACTTGTTTTACTTGTAAGTAACTTGTTTTATGAAATATTCAAAATTGAGCTCTCAAATATTTTCCAAACTGAAACAGCAAGTAGGGAAAAGCGAGGCAAAGCTAAAACACTACTCAAAACCCCTGGAAACAACATCTGTAGAAACGTCACTGCAAACACCACACAATATGATACATTTTCCCACTTATCTGGGTGCTCCAAAAGCTCTAACCAGCACTGAAAACAAACATGGCCACAGACATCAGAAGTGCTGCTCTCTCAAACTGTAGTTAAGCCTGGGACTTGGCACACCAGCTTTCCAGCAGTGAGGCATGCTTAGCTAGAGATGCTATTTTAATTCTCTCTCAGCTTTCATAGCACATCCTCCAAATAAGAATACATTTCCTCTTATCTTCGTCCAAATGCTGCATGGAACTCCAAAACACGAACAGAAATAACACTCACCTACAGGAACAGAAGCAAAGGCTACAGAAGAAAGGTGCAGGTGTTCCACACTGATGTATGAAAGACTGAGATGCAAACTGTCCAATAATTTTTATTATCCATTTTGTCCTTTTTATAAACTGATTTCACTCTGTGTAAATATCATCACTTTCTTTTATTGTAATATCAGCTCCTATGTGCAAATCCCTTCCACAGTGAGCTCAGAATTTGACATTTTCAGATACTTGAGACTCTGATAAAAACTTACAGCCTTTCCTTCTACAGTGTGACTTCAGGCTTCGAAATGAGAGTCAATTGTTTTAAGGCAGCATCCAAACCACCCTTCACCCCAAGTCACAACACAACCACTATGTGCCTATGCTCAAACAACTCAGCAGCCACAGGCACTCAGCTGTTACAGACCAAAGGACCTGTAAGAGCAGGACTCTGTACACTGACTGCTTGGAAAAATAAGCAAAAAAAAAAAGATCTGGTGTATTTCCTTGATATTTTAAAAAACCAAACGACCACAAACATGTCTCATTCTTGCAGCGTAACACATCGCATAACACCCATCTTGAAAGTTTCTAAAAGATTTTTCTCAATCAGTTAAAAAAATGTTGTAAAACATCATCTAAAACATCAGGAAAAAGTGTCCCTTCCAAAAAAGCTTAATTTAGGCATATTCCTTCCCAAAAACTCATATTTATGTAGGGCAAAATACTGATATTATTTGCTGTTTTATTTTTAAAATTCCTAAGACAACATAATGATATCAAACAGATCAACTTGTGCTGACAGAACAGATGAACCAGATGCTATTTTATTCATTTCCTTGAAAGCTAAATCCTTCACCAAGTACCAAGATTTTCAGTGCAGTGTGATTTTAAGGGAACTGTTCAGATTAGTGTAATTTCTAACTGTATCACAGGGACAATTTTGCTGCAGAAATCAGAGTGGGTTTTCCTGTTGTTTCAAGTTGCTGGCCTCACAGTACTTCAGGGCAGTTAGGAGCAAATTCCATGAGAGAACAAAGGTGAGCACACAAAAGCAAAGACAACTAGAAAAAAAAATACTTTATTACTACTTTTCCTCAAAGACTGAACTTCTGCCTCCAAGCTGACTTCCCACAACTGATGCAACAAAACAAAAAGCCATCTTTACTTACAAATAGAAGTTAATCAAATTTTCAAGCTGAAAAAGCCTTCTCAGACCACAACATTACCTTGTCTGCTGCCTTGTTGAAAACACTGCAGATAACACAGCGATATTCTTCATAACAAATAGGATGACAGCAGTTGCGAGTTAGTGATGATGATTTGTGAAGGTATTCATTTCCCTATTTTGCCTGAAATTTCTAATAGCCATAAAGAAGTTTTTTTTATGAGCACAACTGACGTAAATTTTACACACGCTGCTCCAATAACATACTGCTAGCCTACTGGGCATATTTCCTTCACGTCTGTTTTCACAAGCTGAGAAGTATATCCCAAGGTGTTTTCTCTTTCCTTCTTGACTTCATTTGAATTATAAAAAAATATATATATATATCTCAATATATATTAATTCAACTGATAAATCGCAACTAAAACAAACAGCATTTTTATTCCTGAATTACTTCTCCCCCCTCTTTCAGCTAGCTCTCATATAAACTTTCTTCAGGGTGAAAGAGAACAACACAAGAAATTGCTACGCTACTCCTCCAATACATTATAAAACAAAATCAGCAGGAAGTTTAAACATCAGCAACATCATTGATCCTCTGTTATACTGCTTCATATTACAATTGAGAATGAGAGGTGGTTTGTTTGTCTTTGGCACAGCAACTTTGTTTACTTGAGGTTAGTCATAAAAGCATTTCTTTTCCTGTAGTAGCAGCAATTAGCAGTAAGCAATTACTAACACATGCAGTTGCGTGAGAATGACACTGCATCCTCATGTTGCGGTCTCTGAAAATTCTACCTGGAAACATTTGGTCATTTCTGAAGGGATGTCCAAATCCTGAACATAAGGAATGAACAACACAGCCTTCCTACTCCTCCCACCTCAACACAAACCATGATCTGAAAGATGACACGTAATGAAATTCTTACCTCTTTCATTCAGACTGTTTAGCACTGCCCTTTCAAGCTGTTCTTCTTCAGTGAGCCCGCCTGTATAGTCATGATAGTTCCTTGGTGTTCTGTATTGATCATCTGGATATCTGTAATACTCTGTAAAGTGAAAACAAAGAAAATAATTGGCTGTTACGCAGTGGGAGAGGGTGAAAGCAGATGTTATCTTTACATCGTCTTTCTTCCACAAATCAGTTTAATTTGGAAAAGAAAAAATATGACTAGGAGTCAGGAGAACCGGGGTGAGAAAAACAGTAACAGTGAAGATACAGCAAGGATCTCCAGCTTTGCATTTGTTACGAATGTCATGGCATTGCCATGATTTCATGTTTCAAATAAATGGAAATAGCTTTCATCAGCTCCCCCCCAGCATGTAAATGCCAGTACCAGGCCTTCAACCACCCAACAGCAACAAGACAACCACGTGGGCTTCAGGCTTTTCCATGTACGCCTCACCTCAGCCCACAAACAACGCGTCATCCTAAGCGCAAGTCACGTTTGAACCTAGAACATGACTAAAGAATTCTGCATTTCTGTACAATGCTGTACAGTGTACAACACTGTGCTATGCCTGCTCCAAAGAAAGCCAACACAGCCTGCAGATCTCATCTGCAACAACTGCATTTTCCTGTACCAGACATTTCCGTGAACAAAGTCAGTCAAAAACAAGTGTGGAAAACCACCATCCATCCAAACGTGCAATTTAAAAAAGAAGAAAACAACCTGGCTGGAGAATGGAGTGAGACTTGATTTAGCAGAACCTAACCCTGCCTGAACACAGAAAACCCAACCTGAGAAAAACTCATAAGCAAAGTCCCAATTTGTTTTCTAAATGTTATATTTTCAGAATATAAAACTTTGGGTAATTTCAGTTCTCCCTCTTCCAGACAACCAGACATTAGATTTGGAAGAACCAAAGTACAGAAACACAAACAGTTTTACCCACGTGATTAGAGAAAGTACATGAGATTTTCAAAATGAAAGAAATAATGGAAATATTTCTGCATGAAACAAGTACAGCATGCCACCTCTTTTTATCTTCAGATCATTAGCATCAGTAATAATAGTCACACATTACCTCGCTAGTTACAGATTCCATGTGGAACTTCTGTAAGGAAGACTAACAAGCACAGACTATAAACTGAGATGTAATTGATTTCATACACATGCGCACATGGTTTTATATGAGCATACACACAATATTGGTGCACTCAAAAATGCAATCCTGCCCTTTTGAGAACAGACAACAGCTGACATTGGGATGAATTTTCATAAAAGCACAGCAAAGATTTGGTGTTGTCCTGCAATCTGAACTGCTGCCATTTCTCAATTATCTGCTACTCCTCTGCTTAGAAAATGATGAACATGTATTTTTAAATCCCTATAAATTAGTCATTTTTAACAAGCTTGAAAAGCCTCTCAGTCACAGTGGCGTTATTTAAGAGACAATTCTGCAGAAAAACATAAAACCAACTGCAGAATCTCTCAGCTGACACACACACATTTTGGATGCAATCTTTATGCATCCCCTTATTCCCCTCTACATTATGTTAATCTGAATGTCTTCTCAGCTACAAATTTATTTTCTAGAGGCTTCAAAACTGCCTGCGCGAAGAGTATAAAAACCCTGGTTTTATCTGATAAAAGAAGGATGCTGCCTTTTAAGTTGACCGTAAAATATGGTAAATGTGATACTGTACATTGTCCTCGAGTTGTAAGTGCTGACAAAGCTGTAATCTTCTGTTTTACGATGAGAAACAATTCAGTAACATTGACATGTTCAAGGTGTTCCTATTAATCCCAATAAGTATCCTAATATTTTATTCATGAACTGTCTTTGGAGTAAACTTAATTCAGTCACCAATTACTGGGTTAAAATTACAGTTGAAATTTTTTTTTCCATCTAAAGCTGTTTCTTTGTACTGCTGCATAAATCCATTCTGATTATCTATTTTTTATTTTAATTAATAAAGTCAGGCAGCAATAACTCAGCAATACCAAAAAAATAAGAAGTTCAGGTAAGGTTGTACTGTATGTACATAGTGAACCTGCAACACTACAGAGAGTTTTCCTAATTCACAAATGGTCAAATGTATTACTATATCATACAACAAGCAAATTGTGAATTCCTCCTTGAAAACTCATGCAAGTAGGATGAAAGATAACTATGAAAAATATACATAAGGAAAAAAATGTATATGTATCAGAAATATGTATATTTTACAATTACAATTCAGTTTACAGAAAAGAATTTACTAAAAGAAAAATTGTTATGTCTAAAGCCAAGCTTGGAAGACAGGATAATTCATGTTAACCTCACTCCTTTAGCTCCCTTCCATGACCACCAGCACCACCTGTTACTCTGGGAACTGCTCAAGCCATACAACAAGAAGCAGACTTCCTTTTTGCCAGTGCCCTACAACTTCTTCCCAGGTGCTATGTAGTCCCCTGTATCATTCTACACTACATGAAGTGCTGTTGCTGGTTAGGAAGAGCTGGAAAAGACGTGCAGGACAGTTCAGGATCTGCTCCACAAAGGTTGTCTTTAACACCCACCCCCATCCTGAACACCTGGTGTCTGTACAATGGCTGCAACAGATTAGAGAATTTAAATATCAAGTGCAAGTTCTTATCTTCATTAGCAAATTAAATTGCCTTTTCCAATATAAACCATTTGATTTTCCACACATGCTGCTATGCTGGTATACTGAAGGAAGGTTTGGTTGTTATCAACACAGAACACAGAGTAATGCAGATAAACAGAAACTATACCTAGGTGAACATCTGAGCTGGCCTGAGAATGCAGCTGGAAGCAGGCAGCTCACGCACCATACATCTCCTATTTTAAGGAGTATGTATGTAATTCTATGTAGGAGTTCTGTATGTAATTCAACACCTTATTTTATTGAGCAATTCATTTTATTTTTATTGGTCTTTGGGTCAAACATTATATCTTTAATTTGAGAACTGGATTAATAAAATCCTGGGTAAATACACTTCTAAGTTACAACTGCCCTTGCCGTTCTTTGTAAGGAAAATACACTGGGATATTTGGTTAGGAATTACAAATCAAATACTTTTGAAATACTCAAGGGCAAAATTTTCCATTTGGTCAGCTCTTCTGCATGTTTTCTATTACAAGCAAAAATTACACTCCTATTTGTAAAACCAAAATAAGTTTTTAGGTAAGTGGATGAGAATGTTTACCTGAATAACCCGAGTAG
Organism: Tympanuchus pallidicinctus; assembly: GCF_026119805.1. Lineage (NCBI taxonomy): Eukaryota > Metazoa > Chordata > Aves > Galliformes > Phasianidae > Tympanuchus > Tympanuchus pallidicinctus. The sequence continues at coordinate 8,590,764 of NW_026294739.1, read as the reverse complement.
TAGTTCCTTGGCCTATCAGGGTCTGTGAATGAAGAAAGGCCACCTAGAAAGAAAGAATAACACATACACAATTAGAATAAAGTCTTAAGTTACCCTATTAGGAAACAGACAAGTACTGTGACAACCAAGCCTAGCACATGGTTGCAACAGGTCTCAGACTTCTAAGTAAAACCCTGAAGTTTAAAGGCGTGCTCACATAACAGCACAACTGCATTTAAAAATAGACGTTAGATTAAAAACACACTGAAAGTTACCACCTCTTAAAACTGTTTCCACAGTACAAAAACCTGTGTCAATTCAGCATCACAAAGCTCAAGGAATCTTGTAACACTTTCTCAAGCATCCCTCAGCTTTTTCTAAACTCAAAAATTTCCACATGAACCAATACAAGCAACAGAAACCCAACACAGAAATATTCTGTGTTCTGGCATATTTCTATTGCTTCACACTCCATTTAGAATGACATTTTGGTTGACATCTTACATGGAACATTTTACCTCAAATACATAGCTTTAAAAGAATGGTACAAATGTATTACTTGCAGCAAAAACATTACACCTGAAACACACCTTTAATATGGATAAGAACAAGTAAAACAAGGTGAGCTTTTCTTCTGCTCTTCTTCACTCTATTTTTAGTTCCCTAGAAATCCCCTGGAACTGCACAAACATCTGCAATTGTATGCAAGATGCACTAATTTTTCAGAGCACCAATGTCTCATGCAGATTTTACAAACCTGCACACGCTTTCATGATCTTTTTCAGAGGACCCATTGTGTACATCAGTCCAACAAGAATCCCTGCCAGATGACCAGCAAAAGAAGTCCTATGAGGAAAAAAAAAAAATCTCATGAGCAATAGAAAGGTAGACTTCTTGGGTAGGAAACCTGAAGTGGAAATATCGTAATCCACAAAGTCCTTATGTAACCAAGCATAGAAAAGTGACAAGGGTAATGCAAACACCTATTAATTTCTGCTCTGACTTGGTCAATCTGTTTTCTAATATTAGTGGTAATTACTCTATTAAACCCAGATGTGCAGTTTACAGAATTCCAACTTACAGAACTCCTTACCAAAATTAATTTCCTCATTTTGTGATTTCTAAAAAAACATTGTACATGATCCAACTGAACTGAGCGACGTATCAATTCGAACTGAAGTGCAGTGTTTTCTTTCTTTCCTCATAAAATCCTAACACTGTTGTGTATACACTCACAAGTATGCAACGTATCTTGAAGAAGCCGGAAGCTAACAGGAGAGATCACTTCAATTGCTTGAAGGGGGGGTGCACTAGATGGCCTCTAAGGGTCCCTCCCAACTGATATTATTCTACAAACCCTAAATGCAGACCTGTTCCAACATATTTGTACCACAGTGCATTCAAAATTAAAAGAACAGTAAGTAAAAAACTGAAATCCATATTATTTTCTAAACATGCCTATTTACTTTAAAAATACATTCACTGCCCATTTGTACATAGAATGAAAAGACTGAAGTCTTCAACACAGAAGCATTATATATGGGGTAAATCCAGAGATTTGCTCCAAGTATCTCCATGAATATTGTGTCTCAGCACTCAGAAGTTCAGTGAAAGAGTTTAAATAGGCTCTCCTCTGAATCTGCAGAAGCTAATACACCCAATAATTAAGATTCTCTATACTCAAGTAGGTAGGAACAGCAAAAGCAGAAAATGGTCACAAAGAAATACCACAAATTAACCAAGTTTCACCTTTGTCGAGGAAGCAAAAGGCCTCCCCAGAAAGAGAAACTGCAGGTGGCATGTTGTAGGAACACAGCGCTGCCTCACAGCATTTCTCAAAGAAGGTTTAAAACCCTGGGCAGTATGAACTACACTAAGCAGATATACAACTGGATAGAAAACCTGGCTTAGTGCTTATCAATGATTTGTTACCAAACCAAGGAGGTGAATTGAATGGATTTCCACATTTTCTGTACCAAATATTACTCGCTAATAACAACAAGCTGAGAGAGGATGTAGGAGTCACAAGAGATAGAGCTATAATTTAAAGCAACCTTGGCACAGTGACAAAAAAAGTAGGATAGGATACAGTAAAGACAAGGAGGGAGTTCTGAATGTACCACAGAAATCAGCGCCTATATAAACTGGAAGGGACAGGCCAGTAGGAGAGCTTTGGGACAGAGCCCGGCACGCGCAGCGAGTCAGATGGTAAAACACAGATCCATGGAAGACAAGTATTCCACTGGAAATACATGAAGCACTGCCTGGAAGTAAAACAAAGTCACCTTTCACTCTACTCAGATGGAAATTCAGTTTCTGGAGACTGAGCAGAAAGAACAAGAGGAAACAAAACACTAACAGGAAACAAATGCAGCAGCCATAGACACAATCAAAGGGAAAAAAAGCACTTACCTCTAGAAGGCCTCAGGTAGACTGGGATCTCCAGCAAGATCTCTTTATCTCCACTACCAACCCTTCAATGAGGTCTGGGAGGAGTGGCTCCTGGCTCCTCCCCTTCCAATCACTCAGGTACATTGCGTGCACCTGAGCTCCCCTGGTTTGCCCTGCCTGCCCACCAGGTGCTCAATCACTGCTTCAAGCTGCAGCTCAGCACTCCCACTACAAGTAGATTGCCTTTTTAAGAAATTTGCACAATATATTTCTTCTTTCTACAAGTTCTATCTCCTGACATTGAAATTAATGACAAAACTGAAACTGTTTTCACGAGGCAGAGCTATATGCACATGGAATTAAATGCCATTTTGGCTGAAAGGCACAAATGCAATTTATTACAAGCACAAAAGTTGTAGGAAGGTCTTCTCCAAACACACTCCCTTCACTTGTATTATAAATTCCACTGTTCTCATATCAAATTCAGAAAATTGAGGGTACTCCTATTTTGTACTTTTTGAATAAAGAATATAAGTTTGGATATTTTATATATATATATATATATATATAGGATTAGATATATATATATTATCAGCCATAAAGCAACCTCTCCTGTCATATGATTCCAAAAGAGTATTTTTACATTGCTCCCAAGAATATGGGAATCCTGTTGACTTCAATGTCTATTTCTATAAGTTGACTTATTATGCTGTTAGACAAAAACATTCTCCTGATTGCAGGAACAAGATAAACCATTGCCTTTTCTCCTGCTTGTTCAGAAAAACTGACAGATCTATTGTGTGTTACAACTTCACTTTGTATAAATACAAACTGAAATTTGAATGGAAATAGAAATGGGGCTCTTGGCTTTTTAAAACACTTTTTTTTCCCTCTAAATGTCAACAAGCTTTATCAATATTAACTAATGTTCTCTTTGATACAAAGAAATTCAAATGAAGCCTCATTTAATTTTTGTTAGAAAATGTAGATCTCCCCAGAGATATTATTTAAACCACTTCATACTAACGATGATTATGCAATATGTCTAAATGCCATTTCCTGAAGAAACGTGCCATCAAGTTGATGCGCACTTTACTCAAGAAAAATCTTCCAAACAGAATTAATTATACTTCTTCATTTGGCTGTGTAGATTCCATGAAAATCGGTGTCATTAAAATGAAAACCATATGACAACATTTACTCGTCAGCTACCCAGTTCTGACACAACGCTTACAAGCCTCTCACAATATTATCCTTTAACATGAATACTGTCCCAGTATTCTTATGCACAATCCAAGTAATCTCCTCACTGCTGGCACATTTATCCTGACTAGTTTCCACTCTGTGGCATCACTCACCTGACAGAGCACACGAAAGAACAAGGAAGCCTGTATCACTTCACTTCTATAGTTTCCTCCTAACAGCAAACCTGAAAGACTGGTTGGAATTATCATTCATGCACAGAACAAAGCCACTTATTTAGCAAAGGTATGTCCTTAGCTCAGCCACTGCTGCAGTCTTCTGTGACAAGAACTTATTTTCATCCATCTCCTACTCTGATGCTACACTACATTCAGGTATACATTCACTCAACAAAGAAGTAATAGAAATACTACAAAAATCCAGACCAACTTTATTTTGAAAAAAAAATAATGGGTATTTTCAGATAATGTGATGAACCTTATTATTTATAGTAACAATTTATTTCAAAAGTAACTCAAGCATGTAGTCACGTGCACATGAATTTATAGCCTCTGCTTCAAAATTTAATCTTGCTGTAGTGATTTAACCCAGCAGATGGCTCAGCACCTTACAGGTGTTCACTCACTCCTCCCCTTCCCAGTGGGATGGGGAAGAGAAGCAGGGAAAACAATGAAGTAGAACTCATGAGCTGAGATAAAACTATTTAGTATGGCAGAGAAAAGGAAAAGGAAAGTAGTTATGACTATATATGTACAGCTGAAAGCATACAACATGCACAAGTAGTTGCTCACCATCCCCCGGCTGATGCCCAGCTAAACCCCTGAGCAGCTGAAGAGAGTGAGAGATGAACTCTCATCCTCCTTCAAAACTCCTTCTGCCTGATGCCATACGGTATGGAATATCCCTTTGGCCAGCTCAAGTCAGCTGTCTTAATTCCGTTCCCCCCCAGCTCCTTGGGCCCTTTGCTGCGAATGGCCTTGGCTTAGCAGGCAACTAGAAACGTGACTGCGTGAGCTGCACGTTTTTCTCCTAGAACCAAAAACAGAGCATCATACCAGACACTGAAGAAAACGATTTTATGTCAAATGAAAACTAAGACACTTGCTTAGAAAGAAAGGCACACAGTCTACCAGTGCTAATGAAACCACCTGAATGCAAATTAGATCAAATTAACTCATTGAATAAGTAAAAGTCAACTTGTTTTACACACATGTGCAGGACAACAGCACTTCATCTTTGACTGGAAACTGGAAATTTGTAACTAACTATGTAACACAGAGGAAAGTAAAAGACGATTAACAAAACAAGCTGTTAGAGCATGGTTTTCACCACGCAGTGTCATCCCTGACAAATTGCTTGTGCTTTTTTGGGTGCGTGCGCGGTTTTGTTTGTTTCTCCTCCATGCCCTCTTGCTCCTGAGGAACATTCTCATCAGTAACACAGATCATCAGTAAAATCGATCAATAGCCAGCAATGACTCAGTGATATCATTAAGCATTAAACACATCCACAATTAAAAAAGCAAACTAGATAAGAGAACAGGCACATAAGAAAAGATCTCTCGTCGGGAAAAATAATAGAACAAAGCAGAATATTTGTAGTCATGCTAGAGGCTGCACCAGAATTAAAACAGAGAGGTGAAAGTGGAAGAAAAAAATTAAAATTTCAAACAAAATTTGCCAAAATATATTCCAGTATTTTCAAGTATACAAAGGTTTTGTTTGTTTCCTTTTAATGAAGAGCTCAGCAATTGTATTATGTTGACCTCTTCTGACTGTGATTTGCTTCGAAGCTGTGTTCCTGCAGATCCTTGACCCCATGAGAAAGGAAGCAACTAATACTCATAGCTGATCCATTGTATGCTACCATTTTGTTTTCAGTTGTCAGCTATGAACGTGTATTACAGAGATCTGCATCTCTGTCACAGAATGTAGATTCACAGTTTTCATCAGGCTCTGTATTACTTCTCAGTACTTCATTGGTTATGGATGACCCTGTGATATATCATTCCACTAAAGGCTGCACAAACACATCTTGTGTCTGATGGGACAGAACCACTGCACCACTTACTGACCTCTTATTATTCAGAACAAGACGTCGCACCCTGATCTACAAAAGAACACCATCTAATCAGGCACCTCAAAAACACTAACATGCCTTGAGCATGCAGAAGAGGATGTAGCAGTACTGCCCTGAGAGCCAATTACTGTGGTTAATTTCAAGGCAGTTGCCAGTTACTAATTAAACATATTATGTTCTGAGACATTAATTTCTGTAGCCTGTTCCTTGCTTTCTGTGGCCTCTGTTAATATGTAAGTGCTGTGAAATTGTCTTAGGTATCAGAATTGAACATAATTAGGGGTTGTTTAGACAAGGCAGCAGCCTAAGCTTCTATGCAAATTACAGAGACATTTTTAACATTATTTCTATACCTCATATTTACTTTCTACCTCCAGAATACATCTGCAGTAACACAACTGGGAAAAAAATAAAAAACCCAACTGCATCCAACCACTAACCTCATGAATTCTTCTTCCACCAATTAGATATGTGATATGCTCATGGTTTCGCTTCAGATCGTTTCCACTGTTTTTTCCACTATTCTTCAACAGTAAAAAATGTTATTCAATGTATCAAGAAAAAACTAACTAATGCTAAAACAACATTTTGTTTATCAGAAGAACAAAATGAATACACCAAAACTTTTGAGTTTTAATACCATGGAAGTGATCTCTTAGCTGACAATTCAAATTGCATTTGAATTGAAAAACAGCTCCACTGTTCTTTTGTCTTTTAACTTGGGATTCCTTGTTTCAGTCAGTCAAGCAATAAATGATAAAGAAAGCAGTAAACTCTGCTTAAAATAAGTAATATCTGAATTTTCATTCTGGTCTAGGAAATGTTCTACCTGCCACATCATAGCATCTAATGATTAGTATGTCAGTCTTGTTCCTCTCTTTAATCTTTCTAAAAAGCAGCAAATTGTTCGTGAATTACAATTTGGCAGTTAGTAAATTTTGTGAGTTTCTTTCACACACATTTTCTAATACCATTGACACTTATAATTTATAAAACATTATGTAAGAGAACAGATGATTTGTAACTACAACTCCAGAAATTAACTGCAGACAAAGGAAAAATTGCACTGGCATAGATGAGCACAAAGGAAAACTAAGGGAGACAGTCAGCAAGACTGCAGGACAGTAAACTATGAATTTTATCCAGATAACCCTAGATTTAAAAAAAAAAAAAAAAAAAAAAAAAAGAGAGCAAGAGAAAAAGAGAAAAAGCAAATGAAAGAGTGGATGTCAGTTTAATGGTAAACTAGAGCAGTGACTAGAAGAAATTGACAGAAGGTATCAGAAGAAAAATAAAAAGCAGAGCAGCAGAGCGCTCTCCCAGGTTCAGCCATTTTGCACAAAATGAACATCCCTTCCCAGTGCCCACCAACTTCCTATCTTCATTCCAGAACTTTGCCATACTTTTGAGACACAATACTCCAGTTCTTCATTGTGAAAATGGTGTTAAGGAAAAAAGCCTCAGCACCAAACTGTAGCCCCAGCACACGGTTTGGGCACTACCTCACACTCCTCACACCTCATAGGCATTTCAAACTACTTCAGGTAACCCAAATCTCATCTACCAACTCTGAAGTACTACATGCACTTACCCTGGGGAAATGAAATGAATTGCCACCAGCTCCACCCAACAAGCATACTTGCTGGATATCTGCAATCCAAGGACGCTGCTAACTCTTCCTGGGTTGTAATGGTTGTTAAGAACTTTCAAAGCAAACAAGACTCCTGCAAACAAGAATAAATAACATTAGGAGAGAAGCACTTGTGTCCAGATAGCAAAGAAATTAATTATTGTTATGACTTAGCTGCTGAAATGACAGCTATTAAAACTGGAATATCACATCATGCAGTTTCACAGCATCACAAAGCAATATTCTTGCATGTCAGAACAACGGTTGGTTTTGGTTTTGTTGCTTTTTGGGGTTACTTTTCAGTCACTTAAGGACAGAAATTACATATTTGTGTAATGTAGCCAATTCAAAGCTTCGTTTTAAATACAACTATTTATTGTAGCTGTTCAAGTAAACAAAATACAACAATTTAAAAGGGGAGCTCTAGTTGTAATAATGGGCAAACTTAATTAACTCAAAATGTACAGTAAGCTGAGAAAAGCCATGACTGAAAACAAGACAAAGGCATGTGTGAAGGTCAGCAATATGCTCAAAAATTCTGAATTAATGGAAAAATCATCTTACATATACTCCAGAATCACCTGTTTCTGCAAAAAAAAAAAAAAAAAAAAGAAGAAGATAAACTGCCTTTAATCACAATAATTTATTTCTAATTGATTGCAACTGTTTTATCATGCAAATAAAAAGCCAATATGGCAGAATGAATTTGCATTATTTATCAGAACATTCAAGAAAGATTATGAAATTCTCAGGAGAAAATGCAATCACTTGAAAAAAAAATGGGAAAAGTGACATAAGTAAGTATGGAAAAGACAGTCAAGTTGGACAGGAACAAAGATATACTAAATTAAAAAACATGACAAAGGTTTCCCCTCTTCTAACACCATGGAGAACACAGGACAGCAAAACTTCTTTCTCTACCCAGCGGGTTTCTTTCACATACATTCTCTAATATGAGGTAGGTACTCTTATTTTAGGATAATACACACAAATGTTCCTTTGAACAGCCCATGCTTACATTTATTGCTGCTGACAGACCTTATTCAGAAACCATACATTTACTTGAGAGCAGAAATATTTGATAGCAGCACATCATTGAGGAGTTTTCTCTATCCAATCCTCCCTTGGCTCACCAGAATATTCTATGTACAGCTTCAATTTTTAATCATTATTTTTGAGGTCTAACTGCCTATTGGAAGGGCCTAGGCCTGCTGTACTGTCAGGTTCCTGCTATGAGAAAAAGGGCCTGGTCCATTTCATCCAGTTGCAAAATAAGGAAATAAATCCAGGCATCCTAAAACTCTTAAGAGATGAGAAATGAATGGGCCATAAATATGCATACAATCTGGCTCTTAAAGAAACAGTTATTGCCAGGAAAATACTCATTTCTTCTTTAACATCTGCTCCACATATATGACACTTGCTCTGACTGAAATTACATATGCTGAAGGTCATGTTGAGAATGCTGAAGGTTTAGGAAGATCAACTACAGACAGTAAGTCTGTCAGAGCTACTTTAATCTACTGCCTGGACAGAGCATGTGCACACAGGCTGCTGCTCACAAGAACTGGACACACAAGGAGCACATGCTTTAAATTTCAGAAATGATCACTTCAGTGACATAATGTACACAGACGCACCTGGATGTCCATCTGTCCATTTACTTCATTCAACAAACATTATATATTATCCATAGTTACTTATTTTTGCATTTAAAATGGACCAACTCACCCGAGAAGCCTACAGCACAACTCATTTCATACGAAGGATCATTCAGAATCTTCACAAGCACGAGTTCCAGCAGCACATACACAATTCCAGTCAGCACTGAGAATACTGCAATTATGTACGCAAACCACACACTTCCAAGTCTCCTTTCCAACATTATTCCCTTCCAAAGCATGGAAATCATGTTATAATATAAATGCCAGTCATCAACATGGTGGACAGGTGAAAGCAGTAAACGCTGCCAGTTCTGTCTGTAGAAAGCTTCCCTCACACTGATGCACGCCTCATGCAGCGGCCTCACGGGATTCAGGAAGAAAAAAACATTCAGCACGAGCACTGCGAGGGTAACAGAAGGAATGTTCTGAAGTCCAACCTGAGAAATCTGGTAAAGCAGCAAAAGCAGTCCAGCATTGACTCTTCCCTGCCTTCGTTGCATTATTGCTTCTTACTCAAAGAAATGTCAAGTTCACTCTACTTCTACTCTTGTTCAAATCCAACGCCATACACGTTCTGGAAACACTGAAAGAAAAAAACAACTGCATTGTAATACATGTACTATTGTGTTTTCAGACTAAGTGCTCTTTTAAATCAATAAGAAAAAAAAAAAAAACAAACAAACAGCAAATTCTTCAAGCAGAGCAATTGAAATGAGAAGAAAATTTTAATCTGGTCTAAGAAAAAAGAAAAATAGACATCTTCTCACTAATACCCTGATTCACTTACATTAAACTTCCAGGCAGAAAGCTCTTGAAAAAACAACAAAAGAAACCTGGACAGGAACTTGGTTCTCAGGCCTCTCAACTTTGCTACACGTATTGCTTTCAGGATTTTTTCCCTAACTTCTCCTCATACTCAGTGTAAATTGAGATTGGAAATTCCAAGTTACTGTTTCAACAAGTAAGACACACACCTAAGGGCTTCTACACAAAAGCTTTGAAAATGGCTCTTGCTTTTGTAGATTAAAATTAAAATTCTAGTTTCAAAGCTTGCAGTGGGGAAAATACTATAGGAGGAAAGCACACGTCAGAACAATACAAAAAAAAAAAGCCAACAAAACTGCATCAAAGTATTAATCTCTTCTCTGTTCTATTTACAACAGATAAATGTAGGGAGAAAAAAAAAAAAAGAAAAAAAAAAAGAAATAGAGTAGTAGATCTAGCTAGAAACAAGGTTACAATTGCAAGCACTCCAAACTTCTGCCGGTCCTTAGAGGCGAAGGCACCTGCACATGGAGAATGCAGCACAAAGTGACACAGAGATAGCAGAGTGGATACCTTCATCAAGATGCTCAAGATGCAAAGTTTTACGTTCCACGCAATACCTATCGGGATTCTAGACCCTGCATTTCTACAGACAGCTGCTCTCTGCAAGCAGTTTTCATTAGGTATTCAGAGTATCATTAATAAATTGATGGGACTGCACCAAAGTAAGCAAACACAAGGAAAAGTCAGGGAAATCACCTCTGAACTGCGTGATCCTGCATGAGCAAAAGAAACTACAAAACCTGCAGAGGGCTGAGCAGAAGAAAAGCCCACCTACAGCCCAGCCTCTCCTTAAACATCAGCAGAAGCAGCAGAAATCGCTATGGCAGTTCACACTTGACAATAAGTGGCATTGAACAATTGAGCAAATCAAATTTACGATGCTGTAATCTCTGGATTTCTTGTTAAATTGCATTTATGCTCAGCACGGCACTTGAGGAAGAACCTGCTTACATTCTCAAAGCAACTCCAATAGAACAGAACACAAATAAACTCATCTGCTACAAAGAAAGGAAATTCACTACATTCTTCCCATGGTCTAAGCTTGGTCTGAGGCAGAATGAAGCAGCAGCAGAAACCCACTGTTCCAGGCCCCTGAGTACAGAACTCAGCTGTGCTGGGACCTTTAAGAAACAAATCCTAATCCTCCTAACTTAACTACACAGCTAAGACCTCTTACAAAATGGTTGTTGTAAATGATAATCAAGTGTCAGCCTTTGTCTGGGTTTTTTTTTGTTTTGTTTTGTTTTTTAATGTCAAAATTATATTTCAAAGAAGTAACTGAAACTTCTGATTATCTAAGTAATGTCATCTTTCAAAACGTATCAGGTCACAATGTTGGTATCACCATCTCCAAATATTCTTACGTTCACGAGCCCAAAGCTCTGACTTTTCTTTTTTGCCACTGACACAGCTACATTTTTCCCCACCACAAAACAGCTGACAAAAACGATTAGAATTTAAAAGCCAACCCAATTTAAACACAGGCTACATGGAAACCCCAACTTCTTGCCACACCACATTGTTCAGATTGCCAAATAGTACATAGTCTCACTTTTTAAAGCTTTCGCTCTCTTCTGACAGCATTTATTTTCCAGTTTTCATACTTTTAACATATACGCACCCCGGAAAAACAACCGGCAGGCAGCACGTGTCAGCACCATAACCACGTGAGAGCGGGAAGGCTTCACACCACAACTGCAGTAATGCTAGGTACTGTAAATCCTTCCTATTATTGGGAGCAACCAGGAATGGGTGCCAAAAACACATTACGCATTTGATTATAATGGATAAATACATAAAGAAAGAAAACAAATTAGTTATTTAATTAGTTAATGTAATTCACTTGAAATATAGAGAGCTTTCAGCTGTTTGAACATTCTTTCTCAGCCTCTACTCTGCTCACTAGAAGCCCAACAAGGCTTAAAATAATGAAGCATTTATTCTTTTTCTTTTTTTTTCTTTTTTCCTTTTTTTAAACTATGCCACCCACTTCTAAATGTACAAATTTCCAGCAGGGACCTGAAGAGGACGTTTGTGTTGCTCCTCAGCTGCCACGTGTCTGCATTTTTGTCACCTACTCAAGAAAAAAGGTCTGAACTAAACGTTCTCAGAATCCATTGGTTCAGTACTAACCAAGTGCAAAGCACATAAGCTTTCATTTTTTACTGTGACAAACTCCCTGGCTGGCTTGACAGCCATAAAATATTATGAGTTCAGATTACTGAAAAGTCGTGCCAATAAGTAAATATTTTAGTAAATTGTAGTTCAAATGAAACATTACTGTCTTTTCCTACTACAGCTGTAGTTTGAAGTCGAAGATTCTCCTTAAACCCTCATTCCCCTCTAAACTTCTAGAAGTTCACTCTAAAATTGTGATTCATGTTGATGTGAAACAAAACCCAGCCCATTGCCCTGCTCCTCAACAGCTGCACTGCAAGGTAAGCCCAGATGTTACAAAAACACAAGAGAAATGCATCTCGTTTCCACTGAAGGTAAGCATAGCTGTCATCTACCTGCATGGCACATTCCCACTAGGAAGGTCTGTCAGCAACCTTCTCTCTAGCACTGTTTAGTTCTCCTCATGCCTCCCAAAAACCATTTGTACTGGGGGACCTTAGCACTACACAACACTCTGCTGACAGAAGAAACCCCAGGGTTAGCGATTCACTTTGTATTGGGAGTGTGATTTTGAAGTGAAACTCTCGGTTCTCTGAAGTGGCTACAAAGTGTTTTCTTCTCCTTTCAGATGAAACTAAAGTAAGAGAAGGAGAAGCACTCCAGAAGAAAAACCTGAGCATTTGGCCCACAGATCCAGACTAAAGCTAGGCCAAATTAAAAACACAAAACCAAAGCCACACCACTAGAAACACGTAAAGGATGAAAAGGGCAAACATCAAATCCTGAGCATAAACTGTTTCAGACCGCAAATAAAGCCCAGCAGACCCACACTATTCATCGATGAAGATTGAAACTCAGTACAAAGCTTTATATCCAAGCAAAGAACAGAACAGAAACTGTGGTTTAAAGGCAAAAGGAGTTCTACAAAGGAAGCATCAGCAAAATGCACTTACTATTGGCCTCAAACTTCAAAGGGGACCAAGGAAGGCAGAATAAACAAAACAAGAAAAAAAACATGCAAGAAAAAGCACAAACATCTTAAACATGGTGAACCGTCCTGCTTTTATTTAATAAGTATGCAGGGAAAAGGTCAGCTACAGCTACAACAAGCTTTGAAACACTAAATGCAATCACTGCATAAAACACTGTGTCTACCGTGAACTCATTCCACAGAATCACAGAATCACACAGAATCACAGAATCACCTGGGCTGGAAGGGACCTCAAGGATCATGTAGTTCCAACCCCCCTGCCTAGCAGGGCCACCAAACATACACATTCAGATCAGGTTGCCCAGGACCCCGTCCAACCTGGCCTTGAACACATCCAAGGACGGGGCATCCACAACCTCCCTGGGCAGCCCGTTCCAGGGCCTAACTACTCTCCTTGATCCTTCCATCCTGATCCTTCTGTCTGTACATTTGCTTTCATAGGCAGTCACTGTGGGAATAGATACTATGCTCTTGTGCCTCAAGACCAAGGCCTGATCTATGGTGAAAAGGATTTACTGGTAACGCATACATCAGTAAGATCCACTATTTCCTCCTCTGGAGACAAAGGTCAATCACTTCTTGTAGCGCAGTACAAATCAGCTCCCCAGATGGAACAACCTAATATTTCTATTACGTATTGCCTTTGTGTGGGTATATTTATACGTACAGAGAAGTGCATTTACACACACACGCTCTTTTCACGGGTGCAGATTATTCTAGTCAGGAAGAACACTTCAGGCTTACCATCAAAAAGAGCCGTTTTGGCTTATATAAATTCATGCAATAGAATTGTAGTGCACAGTTGTAGTGTAGAGCAAACAAAAGCAGAAACCTTCACAGATTTTAATGGAAGGCTACTTTTTAGTATCTCTCCTTAGAAATGACGTTCACTAGAAATTAATGAACTCAGTGTTTTCCTTCACTGGAAAAAAATCTGTTCCAAATTCACTCAGGAGCCACATGCTGCTGTAGGTTTCATCACTTAAAAATACTTAAAAGCAACACAGAGACCATTCTCTCTGTATTCCTAAATTTATATGCCATATGTGGTCAAAAAGATGAAGCATTTTTGATCAAGCAAGGAAGAAAAACAAATCAGCAGATAATCTTTGAAACATCAGCTCTTTTTAAACCTCTGTGAGAAGCCAGTCAGAACTACATACCAGCAAAATATCCTTCTGGGGGGCAACAATGGATATATTAAGCTCCTTCCCTGTTCTGTGGAACAAAGCAACACAAGTTGTGATAAATGTTTTTACTATCCTGTCTAGAAACTGGTAGTAAGTAACTACACTTCTAACAGCTAAGATACATCTAAACATTCACAAAGTACATAAGTGAAGTGAGCTTTAGTAAATATTGATAGTTGTGTGACTGGACTGCTGAAGGGACATCAGTTATAAACATATATATGTCTATAGCTCCAAATCAGAACAAAGTAGATTTCAGAATAGGCCCCAGCTTGATTCTTAATTTGACAGACGTTTAATTGCTTCCATTAAAATTGTACTGTTCGTACTTGACTGCAATTCTCAGACCATCCTAAAACTGCATCACCACAGCAGAGGATCATCCTCCCGCGCTTAGCTAAGAACTCCTCGGTGTAATTAAAGTGAAACAACCAGCATTTCCTCGCCTCCTCCAGATCCGTGAAACACGAGAGCCCTTCTGGGCTCAGCACTCCAGGCTGTAGTTACTTTTCTTAACCATCTTACTGCTGTAAGGAAAAAAAGCGGATGCAGTTCTGGCAAAAAGTAAAAAGACATTTCGTTATTCCTATCAATTCTGCCAAGATGAGCGCAGGAGCCGCATGCCGCCGATAGGCGCTATCAGGGCTGATACGGCCGCAGCGCTGCCCGAACAAAACCCCCATCAGGGCGGAACTCCGCGCGACGCTACAGAGTAAAATGCAGAGGCCGGAACTCGCTTCGCTGCCCCCCAACAGCGGGTGAGGCAGCGCGCAGCGGCCGCCCCGTCCGCAGGGGAACGCGCCGGGACGGAAGGGGAGCGGGGGGCACGTAACGCTGCCAACCACAGCCAGGCGGGGCGCAAACGCCGAGGTTCCTCAGGGCTGGAGAAGGAGGGAAAGCGAGAGGGCAGCTGGGAAGCAGCGCCGCGCCACCCCTCCGGCGAGCGGCAGAGACCCGCAGTGCGCGGGGGGGGGTGTGGGACTCGTCCGCTACCAGACGGCGGCGCGGGCCCGGGCGCCCCCTCCCCCCGTCCCTTCCCGCCCCGCCCCAGCACTCACGTTCTCTGCGCAGCGGCGGCCCCGATCCCGGCGCCGCACCACGTGACGCGGTCTCCAGTCCGCCTATTCGAGTCCCGCCCGCCGCGCTCCCCTCAGCCGCGCATGCTCAAGAGTGGCTCCGCCCCGCGGCGGGAAAGAGCGGCCGTGCTCTGCGAGTTGCGGTTAACGGAGAGCCGGAGAGGTCTGTAATGAGTCGTGTAAGTCGAACAGTTCAACTCCTCCATCTTTTTATTCAGGCGCTAGAGATTCTGAGAAGAACACGGCGGTTGAAGCGGTGCGCCGTGCGAGTCGCTGCGTTAAGCGTCGTTCCCAGCTCTGCTGCGGGCGCCGGGCCGCCGGCTGTGCTGCTCAGCGGGAACGCGCCAAGCGAAACGGACACCGTGAAGGAGGTTGTCACAACGGCTGGCGAGCTGGTGGCGCGAGTAGGAGAAGCGAATCATACACAGACCGTAGCCAAAGCTACTTGCCAACGGCCCTGCTTTGCTGTCAGTTCTGCGGCACTTCGGTTTCGTAGAACATCTTGGCAATTCACACGAGTATGTCATAGTATTTATGTGAAAGTTGTAATCTGCCCTTCCAAAAACAGCGCACAGCTCAGCAGACTGGCAGGCATGAGAGGGGCTGAATTCCTAGAAACAGGGTGGGGATGGAGTTAAAGGAGCAGGCTGTGCCAAAACAAGCAACTGCAGCATTCTGCTCTCTTCCAAGAGTGAGCAGAAGCCAAAAGAGGAAGGCACGTCCAGTGTGCTGCCATCCACACACCTTATGCTAAGCTCTTCAGTTTTGGCACATTGAGATCTGTCACCTCAATTAACGCTAATCGTCATAATTCATAGAAATCACAGAATATGGGAGTCAGAACGATAGATTTTCTAACATACACCAGGTTTTCTATAATTGGCACCATTTTCTGTAATAGCCTACTCTAGTTTCATGCAGCTGTAACTCCAGTCTGTAGTTCTTAACCATGCAGTATTTACTGCCCGACTGTAGGCTCAGATCTTATTACTGGATGCATGAGACTTGAGGTCATAGCTGGACCTGGAAGCCCTGCATTCTTAACATCCTGTGTTAACCTGTTCAATCGTATGTTTTCTATCTTAGGTTCTTTATAAAGCCCGAATAATAGGAGGCACAGGAACAATTTTGTAGGCTAAGTGAACGATGCATTCAGGTGCTGCGATTCATGGGCCATGTGTGTGTGTTCTTGTGCTTGACAGCTGAGTGCAGGATTTGATACTGCATTAAGCTTTTTTTTTCCTCTCCACATTTTCAAAAAATTTGCTAAAAAAGCCCACATGAAATATTACTTTTTATGACATAAATGGCTGTACACATACATATATATGTATACTTAAGAAATAAAAGCCCTGCTTCTCTCTTTCTCTGATCTCATGCTATTTACCTCATGGATTTCTTCCACCTTTTTATCTGAAAGTTCATTTTTCTTATTAAAAAATAGAAAATACTGTTTTACGCTCCACAACTTTTGTATGGTCAGTTTTAAAACATGGTGACATTGATTTAGCCATGCTCATAGATTTCCTGTAAGTGAGATCACCCAGTTGTTTTAAGATGCCCTGAAAGACGTTTTTGAGTAAGAGGAGCAATTTAGGTGCCAGCTCTTCCGCCTAGCTAAAAAGTACAACACGTGCAACAATTTCACTGTCTATTTAAGCAGCTATTAACAGTATAAGTTCTGTTTCCTATATACGCCTGAGCTGATTAAGAAGTTAATTCAGTACTTAGAAAGAAAACGAAAAATAAAAACAGCATTTTCATGTCCCATGATGCATTCAGTTAAGGCTGCTTATGCCTTGCTGCTAGCTATATAATCCATGTAAATATTTATATTACACCTATTATCACTGTAAACATACAGCTTAGTCATATGTTGACCAATAATAAAAAAGTGACATTGAAATCTCTCTTGCTTAACAGCACAAGGTTTAAACAGGTTTTGGAGGCAGTAAACCAGGCCTCATTTTTCTGAGATTCATGCAGAGGCTTTTCACCATGAAATAACTGGGAAGGAACAGCTTGCTATGGAATGCATAAATATTGATTAAATCCATATCTGATTTTTTTTTTTTTTTTTTTTTTAAATGCTGGAAATTTGATAGCATAATTGAAACACCGTTGATGTTAATTATGAGGAAGCTAGGCCAGACTAGCTCAGAAATGTTAGAAGAATGCGTAAGAGTAGTTACAAGAAAAGAGTTATGGCTTTCCTGGACAGTCAGTATGTAGCAGCATTGTAGAATTAGACAGGTCAGTACTATAGAAAAGGCACGATAACAGAAGGTGCTATAAAGGAAGGAAAGAAGATTGCTCACCCATATCTAGGTTTGCAAGGGAAAGCTCCACCAAGGACAGATTTCCAGAAAGATTCCTCCCTAGGGGCAGTCAGCCCTTAAATGAGGTCTAAGAGAGGTGCAGCCAGGCTCCACCCCTTCTGGTCACACAGCTGAACTGCCTTCACCTGTGCTCCATGGGCTGACTGGGTGCTCTGCCCAGGTGCTCAATCAGTGGTGTGACTCAATAGTTACCATATGCATATTTACAAACAGAAGGAGAAATAGTAATCCAAAGTTTGATACGTGAGGATATGATGCATCTGTCTGAAAACTAATATAACATCAATGATTTCAGGATTGATTTAAATACAAAATTAGTTTGTATACAGCTGTTTTACCTCTGCTACCATTCTAATTCTGAAAATAACATAATGCTTTGGAAATTGTGGAAGCAAGCCATTCAAAAAGATAGATATGGAAATACATGATAAAACATTTTTTGTATGAATTTGGGGCTTAATTTCTTTGAGTCTTTGATGTGAAATTAACTTTGTATTTGTTGCACAGCCCTTAGCTGGTCATGTACTTTATCCAAGTTCAGTTGTCACCATCACTAACAGAACCTTCATAATAAGGCTGTAGATTCTTTGCTTCCAGCTTGTAGCGTTAAAATGAATCATCCTGCAGGTTCTTGTTCATGTATTTTTCCAGGAGGAAAAGAAGAAATATCCGTTGAAAAGTAAAGTAGTCTATTAGTCTGAACATGGGCTGGAAAAAATGGAGTAACATCAAAAACGTTTCATAATGCTTACAGCCAAAGGGGCTTTTGATCATCTAGTCACCTCCTGTTTAACCTGATAGTTCTGTGCTGCACGGAGGAACCAGTTACACCAAAGCATTTTCATTCTCAAAGTCCTAACTTGTTGTATGTCACCTATGGAGAATGCAATAAACCAAAAGACAATACTAAGGAAATAAACGTGTAAAATATGCCGGGAGGACAGTACCAGATGCTCTCTCTACTCAATTAAAGAGCCTTTTAAAAAAAGGTATCAAAATCCAAGAGAATATAACTCAAGGTCACTGGTGAAAACAAACTGTAACAGTAAGATAGAAAACTGCTATCCCTTAAAACTGATTTAAAAACATGCAATGAGTGTTCAGTAACTGTTGAGTCATGGCCTAAACCACTGATTGAGCACTTGGGGAAAGGACTCAGACAACCCTGGGAGCACAGGTGAAGGCAGTTCAGCTGTGTGACCAGAAGGGGTGGAGCCTGGCTGCACCTTTCTTAGACCTCATTTAAGGGCTGACTGCCCCTGGTGAAGGGTCTCTTTTTGGAGGTCTCTTCTGGTGAGGTTTTCCTTTGCAAATAGAGAATCTTCTGAGATGGGTAAGCAATCTTCTTCCTTTCCTTCTTAGTATCTGTCTGTTGTGCTACTTCTTCTGATGTCTTACCTTTGTTGTAATACCTTTCTCTTTGTATTGGCTGCCCACTTGCTGCAAATGGACAAGCAGACACTTCTTTTTGTTTTGCTTGACCAGGGGAATCTTAATAATCATTAGCAAAGTAATCATTAACAAAGCAGCCTGAGCATTGTTGACTGTAATAATACTATATGCAGAAAGTATTCTATTGAGTAGTTCTTTTTGCAGGTGCAACGTAACTTACATCTCATTGCTCATAGGTGCTATAATTGCAAAATGAAGTTATGTTCTGCTTCTGGTAGAGAGTCTTTATTAATACTGTAGCTGTAAGAATTTGTGATTTTTTTTCTTATTTCTGTAAAGTATTCAAGTACTGTAGGGCTTTTTTTCTTTTTTTCAGAAAATATGGGTTCTGATCCTTTTTTATTTCTTATGAATTTTTTAACAGCTTTGTTGCAAGGCTGTATCAGTAATCTGGTGATGTTCTTGTGTGTTCTCCTGGCCTGTGTAAGGACTGTGTAAGGACAACTGGAGCAGTGTTTCTGCAGGGCAAGGGAACATCATTTTTCAGTACTCTCAAGTTCCTGGCTCTGAAAGTTGAGCTAATCTGGAAGCAATACTGAAGGGCTTCATCTGGCACTCCCTGTAAAAAAGGATTTGTCTAAGATAGTGAAGGAATTTCTCCAGAAGTTACAATAAGCCTCTTTTTAGAAGTATTTTCCTGTTCTGTGTTCTCATGGATATAGGTGGAGAACTTGTGTTTTTTGTGCTTTATGTCTTTGAACTAATGTCACTTCTACAGCATGTACACTCACCATACCAATCCACATCGTGTGCCCCCTGCAGAGAGGTTCAGGAAGCATTGGGAAGAAGAGCTGCTGCCTTTTGGTCTCCGAAAGGTGACCTGAAGTTTTATCTTGTGACTCAGTCTGTCTTATTTCTGAGTTTTGTATAGTGAAAAAAAATCCTGTATTTCCCTTGGAAGCTTTGAATTCATTGAGCATTATATTCACAATTGAATTGGGAATTGCTTGTTTGCTTTTAACTTTCTAGAATTGTCTTTAAGTCATGGGGAGTGCACCCATAAGCCTCAATTGCCCTTACCAGCCCCACCTGGGTCCCCACACCCACTGCCCAGGATCCCCATTTAAGATCAGTCCCAGACAGTTCCTTTTCCTTTAGTTCAGTTTTTAAAGCACTCAGCAGGAACTATAAAGCTGCAGTACAAAGGAGAAAGGTATTTGAAATGAAGATCAAATGGGTTTTATGGCCCATTTAAGTCTTTTTAATATAGGCAATATTGTAAGGATTATAATCAAATACTATAAAACTATTGAATATTGCCAAACCAGAGAGTTGCATTGTTCCTGTAGGTTGTAGCTATCAGATTGCAGTTAAGAGAATTTTCAGCCATGCCTGGCAAAAAAGAATTTTCTGGCAAATGTAATATATTTTATCTGACCAGCTGGAAGATAAGTAAAAGAACCTTCCGGCACAGGAGGCCTTCAACTCTAAAACAGAAACAGCAGACTTCAAAGTTAAATATAAATTGAGGGATGTTTTTCTTGATTAACTTTAGAGCATCCTGGAAGTTGTGCCCAGCAGCAGAGTGGCAGTACCCTTCCTTATCGGTGTGCATAGGAAATAGGTGTTGTTTGAAGCTAACCTAAATACAAACAAGTTTCACCTCCTTTCTGTCATACTGCTGTTGTAGCCATCATGTTCTAAGTACAGAGACAGAAGTGTGTAGTGCTGCTTGTTGGCAGACCCAGCAAATACAGGTAGAAGTTTTCTACACCTAGAGCAGCAGTAGGAGCTACTTCAGTGTTGTACCTGTGCCTGCCTGTCATGGTGTGCAGTGAGGCTGAGAAATGGTCTGCTGTGATGCAGTCACTGTCCAAGCAGCCTCAATGCTCAGGCTGCTGTCCTCTGTAGCTTACTTTCTGCTTTATTAGAAGTTATTGCCTGTCACCTGCTGATGTTTCTAGTCTTTAAACACAATCACAAGGCTTGTGGCCTGGCTGGAGCTGTCTTCAGGGGCTGGAGGTGGCAGAGCTCACATCATCCTGCTTAGAGCAGGCAACGCAGCCCAGAGCTGTGTTATTTACCTGTTCCACAGACAATCCTGAAAGCAGGAAAAGGCCATCTCTGAAACAAAGCAGAGGCTGCAGTGGAGAGCATGTCATTGGTATGGAATGGGCTCCAGCAAGGGAGTACAGGTAGTGCTTGGCCTTCTGTGTGGGTGCTGATGTGAACTTGTTCAGGTTTCTGGGGATCTTCCTGCTTTCTAGGTAAAGGGCAGGTTTTTCAGGTGTTCCAGGGAGACAAACCCTCCTACTTCCTGGAGACTCTAAGGGTTTTCTTGGTGATTTCCCCTGGGAACCTCTTTCTCTCCTACCAAAATACATGTGGACATTTGCAGCTTTTTATTTCAGCAGTTGTGTAATATGTATTTTTCTGCTAGTTGTCACATTTACTTTGGTTCTCCATTGCTTTTTAATTTTTGTTTCTGTTCAGTGAACTTGAGAAAAATATTTTTAATTATTTGTTTTCTTTACTAGCTCTCAATCTATAAAATAATGGTCTCTGGCAGTGTTTGGCATTGTGAAGTACCAAGATCAGTTGTGATGAGGTGACTCAGCATTATTCTGCACAGCTGCTTGTGAATATTTCAGCCAGGCCTCTGCTTGATTAATGAGCACTGGCTTCTTCTTGAGATAATTCTTGCTGGAGTTTGCCCAAGGGCTACAGAGTGGGCACTCGAGGGAATTTAGTGGAAGGAATCTGTATTTGAAATGACTTCTTTTAGATCTGTTTACTTAATGATTGCTTGCTTGAAGGTGATGCCCATAATAAGGGGGAAAAGTCAGTCAAAAGTGTGTTTAAAAAAAAAAAAGGTACTTTTGTTAGAATTTTTCACTGTTCATGTGTTAAAGACAGTCCTCTCTGCAGGGAGATTCTTGGCAGATCCTCTTACCTGGGCTGTGTCCCTGAAGTAGGTTGGAGCACAAAGGATGTCAGTTTGCATGCACATGGTACCTTCCAGTGGAGGCACTTCTGATGCTGGGAGCTTGGCAGCAAGTGTTATTCCCCTTCCTGCTCCTGTCAGCATTGCTCTCCTCAGAGATGGCTGATGTACCCATGTTTATATCAGTCATCAGCCATATAGGAACATGGATTTAATTTCATTTTCTGAAGACATGAATGTGTGGCAATTCTACCTACATATTAGCCTCTCACGTTAATTTTTGTATCGATGAACCCATTTGAGTTGCGTCTGCCAGAACTGTGCATTGCTTATGGGCACAACAATGGCTCCCTGCAGCTACCTGTGGCTCCCGCATGTAGTGGTTATGATTGATACCCACTGCATCAGCAGCTTTGTGAGTAAGGACACAGCTTGACAGGCCTGTGCCAGGTAGCTGGTCAGGAAGATTTTAGGGAGACTTGAGACCGTTAAGTTGGAAATAGGAAGCAGGGAGGGAGAGGAGTAGCCAAGTGGTGTTGAGAATGTGCTGGTGGAGCAAGTGTTCTGGTTTAAACTGGATATTTAGAATAGGAAATTGGGGTAAATCTGTCTGCTACTCATAACTTCTGCTATTTTATAAGAAGTTGAACATGTGTTCTTATGCAGTGTTAAGTTGGGGGAAGTGAAATAGTGGGGAAAAAAAAAAGAAAACTTTCCATGTACATAATCTATGCTGTACTTGAGTGTATCTATTGGTGTGTGAAAGAAAAGTTTCTCTGAAGTAATCATAACTTCAGAATATATGAAAAAGTACACTGAAATGAAGAAAGTACCAGAAGACAAAACACAATGTCTGTTTTTAGAGTATCTGTCAATCTGTAGCCATAGTAAACAGGTAATCAGAACCTTCTTAATTTGTGCAAGTTGCTGCATTTAAGGGCTGAATTAACTAAAGCATATCCCTATGAAATAACCTTCATTACACAAATCAGTTTGCTGATGGATTACTGAATTTGCAGCCAAAATAGTACCCCACAATGGGTGTGAAGTTTCCTGATCATCTAATAAATTGATAACTTTGAAGCCTAGTTGTGACAATTTAAATGTCATCACTATTAAACAAGTTGCCAAAATGCAAACAACTATCCTAAGTCATTAAAATGTAATTATAAAGGACAGCTGGGTCTGCTATCAATCTGGGCTGTTGGGACTCGTAATGGGGAAAAAATATGAAAGTTCCACACAAAGCGAAATGAGACTGCTGTATGTGCCAGTGAGAACCTGCATGGGAAGCAAATGCAACGTACTTTGTGCAGACAGTTGCTGGTGCTATTAGAAGGCTTACAGATATGGACATTATGGATATGGATGTAGGAGAGAATGGCTGCATGACATCCAGCAAATGTCTGTACCTTCTCTATGCCTTATATGGAAAGTCCTTTTGCTTTGGGTAGTTTTTTCTAATGAGATGGATAGACTGGATAGCAAATGTAATCTAGCAGAAGTGACTATGAAGGACTACGTTCTCTCTTTTGTAGAGAGCCAGCACAGGTGTTAAGCCCTGTTTTGAGAACCAGGTGGGCTTTAAATTATAGTATGTGTATTGTGGTTGAAAAATATTAATAGAGAGAAAAAGAACTATCAGGCTTTGCAGGACTGTACTAGGTCTGTTTGACAGCTGCTTTTCTTTTTAACAGACAGAAAAAAAGGAAATAAAAATGAGCAAGAATTGTTTGGAGGAATAAGTGAAGATGAAAGATGACTGCACAGAAAATAAGCCCTGAGAGTCAAGCTGTAGCATCATGGGTTTCCCTGGGAGGAGAGGGTGCTGGGGCAGGGACCTGGGCACCCTGGGGACTGTAAGGTGCTCAGCCTGAAGAACTGGGAAGCCCCACTTTCCCCTACTGGCTGCAGCTGGGCCAGCACTCAGATGCATGCCCTTTTCTGCCTCAGCTGTTTTTCATTATTTGTTGTTGGAGATTACTCCCCTTCACCTGCTGGGTGCACAACTATGATGAAGATGATCAGTAATTTCACCTGCATGTGCCAGTAGTGTTCATAAAACAATTGTACAGAACTAGAAGGTCTGAGCCTTCCTCCAGTGAGGTGTGGAAATAATGTCTTCCTTAGTGGGCCTAATTGAAACTGGAAAAGCAGTTATGAATGGCCTCCAAACAAAACCTCCAGATTCCAAGATGTAAAGCCTCACTGAAATGCCTGTCATGCAAACAGCAACTTCAGTCCCTGCTTAAGACTTGCAGCTCCTGCTGTAGATGTTAAGCTCTAAATTCATACAAGTTTCAGCTGCTTCCCAATAGGCTTTGTCTGTTATAGAGTGATGTGGTATCTAGTTGTTTGTAGATTATGATATGTACACTGTAAGTGGAGGTAGAATTGTTATACTGCTTCATTGAACTAGGAACATCAAATGAGTTCACAGTCTCTTGGTACTGTTTATACATTTTATGGGGCTGCCAGCTTCCATAACTAAGCCCTGTTTTCCCTGTTTGTGCAGGAAAGGTAGGAGTTGATAACTGGTAATCTAAAAGAAACACTTCATTTTGTGTATCTTAATGCATAAGATACTTTTTGAGGCTTTTGTGAACTGAAATATAGACAAACTGCCTATCTATGAATGTCAGTATATTACTTGAATATTTTTTTCTGTAAATCAGCCTATAGTGTATTGTTCACATGAAATAACAGTTGAGTATTCTGTAGTCTATTCCATGGTGTATTCTAACTGGTCAGTATTCCTGAAATACACAGGTATCAAATTCTCCATGCATCTTTTTCTACTATGGAGTAAATCCTAGTGATCCCTTCCTTTGTGTTTTTGGAAATGATACAGTGTGGTATATGAGAGTAATTACCCACCTCTTACTTTTCTGAATTGTAACTTTTTTGTTTGTTTTTGAGGAGAATCAGTTGGTATGGAGCTTAGAGAACCTTTTAAGATTAGGAACGGTTTCTAATGAACAGATTTTCTGATGCAAATGGAAAGCCAAGTTGAGAGGTTTTTTTTCCTTTTATATGCAGGCAGCTGTAGGTCACAACAGACTTGGTTTGTTTTTGGGCTGTCCTATTCAAGGGCATGAAGCTTCAGCCTATCAACAAAAAAAATGAGATGCTAACCTGCCAAATATAGGGAAATGAATAAATGGAAGAACAATAAAAGTCAGTAAAGGAGGAAATCTCATGCAGTGTGAATGATTTCCTACATAGCGTAAGCAAAATTTTCTGCTGTTTGTTTCACACTGCTACGCTAAGGAAGAATGAATTTTAGTCCCCAGTGCTGTTATGAAAAGCATGCAAATTCTACAGATCACACTGGCTAATGGATAGATTGGTTATTTTGAAAAAGAAGTAAGCTTTCCTGTGATTTCCATCCAAGTCCTCCCTATGTGAGATGAGAACTCACTGCTGTTTTAGGAAATTGCTAGTTTTCTGTGAACACTGAGAAGGTCTTGAAATTAACTTAGTAAAGGTGAGGCTATGTGATGCTTCTTGCTGCATTGTGAGAATCAGCAGAATGACATTGTAAAATATCCATAGTGATAGTCAAAGTCTGCAGGGAGTAAGGTCAAAGAAAGGTCAGCAGCTGACATCAAATCAGAAGCCAGGTGTGCTGACCCTTAATCATAGGCTTTGTGGACTGCAATTCAGCATAACATTATTGAATTCACCTTTAGATTAAGCTGGCCTGCTCTGACATACACAAACCCATATGCAAGTTAATGGCTGTGGCATCCACTTAATTATGCAAGCTTTGATAACAGATCAGTGAGGTGACCTCTGCAACCACTATTTTCAAGGTCCTTAACTATTTGCATTTTCAACAAACAACGTGGCATTCCCTATTTAGGTCACGTTAGACCATTAGTTCTGTGTATACAAATTACAACCTGGGAATAGTAATCTGCACAGAAGATTTTTTTGTGATTACATTAGAGTTGTTGAAATCAGCCCTTGCATGCTGAAAGTCAACTGTTCAGGTACTGATAGCAGATCTTTGGCTTTGAAGGAAATGCTCTTAAAGACAGTCCCTAATAGTCAGTGAACTATAATTAAGCACATATGCAAACCCTAGCTTCCTTGTTGCTTGTATGGTTCTGCAGTCTTTGATCATGAGATTGCTCTGTAGAGGTTATTTGCCTTAATGTTGACATGGAAGAGGGTTCACATGGTATGAATGAAATTTCTTCTAGTTTAACAAACATTTTTGGATTATTGTAAACTTAATGACATATTGATGTGGTGTTATCTTTATTCCATGGATGTGCTTTCCACTTGCTCACTTATGCAGTGCTTACTCAACAAACTGTGTGGTAATCAGTAGTATTAAGGTCACCAGCAACAGAGCTGCCTGTTACACTATGCACTAAAGGCACTTAGTGAATACTGCACCAATACAAAATCAAACTTTTTGCTGATTCCACTGAAATTACTCCCCTTCAATACAGCTACAGAATGGGATTCAGCCAGAGGCTGGTCAGGAGTCCTATGCCCTCTGCAGTATTTACTGTATGTAGCTTGTCTTGGTACTCAATAAGAAAAATGTGCTAAAGGGTTGGCATATTTCTGAGATTGTAAAACGTGCTCTCTTCTCAGTGAGGTTACTTCAGTGGGAATTGTGTATTGCTAAGTGAAAGACCTTGACAGTGTCCGTAAGGACCTGGAAATCTGCATGAAATGTCATAGACAAAGCACAGTGCCCCAGGACTCAGTGCTCTGTTCTCTCCCCAAGACAAGGTGGTTTGGGTGGATGGGCTGTATCTTTGGGCCAATGCTTTTGTATGTCTGATTATTTTTTTTTAGGGTATTTTCCATGTTCATCAACTCCTAGTTTACTCTCTTGCATTCTGTTCTTCTAAATAACTTGCTGTGGGAAGTACATGTGAAGTCTTGGCTGTATAAAGCTGCTTCCATAGAGTCAACTGTAGTCCTCCACTACTCTTCTAGAGAAATGTGCTTCTAACAGAGAACTTCACAAGGCTTAAGGCTTCAGTCTTTGTTTTTCATGTATGCATATTGTCTTTCGGATGCCTGATGTGCATTAGAGCTATGAATGAAGTGCAGGACTCCCAAAGTGTGCAGCAGACATCCCTGCTGTTTGCTGTGTTGTTGGCACGAGTTGTGTTGTGTAATCTCCAATAGGCTGGCAGAATTAGACATTACAATCCAGTTCATCAGCTGCACCCATCAGAGAGTCTGTCTATAGAGCAAATTCTGAACTGCTGATACCAGTAGCAGTCACCAGGTTTGGCTGGAAGAAAGCATGATTAATATCTTGTATTTTTAGAGGTCTCAGTAAGGTAGTGCAAATAATTCCTACCAAAGCCAGTCTGTGGCTGATCGGTGAAGCTGTGTTTTGCTGTAGCACATATACACAGGAACCTGGTGCCCAGAAGGCTAAAAGCTGTTTAGCAAGTTGGACCTATGTTTTTACACCAAGTTTTCTGTAGCACTGAAGTAACAAAAGAAATGGGATCTACAGTAGCTTAATTAAAGTCAAAAGACACTTGAAGTTAGTTAAGTATGAAATTGTTTCATAATGAGAATGAATTCCTTTGGGATATTAATTTTTTTAATTTTTCCACCAAATGGGCGGGTTTGGACTGGAGGTTATGAACAAAAGCTGGATGCTTCTGCTGGAATTCTATGTATAGGAATAATTACTGAAGGCAACATTTTAACTTATCTTTTAGTTCCAGACTTGACAACCATTTGAGATGATTAGGGTGAAACAGACCTCTCAATTAACTTTTTTTCAGGTTGTTCTGCAGACTCAAGAAGACATTATTTATACTCTGCTCATGTATTTCAGTAGATCTTTGTCACTGTGTGGCCAGAAACATCTGTTTGAAACAACAGAAGCTGAGATTGAATTGATTCTATCCTATAGAATAGTGATTAATGGCAACAAACTCTATGGCTATAGAATTGTGCAATAACTGGAGCCTTGCTGATAGCATGGATAAATTGAGGGTTTCATTGTATTGAGATGTCAGTCTCAAATCTGTACTCGCTGCTAAATAATTCTTAAAGGATTAAAAAGCCCAAGAGGTATCCTGTCCTTGTGTAAATTCCCAATTCCTTTGCTATCTCCTGGGTGCTATTTTTAGAAGTGGTGGAATAAAGAGACAAATCAGCCAGGCAACTGTATTCACTCATAGTCTAATCCTGTGAAAGAGGGAACAAGCAAGGCAGCTGCGTACATCAGAAAATCCTTAGTAGCATGTTCTGGTCTTTATTTTGGGTAAAAATATTCAAACTGGAAAATTGTGATCCTTAAAGACTTCAGTATGAGAAAGCAGGAAAAGGACCGACACACGGAGAAGGGGCTGCAGGCAGCCTCTATGAATGCTGTCAGTAACTACCAGGAAATGACAGGGTGCAAAAGGTACTGAATTAAGTCAAATATTTTACTTCGTGCTATTTGCACTAGCTTTGTGTGTATAAGAGAAGGCATTATATACAGAAGTTAGGTGAAAAGCTAGAGGAATACAAATGCTGCAAAATTATAGGGATACTGGGTGAGAAAATAAGTAAAACTGCTCTACAGATACCTTGAGGTAAGGGGCCTCCAATAGAGCAGTAAAGGTAAAATTCCTGCAGGGTGTGATCTCGGGTCTGTCTTCTGCAACTCAATCCTTGTTTTAGAGCTTTGCCTCTGGCTTTCTTCTGATACAAGATGCAAAGTCAAGAGTGTGTTCATGGTGCTCCAGTGTATCTCCTCATAGTGCTGTAGTCTCACCAAGGGAAGGCCTGGAAATCAGTCAAATGCAGGCAACCTATTTAATGGGTCCCCAGCTGTTTCCATAATTGGCTTGGTTTCCCAGATTTCACAGTTGTGTTCTGCTGGTACCTTTAGTCTGTCCAGCTCCATCAATGGCAGAGTTTTGTGGCCTACCTACACCCAGAGACAAAGAATGCAAGAACTGCCTACTTTGAGACCCTCCTCTCCTTAGCTGGTCGCGTGTCTTGGGTGACAACCAGTGGCTTGCTGTCTTTTCTGTGTGAATGCAAACATGTAAATCTGATTAAAGAAACTTTGAGAAGAGGGTGCTGTGAGATTGGTTATGTTTGGATGGTATGGAAAGGCATTATGAACTCTGTCTGCTGGCCATTAACAATTTTCAGTAGTGCTCTGTAGGGGGAAAAAAAATCTAGTGCATGTGATAGCATAATAGGAGGGGAGGATGTATTTATGTAAATGAACTCAAACATTCCCAAGAATTAATAAATTAAGTGGTTGGAAAAGCTAGCAGAGGATAATAGGCATGGAGACCTTCTGCTTGTCAGCAGAGATGGTTAATTGGTTGGACTTACTGTAGCACTGTGCATGCCTAAGAGAAGCAAAATCCTTTTGAGTGTTAGAAAATCACCTAATAGCAATAACTGCAGAGCAATATGTTGTACTCATGTATTTGTTATATGTATTAAATGCTGTTATTAATACTTGTGTGTGGGGCTTTGTGAATGCATAGTGAAATAAATTACAAAAGTCCAGTTTACTCAGTAGTGTTTTTCAGGCCCTCTGTAACAAAAAAAAAAAGTATCAGAATTCAACCTGAATTTCTTAGAAGATCTGTATTTTGGTTTCCAAATAAAAAAAAAATAGGGCTTGCTAGCTCACTTAATAGATTTAAATTTCTAGGGGTAATTAGAGGAAGAGATGGAAATCCTGCTCTGTATTTATAAGCTATGTCAAGCTGAATACAGTATTAAGGCAACAAATAGCTTTCTCTAATTTAGTTAAATGCACAGAGGAGACCAGTATGTATTTAATACCATTTAATTTAGATAACCTTGCTTATTTTTTGATAAATCTGATGTTGGCAATGATAGCACTCTATTAGAACTTTTATTTATGCTTATAATTTTGGGATTTAAGCTGCAGGTCCTAGGTTGATTACAGACTGTAGCTAAAAAACAGGAAAGAATGCAAGAACCTGAGAACTCCCATATAGGAATAGTATAACCTGTCAATTCTAATTCTGTAACCTCAGAGAGGCTGTGTAAACTGCACATGACATAGTCCAGGTTTTCTAAAACAGTTGTCAGAATTGGGGGAAAAAAAATTAAGCTCAGGTGAATGTTTGATTTGTGATGTTTGTTTTTCAGTTGATTGTATCTCATCCTTCTCCCAGGACACTTTGTTTAATTCAGCTAATACATCTTTTCCAGATAAACATTTGTACATAAATTACTATTTCCTTTTCTTTCTCTATATGCTACATTTTTCCTTTCTGCTGGTATATTTTCAGTGTAAACAAATTGAGTTTACTTTGGTCTTGGAGTGACTGGTGTCTTGGATCTTCTCAGTTTACTAATGAAACACTTTGAACTGATATACAAGCCTGTTTTTTATGTAAAATGGGCTTAATAATTGTTTTATAGCTAGATCAAGACTTGAATGATAGCCTGCTCCGTATTTTTCTTTCTGGCAATCAGGAAGAAGAATGTATTTCCCTGTTGTTAAGCTCCCAGGAATCTCAAAAGGCACTTTTTGCAAAACATGAGTGGTGGTGAGGAAGAAAAAACTTGAGTTTCTTCATGCAGACAGAACTCAAAACTATCAACTGGATTTTGTCTACAAGCCTTAAATTTCATTTTGTCTGGGATTAGTCAGTTTTGAGTTCTGGAACTAGTAAGAACATTATTTTAACATGAAAATGGAGGTTAAGTTCTTCTAGTGCTTTCCTTTGCATGACAGTGTGTGTACATGCAGGTATACTTGCTCATTTTTGGACATACATGAAGAGAAGTATTTTTTCAGTGCTTGATACAGCCCTCTGTTCTCACTCCAACCAGTCCAAAGCACAATAACCACTGTGCTTATGTGTGGTTATGCTGTAGTTTTATATTTGAAATTTAAAAAAGCTTGAAAAACTGCACCTAATGCACTTCAATCAGCTGCAGGTGCACCTTTGCACCTCTGGGTGATGACTCTGCCTAAGCATTTCCCATGCAACTTCTTGCTCACTGACATAAGGCTATGGGGGTAATGGTTAGACAGGTGGTGCAGAAATCAGGTAGGAGGAGGTAACAGATGAGGACTGATAACTGCATCTAGTTGAGATGACTCCATGGGAAGTTTGGTTCAGTCTAGAGAGACCACTTGCTGTGGAAGGCAGCATGATTATAATATTTAGGGTATTTTTCACATGCACAAAGGCTTTTTGCATGAGAGGTGTAATGTAGAACAGTGTATTTTTAGTGAAGTTACTATATTAGTGCTGCTTGCACTATACAGGAGCTCATGGATATTTCCTGGGCCTTATCCCAGAAACTGCTCAGATAGTATGGTTTAGGAAAGGTATAGGATTCTCAGTAAGTCATTCACTTTGTACTTTGAATCATTCCCTGTCCAGTAGATCTTTTAAGAAGTCCTTACTATAGTATCTTAAAGGAGTATTTGACAGGTTCATAGATGTCCCTGTTTAAATAATATGGAATGAATATCACTGTTTATAAATGTGTGTTTCCAAAAATGTAGAGAACAATAAAGTGCAGCGTTTAAAAATGGATGAGGATATCCTCACATCTACTGCTTTATCACCTGCTGTGCTCTCACTCTAGAGGCTACTGAGCCTGGACTTTACACAGCCTCTTATGTTATGCCATGTTACATCCTGAAGATTGCTGAAATGCATCCTGCTGAGTTTGTGCTTTGTAAACTCAACATTTCTTCTCTGGTGCAATCTTCTGAAAGTTGGGCTCCACTGACCATCTTTTGTATCAAAATCAGTAAGTAATACATGCAAAACAAATGATGTTTTGTCCAACGAAAGCTCCTGTATCACATGTGTGACCTGAAAAGATATAACATTTAGTCTAGTACTGTAATTAATGTCAAAATTGCACTCACTGATGGGATGGGCTTATTTTGACTTGGAAGTAGAGGCTAGATTGTGCTTCCAACTAGGAGAAAATCTGAAGCACTGGGATAATAAGAATTTTAGAATTACAATACACTTAGATTAGTAATCCCTATTGTGTGTATCATGCATATGAATTTTCATTAAATTGTCTGTTGTTCTTGCAGTATTTTTGTCTTACTATAGGTTAGGTTGTGGGTTCAAACATGGAAGATACAGAGTTCAGATCAGCCAGAACATTTGTGAAGTGTTTATTGTAGAAGCATAAGCATGTGCTGAATAATACCAGGGCTGATGTAGGCTTGGTGTTACTGACAGTGGCCAACAGCTCTGTAGATGCATGTGCAAGTACTGCCCGTAAGCAACAATGCTTAACTAAAAAAACCTCACAGCTTCTGCAGATCTGTACCTGGTGCAGTTTTGCAGCCGGTTGTGGTACCTTTGTATTGCGTTGACAGACTTTTCTGCAGGTACCAATCTGCTGATATTTTTTTTTTTTCCCAAGTCATGGCATCCTTTGGTGGTGATTTCCTGAGTTCATTGACCTTATCTGGAGAAGTAGCTTCGTATTTGTTTTGAGGCTTATTGTTTTGTGTCTTTCATCTTGTGTCTTGAAACAATCAATCTTTCACCTTCTCCTTGCCAGGAATGATATTTGCAGGTATGTCACATCACTTCCAAAGCGTTCTTTTTCCAGCCTGAAAAATCTTAGGCTGTTAAGTTAGCTTGACCTGCCTTTTATCACACATTCTCATTTCTTCCAATTCTTTAATAGTGTTTTCAAAACTAGAAAGTAGAATTTGCCATAGTAGGCTACGGCCAAGTGTACAACAGATTTATTCATTTACAACATTTTGTCTTTTACCTGTTAATTTCTAATATATTTGTTCTTGGTGGTTTTTTGACCTCTATAAGAGTGCTGAACTGTTTTCATAGGGATACCTCAAAATTCTAAGATCAGCTACACTTGAACAAGTAGTTAGCTCAGTTTGTCACTGAATACACTAGGTCAGAGTTGCTTTTTCCTCTCTGTTTACATTTTATAAAAAAGCGAGCAGAGCACAGTGTAATGCTTTGAACCCACAGTAATTTTTTGGAAGACCAGGAACTTAGGAAGTATTTTCCATTTAAAATCATTATGCTGCAATTAAGTTTTCCTATTGCATGAAGGAAAACTTAAGGAAGCCTTAATCATAAGCAGAGCAACTCCAGGTCTGGCAGTGGCACAGGCTGCCCGGGCAGGTGGTAGAATCACTGTCTCTGGAGGTGTTCAAGGTACATGTGCTAAGGAACATGGTTTAGTGGGCAGTGTTGAGGGTAGGTGGATGGTTAGATTAGACAATCTTAGAGGTCTTTCCCAAGCTAACAGCTTCTATGATTCTGTGCCATCTTCAAGCAACCATGGGCAAAACTGCCTCTTAGGCTTTGTTTTTCACGCCCTCTATGGGCTTTGCTACAGGGGCTTTAAAAAAAAAAAAAAAAAAGTGGACTTATGCAAAAGGCACCTGAGACAATTGCCTTAATACCAGAACAGACAAAAATTATTATAAATTGGATAAAAGATTCTGTAACTCTTGAAATTCATGCAATTGCTCCAGGCAATTTTGTCTGTGGAGACAGAAAAAGAATTAAAGCAAAAAAGTCTGTGAAGCACTGACACTTTTCAGAAGATATTACAAGATGGAAATCTAAAGACAATAGATGCAGAGCTGAAGGTTAATCAGTGTAGTTTGGGAATTATCCAAAAGTATCATTTAGCTTCCTGTTAGTTTAGTGATGCTTCTCTGGGATAGCCAGATTCCCAAATGGAAGGCATAGGAATGATGTTTTATCTTTCTTTGCTTCTTTAAACAGAGCCATACTTAAGGAGGTAGAAAAATAATAAGGTATATATTAACACTATTTTTAAGATAAGAGCTGGTTAATTGGCTATTACAAATTAAATATTGCATGTAATTAGTGCATACTCTGTATGTTGATACCAGTAAAACTGTTTTATGTGTGTACTGGCCAATCTGCAGAAAATACACTGCAGAAATTCTAATAAGCAACAGATGAAAAAGATGACTGAAATGGTTTGTTTTTTTTTTTGTTCTCATTACTGTGACACAGTTAAATACAAGTACTATCAGATAAGCTTACTACTTGTAATGTAATACATTTGAGAGCTGTCATTAGCTATTCCATCAGCGTGCTCAGTTTGCCATAGAGATGACAGTAGAAGTTGGGGATGTAAGTTCTGTTCTGTGTTTCTGTCATACTCATGATATTACTACCACTCCTTTAATAGAAATCAAGCAGCTTGTTTACTCAAGTAATGATTTAACTAGCTTTCAGTCGACTATGCTATTTTTGAAAGACTTATGCAAGTTTCATCCTGAGTGTTGAATGTAGAGGAAAGTAAATACTACAAATGAGCTTAAGCAAATAAAACATGCAATGAAGTCAGCCTGGGAACAAGGGCCAGATCCAAACTGTCAACGTGCAGACATACCTGGTAGGAGGGATACAGGGCTGGGCACTTCTCAGTGACACCCACTGGCAACAGGCACAGACTGAAATACTGAAAACTGTGTTCAAACATAAGTCTTCCTTACAGTGAGGTAGGTCTACTATTAGTTTGCCTAGTGAGGGATCTTTATGCCTGGGGATGTTCATAGCCCACGTGGACAAGAGCCTGAGTGGCCTGCTGCTCTTTACCCTCTCGATTTACTGCCAGAATATTCTATCATGTGAACCCCTCTGATATTAATTGTGCAGCCTGAATTCTCACAGGTTCACTGCCAAAGCAGGGGGATATTTATATGTAAAAAGCAAGGATACATTCTTCTCCTTGGTCTGCTGGTGTGTGCTTACCTTACTGAGAAGTGTGGTGTTTCAGACCTTTGGAGCTCAGAGGAAAAAAAAAAAATCACAAACCAACCCAGTCATTGTGAGATGTAGTCTGGTGTGATGTAATCTATCTCCAAAAAACAAAACTGCTTGAAAATATGCTGGAAGTGTTGGTTATTGTCTGTTCTACTAGACAAAATATGTGAATTGGAACATAAAGTTTGAAAACTCTGCGACGCACAGTGGATCGCCCTGAAAAACAGCCAAGAACAACCAAAAGTTAATGTGTCTGTTGGGTCAGTCTTGTTGCTATTGAAGAGAAAGGAGGTAAACAGAGCACATGCTGTGGACAGGACTGCCTTCTGCTTTCATCCTGAGCTCTGTGTCCTTGTGCAACACTACACATCAGGTGGATTTTGTCCTCTGTCAGGAGATCATTCCATTTGTATGATCTAGTGCTTGCTAAATGCATCAATCCTTTAGAAGACAAAGAATGGGGCATAGCAAATGGAAGTTATTACTTAATAGCCTTGTCTATTATGTGCAAAATATCTAATTAAAACTGCATGTTATTCGGTGCACAAACATGCACTCCCATGCCTCTGGAGGACAGGGAAAGGAGGTTTAGGAGCTCTCCTCTTGCCCTAGGAACCACAGCCTTTGCACTGCAACATGGCTGCAGTAGTAGCCACAGTTCTGCCCAATGGCTTTAGTCAGTCTCACTGTGCCATGAATGGGGAACTAACTTCCCATCATCCTGTTCCAAGATGTAGTAACTGTCTCAAGGTACAAGGAATGGAATTATTTTCAATACAAACGTTTGTTTCTGTCATGGCAAACTACTGTGTATAGGAAAGCATGAGATCACATCAGTGGTATGGCATGGGTTACTGTCTGCTCACACCTTTGGTCTCAGCAAGTGGATTCCGCTCTTGCATGCATTACAAAGCATCATTGTGTGGATGCCTTTAAATGATGCTGTGGTTTGGGTCAGCTGTAAGATGGCTAGCAGCACGGCCTGCATCCCCTCAGATCTCTACATGAGTGCAAATGTGTCGGGCAAGCCTTTCTATTCCGAGCTGCCGCGTGGCAATCTCAGACAGCTGTACAGCCACGAGATCCTTCCCAGCAAAGCTGGTAACGGCAGTAGAAGTCTCTGTGTTCTGGAGAAATAGCATGGAGGAGACACTGCCCTGAGCTCTGCGAGAGCGACGGAGCGGGGGCTGCCCTGCAGGTGGCAGCATTGAGCAGCGTATCTCCCGGAGCTGGCTTGCAGCACTTGTTTCCTACTCGGCGACGGGAGGTACGCATGCAGCACGTTTCAGCGCTCTAAGCTGCAGAGCACGTTGGCTATTCGGTTCTATTTAGCGCAGAACGATGCGGGAGAATAGACAGCTGCTCGGGGAAAAGAAATTAAAAGAGATTCCCTCAGCTAGGAACACCCACCCGATGTTTCTGCCCCATGGGGCTCCGTGCCTCGGCGGGGCCGAACCTCCCCGGCGCTATTCGCGGCACGGCGGAGGAGGGGCAGCCGCGCTCGAGCCACGTAAGAGCCGGAAACGTTCTCGAGGCGCAGCGGCGCTCGGGCCGGCTCGGCGCTCGGACCTGCCCTGCCGCGAGGCGAAGGAGGGCGGATCCCCGCCTCGCGCCGCAAGCCCGCCACACTGCAGAGGCCGCCGCTGGCGCTTATAAATAACACGCCGCCGAATGGCATCTACGCCTCCTTACTACGCGCCTCGGCGCGGCCCCACCTCCTCGCCGCCTCCGTGACTGACGGGCGGACGCACCAATGCGGGCGCGGCCTTCGGCGGGCGGTGCGGCTCGGGGCCGGGCCCGGCGGTGGCGGCCCCCGCGGCCGCGCTGACTGAGGGCGGGGAGCGGCGGGGCGGGCCGCGGGGCCGCGGCGCTGGGCTGGCCGGGAGCCTGGCGGCGGCGGCGGCTCGGGGATGGTCCACGCGCTGGCGCCGTCACGTGTTGTTCTGCTCGCAGCGAGCCTGAGCCGCGGCGGCGGGCGGAGGGGCCGGAGAGCGAAGCGCGGCCCCCGGCACCCGTTTCGGTGCGGGGCGCAGGGAAACTCCGCGGAGAAGCCGGCGTGGAGGGAGTCGTCGCGGCCGTGCCCGCGTCCCCCGCCAGCCTGGGGCGCGGGAGGGAGCCGTGCCGCCGGCCGCTGAGGCACTGCCTCCTGGAATGAGGAGGAGGAGGAAGAGGGGATGTTCGTGCCGCGCTCGGGCTGCTTCCCCTCCTGCCGCCGCCGGGGTCGCGTTCCGTGTGGAAATGGCACTTTCTCCGCCTAACGAGATGGGACTGAATGGGGTCGGCAGCCTCCTCCGCGCGCCCGAGCGGGAGCAGCAGCAGCAGCAGCCGCGGCGCTGAGCCTGGGGGGCGGCTGTGCTGTGCTGTGGGGCTTTCCTGTTGGTTTCTTTTTTTATTTATTTTTTTATTTTTATTTTTTTTAATTCGGGAGGGGGGGAAGAAGCGTGCTTTTTTTTTTTTTTTTTTTTTTTTTTTTTTTTTTTTTGGGTGCAAACCCCGGACTTTGCAAAACAATCTCCGCCCCCGAGAGGATATTTAATCTGCAACAAGAATCGCAGCTTGCGGAGGTAAAGTTGAGAGAGGAAGGGCTGCCGGACCTCGTGCCCCGTGGGGACTTGAACCCCGCGGACCGAGGATGCGATTCTCCCTTCCGGCGGCTGCCCCCGGGACGCGGCTTTCGCCTGGACTGAGCGGGACCGGACTGTAACTTATTAAAGACGCGCACGTAGTGGCGATTGGGGCATAAACAGCGACACGAACTCCGGTCTGGTGCCGGAGGCTGCCTCTGCTGCCGAACAGCTGCTCACTCCGTGCTCCTGTCCCTCCGCCGTCCCGTTTTCAGAAGGAGATCCTGAGCTTTTTTCCTTTTTTTTTTTTTTTTTTTTAATTTTAAATTGTTGTGAGCATTTTATTTTGGGTGGTTGTTGACTTTTGCAGCTGGCTCAGCTGTTTTGGGGTCTTGTGGACTGCTGACGGCGGTTGCAGCAGCACTGCCTCTCGCCATGGCCAGCCCCACAGATAACAACGAGGGCTTCTTCTCGGATGTCAGAAAGGTGGGTTACTTGCGCAAACCCAAGAGCATGCATAAACGCTTTTTCGTGCTAAGGGCAGCCAGCGAGTCTGGACCCGCCCGGCTGGAGTATTACGAGAATGAGAAGAAATGGAGACACAAGTCGGGGGCCCCCAAGCGCTCCATCCCATTGGAAAGCTGCTTCAACATCAACAAGCGGGCTGACTCCAAGAACAAGCACCTGGTGGCCCTCTACACCAAGGACGAGCACTTTGCCATCGCAGCTGACAGTGAACTGGAACAGGAGAGCTGGTACCAAGCGCTGCTGCAGTTGCACAACAGGGCCAAGGGCCACCACCACCTCCACCACCATCATCACCACCACCACAGTGATGTCACCTTTGGGGGCAGCAGCGTGGGGCTGGGGGAAGCAGGTGAGGACAGCTATGGCGAGGTAGCCCCTGGCCCAGCTTTTAAGGAAGTTTGGCAAGTAATTCTGAAGCCTAAGGGGCTAGGCCAGACAAAGAACCTGATTGGCATCTACCGCCTGTGCCTGACTAACAAGACCATCAGCTTCGTAAAGCTGAATTCGGATGCGGCTGCTGTGGTGCTGCAGCTGCTCAATATCCGCCGTTGCGGACACTCTGAGAACTTCTTCTTCATCGAGGTGGGACGCTCGGCAGTGACCGGGCCTGGGGAGTTCTGGATGCAGGTGGATGACTCTGTGGTGGCACAGAACATGCATGAAACCATCCTGGAGGCCATGAGAGCCATGAGCGAGGAATTCCGACCGCGCAGCAAGAGCCAGTCCTCCTCCAATTGTTCCAACCCCATCTCTGTGCCCCTTCGTAGCAGGCACCACATCAACAACCCTCCGCCCAGCCAAGTGGGGCTCAGTCGCCGGTCCAGAACCGAGAGCGTTACGGCTACTTCCCCAGCTGGCGGTGGGGGAGGAGGTATGGGTGGCAAACCCAGCTCTTTCCGGGTCCGCGCATCCAGCGATGGGGAAGGCACCATGTCAAGGCCTGCCTCGGTGGATGGTAGCCCAGTTAGCCCCAGTGCCAACCGGACCCACTCGCACAGACACCGTGGCAACTCCAGGCTCCATCCTCCACTCAACCACAGCCGTTCCATCCCAATGCCTTCCTCGCGCTGCTCCCCGTCGGCCACCAGCCCAGTCAGCCTGTCATCCAGCAGCACCAGTGGCCATGGCTCCACATCAGACTGCCTGTTTCCACGAAGGTCCAGTGCTTCGGTTTCTGGCTCCCCTAGCGATGGTGGATTTATTTCTTCTGATGAATATGGTTCTAGCCCATGTGATTTCCGCAACTCTTTTCGCAGTGTGACCCCGGATTCTCTAGGACACACCCCACCAGCTCGGGGCGATGAAGAGCTCAATTACATCTGCATGGGGGGGAAGGCTGCTTCGTCCTGCTGCAGCCTGGCAGCTCCCAATGGCCACTTCATCCCACGCACCTGCCACCCGCAGCAGCAGCCCCGCTATCCCAGCACGTCATGCTGTCCCCGAGCCGGTAGCGAAGACATTGCTGACTTGGACAAGGCGTTCAGGAAACGGACTCACTCTGCGGGCACTTCACCCACCATCTCCCACCAGAAGACACCCTCCCAGTCTTCGGTGGCTTCCATTGAGGAGTATACGGAGATGTTGCCTTCTTACCCCTGTGGCAGCAGCCGGCTGCCCTCCTACCGGCACTCGGCCTTTGTGCCTACTCACTCCTACCCTGAGGAGTGTCTGGAGATGCACCACCTAGATGGCAGCCATCATAGGACCAACTCTGCTCCGCACACGGATGATGGCTACATGCCCATGTCCCCTGGCGTAGCCCCCTTGCCCAGCGGTGGGGCTGCCCCCAAGGGCGGTGATTACATGCCCATGAGCCCCAAGAGCGTGTCAGCCCCGCAGCAAATCATCAACCCTGGCAGAGGGGGCCGCCACCCTCAGGCTACGGTGGACTCGAACGGCTACATGATGATGTCCCCCAGCGGCAGCTACTCCCCGGACAGCGGCTCTGCCGGCTACGGCAAGATTTGGACGAACGGTGCCGGCCACCACCCAAAGCTCTCGGTGGAGAGCAACGAAGGGAAGCTGCCCTGCGGCGGCGGCGACTACATCAACATGTCCCCGGCCAGCGGCTCCACCACCAGCACGCCGCCCGACTGCTACTTCGGGGCGGCGGGGCAGCCGGGCGTCGAGGAGGCGGCGGCCGCGGTCCTCCACAAGCCCATCTACTCCTACTTCTCGTTGCCGCGCTCCTTCAAGCACGTGCACCGGCGGGCCGGCGGGCCGGCGGGCGAGGAGGGCAGCCCCCAGCCCCGCGTGGCGCTCGGCTCCGGCCGCCTCCTCTACGCCGCCGAGGACTCATCGTCCTCCACCAGCAGCGACAGTCTGGGCGGCCCCTGCGGCCCCGAGGGTCCCGCGCCGCGCTCGCAGCCCCCGCGCAAGGTGGACACGGCCGTGCAGACCAAGGGCCGCCTGGCGCGACCCACGCGGCTGTCGCTGGGCGGCCCCAAGGCCAGCACCCTGCCGCGGGCCCGCGAGCAGCCCCCGCCGCTACCGCCCCCGGAGCCCAAGAGCCCCGGCGAGTACGTGAACATCGAGTTCGTCCCCGGGAACAAGCCGCCTTTCCCCTCGGCCGCGCCGGGGCTGCCGCGACCGACGGGCGGGGAGGCCGCCGAAGAGTACATGAACATGGAGCTGGGGCCGCCCCGCGCCCACTGCCCCAGCGCCTTCGCCGCCGCGCGGGGGGCCCCCGCGGCACGGCCGGGTCGCGGTGCGGCCCCCCCCGGCCGGGACTACGTCAGCGTGCAGCTGGGGGGCTCCTGCTCGGACTGCGCCGACAG
Organism: Tympanuchus pallidicinctus; assembly: GCF_026119805.1. Lineage (NCBI taxonomy): Eukaryota > Metazoa > Chordata > Aves > Galliformes > Phasianidae > Tympanuchus > Tympanuchus pallidicinctus. Next base: position 8,550,319 of record NW_026294739.1, on the reverse strand, counting down.
CCCCTCGCCCTCCTCGCCCGCTCCGCTGCTCGGCTACGCCGACGCGCGAGCGGGCCGCTCCGCCGCTGAGAAGCCGCCGCCGGCCGCCGCCGCTTCCCCCGAGCTGCCGCGGTCCCCGGCCGAGCTGGCGGCGGCACCGCCGCGCTCCTCCTCCCTGCTCGGGGGCCCCGGCGCGGGCAGCGCCTTCACCCGCGTCAGCCTCAGCCCCGGCCGTAACCAGAGCGCCAAGGTGATCCGCGCCGACCCGCAGGGCGGCCGCCGGCGGCACAGTTCCGAGACTTTCTCGTCCACGCCGAGCACCGCCCGCGGGGCGGCAGGCGGCGGCGGCGGCGGTCCCGGGGCGCCGTTCCCCTGCGGCGGCGCCGGAGGCGCCGAGGAGGTGAAGCGCCACAGCTCGGCCTCCTTCGAGAACGTGTGGCTGCGGCCCGCCGCCGGAGAGCCGCCGTCCGCTAGCAGGGGGCCGGGGGCCGCGCTGGAGAACGGACTCAACTACATCGACCTGGACTTGGTGAAGGACTGCGGCCACCGCCGCCACCACCTGCACCCCCCCGCGGAGGGCGCCTCCGGCCCGGGGGGGAAACCGCTGCAGCCCCGCTCACCGCGCGGGAGCAGCCACTCCAGCGACGACCTGAGCGCGTACGCCAGCATCAGCTTCCAGAAGCGGGAGGAGCCCTAGGAGCCGGCCGGGAAGGTGAGCTCCAGGGGCGCGGCCTCGCGGGGAGCTCTGTGGTGCCCTCGCGAGGGGGAGGGGCGCGGCGCTGTGCCCCCCGGGGATGGCCGGGGCCGGGGGGGCGCGTGACCCCGCGGTGGCTCGGGCCCGTTCCCGGAGTGCGGTGTTCGGGGGCGGCCCGGTTGCTGTGGCCCCGTCCCGGAAGGTACTGCTGAGATGCGACTGCTGATACCGGGTGTGGACTGCGCGGGTGCGGCGTTGCGGTGCGTAGTTACTGTGTGGTCTGTAGAAAATGAAAATGTGAATTGGCTGAGAGCATGGGGCTGGAAATAGGAAGCTCCGGTTTTAATCCTCCTTTGGCTAGCGCTTGCTCCTGCGGCTCGGGAGGGCGGCGAGCCACGCTACTCGTGTTTTCCCACGTGTAGAACTCTGCTGACTGCATCACCTCACAAGGCTGTGCTGAACTGGGACTCAACTAGGTTTGGAAAGTGCTTTGAATTTGGGAAGGGCTTAGGAATCTTCAAATTGTTACGTCCACTGTTTGTGCTTCAGTTGATGTGGAGCATGGCTGCCCCATGCTCGTGGCAGTGTTGCAGGCAGCATGAGAAGCAGGCCCCAAAAGTGTGCCTTTGTCATAGGCCAAACTGGTGTGTTTTGTTTTTCCCTAAAGCTTTCCACTTTTCATTTGGAAAAGGCCTATGCTGGGCTGTTGCATCTTGGTTGCAGGTAGCTGATGAGTAGAGGTGTGGCCACCAACAGTGCTGCAGTTTTGCTCTGTGGAAACTTGAAGCAGCTGAGAGCAAACAAATCTGGTCCAGGAGCTGCTGCAGCACAATGCAGGTGTGGGAGTCACTCCATGAAAGGTGACTGCTGTTGTGCTCTGGCAGCCAGCTCCCTGGTTAGCTCTGTCATTACATGTGCTGTTAGCAGCTCTTGCTGTGTTTGAGCAGCAGCAGTCCCAGTAGTGTCAATGGATGTTGGCACAGATGGTGTACATGGTGGTGTGAGGGGACGAGTTTCATACTGCTCTTTTTGTTATAAGTATAATGAAGTACGATAAATGTGCTGCTTGTATCATGCATTTGCTTGGTGCAAGGGTGGGATGCTCAGGACCAGAGCTTCCATTTTGCATGGTGACAGTGTTTATAGAACCTGAACAAAGACAGAGCAGGCTGTGTGTATTTGCTGCCTGTTTGAGCAGTGCACTCATAGATGTTGGTCTTACAGGACTTGCAAAGGCCAGAACCAGTTCAGAGTTCAAAGAGAGGTCTCAGATTAGCACAGGTGTTGCTGCTCTGGCTTGGATGGTGGCAGGAAGGAAATGTTTAGTTTGTGTCCATTTGGCTGTTACAGTGCTCAGTGACCAGATGCACTGCGCTGTATGGTACTCTTTGGGAGCCCTGCCAGGGCTCTGGGGTGTCCTGGTCCGCATTGCCCTGAGCTCCTGCAGAGGTTTGCCAGAGGATGCAGCATGCTGTTTTGAGACTCCCATTGATAGGAGTATTGCTGTTCTTCCCTGTTCTGCGCTAAGACTGGAGAAGCAGGTGCCAAAGAAATCTGGCGCTGAGGTCTGGGGGAGTGATGAACATGTGCAGGAGTCAGAAACTGTGGGTCTGAGGGGCAGCAGTGCCACAGCTGTTCCCTTGCAGATTTTCAAAGACGTGCTTACTTTGCTGTTGACACCTCGCTTTAATTGATCCCATGTGTCACCTTAACACAAAGGCTGTGGCAAAGCTCTCCATCCATCCCAGCAGTGGGGAGGTCCCTGCCGGAGCTGTGCTGATCAGTGGGACAGAATGTGCCCACCTGTCCAAGGAACATGCTGAAAACACCACATGGCTGCTTGCAGAGGGGCGTGATGAAAGGTGTTGTCTAATAGAGGAACTGCTGTTTGAAGTTAGCTCTTCTTCCCCCAAATTAGGATTGGGTTAAGCAAGTAGAACTTCTCCTGGGAGGCCAGGAAGAGTCAATCTGTAATTATGTGGGTAGTCTGCAGCCATGCTGCCCTATGCCCTCCCCATCACTCAGCTCAGCTGCCTACTCAGATGTTAACCCATCAGGCTCCTATTTCTCATGCTGGATTCCTTGCCATCAGATGGAACTTTCCTCACAAAGTTCAGCCTAACTAGTTCATCTTGAGTTCATTAGCGGAAATAAAATGAGTTGTCCATGATAGACCATGCTTAAATCTTTTTGTTGTCAAGTCCTCAGACTTTTGTTGCTTTGGAGGTGGAATTGAGGTTTGGCAGGGTAATCAGCCTGCGCTACTGTACCTAATGCCATGCTTGAGAAACTCTGCCTCGAGGTGAGTGGTTTATTGGCCCGCAGGCATTGTGCTCGCACATGCCTAGAACAGTTGTGGAGAACCTTAAGGTAAACCATTCCATGCTGGCACAAGTAGGGATTGTGCTCCAAGTCTGAAGCTTTGTGCACCCCTTTCAAGGGGCGGCCATGCAGGTTCCATCTCACCCTGTGTCACCTTGCACTGCTCCTGCGCAGCAGATGTGCAGGTGCTGCCTGGAAGGGCAAGCAGGCAGCTATTGTTGGTCCTTCTGCTGCCTGAACAGTGTGGAAGAGTAAGGAAAAACCACTCGGAATATAGCAGATACAGAGAGAGACAATCAGGCCTGGTGAGGGAGAGCTGAAGCTGCAGGTATCAGTAAGGGATGGGGAAGGCTGCTTCAAGTGCCCTTTCTTTGCTCTCCATCTCTTGCGTAGCTGTGGGTTTTTATTTATCCCTTTAATCTCAGAAGTGGCGGAAGAACTGTGCCTATTCAGTTTTCTTTCTCCCTCTCCATAGAGCAGGCTTCTTTTCCCCTTCCCCCCAGTGAAGGCCAAAGCTATCTGGATAACTCTTGTTTTATCCATTCAGGAATGTTTTCTTGTTCCAGGCTACAAGGCAAGGACCTCACATGTTTGCCATTCAACTCCCAGTGGGTAAAATGGTTGCTGCTGCTCTACTGCAAGCCAGCAGCTCCTGTCTTTGTCCTGCTGCTGCCCAGTCCTTTCCCCCATCCATGTCACTTGCAGGTTGCTGGGGCATTACACTCTTAAAGTTTCTTTTAACTTCTTTGAAGTGTTCTTGTTTCTCTGAACAGTAAAGAAACTGGCTTAAACAATCGTGTAGATTTTTGAATAATAAAAGAATAAATAGATCTTTCCCACCCTCAGCTCTTCTCTGCACTCTCTCAAATCCCATTGCTTCCATTGTCACACACTGTGGGCTGTTTCCTAACATCTGGCCCTGTCTTAGCCTTTGTAGCTCTCTTCTCCTCTCATTCTTTTAAAAGTGCAACAGTGAAACTGCTGGGAGCTCCCCTGCCCACACGCTTTCTTCTGCTTGGGAGAACTGGGGACTGATTCATGTGCCGAGATCAGCCCGTGGCTCCTCAGTGCTTGGATCCTGTGGCAGGTAGATTTCTGTGCTGCAGTAGCCAAATCCTGCTGGAAAACACCAGCCTGTGGCATGAAGCTGAGGTGAAGTTTGGGGTGTGGTGTTGCATTCTAAGGCATTTTATTCCTGCTTAGGATCTCGCGTGCACAGGTGATTAGATGTAGGAAGCACATTCTCAACTTTGGGATTGGTACGAGAAGAGAAACCTCCTAGGAGTATCAGGGGTATGAAGATGAACTGCAGGTAGCTTGTGCTCAGAGCGTGCAATCCAGAAATATTCCAGAAAGGAAGGCAGTATATGTTGGCATACGAATAACAGGAAAGGCTGAAGCAGGATCACAGAATGAGGCAGGTATGTGGCTTTGATCTCCGGAGCTTCAAAGCGCAGGCATTATTCCGCCGCCTCATTTCCATTTTGTTGATGAGCATGAGAACTTGTGCAAGTGAGTGCTAATAACACTGAATAGTTTATGTGCGGCCCGAACAAGTGATGACTTGGCTCCCTTGCAGCTGTAGCAATGCCTCTTTGCCTAATGCGTGGTGGGGCTTTGGTGCTGTAGGACAGCCAGACAAGGTGCAACAACAGCTGTAGGGGGATCCTGCCTTGCGTCTGGCTCTAGATAAGGCAGGGCTCTATTGAGGTGAAAAATGGAAATATTTTTTGTGTCTCTTGAAGATATACATTAGGGCAAACAGAAGATTACTCTTGTATTAGTGTCCAGTATAAGTGGGATGGCTTCTTGGGGTGTTGCTTTCTATTTTATTTTATTTATTTTTTATTAATTTTCTATAATCGGATTTGCTTCTGCAAGTTAAAAACTTGAGGTGAACAAATGAAACAAAAAATTACCAAAGCAAGATGTGTACCATTAAAATAAGTGTGTGGGGTAAGGTTCTTTCCAGAACTGAAAGAACAGAAGTTCTCCTACTTCTGGATCGGCACCAACACAAATACCAGTGCATTATGAAAGTTTTCCGTGCTCTGTGGGCATTACTGTAGTCAAAACTGTGCACTACTTACTGTGCAAGCACACCAGTTTTCCCCAAACCTAATTATTTGCCAGAATTGAGCCTGTCTCCACGCATCTGCATATTTGCAGTTGTCCTGTTTAACAAAAACACAAGCTTATAATTGCCTTTTTTTGTTCATTTGTTTTTGTAGTTTAGACAGTAGATCCACTCCTACATTAAATTTTAATACTCATTTATTCCCTCCTCCTAGTTTTAATGACAAGTTTCTCAAGACTTCTCTTTTTTGTTTTCCTGGCTTAAAAATTGTAACTGTATGATTTATTAACTAGTGCAGTAGATAATGAAGTACCATCGGGACTTGTTTACCCCATGGGTTCCATGTTTATCATAGAATCGTAGTGTCATTAAGGTCGGAAAAGACCACTGGGATCATCTAGTCCAAACGTTGGCCAGCCACCAGCCACGTCCCTCAGTGCTGCATCTCCATGTTACTTGAACACCTCCAGGGATGGTGACCCCCCACCTCCCTGGGCAGCTGTGCCAGTGCCTCACCACTCTGTCTGAGAAGAAATTGTTTGTGATACCCACCTGGCACAACTTGAGGCCATTCCCTCTCATCCTTTCACTGTTCCCCGGGGGTAGAGGCCAAGCCCTGCCTCACCATGACCTTCTTTCAGGGAGTTGTAGAGAGCAGTGAGGTCTCCCCTGAGCTTCTTCTGGACTGAACATCCAGTTCCCTCAGCTGCTCTCCATAAGACTTGTGCTCCACACCCTTCACAGCTTCCTTGCCCTTGTCTGGATACACTCCAGGGCCTCAGTGTCTTTCTTGCAGTGAGGGGCCCAATGTCAATGTTTTAACTGGTTTCTGAATATGGTTTAATTTTGAAAATGAAACAGCACTGCAGGGCAAGGAGGACACTCATTTTTAACTAGCAACTGTGGAGAGTCACGTGTATTTGCTTAGATAACGCTCATAAGTGGGGAAATTACAACTCCTAAATTAGGTACAAAACAAAGAAGAGTGAGTGAACTTTGATATCGAAGAAAGTATTGTTGTTATGAAATGTGTGGTGAAAGGAAAACTGCATTCACGCAGATTTTCTTTAACTGCAGTATTTTTTTCTTAACTCTGCACTGATTGGGCAGTTACAATAAATTCCATTAAAACAGGTTCACTGGAGTTTCACAATTTTTCTTCTGGACTAGGAAGTATGGATTCCTTTAAAACTCTTTAATGTAATATCTTGTGAAAGAAAACCTTAAATGGCAAAAATGTTGTGGCTTGTTCCATCAGATCTTGGGGTTTTCACTTTGTGATAAGAGCTGCAATGCAAAAATATTAATATTAACAAATGTATCTAAGTTCGCAATTTGTCAGAATGTTAAAAGCTGGCTCTTGGTGTTCTATATGTAGTGCATTGCATTACCCGTTCGTAAAAGTGAGTAGCATTTTGCTATTTTTACCTCCTTCTGCCTTCTAGATGAATGGTAATCGTGATGGTTATTATTCTGAATTTGTGAGATAAAGGTAGTGAAGGAGAGGTGTCGGTGACTTAAAAAAGATTCTCAAGTTCAACGGCTTTATTCTCTGCTTACAGAAATGTTGGAAAATAGAACAAAAGGCAAGGTGTGAACAGATAAAGGAGGTTTAAATAAGTCTGGCACACTTTAACTAACGAAAAGATGTCTTGATATATATCTCTCTGATCATGTTTGACACATCTAGGTCATGTTCTCTGAAGGCTGTTATTAGAGATTTAACCTTGGGTAATTGCAAACTGTATTTTCTTCAGAGCGGTGTTTGATCAGGTTCGTGGGGCAGCAAAAGTTTGCGTGTGTTCAACTGTTTGTATTAATTTGGGAGTCTGGTTAAGGGATCTGCTGTCAGCCACCTGAACCGTACGATGAGATGCGCCCAGGCTGTGGCATAGCGTGGAGGTTTGCCCGCGTACCACTTGTCAGCTGTTGTAAGGTCTCATTTATTTGGAAACTGGGGATGTGGAAAAAATGACCAATTAGGTTTTCAAGAAAGGTACAGTTCAGGAGAAAGGAATTAGGTTATAGGGGTGTTCCACTCATTGCAGTTAGCAGAACCACTGAAGTGTGCTTGTACGATTGAACTGTCTGACTAAACATGTTATAAATTCAGTGTGGGAACATCTGCAACTACAGTTTAATTTGCTATTTCTTTGTATTTTTTATTTTCCAAGTCTATGTAGGTTGGATATTAGTAAGTCACTAGGGCACCTAAGCACTGGATGAGCTTTCTTTGAAAATCAGAATCTGAGGAAAAACAGAAAATATCCATCAGCCTTGATTCTTATCCTTCAGTGCTTTGGCTTTCTGTGTAGTGCACAAGTGTTTGCTAAAACGTAACTGTGAGGTGGGAACTCCTTAAGTTGGCTGTGCAACTCAATAAAATGCATAACCAAACTCTGCAGGAGAGTTTTCCTTCAGTAGAGCAGTTTTCTGAAGGTGTAAAAAAAGAAGAGCTCCACATAAGTGAAGAGTGGACCAGTGATTGCGAGTTCCTTCTGCCAGTATTTGACTGAATTTACACTTAAATCAAAATAAACAAAAAAAACCACAAAACAAAATAGCAATAACAAAAGCAACAGACAACTGAACAACAGTCCTTTATTCCTGCCTTGAGATAATGCACATGTAGACATCACCAGTGACTGTTGTTAAACACTGTGTCCAAATGCGTATCTTGGCCAAGAGAATGAAACAACCTCCAGAAGTGTACATTGAAGTGGGAGATTGTCTGAGTTTGTTGCTCCTCTTACTGCATATCTCAGTTTGAGTCTTGCTTGCCAATCTGTAGGTGACAGCGGGGGAGTGGAGCAGAGATGTGGAGCTGGAGACACCATGGCTGCAGCCAGGGCTTCCCTGCTTCGGTTCTGACTCAAGCTTCCTGTACTCCAGAGGTGCAGGAGAGATCTGAAGTGACAGCTGATTGTGTCAGTGAGGAAACCTAGATTAAAATACTTGATGGTAATTCATCTTCATGAATTACATGAAATGCAGCCTGGCCTGCATTTAAAGAGCAAGGTAGGAAAGGATTTTTTTTTTTACCCATAGAGAATGAGAATAAATAACATTTTACTTTGGAATATATCCTTAAGGATATTTCCTTCCATAGACTGCTTGCATTTCATGGAAGAGACCGATGGAGGTAGCTCAGCTGCACAGTTGTTGAAAGAGGTAGGAAGGTGGGAAAGGATCTGGAGGGCAAGAGGTGTGAGGAGCAGCTGAGGGCCCTGGGTCCAGCCCAGAGCAGAGGAGCTGAGGGGAGCCCTCAGGCAGCTGCAGCTCCTCACAGGGAGCAGAGGGCAAAGGTGGGCACAGAACAGATCCCAGGTCAGTGGGCAAAGCCCCGAGCTGCCAGAGTTCAAGAAGCATTTGGACACTGCTCTCAGAGATGGGGTTCGGGTGGTCCTGTGTGGAGCAGAGGGCTGGACTTGAGGATCTTTGTGTGGGTCTCCTTCCAACTCAGGATATTCAATGGTTTTGTGGCAACTAGTTTTGCTCAGAGGATTTGGAATGATTTGGATTTCAGTGAGGTAATAGGTTGCTTGTTGTGGGAATGCGGATGTTTATGATGGCTGTACGAAGAGGAGTGAGCCATGCTCTTCTTGCAGTGCTAGTAAATTCAAGCCAAACAGTTGTCATCCGGTGAAAATAAGTGATACTTCAAATCCTTGCGATGGTCAAAGTTTGTTCTGGGCAAGTCACTGCTGTGATAAAAGTGAAAAAAGTGCCTCTCTTTCTGTCCGCTACATTTAACCTATTTCTGTTTTTGACTTCCCTGCTCACACAGCACAGGCACAGGTGTTTCTGAAGTCTAAATGTACTGAAATCAACTGAAACAAAGGAAACCTGTAGTTGAGGAATCTCAAAAAGCTGTTGCATCCTGGGTGTGGCCCTGCAAGCTGTTCGGGCAGACTGAGACAGCTTGCTGTACTGAAAGGCTCTGCTCGTGCTGTTCCTCTCAGGCTGGGCTGCCTGTGTTCTTCTGGGGCACTTCTCTGCAGCACATCAGGGAGCTGATGAGGTGTGCTGGGAGGAGAGGGCTGAGGCCAGGTGTCTGTAGCAGTCCTGTGTCATCCTGTACAAGTAAACGGTGGCTGTGGTTAGGCTGGCTTATTAGTTAGCAACTGTTTATATTTCTCCGTTTTGCATGTAGCAGCATTCAGTTTTCTGAGAAACAGCAAAATAAAATGAGGAATGTGGTTTGTTTAGGAAGCTGTAGGTTGAAAGCTGTAAATATTTTTCTTATTGAAAGTTAATGTTTGTTCTAGTGTCAGTATTTCAGAAATAATGTTGTATTTTGTTGACTTTATAATCATCTGGTGAACGTGATGCTGAATGTCCTTGAATTCCTTGAACAGCTGATGTGGGTGGGTATCCAAAGGGACGTACCTCTGTCTGGGAGGGAGGCAGAGGCAGGTGAGGGTAAATAGCAGAGGGTGGCACATAGGTGTGCTGTGCCTGCTGCTGTGCTTTGAGCAGCGACGAGACTTCACTCTTCCGTGGAGCCAGTTAATTTATATCTGGTTTTGAATGCTTCAAACAATATCAGGGTTCTTAAACAATGAAACAAAGCTCTCCAATAAGTTTCATTCTTTTGGGTTCGCAGCTTTTCCTCACAAGCTGCGGTACAAGGGAAAAGCCCTCCTGGAGGTGTGCAGGCATGTAGCTAGGGCATGTTTTTTCAGGCCTTTGAACTAGGTTAGGAATGTGTCTCAAGATGGAAGAATGAATAGTTATTTGGTGCTCTTAGCCTGCAGGCTTGAAGCCAGAGAGGAATGTTATTGTGTCTTCAGCGCCTGGCGCGCACAGCCGTGTTGTACGGGGACTGGCATGGCTCAGTGCCACCCTGCACACAGCTGCTGGCCACCAGCAGTGTTTCCTCAGTTGCAAGGCTCTGGGAAACCAGGGCTATATCTTCAATTAGGAAATGCCCTTTAGAGCAAAGGGATTGCAGCACGGAAGTATACCAGCCTAAGAAAAATCTCTGATTACACTGATGTGATTCTCTGAACCCAAATCCCCCTTTTCCCACCTCTCTCTATGAAGTGCTTTCCTGGGAAGAGAATAAGTATTTACATTTCTCTGAAATTCTGTTTTGACCCTGGGGTGGTGGCAGTATGCCCCTGGAGAGAAAGGCAAGCAGAGGCTGGGAAAGTAGGGTGGTTCAGGTTGGAATAACCCTTGGAAGGTTTTCTGAAAAATAAACCTCTATGCAGAACTAATTGTGCTTTAATATGCTGGTGTTAGCTAAACTAAGACGGACCTGTTCAGTCAGCGCAATTCTCAAATGCCATTGCTGTAGTGAGTGTGATTGGTGAAGTATCCAGAATTGGGATTTCAGGCACTGAACACTCACATTTAAGAATAGCAGCCACTGCAGAACTTTGGGTTCATTTCAGTGGTTTATTCAAAGCTGAATGAGATCAGCTGAAAGTGAAAAGAGAAAAATGGATTTCATTTCTTCGGTTGTTTAATTTACCAAAAAACAAACAGACAAACAAAAAAACCAAAACAAACAAACAAAAAAAACCCAAAAAACACCTTTACTAAATGTGAGATATGTAACCAGGCCCACTCAGTTTCACCTACTAAATATAGAAGAGTCTTTAATACAGTAAATTACTGTTAAATGCTGAGTTTATTTTGTTAAGCAACTTATTTATGTATTCATGTATTTCAGCATTTCATTGGGATTTTCATTCAGTCTCAGCTTGACAAGTCAGAAATGGGAGATTGAACCAACTAGTAAATGATGACTTCTACTGGCCATTAATTTTATTGGTCAAGAATCTGCATAAATATACACTAATGGTATTATCTAACTGGGAATTACACCAAATGCTAAATTAAAAGGTTATATTGCAAATCAGCATGATTTAGTGGTTATCACTCTTTAAGAATGACCATTAAGAACATAAAAAGATAAGTTTCCTCATTTGCTAATCTAAATGTGATTACTTTAATGACTTTAATTTGAATTAATCCACCATGAAGTCAAGTGTCAGTATATACATGATAATTAAATATACTTGAACTGATATGATCATGCAGAAATAGAGCATAGCCACAGAAAAGACCTGGTTCCAGGACCTTGTGTGATCTAGAGAGAGGAAAGCAGACAAAACATGACGCAGTAAGAGACTGGGAGGGTGCAAGAAGAGGACAAAGCACAAGGGCAGGGAAGTGATGCTTAAACGCAGGGAAGATGAGAGAACTGGGCAGGCCGTGTTGCTTGGCTGGCCTGTTAGTGGGTTGTGTTTGAGTGGAGTTTTACAAAGTTGGAGAAGGCAAAGTTGTGTAGGAAGGGGTACAAGGAATGAGTGAGCAGGAGAAGGAATTGGAATAATGCTGGCAGCTCGCATTTCAGTCAGCGTAATTGAGCTTTAATGACTTGAATGACTCATAGTCTCTCTGCTTGACAGGTCGCTACAAAATTTTAAACATAGGTATGAATTAAGTTACTTGCACCGATTTCATTGTATGCTTGCGGTAGTAGAAAGATGTGCCAAGGATTGTCAGAGGAAAAGAGAAAAAAAATGGTATAAGATGTCGCTAACATTTTTGCAAACATATTTTGGAGGAAAGTCTGCATGACGATCCTTCTGCGTGAAGGATCTTCTCATCTTGGTGGGGGAGGGGGAGGAGTCTTAACTTGAATTGCTGTAACCTACTTGAAGCTGATGGGACTAGGGCAACATACTTCCTGTCAGTCTGTCCCTTTAAACTTTTTTCCCCTCTGTAAGCTGTTACTACATTGTTCTGTTTGAATTAATAACGTCCCCATTAGTTTTAATTAGCTCTGCTAACGAGTTACTTCTAAAGTGCTACAAAATGATCTGTAATTCAGTGTCTGATTTATCTCCTACCTTGGGTATTTCATCTTTTCCGAAAATTCTTCTCCTGCAGCTCGGTGAAGACATTTGATCTGTCTCGATTTGAGCTTGTTTGGTTCTACATTTGTTAGAGTAGCTCATCAGCTGTTATTCCTTTAGCAGATACCTCCTGTGATGTTAATTGTGTTTTATGGATTTGGGTCACATCTTTGCATTTGTGTTTAGGCTGAAGAAACAGGTAGAGGCAAAAGTCTGCTGAATGCTGAGTGTTCTGAATAAATGGGACAGCAGAACACTTAGTTGCAGTGTTTGTGTTGTAGGACTTGAATGGTTTCTGTGGCTTTGCAACCTGTGGGTTGGGTCTTTCAGCCCCAAGAAGCTTTTTGCATGGTGGAGTGGGGGTGCTGGATTTGATTCCTAGTGGTTTTATCGAAATGGGTTTGCTTCTTTGCTCTTTATGGAGGTACCACTATAAAATAGGAATATAAGTATAGCTGCATGTGTGCTATTGAATAGAACACTTTTCCATTATGGTTTGTTTTTGTTCTGGTGAAAAATAGCAAGCTGTTTCTGAGATGAGGCATTCTTCACTGGTGAAGCTGCTGCTGTAGTATCCATAGTGGTACAGCCATCTGTGCTTGATATCTGTCCAAACAAATATTTTCCCTCAGACCAAAAGCCTCACTGACAAGCTAAGTTCCTAGTTTAGATAAGGCCATGTGTACAAGGAGAACGATTTCAGGTGAATGTGCCACTCATCCCTGCTGCAGTCAGAAGCAGAATGGGTCTGCACCCAGTCCTAGTTCACACTCAGAGATGATAGGAGGATTCAGTAAATCACAGACTGACACAAGGAAGTATCAGTCTCTCTAAAACATACCCTGCTGAAGAGGCAGCAGCTCAGATGAGTCTGTGGAAGATAATTGTTGTCCGTTCATTAAAAAATCTTTTACTTGTTCTCCCCTGTGGTGTGGTATAAAAACTGAAAGTGTATTGTTGATCAGACGTGATGGTGAGAGCAAAGCTTGCTTTAACTGTTTGATGAGCTTCTAGCACTCCGATCTGCATTAGGGAGTAAGCTCTTAAAGATAGCTTTGCTGCTCCTCAGAATGGTTCCAGATGGAGTTTTGGTGCAGCTGGAGGATTAACATGCCTCAAGAGCTACTAGAATCATCTGTGACTTGACTTTTTGTTCATTCCTTCACTTCGTTTCTCTGTAGCTTCCTGTTTTAAGCCTTATTTATTAAGAAGTGTTACTGCACTCTGTTTTTTCAAACTACTGTGTCATTAATTTGGCAGGAGAGAAGAAAGGTTAAAGTTCCTCCTTACCTTCTCCCCCTCTCCAGTGAAATTTTTGATTGTTCTCTTTAATGAGTCATTTTTTTCTACAGCTGAAGTTAATTTAACGGCTCATCCAAACAATGAATGTTTTCTGAGCGAGGAAGCGAGGGAACTCCAGTTCTTTTCCCTTTTCTTTGTGTAAAGGTATGTCCTGGGCGTTTCCAAAAAATGTGGAAAAGAGCACAGACACAGATTTCTTACAGTTTTGCAGAAAGAAACTTCTTTATGTGTGTGTGTTGTTGTTTTTGTTTTTTTTTCAAATGAGCTTGTCTTGCTGTGTTTAGGTTTTGTTCCTCCTCCTCACAGATTCATAGAAATCCACCAGTCCGTATAGATGAGTAGTTTTTTCCCATCTTAAGGGGCTCTGGCAGTGCAAGTATTTTGGCACCTTGTGATTGGTGTGCTTGCCTGTCAGTGACAGGATTCCCTCTGGTTCATTCTGCTGTGGCAGCTGAAGGTCACACAGCACACTCTTCATTTGCCATCTGGCAGTTTATTATTAGCAATGGTATGGAAAGAAGCAATAGGAAAAGCAGGACCAGAATGGCCAACGTATCACGTGTTGCAGATGTGCAGTGCAGGCTGGGTTCCTGTGGCACCTGCTTGCCTGCCAGCCTGCGGGCAGCGTTGCCATGTGCTGCAGTCTGGCTCTTCCCCACATCCACGGTCGCCTTCGGGGTCCATTTGTAGTTGGAATTGCAGTGCCTTAGGAAGATAGGTTTTGTTTTGCCTTCTGAGTGCCACTATGATGTTTTAAAATCAGATTATCCTTTGTGCCATTACCTCAAGGGCAGCAGGAAGGGATGGCCGTGCTTATGTGTTTGCACACTGTGGAGGAATGCCATCCTTTTAGAGTTTGGTAGCAGAACTTCCATTGGCGCGAGTGGAGGGGAGCACCCTCAGCCCTACAGATAGGGCAGATGGAAACAGATAGGGCTTGCGGTGCTGTGGTACGGCTCCATGTCCACAAGTGTTCCGTGGGTACTCTATCAGTGCTTAAAAGTTGATAGCAGATGTTCCTGAATTCTTAGTTTTTCTGGTTCAGATTTCCCATACTGGAGCGTATGTGCACATCAGAAGGAGGGTTGTGTGCTCTGTGCTGTTGAAGCCAATGTGCTCAAGTTCATTGTTTTCTGGAGAAAAAGGGTCATCAAAGATTGGAAATGAAAATCACGTGTGAAATACTTCTGACATGTATGTCATAGATTTGTAAAATCTGTTTCATACTTCTGTTTGTGGAACATGGGGTGCTCTGATTTGGCTGCATAGTACCAAGTTATTGTGCGTCAGTGTCCTCACAGAAGGCTTTGATTAAGCAAGAAAAAATGCTGTGATTTTAAAGGCTGGCTAGTGTACAAACTTGCACAGAGGAACAAAAAGTGTGAATTCAAGAAGTTAGCATTTTTTATGTGTTTTAGTACCATGCATAATAGTGGCTGGTCTGGGCAAAAAGAAAGCCATGAAATAAAGGGAAACTCATTTCTACCTTTGGGAAAGACACAGAGATGTTCCGTAGCAGATCAGATTTTTATTTATTTATTTTACAACTGGGTATGGTGTTAACCAGGGTAGGCTCAGTGACTGTTTACTTGTGGGCTGTAGGTATGAGCAGCTATGAAGCTCAAGTTCCACGTGGCTCAGCCAGGCCTCCCCGCCCCCCATCTAAGTCCTCTATGGTTTTGATCGCAGCATATATTCCTGTGTTGAATTGGGCTGCTGATGTGAATATGCTGTCTTTGATTTGGACCTCTTTCTCCAGCTGTGCATCTAAATGTTGTGGATCGTAAAATTTAAGAGCTACCTTTTTATTCCTGCTTTCCCAGTTCAACTTTCGTCCAGAGTTTAATCATTTGAAGTAAGAGCTATCTGCTGTTCTTCTTTGACCCTTGCGTGATTATTTTTCCTTCACCTAGTTCTGTATGTAGCTGAAAACGCAAGTATCCTAGACTATTGGGCCAACTGTATTTGTTCTTCTTTTGCAACATGTTGATAACTCTTGTTTTTTTCCACTGCATCAAAAATAAATGCCTTGTATGCTTGTGGAACCTTAATTAAACCTCTCCTTCGTCCAGCTGGCAAACAAGAGGTCACATTCCCTACTCTCTTCCAAACTTCATTGTTTTCCACTTAATTCCTACCTTTCTCCCCTAGTACTGCTGTTCTCTGGTGGCTGGAGGAGCCTGCACCTCTGGAGCACTGCTCCCTTTTGTGTTCCTTGCACGTCATGTCAGGAGGAAGAAGGTGTTACTGGAGCAGGTGAGGCACCAAAAGGTCTCCAAACACCTCTAGATAAGGGAGTTCGCACCTCATCAGTTCAGAGTGTGAGTGGTACTGGTGTGTGGGTGCCCTGGCTGGCCCTTCAGGCTTACTGGCATGTGAAACCACTGCTGCACATGAGCACAGAACTGTCCCCATGGCCTACGGAGGCATTCCTCCTGCCGCCTTCCTCCCAGCACAGGCACTTCCACCCCAGCAGGCACCTGGGGCAGAGCTCTGGGCTAGATGTGCCCTGATGTGGGGAGGGGAGAAATCAATTTTTAATTCATGTGCAGTTCACTTAGCTAACAGAGCAAATACAATGAGGCTTATTCTATAAACCTGTTGTTATCAACAGCGCAAGAACTGGTAGTTTACATTGCTCATTGCATCCATTGACGTGCAGAGGATAGGTTAGTAATTTACTTTGTTATGAACTGCCAGAGTGACACTTTTTTAGTGCCATGAGGCAGATTCTATCTGCATTTTGTTTCTGTGATCCACAGGCAAGTATTTTAGTTTGGGCTCTTTACCATCTCATTACTTGTTTGAAAGTTAAGAACAGATGTGCATTTCCTTGTTTTTATAACAAAGATGAAATACTTAAAACTCAAAGCATTCTTTCAAACAGGGAGAAATAAAGGTTTTTCCTCATTTTGCAGGACTAGGAAACTATGAACTTCAAGGGAAAACATTTTGGATAAACAAAGACTAGGTTCTAAAGACCAAAAATGTGTTAATGAAATTTTTACTTCAAAAGAAGAAACCTTGAGATTCACAACAAAACTGATGGGCAGTGCTGTGAGCAGTGCAGTGGGAAGAAGAAACCACGTCATCCCTGACCTCCGGCTGTGAAGGAATGAATGAGGCCATGCCTCTGTAACCCACTGCTTATTTTTTGACTGTCCAAATGCTACTTAGTGTATCATGATAGTGAAGAGGTGTTCTAAGGCCTTATGCTCTGTGCATGTTGGCTGCTTACAGGCTCAATCCCTGGCACTCTCGTAAGGTTGTGTGCCCTGTACTTCTTGCTTCAGCACAGTGACAGATACGGGTCTTCACTCTTTGGGTGAAGTTCTCTGGTTGAATTTGGGAAGGAGTGTGAGTAGTTGCACTGCTGCAGCTGTTTGTTCATTACTTGATGAGAAGTAGTCCAGCTGCATCCCTTGGCAAGTTGCACATGCAGCTCATGACACGTTGACAAATATCGCACTGTTTTTTCTCTGTACTTCGATGTTTCTACTTTTCTGTCTCCCAGTAGATTTGCTGGGACAGAGGCTGTCATTTTATTCTGTTTGCTCAGCAGTCGGCAAAGTGAGGCCTTCGCTTGTGTCTGAGGCTGCCATGTGTTACAGTGCAACCACAGCAGTAACTGCTATCGCTGGTGGTTGAATCCTCTCCTGTGTTGTGCTGGGCCTTGTCTGAACCTGTATTTTGCTGCTGAGTTTCCATGTCTTCCTAAGGCCCAGAGCAGTGAGCCTCACCAACCTCTCAAAATGCTACTGCCAGGCCTTCTCTCTCTCTCTCTCTCCTTCCCAGTAGCTGTTTCTGTTGAAACACGGCCAGAAGTGCTGGCAGAGGGATTTTTTTCCAAGTCTGTATCATCAAGATTATACCTAGGAATACGATATGTGTACCACCTTCCTTTCCTCCGTGTTTAACTTTGAATCACACATGTAATTTCTGTCTTTACCTTGTAATCTGTCTTGCTGCCTCTACTTGCTGATTGGAATTCAAGAATAACAGAGGCTTTTTAAAAAGCCTGTCTTTCATTAGTCTGTAAGAATGGGGTCTTTTTTAATGTCAAGAGATATTTAGTTAAAAAGGAAATGACAAGACTATCTGCCTTTTTTTTCTCTCCCTGTCAGCTCCATCTTCTCAGTGTGGTGGAGCAGACAGACCCAGTCTCTGCCCCAAGAACTGCCTGCACCTCAGAATTTGAAGTGGAAGGAAGAGCTTCTAATTGTTCCATTTTCTGACCCAGGTCATTTAAATTTCAACCTTCAGCGGTGATGAAACTGGATAGTCTGGGAGGTTCCTCTTTTGGGGGCACGTGAGGGAGCACCAGGCCACTGGCATAGCCAGGCAAAAGGCATCAAAACACACAGCATGATCACTGAGTGTGCAAGAGGAAAGCTGAGTTTAACAAACAGAGGTGCTACGAAGCAGACTTCAAAGGGAGCACACCCTTCCCTTCTCCATCTGTGCTCTGCCATGGAGGAGAGGCAGGGAGTTCTCCAGTGGAAGTTTGCTTCCTACTTTTGCCTTGGGGAAGAAGTTCAGAGAGCTCTGAAATTAACTTAGAATTTCAGAGAGGCGAAAGGAAGAGAGAAGATAATTACGAATTTTGGTGCCAAAGCCATCATTCAGTAGTAGAAGTTTTTTATTCCTTCTTATACTTCAGGGGATAAAAAGGTGATGTTTTCTTTTCCCCTGTGTTTTCTTTTACTTTATTCTTTCTTAATGTGAATTAATACTAGCTTTCTTACCCACTACAATCTACAGATCTTCCCCCAGTGTTTATTGCTGAGGGCTGTTTGCGTTACTGAAGCACAGATAGACAGTTGCAGTATCTTTTTGAACAAAATGTTTGTGGTCCTTGTATTGCTGAAGTCCTTTCTCTAAGGTAGGGTATAGCTTTGATTCTGTTTGAGTTTTTTTCCATTCGCATATGAAACCATAAACTGTAAAGGGAACTCGATATACTTGTACTGTATTTGCAATTTAGATTGCAGAGTGTTTTGGAGTGCACATGTTTGGCTGCCAGTGAAACCACTGGCTGTGAGTCAGAAGGCATCGAATGCTGTTTGCTGAAGTGTCCTTAAGGGCGAGGTCATGTAAAGGATGGAAAAATGTTTCAGAGTGTTCTGGGAAGCAGGAGGAGGGGATTTGAGTCTTGTGAGCAGGTGACCTGGGGGGCTGCAGGGTATGTGTCAGCTTGCCTCTCCTGTACCCTGCAAGGCCGTTTTAGGTGAGGCAGCACAGTGTGCACCGCCGTGAGCCGTGATGCCGCGGGCTCTGTGGGGCGCTGGGGTTGTTCCTGCTTGGCTCCACACAGCTCAGGGGATGGGGCTGCCAGTGGGGAGGCAGGCCACAAGCTCCTTCTGGAAGGTACTGCAGCTGGCAGCCTGCTGCTGATAGACGCTCAGAGAGCGGCCTTGCTGCCTGCCCGCTCACAGCGGGAGCCGCAGGATGGGAGCCGCAGGGATTTGGGAAATGGGGTAAAGTTCAGGCACTCACCGCAGCTCGCAATGCGCCCGGCCACGCCAGCTGCCGCCCAGCTGTAGCCTCATCCTTCTTTCTCTGCTCCTTTGGTTGAAGTGCATGCTGTTAGCATGCTCAGTTGGTATTCTTCAAATGTCGTGGCTTGCTGAAGCTGGGTCCTGGGACAGCCTTGCTTCTGCTGGAGAGTCTGGGGAGAGCTGTCAGCAAGCAGAGGGGTCGGCAGCGCCAGCAGAACCTGTGCTGTAGGTGTAGGAGACTGTGCATGCCCTTCAGGCAGTTTGGACTCAAGCAAACACAGTGCTCAGAAGCACTAAATTAAATGTTCTTCTTGAAAAGTGCACAGGCAGTATTTTTTTTTTTATTGTTGTCAATATACATACTGTTTCTTTTGGAATTTTACAGTTTGTTTTGCATTCTAATTTTGTTTTCTTCAGAATCATTAATTAGCACTGAAGTCCTTCTCTCCTGCTGCAAAATAGCAACTCCTTAGACCACCAGCCAGTGTGTTTGGTGTGAATTGCACAGGCTGTATTTCAGTAGAGCTAGCAGCAGGCTTAGCTGTGTGGGAAGCTGCAGGGTTGCTGACAGGACCCATGCTTATGTGCAGGCTGGGCTGCACCTGACTGACGGTGCTGTGCTCTGATCTCACCCAACTGGGATGGGATTGGTCTTAAGTTTGCACCTCTCTGCGGCATCCATTATCCTTGTGGTCAAGCATGACCAGTTAATAAAGATGTAGGATAATAGATAATCATCTTAAATTCACTGACCTGTCATCATCATGTGCCTCATTTCCCTTAAAAACTTAATGCCTTAACAGATGAAAGTCGTGGTCCAGGGAACCTCAAATGAATAATTGGTTTGAGTTGGAGCAGGACAGATATAAATGAAAGCACACGAGCAGTGCTGGTCAGCTGAGGGCAAACGTGTCCTCTGTGCTGTGGTCTGTCAGTGAGGTGGGCTGAGGCCAAGCTCTGAGAAGCCACAAATACCAGACTTATAAGTATGTCTTTCACATACTGCCTTCCTTTCGTTTGTCAGCTCTTCAGTTTTCTCTTAGAAAGTACTGCATGTTTTAAAGGAAGTTTAATGTTTTTTAATGGCAAACGCAGATGGAAGAATTCAAAAGGTTTGAAACAGAGCAGAGAAGTTGAAAGGAGAGGAGTGATCTATAATGTTGGAGACAGTTACTGTCTGTCTTAAAGAGGTTATAAATGATGTTATTTATTGCATCTGGCTTTTTGTGGACAGCTGAGTATTTGTGCCAGGGTAAATGTGATAGTAGCAGTCGTTGTCCTCCTAACTAAGTTAATCAAAGCAGAGATGTGCAGGATCGGGTCCTTAGAACCGAAAGCGTGATTTAGCACAGCTAGTATCTCAAACGTGTGGTGGCAACTTATCACTAACAAGTTGTTGCTTACACGGTTTTCAGAATTTTTTGAAAACAAATTCTTCGTACAAAGGTAGTAAGGAAAGCAGAACTGAAATAGAAGCTGTGTTACTATTTCAAAGCAGGAGACTTGTTGCTTAAGACAATATTCACAAGGAAAGGACAGCAAATGTGATGTTGCAAGTAGAATGTCTTCTTCGGTTTATGAAATGGTATTTAAGGTTTTGGGTTGTCTTGTGGAATCAAAGCAGACAGAACATCTGGAGTTGGACAAGGAAGGAAATGATTTGTAGGATGAAAGAGCATTTGAGAATGGCTTTGTTTTAATGAACTAACTCATCTTTTTTTAAAAAATGTACACAAACTATCATGATTGTAAAGATATTTAAATCATAAGGAAAAGGGAAGATAGAAATCTGTGTAAGTAAGAAAGATATTTTGTTTTTTCTTTCTCCTTCAAGAGCGATTTGTCGCTTAACAATGTGAAAATTTTATTTTTACTTGTATGTTGAAGCCAACACCATTCCCTGTGCAGAATTGGAAAGTCAGAGCACGTTATGTGAGGGAATGGTGATGCATGGTAATTAGGAGCCAAATGGCTCTTTCCTTTTCCTCTTTTCCCAGAGGACTTGGAGCTGCTGGTTGTGTGGTCAAGACTGAGAGGCTGCACCATGTTGCACCACACAGCATAATGCCTCAAGCTGTTCTCTATTCAGTGGGCACCACAGCAGTGTTAATATCTACTTTGTGAAATTTCGTACTACACAAATCTTTTTTTTTTTTTTCCCCTGCCTGGTCTTACTGATGCTTCCCATGTTACAGATGTCTGCTCTGAAACCTCTTGCTCCTTCCATGATCTGGATTGCCATTTTCATATGCTTGGGAAGCCACAGGCCAGCTCTTGTTCTTTCTGAGGAAACCTCTGTCTGCTCTGCTGAGGCAGGAGGAGGTGTGCTGTGTCTCCCACCTCAGCATTCTGGCAAGGCAGCGTTACAGAGGGATTCCTTCCTTGTTCTGCAGCAGTAAGTTGCTAGCAGCACCTATTTTCTTTCTGTTTAGGAGCAGAAATATTGTTTGGTTTGGTTTTTAACATCCAGCTGTTTGGTGACAGATGTGTGGAGGAAACACCAGCAGTGTGCAGGGCAGAGCAGCAAGTGCTGGGTTGAGAGGAGCTGATGGGCAGTGACCTCACTCTGCCTCTGCTTGGTCTGTGCCGGGCAGTGAGGAGGGGGCTGGCTGTCACCTTTGCTAAGCAGTTCCAAAAGTTCTGTGATTTTAGTGTGGCTATGCCATATTTGCTACTGGGTGCCATAGTGCTGTGTTCTTCTGACTGGTTGGCTTGGAGGAAAACAAAAGAAGTTCATTACTTCGATTTGGTTGAAAGTGTTGTGCCTCCTACCCTGAAATTGACTCCAAGAAAGTCGTGCTACTTTGCTTGCATTGAGAGCACAAACTTAGATGCCAGGTTGGCTAAATCCCCTAGCTACGGCTAAAAAATAGCTTTGTCTTTTAAAGTCCAGTCAACAGAACTTGATGAAACTCATTTTTAAAAATATGAAATGCTAAAGTAAGGAAAAATTAAGTAGAAAGTAAAAAACAAAGATGGTGGATTAACCCTCATCCTCTGAGTTACAAATATTGAAGTTCCAGTTACTTCATTCAATACATAATAAAATACTTGGTGCACTTGCGCCAGGGCACAGTGACTCACATAATGCAGTAAGACCTCAATTATCTCTTGTCCTGAGACAAGGCCACCTCTTGGCTGGTCAGCAGTGCCTTTTGGCATCGCAGCCCCCAGAAGGCATGGTGATCTCCTGGGCTATGCTAAGTCATTTGTTTCCTGCTCATCTTAAAGTATTGGAATGGGGTAAGTTCTTGAAATTGGAGGAGCGTGTAGATCAACGTTTGTCTGTTGAGGAGAAAATCAGAGGAAATGCTCTGAAAATACAGTATTCTTACTTGATCCTTCTATTTTTTTCCTAAGTAAACTGTAGTTTTATAGGTGAAAAAGCACAATTGTATTTTTTTTCTTTTTTGCTGTAGAATAAACAAGGGACTGATGTTACTGTCAATAAATAGAGTGGCAGAGAATGTCCAGAAAATCCCCTTCCAGGCCAGAATTCAGGTCTTTCCAGTCTCTGTTTCATGACAACAGTTTTTAATGTCTCAAAACACTTCTGGACGCTCTTCCCAAATTGGGTTATATGGCAGAAAAAAGAGAGTTTTGTGCTGTTCTCTACTGTCAGTCATGGAGGAGTGGTTATTCCTTTTTAATTTTTTATCTTTTTAAATTTTGTCGCTTATTTGTGTCTTAATAAATCTTCTGTCTTCTAGTAGTCTTACCACAGTGATAAAGTAGCTCTAGTGCTCTTGATTGATCTCAGTTGCTTTCCCTGTGGCTTGTAGGCATTACTCACAGCAAGAGCTTGATTTGTTAGCTTGTACTAGCCTCAAAATAATTCCAGTTCTGGTGCAAACCAAGTAGTTAGATGTGATGTCAGCACAGAGAAATTCCAGAAGGCCATCATATAACTGAGTGGGCAAAAAAAAGCAGTAGATGAACCTCCACACAGGTAAACATAAGTCTTCAACTGTAAGTTTTTTCCAGTGAGGAAGAAATTAATGTAAATCATGGCAGTGTGATGCTGAGCTCAGACCTGATGACTGCAGCCTGGGAGAGGCCTCGATGTTATCACTGATAGTTCTCCAGAGCCACTGCTTCAAATGTGAAACAGCAGCAGCTAAAACACAGACAGAAAACCCTGGTGTTGCCTTTGGCATCATCAGAAAAAGGTACTGAGAACAAGACGGTGTCGTTTTGCCAGTGCTTAAAGCATTGTGTGTCCATGTTTGGAGCACTGGGTGCGGTTTTGGTGTCTGCACCTTAAAAAAGATGTCGTTTGGGGAAGGTGCAGAGAAAGATTGCTCATAGACAGGGAGTTGAATTTGCTTTGTATGTGGAACGCTTTTTGTCATCTCCAAGGTTGCAGTGAAGAGAGGAGAAGCTGATTGGGGCAACATGATCAAGGTTTACAAAGTCATGAATGTGGTGGGTAAGGTGAACACGGAGCTCTTGCTGACAGAAATCCTGCAGTACCAGTATTGCAGGACACTTGGTGAAACAAATTGAAGAAAGTGTTTGTTTACACAGCAGTAACTTGCAGCCAGAGGATGTTTTGAAAACAAATAGTATGAGCAGGTTCAGGACAGGGTTAGGAGAACTCATGGTCAGAAAGTGGTGTGAGGAAAATGGATCCAGAGCAAGGTTTGTAGGTTCTCTCTAAACAACCCCTTCTTCTTTGCTAGACGTTCTGGGTGCAGGGAACTTGTTGGCCTGACCCAAATGGGCATTTAGGATACTGAGCTTTTGTGCTCCATGCCAGCCTTCTGTGGCACTCTCAAGATGACACCACTATTTGCAGCAGGGCAGGGGGGAAGGCTGGTTTTTTTTTTTGGGGGGGGGGCACATTCAGTGAGTTTCATTTCCAAGGTGACTTTTGATCTGCTTAAATTCATCAGTATTGGAAGCTGACCTGGCTATTGCTTTACAGTAAGCTGGAAAAAATTTTCTTCCTTCTAGCCAGGAAAAAAAGGCTGGGACGTTTGTCTGGGAATGTGATTCATCTGGGTTACACTTATCATTTTCCTTTCAGATTACAAGGAAAAGTTCAGGACGGTGCTCAGCTATCAGTGATAAAGCTTTATTTAGATGTAGCTTCCTCTAGTTTGTGGTGGTGAGCAGGTACACTGTTGTTTATGCAGCAGAACTCCAAATACATTTAATCACTCACCACTGTGAGATATTCCTTGGTGTTTGGTTTTATCCTGCTGCACTTTGATGAATGTGGATTCTTCAGCCTCTGCCTGGTCTCAAAGTGGCCAATCATCGAATCACAGAATTTGTAGGGATTGGAAGGGACCTCTGGAGAGCATCTAGTCCAGCTATCTGCTACAGCAGGTTCCCGAGAGTAGGTTGCAGAATGCTGCAAATTGATGCAACTAGTTGGGTGGACCATGCTTGTGAGTGAGAGTAAAAACCTCTGTTAAAAGGCATTGAATCCTAATCTGGAAAATCTGAGTACTTCTTAAGTTAGAGTCTAAGAGAAAGTATTGCACTATTTTCAAGTGAATGTGGTTTTGTAAAATTGACTTGAAGTGAACTACAGCATAGCAGTGGCTTGTAGGGAGGTAAACACTGATAACTGGAGGCAGGTATGCCTAGTGAAGCTGGTGATTTTTTCTGCCATACTTTTAGAATGAATTTAGGTGGAAATCTTCTAAAAGACAGATTAATGAAGAGAACATGGAGTCTTTGCATAATTTTAAGATTGAGGAGGTTGCAAGGCTGAAAAGCAAAACAAAAGCAGTCTGGTCAAATACTGAAAGTGGCATGAGAAGAAGGAAAAACGGAGAAGGCATTAACAGAGAACAAGCCAAGTGGCTGGTAACATGATGAGCCCTGACACTGAAGACCTGACCTTAGGAGGCTTAGGATTTGGGGTGGCTCGGTGCCAGCCATGGCATGCAGCAGTGGAAAACAAGTGTGCGGAAAAATCTGCTTTTTGCTGCCTACTAGGATGTACCTGCTGAACAACCCAGGAGAGTTCACTGTCCCACTGCCTTACTGAATTCTTGCTCTGATGCAGAGGGAGACTGCTGATGAGGTGGACGGTTTTGTGGCTTCTTTTTGCTTCCTAGAAATTATCAACTGTAATGATGAAGGAAGCGGGAGGGGAAATAAAGTCTTTCTCAATGGTGTCTTTTTATGCAAAGCTAAAATGAAGAGGTGCTGGGCTGCTTTTCCCTTTCGTTGTTACCCAGCACTCCTCTCAGTGCTGCATTGCTGCAGTGGACAGGGATGCCCTCATTGGGTCCCAGCACTGCCCGCAGGTACGTGGGGATGAGTTTCAACACCTTTAGATGAAAGAGAGGGAAAAAAATGGCAGCTGGAAGTACACACCCAAGTGTGCTTTTGAGGGGGAGAGGATTTAACAAATGCAGCATAAAGAAAAGTGCAAGACGCTGAGATTCTCTCTATGGCTAAGTAAAGCTGTAAATTGCATACCAAGGGTGATGAATTCAGAGTACTCGATACCCATTCAAGTGGCCTTGCTACTTAAAGCGTAGGCATTATTCTTCTGCAGATGGATGCTTACAGATAATGTTACAGCCTGCTCTCTGCTGACAGGGAAGAGCTCTCAGCCTGCACAACTGTAGCAATTCTGTTTCTCTGTTTCTATGGAAGCTGTTCGCTGTGTTGATGGTTGTTGTTGGTTGTTTTTTTTTTCCCCCAACTATATTTGTAGAGCAGAAACTGAAATCCAATCCAGCTTCCTAATATATATGCATTCCTATTGGCAGTTGGAATGGAAGCTTTGCTTGCTTATTTAGTTCTGAGAGGTTGGCTAAAGCTGTCCAAAATACTCTTGCCTAATAATGAAGTAATTGACCATAACACAGCATGTCAGGAGGGCTTCTTGGGCAGCTGTATCCTACAAGCAGCACAAGGCACAGGAAAGGCAGTGGGAGACATGCAGCTCTGTGCTGGGCAGTGGGGACAGACAGAGCTGATGTCCCCAGCTGCTGCTGCAGGATGTTACCGCAGACAGTAAAGATGCAGCTTGGTTGGATCAAATACAAAAGGAGCTTGTTAAAAAGAAAAAAAAACATTTGATAACTTGTCAAATAAGCTGCATTATGAGTTCTGGTTGTAACTCTGGCTTGCATGGGGCTGGCAGCCTGTCTGTCATGTTTGCTGTTAGAACGAAGGAATTATTCTAACAGAAAGGTAGAGTGCTGAAGTCTGCAAACCTCTGAGGACCCCTGGCCTCTCCCTGTCACAGGTTCCTGGCACTGCAGAGTGCGGAGCCTTGCATGGTTCCTGGCAGCCCTGCGGCTGCGGGTGGGAACCGCGGCCTGGCCTCTCGCAGGTTGCTGGGGCTGTGTGCTCCTGCCAGTGGTGTTTCGTACTGTCAGCCTCTCACTTCCGAAGTTCTCTGAGCAGCAAATTCCTTCTGTTTCTCTTGGAGAAATAAGTGAAGTACTCATGTAATGTCTTCAGCATTTCTGCTCCCACAGATCATGGGCTGCTTTGATGGGTGGTTGTCCTTTTCTGTGTTACCAGTGTATTATGAGAAGGTGAAAGTCGTGTTATACATTTTCAAAGTTAACTTTAGCACCTCCTTGAAGTTATCTCAATCTATGAGATTTGTGACTTATCCCAAATCACCCAAATATGGGCTAGTTGTAAAATGGTAGCTGGCTCCATGTGGCATGCACTTGTGTTTCACATTACTTAAAAATACACGTCTTACTGTTCTCTCACAATCTGCTTTGCAGGGTAACATTTGTTGGCAGAAGGTGAATTTACTTCCTTTGCTTGCTTACTCAAGTAGGAATGAGATCAGGCTCCCCGAGCATCAGCTTTCTTGGCTACACACTTGTCTTGATTCCCCAGTGGAGCTCAGCTTGACTTCTAACTTTAGTTTCACACGAACAGCCAGCGCTGAAATCCATAGGTGTTGGTTTTCACTGAAGCAGATATGCAGCTCCAGCAAGCACCAAAGCTCTGCTGAGACACACTGTGCTGCAGAGTACGCCATTAACGCTGGGCTGTGGCCACGTGTTGACTTGATGCAGTCTTCAACATATCTCATCTTCAGTTGCAGGAGTTACTTGATCTTGATTTTTTTAATGAAAAACAGCATCAGTGTGTCCATGATGTTCTGTACTGATAGTTTTTTAGGGCCTTTTGGGGAATATTGCCAAAGAAACTAATGACAAAATGTTCTGTGAACGGTGCAAAAACAAAATACAGAAAAAGTCTGAATTTCACTGCTGTGTTTATTTGCAACAAATATTTTTCATTAACTTACAGCTCAGTTGCATGCTTTAGAGGTTAGTTGTAACCTCTCCAGAGTTACAAAAATAAATACATCAAGAATAGAGCTTCCCAAGCAATGTATGAGGGCATGTGGAAGAGCCAGCAGGCTGTTAGACGTGCTTGGAAATTTGAGGTAATTACAGCTGTCTCTCTGAAGTGCTGCATTTGGTTTGTAAGCACATTTGTGGGCAGGATATCAGGTACTTGTAGGTACATTGTGAAGGAGGTAAAGAACGAACAGGTAAGTCCTGGAGCAGGTAGGGATGGGGGGGAGCTTTGGGGAGCACTGCTGCAGATTGCGTGGTGCAAAGAGGGAAGCTCCCCTGTTTTCTTCTCTGCAGAACCATGAGAGTTCTCACCCTGCTTCATGCAGATGTTGGTGTTTCTGGTAACTAGACAAATGGTGACCCAGTGATCCTACTAGTTAGTTATCTGATACTCTTGATAAAGCAAAATTTACCTCGCTTGGTCGTTATGTACTGTGTTGGTGCTATGGGGTGCTATGTTCTTTTAATTCTTCTGTGGAAGACATACCTGGTGTAATTACCCTCCTCTCACCTGCTCTTTGTACAGTTGTTGTGTGGAAATAATTGTTGATACATGGCAGAACAAAAGTGCAGTATGGCTTCTGACCCTGCTGTGCTCCAGCTGCTGCGCAGGGACTGCTCCTTCAGGTGCTACAGCTGTGCCCGTGGGCATCGTGCTCCGAGGGCAGCTCTGCTGGAACGTGGGCTCACTGCTCAGCTTGTGGCTCCAACCAGCATGAGGTATTTTTTTTACAAGAGCCCTGAGCCAGTCTGGAACTTATACTAGGTAAAATAAACCAATGCTGAGTAAATAAAATCAAGAAAATTACTGAACATTTGCACGGAAGCTCTTAACTCACCTAGTTGCTAACTAGTTACTTATTTTGTAACATGGTAGCCAAGCTATCATTCGGCATCTACAGGTAGTTTTGTGACGCACAGGAACGAAGATAGTTGTTTGTTTTTTTTTACTCCAGCTAACTTAGCAAGCAGTGAATTTTATTATATTACTTATGAAGTGTCTGAAATCCCAGCAGCAGGCTCTGTGTGGATGTGTTTATGATAGGAGATGGTGTCTGCAGGTTTGTAACCATATCTCTCCCAATCCCATATCCTCCCCAGAAGCTTCAAACAGCTTCTCTTGGCTGCTGCTGCAGTGCAGGTAACAGAATTATGTTTGAACGTGGTTTCGTAGGAAATACTGGTGAAAGGTAAGGTAGTTGAAAGCTCTTGCTACCTTTTGAAGCAGTGTTGGTGGGCACACGTCTCAGCTTCTGAGCTTACAAATGATTTTAGCATTTCTGTTTTCTCCCTATAAGCTTCTTCAGGCAAGTGTCGTGAGGGCTTTGAAAGCTTCTGGATCATATGTTTGCGGCTGGTTATTTTCTTGTGGTTGATAAATCTGTGTACAGTTGATACCTGTAGTTAATACTGATAGGAAATGTGGAACACACTGGAGATGTTTGAAGAAAATACTAAGAAAAATGTTACTTTCTGCTAACACATTATCAATGAAGTCAGAGTGGATGTTCTGAGTTGTGTATGTATATGTGTGTACTTGATGTGTTTATATATACATACATATAGTATGTAATCAATCTCTCTGTGCACGTATCTATACAGAGGGGAGGATAATAGCAGAGTTCTGCAGCAAAGGCAGAAAGTAGGCTAGCTTACACAGAAACACGGGCAGGCATCACCACAGTGTCAGGGTTACTGGGGCAGTGCTGAGGAGCCATGTGTTCCCCTGTCCCCTGTATGTTTGTGGTCGCTTCACCCTCTGAAGTACATGAGCTGCTCTGGCTGCAGCCTTGAGTTTAATTCGCGTAATATTGCAGGAAGTGGAGTGTTTTAAAACTACTGTTGTTGTTTTGTCCTTCGTTCAGGCACAGCGTGTTTTGATTTGAATGGACAATATTTTAAAGAGCGGATGCTTTAGAAATATAAACAATTGGGAAGGAAAATACAGCTGTTTTCTATTACTATTTAATACTATGCTCATCTGTGGCCTCTAAGTAATGGGTACTTGTTTACATATGACAGAATATGGATTATAATGCTATAAACATATTGTTCCTGGTTGCATGCTGGCTTCCCAAATCAGGAGAAAGGCGCAGTGCTGGCTCCCAGCAGTGCGGGCGGTGGGCTGCTCAGAGCAGCAGGCTGTGCCTGCGGCAGGGCTGCGCTTTGGGGCAGCTGCAGGCCCCAGTCTGATGGATGCTTGTAGTGCGTTCTGCTTACTTGCTTTAAAGTTTGTTATAAACGAGGACCACAGCATTATGGTTTTGTTGGTTTTTTTCTTTTAAAGGAAAATGTCAGTGGACATCTGTGTTTTTTGCTGGTTTAATCATTACTTTCGTTGGGAACTGTGGGGTGTTTCCAAAAGCTAGTTCTGCTTTCCTACATTTCCATTAATTCTGTCATCTGACTTCCAGTGAAGCATAGCTCTGTTTAGTGGAGTAATATTTTATATACTTGAAGTGGCCAGTTCAACGTTTACAATACACAGCTTTGAAATCTTGCATCTGTCTGAATATATGACTACTTTTTGCTGTTCTAAGATTGCTCTGACTAAAGGAACCATGCAGGTTGTGTTGTTTACTTCATTTTTGAAAGTTTTAAGCTGAGAAATAATACAGCAGCGAGGAGCTCTTTGCATGGAATATAGGAAGATGGATACATGCTAAGCACGTCTGGGAGACAGTTGCCAAACAGAAGCAGTAGCAAAGGAGAATTTTATTTAAATATTTAAATAGAAAGTCTCTATTTACAGTTGTGCAAAGATAATGCGAGCAAATATCTTGATTGTCTAATGTATTGTAGACTCACAGAATGTTTTGGGTTGGAAGAAACCTTAAAGACCGTCTAGTTCCAATCCCCTGCCATGGACAGGGATGCCTAAAAGAAGCCCAAAGCCCCATCCAGTCTGGCCATGAATGCCTCCAGGGATGGGGCATCTACAGCTTCTCCAGGCAGCCTATTCCAGTGCCTCACCACCCTTGGAGTAAAGAGTTTCTTCCTTGTATCTAACGCAAACCTTGTAAGTTTTAGAACTATTGCTCTTGTCGTGTCACTACAATGCATGATAAACTCTCTCTCCCCAGAGAGTGCTGAAGAATTTTGGGGTCTTTCAGCTAAGTTGTTTATCGTTATAATTATTTTGATAACGTGCATTACAAGATGATTTTATTTAAAAAGTCATATGAATGTCTATATTAGTGTTTATAATTTAGGTGGTAGAAAACCAGAACATCTCATTTGCTAGTGTTTTTGACAAACTCAGTGTTTGAGGCTAGGGACTGGGTACCAATCCTCCTCAGTGGAAATTCGTTGGAAGGCTTTACCTGAGACAGTCTGAGCATCCTCAGGGGTGCTCTCAGTGGGACCAGTGTACCTTCTGCCCCTCCCAACCAATACTTTGAACAGCTCTGATGTGTTGCATGTTTTGAACAGTGTCCTTGAAGTTTGGAAGGAAGTTATCTCTAAATTTCAAGTGCTGTATTTACTTGAAAGCCATACTTTGTTATGTCAGTACTCCAAAGTACTGAAAATTGCCAAGTTGTATTTACAGTAGAACTTGTTGCATCTTTCAGTTATTATTTCTCAGAGCAGTGGCTCCTGCTGCACTGCACTTTGCCCTCATCCAAGCTCCACAGGCCTCGGTGCATCATTTCCTAGCAGTTGTGACTTGTAACCAGAAGAGAATCAGGGAGAAAAAGGAGCGTTGGAGAGGTGGTTGTACCTTGCTGAAATATTAGCTTACTGACCTATGGAAAGGAGAAGTTCTTGTGTTGTATTTCATCACATTGTCTTTGTAGAGCAAGACATCTATAGATGCTGCAGGAGCTCTGAATTCCAGTTGTCACTGTTCTTAATTAAAATTAAACATTTCATTAAGTTTTCTGCCTAGTTGGTGACTGGAAATGAAACAAGTTTGACAAGTTGAAAGAAATGGTTTTAAAGAGATGGTGATGATGCTGTTACTGAAACTGTGGATAAAGTGTAGTAGAAAGCTGTCATTGCCAATATGGGAAGCAGTTTTCTGTGGAAAACAAGCGTTCCTTGTTTTTCCTCCTCCCCCTTTCAGGACGGTTCTTATTTCTGAGCGTACTTGGAAGGACCTTGCTGTGAAGCTTCCTTGCTTTGAAGCCTTGGATTTGGAAGTTGACTTGAGGCTCGGTCCAGGACATGGCTGCTGGTTGTGATCTCACTGCAGCTTGGGTTACCAAGATCTGAGCAGCAAGAGCTTTCTTGAAAGTGGCACTGTTGTGTGTCTCTGTGCCACTGGTATTTTTGTTCTGCTTTTCAGACTGCCTCCTTCCAATGGAGGTGCTTGTTTGGACTGCACTCTGAAGTGTATTGCATGCTTCTGATTTCCAAATGATGTTTAGAAGGCTGAGTGGAACATTACCCACCTTGTTTGATCTCCCACATATGATACAGAAGCCCTGAAATTTCATGTAATATTTAAGAATTTAATACATTCTTTGCACATTAGGTAACAGTAATAGTAGTGACAAAATGCTGCTCCAAGCAAAACTGCTTATGCAAACAGATGATCTGTGAGCGGTGGAACTACTTCTATGGCTTCCCTTTCCATTTATTACACTATCCTCTCCTGCCTCTGCAAACCTCTGCACTCTTCTCTGCAGTCCCTGCCAGACGTGGTGCTGTGGGCACAGGGGCTGCTGGAAGCACTGATCTGCTGCTGCTCTGCTGTGTCTGGGCTGTGCTTGCTAGTGCCGTGCCTCAAGGAATCCCTCACTCAGCCGTGGAGTTTTACACAGCACAGAACGACTCAATATATCTGAAATTTTGTATCTTTGCCAAACTTAAGCTGAATTTTATGTCCTGCTTAGATGGTCTGCTGTCTATTCGATCAATGATATGATGAGCTCCATTTCATCAGGAAACCAGACCAAAGAAACCAGTGCAAACTATGGTGTCTTGAGTGTGGCAGGATGTCTTTTGCCATCCATGCTGCTTGTACTGTCTTTGTTTGTGTGCTAACTCACTGTGTTTCTACTTTGCTGCAAATGAATGTCTTTGCCCTTTGACTGGCTTGTTTAACTGCCAGTTGGGCAATCTGATTATATTGAAGGAAAGGAAAATATCTGTGTGCCTACAGTTACTATTTTCAGGGCATTTGAATCAATGGCTGTTTTGTGTATGGCTGAACTTTCCTGAAGATTTCAGCAATGTAGTGCAGCGTTAGAAGACCTGATGGTAAAAGGAAGCACAAGTGTCAGATGCGATAATTTGTCTTGAGGATATTATATATGATATGGTTTGTCTCTATTCCTAATCCTCCTTGCTTCTTTAGTGCATCTCAGTTTTTGACGTGCTCAGGACTAAAAGTAGACCTAGTTCTGGAGATAAGAAACCTATGCTCCATTGTCAGCTCTACTCTCAACTACGAAGACACTTAGTTTCAGTCACTGCTTATTAGATACTACGTCATGAAACCATTCCTAAACTGTTACTGATGCTCAACCAGCATAACATTGAGCTTCACAGTGTTCCAGGAGGGTGGGATTTATTTATTTATTTATTTATTTATTTATTTGCTACATAATGTATGTTTTTGAGTAACATTTTGAGTTAAGTGGATATAAAAGATTGATTAATGGAGTTTATTCTTTTGAGAGGTTTAGCTGCAGCATCAGTGACATCTGTGATCACTGAGAATGTCAGCAGCCCAAGCAGGATACTTAGAATTTCCTGTCTTGGTATCCAAGTTCATGTCCTGGGTCACAGAAACAAAGACAAATTCCCATTGTATGAGATTCTGTAATGTAATCCTTCTATGTAATAAAGTCGAATTGTTATGTGTTTTGTCAGGGTTAATGTTTAGTAGATGTTTTTAATTATCGATTAACCAAGACACCTAAATGGTGTTTTAATGAGATGTAATATCACGTGCAGATCCTTTTGTGTGCATGCTAAGCCTTTAATCTGTATTACTGTATGCTTGAAATTTTCTGTTGACTTACACTAATAACTTCTAAAAGGTTATCCTTAACACTAGATGTGACAACTGTGATGGAAGGTTTATGTCACAACAATACAGTATCCATCATCTGGTGAGATACTTACTGATATTGTGGTGAACAGCTTCCATTATATGGAGAAAATTTCTCCTTGTTGTGCTTTTGAAAAAAAAGAATGAGTGAATTAAAATTTTTGGTTGCAAATTCAGTAATGAGGACAACTTTTACCTACTTTGACTTTTGCTTGTGTAATCATAGTCTCACAATGCTAGATTGGTATTGAAATTAAGTTATTCATGTGACTGTTGATCAGTGTCCCATTGGAAATCATAGCAACCAAGCAAGTGAAGGCTAGTCCATTTAAGCTGTTCATAGCTTTAAAATACCGTGTTGGCAGTCATTCAGCCTTTCAGGATTTCACTGAGCAGAACTCTAAAGAAACAGCAGCAGAGGGCTTGGTTGTCTGATTGGTGTTTATAATTTAGATTTAACTCACAGCTGCATCCAGATTGGCCCTAAGGGCCTGCCAGGTGCTTCTTCCTCTGCCCCTCAACTTCCAGCTGAGATAGCCCCATCGTTTTGAATCAGACTGTGGTTTCCTTTGTGCCCTGCCATCACCCTGTATTCACTGTTTTTTTGTTACTATGGTTTCTGAAAACAAATCGGATGACAATTGTTTTGAAAGCCTAATCTATATACAAACATCCATTTCAGTGTTTAATGGCAGAGTGGATAATTCAGCCATGAACTCAGACCTCGTTAAAGTGCTCAGTAATATTTTTGAGGTTAATCCCATTGCAGTCTGGAATATCTTCATCATTAGATCAGTGCTATTAAAGGGTGGAACTTGTGCTCTATGAATAAAAGTGTATTTTCTTATGCTGGAATTTTGTTCTTTTTTTCCAATTAAGAATTTTATTTTCATGTAGCGTTTCCTTAATTTTACAAATGTGCTTTAATGTTGAATGATGCTTGGAATATAGGAAATTTTCAAATGCTTGTGAGGTTTTTTTAAGCATTGATGGTTTTGCCCCTGCCTTGTGCATATGCATTCTCATCGTTTAAGACTGCATTAAGAATAGAATTGAATAGAATAAAAACATTGTTTCCTCACGTACAATGATTTTTTTTCTTCAGTTTGTAAATAGTATTGAGGGAATGAAGCAAGTATTCATTTATTTTTATTCTCCTTGATATATGTCTGGCCTAATACTGTATTTATAGCACAATGTCCAGATGCTGCCGTGCATCTGTCATCACGTGGACCCTCTGAAGACACTTGTCACCCTGCTGTCTGGTCCCTGACAGCCTGCCCTCTTCCATCAGGTAGAAGTTCTCAACTCGTGGTCAAGGCACTGAGACAGGAAGATAAGAGTGAACATCATTCCTTAGATGTTCAGCTAACTGTGTGTGTTTGAGACATCACAACGTCTTTTTCCTCCTCTCTAGCAAATTTCATTTAGGAGTAAATGGAGTAGAGAGATATTTTATCTATTTTACGTGAGACCCAGGCAGAGCAACTTGAGTGGAGCTATGCAAGGAATCAAACCAAGAACCAGCTTTAGATTTCAGGTCTTTCTGCTTCTAGGTGTACCCTTAAGCTCCTGGGTCAAGGTTGTGTTCCCCAGCCACAGTGCTCTGCTGCTCGGGAATTTGTGAGCACAGAGTTTGTGATGCTTGAGATTTCAGTTGTTGAT
Source organism: Tympanuchus pallidicinctus (assembly GCF_026119805.1). NCBI lineage: Eukaryota > Metazoa > Chordata > Aves > Galliformes > Phasianidae > Tympanuchus > Tympanuchus pallidicinctus. Next base: position 8,515,603 of record NW_026294739.1, on the reverse strand, counting down.
TTTAAGTGCCAAAGGATTCTGAACGTCAGATTTGAAGTGTGGATTCAAATAGTAATTTCTGAGATGGACTTGTAATATTAATTATCTTTTTGCTACACAAAGCAGAAAATGGGACAAAGCAGCTGCAGCAATTCATTTGGTATGAGATTCACCAGATATTTTGGTGAAAAGCTCAATGTGTGTTTAATTGTTTTCTAGTACGGCTTCAAGTTGTAACAAACTTTACTGTGTCTTTTTGCCTCTCATCAAAAGCCATCTCCTTTTACTTTAAAAAAGCACTACTTCTATTTTCTTTTTTTATTTCTGTTGCAGCTTTTTATTAAGGCATGGCAAGTGGTGTCAAAATAACGTATGCTTTGCAGCCACCTTAGCTTTCTGAACCTTGTTACATTTTTTTCTACTTAATGGCATTTCATTTCCTTTAATCCCCTCCTCTGCTTTCATAGCTGGTTCTTGAGAATGTGTTTGCCAGTACCTCCTTATTATCCTTATTATCCTTTTTGATATTTAACGTGCTGTTGTTGGGAATTGAGGAAGTGTTTCATCCAAAATCACTGCAGAACTTCCTTCCCACGCTGCTGCCAGAAGTGCTGCAGACTTGCTACTTAATTTGCACTGGCAAAATTTCAAAGGGAAGGTCAACTGGCCAGGTTATCCCCTGTGGGGCTTCTGTATGTCTTCCTTTTAAATGCCATTTTTCTTCTGCCTTATTCCCCTAAATGTCCATTGGGAGGAAAATAGCTTTGGCTAATCCGAATGGTGCAAATCTTTCCTTTAAGGTGGAACTCTTACAATTTAGCGTGTATCATATTGTTTCAAGGTACTTACAATTAATTATGTAGCGTTTATTGTTGTTTTGGTTTGTTCTTGTGTTTTGTTTTTCACATATTGTAAAAAGGCAGTCTGGCAGAAAATGAGCATTACAAAATAGGGTCAGAAAAGCAGAGGGGAATCGGCAATGTTTGGCTGCAGGCATGAGGAAATAGACTGCAATGCAGAAAGGCAAGTGAAATACAAATTAACAGAAAAATAATGAACTTGAAAATAGAGTGACTGAGATGTATTCTGATTTTGTGAAAGCTACGCTGTGTTTTATGAGTTACTGAGCTCTATTGCTGATATAATTTCTTTGATATAGTATGAGCACAGCTTCAGTGCACTCAAGTTGGTCAAATTTAATTGTGTGAGTTTAAATTGGCACCAAGTTGAGGGTGTGAGAGTAAATTGGCACCAAGTTGAGGGTGTGAGGGTGCATCTAAAGGTGTGTTTATCATCTGCTTCCCCATAGAGAGAGAGCAGTTCTAATGGTTCCCAGCAGTGTCGAGTTTACTGAATTCTGAACTACCATAAAAGTTATAAGTAAAGCAAGATGAAGTAAAAAAAAAAAAAAAAAAAGAACTCCTGCTAAGAAAGTTCCTTGGAGAAATAAATAGCATAATGAAGATGTGTTTCTGGATGCTGCTTGGTAATGTCATCGATACATGATCATATGTTTCCTAAATACTGATTAATGTTCTCTTTTTTTCAAGGATGCAGGCATACACAGTGCATTTCACCTTTGCTTTCTTGACCTGGCAGTGGGTTATGAGATCATTGGGGGAGCATGTATGTCCCAAATCTGTCAGGATTAGACACTGAAAACTCAGTGAACTGAACAGCACGAGTTCCAAAATAGTAAATGACCCCTTCTATTGAATTTGCTACTGTCTTTGACTCTTACAAACAGAAGCAGTTTTTTCCCATGAAGACTGAAGCTAGTAAGTAGGTGATGCACATTTAGTCTTTGATAGCTTTCTCATTAGTGCAGCTGTGGGGAGGGAGGAAGACACTGAGCTGTGAGCGGATCTATCCATAGGACACCAAAGACCAACTGCTGAGTGCTGCCATGTGTATTACAGGAGCTCTATGAGAAGATTTGGTATTAACGTGGATTATCAGTTTAGAGAGACACTGTGTTCTTAGGCTTGCTATTAATGTAAATATCTTCAGTCCTGAAACAAAAAGGAATTTCTGTTCGTGTACGTTCGACTCAACCCGGAGCTGAGTATTTGGCCTGGGCTGCTAGCAAAGGAGGAAGATACTGTCTTTCTGTCCTTACAAAACGGGAAGAAATGAGCACAATCAACCCACTTACAGCTTAGCTTACTCTTCCTGTATTTTACGTTTCATTAAGAAAGATAGCAACAACAAAAAACAATTTTTTTTTTTTTTTTTTTTAAAAAAAACAAACTCAAGAAACAGCGTGGATCTAGGGCTGTATCTGTTGTTTGTTTGTAATTTTTAATTGCTGGACAGTTGTCTTGCTGCATCACTGTGAGAAAAAGTAGAAAATTTCTCTACTTAACTTCATTAACTGGACTGTATAGAATTCAAGGTATTTCTGTTTAAACTTTAGTTGTATCTTGTTTGTTTTTGAAAAACTTAAGAAAATGAAAGATGAAAGTATTTTACCAGAAATTCAAATGTTACGTCAAGTCAGTTTTGCTCCAACTTCTAACTGCATAGTAGAGCAGAATACCTGAAATAATTTTTCTGTTGTGATTTGCTTTCTCCAATATCTTTATGTATCAGCACTAACAGCTGACTTGTTTCCTGCTCCTTACAGGTGGAAGTGGCCAAATCTGACCTCTAATGCTGTCGCTCTCTCCTAAGCTAGATGTTTGCTGGCGATCAGTCCTTGGTTTCCTGCCTGTGGCAGCAGCCTTTCCTGCTGACTGCAGTGATGGCTTTAGTTTTGTCCTGAGTGAGCGTAAATCATGTTGACACACTGTAAAGTTGAAATCAGATGTATGAACTCTTTGCTGAGCAGAAGCTCGTCCAAAGAATGTCTGTGGTCTACTTGGTGTTTTCCCACTATGCTCAGAATACAGAAAATGAGAGTAAGAGCTTCTTTGAGTGTGAGAACCTGGTTCTGTTCATCATCCTGTTTTAAAAGTCTTTGTTTTGTTTGGTTTTTCCCTGCCATCTTTCTGCCTTTCTGGAGAAGACGGGGATGAATTTTGTTTGAACTCCTGGTGGAAGGCTGTACTGCTTATTACTTGTCCTGAGGTTCCTCCATGAGTAAATGATAGTTTACGTGAAGAAGAAAAAGGGATAAAAACACCGAATCCAACTACTTGGTCTGGTAGGAAAGGACTTGATAAACCAAATCACCAGTAATTCTCCATTTATGCCATTCAGGAGAAAGCCGAAACAGGCATTTTAGGCTACAATGAAGAAAAGCTCATTTAGACTTACTAAATGTAGATTATAGCCTGTCAAGTTAAATAGCAACGTTGTAATTACCTTGTTTAGTTCTATTTTGAATTCCTTTTGTTAGAATTCAGACCGCAATTAACATACTAGAGCAACCATTGTTTCTTCTTGCATTCCTTTACTCTTTCAAGGTCTGAGTGAGATTGGGAAAATTGTACTGTATATTTGCATCTCTTTGAAAAGAAGTTATCTGAGCTAGTTTAAGCCTTGTTTGGTGCTTTTAATTTATCCAGATGGAATACTTCCCATATCTGTGTGCATGTTAGTAACGCCAAGAAAAATGTAAACAGACACTGCTTAAGATCATGAGTATGGCGAACGCAAAAACATGGATAAATTCCGCTTATAAGGAGATGTGCGTCAGTTCGTTATAGCTAGATGATGATTCCTGCGGATGTCACCCAGACAAGAGCTATAAATGAGTATTTCAGCACTGCTTCATGTATTTAACTTGTGTCAGATTTCTAAAGACTCTGAGTTACCTGGGCAGACAGTGGGTGTCCAGGCTAGGTGCAGACTGGGGCTTGTGAAGTTCTGCACGAGCCTTCAGCTGTATTTTCTTAATGGCTTTCTCTTTAATTGTCACCCTTTGTTCCTGACCTTGTTGCTCTGCTTGGTAGTTGTGTTCATTGTGCACTAAGTCACTTCTTAATCTGCACAGAGTAAGATGCACTACACGATCCTAAAGTAAATAAAAATGCATTTGTTCCTTTCTGTAATTTCAAATAAGATGCTGGTGGGTTAGGAACAGTTTTGAAGAATACGTCTGGTTGAGTGAGGCTGATGGAAGAACTGCAGCAGTCGCGTCCTGTGCACATCCAGCAAATGCACAATATACCGAGCAGCTCGGCATCTGGGAGCATCGTTTTGCCCCAGTATGTTCATCAGATGAAGTAGTTATTTGACAGATTGATCATGGAGCTTCAACAGGAACTGTACGTTACCTTCTTTTTAAGTGGAAGGACACTTGGGAAGAACATTTCTGTTGGTGTTTTAGGGATAGGATGTGTTGTTAGCTTTTAATAGAACATGGAAGATGAAGTTGGTGACAAAAAAGTCTTTTGTTTGAAGATGACTTGAGTTTTTGCTTTTGTTGATGTATTTGCTCTTTGGTTAGCTTTTAGTAATAGTGATTTATAAAGAGGGAGTAAGTGGTTGCACTCAGTGTGTATTTTAACAATACATCTACTTTAAATACAAAAATTCATGAAAGATATATTGTGAAATTGTCTAGACCTTCTGCTCACTGAGAGTTAGAAGTTTAAATATGCCTTTCCTCCAGTTCCCCCATAATGGAAATAAAGGGTGCTATCGACTTATTTTTAGTTACTGGATTTAAGAATGGGACTTGAACTGTAATAGGAACTCCAGTTGGTTGTGTTATATCCAGCCTGGCCTAATAGATTGGAGCTGAAAGTGTTGCCAGCTGGAACACGCATTTGTGTTATCTGCATGTGTGTTGTAACAGATGTTGAGCAGAGGCTGCTTGTCAAAGGTACATTGTAGTAACTTTTAAAGATCCTTGTTTGTTTCAGTACGTTTTTCTTGCATCACTAATTTTTTCCATAAAGTCAACCACGAACTGCATTATTGGGAGCTCCAGCTAAAGCTTGTGGTCAATAGGAAATAGATTAAACACAGGTTTTCCCTTTTCCATGCTTGCCAACAGTGATGTCAGTGGTTTTAATGATCCTTACCTCAGCTCACTGTAGTCCTAGTGCTCTCTATTAAAACACTTGCCTTCCACGCTGTTTTTATATGTTGTTAAGGAAATGCTTATGGTTGTTGATAAGAAACAGTGAGGTATCTAGCTGATGACTTCAGTACCTTATAAGGTGCTTCCGCCTTGAAACATATTGTAATAATTCTCTGAAAAGAGAGAAAATTATGCCAAAAAATTAAGTATTCTTTTGAGTCTAACAAAGAACATGTGTACACTAAAATTGAGGATGGGGCTTTTAGCTAGAAGTTATGTGCAATCAGGAATTCCCTGGATCAGAGCCTTCCAGTGGACTGTCGGCAGTTGCCTGGAGCAGCAGCTTTCCCTCAGAAGGGCTGCTTTCTGGGCACTCCTGTGCATAAAGGCAGAACAGGCGCCTCTGCCATGTCATAGCAGCGGGGGTGGATGTTCTCTGTTATCCAGTTCTTCTATTGCAGAAAAAGATTTTTAAGAGGAGTTGGGGAGATGAAAACAATCATTGCGGTCAGTAACCTCACAGGGTGGATAGTAGTCTTCGTTTTTTTTCTGCTCGTGAAATTAGAAGGAAACTTCTCCTTCCCTGTGTTGTTTGGTTTTGGTTTGTTGGTTGTTTTTGAAACTGTAGAAAATGTACGGCAGGTTTTACATATGTGCATTACCACCACAATAGCTTGAGTTAGGGGTTGTTACATTAAACTCAAGTTTGAAAGTTGGTGTTGTTTTCTTTTGTTAGGCCAAATTAATAAATATTTTCTAATGTTGGTGAGCAGTAGGAATTCTTAAAAATAACTTCTAAAAAGTACTTTTTAATCGTGCTGGTTACAGGGTCACTGAGGTTTGTGAACTGGAATATCGGTAGTCTCTACAGTGACTGACGGCAGCTGAATTGTGGTCTGGTAATACTTTTTCTGCTTGACAAGTAGTTTTCCATATTGTACTTCTGGACATACTAGAGGTGCAATAACAAGCAGGAAGACAGGGCCCATGTCCTGCCTCCTCTTGTACTGGCAACTGAAGTTTATAGGAAGCACAGCCTGGTTCTGTTCACACCCTGCACGACTCTGTCTTCATCTGGAGTTTCAAGCTCTCCTGCTTTTTTTCCTCATTTACACATGCTCAGGTCTTTTAAGATTCAAAGATGCTGTAACTGATTTTCTTTAGTGCTGTTTGCTTTGTTAATTCCTCTGGGAAGTGTTTTCTTTTTCGTAGAGACTTGTTAACTCTTTCCTCATTTACTCTTCTGACTTCTTAAAATAGCAGTTGCAATGTGTTCCCAGTTGTGTTGGTTGAATGGGTGATGAATTGCATTGGACAAAGGCAGCACCCTTGGCAGTCACAGGTTTTATTTTCTAGATTATATATTTCAGTTGAGATTACCTGAATGCTAGTGTAGAAATGTCATTTTCTGTCTTACTGTTGCAAATTATTGTTTAAATATTTAAATATCTTAACACAATAAGTTCCAATGATGTAGGACACCTGTCTCCTTCATCTTGCCTTGCCCAGGCAGAGAAGCTGAGACTGGTGGCCTTGCCAGTGGTCACTAAACTCTTCCTGCGGCCCTGCTGCACCCGGAATGGTTGGGAAATGGGCACTTTGCACACATTATACTTCAGTTTCGTTTAAGCCATTTCTACTTTGTCATTAGTTTTTATTAATACTGTATGGCATTACTGGCTAATTTTAGGTTAAGCATAGTTGAAAGCTGCAAAGCTCTGCAAAGCTGTATATAGATATTTGGTTCAGAACATTCCAGGAGGTTGCAATACAAGCGCAGAAGAAAGTTGAAAGTAAATAAGAGATCTGTGAGATAATTCTCTGGGGAGTTTCACAGCATACCACACATCAATTGCAAGGATAAACTTTCCTTTCACTTGAAGGACCACAGAAGATAAATTTGTTTCTTGGGCAATTAAAGAATGTAGGACAGGAGGTCTTTTCAGTTTTGTACTTCAACGTGTGTATTAGAAGTCTATTTGTTTATTTGTACTGAGGAAAATGCACTATTTACCTATATTTTCAGGAGCTTAGTTAATATTTAATATAGAAATAGTCACACATTTATGTAAAGTCTGTCTTGCTTCATCAGTTTTTGTGTGAAACTCCCAAAATGAAAATGAGGTTGTCCTCTAACCAATATTCATTTGTGGGTGTGTTGTTCAGGCTTCAGTAAGTATGGCTACTTCCCACTGTAGTGCAAAGAGAGAAGCTCTGGGGTTGTGTATCCTATTGCTTGGAGGCTGGGATGCAGTTGGACTTAATGACCTTTAAGGTCTTTTCCAACTTGAGCAATCCTGTGATTCTATGTGGCTGCCTGCTTGTGGGCTCTGTGTGGGCCTGCAGCTGGAGCTCTTGCTGGTGCCCTGATGTGTGACTCTGACCCTGGTTCTTCCAGCAAGATCGTGTCCTGCCAAGGGCTGGAGAGTCTGCTAGGGGATTCCCAGTAGGATACAAGGCAGGTCAACACCGAGTCTCACTCCATCCTCTGTTGCTCCTGTAGATGTACCCCATAAGAGTGCTTCTATTGTTGGCCTATTCTATTGTGTAAAGTCAACCGAAATGCAGAGATGGGAATGGACTTGAGGCATCTGCATTGTGTGCTAGATTAAGAGGGCTAGAGCGGAGATGATGAGAATCATTCAGTGACAGAATCATAGGATACCCCAAGTTGAAAGGGACCCACAAGGATCCTCAGGTCCAGCCCCCCGCTCCAGAAGGACCACCTAAACCCCATCTCTGAGAGCAGTGTCCAAATGCTTCTTGAACTCTGCAGCTCAGGCTGTGCCCACTGCCCTGGGATCTGTTCTGTGCCCTACACCCTCCATGCCGCCTCCATGCCGTTCCCTCAGGCCTGTGTTTGTCACACAGAGCAGAGCTCAGTGCTGTCCCTCTGCTCCCTGTGAGGAGCTGCAGCCACCACGAGGGCTGCCCTCAGCTCTTCTGCTCTGGGCTGATCAAACCCAGGGCCCTCAGCCAATCCGCTTGCACTTTACCCTCTAGACCCTTCTCCATCTTTGTAGTCTTCCATTGGATGCTCTCTGATAGTTATATGTTCTCTTGTGGTGTCCAGAACTGCACACAGTTCTGAAGATGCAGATCAAAAGCAACTTTTGGCATTTGCTCATTAGTAAACCTGTGCTACGGAACATAAGTAATCCTTATTAGAGTTGCAGTACCTTGTTATTTCCATAGTCCTCTGTCGGAGAAAGAAATAAAATGTAAATACGTTTATAGACTTTAATAGGCTTTTCTGGGTACAGTTATTTTCTAATTTATGTGTCAATGGTGAATGGTGGTGCTGCACCCCTGATGCTCAGTCATCCTTCTCAAGCAAAACATGGTATCTTCCACATGTTGGGCAAAAATGCCAGCAGCAGGGTAGTTGTTTGATCTTTTTTTGTTTTGTCATAGGAGTTTTTCTGGGGTAATCTGTATAATAATTAATAATAATTGAATTGTTTTTGCTTAGGTGAATCTCTTGCAAATCTAAATGTATTTCTGGCTGCTTGTAATTTCATTGCCGACATCTGTTTTAAATGTTCTTTAAATGCTTGAGTACAGTTCAAATGTGTATGCCATAATTTTTCAAGGTGCTAACGTTTTCAGTTCAAGTGATAACACTTTAAAAAGGGGGGAAAAAAAAAGTGGAGGGTGTCAGGGTAGATGTGATAATTACAGGAAAACTTTACAGTGCCCGTGATGCTAATTTTCTTTCTCTTTCCTTTTCAGAATGATGACCTATACAACCTCAGCAAATCCTTCTTTTAACTCATGGGTATCAAGACTCTAAATGTTTCATGTTACCACAACTAGGACCTCACCTCCTCCTCCTCCTCTTCCTCTGTAAATGGGTACGATGCATCCAGTTCAGTTTGTTTACTTTACACAAACCTCAGGAGTTAGTTGACTGAGCTGCACATCCTGTGTTGTGCCAAGCAGAAGCACTGTGACACCTGGACTATGAGTCTCTCTTAATCCTCTACCGTAAGGACTTAGCTGGCCACAGTGAACTGATGTGCCCACCACTGTGTCGTGGTGAGAATGGGTATTTTACTAGCACATTTACACAACTTCATTTGCTGCTGAAAACCTGTATGACAAATCATCCTTGTAAATTATTACATACAAAACTTAATGTTGGTTGAAGAGTATTAAATATTTAACATAGGTTTTGATTTATACATGTACTTTTTTAATTAAAATGTAACTTTTCCTACAGCACATCTTTTTTGATGTGGAACTGAGGTATACTATATTCTGTTGTAAACAGAGTGGGAAACCTGCTTAAAACAAGGCTTCTAAGAATAGAGTAGGGTACTATTCTTGTTTTAAGATTGTAATTCAGAAAATAATATAATACGAGTCATTGGTCCCCGGGCCTTGATTGTACAGTCATATTTGCTGATACTATCAGTTGTAAGATAACCCTGATGCTGAACTGATTTCTTTCCAGAAGAAAAGTAATTTTGTACTCCTTGTAAAATAATAATCTGTATTAACTGCAATGAAGACAAACTTTACTGTACATGATATTTACAAGTGTCAACTTGAATTCGTCAATTGCACAGAAACTGACAAAAAATCAGAAAAAAAGAAATCAAAGTCTTCCATTGTATATATTGTAAAGAATAGAAATTAAAAAAAAAAAAAACAAAAAAAACACAACAGAAAACTACAAAACAAAATGAAAACAAAGGGTGAACTTTTCAAATTAACTCTTTCCCTGGAATGAAAATGTGGGTGTTTGTAAATTCTGGAAATCTCTTTCTATATGTAATAAACTAGATACTGTTTTATCTGCTGTAGTTTGTTTTTCTTGGTGAACTGCCTCAGGTATCTCAGATTGCCCCACTGTAGCTTTCTTTGATGTTGCTACTGTGCCGATAAGAGTGGCTGTGGATCACTACCATCTAAGGACATCGGGTACAGTTAGATGTCGTAGGGAGTGCGCTTTGTAAAGGGCCGGTGAAAAACATTCTGCCTTCTGTGATATGCTTGGATATTTCACTAAAGATCTCGTTTCATTGTTCTGGTGAATCTTCAGGATACAGTCCTCCTTCCATTTATGTCAGTGGGAGAGTTCTAAGCAAGTTAAATCACTGAAAGCAAGATAGCAGCATGAAATGTAAAAACAGCGACCAAGATGATTGTCTGGAAGTTGGTGCAAGAGGAAGAATGAAGAATTCTTCTGCGACTTATTTCTGTGCTTTACTCTGGCTCTTTGTGTATATTGTTATTTTATGTGTAGCATTTGCAGAGTCCTAGTTCTTTCTGGGTCTGGAGAAGTAATGAAATTGGAGATCTCAAAGCAAAATGTTGTTGACATGATAAGAGAACAGGCTATTTCAGGTCCCTGTTGGTCATCGCTCTTGCTTCTGGAAAGCAACTTTATGGACCAGGGTGCATTTGACAGAATTCTTGTTATCAGGAAAAGGCAGGTGCTCGGTGCACCAGCCCTCCATAGAGGATGGGAGGATAGCTGTCAAACTCTCCAAAAAAAAAAAAAAAAAAGAAAGGATTGATTTCCCCTGAGATGTTTACGATGCATTCCCTTCATCTATATCGTTTTTTCACCTGGCTGTCATCTTGGATAAAACAGTATTTTATGACCATTGTGCTTTGCATTGTTTCAGATAATTTGCATGCTCTAGCCATAACTGAAACATATTTGTAGGTACTGGAAGCTACTATTAAATTTTAAGAGGCATTAGCTAGCACCTGTAATCCAGGTAACTACTTTGAATTGACACATCTATGAGCACATCTTGTTTAAAACGTTTGATGTTTTAGAATAACTAGAAATTGGTAAAGGTGATTATGTTGGTTGGAAAAGCTATGTTATGAACACATATGAACACATTCACTGTGTTTACATTAGTAGTTCTCTTCCTTAGTAAAATTAAACCTGTTTAGCAAGTGTGTTTTGAGAATACTTAATATGTAACCAAACAATCCTCTTGATGCTTTTTTTTTTCCGTAAAGGTTCTTACTAATTCAAGACTTCATTAAATAGACTGCAACCCCTTATAAATTAAACCTCTTATAAATTAAAGTGGAATTGCCTCAACAAACAGTGCTATCCTATCTTATTCTTCTATGTATTCTATTGTTGTGTCTGTGACAACAAACTTCGTAATTTTTTAAGTTTGAAAATGGACAGTGATTTCTGTCCTGCATCAGATAGTAAGGCTCAGCTGCTCCAGAGTTCATTTTGCTATGATTTTTTTTTGACTGGAAATTGGTGATTATTATTTGAGTTTCTTTTTGAGTCCATTGCTGTGACAGCTTTGGTTTTCAAAAAGGACTATATTGAATGCATTTGTTAGTGCTATTGGTTGAAAATGAGTGAGATTGTAAAAACAGTTTGAAGCAGTTTCCAGAAGTACTAGCAGTGCTTATAACTTCTTCCTCCCCACCCCCGATAATTGCTGTTTTAAAGCTTGATTTGTTGCTGAGTTGATACATGTTGTGGAGCTCTATATCTTTCTAGTCTTTTATATTAACCTCTTTAATTAGCATTTCAACTGTCGTGTGTCTTCTGTAACGTTTATGAATTTTTTCCAGCAGAAGTACAAATTCAGAAAAGAAAAAGGGAGCACCACATTTGTAGGCATACTCCGATGCTGCAGACTTACTTTCTGCATATTTAAGAACTAAGCATCCGTGTCCATCTTGCTATCAGGTGACTTCTAGCTGAAGCTATTATTCATGCCCTCTATTACATTCAAGGGCTATGTAATGAGTAGTATGTGCTTAAATGGCTCCTATCAACTCAGTGTGTGCCGTTTTTTAGTTACATAACTTGGCTGTGCAGTAACAGAGATTAACACTGCAGTATGCACAGCATTCACATTTGCTTTTGAAATCATTAGCTGAAGCTGGTACTTGGTAGGAGCTTAAGTACAGCATGTCAGCTAATGATTGAATCACTCTGGATAGATGCTTGAATGCTTTATTCTGCAGCTTAGCTCACCTAAGCTAGCTTACTTAAAGAAGTGAAAACGAGCAATAACCCACCCTCACTCTCTTGAAGGCATTTGTCCGTCTCTTGTGTGACCTCCCAGCCATCTTTGGGTGCAGTATGCATTTTTGGTCTGCAAGCCCTTGAGACTGGTTCACTGGTGTAAGGTGACAGTATTCTCACTTGTTCAGTTCATCTTGCGTGTATCTGTTCACTAGTAATTTGGGTATGACTTTGAATATATCATAAATGAACTTGTTTTGAACCTACCGGATGCCCGTATGAAATTTTCCAGACTATAGGATGGAAAACGGAAGAAAAAATGGGGAAATGAGAAAAAAAAAATAGGACTTTCAGTTTGTAGAAAGGCACTTTCTTTTTTTATCTTCTGTTCTCTGAGATGCTACTATTCACATAACGGATGAAATGAGGAATCTAGCTGGGATGAGGAGGACCATGGTCTGTGCTGTTCACTGCTTTCCAAATATATGTTCTGAAAGAACGTTTCTGCATGAGAAGAAAAGGTGGAGGCTAATTTTAAAAAAGCAGCGTTGTTACAACTTCTGTGTTTAAATATTTTCGGATTGCAAGTTTTGAATTCTACATTTGGGCTCATAGCAATGGGATAATCAAATGTTTGTGTATGCCTGCAGTGGGTGGGCCCCTGGGAGGGAGGGCAGTAAGACATAGGACGCCTTGTACCTTGTGATTTGTGCCAGCAGGACAGAGGATGTTTTCACTAAGAAGCTCTGTGACGTTCTGATCTCTTGATCTGACTTGATTGGTGGTTTGAAAAATGGTGCTTTGCATAACCAAGATGCATAGGGGGATAAAAAAAAAAGAAGGACATGGAGAAGTGACTGCTTTGGAAATTCCCATGACATTGCACAACTTATGGAAAAGCTCTAATTTGGTGGGTGCCATCTGGCTGCTGGGACCCCAGTCTGCCATTTCTGCTCTATTAGGATTCTTGACAGTAGTATTTGGAGACTGGGAGTAAAACAATAAAATAAAATCTATGTGCCCTCTATAGATTAAACCAATGGAATACTCGTCTTGGTAGAATCAAGTTATCTGGAGGCAGATAAATAATACTAAATGAGAACGACAAGAAGAAGAGTCACTGTGTCATGGCTGAAAAAAGTTACTGTGCTTTTTCAGTTGCTTTCAGGCCCTATGTTTATCTAATGCAAACGGAGCACGTAAATGAGTATTTAGAGGAAAAAGACCTGACTGGAGAACTTGCCTCCCGTGTTTGCGGAGGGTGGAGTGTTGTTGGGAAAACAATTACAACAGCACCGATGCCTCAGAATTGATAGAAGTACAGGAAAACATCTGTAGCGTTTTGGAGAGGAAAGGTTCCTCTTTCAAGGTCTGTTTGACAATTAGAATTTTCTGGCATTGTAAATATATTTTATGTGGGAGTCACAGACTCAGCCATTCTTGTATATTTTATTTTTTTTAATTTCAGAAGAAATGTCGCCCAGTTTGACTCCCTGCTTTTGTGATTGAACCGTCCCAATGTGGCAGCAGGCCTGAAGGCCAGGCGCTGCTCCTGGGGCGGTGCATGCAGGGCTTCTGGCGGGAAAGGCCTCAGCGCCTGCCCTGCTTAGCTAGGAAGCCACGGCTCCTGCCTCTTGTTGTTTGTCCACCTGTGGTGGTGGTTGTTTTTTAAGAAACCTTATTATCAGTTAGGCTAAGTAGAATGTCAGCCATCCCACGAATCGTTTATTGTCAACAACGTATTGAAATGTCAGAGTGTTGTCCTCCTTGGTTTTACTTGGACAGTGGGACGCTGCCCCTTTAAATTCCCTCAGCGGGTAGTGCTGCTTTTCCACATCTCTGAGCATTAGCCAAAAGAAGGTATAGGATTTATAACTTTATCAGTTTATTGCTTTACCTTCAGCTGGTGAATAAAGAACAGTGTTTCAGTTCTTTTAAACTAGCATTTGGTCATCTTTCCCTCAGCACAGCCCCAAGCTGCTGTGCACTGTAGCTGAGGCGGCTTTACCACACTGTCTGGCTTTCCTCAGCTACATGGCAGAGTAATCTCACTCGCATGTCAGTTTGCCTTTATCAGCGGTGTGCTTTGCATTAATTTCAGCTTCCCAGCGTGCCCGTGAGGGCCATAGTGCAGTCTGTGCTCCCTGGCTTCCCTCAGTAACGCAGTCCCACCTCACCCCTCCAGACTCAGTGCCACTTCAGCATCCCGCAGCAGAAGGTAAGCTGAAATTTTGCTCTTTCTGCCAGAAAGCAATTTGCCTGGGCTTCCTCCTTCCCTGGCTCCCTCTGTGAAGCGACCTGGTAATCCGTTGGCTCAATGCCGGTTCCTCAGTGGTGTGGGTAATCCTGAGGGTTGCCATCCGAGGTGAGAGATAAGGAGAAGGACTCGAACATGACATATGTGTGTGAAAGATCAAGGCACTTCTGCCTGCTGTGTTATTTTTAAAACGAGAGCTAACAAAGACACAGGCTGTTTGTTCTTGCCTCCTCCTGAATGCTGTCAGATAAAACCGTTAATATTATTGTCTTAGTTTTCTGCGCGCAAAATGAGTGATTTCACCTTCCTCACAGAGATGTTGGATTAAGTAAAGAAGAAGCTCTTGATTCCTGCAGTACTGGGCTGCACAGAAATACTTGTAGAGAGAGAGTGTGAGCTTTGTTGTTGCAGGGCAGTAACACTGCTCAGCCCTTCATCTCTCTCCAGGTTTCACTCTCCACTTTAATACTTCCTGTGTTCTCTTCAGTGTTATCTCACTCACTCAGATCTCTTGGCTGCTGGAAGGTCCCATTCTTTGTCCCATGATTTGCCCAGCAGTCCCTTGCTCTTGTGTTTCTTTTTAGCTGTTGTACAGTCAAGGTGTTCTCACTGGAATGTGAACATTTGGGCCAGGTTTGCAGTTCTCAAAAACCTTCATTGTAATCTATTAATGGAAGTCACACTTGACCCTGATTGAGGAGAGCATGCCAGCAGAACTTTCTGGAGACATACTGTGAGTAATATCACTGAACTAACTTGAAATTGCCCTTAGTGTCAATGAATCATGCAACTGCAGCCTCTCTGATTTTAATGAAAGCAGATGGGCTCACAGCATTTTTTTATTTTTTCATTTTTATTTTTTATTTTTTAAATCTATTTCTCCACAGTTTAGAATTACTTTGGTTTAAAAAGGCTCTGTCCTCTTTGGTATCTGATTGAAAATGATGGCCTAGTGGAATACTGGGTGGCTTTGTCTGGTTGGTTAATTTTGCTCCTGATCAGCTGTATGCCCTGATTTCCCTGGATGTAAGAACTTTGGAGGAAAAAGAAAAAGAAAAAGAAAAAAAAGTAAGCTCACTTAAAAAAAAAAAAAAAAAAAACCACAACAAAAACCAACTGCACAGGTTTTCCTGAATACAGTCTGGAACATGATAACGTAGGTCACAATATTACTCAAAAGTGGCAACTTCCAGTGTGGGGCAGCAAATCTATTAAGCTTATTTGGGCTCTATTAGAGAAGTAGCAAGAAATTAGCAGGCTAATTGCTAAGTGAACTGCTACTTTCTTTTAGGAGCAGTTTCTTTTGCCCAGTGTGTTTGTTAAACGTTTTGCTAGCTGGCAGTACGGTGAAATTGTTTGTTAATGAAACTTCCATCACTGTAAAATAACCACGTATCCTTGCTAAGCAAATACCACTGTGATAACAGTGAGGTGGGTGTGCCAGTCCATTTTCTTAGCAGTGTTGTTATTTAAGTATTTCTGATATATAACAGTAATATAAACTGATGTCATACAGGTTAGTTCTTCTAAGGAGAGCTTTGAAGAATGCTTTTAAGTATTTGCTTGGTATTTTTTGCTACTTATTACCTTTGTATGCACGCAGAGTTGAAACCACTTTCAGAAACTTGTCAGTGATTGATCACTTCACAGTAGACATTCAGATAGATGTTCTTTAATCAATTCATACTTGATCTTTCTGTAGACACTTAATGTGTCACTTTCTAGAAATCAACAGCTCTTTTAGCTGCAGGGATCGCCAGAAGTTATTTTGGGAAGCCACACAGAGTACACACTCAGTCTGAAAGAAGACAAGGCTATTTCTTAAAAGCATCAAGCCACGAGTGGCATACAGTTCACACAGATAACTGCCATTATTTACAATACTTCTCTAAAAATGCTCCAATAACAATAATGAGAAGGAAACAAGAAAGAAATCTCAAGAAAGGAAATAAATGGTGAGCCTGGTATTTCTGCATATTCTTGTTTTACCCAGCAAACATGTTGGATTTCTTGTGTCTGTCACTTCCGTTCATGATTTCTAAGACAGACAAAGTGAACTTTGCTTGTCTTTAAGTTAACAGCCTTACTGTGATTCCACTTTTGGTATACCTGTCTGGTGCTCTTGCTGTACTGCAGCACTCTTAGTAAAATTGTTGCTTCTCTTAACTAAATTGACTCTCAGAGTGTAATGATCTGTGCATTCTCATTAATGGTGAAGGAAAATAAAACACCCATCTAGGAGCAGGTTTCACCTCCTGTGCTTCTGCAGAGGAAAAGGGTCACAAGGGTTAAAACAGGAACATGATTCTGCAGTGGTGAATACAATGGTTCCATATGATCATAACTTAAAATTAGTTCTACAACTTCATCACTGCCAAAATTAATCAGGGTAATGTATGACAGAGAGAACTGAACTATTCAGACATGATAAGGTGTCTTTACTTCCTAAGACATGAAAAACAACATTCATTTTTGAGACTAAAATAATTTCCTAGATCAGTAGTTTCTTTTGAAAATAATTATATCTTACAAAGTAGTCTATAAGACATTAGTGTTTGTCTGTTGTTTAAATATGAGACTGCATAAAGGAGGAGGGAGTCAAGAGTATTCTTTGCTTGGAAGCAAGGGGAGAAATGTACCTCCCTGACAGTGGGAACTGTACCTGCGTTTGTGTCGGACAACATCATGCACAGCTCCCATAAGCCAGTGCCATGAGGCTCAGAGCAAATAAGTACTGCTCCAGTTGTAAATATTGATCAGCCTATTCCCTAGTTTAGGGTCACTTGAGGAAGTAGAGAATAGAGGAAATGGTTCCTCAAACCAGCAAAATTTGGCTGAGCGAAAGTTGGACTGTAAGTCTCAAGCTTGGACATGTGTTTATGCCAAGGAAACGAGAGTTTAAAAACTGTAGCCAACAAAGATTGGGAAAAGTCCAACCAAATCCACAGCCGTCATCTTTGCCCACGTAAACTGCGTGACCAGAGCAAAGCTTGTCTGCTGAGGTCACTGGTGCCGGTAAAGGTGCCGTGAGTGACTGAGTGCGCTGCCACCTGGCTCTGCCCCAGCAGTGACAAGCTGCACGAATGCCATCAACCTGGGCGGAGGAGTTAGGGGCTGCTATTCAGGTCAACATACCTGACTCAAGCAAACATGCATTTGGCTGCAAGTTCTGAAGGCCTGTCCTGGCCACAGTAGCAGACAGAACATGTCATTACTAAGTACATTCCTGCAGCCCACACAAAGTGGTCCCCGTTTGGTTTTATAATTTATGAATATGTCGCTGGGAATAAACATAGGGCTTGTGTGCTCCCAGCAGTGTTTAAGGCTGTCTATTGCTTCTTGTTTCTGAGCAAAATCCCCACCACAGATGGTCGCAAAGCCGGGGATGAGGCTTATCATGAATTATGTTAATATTTTTCCCCTACATAAAGTTAGATTTTTGTAAACATTTCTTTGTTTGTATTTTTTCTTCTATACGCAATTCCTACATCCTCTACACCTGTGTAGAAAATCTACTGCTGCTCTTCGAGTGATGTGACCTAGATTTTAAAACAAAAACAGCCCAGGAGGTTTTCAGCTGTAGGCTTACATTTTCACTGGAACTGAACTTTCCCAACAGTATGTTGGCCTTGATAAAGCTCTGGAATGGGTGAGCTGGGAAGAGAATTCTTGCAACTCAACCCTGGTTCCAAATCCAGCTAGCATAATTACGGTCTTGCTACTGGCCAGTAGTGTTGCTCTGGATAGCATCAAAGCATTCCTGTAAAACATTTTGAACTGCTTCCAGTGACCACTCCTGTGGTCAGTATATAGTAACTTCTGAGCACATATTAAACTGTGCCTTGTCCAAAGAGTTATGCAGTTTCTGTATGCAGACACCAGCACAGATGTGTGTGAGTTAGCCATGTACCAAAAAGCCCAGATAATTGTAAAAACTGAGTAACTTGAGTGACTGGGCATCATGGCATCCATTGCATAACTGTACATCCAACACTGTCTATATATCTGTGTGTGTAAAATCAACAGATGCCCAAACAGCACCTACTGCAAGCCAACCAAAAGTCACAAGTCATCCTTGAAAACTAATTTTACACCGTCACAGCCTTAATGTCCATAAGCAGTAGGCATTTATTCATTAGTGAATTACAGAGTGAATTACAAGTTATATTCTTTGTATAGGATTGCAGCTATGAGTTGCTTTATATTGCAGTTGCAATGTACATTTTGTAGAGGAGATTTTTAAACAGAAATATCTCTTGGAGGAAATGTTGAATTGTTACTACTTTGAAGCATGTAAAATATTCACCCAGGACTCAGTGTCAATAACAGAGATGTTTCTGCACTGTTGGGGTACAGTTCAGCAGTTTCTGTTGAAGGAAGATTCAAATTATTTTCCTGAAGGTGATAGCCATCCTGGATCTCTGTCTGTGTAAATGAGGTCAATGCATCTGTACTCAAGTACTCTTGCATCCATAGCAGGCTGCTCAGTAAATTAGATGGTTCTTTGCTATTTTTCATTTGAGGGCTTGCTCTTCTGGAAAAGACAAATACAGAGATAAGTCCATGCACTGATGTAGATGGTATCTGAAGATTTCTCTGAGATGTTTGTTGGTGCAATATTTCAGATATATATGCAATAATGAACACTGACACAGACTGGAAAATAAATTGAGATGAAATAATTATTGCCATTAGGATATTAATTCCTGTTCATGTTCATAGTACTGTTGATAATAAAAGAAACAAAATAATGAAATTTCCTATAAATGTATGTGAGATTATCATAGTTGCTCATCTGCCTATTCTGGCAGTGCTGTAGAGCTAAGCTTAAATTTTCAAATGCGCTCCTTCTCCTGTCTCCTTCTCCTGCTGCTGTTCTTAACTCCAAGCAGTCAGTGCTTGGGTTGCAGGAAGATTTCATTTATGCGTTTCTCACTGAGGACAGTTTAAGAAATGGAGAGGAGTATGTGAATATTTGTGAGAAAAACAATGCGAGTATTACAAATGTATTAATTTTCAAATTAAGTACTGATGAATTAAAAATAGGAATTACTTTAATACTACAACATTAAAAGTATTTGTATTGTTTACTTCCAGACATTAGGATTGGCCTGATTTCTACAAGTGCAAGGCAAGGACAGATGCTGTCTTTTCCTTTGGGATCTGAGGTTATAGAGCATTTCTGAGAATCAAGCCACTCGCTGCTACTTCTGAAAGAAACTTCTTAAGGTATTCAGGACTATAAAAAGTGATTTATATCATCCTTTGATATTGTGAATTGTTTGCAAAAGCCTCACATTTTCAGGAAAAAATATAGCAGTTCTTATGACACCATTAAAGAGCAACAGACCCAGAAGAAAACAAAACAAAATCACGTTTGAGTGAGCTATTGTGCATCATTTTGGGGTTTAAATCTTTCTTCTTTGCATTTTATTACAATTTGCAGTGCTTTTTTGTTTTGCTGTGGTTGAAGAAGATGGTGCTGATAAAGAAATAGCTTTCTCTTCCTTCTGCTTGGTGCGAATTCTTGCCTTTAAGTCAATAAACTGCATAACATATATGTGTGTGCACATAAATAACAGTTTTTAGAAAGAGGCAAATGCTGCGAGAGCCGCCTCAGTAACTTTATGAACTTAAGTGCTAACTGCTCAGAAGAGTTATGATCCTTCTGTTTGATGGTGAGTATTGCTGTAGGGTCGTATTACTATTCTTTCTGCTGTATATATTTACTTGCTTTCTTACAATAAAAGGAATCCTTCCTTCTATTATAGGTATTTCCAGTTTGTAGCAGATCGACAACTTGGTGTTGTTTCTTGGCAGGGTGAAGCACTCAGTACTGTCCTGTATGGGATGTTCTGGTGATTCAGGTGATTTATTGGCTGTGACTTTCTTTCATACAACATTTGAAGTTTCATCAAAATAACTTGGAGTATACTGGGACCAAATAAACAGCATAGCTTGAAATATCTGTTTTCCAAGATAACCATGCTAAAACTTGCCAAACCAAACATTATTGTCAAAAACATGGCTCAGCTGTAATGTGGAAGTGGTTTCATGGGTAAAAAGTTTGCTCAACAAAATACCCTGTACTTGGAGAAGAGAAAGCATACCTATTTTAAAGAAGTTTAAACTGCAGACAGTTCTGCGGCTTGTGGCTGATCTTTATTAGCTGCTATCTTTTCAGATTCTATTTCTTTATTTTTAAGGTATTATTAAACATGTTTCTCCATTGCTGTTTCGGAGGAGTCATTAGGGAAAGTAAACTGCTTTTCCACCAAAGTCTCGTCTTCTGTTTTACCTTTGAATTTTGAGACTGAGGAAGCTCTACAGAATATTGAGCTGACTGTGACTGCACAGTGCCTGGGGAGTTTAGATTGAAGCACCATCGAAGCATTTGAAATCTGGAAGAAATAAAGGTTACATTATGAGATTATTGGAAAGGAAGGGGGAAGAGATGGACTGGATGTTGGGCTTATCAGCTTTGCATCCAGTACCGGAGACAGATTCCCAAATTTAGTAGTGTCATCTAAGAACAGCTCATGCCTTTTAAGTGGCTTAAAGGCTGAAGCTCCGAGAGGCAGTTTCCACACTTTTCATAATCTACCTGAAGTTTGTAATTAGAGTTATGTCTGTCACAAATGGGCATAACAGAAGAGAGTAGATTCCTCAGCATCCTCCCCGCACACAACTCCACAGAAGAAAACCACTATGAATTTTAGCCAACTTCTAATTTAGTTGAAAATTCTTTTCCCTTTGTTTTTATGAGCGAAACGAGTGGAATTGGTGAGCGCGGTGGCGGAGGCAGAGCCTTGTGAATAGTTTGTTGCCCAGGGACTGGGCGGCAGTAGACAGATGCAGAGCACCAGATCAACAGGATAAAGGGATTAAGTAATCAGGCTAAATTCCTCTTCCTGATAAACTCAGTGGAAACTTTGCTATTGTCTCCCCTGGCTATTTAGCAAGGAGAGCTATGATTAATCAGCAGTGTTGATTTTGTCTTCCCTGCCCTGTGCAGTTTGTTCTAGGAGATTCTGAGGAGATAGAGAGGATGATGAAGCATTAGACTGCCATACTTACAGCTGCCCTTTCCATTCCCTTTCACATGAACGTCATAAACAAAGTATCATACAGATACATGGCATTTTACCTCATGAATGATTCTAGTGCCTCGTTTTTCCTTGGTTAGATTTCTTGAGGTTGTTTTCTTTTGTTAGTTTGTTTTCTCATAACATTGATGCAGCTGATGTTTTGTTCTTTCTATAGCTCCCATCAAACTCTGATGAATCTTGACTATCCTTTCACTCACTAGCTTCATTGTGACTTGTCTGTTTATTACTATTTCCTAGCTTGTCATTTAATAACTGAAAAACTGAGACATATAAGAACATGGGAAATGACGTGTGTCACCCTGTTGTCATGCTTGGAATTGTAGCAGCATGATAGTTGTAAATTAAAACTTTCCATTCACCTGGAGGATAGAAGTGTACTCTCAGTAGGTATTTGCTTAGTCAGTTTTGCTGCTCTTCGTATAAGCATATCTGTGGTGTTTTTTGATTCCTATTTCTTATTTTGTTATTCCTAGTAAACATCAATGTATTTGGCATGCTTATGCCTTTATGGGAGATGATGTTTGCAACCATTCTTGAGATTGGGTGAAAGGTTTTGATTATAAATTGATTGGCCAAGAAGATATAGAATCCTACTTGTATTTTTCAAAAAACAGCTGTATCTGAAATAATTTAGTATAGGAAGGTTTTATGAAGCCTGTCCTTATAAGCTCCAGGATGAATGTATTTGACACTTTAAAATTTATCCTAAGAGAACTACTAAAGATGATTTTGTTCCAATAGTGTAATACAGATCTACTTTTAGTAACTAAAAACCTTGTCAAAAGTGCCTGCTTTCCACTGGGAGTAACACATTGCAGCAAATTTGGATCCATCCCATTTTCAAGTTACAATCTACCTAAGATCACCTAAGATTTGTCAAAAACCTTTGAGATCTCATTCCAGCTTTACAGGTAAATCCTTCCTTGGTGTAATGTCTTGGATGTGATATTTCAGTGTTGGTGTTACTTTGCTGAAGTTGAGACTGTGAGTGTCAAAATCAACTTTCGAAGGAAAGGACTGTTTCAGCCTTAGCTATACAGAGGCCATTGTCTTTCCAGAATAAAGCAGTAGATATTTCAGAAAAGTGCTTTGAAGTTGTTCCAGCCTCTTCACAGAGCTGTGAAATCTGATAGCTCAGCTTTTAAGCTGTTTGTGAAAGTACAAACTGTAGTACTTGTGGAATTCATTCAGTGACTTCCAAACTGGAGCCTGGCCTGGGAGTGGGAAGAAAGCATTTAAGAAAAGAGTAGAAAAAAAGGCTTCAGTAGTATGTGGCAGTTAACTGTCAACTTTGGCATCTTTTCAGATTTGCGGCTTCGTGCTTTCTAGAGATAAACTGTGACTTTTCCCCAAGGACTGGAGGATTTTATTTTCTTTTCCGCTGAAACTCTTAGATCTGTATGACTGTAGGAGCTAAACAAAATGCAGAACTAGCAGCATCGCATCTGCCATGCTCTTAGATAGTAAATTTATGGGTGCAGAACATCTCTGGGAGCTTCTTTCCATTTACATCAGTTTCTCAATATTTTCCACTTGTAAAGCAGATAAATAGGACCCCCTGTCTCTGTTACCATGCTGCGTAGTGTTTCCTCTGGATTTGTCTGAAGCCTTTTTCTTGTTAACAGGTGTATTGAGGACGTTCTGTGGGCTCAAAGCATTCCGAGCACCCTCTGGAACAGGCAAGCTGGTGTGAAAGCAGAGAAGGAGCAACCCTAGGAGTAACCGCATCCTGAAGATGTCGAACTTTCTTGTCCTTTTCGTTGTCACTAGAGCCGAAATGTGAGTGGGCACCAGGGATTCTCCTCCTGCTGTGCAGCCTGTTGCTTTTGTTTTCATCTCTATTGAAATAAGGAATGTATTCAATTAATGTCTCCTCATAGTGTTCTCTGAGCTCGCCTTGAGTGTGCAGTATACTGGAGACATAACATCAGTTTTGCTCCAGTCTTGTGCAAATGCAGAAACCTTTAAGATACAGATGATGTTGTTTTTGCTTGAACTGCCTGGCTTGTTTGGTCACACAGGCTACAGCTCAAGTTAACGGTTTGTCAGCTGCTAACACAGTTATTCTGTGCAGTAATCCAATCCCTCTGTGCAATGCAAGTGTTATTTTGCAGTGCGGCTGCTCTCAGCTAACAACCCCAGTGAGTGAGAAATGAGCGTGGCTTACAATGTTGAGGGGGAGAAAAATGGAAAATGTGTGTTTCTACTTGCTGAAGACTGATATGACAGATTCATAGATATGTAGGGAAAAGTCAGAACGCTTGGGCTAAAACTGAATTGCAGCTACCAAGCAAAGATAGCAAGGAAGTAGCTGAGTAATCAAGTAGTAGGAGAAAAGTAGTTTGTTACTTAATGAACAAATGAGCAAATAAAGGCAAAGGTCCTTGATGTCTTTCTCTCTTCAACCACAAAAGAAAAAATGAATTATGACCAGATGTTAAAGCAGTTGATTTTAACAAAAAACAAGCAGGAAAGAAAAGGAACAGGTCAGATATACTTGACAGAACAGATTATGCAAGTCAGCAGGACATGATACTATA
The DNA here is from genome assembly GCF_026119805.1 of Tympanuchus pallidicinctus. Lineage (NCBI taxonomy): Eukaryota > Metazoa > Chordata > Aves > Galliformes > Phasianidae > Tympanuchus > Tympanuchus pallidicinctus. The sequence continues at coordinate 8,491,779 of NW_026294739.1, read as the reverse complement.
TCCTTCAATATGAGAAAATTGCAAATGCTAAGCCTTCTGCCATTTTCTTTGAAATGCAGAAGGTGGGTGAGTCTCCTGATGATCAAGAAGGCAAATACATTACTTGTGCTTGAAAATGCAGGAGAATCTGAGGGAACAGAGGCCATAGAGGATTTACAGAAAGGCAATGCTAATTCAGCATCAAAACTTTTAAACGGCATAAGTTATTAGTTGATACTTTTCAATCTGTATTGTCCTTACTAATATGATAAGTAACTATCATATTACCACTGCATGCAAATGGTCTAGTAGTTTTGGTGGAACCTTTTTCCAAAGATAAGCTAGGATGCAGTCCCACACGATGTTCTTGAAAGGAAATTGTGATTTATCTATCATGAAAACACGTTAAGGTGAGCACGTAACTGACTGAGACATTCCTGTACCAGTAAACAGAGATTTACAATTTCTAATCTAAAGACTGTCAAGGGAGGTCATGAAGACTTTGTTGCTGGAGTCTTTTAAAAGCAGTGCAGATGAATGGCACTCAATTGCACCTCCGAGGTGGGATATGGACTAGATGATTTCCTGAGTTTCCTTCCACTTCTTTGTTCCTGTAACTCTGTGAGTGAGGCTGGCTGGGGAGATATTAACTCAAGTACAAATAACTCAAGTTAACTGCTCACCGAAGACAAAACTCTCAGCTTAATAGAGGTCATTTTAAAACCTGGCTGGGAAAATGTGGTTTCGTGCATGGTAATAGTGTCCCAAGAGGAAATCCAAAGATGAGTGGTAGTTTTGAGTGTAATGTGGACTGATTGGAGAGGATCCAAAGGAGTAAATGATCAAACTTCAAGAAGACAGACCTAGAAGGGAGACAGAAACTGTTTGGATTGTTAGAAGAATAACAGCCGAGAGGAAATATTCCAAGAGTTATCAAATACAGAAAAGGCTGCTGTGAAGAAGAACAGTATGTTGTTTACAGAGAGTAAAAGCTCTGTGGTAGATGAAACAAAAATGGTGGAAGTAAACTGTAGCAGAAGAGACTCAAAGGAGGGGGGGAGAAACACCTGTCCAAAGCAGGAGTAGCAATGCCCTGGAAAGGATAGCTAGAGTGATTGCAAAATTCACAGCGGTCATAACGAACAGGTTGGAGAAGCATCTCTCCAGAATGACATGGAGATACTTGTTCCTACTTCGGGACCTGGGATGGACAGGATCTACTTTCAGTGTCCCTGTCTGAATTCTTTTTCAAAGATCTTACTTCTCCTCAATGAGAATGTTTTGCTTTGATATTTGAGGTACATAGGGATTGGATTTGTTTATTTATTCTTCAAAATAGTATTGCTACTCTTTGTTCCTAAAGAACCTCTTGGCCTGGCAAGCAGGGAAAGCAGCCATGTCTGCATCTAAGATTTTCTCCTTTCCATTCCTTGTTTGTCAAGGAGCATCTGCTCTGTCCTCTACTCTACCCTGCTGCAGCCAGCATTGCAGCTTGTGTATGGAATGTAAAAAGTGCTGGTTTTTTTTGTTTTTTTTTTGCATGGGAGATTGCAAGCTGTGAACAGCTAAGCCATATTCAATATCCAATGGGTGCAAATAAAGCTGTGTCATGCAGTTGCTACATAGGTGGATATCTAATTAGTGTTTGCAACAGTTCTTCAAATTGCACATATTCAGATTCTTTCGCAAGACAGCTCTTCCCCAATTACAGCTTAAGTTTAAATTCTCATCATCTGTTTGGTGTTAGGCTGATGGAGAACGTGGTATAAATTTAAATTAAAAAAAAAAGGAATGCAAAATGTAGCTCATATTTGGGCAATGTCAGATAAGTTTTCGGAGGCTAGATCTGCTAAAATACTACAAACTGATCTATCATTTCTGTTTAAGAGCTCAGAAGGAAGCAGACAGTTTGGATCAGGCAACAGTCTACAGCTATGTGTCCAAAACAAGAGCTTTTGTTCCAAACTGGGCTGATGCATGCCATCAAATATGCGAAGAATGCAGGACCGTTTGTGGTGCTGCTACAGATACCATCACAGGAAAGCCAAGCACACAAATTCCTGTTGAAATAACATTACAGTTAAGATGAAGGCAACCAAAATAAAGCAGAAGGATGCCATATTCTGCAAGTGTGCTACTGTTTGATATAAAATGATCTCTGTTTTTCTTTGAAATCCACCATTTGGAAACATTTCCCTTGAGCAAGTGCCATGGTTCAGGCAATTAGCTATGAAACCCTTCAGGGTTGAAGGGTTGAGATTAGTTACAAAAGGGGGTTAAGAATGTTGAATCATCTGGTGTGTTTTCAGAGAAAATCTATGAAGGCTGCATCCCCTACATCAAGAGACAGTGATTTTCCGATTGCATCATTTTCAAAATCAAACATAGCCATATATGTGAGAGTTCTCCGTGTAAATATGTATGAATCGCAGGACGTTTTGCACTGGTTTGTGGAAAAGCTTTGTCAATTGCTCTGAGCAATCTTCTTGCCCAGTTCAGTATTTTTGTAACAACGCCACAATTAACACTTAAGATTGCATTCATACTTTAAATTGAAGTGGGAATTGTTTTTGTTGTTAGGCATGAAAATAGTGATTGAACATAACCAAAAATAATACTGTTTTCCTTCTAGAAATTGTATGGAAATATATTCATTTCTTTGGGAATTCAAGCAAATTTAGACTAATGCTCTCTAAATTTTATAACATCTGTAACACTTGAACTGTCATTTTAGTGCTTGAAACTCTAAGCAGGCATAAATGGAAATTCATTCCAATAGATTGACTACCTTGAAAATATTTTAAACAAGCAAAATTTCTAACACACTGCATCATTAGTAGTAGCTAAAGAATTAAAAACAAAACAAAACCCACAAAGCACTATATCTGCCAAATGGCATATCTGAGCTCTGACACTTGCCAGTTTTGGAATTAGCTTCTTTGGGCAGCTGGTAGAGTTAGTTTTCAGTAAAGCAAATATTTTGCAGCAGTGAATTTATCTTTCAGTCCAGAATTTGAGGCAACATGAGGAGCTACATTTCTTTGTCAAGACTGCAGCTCAAGAGGTTGCTGTGTCAGGACCACCATCTGCTGATGCTTGTCAATGTGCTGTAGTGGGAGATATTTTTCATCACCCCTTGGGGATGAACTAAAGTAAATCTCTTCTGCTTGCTGTGCACAGCTTTAAGATATTGTAAGTACACCTTCATAGCTACAAGGGCTGCTCCAAAAGTAATGCCTTCAACTGTATGATGTTGGCCTGCCGTCAGGAGGCAAATTTTGGTGTCATGGCAGTAGAGGTTGAAGCTTCCCGCCAATATCCCTTTAGATTTTGTTGCTGTGTGACAGATGGCAGCAGAGGGGCAGTCTGACAGAAAGGAGTATCTGACATGGAAGCATTTTTGAAGCAAAGGTTTGTCATTAAACTCCTTTATGCGGAAAAAATGGCAACCACTGACATTCATCAACACTTGCTGAATGTTTATGGAGACCAAGCAGTGGATGTGCACACAGTGAGGTGGTGGGTAGTGCGTTTAAGCACTGGCAACAGTTATATATGTGAAAGACAAGCCATGTTCTGGGTGGCCATGCACAGCTGTCACACCACAAAATGAAGAGTATCTCAATCAGAACACCTGCATGAATCAGCTAAGGGTGGTGACTATGTAGAAAAAGTATTTTGTAGCTGAGTCTTTGCTGTATCATAATGTTATTGTACTCTTTGTAGCTGTTGAAGTTTCAACGGAAAGAACTAGGAGGCGTCACTCTCAGAGGGACTTGTGTATTAAGCAATTGTCACGTCTGATTTTAAGTTCTCCATTAGGAGAAGCCCCTTGCCTTGATCCAAGCTAGCCTGCAATCAGAATGCTAGAAGTCTGGGAACCTGCAGGTACCTGAACACTGTTGCAGAAAAAAAATGGTCTGGAAAATGCCGATTAATATGTAAAAACAAGTGGGTGGATTGCAGCAGAGGGGTCTGGTACCAGTGGTGAACTGGGAAGCAAAGCAGATTAAACTCGTTCTGGAAAGATTTGCTGGCAAAGGCGATGATTTGGATCTCAAGGCCCTGTTAATCTATCTCATCTGGAGGAGTCACTGCAGGGGATCGCCCCAGCCTCTGTGTTGAAAAAGTAGTTGAGTGATACAAAATCACAAATTCAACACAACTGGTGTTTTACTGTTTTTCACTCAAACACTTCTTCAATTCTGCTTCTTTTCTGTATGTTTTTAATTCTTATATCAGACTAACAGAATTTCCTGTGTTTTTTCTTTAACTGGAAACTGTGTGCTGATACTAACCAAAAGAAATGAGGAGGAAGGGACAATTTATTTCCAGAGTCTTTATCTTCCGTAAACGAAAAGGTAGATAGTAAAATCTCTCTCTTTGCAGAACTGAATTTGTGTTTTAATGGATAGGTGTAGTCGGAGCTAAAAGAAAATGTCACAAAATATTTCTGGAGAGAAGACTCCCAATGCTAATGAGCAGCCGAATCTGTCTCAGGGAAACAGTTTGTTACTAAAAATAGATTGCAGCCTAACTAAAATCAGATTGCAGAAACTGAGCTATTCAGAGTCCTGATTTCAGCAGCAGATGAATCTATTACAAACAGCTTTGATTATTACATGTTTTGAAATGTGCCGACTGAGCCCTGTTTTGAAATTAATCCACTTGTGAGCTGCTATCAAATAGGCTTACAGCATTCGCTGCAGATTTTCTTCACGCTCCCCAAAGCCAGTGAGGAACCAGCTCAAAGTTATGAGGCCAAAAGGAAAAGCGCTGCACACAATCTATTTATAGAAAATGAAGCAAAACAGTGTGATAAAGGGCAAATGAGAGCCTACAACGACAAGCTTCTCTTCGTTGCTGATTGTGTGGTCTTTATGTGCAATTTTTTACTATACGGTGTATCAGAGAAATTAAATCACTGGACTCCAGCCTTATTATGAGTAGAGAAGAACACTTTAGGGGTTCTTTCCTGTTTACAATATGCTCACCTGGGGGTGTTGCTCACTGAAAGGTTTTGTTTGCAGGAGTTTCTGCAGGGTCCAGGACTTCTCCTGCAAGTGCCTGCAGAGGTGATGCCCCAGGAACATTCCATGCGTGACATTTGAAGTCACCTTCTGCCTGAGATGAGCACAGCTTATGAGCCTCAGATGCTTGGTACAATGGGACAAAGACCTACCTGCTCTCACACTTTGATATTTGAAAGTATGGAAGTAATAGTAGAAGCATGGAAGAAAGAAGCCAACTTTCCTAGCTGTTTTTGTGTGGTGTCACCCACACGTTACTGAATGTAAATGTTCTTGTTTTCTATCCCTGTCCCTGTTTTCTCAATACAAAAAGCTAAGGACTTCTCTGTCCTGTGAGTTAATCAACCCAGCCTCATCCACGTATTTCTGCAGTTAGTTCAGATCCAGTATCTGGGCTGTATCTCCACAGTGTGCCAGAAATTCTGGCCCTGAGAAATAAACCCTGACGTGGGTACCAGTTTTGTGGGTTATACCCAATGCAATTTTCAACTCTTCCAGAAATGTAGGAGCTGCCAATTTTTCCTGCACTCATTTTAATTAGGTATTTTACTGCCTGGGTGTGATACTTCTAAGAAGAAGAATAGAGGAATAGTGCTGAGGAGATGCTACATGAATTGTATACTTGAGGTCCAGGCAGATTAAAATGAATGTCTTCTCAGATAGCTTTCTTTCTTATTTTTTCTTTTTCTTCATGCCTGTGATAAAGTTGGAGGGAAGCTGAAGAAGCTGGATAGTTTGTCTCCCAAATACAGAGAATGTTGTTGTCATTTCAGAGTATTTTCACAGACAAGGGGATTTATGGCAGCAGTCATTTTACTTGAACACTAACAGCACATTTGCAGGTTTGCAGCGTGCGTGCCTACCTGAGCTCCTCACCAGCTTCTGTAGATCAGGCCATCACCCAGTCTGTCATGTCTCACCTTTGCCAGATTCCTCTTCAGTCCTGGATGCTCACGTGTTTGCTTAAAAATATGAAGACTCCTTCTGCATTGTGACAAGTGAAAGAATGGATAAAGTATCAAGGCTTTAGCACCTAGCAGTGCTGTATGGGAGCTAAAGACTGCAGATAGAAGGCTGAGTAGTAAGGATCAACGAATGTGATGCATCTATCTGTATTCCCATATGTCAGTCTCAGACAATTTCACAGATTTGCTAATGGGAACAAGGCTTTCAGTAAAGCTTCTTCAGAGCCCTTAAAGAGATGTGAATGTATCCAGAACCTTGATGAGTGATAAGAGGAAACACTGAAAGACAAATTTCCACTTCTGATTCTTAGACACATGACCTCCTTCATAAGTCAGGAGTCACTCTGAGTTCGAAGAAATCAATGTTGGCTTCCTCCCAGGATGCGAACTCTTGAGAGCCCTGTTTTATATGCCTGTATACACACTATTTTCAGATATTCAGTGGAAATTTAATGGAGTTGCAGGGACATAAGAATGGAGAACTAATTCTGTATCCAGCTCATAACCCAAACACTGGCTGAGTTGATGCCAGAGAAGAAGGCAGAGCAGGAAAGCCAACCCCAATACAAAGTTTGGGAGCTGCACTGCAGAGCTTAGTCCAGTCAAATGGCTAGGAAAGTCTCCACCTTGCTCTGATCTTCAGGAGACCTTGCTGAACAGCAAAGCTGACCTAAACAATAAAAAAAAAAAAAATGCATTAAAAAGGTTGGAAGCTACTTTTCAGGAATGTATTCTGTGGAAGGTGTATTGGGCAAAACTTTACAGGTTGATTTTGAAATTCTGAGTTATGCCACGATAGCTCATTGCAGTGTTCACATTGTTCAGATATGTTGTCCTACTATTTTCCTCTGCACCCTGGATATCCCAGTCAAACCAACACAGCCCTCACAACCAGCAAACGTGCAGATGAAGCAGAGGGGTAAGCAGATGCTTTCATGGGAGTTGTGTGTGCCCAGCTATGTTCAACCAGGTCTGGGAACTCCAGCCAGCTGGGGTGGTGATGGCTGGTTGGAGCTGCATGGCCTTGGCTTTTTCTCCCTCCCATAGGTGTTTCTGAGCATGCTGTAAAGTCTCAGCTCTGTTGTTACTGTCTCTTGTGGCATCACTGGTGTTTTTTCACTTGTCATTTCTGCATAAAGCCTGTTCAGCTTCTCCTCTGCTACAGTACAACCAGAGCTGCTGTCAGTACATTATAGATGGAGGAACAAAGCGAACCCTCAAATGCTGGTTTCCTTAGCAACAACCTGGGACGAGGGTGATTCCAAGAGAAGGGTTCTTAAGCTGCAGTACTGGAACCCAAAAGGACACAGATCTGCCTCAGTGCCCCACCTGTTTCAGCCTGAATCTCAACTCTTGATAGCGTGGAACAGGATGATCCCATTCATTACTGTCACCTTCAAATATAAACCTGCTGGAACAGAAAGCTCTTCACAAAGCTATCCTGTACTCCCACTATGTGCTAACAAACAAGACTGTGCTTGTAAAGGCACCATAAAATGATAGTATTCTTTCTTTCTCTTTTCCTTTTTTTCTAAAAGATGCTCATGGGGGGCAAGAGATACAGGAGATCAGCTTAAGGCTGTTAACATTGCCTCACCTTGTGATGAAGAGAATGTGCAGCTGACTTGCTATGCTATTCCAGAAAAATATACACTACTCATAAGTATCTACTCCACTTTCCATCTCTGAAGTATTTCTATTGGGTGATGTAAGCATCTGAGGGGAGAGCTTGGAGTGGTGGGGAGGGCACCTGCTGCATTGGTTTTAGATGAGTTTTCAGTCCTAGGAGCTTTCTGGATTCACTGCAAAATAAAGCAGCTTTCACTCAGAAAGACTTCTCTGGCACAGAGGAAGCGCTAGGACTGGGAGACTGCCAGATCTGCAAGTCTTACTGTTAATAGACATGTTTTGAAGCAACTATTGATTTGTAAAGTATTATGTAAAGTGATATGTCTCTTTCCTGGAGAGTGGTTGAAGCTTCAAAACAAAGCATTGAGCCTTTTACGTATTTCTCCTTCCCTTGCAGTTACTGTGACAAAGATTAGTGCATGAAGACTTTTGGCTATGTTGTAAGAATTCATCTATTTCTACTCCTCATTCCACATCTGAAGTCAGTGGTTTGAAAGTTTGGATATCCAGGTGTGCTTACCTAGTTTTAGGTTTAAGAGTTTCCAAAATATACTGGGATTGCTGACTATGGACTTCAGCCCACAGCCATATACAATTCTGATGCAATGTGTCTAATTCTCTGCATTGTAATCTCCCTTTACAGTGCTTTGTTTATATACTGCAGTAAGATCTAAGGAAACATCATTGTAGCTTGAGTTGTATGTTAGCACACATACAGATCTGTATGTATAAAGAAGCAAGGAGATAGGAAATGCACTGTGATACTTAGAGTGCTTAATGTGTATATATTTGTATATATAATAAAATCCAGACTATTCAGTTTCCTTACTGTACTTTTACTGGGGCTTGTCTGATTACTTAATCCAGAGCCTCATTCCATGCTCTCTTACTGCTGAGGCTATCCAACAGGCGGGAGGTGAGCCGAGCTGTGTGCAGTTAGTCCCTACACAAATTGTTCTTCTCCCCCTTCTCTTCCTCTGTTCTGTGTTTTGCTTGCTCTTCTTTTCTTCTTCTCTTTTTTTCTTTTTCTTTTCTTTCACTTTTCTTATTTCCTCTCCAATTCTTTCCTCTCCTTTTTTCATCTTTTGTCATTTCTGATTATGAGCTGCTTAGATCAGTAGTCTTTTTGCCTGCATGTTTACATTGCACCTAGTAGTATGGCTCTGATCCCAAATTTGGATCTGTGTGCTAATGCAATATAAATAATAATAAGCATAACTGCTTTGGCATGCAATCAGGTTGGAATCGCTGCAGCTCTATTTGCCTATAAGTACTGCCCATTGCAAGACTGTTTTCTTATTTTTTTGCCCAAAAGTTACTGTGGGTACAGTACAAATAACCTCCCAGCACAACAAAATAATAAATAGCAAAAACTTTAAGCTGTGCCAGTGGTAAATGCACTTTCTTGCAAGACTGCAAATGTGCTGTTAGCATTTCTTGGCTTGTTAGACATCTTAGGATGTGTAAATATAACTAACCCAATCTAGGATATCATAAAGAAGTTTGCTGGTGAGTCTGAGGTCAGAAATCCCCTGAGGCTCAAGGGATAAGTAAAACAGGTGCTTTCCTGGAGTCTTAGAAGTTATGCTACAATTAGTTTCTTCCTTTCCTTTGGGCTTAATAATGTACTAAGGGCAGTACATTATAGCCATGGTAATGCTTCTAATAAGAAAATATGCAAATACAGCAACAACATAATTTTTCCAGGATGCTTAGCAAGTAAGTATCTGTGTACAGAATGGCCTCCAAAATTAGTAAACTTCCTGTCAGTCCTGTTCTTTATGATGGCATTAAAACTACTGATTATTATTGGACAAATTTCTCAGGAATTTAAAAAAAAAAAAAAAAAAAAAAAAAAGAATAGTAATCAAATGTTTTACTTTCAAATCTTTCAGTAAGGAACAAAAAAGTTTGGGATTTTGGAAGTTTAGTTGCCGAGAATAAACAAATAAAGTTGTAAAGAGCACACCTTGCTAATATGATTGCTCCTTATTAACATAATAGTTTTCAAATAAACAACCTGCTAATGTATCTAATAAGCAATTACTGTGTGATGAAAACTGCAAATGGAGCTCACTGGTGGATAACAGATAACAGTAAAATATGTGAATGAAACAAATATTGTCCTGCCTGAACAGCTCTCTGCTTTGCTCCAAGAGAAGAACAGAGCTGCCCAGGTATTTTTATAGTCTGATATTTGACAGCCAGACACGTGAAAGCACTGCTTTTCTGATATTCTGGAGTTCTTATGCTCTATGAATTTAGTATGATAACTTGGAAGCAACCTGCTTGGAGTACTTGAGTCAAATTAAAATCACAGTAGGATGAATGTTTGTCCAAGAACAGTGATTTGCCAGATTACTAGAGTTCTCTTGCTTTCATAATGCGAAGTTCCTAGTTAAAAACTCAGTCCATCCTATCTCTAAAACATGCAAATGGATGGAAATTTTCTGAATTTTCTAAAACATAAAAAATACTTTCCAGTGGCAGAAAGTATTAAATGTATGCAACAGTCTCACTTTCACAAATAGACAGAAGTGTGAAAGATTTTCATAATTTTTCAAGCATAACAGACAAATTATTTTCAAAACATTTGCTGATGCCATTTACATATTTGCATAGTTGCTTAGTTATTGATTAGGAAGCTATGCTGTGCTAGCTCTGGGCTCTATTCCTACCATCATTTTTCCAAAATCATTTTGCTTTCTCTTAGCTTTCAGGAAATACGGATATGGAATATGAGAGAACTGTAAATCCCCAGGCCTGGGTCCTCCCTGAATTCCATGGTGAGTATTAGGTTTTCATTTTATATATTGCTTTGGAGAAAAGGGGTCATTTGAAGAAAATCGTGAGCCACTTATCTTTGTTCTTCTTCTGGACTGACTTCATGGTATGAAAATGCAAGGAATGTACAGTAAAGCCTGGTGTGGGAAGAAGATCTTGGCAGAGAGATGATTAATGGTGCCTAAAAGAGAGAAAACAGTTATGTAATAAATACAGCCCATGAGATTAAAATTGAAGAGAGCATCACAGGTGCAGACTGTAAACAGGCCCCGGAGGAAATAATATTGGTCTTTTAAAGATGGACTCTGTAAACAAACTGATGAAGCATAGGAAATATCCTTTCATATAAATTTTTATGGTACAAGTCAGTACATGGAGAATATAAGCACTGTAAGTGTTTATAAACTCATAGAACATCAATACTGTAGGAAAGCAGCACAAAAAGTGCCACGAAGTAAATTTATACAGAGCAGGGAAGATATGTGGTCTGATGGCTATTTGTTTTTTTACTTTCACAAACGATATGATTTCTGCCTCTCTGGTTTTGTTTTGTTCATTTAGCTGCTCTCAGCTACATAATTGTTCTTCTAACTTGTAAATATTATGGTCAACCTCCAGCAAAGTTTAGATGAGGCCAATCCAATGTAAACAAGTGTGTCTGTGTCAATGATGTGAGTAAGCAAAGCCACCCCTTGTATATTTCCTCCCCCTTTTCCAACTCTACTGAGACTGCGGGAGCTTTGCCAAGCCAGCTATGATAACATACAGCCTAAAGTTCTGGGATATTTTATTTTATTTTAAATATTATTTGCAGTTTATTTTTCATATTTGATGTGTAAAATATCCAGTGAAACAAGAACAGTGGAGTAGAACAACTTCAGGGGACTGTCCTCCAGTCTTCTGCACTATGCATGCCTGGCCTTACTGCCTGCAAATGCAGTGCAGTGTTAGTACAGGTGTAATGGGCAGAGCTGAGGGGCCCAGAAGGGCTGAGGGTTAATGGTGTGAGTTATCAAAGACTCCCAATTAGCTGTGGCCTTACATGTTGCTGAGGGGCTGTGCAAACATGGCAGTGTTGCAGCATTGCTGTGTGATGATCTCAGATCATCTGCTTGATTGTGCTGGGTCTGCAGTTTTCTGGTGGGGCTCAGGCTCACCTGTGCAGCAGCAAGAAGGCAGGTTCTACGGATCAGCAGCACTATTGGGGCTGCTACAGTGTGTGTGTGTCACAAGTGCCCTCATGATGGAGTCAATGAACCCAGCACTTGAAAGCCATGAATTAAAGTAGTACAACATAGCATAATTTTTTTTTTTAAACCTTTGAATACTATTTTTGAGGTTTAGTAGTGTAATAATTCACTGTTCCTCTGTACAGCTCCCAGCTTATAGAACATTCTGCCAGTGCAGTAAATTAATCCCATGGGCTCTTTGCTGCATGAGTGCAAACAAAAGTGTGTGGGTAATTTTTGCCAGCATACAGTCTTCTCCCAGTCCCTTTGGAGCCAGTTGCCGCTGTGCACCAGGCACAGGTACTGCCCCTGCCCTGCACCCAGCCTTTCCCTATCTCTGAGCCATCCCCTACCTCAGCTTCCAAGCGCCCAAATTCTGCTGGTTTTTGCAGCCAGAGCAGTTTAACACTAGTGGCAACCTGATGTCCCACACCATAAGTAGGGAGCTGTATTTCGGTTGCATTTCGGTTACAATTTTGAAGTAGGTATGAGCTAACCTTTAAGAAAAAAAACCCAACCAATCATTGAAATGCTGTTGATCTCCTGGGACTGGAGGGTGGGAGGTGTCTGACATTTTGCGTTATCTATGGGAGAGGAAGGAATTGGGCTGTTTTTTTCCCACAAGAAACACATCTGTTTTTGAATGCAAAGTACTTTTTTTGCCATGGGACCCAAAACCGTTTTCATTCACTGACTCATGGCCTCTGAAGACTTTTTCCCTGAACTTAGGAAGCAAATGCTTTAGTGACTTGCAGCTGGAAAAGTGACAGCCCAATTAGCTGAAAGTGTTAATTTAAAGATAAAGATGTGACCCTGTTTATTGCTATTTTGATTTTCAAGAACCAGTTTCTACCAGCAGTGTTCTTCTTTGTTTACCTATGGAGTTGCTATAGATTTGATCATAACGGCTGTTGGGTGAGAATCTCAGAGCTTTGTATCAACAACATATGATTTATTCTGTAGTTCTTGTGCAGGAAGCCAAAACATGATTTCATGCTTTCCTGTCTCTCTTTAGGATGCTTTTTCTTTTTTTCCTCTCTTTTTCCTTTCTCTTTTTATAGTATAAAAATAGTGCAAGAATTATTTGCTATTAATTAGATTTGTCTAATAGCCTATGTAGTTATCTATTGATTAATGCTTAATGATTAATCTTTCTTTTCTAAGAGAAAATCCTGTGAAGGTCCAGGCAGGAAATTTGTCTGGACAGTGTTCAAAGTTGCATTTCGGACTTGCAGAACAAGTATGGGTCAGTTTGGAAGCTCATGGCCTCAGATTGATTCCTAGGATGCTTCCACGTGCTTGGATAGCTTATTTCCTTAGAAGGATTAAGAACATTCAAACAACTGAAAACTTCTCTCTGTGTCTGTAGAGAGTCTGATGGCTGAGCCCCAGTCTGCCTTATTCCCATGGAACGTAAGGATGAGGTGGCAAATGTGCTCTGTGAGCTGCTGGTGTCTGCAGCCTAAGAGGAACAGCAAGTACAGGACTCTGGCAATTGACCAGACATCTAAGCATGTTTTAGTTTCATTGATTGCACAGAGACTGTTTAAGCTTTAGGCAAAACATAAAATAAAAAAATAAAATACTAATGAATGCAATATAACAATATTTAGACTCCCTCCACATTGCGAAATCTGCTATAAACTGAGCCATTACTGAATGTGCATGGCTGCATTTCTTCATACTTAATGTTGTTCTTACATCTACGCACCTAACCAGTTCTTTAAAGTAGAAGTGAAGTGGAAACAAATATTAAAAAAATATATATAAAAAAAAGAACACTTGCAGAGATCAGGTCTCTTGGCTTTTGATCTTAGGTGGTTTCATCAGTTTGAATTCTCTGTCATGATGCATCTTCTAAGTTATAGATAAGAAAGGAGATCCCGAAATGTCACGTTGCCATGAAATATTTTTACTGTTAATAGATAATGAAGAGGTAAGCCTCTTTAATCCAAAAGTCAAAATGCAACTTCAGATTTCTTATTGAGGAGATGGCATTGTAATTGAGCTCCACACAAGAGATAAACAGGCAAAGTTATGCTTTTTTTGCATGAGGTGTGGCTGTCAGGTGGATTTGGTTCTTTTGAGAAATACAGTAAAGAATTTTAGCAAGAGGAACCATTTTTTGCTGTTTGCTCACCAAAGTCCAGGTTTTTTGTTGGCTTTGTGGAGCTTAGCTTGACCAAGGCTATGGGAAACTCAGCATGGGAATCTATGAGATTTCATACCTCTAGATATGCAAGCAAGCATATTTACAGGACTGTGTACTGCAGTGGTCCTAGCTGTATGCTGTAATGTAATGACTCTGCATCATCTCTTTTACACTGGTGTGCAGGCTATGGACACACAGTGGTCTGAAATTCTATGTGGCTAGAACTAGCAAGTCAGTACATTGTGTCTTTGGTGAAGGAGCATCTTTGATTGAAATCTAGTTTTGAAGTAGCAACTACTGTATGCAAAGGACCTAATGCAACTGCTGCTATTCAAGGAGTATATGCATTTTTCATCCTGTTTTCTTGAATTAGCCTCGTGGGCAGGTTCTTTGCTCAAACTACTTCCTGCGGATGTTTTACACTTTCTTCTTTCCATTATTTGACAGTTACTAAAAGGAGGTCTCATAATCACTACAGCATTAAGAGTAGACCTTAGAACAATCAATAGTTTGAGCAACTCTTTCTATTCTTTCTGCTTTCATGGCATACTATAAAAGTGTCAATCTCTCACTGAGATGTAAACATCTGCCCTAGATCCATTTCCTGTTGGGCAGTTTGCCAGGAATAACAAATTTAACTTTAGCTCTCAGCTTAAGAAGTCTCACTTCACTGAATAGAGTTCAAGTGCAGTCTATTACCCAGACTGATAGAGGAGTCCTTTGATGTTTGCTTCTGGAGTGGCTTATACAAGCCAGGGCTTCCTGTAGGAAAAAGAACTGCAGCTAAAGGAAATACTTGATTGATCAGGCAACCTCTTCCTCTCACTTTTGTTTGAGAGTGCCTGAGTGTCCAGCAACATAATCCTGCCGAGACACAGAGAGGCTGGGCCCTGACTTAGCAGATATGGGAATTTTTACAACTGATTTCCACAGAAGGGCCTGATAAACATACACAAATTGACTCCCCTCCTTTCCTAATGTAGCTGCCATTTCAGAGATCTAAAATCCATGGAACATCTGTGTCCTTCCTGTGGTGGATGGGAGCAGAGTAGCAGTAGCCATTTCCTACAGCTTCTGTAGGAACTCCCTCAGCTTCCTGCCTGCAGTCTTCTCCTGGGCATCTGTGGGTAGCCATGGCTGAGCTTGCCTACATTTACTGACATTTAGAGTACGCACTTCTGTCTATGACGATTTTCAATAAGCACTACAAGTGAGTGCTGAAATGAGCTGAGGAGACAGTGGATTTTGTGCTGCATTTCAGTTGTTTCTTGTAGTCAGTAGTAAATGGCACAGTGTACTCCTCAGACTCTGGCTGGTGTACAGCACCTTCCACCCAACTTCTACATGTTGTCATCTCTCTTACCCCCGTCTCAATTTTCAGCCTGGAATTATCCCATTGTGATGGACTCTCTGTTGGGGACAGAGGGTGGAGTAGACTACTTTGTGATATCTAGAGCCTAATGTGGCTGTGGGCAGCAAGTGGCAGGAGCTTCCCTCCTATGTTATCAGCCTGTTAATTTTTCAAATGGCACAAGTATCTTATGTGGCTTGTATTAACAACAGCTTATTTTGCCTTGGATATTGATAGCTGTCAACTTCCTCCTATGCAAATATTCTTGCAGAAAGGTGTGCTAAGATTATTTTCCTAAAGAGATCATCAAGAGATGCAATTCTTTTAAGTAATTTCAGACTATCTGGAGTTGAAGGTTCTAAGCAAGTGTATTCATTTGGTGTCACAGCAGGCAGTAAGATATAGAACATCTGGTATGTTTGTTGTTACTCAAGCAGGAGCTGAGGGATCAAGAGTTCTGTTGCCTGAGATACCCAACTCAGATCTACGTTTGTCCGATGCTTGTCAGCCAAATTTAATGTACTCCCATTATATTTGCTATTGCTTGGTAATGGAGTGGTGAATGTTTTTAGCCCATAATGTTAAGATGCCTTTTTGAGAGGCAGAGCCGCAAAAATCTGTAGCTTCAGGGTTATAAAAATAGAAGAGCTTTAATCATGATGAATAAGAAAGGGTTTCTGCCACAGAGACTTCTTAAAGGAGCAAATAGGTCTGTTCTATTCTGGTGCTCTGTCAGACTGACATATCAAAGTATTTTCCTTGTTTATTTACAAAACCACAGTAATGCATAAATAATAGAGATATTTAAAACCCAGAGCTCATGCTTCTGACTACATGAATTTTAAACATACTGTGTGTTAACCATTCATTAATGAGTTGGTGTAGTGGAAATGCTGAGTCATGGCCTGAACCAGTGATTGAGCACCTGGTGGGCAGGCAGGGCCAACCCAGGGGAGCTCAGGTGCACACAGTGTTCCTGCATGATTGGAAGGGGAGGAGCCAGGATGCACCCCTTCCCAGACCTCATTTAAGGGTTGGCAGTGGAGGTGGGGGTATCTTGTTGGAGATCCATGCCTGCCTGAGGCCTTCCAAGGGTAAGCAGTTTTTCTTCCTCTGTTTCTCTGTCTGTGGCTGCTGTGTTTGGGCTTGTTCTTATTTGCTGCAGTCTAGGATTGTGCCGCTCTGCTAATATCACTGTGTTTTCCATTCTGTTATAGTATTACAGTATTGCAATTGGTACTGCCTGAATAGGTCATTTTCTGAAGGAAATGTAATCTCCAGTACTATGTGAACTGTGCAGTGCCTGAGACACAGTCACTGCTATCCTAAACCAGGTATCTCACCAACCGTTAGCTATTCTCAGTCTGGAAAGAGGTACCAGCAGACCTTGTACAAGAGCTGTTGCAAGATACCCACTGTTTTTTATTCAGTTGTTATGATCTGTTGTGTTTGTTCTCTGAGCTTTTGTGTTTAAAAGATCCTTTTGTTAGTCTATCACTCGCAGACAGTTGCTTTTACCAGGTCAATGTATGTTCATTTATGCTTCTTCCTGATCTTTGTCTCTGAGGCCATGATGCCTGTGGTGTGAATGCCACGTTGCTTTCTTGTCTGTGCTGTTGCTCCTGGGTGCAGCGTTGGCTTGCAGAACTCTGTGCTTTAACCAAGGCTGCAATTAAGTGATCTGTTCTGAAACCCTACCGTTTCAGAAGGAGCTGTGCTAATAGCTCTGTATTAATGACAAGGGAAGTTTTACTCCTCTTCTTACCTCCAGGCCTCACAGTTCAGCTGTCTCCCTTGAGTTGGATGTGTTGGGTAACTGTCAAACATTTATTGAGCTGATTCAACTTGCTAACCCTGTGTAACACTGTCACTGTTGGCTGAAAGGAGGGTACGAGGAGGGTTGGGGGAAAACAGCCTTGATTTTGCAATTAGATGTTGCAATACCTGTGGATATTGCATGATTCACAGTGTTGCAAGAGGGTCCCTTGAGCAGAGCTCATTCAATTTGCTTTGTAAGAGTTTATCCTAAGTATGGACATTAAAAGTTGTGAAATTACCCATTATTCAGTACATGTGAAATATCAAGATATATAGTCATAAAATATTGTAGGAAATATGTACTGATTGTGTAGAAGCAGCTTTTCTTTCAGCCATGTCCATGATCAATTTCTGGAATAATTTTGGTGCTGAACACTCTGGCTCAGTTGTAAAGCTGAACACCTTAATTAGGTCTGTTCAAATGTGTGTGTTGGAAACTGCTGTTTTCTCCCTTCACAGCTCTGACATTACAGGCAGTTTTGGGGGATGCTCTGGATGACTGAATAAACCTGGGAATTGTCCTCCCCTATATCTGATGCTGCTATCCTACTTTCAGGTTCTAGTCCCCTGCCTCCTCCAGAGAACTACTGGAACTTTTTACAGATAGCCCCAAGAGTGTGATCTGCGTAGCAGACACTGACATTTTCCAATCAGCAGTATTATTTTTAAGCTCTGCTGTGTCATCAGCTGGTCATGTATCCTATTGCTTCATAGGCCCTGCTGCCTACTTGTTCCTGTAGACACAGATAGTACAGGCTTTCAGATGGGGAAAGCAAGAGAGGATAATTCCTGTCTTACTGCTTGCCCCTTCCCCTCTTACCAACCCCCAGGTCTATTTTGAGCTGTGAATGGAGGCTAATTTCAAAAGGGCAAGCAAAAAGTGACTACAACTGATAATGCCTTCTTGAATGCAGATAGTTTTGTGGCCTGACTTCTCCAAATACCTGCTGTAAGCTGTGGTGCTCCTTTTCCCCAAAATGGCACTTGCAGTCCCAGAAATGCTGTCGTTTTCTTGGGAAGTATTTTGAAAGGAATTGTGGATATTTTTTTTCCTGTTGTACATTAAGATGTACTTTCTTTGAGAATCCTATGCACTACGCCTGGTGTGGGCTGCAGAGGTAATGTTGTTTTGTTTTTTTTTTCCACTGTGATAATTTTCTTGCCTTTCCATAGAAATGCTGCCCGTCAGCTAGTTTAACACTTGTGCATTCGATTTCTAATCTTAGAGCTCAACACTACTCATTTCTTAGACTGAAGATTGGTAAGTGATGGTGCCTCAGTAAATGGAAACATGTTTTTCCCTTCAAGAGATTTGCAGTTATCTAACATGTTTCTTGAAAAAAGACAAAAATGCCAGAAACAGAGATCAGAACTGAAGCAATTTGTTTGTCTGGCTGCAGACTCACCCTTACTTCAAAGTGCAGCATGATTGTGTGGTCAGATTGTCAGGTGAGTGTCCAAAGTGTGAGGAAACTAATTTTGAATGGATACACTTTATATATTAAAAAAAAAAAAAAAAAAGTTGGCTAACTCTCAATCATGTTTCCTTAGGTTCTACACATTTAAAATAAATAAATAAATAAAAAATCTTTCTCATGAAGTCTCTTCTAGATGAAATGTTGGAATGAATTCCATTATGCTTATCTTATGCAGGTAATAAATATTGTAGGACTCCTCTGGAAAAAATTAAGTGATAAAAACTCTGCTATCTTTGCCAAGAGTCTCATTTTTTTTCACTCAATGAAACACATTCCAGGGTGGTGGAAACCAGAGTTTCTGGTTTGTAGCAGACTTTATTGTTGCTGTTTTTTAATTGGTTTTCAGTCTTCAATATTTAGGATCATCGGGCTTGCAGCGGGAATCCAGACTGAACTGGTTTTTGACCTGGAAAAAGTCTGGAATAAGGTATTTCTAATGAACAGCACTTTTCTTGGAAAATTTCTGACTGTGTTAACTCTGATATTTTATACTACTGATGAATTGGATTTGTTATAGAAAAGATCTAGACTCTGTCCCAGCTGCTGGAACTTTTTCTCTGGATATGCTCATGACGAGAAGTGTGCAGGCCCCCAGCTTTCCCTCTGCAATCATCTCTGCACAGTGATGATTGTAACTAACTGCAAGACTGAAAGTGTAGATTTTGTGGCCAAGTGCCATTGGTGGTAAACATGAGATATACTTACTTTTACACTGAGAAATGAAGCAGCTCTACAGCAATAGCACTCAAGTGCCAGCATTTCTCAACTGCCATTTTACTTCCGTAGTAACTGGGATAAGGCCTTGGGGGGGGGGGGGAAAGAAACACAAACGTGACAAGGAACATAGCAAAATATGAAGCCCCTTCTCTATAGCAGCTGCTGTTCACTTCCTACAATTGGCAGTGAGTGAACAGGCACGAAGAGAGTCTGCGACGTCTTTGTTCCCAATGTGTACCTTGGTGATTGATTTCATCTATGAATAAGGGGCATTTAAGAAATTCCTGCCTCAGTAGATCTATCTTGTCCCAAATTTTTTTAGCTTGCGTGATGTTGCAGAGCCAGTGTGTATGCTGCCCCAGTTCATCCCTGTAAGTAACCCTGTGTTCCTAGAATGGTGAGCTGTGGAACTCTGGCTGCCCGTGCATCAGCCTTGCAGGGAAAGTGGATTCTCACAGCACACCTTGGGCAGCCAGCATAGCCTGCGGGCATGTAACCTTCCCATCTGTTGGCCAAGTAACAGCATATCCTGTGACACTTTTATTGATCTCAGTCTGTGTGCTCAGTTTTTGTTAAGTAAAAAGGAAAGAATACGGTAAAATGACTTGAGTAAAAAAAGCCCCATATATAATGAGAGATGGGGAGAGACAGCTTTCCACTGAGGATGAAAGAGAGAAATGAGAGGTCCTGTTCAGGAAAGCTGCTTTTTAGGGAAGTTTGGCTTCTTACTTATCAGTTGCTTCCAGACAGCTGGAGCATCTTGTATTTTGCTGAGCATGAGAGGAAATCTAAGCATCAATCACAGAAACTGTAGATTGCACCAGCCAACACCTTTGAATTCAGTCTTGAGAACTTTGCTGTGCCAGAACTTCCTCCACTTCCCTCTACTGGTACATGCATTTGCTGGTGAAGGCATTACTTGGAAATTAGTTTTGAGTTTCTGTCTTTTTGATTTTTCATTTTGTGGATATACACTTCTCCTAAATCTTTGGAGAAAGCATGAGAAAAAGGGAAAACTGGATGCAATAGTCACTTTTATGTCATTATTGAATTGTTTGAGTGAGGATGAGGATCGTGAAAGTTTTCTGATAATTTGAAAGATTTTAATTTCTTTTGGAAACTCCTTGCAAAAGTGAAATTTGGTGGGTTTTTTTTTGTTTGTTTGTTTGTTTGTTTTGGCTGATCCTTGGCAGGATATGCTGCCAGCTTTCTAACAAGTCTGGTAGATGTGGCTTTGTCTGGTGTGTTGCAGGACTGCACTCCTTGACTTGTTTTGCCTTTGTGACAGTCCCCAGCTCTCATTTCATGTATGTAAGTCTGCACAAAGGTGAAGGCTCAGACATCATGTTGTACAAGTGCAAATGGAAACTACCTTTGTTTGATTCCCTAGTGCCTGAAGACTTTCTTAGTAGAGATTGTCAGTGTAACTCCCATTAAGGGTGGCATTTGGAGGCCAGAAAGTATATAAGTTATCCAATGTTTAGAATATCCATTTAGCTGCTGGGAGTCACCATTTGGTCTTGAGCAGGATGCAGAGATGAGTTAATTTTTTTTGAGTGTCAGATAGTTTGATGACTTCATTCCCCGTTTACATTTTATGGGGGTACATCAACCTGAAGAACAAAAGGAAAGCTTGCCATTTTCTGTAAACATTTTTACATAAAACCAATATATAAAAAGCTGTGGGATAAAAAAAAAAAAAAAAAAAAATTTTCTGTATTGAGTGCCTGGAAAAAGTCACTTTGGCATTATTTTAGTCCTTGGCAAGACTAAAGTGAGTGCTGTTTGTTTACGAAATCTAGATCGCTGTTTCTGCAGTGACTTTCTTAGGACTCTGTACAGAGCCAAGCACAAGGAATCTGTTCATGGATGGACAGACACTTCACGTGTGGGTAGGACTTTGTAAAGGTGCAGAAGTATTCTGAGCATTTTAACTGGAATTTAATCCAGACAATGTTGAGATAACAGCAGCATAACCTTGTAACCGTGTAAGCCTAAAGGTCATTAAGTGCTTTTTCCTTATAGTGCAACAGTATGCATCAACAGAGAATTCTTTCTCCTCACCTTCTCAGGTTGTTTGAATTGGTTGAATGGTATTAAACGTATCACTTTTCCAGAGCTTTCACCTTTATGGAAACAGTAGAGTGCTGCTCTTCTTGTGCAGTTTCAGCTTTGCCTGCGAAAAAGGTGTGAGTGGAAGGTAAAAGAACCTGGAAAAGTCTGAAGATACTCAAATGAGTCAAGAAAAAATATCTTTTGGAAAGAAGAGTTGCTACTCAAAGGTCTCATAAGGGAAATACCAAACAGCAATTTTTGTCTTTTCAGGTGGCAAAATGATTTTGGTCATTAATTTTGTGCTTAATCTTATATCCCATCACAGAAAAGAAAGTTGAAAGTGACAGCAGCAATAAACTGAAAATTTTGAGCCTTAACATATCCCTAGCAGAAAACAAGTGTCAATAAGGAACAAAATCATCCCTTCAGTAGGGAAGTTGGTAGCACAGGTCATCTATTTTTGACAAGTCTTTTTCTCTCATGTCATTTGTTGTTTTTGCTGCTATCTCTAGGAAGGATCAAGGAGGCTGATATGTCATTGGGGAGCAGGAAGGGGGTCACACATGAAGCATTCCTACTATACTGCTTTTAATTGAATCTTCCCTGCTGCTCTGTCAGGCTGGTGGTTTTTCTGCACAGAATTAGCTGCAGGCAGTGCCTTCAGAGGAGAAGCCAGGTTAGCCTGATAGCTTGGCTAGAAGAAGGCAGAAGTCTTGAGATATGGCAGGAGAACTGAAAAAATTGATAAGAGAAAGAACTTCTGGGAAAAAGAGACAGAAAACAGATCTGGAGGGGGGAAGGCAGCCATAAGAGGTCAGTGAAATGCACAATGGAAGAAGATGGGACACAGTCTTTCAGTGTTTAAAGAACCTTGTTTTTATATGTGTGACAGTTATGGTTACATAAGCTGGTCTTCTGAAGCTAGATACATTTCCCAGGAAACCTTTCATCTATTTAAATGCTTTATTTTTATTTTTGGATACTTTTCAGATTTCCTTATTTGAAGATCTTGGGCAACCTGTGAGTGATAGCACTAAGGAAATGTGAAGTGGCTAGCAGTGGTCAGAGACCATGAATTCCTTGTGTTCAGAAGGACTTGCATGTCTCAGTCTGCTTTTAATTCTGTGGTTATGGTGAAGACATGCAGGTCTGAAGAAGAATCAGCATCTTTCCTACCTCCTGATGTCATCCTCCCTGCAGAAAGGGCAGAAAAAATACAGATCTGTTTATTTCAAATATCCCTCTTCTGGGGCATTCTCTGGGAATCTGTATTGAAAGTATTTTCATATATCTCTTCAACTTTTTCTTTGAATTCTCATTTCATGGTGATGAGTAATTATTACTTACTATTTCCATTTAGTAACTGTTTACATGCTTTGTAGTGAAGATGAGGATGACTCTTGTTTTATGGGGAGGTGAGGTGGAAAGAGGCAAGATAGTGTTGACCCTGTAGTTCTACTGTACCTGACTGGAAGTTTCCACTAGGGAGTGTTCAGAAGCTATTTGCCCATGGTAGCAGAGGAATAAGTGGTTAGAACAGCTCCCTGCCTTCTGCTTACCTGCTCATCAAAAGTGCTCATCTGACATGTTGTGAATCTCCTTCCTGAGGCAGTACTGTCGTGTCCTGCTGGCTGTGTGTCCCATCACACACAGTCAGTCCCTTTGTGCACCTCATTTGGCACTTGGCGGAGGTGAGATCAGTTCTGCACCTGAGGAAGTATGGGAGGAAGCATTGTTCCTCACCACAGAAAAAGGCACGGAGATTTCAGGGCAGTTCTTTAAGACTCTGGAGTTGCTTTTTGCATTGTACTGTTCAGGACAGAGCCCACTTCTAATGGCAGGAGTGTGAAAGTGTTTCTAAGAGTCTCTCTGTCACATCAACTTGTCAGGAGAATCTCTAATAGCTATTTTTCGTTCTCACATTGGTTGAGTCAAATCCATTCCAAATTACTGCTCTGACATTCAAACCTTTCAGGCAGACTGCCAGTTGTAGTACCTTATTTTTCTGTTAGAAAAAGAGGGGGAAAAAAAAAAATAAATCACTGACATGTAATTAGCAGAGCCAGATTGAATTTGAAATCTGAATGACACCCGTTATTGAATAATGAGCTTGAAATCTTTTGTTACAAGTCTTTTAACACAGCAACGGTATGGAAAGAATCAGAGAGGATAGGAACTTGTTTTGTCTGACACCAATCCTGTATGTGGACAAATGTTCTTGTTTGTTGTTTCACTAAAGGCAGACCCCTACAGGGCACGTAAAGCCTTAGAACATAATGGCAAAGAAAACTGGACAGGAGGAAGTCTATGCAGCACTAAGACACCGAATGTTCAGAAGCCCCCAGTTCTGTTTGCAGGTGCTGAGCTGAGACCTGTGCAGGTGCTGCCTGCGTGGCTGTCCTGGATCCAGAAATGCCACATAGCCTGGCTGCTGGGCAGACTGCAAGCATGAAGGTGAGCATGGAGCTAGGAAGAGTGCTCCTGCAAGTGTTGTGCTTATGCTGGCCATACAGCTGTCAGGCATCTGTGGAATATGTGAGGTCTCTGACCACTGTGCTGCACCTAGCTACAGAATGGGAGGTGAGGAGGAAAGAGACTAAAATCTTACTTTGTCATCTTCATGTTGTTGAGTTCCTACTGGGTCTCTGTGTATAAATTTTTGTAGAATTAGGACTGTAGATTTCTAGAAGGTAAACTGTCTTGAGTCTGCTTTATGAAGTACTTATCAACAGCTGGTTTTCTGCCTGTCAAAATTGTTTTTCATAATACAAAATGTTATAAACAAATGTGTAACTTGTACCTGAATACCAAGCTGCTAATTGTTCTTTTCAGTTAGGAGGGAGGTTTTTATGCCCTAACATTTTGCAATACTGAAAGTGAATAGTTGCAGGTTAAATTAGAAGCCAAATTAAGCTTTAAGAAAACAAAATTCAAATTTGATAAGATGGCTCTATATTGTAAGGTTACATGGGGTAAAAGATAATTGTTTAAACTGCCCTTTCATCAATCACAAGGTATCGGGTTTATTACTTGCAATGCAGGTAAATTTGGAGGGATTCAGAGGAGACAGAGGGTCTCAAACTAACATTGGAAACATAGAAACAAACGTAGATTAGCAGAAATTCTAGGGCAGCTTGGAGATGTTTTAAGGAATAGGGCAATCTGCAAAAATTTTTGACAATTTTTTTTTTTTTTTTTAGTGGTAACTGAAAGCTGAAGGGTTTGGGGAAAATGCTGCTTCAGAGCTGTCTGTGGGCAGTCAGAAGAATGTTCTCTAGTGCCATATCCTAGGGTCTGAACAAAGCTGGTTTCTATGTGAAAGGTGGAAGACACGATCTTGTACATGCCTTTTGTATAACAGCTGGGCCTCTGATAAAATGATGACAATGCTCAGTGTTTGAAGTTTTGCTCCATTTATGCCTCCTGTAATTCAGAAAATTATTAAAATTTTTTTCTTATCTCTGAACAAATTCCCTAGCCTGAGTGCAAGTTTGCTCCATGCTCTATTGCTTAGACTCATTCCTGATCTGAATCAGCTCCCACTCAAGCTGCTACACTGTCTGAAGAATACTTGCCTGCCTGGCCTGACAGGATGCTGTTACAAATTGAGCATGCTCAGGGACTTTTCTCAGCATTTGAAAAGTACAAAATCCATTTAGTTCCTCTGCCTGTGAGGAAGCCTGTCAGTAAGTAAGATCTGGAGATAGCAGAGTTGAGTGTTTATTGAGTCAGCTGAGACACAGCACAGCTGTGTTTCACAGTATCAGCAAAGGAATCCCTCTGACACTTTTTGGAACAGAAGTGGATGAGTGGAAGATATGGCTAGGTGCATCCTCAGGGGGATGTCTTTGGAAGATCTGCTTTGGTTTGTGCTGGTGAGAAAAATCAAATTCTCTGGTAGTTTTATCAGTATTGTCATCATTCTATGGTAGGTGTTACTTCTGATGTAATCTAGTTACTGTCCTTCTTTGATCTTATTTTCTCAGGTACATTTGAGACCAAAAAAATAAATCCCAACTCAACAAACTAGGGCACAGCAGTGAGATACTGGTACAGAATTTTTGAGTATCCCACATGTCCTGGGGAAAATGAGTACAAAGCTGGTTGGAGAAGTCTTTATGTGCTCCAGCTGCTTTAGCTTGTGTCAACTCATGCAAGAGGCAGAGGAAAGCAGCTAAAATGTAGAAGAATGAATTTAATTTTACAAACAGTCAAATGGAACTTTTACTAGAGTCCTGCTTTAATATCTAACACGTTAAGTTGGAAATGCATCTTGTTTTACACTTTTTTATAAAAGACATGCAGCTTCTCACTGAAATTATTTTATCTGATGTGAACTCCTAACAGGTCTTCCAAAAAGCCTGCATAATAAAAATGTCTAAAATAGTGCCTTTGTTAGTGCTTCGTCACTTAAAACAATGATCCAATAACTCCATGTGCTTCCTCCAATTGCATACAGCATGCCCATGTTAATACTTACGTAGGTCTTCAGTAGTTTAGTAATACTACTTGCCTTCAAAAAGCGTGTTGCCCGCAAGGTGGGCACTGGTTAGCTGAGTTGTGTTCTGAAATTAAGTTTTTTTTTCAGTTTACTTTTTTGTTTATTATCTGGTTAGTTGTGATATTTTGGCAGGGTCAGAGAAGAGGAGAAGATAAGGTTATGGGAAGAGGCTGATGTTATAAAACCTTGTGTGCTATGTTAGGTTGAGTTAGTGAAATGCATGGCATTCTGTAAAGATGATGTAGTCCATTCTTGTTTGTTAGCAGTTGCTTTTGTTATCAAGCAGAGGAAAAGATAGTGCTTCTTCATACCCACAATCCCATAGAAGTCTATTCCTCGTCTAAGATTCAGTGGTTATTTATTCAATTTGACATGATGTCTTGGGGTAGAATGACATAAAAGAAATGCCTGGAGAGGAAAATCCACTTGACCTCACAGGCTTGTCCCCCCTTAAGTTTATCTTAAACCTCTAGTTTTCTGTTTTGTCATTATATCCTTTAATCCTTTCTCTCTCCATAAAAGTGCCAAGATGTCTCCAAGCCGCTTAGACTGCAGTACTTGTTTCCATCCTCTTACTTGGCAACTAATTTCATGAGTTCGTTATTCTGACCCTGAGTGAAATAGTTTTGAATTTCCGGTATACACAATTACTTTGGGTTATGACTTTTGACTTTTGAACCCCTCACCAGAATGTGCCATTTAAATCTCTTCATCAGCTCTGCATGCTGTTAGTCGGTCAACTCAGTGTCAATAATCTTCTGGCAGCATTATACTAGTCAGAATTTCTTCTTACGTCTTCTCTTGGAAAGACTGCAGCAAAAACTGGATCTTCTGTTCAGAGGGCATGATCTTTACACTGTTGTTCATGTTTTCCAGAAGTCACGGAGTTGTGTACAGCATATGAGACAGCTAGGTGCTATTAAAAAAGTAGAACTGAACTTGATTGTGCATTTTGTGCTCTCCATCATTGTGTTGGACTGCATTCTGTTCTCCTTTGCAGCAATAGCAATAATATCACAAGCAGTTTTTGTACATGATCAGAGAGCAAAGAGAATATGACATGAGATTAATTCAGCTCTCTGGTACTCCAAATGTGCAGTCACTTCCCAGTGCTGTAAAAATATTCTAGATGTACCTACTATTCACAGCTTCAAACATCAAAGATAAAACCAAAAGAATTAAAAAGTAGTAGAAATTAAATATTCAGAGTATTTACTGCATATAGATACAATTCACCTGGTTTACTTATTTCTTTCACACGTTCTGCTCTGTGGCTGCAGGGGAGCCACAGAGAGTAAAATAATGTTAATTTTCCTTTGTGTTGCTTCATCTGTTTATTGTATTGTAGTACAGGAGTATCAAGTACTCCTGTAAAATAAACTGGCTGCCCTGACCCACTTACTTTGGCCAAACATTAGTCTACCAGTACACATCTTTAGAGAAGACTAATTTGATGGAAGGGAGTTTAATTGAAGGTGCTGTATGGACATACAGATGGATTCCCATCTGGAACTGTTTTGATGTTTGTGTAAAAGTCGATAATAATCTCCTAAAAAGTACTGTCAGCCAAAAGAGAGCAGAAAAAGGCTTACACCATTGAAGCGGTATTTACTGTTTTTTATTTCCTTCCTTAGCTTACTATCAGCCATGGGAATTTACAAGCTTTTAAACAAGGCTGAAGAAATCCAGGAAACCACAATGACAGATCCACTTGAACAGGCCATTTCATGAGAGTGATTTAAGAAAATACAAAATATTTTATATCAGCGGCTGAAGTTGTATACTAGAAACATTACTAATAATACAAAGTTCAGTGTAATAAAAGGACTGTTTCTAATGCACAGCTGGCAAACATTTGTTTGCATTAGTAGTTTTTTTCACATGAAAGGCATTCTAAGTTATTCAGTTCCCTTAGAGATGAGTGTAATTATAAATTTTGGGCATGTTATTTAAATAAACAATTTTCTCTTTAGATATTCATTTATAAACCAAAAAAAATGTGCCAAGAAAAGTCTTTTTTTTTTTTTGCTATGCAAGTATCAATAAGCATTATGTATGAAGTTTGATTGTGTGAACAATATGAATTGTTGATGAATGTGAGAAAAATGCTTTTATTCTGAGTTTCTTGGGTTTGAAAATTCTTGCTGCTATTTTGACCCAAAATAAGGTAGGATGAGGAAGGGAACCTTTCTAGAAGTATGTTAGTAGCTGTCAGTAAGAGCCAGGAAGTGTAGAGGCACTTTCTGAAAAGGGAGGGGGGGGGGGAATTCCTTGCAGACCTCAAAGAGACATGTAAAAATAAAAATCTTTGGCTTGAGGTTAGGGTAAGGATTCAGCGCTATTACTCTTTATTCTTCCTTTTTCTTCTTTTTTTTTTTTTTTAGGAAAATTTTTATCCCCAGATGTTCTTTTTCTTCTCCAGGAGAAATTCAGGGAACAGCATACTCAGATGGTTTTGAGAGAGCTTTGAACTGATGTGTTCATAAGGAGCAGAGGTAAGGAGAGTTAACCCCACAGTACTAGCCCAGTAGTAATCGCTGTTAGAAAGCTTGTATGTGTTTGCACACCTCTCACCAATCAGAAGAAGTTGTTGCTATTGGATGGGGTTGTGCTTCTCCCTGAGAAGTGATGCCTGTTCTGAAGAATCTCATCTTTTTATTAACGCTTATTTTCATGGCTATAATGTTTCAATTGTGTATTAGTTCTGTGATAACTTTTCAGAGCCTGACTCTGGGAAAGTGTCATATTCGGTACCATTTTGTAGTTCTAAATTAATAAAAGTTTGTCCGGGAAGAGGGTGTCTATTATCATGGTTGCACTGATATAAACAAGCTACTGTTCAAGGCATTGGTTTTGTAATCTAATTATGGTTTAGAAAATACAGATGCACACTTCCAATCCTTCTCATCCTGGTGGATAAGGGGCAGAGAGGAGTACAGTTATTTTTCTGCCCTAGGCTCAGAGCTAATTCAGAGTAACAACTAGTGCACGTATTGAAACTGGGCAATAGAGGAGTTCCAGGCCAAGAAAATCTTTTTAGAAAAAAAATCGGGGGAAGAAAACCTGGAATATGTGTTGCAGTTGCTGACAACAAATATGGCACTCCAGTGCAGAGATGTAATCGGTGCGTTTACTTGTCCCACAAAATATTATTGTGGGTTGAGATGGGGAAAGGAAGTTGCCTGAGTGGTTCTAAGATCTCAAGCAGATTAGGAATAGCTGAACTATTGCAGTTGCTGAGATAATGCTGTTACATCTGAGCCTATGGATGTTTGTAGAATCATACAATCATAGAATGGCTAGGGTTGGAAGGGTCCTCAAGGACCATGAAGTTCCAAAAACCCCTGCCACAGGTAGAGTTGCCGGTTGCTAGATCAAGTACTGTATGAGATTGCCCAGGGGCTCGTCCAACTTGACCGTAACCACCTCCAGGGATGGTGCATCCACAACTTCTCTGGGCAGCCTGTTCCAGCACCACCTTGCTCTCTTAGTTTAAAAAAAATAAATTCCCCCTAGCATTTAATCTAAATCTCTGTTTGTTTAGTTTAAAATCATTCCCCTCTGTCCTATCACCATCTACCCTATCTAGTATTTTATTTCAGATTGCTTCTGGAAAATGCTCTTTTCAACTGTGCTGTACTTTTTTTCATACTTTCCTGAGTCCTGTGCTTAGTCTAAGTTATGCTTGTGAACTGAACATTTTCCTTAACTGCTATTTGCAGGAGATAATAGTATCATAAGAAAATGTATGGGTATGTTGGTTTGTTTGTGTGTTTGTTTTTGTTTTGTTTTTGTTTTTTTTTTTTTTGTAGTAGACCTTCATTTAAAAAAAAAGATTTTGGCCCAGATAAAAGCATATAGGGCCCACGCTCTCCAAACTACGAGCTATCTTTTTCAAGATTTTATTTTTGCTGGATCCTACAACACGGTTTCTAGTACAGTGAACATCAAGAGCTATTAATTAAATAGAATTGAGACTGTTTCCCTTAACACAGTGCTCCATTGCTTCCTTATAAAAAATAATAATGTGGGTTTTTTTGTAGGTTACATATAATCCTCGGGATTTTGCAATTTCATTGGAAGATGCCTGCAATTATCAACTAACTTCAGGCTTAATTAGCTTATTAGCTTGTCTTGTAACTCTACATCCCCTTTAAAGATTCAGCTATTTTCCAAATGTTGCCTGGAGTATCGTTTTGTGGATGCTTGGTGACAAATTCTTACTTTTAAATACAGTTTAAATAACTATTTTTACGCAGAACCTAATTGTCTGTGTATAAAATATTATTCTGGCACCAAAGTAAACAGAACTGAAATGGCTAGCAGGCCACAGCATAACAAATCAGAACGATTAGTCATCCTCCTTGGACGCAGATGAGTCACTTATGGTCAAGACACTTCTGGGAAAACTAGATGGCTGGTAAATGTATTACCAGCTGACTATCAAAGTCCCTGTGCCATACCAGGAAACGTTCCTGATTTGGGCAATAGTTCTCTTCCTGCAGTGACAAAAATAAATCAACTGCTTAAGAAGTCAATCTCCTTTTTTCAATTCCTTGCTACCAGTTTTGGCAAGCTAAATTGTTTCTCTGTGATGTTCAGAGTGTTTGTGGACTAACAACAAATTTCATGTTAAATGAATACTATCTGCAGTGTAACATGTGGCCTTCTATCTTTCTAGTAAAGAATAGGGAGGGTTACCTTGTGATCTTTCGAACTTACTTTCTTTTGTCATGTTTTACTCTTGTCAAGCTTATACAGACTGTGGTTTCAGAATAAACTATGTGCATTTTCTTTTATTGCACTGCATTCTAGAATGATGCGTAGAATTAAAGCCTATGCTCTTGTCTGAGTAAAGATCACATTTTCCTCCGCTATTGGTACAAGCAGAAAACAATCTGTTTTACCTCCTCTTTTTCAGCCTTGTAGTTAAGGGCAGGCATGAAGTGCCTTGTTGACTTGGGATTGAACAATGATGCTCAATCTTCTCAATTTTTCTTAATCTGTGGTGGAATGATTCCCATCTCCTTTTTATTTTGATAGAGCTACTCAGCAGATCCATGATGCCCTTTGCCTGTTATTTATTTATGATTAACTACCCCCCAAATAAATCATTAACTCCTTGTATCTTTGCCTTTTTCATATCTTATTTCCAATATCTCCAAATATGGCACAAACACGGGTGGCTTCAGTGAATTTTTCATGACTTTACTACTGATGAATTACTAGGGAGTCTGCTACTTCCATCTTCTCCCTGCCTTCCATCTGCCTCTGCCTATTAGAATTTCCCAGTATAATATGTCAGCTGGGATCTCTCGAACACTGTGGCCGAATCCAGGTCTGATCTGATCATTAGTCTCCACCACTCATAGTACTGAAGTTCTGGGCTATAACTACATTCCAGCGTGTTCTCTTTCTCATGTGTACACGTGTGTCAGAGGTGTAGTACCACCCAGAGATCTGGGATGAACAGAGTTGAAAGAAGCGTTGTCTGGAAGTGTTCCAATGACGCCAAATTGTACAAACAGAGATCTGTTGAGGCTGAAATGTTTGGAATTGCATGCATTTTTGCTGAATTGCTGCAGCTTTGCTAAAGAATATAATCTTGCACCTGGCGCATGGCTATTTTGGAAAAGTGAGCTTGGTGCCCCTTGGAGTCTCAGATCTAAGGCTGACTGGTACAACCTGTCTTGTACCAGGAGACTTTAGGTACTCATCATGGGGGCAGCTCATTTTGGGTATATCTCTGGGAAGGTGGGTTCCCTGTGTCTGGTGCTATGGTCGGCTTTGGAGCTGTAGATCTCAGAAGTTCCACATGTATAACTATATTCTTTATAAATGTTCTCTACAGTGCCAAATCTGTGAACTGAATGCATTTCTAGCTTTGTACTGTGTGACCACCTTTGTGCTTGCTTCTTTCAAATTCCAATAGGACAGGCATTTATAAAACCGATAATTGTGACTCAGAATGTTGCCAGTGAAAATACTTTTTGAAATTAGTGTTCTGCGAGCCATGAGTCTGAAGCTTGTTTTTGAATTAAAGGCTTTTTTAACTTAACAACACAACGTGACTGAGGCACCTGTTCTTGCTTACAGTGATGGATGTGCAGCTGAAGACACGTATCTGACATTTGTTTTGGATTTTTGCTGTTTGGATCTTCCAGGATGCATTTGAGAATTTTGCAATGTGTGGACAACTTCAAATAGAAAAAAAAAAAATCATCAAGTGATCCACTTTGTAAGTACCCTTATTTCCATATACTTATTTCCAACTTAGTGCAAATAGATAAGATGATCTACAATGCAACATATTTGTATACTCAGCTTCCCATTGCTCTTTTGGTCACTTATGTACCTTGGCCAAATTTGTACTTTCTGAACCTGTGAAAGATTTGTTACAGTTTCATGAGAGAAAAAGGTTTTGTCACAAAAGAGTTTGACTATTTTACTCCAGAGAATAGAATATTCTACAGCAGAGATGGAGGAGGATTTGATATGTCTGGTTTATGTAAATGTGATTCTTAGTTTTTTTTCTGAGATCTTCTTGAAGCTTGGTATGTGGAGGTTGATGACCCTCCATGTGGCAGGGGGGTTGGAGATTCACGATCCTTGAGGTCCCTTCCAACCCTGGCCATTCTGTGATTTTGTTTA
This sequence comes from Tympanuchus pallidicinctus, assembly GCF_026119805.1. Lineage (NCBI taxonomy): Eukaryota > Metazoa > Chordata > Aves > Galliformes > Phasianidae > Tympanuchus > Tympanuchus pallidicinctus. The sequence continues at coordinate 8,459,440 of NW_026294739.1, read as the reverse complement.
GAGGGCATGGAGGTGGGCATTTTAGAAATCTTAAGGCAAGATATATGTCCTGCAGCCTGTCAAAAGCTGGATAGGATTCCAAGCCTTCAAATGGATACATCATGTATACGTATCCTGGGAGATTCTAATGTTAAACTGATCCTAGTCTCGTGACAAAGCTCTGTTAAGTATAAAGACTTCAAAATATAGGCCTGTGGTATAAGGTATATTGGTTCACCGCCTTCAAGTAAGGGTTGACTTGAAGGGAAGTGCCCCCTAGTATATAACACATGGTGGGATTGAACAAATGCTCACTTGTTTGGTTTTCTTTGAAAGAGGGAAAGCATGTTACAGTCATAATGGATACTGTGATACTGTTCTCAATGACTTAGAAATTCTGGTAGCCTACAGAAACTGAATCTGACTTGTACTCTCCTTTGCCTGAACAGATAGCTCTAGTTATTGTGTACCATTATTATTTATTTCTACTCCTGTAGTTGTGAATGGGACTTCAGAAATATAAGCAATAAGGTCCGTCTCACAGAATAAGCCTGAAATTGCAATAATCTCTTGGTCTCGAGGTTTTTCATTTGTAACAAAGCCCAAGCACTCTATAACAAATCCATGTAGAAGTATGCTTCTGGGTTCATACATCTTTTTGCAACACAAGTCCAAAAGAGAACTGCTCTAATAGAAACCATTTCCACAGAGATCTCTTTGTGGGATTAGGACCGTAAGCAAGCTGTGACAGAAATGCCAACTGTGACGTAGGATTGCATGTCGGCACTGCGGGAAGACAGTGAAAGAGACTGATTCTTGTGCAGCACTTCTCATTGATAGATTTTGAGTGTCATTTTATATGGGAAGATAGTGATATCCTGAGGCTGCCCAGCAGACAAGTGATGCATCTGAGAATCATGTCCAGGTGTCCTGAGTCCCAGTCCACCTATCAGTAGACTGTTTGTGTTTCAACCTGGGAACAGAATGCTGGGTCAGTAGTATTTATTGTCTTATTTTGATCCCCCATATTTTTAAGAGCGTTCTGTGCCCAGGCCTCTTGCAAACTCAAAATATGCTGCTTAATAAAGCCTGGAAAAATTTCTTTAAAGTTATAACACTTGTAAAATGCTGTTTCTCAAACTTTGCCTGTGAAACTTGGAAGATGGTGGCTTCCTGGCACTGTGTTAGCTGTGGTCCCATGTGCTGCTCCAGTCTCACTGATGATTGGCTTTGAGAATAAAGTATGTCTGGTCCTGCCTCAGCCTAGTGCCAGATTTCACCCCAGTGTCCTTGCTCTGAAGTTAATGGGTTTAGCAATATGAACTTGCTGCATGTTTCTCAGTCTGGAGCTAAACAGATTGCTGCACTTAAAAGCCCCACCACCCATTGCTACAAATCTATTAAACATCTCCAGTTAGCTATACAGTCTCCTGCTTCATTCAGCAGCTGAGCATGTAAATTCCTGTGACCAAATAGCTGCACTTAACTGTTTTCACATGTGCTCCCACCATGCCCATCTCGAAAGGAGAAATCCCAGAGCAGCTTTGCCCTGCAGGCAGCCAGCCAGTGACCAGGGCATGACTGAAGAGCAAGGTGCCCCTTGGGGCCTTGCCCTTCACAGAGAGATCAGTGGGAGCAGGGCCGAGGGCAGTTCAGGCAATACTGAGACTTGTGACTCTCCCTCAAACTCTGCTTCTGCCACTTGGAGCCAGAGGATGCAGTGGGAGGCCAGGCTGGCAGCCAGGCTTTGCCGGGACCTGACCTTGTCTATTGACGGGTTCACAGTGGCTCCTCGGGCCCTGCACTGGTCACAGCTCCGTGTGCCCAGGGATGCACCCTCCCGCAGTCCCGCTGCCATCCCAACTGCATGTGTGGAACAGAAAACTTCTTTTATTTCTCCGCCTGCCAGGCTGCGGAGGGGCTGTTACTCAAAATTAAGCAATACATATCCTGGCAGGAAGCGTTGCAATAGCTCTGAGGGCTGCAGGGCTTCTCTGTCTGCCCTGCCGTGCCCTGCCCTGGCTGCCATGAGGCAGAGCCATACGTGCCCACTGCAGCAGCACGCTGCTGGCACCCAGCTGTGCAGAAGGGTGGCGAGGCCCAGCGCTGGCCCAGTGGTGAGGCAGTGAGTACCAAGGCGCGCTGCAGTGCTTGCTGAAGGTAACTGGCCACGTTAGAAACAAAAGGGCTGTGTCTGCTAGTCTGGAAGCAGGGGCCGGAGAGCCCTGTGTGGAAGGCAGCGGTTAATTTGAAACACAGGCAAAAAATAGCAGCGGTGCTGGGAGTGTGTTTGCCTTGGCTGCTCCGAGCCCCGCGCCGCTGCACTGAGCAGGCCCCTGGCTGCCTTCCAGGCTGTAATATTTCCTTTTGCTGTTGTTCATAAAGGCATTCAGGAAAACAATTGAGTGCAATGAGTGCCTTCCCGTTCCGGTGGCGTGTGAGCCTCCAGCCAGTGTGTGCCCAGGCCCCAAGGGCCCTGCGTGGCCCAGGTGGTGCTGGGGCTGCTCTGCCCCATAGAGAGCTGCAGGCTCTGTGAGAGCTGCCTTTTGAAAGCAGTTTCTCCCACCCCTCGAGGCATAACAGGATTTCTCCTGCCAAACTAAAGGAAATGTCACAGGCATATTTGGGGGTGGGGGTTATGGGTACACAATTTTAAAGGATTTATCAATGCCTTATCAAAGCTGATTTTTTTTTTTTTAAGTGAGCTGATAGTCTGAGTGGGAGCTGTGAAGATGATGGTGTGGTTTTCCTCTGTGGGAGGTGGAATACACTGTAGTACTATGGGGCACCTTCATAGTAGGATTTATCTAAGAAGCCAGGTTAATTTAAAATAAAACAGCCACTCACCTTACATGGTTAGTTATGTGAGTATAAAGTCTGCACAAAAAGCAGGCTTCAGGCTACTGAGGATGTCAGCTATGCGAAGGAAATCATATGGAACATAAACTAGTAAGGACAGAAATGCTCAATTTACGTGGCATTTGCATTACTTGAGGCATGGCAGCAATAAACATGAATGCAAGGGAAGCTTGACAAGCCTCTCCCTCCTTGTATGTGTACCACTGCACCATTTGTACTGGAGCCAGCCAGGTGCTGGGAATGCCACATCATATCTAAGGGGAGCTCCAAGGCTGCCGGGGACTTTGTAGAATCCTGGCTCTTACTTTTCAGCACTTGCTGAAGTGCTAAAACACCACCAACTGAAGGACAGTAGCTTGACATCCTTACCTGAATTGGAACAAATCTATCAAGGTCCTGTTTAGGCTTGTTAATAGCCCCGATTCACTGCTGGAGTATAGTCTTTGTTATAGCTGTGACAGGACAAATCTCAGTGTGGAGAAAGCACCTGGCTAGCCTTGTGCTGACTGAGTTAATGGAAAGTGAGGTCAGCAAATCCTGGACTGATGACAGCATCTATGAGGCTGATGTTTCACATCTGGGATGACCAACTGTGGTCCAGGAATTAAACCAGGCCACAGGGTGTTTTTGTTTCTGGCTCTTGGGAGTGTTGGCCTGTTTGCATGAATGCTTCCAGGGGCGCGGGAGAGGATGTGTAGCTTTCTCCCCTTAAAGATAGAGAAGCTGGGGGTATGGCAGTTTTCATCTAGTGCAGTGTAGCCCAAACATTTTCTTTGGTGTTCATGCCTGCGGATTCTCTAACTGAACAAAGGAGTTCTCTCTGTACAGGTCAGCCCTCCATGTTTCAGCTCAGTACTGATTGTGGCAACTAAGGTTCTGGCAGTCAGAACTATAGCTAGTTAAGGGGATAATCAGTGGTAGGATTGTGGGGACAGAGGACCGGAGAGCTTTGTGATCATTTGTGTAAAGCTTGTTCAACCAGCAACTAAATGTTTTGGTGTCCTTGCTCTAAAGAACATTTTATATTACAGTGACCTTACATTTATGGCTTTTCCAGGTCATTTGAGCCTTGTCTAGACCCATGCCTTTAAAATAAACAAACTTCAGAAAGAAAATCAGTACTATAGGTGGAAGAGTTCATGCATTTCAGAGCCTTAGGTGAGCTAGATGGATTGTGTTTTAACATATGTGAATCTGTCAAGGAGAATGCTGTTGGGGAGTCAGTGAAGTTTTTATTCTGGACTTTAGCAAATGAGATAGTTCTGACCTAAGTTTCCATGACAGTCTGACATGGTGAGCCATTACAAACATGCTTCTGTATGTTCTGATGGTCGGACAGGCTGCAGAGGAGTTCTACGCTGCTGCACATGCTGAAGGATGAGGTGCCCTACTTAGCTGAGTACATCTCAGACAGACTGGGAGAGGGGCAGCTGCCTGGGCTGGTACATAGTAGCGAAAAATGAGATGCAAACCTTGGCTGCAGCATGTTCTTAGCTATTGCCTGCTATCTTGCTTTGGGGAAAAAACTGCCTGCTGGGTAAAGCCTTGCACATGCTGATATGGCAAATTCACTGTTGTTGTAACTCAAATTCTTTAGTGATCAAATTTAAAGGTGATTCTTAGTTCAAGAGGCACGAATGCTAAAAGTGTAACTTTGAATAGTTAAGTCATGCCTCTCATCAGAATCCTGTTAGGACTGGGTTGTGCAGAAGTGACCATTGTGATTAGCATAATCTTATTCTTTTGAGCTAGTGCTCACCTGACATCTTGTTACAGACATTTGTATTGGTAGTGGGAAGACTATGGCCTTATGGGTTCAGTGGTTATACAGGACGGAATTCATATTTCCACTGTAGCTGATGATGATACCTTTGGCATATTGTGGCTAGAAGATATATTAATTATGCATTCAGGTGAGCAAATACATTTCCACTTGGAGGGATAACCATGGGATTTGCTGGTGTGAGTAGATATTGCTTGTTAAAAAAATTCTAGGAGTTATTTGAAGTCTGAGGCGAACAGCTGCCCACAGCCTCTTCTTTGTCATAGCCAAGTACTTGTAGAGGTCCCTTGATCAGTCCCAAGCTATCCAAGGTGGATTAACTTCTATTCTGGGGATTCAAAACTTTGGAATTAAAAAACTAAATGCTTGAGATTGTTAAAGTAAAACCAGCATATACTCAATGTATACTCAAATTCAACTGATCCCTTTGGTGTAAATAATTTGGGCAAGTCCTTTGTGCTTTTCCCAGCGTCATAAAAAATGCATGCTGATTGTTTCTTCTCTTTAATGCTAGCAAGTGATTTATACTATTTTGTGTTTCAACATTATTCTGGCAGAGTAGGAATTTGAAACTTTACCTAGTGAAGAAGTCAACAAATAGTCCCTTAGCATAAGCTGCTGTCTTCAGGTGATTTTTCTTCTTCCATTTCAGAGAGGAGTGGTGGGTATATGCTACCTCATGCAGCAAAACTTCATTGTTCTTGTTGCTGATCGGATCGGGGGAGGATGCACTGCATGTTTCTGTTTGGGGTAGAACTGCTCCAAACAGGTATCTCATATCTAGCAGTACCAAAGGGGATTTTAAAGGACAGTTCCCCTGAGCGTCAGGCTTTTATGGTAATTGAAGACACACTAGCAACTGTGTTTCAGTTGCAATGAGCTTGTAACAGAAGTTGTGGCAGTCCGTGAAATGGGCTTGTTTTTGGACCTATAAACTTTGAATTCAAGCTTTATCACTTCAGGAGCTCAACAGAGCACAGAGTTTGTGATTTTATTCACAGAGCTATGGATCGTTGCAAATCGCTTCCCACTATTTGACAGCTTCCTTTTTAGAAATTTCAACACTCTAGCTATCTGCCTGCAGCAGTGTATGATTCTAATCACTGCTATGATTTCATAATTCCCCTTTAATTCAGCAAAAATTCCAGATTATCAACGTATGCAATTTGTATTTTGGGAGAACACAGTGCTGCACATTCTTCCTGTTGTCAGGCTTAGAGGTTTGGTAGTGGAAAGATGCATATTGTTAACCAGAGGTAATTTCAGACTTTATAAATATATGCAACTATTTTGGGTTGCGGAGATGACATTCCCCTCAATGAATCTACGAAGGAAAGCTGTAGACTTTAAAGCCAAATTCAGCAGGAAGAAAGAAAATTGCTTCCATATATCTTCTGTATGTCATTAAATGGAAAATGAGATAATTCTTCTGAACATCTGAAAACTAAATAAAGAGGTCTATTCTCCTCTCAGTTTCTGTGGATAACTTCAGCTAATTTTTGTGGCAGTTATGCATGTTGATGGGAGAAAAGATGCCTCAAGTAGGATGATACAGTATACATATATTACTAAATAAAATGCTCGTTTTACTTAGGATAATCCTTCTTTGTTCCAGATATATGTATGCATTCCTCTTACAGCAAATATTTCAGTTGTCAGGATGACTTGATACATTTGTTCTTTGATGTCAAATTGAGTTGCATCACTGTGGAGTGGTTGCTACAGAAACCCCAGCTTGGTTTTTACATGTATTGAGTTCAATCTTTTTTACTTGGAGAAGCTAGGTTTAAATTTTCCAGTAAAGAAGCTCTCAGTAAAAGGGGTGAAACCTCTAAAACTGCAGCAGTAAGCGTGGCAAAAATACCCAGATAGTGAGATCAGAGACAATAAGGAAAAAAGCGATTTAAAGTCCAACAAACAAAGTCTATCTCTTGATAAAATGCTCCCGTTTGTAATTGAAACCAGAGCTAAATTAGATCAATACGAAAATATTAAAGTATGCCAAACCTGTTTTCTGTAAGCTTTGCTATAATTGGATTCTGATGTGAGAGATAGCTTAAGTAGGCAAAGTCAGTTTACTCAGGACAGTGATTATTCATAGAAAAAGCTCCCTGCTAAGGTGTACAGTACTTTTATCTGGTGTTTCTTGAAGAATTAATACATACCTGTCCTTCCCCTGCATGCTGATACATTTGAAGTCCATATCTTGCCTACAGTAAATCTCTGTTTTGCTTAACAAGAAACTATTTCACTGTATAAGCGAAGCATATTGACAACAGATTTAACCCAGACAACTCAGCTTTATTCAATCAGAAGAATGCTGGCCTGGTTTCAGGTTGCTGGGATCCAGGCACAAAATGGACATGCCCCAAGTAGAATCCATTTGTTTTCCCATGAATGCACCTAGTAGGAGGTCAAATAAAAATAAATATTTTGGCTGTTCAGAACAGGACAGATTACTGGAGTATTGTGATTCAAACTGGAAATGTGATTACAACAAACAGCGGTAGCATCAGAAATATGTTCTGGTGAGAATAAAAAGCATTGTGTTGTGTTTTTTCTCTCTCTTTTAAACTGGGGTTATACCTTGTTGTCGCTAATGAGATTTATGAGAATATCTACATGTATCTTAAAGAGATGAAGACGTCTCTTCGTAGAAAGCATTCTGTTCAGGAGTTATGGAAAAACAACCTTTTGTTTAGACTGACAGAAGATTTTTTTTTTTAATGTAGAAGCAACTTTATACAAAAGAGTAGTTTATGGACTTTCCCTGTGATGGTAAGAATAAATAAATTTAGTTCCAATATACCAGGGGCCCCAGATTCTCTGTAGAGTTCCACCAAACAATGGAATAAATTGTGCAAGGGCAATTTGTCCTTAATGTTTTTGGCTATTTGATTTTTGTTGAGGTTTTGCCGGTGTTATTCAGATATTCACTGTAATTTATACTGTAGTGTGGAAGAAAACCTGCATACTTGCCTGCAGGGGAGTGAATGCTCACTGAAACAATCCTTTGAACATAATAAAAATGAAATCCCCAGGTAATAAAAAAAAAATCCCCGGCTTTAATGAATAATGCATTGGTGGAGCAGGAGGGGAGGAAATGCTTTTAAGATTTATTTCCCCCCACCAAACCTGTTGGCAGAAATAAAATCTAGGTTGAGAATGGTTTCCTATGCTGTGAATGTGTTCTCAAGCTTTTTTTTTAAGGGTTTGGCTTAAATGCTGAGACACAACCAGACACTAAATAGTGGTAATTCTGATTTATGCCTTTGTTTGTTTGTTTGTTTTTCAAGTCTGTGGGTGTCTCCCCCTGTGTATTGACCATCTGGTTGTGGGTTTGACTGCTTGGGATGTGCCTGGCATGCTGAAAAACAACACAAAACACAAAATTGCAAAGCGGTTTGAGGCCCACTGAGGATGGTTTGTTAGGGGTTCTGGGTGAGCTCTGAGAGACAGCAGGTGTTGTGATGGGAAATTCGGGATGACAGGGAGGGTTTCTCTCTTCAGCTGTTAAATGCATGGGAAATACTAGGGAAAGACTATAAAAATAAATGGTACTTATTCAGGTATTACTGAAATCGATCACTTTTATGTTACTGTGTCAGTAGAAAGTCTGAGAGTTGTTTTGCCCCATAGTGGTGGTTCAAATTCAGTGCTGGAGGATGCAGACTCAGAGCTGTGTTACAGTTGTTGAACAGCCTAAGTGAATCTTGTAAATGGAGTTTCAGTGCAGTTCCCACAAACAAGTGTCCCAGTTGTGAAAACTGCCACGGTACCCAGCACTGCACTAATGATTTCTGGCAGCGTGAAGCCCGTGCTCCGCAACCATTGCAGAAATCCCATACTTTTGCCGTCATTATATCAAGTGATTTGGACATGCTTTGGTTTCCAGTTCTCTGTCACTGAAATAATTGCTTTGTAGGATGGGAGAAAAGAAGGAAATCTGACAGTTCCCAAATTGAGAATACTGGAGGAAATTTCCGTAACGTGTGTGAGGGGTATAGAACAGGCAGCAGAGAATCGGTTCTCCCAGGATTCGATTTCAGAGAGTCAGAGCGGATGTGGTACTCTTACAGCCAGTTAAACTTTGAATAATCCTTTCAGGAATAAAATATATTTTCTGTGACTATGACGGTGCCAAATCATTTTAAGTTGCCAAAAAGCTGCTTTGGAAGGACTTGAGGAAACCACAGCTGGGAATTGTGTCACAGATATAAAATGAGATTTATTTACTCTTCCACATCCAACACTGAAATAGTAAGGAAGACAGGAACAGATGAAAGAAGCATTTGCCTTTTTTTTTGTTTTTCTTTTTTACAGATTTTCTTCCTTCTTTTCTAATTTAATGTACTTTATATAGAGTTTCTGTAGAAAATGCACATTTTCAACAGTGGCTTAAACTTCTTCTCACTGAGGTCATTGGCTAAATGATACCAGAAATGATTCTACTGATTCAATTCGTACTTTGGGGGATAGGAAGGGAGATTGCATGTGCTCAGCATCTTAGAGATTTCATAGTGCCACGTTCTGTGGGTGAGCCTGTTTCCAGGTCTGTGTTCACTGCTGCTCTTTTTTGCATGCTTGCTCTGCCTCTGGGTCCACCTAATTTTGTTGCCTAATGTTGGAATTCAGGTGGTACCTGGGAACTTCAACTTCCACAAATAACCAATTTATCACCATGATATTTAAATGCTTATGTATTTTGTGGGTTGAGAACATCCTTCCTTGTGCGAAGGGTATTTGTGGACTGCCTCTGTTTCAGCTTTCTCTGTTGGACAGTGCTTTGGAACTGTAGCCGTAAAAACCTTGTGGGTTTTGCTTGCATATATATACCTAATATAGGCCCACTCCTACAGTTTTGTATCCATGGAGCCTAGATTTTTTTTCAGGGTAAATTAAAAAGAATCAGAACTGCAGATGATCATTTTTATATGTCTACTTTTAGGTGTTGCTTGTATTTGCATAGCTGACCAAATCATAGAGTTAGGAGGATGTACTATGTTCTCTTCTGATTTTCCTTCTCTGCCTTACTGATACGTTACCAAGAAACCTCTTTTATATCCTGCTGAAGCCAAAAGCCTTCATAGACTGGAGATTATAGGGAATATTGTAATAATGGTAATCTGAAAACATAATACAGCTGAATACATGTGTATGTTGTACATCCTACCTCAATGTATTCATTTGTCTTTCCAAAAGTATTAGTCCAATAAATTTTGTATTCTGTTAATATGAATTATTTATTAAAACACTCTGGCTTTGCACACCAAATGAAACATATTAAAAAGCAAAGACTTTTTTTTTCCTCCAATGAATGCCCATTAAAAATAGCAGTTAAATTAGTTTATTTTTGAGTAACTGATTTAAACGTTTGACAGGTATCCACTTTATGAACAGCAACTGCCAAAGGAGGAAAAAATGAGGCAGAGCAAAGACATGTAGAAACTGCTAGTTGTTATTGGTTCCACATCACTGGAAAAGAAATATGGAGGACATTTTTCTACAGAAATGTGGAGACAGCAGGAGTATTGGGAAGAAACTGGAATAGTGAGAAAGTTCTTTTGAACCATAAAGACATTTTTAAGGACTCCCTGAGAAGCAATAGGGTACCTGTAGGGTACAACATGGAATCCTCTGTGGGATCAGGGCTCTAGGGTTATATCTATTTTGTCTGGTTACTTTATGACACGTGTAGATATTTCTGTTAGGATTTGTGTGAGTAAATGTATAATTGCTGAACCACCAGTTCTATAACCACTGAGCAAAATGTACGTGCCACCATGTCAGTGAAGTTCCATCTGCTTCTGTGGGAAGTGATGTCCTGTTTTATGGGCAGTTATTCCAGCGGTTTTCAATTAGGAATTTATTAGGGGTGCAGATAGGGTTCTTGAAAGCTATGTTGAAAACTTCAGAAAAGAATATTAAACTGACAGATGAGCAATGTCTCCATTTTACTGTGCTGCAGACTGGCATATAACAAGACCCTCCAGAACAACTCCATGGAATGAATGCAAGTATAGTAAGGTTTAGCTGATCTTTTCATATAGCAAAGTTGTATGTAGCTTCAACATTAGAAAAGGAAGTTGTTTGCTTTCATTTTAATTTTTGTTTTTTAGCTCATACTGCATAGCATCTTTAAGCTTTGCAGGCTTTGGGACACCTACTGAGTGTTTGCACTGAATGTAATCGGTTTAACTTCCTCTCTGGTTTTCATAGCTGTAGTTTTGCCTCAATATTATTATGAGGAGGATTAAGCACTTTCAACATTAACAACAACTTCATTGTTTTTTCCAATCAAATATTGTGTCTTAGCATAGAGACTTTGGGCTTCTTTTTCTTGCTTTAATTTTGAAGAACAGAAAATATTGCTTGATTAAACTAGTATGATGATTTTTAGACATGTTCTCCTTCTCTCCTTTTGTGGTCTTGGTTAAGCTTTATTTTCAGAATCACTGCTTGAGTAGGAAAATTCAGATTCTGAATGATTTTATTGGATTTTATTGGAAAATTATTGGAACTGTTTGAAGAAAACATCCTAGGTGATAAGACTCATTCAAGGAGAGTACCCCATGTGGTAGGATGAGAACACGAAGAACTGTTCATCTTTATCTCCAGTCACTAGAGGAGTGCATGAATAAAAGCATATGGTTTTCAGTTTTTCACTAGGTGTTTTTCATTAAGCAGGGAGAGTGTTGTGTTAGAAGACTGGGTTTGTTGTCTGCAGTTCCTGTCTTGAACTCGTCACAAAAATTGAGAGGTGCCTCGTGTTATCTTTGAGAAAGATGCGGGTTAAAGGATACTCAAGCTATTATATTTTTATGTTGGCTATCTCAGTAGACTGGTTTCTAGTTTGATATCTTACTATTTATCACATGCTTCCAGCAGAAGTGCTTAGCTCTTTTTTAAAATCACATAATTGATTTTCTTGTTATGATTGTAGAAAATGATCTTTCAGTGAAGTTTTGAACTTCATGATATTCACGACTTCACTAGATGCCAAAGACAGCAATTCTTGAAATTGTGGATTTTGATCTAAAATATGAACAAATTCCTTGCTGGACCTAATGCATCTTCTGACAGGGTACTCCGTATTCCTATTCCTTATGGTGCTGAGTAAAATATCTTGGATAAATAACTTGTGTGCTGTTCTCACATTTCCTTGTCAGTATGACCAGCAGAAGCTCTTCCACTAGTTTTGGAGCCTTTTCTGGCTACCATTTATCACTGGCTTCTGTAAACTTGAAACCCTCTCAGAAAATGCTTTATTTCTATGTTGCTTTTCTCTTTCCTTGAGCTGAGCAGATCTATGGATATTACAGAATCACAGAATTGCAGGAGCTGGAAGAAACCTCAAGAGATCTTTGAGTTCAGCCCTCCCTGCTACAACAGGTACTCTACAGTAGATCGCACAGGTAGGCAACCAGATAGGTCTTGAATATCTCCATTGAAGGAGATGCCACAACCACTATGGGCAGCCTATTCCAGTGGTTGGTCATCCTTGCTGTTCTTCCACATGTTTGTATAAATACATGTTTGTATAAAACTCTTCCTCTGTACAAGTTTTAGGCCATTGCTTTTTTTCTTATCGCTATGCATCACTGAGAAGAGCCTGACCTCATCTATTTGCCTTCCACTTCCTTTTATAGATATTTATCAACATTGATCAGATTCCTCACTCCCCAGCCCTCTGTTCCCCAGGTTACTCGGGCTACTCATATGGGCGATGTTCCAGACCCTTTATCATCTTTGTGGCCATCCATTGGGCCCATACAATGAATATGCTATGTTGTAATTGGCCTTCTTCTCGGGCCAATGATAGGAATATGTTGCCTTCCTTTCCTTCATGCTTCTCTATTATTTGAATCCTTCAGATTTAGTGCAGTTACAGTGTATTCAGTGTTTTATAATAGAACGTTTTCTGAGAAATAATAGCCTTTTAGTTCTGTTGTACCGAATGTTGGTGTCCTAGCGAATGTTGGAAGAGCGACACAAGCTTGAGTACTGAAGTAGATAAACCTACTAGGTTTGCAGTTCTGTGAGCACAACTTAGAGGAAAAAATATATATTTATTTATTTAGATAGAATGCTATTGGAATTTATAGAACAGATATTAATACTGTTTGAAAATATTATATAACAGATCTCTTCCGTGCATATAGTAAGTGTGAAAAATGAAAGCAAAAACTGCACTGTAGCCTGGACTAAATACTTGAGTTCTTTTAGTTTTCATAATAAAACAAATTTTGTTATTATTGAAGTGTGGAAGAAAAAAAAAAAAGTCTTAAAAACCACTAACTTCCTCTTTTAATTTGGTATGTCTGCATTATAAATCAGATTGCTATTTGGCAATTTTTCATAAAATATGTTTGCATCTACACAGACAGTATTTTATGACGCTTCAGCTTAATGTGTCTTAAATGGTGGATTAATAAAGTGGTTTAAAATGGAAATAGAAATGGTGTCTTTAAAGAAAATCATAGTAATTATTTCTAAATCTTTAGGAAGTTCAATAAATACTTGCTTAGGGAAATATGTATAGGTTGGCATTATTTCTCTGATCAGTTTCCGTAATGCCTGTCTGCTGTGCTGCATGTTTAGGGAAATGAGTTGATTCTTATGCCAAGGGGATCAAAAAAAGGTCAGTGACCCAAAAGTTCATTCCAGTGACCAGGAATGAACAGCAGTCCTCCTAAGGATCAAAGAGAGCATCTCTTGGATAGTGAAAAAAACAGGCAAAAGCATTGTCATTTCTGAACACTGGAAGGCTGACTATTCTAAAGTTACTTGCAAAGGAAATTCTGTCATTTAAAAGCACATAGGTCCCAATGGAGCTTCATTTGACATTTTGTAATAAAACTGTTCAACTGTGTTTATGGAAAAACAGAAACTGTGCACTACTCTGATGTTCTGCTCTGCTCTATGTCATAAGGCTAAGAGATCATGGTTAGGAGTCTGTAGGGGTTTTCCTCCATAGTGGGCAGAGTCTGATTGCTTGAAAGGTAGGGAACCATGCAGTCTCTTCAAAAAAAAATATCTTAAAAAACATTGTAATCAAACTTAATATTTGTTAATTTTAAAAAGCAGATACTGAATGCTTCCTGTAGTACTTCCAGAGGTAAAAAAGGTCTATGTTCAGTTTGCAGTAGAAGCTTACATTGAGGTCTGTGTTGCAGTAAAGCTTGTGTAGGATAGCAGTTCTTCAGTGACCAAAGGTTACCTTCAACCCCACTTGCTGGCAGGGAAATAATGCGCTATTGAGATGAGGTAGCCAGCAAAACAGTGAAGAATCACAAAAGATGGAATATGTCAGTTCTGGAATGGCAGTTGCAGCACGTTTTAAGCTAAGTGAATCTGCCAGAAGTGCAGTCCTTCACCTTGTGGGCATGCAGTTCCCCATCTTTCTACTGCTGAGAATGAGTTTTCCTCACTGTTTGCATCCTGCAATGATATCACTCCTTTTCCCTGGAAGCTGTACTGAGGTGTCATTTACTTTCTTTGCAACACTTCAGTGACTTGCTTAATTCCGGGGGCAGTCAAATCCTGATTATAAGTGGGCAGATTGGCCACTGTGGCCTGAGGAGGCCTCTTGGCTGAGAAGACCATGAGGGCAGAACTGTGACTAGTAACCAGCTGCTCTCAAGTGGGCTGAAACTGTACAGATCTGCCTGTCTGACCTTCTTGGAAAGTGAGTATGAAAGCTTTTCTGGTGTACGACAGCCCAACAGTGTCCAAAATGATGGAAATTCTGTCCGGATTAAGCCACGAGCGTTTTACATAGAGACCTTGTGGATGAACAGATCTTCTTCTTCATATGCTGCGAAAAGTTAGAAGGTACATAACCTCGAAGAAGCTTTTATTTACCTGATGTTGTTAGTGGGACAGGGAATCCCAGAGCTTCGATGCTCTGCAGTGCAGAAGGAACAGCGCTATGCCTCATGGCTGAGGGAGCCTTCAGGATGGAGGAGGGAAAATTAGAAACAGAGAATGAAAATGGTAAATGAAAATGCAGATTGGAAGAAAGGGATTTTGAAAGTATTCAAAGGAAATTTGGTGCTGATGTTTTGCCACTTGCTTCTGCATCTAATTGACCTATCTGATCTTGCTTACTCTCCCCACATTGCGCAGCTGCTAGTGTGGCTTCCAGCTCCCAGAAGAGTGCACAAAGGCCACATTTTTTTTGTACACTCAGCTTTCCAGACACATGCTTTACAACGGGAACACCTGTGTGTATCTGAGCATTGGCTTCCCTCCACTGGAAGCACAGATGTCATGCTCAGAAGGCACACATAGTGGGATTGTGTTGCAGAATAGCATGGAAGCAAATGAAGACAGCTTTTGCAAATCTTAATGCGAGGATATCTCCCTGCAGCTCTGACATGCCTTGAAAAGCAGATAGAGTTGTCCACGTAATGAGTGAGTTCCCACTGTCCCAGCTGGCTGAAATTAGTGGCAGTTGTTCCTTGGAGTTACCAGACTGGATGTCTCTCTTCCCCATATCCTTTGCTCTGATCTGCCTCTAACTGATGGGAGGCACCTAATGTCCTTTGTGTAATGTGATGGGAGCGCCTTTTGCAGCTACTGTCTTTGCCAATATTTTTGTTTTTACTGTGAGAACCCTGTCAAACAGAGAACAGATAATAATAGAAAGCTGCTTGTAAGCTTCCAGGACAAGTACAGGCCTCGCTCTTCTGAGAGTGTCACTTATCTGCCCATTTCAAATAGGAGGTGTCGATTTCTCAGACTTCTGCTTTACTGGCAAAGTTGGTTGAAATTGGTCAGTGGCTTCAGAAGTTACTGGAGGAGAGGGAATTTCTAATCAGATGCAGACAAGCTGGCTTTATGTGACTACATGAGCCTTATTTCTTTAGGAACCCCTGGTAAAATATGTGGATAAAGTTGCAGTAATATTCAGGTTAGAGTTCATATTGGCCTGTATTTCTCTCATAATTTTTCCAGCATGACTTTCTAGCACGATGATGTTAGTCAGCCAGAAGTTTTTTGAAACTTTTTATGGAATATGGATACTTTTTTCAAACCCAGCTTCTCTGTCTTCCTTGATTTTTTTAATTTTTTCCTTGATGAACTCAGTCGTTAATTAGGAAAAGCAAACACACAGAGGAGCCTGTTGGAAATGTTGCTGGCTAGATTTATTTATTTTTTTACATAAAGAACTTAACATTGGCAGAACTTTCTGATTTATTGTGGGTCTGAAACAGCATTGAAATATTCAGCCTAGATAGATTCTTGCATGGCTTTCTGAGAGTCCCAGTGCCATGGTGCTGTTTCTTGAGAAAGGAAACATGGGTCTACATCTGGGAGCAGACCTGTGTGCTATATCTAGTGTGCTCAGAGAGCATTTTCTCTGTGGTATTTTTGCATTTCAGCATTATCTATTGAACAGCAATGTGTTATAAGGACTATAACGTCACAAGTGAAGTGAACGGAGCCTTGGGGGAAAAAATAGGAAAAAGGGTGAGAAGAAGACACTGACCAACATCTGTGGATTTTGGTTAGAAGATTGAAAGTAGGTGGAACTGCCCACAGAAGAATCAGTTTTCAGCTTTTTGCTTCTCACATCTATCAAGTAGATCTAAATGGATTGAACGGAGAGCTACCTGAGTGGTATCCGACTGGTTTCCTTATCAGTCTCAGTGTATGTGGGAAAAGGCACTGTTTTTTGTAAACTTTAACCTTTGGCAGTCTTTGGCTCTGCATATTGAGTAGAGGGAAGATAGCAGATGTGGCAGGAGACACTCAGGCTTATTTGCTCCTACAAATGAAACAGCTCTAACAGGAAAAAAAAAGTCTTAACAGAATCAGCTAAAAAAAATGTGTCAGACAAAATTGTGCTTTGAATACTTTATAAGAGCTTACTGTTTTGCAGTGAGAAAAGACAGTCAGGTGTTGATAGCATGTAGGAGGCAAGAGCTGTTATTAGTGAGTGGGAAGAAACACATTGAGTATGGTGTGGGAGTAGGGCAGATGGGAAAGAATCTAGTGGCTTTTTAAAAATTACTCATTCTGAATCATCTTCCTACAAACTTACTCTCAAAGCCTCCCGTGCAGCACATCATCATCCTCCAAAGTTCCACAGTAGTGCCAAGCTGAGAATGGCATTGAGAGGCATGTTGAGTCAACTCTGTGTGCTGTAGTAATAGGTGTTCAGTGAGGAGTTTAAATAACTGTTTCAGCCAAGTAGGCTGTGACTATGTAGGACTATAACACACAGGTGGGATGCATATCTATTAATTCAAGCCCTCTGTGGGAAGACAAAATGGTAGTATGCTAATTTTAGGGTAGTTAAAAGTGTCTGTGAAGATCCATTAATGGAACAATTTCCACGCTCACCTGCTTGTGAATGTGAGGGCCTTGTTGCCAAGAGTCTGGCTATTATGAAGGCTTGGTTGGAGCCATGAAAACATGTCCAAATGGCCTAGGACATGCCCTGAAATGTCTCCTGGGAGAGCTGCTGTTTGGATGTGACATATGTATTATGAGCTCTGAGGAGACGTGATGATGGCATTAACAGAAAATACCAACAGAAGGTTGATAGTGAGCATAACACAGTAAAGCTTGTTCTTTGAACTTGTCATAAATCTATTAACTTCTTCACTAACAATTTCTCATTCTGAACTTTTTTGACCATATTCTGAAGTACAAGAGTATATAGTTTTATCAGACTGCTGCTTGTAGCTGTATGCCTTCCTGTTTGTTGCTTTCATTTGTTGCGAAATGCTTGTAGTTATATTTTTACTTCTGCTACTTTTGCCTACTAATCAAGTTCATTCCCCAAAGGACGGAGGAAGATTTATTTTACAAATTTACACTTGAACTTCCTGTGGTGGTTTTGCTCTCAGGTTTCAGCGCTGGTGATGAAAGGTATTTCCCACAACGCTTGTGAAATTTAAATGAAAATGCGCCTCTGCATGAATTTTTTATTGCACTTCATATGTAATATTACATTTATTGGATATTCTTTTTGAGGCTTATTATGGTGGAATTGTTTGCTATGTTGTGACCTTTGACAATAATTTTGACTCAGATTTTGACATCGTTACATTATGATTATCTATACACACGGATGGATAGCTAGCCAGCTAGATGTTAATATATTTATAGGTCATTTCTGAGAAATCATTGTCCTGTCTGAATAGTAATGGGGATAGAAAAGGAAAGAGGCTGGCAGGAAAACATATTTTCATTCCCAAACTATCAAGAGGCTGAAAAGCGAGGACAGGAGAAAGGAGACAGAAAGGAAGCAAGAAAAGAATCAGTGAATAGTCATAACAGTGGCAAAAAACACATCCAAAAAAAAAAAAGAAAAATAGAAGCCGTAGATTCCTTTTGTGTTTTTCTGAAGCCCTGAAACAATTTGAAGTATGAAAAACTCGGGCTAATTGAGAGCATTATATTGACTGGCCCCAATTTTCCTTCTTTCTTTGTTTTCAATCCAGCCTTTCTCATTATAACCTCTTAAAATAAATAAATAAAAACTCTCACTCTATAAATATCTGAAAGAGTCATTCTTATATAATAGCCCTTTTCTTGCAGCAAAATTTATCATTATAACAGTACCATCGTAGTTTTGCTGGCAGAATCACAGCCAGTCAAAGCTATTACAATAATGGAACATTTCATGGTTTTGGAAATTAAATGTGTAACCATGGCACAGAAATGTCTCTTAAATCATATTTGGAGATGTATTTTTCACCAAATGATTTGCACATTATCTCATTCCATCTGAATTCTATTTTCATTAAAATTACACCATTGATTTTTTTCCCCTTTGTTTCTGCAACAGTTTTGCAATAGAGTTTCCCATCTGCTTTCACTTTTTGTGAGTTTGATCATATTTGTTCAGCAGATCTAAGCCTTATTTTATCACGAGGCAGAATTTAACAGCTGACTAATGGTCAGCCTGTAGATTATGCTGTAAATAGTTAGCACGTTAACTTGCAGGAGTGAGTAATACTGCTATTAAATGCAGTAGCTGAACTGCATTTAAAAGGAAGTAAGTAGCTTAATGCAGTCAGTGTTCCAAGACCTAGAACCAGTTCAAGGTGTGTGACTCCTCAGGAATTTTACTTGTTCAAGCCTCATGAGAGCCAGCTAGGCATTTCTGAGTAAGAAAAGATGGAAGTCCGTAGGTGTTTGTTCTCTGTACATCTGTTGAAACCTTCCTGAGGTGTTTGCATGCACCTGGAACCATTTGTGATACGAAGCTCCTGTGCCTGCTCATGTTTGCTGTGAGCCTTTTCTCCCGGTAGCACAACTTCAAATGGACTGTTAGTAGAGCTCTAGGAACAACTAAAAGGGGAGATGGAAAAAAAAACTGGGCAAGGTGTTCACATGATATACAGCTTTGAATAAAATATTGGATGAGGAAATGTATTAAAATCTCTTCTTATTGTTCCTGTTTTGCTTATGAGAATTTTTTTTTCAGCTTTTATATGGCTTTTTTTTGTAAACTGCATGCGTATGACGATACAGTGTATGAATGCAGTTTGTGTTTTAATTGCGTTCTCAAAATAAAGTGATAGAATTTAAGCAAAACTAACGGTGTATCCATATAACAGGGATGGCTTTTTCCAGCCATATGTCCCACCCTTGGGAAAGCAGAGGGTGTGGGTGTGCAGGAGGCCAGACACAGGGGAGGTAGTTACAGCTGGCAGGGAGGCGCAGAGACACGCAGGGATGGTGGGAGTTGATTCTGTGAACGTAATACAAGTGCATCAGATGGGCAGTAGGGCTTACTAGCTTGGGCTAGGTTCGCCTGAGAAAAGCTCTGTTGGGCTGCTACAGGATGCCACAGGAGATCATCTCAGCATCAAGGGCCACTGTTAGCTGGGTACCTCCTCACCTTCGCTTCAGGGATTTGAATGCTGTGCTGGGGCGCTGGCCTAGTGATAGGCCTGTTGGTTGCTCTTGGAGCATGATTTCTCTGCTCAGAACTTCGATGGTGTGCCCAAGAAAATGCTCCAAAGTCAGTATGTGTTTCCTTGCCAAAAGCTTTGGTTTCAACTAATTGATGTTTTCTTCTGAAAAACAACTTTGTCAGAAAATGACCAACCAGCTCTGGTTTCACACCCTCTGATCTGTCATCTTTGATCTGCTTAATGAAATCAGGGTTCCACTAGTACTCGCTGCTGGGCTTTTAAACATCTTTTAAACTGCCTTCTGCTCTCGTCTAGATTTCTCTCTTACTCGACTCATCTGCAGCTATTTTGTTCTCCTTAGGGAGAGCCCTGATCCTGTTTCAGTTTCTTTTACAAAGGCTGCCTGCTGCTCTGCTGGCTTTTCCTACTGCTGTTTGCTTTTGTTTTTGTTGTTGTTGTTTGTTTATTTCATTTTTTACCAGAAGCACCCTTAACGAAAAAGTGATGGGAAAAAAATCGTGCAAATCTATTTCCATACTTAAATCAGAATAGCATTGGAATTCAGGAAAGGTTCACATCATGTTTTCTTACGAGAGCATGATCTGATTCCTGAATCCTGTCTGGTTTTTATTTGCAGTGCTTTCTGCAAAGTGGTATTTGCAGGTAATTCTAGCAGACCACTCTCATTATTCTGACTTGTTCCAGGCTACATTTTGCTATTTTTCATTCCTACCAGTTTTTTTTTTTTGTTTGTTTGGGCTGGGTTTTTTTGTTTGTTTTTTTTTGTTTGTTTGTTTTTTTGGTTTTTCAAATTAATAAGAATTAGTACCTCTTGCCCTGCTTTTCTTCATCCTGTTCCTCCAGATAACCGGTTTCTTGTGTTCTAGACACTGATTGTTGTTTGAAAAACTGGCAAAGATATCTTCTTTATGCGGTATTTCATGTTGAAAAGGAATAAAAACATATTATTGTAAGGGAAGCATAGGGAGAGTTCTGAGTGTGATGTGCTTCACTGAACAAATGCATTTGCAAATCTAGTTGCTTTGATATAGTAGCTTGCAAGAATGTTTTACACATATCTTTTTCATTGTGCCTGTAAGTTACACAGGGAAAAAAATAACGCTCTAACTTAAATTGGCAAGTATTCAGAAACCACAACTATTCAGTGTATTGCCTGACCATTTTTAAAATGTATTTTGCACTTTTGGTAGATGTTGTAATGCATTCAGCACAGTGTGAAGTCTTGGCATAGATACCAGGTTCTAAAATAAGATGAGCCTTTTAAAAAAGCAGTGTTTGCCTGTGAGATACCTTTGCTATTAAGAGCCTTTGGGAAGGGGAGGCAGGAAATAGCAGTGATGATGCTGCTAGCAGTGAGAAAACAGATTTATTTTGAATTCTGACAAATAATTACAGCAATGGATAAAGCCCTTCTTAGTGAATGCTGAGTGGGCAGAATTTCACTTTCCCTGGTACCTCTTAGCAGTCAGCAGTGCTCTTGGTTTGTTCACGTGAAGGCGGGTTTTGATTTTTAGTAAGGTGGGCAGTGCTCTGCCTCGCAACGTGCTGTGCTCCTGAGGTTGGTTTCTCCACTGCCATCAACCACTCCTTTCCTGGGACTGGGCAGGCAGGTAGCCATAGGAAGCTTTCAGAAGGGATGATGGGTGGTGGGCATCAGTCCCCTTTCTGTGTACAGATCCAGCTAAAGGTGCAGAGCACCAGAGGGTCTGACTGGCATCAGCAGGAATTGCTCACCTTCAGCAGGTCTGAAGCCTTGCTCTTGGAGTTGGGTGTGCCAGGGTCAGCAGCATGGCTGTCGCTGTGTTGGTAGCATGGCAGAGGTGCCACACCACATGCCTGCCTCCTATCCTTCATATCTACTGTAGAGTTTAAAGACTACACAGGTGCAAATTTTTTTTTGTAAAGGTGAGTAGATATTAGAAAACAAAAAGGGGGGTTAAGTAGGCCCATGTGAGACCTGTAATGAGCTCTAAATAGATGAAATTCATGCTGTGGCAGCGCAAATAAGTTCTCTGAGCAGAAATGGAGCTTACTGAGCAATTTGCCACCCAGAAAGCCTTTGCTTTGGGAGGCCTTTTTAGCTTGCATCAAGCTGAGGATTTGTGGCTCCCACACAGGTTCTGCTGTAATATGTCCTGTCCATTTGGTTTAACTGCACTTGAAAAAGCCCATGGAGCCTCCCTGTCCTCCCTAGAGAAGCAACAAGTCAGACAAAGCAAAGCATGACCTCGTCCAAGCCCCACTGTGGCTGCCCTCTAGGTTCTACCACTGCTGCAGCTCAGCAGGAGCAGCCAGGAACTTCACGCACATGAGTGGAGGCGCTGGTGTTCACTGGTGCAAGCTGCAGTGGCTCTTACGGCGTTGCTTCACACAGGGAACAGTAACTGTTAATCCCTCTCTATTTTAGATGGAAAATATAGTTCTCTACTCCTGGAGTGCTCCCCTGAGAAACGCAGAGAATCTGGAGAGTGGTTTTAACTGATTCTGCAGCAGAAGAGAAGCACTGCACTGAGTCACTTGGCCTGAGCACCTCACTGTGCCAAGTAACTTGGTTGGTGAAATCAGTCTGCTGTGAGGACAATGACAGTGCCTTCCCTCTCCTACAGCCAGCACTGACAATGACATTGTCCTTTGGGCTCAGGCTACACTCTCCATTATGCACCATGAAAACAAAACAATGCGAGGAAGTAGAATCAGTGGCATGACATCCTTTCTAGCTTGTTTTTTATTTTTATCTGTGTTTTGGTTTCTTCTCACTGCACAGTCAGGTTGCAGCTGGTTGGTGTGGGAAACCTTTCTCATGCTGAATGCTAGCCATGTATGTTTGTGCACCATGTTGCTCCTGGCTATCTGAAAGAGCCTGCAGGTCTCTGCAGCATGCAGTGGGTTTGCCTGGCTGTGTGTGGGAGCACGCATATCTCCTGAAGGTGGGACATAGCATCAGCTATCCTGTCTGCTCGTCTCAGTGCGGTGCTCTGTGTGCTTCTGCCAGGACCTTGCTGCTGGGCTCAGGGTGATGCCCTTGCTAGGACGGTTTGGCCCCATTACGTGGGTTGTAGCTTTGTCTTACTCTGCTGCTTGTGTGCATGTCCCACTGTCATGTGCCATCTGCGCAGCCCATCTGGCAACCACATCTCACCATGTGCACAGTCTGAGTTTCAGGACTGAGTCCCTCCAATACAGTCACAGCACGCTGACGTTTCTAAGGAGTGCCTGAAGTGCCAGTGGGACAGAAAAGACACCATTTTCTTTACTGCTTTGTGGAATATGGCCACGTGTGTTCTTTCCTCTCATAAAGGCACAAATTGTGAATGAAATACTCCTGCTTGAATCTCTGCTGTGTTTCCCTCCCCTCCATGCCCATCCCTCCGCTGGTGGTCCCTCCCTGTTCCAGTTGCAGCCTGCTGCACGCCTTTGGCACTGGGTGGAGGTGTGGTGGTGCAGGGAGTGCTGCTTCACCTGAGAACTGCTTCATGTCCCTGTCCCTCCTGTCAGCCCTGTGTGTGCAACTATGTCGCAGATCAGAGCAAAGCCTTTCTGGCTTACACTGCTATGCTTACTGGGCTCCCGGGTGATGTTTTGTGACCCTGGAAGCTTGTCATGTGCAAGTGCTATCCTGTCTCACAGTGTATTGGCTCTGAAGTCCTTCCAGCTGCTGGCTGCACCTTCTGATGTGTACTGCTGGGAACCTGCAGCCCCTTCTTCCGGCAGCATGAAGGCTGCAGCTGTTGCTGCTTCAGGAACTCGGGCACATGGTGCTCCTTTGGCAGGCTCCTGGGGCCCAGCTATGGAGCAGTGTCTGTGCTTGAAGGCAGCATTGGCTGCAGCTCTCCAGCCAGAGAATGGCTGCCTGCAGCGAGAGAAGATGTCAGTGCTTCAAAAGGGATGAATTGTGTCCCTTGAATATATTAGGTGTGGCAGTGAGCATGGAGATGCTCTGCTGCCTGGCTGCACAGGGGAGGGGACTGCCCGCGGGTTGGTGAGAGCCTGGCTGAGAGTGCTCCAGGGCTGCTGCCCGGCTGGCAGCATCCTCTGGGCACTGTGCTGAGGCTGGCCCCTGCCCAGGTGTGGCAGGGAGGGGAGGAGACTCCATTTGGCCTCCTCTTTGTCTTTTGCACCCCTGGGAAAGGAAAGCGTGTTTTAGCTCTGAAGCATTAAACAAAAACCCCTGAAACACTATCCCTTAAGAACCGTCTAACCGTTTATGGCTTAATGTAAGCATGCCCGAGGATTGATGAGGAAAGGATGTTGCTCCTGTTGGTAATTGCAAGTTTGCTCCATTCAGTGTTTTCTATTCTGATCCCTCCATTTCAGCATTTGAACTTTATCTTGAGTGCATGCAAATGCTTTCTGCTGTCAGGAGCTTTGCTTAGCTATTCATGTGCTCAAACTCTAGGTAGGATATTTATCCTTTCAGGCAGATCAAAGACACATGTTTGGTCATTTGGAATAGGTAAGCAGAAAGAAAGAAATCTCTTAAGAGTGATGACATGGTAGAACTGCTAAGTAACAAATACAGTTATATTCATATGTGTGCACATTCCCCTAATAATCACTATTGCCAGCGACACAAAAATGCAGAACAATCTTCCAGTTAATTGCAATATCTGTCAGTCAACCTGTTTTGCCAATGACTTTTTTTTTTCTTTTACAGTGATAAATGCTGTGGTATTCAAGAGAGGAGCTTCTGCCAACAGAGAGAGAATAAGTAAGTGTTGTTTCAAGAAACAGTTTTGACTTGGTTGATAGAACTAAAATGAGGAATTCTTTTCTCCACAAAAGACTAAGAACACGAGGTAACTGACAACTACTGGGATTCATTCAAAATACATTATTTCATACGTAATATAATCATGTGAAATATTGAAGATAGAATAGAAAATGTTGTGAAGTGCAGGTGCTCTGTTTGTTTGTAGGTTGAGATGTGTGAACAGATAAATAAGGTTTAGTTTAGGAACAGACATTTTTATATACTGGAGTGTTTAGAATTCAGACAAATAAATGTTGTTCTAGCAGTACTGGGTCCGCACGAGCAGATAAGAGCCAGCAGTGCAGAGACAAGTTTGCTCTTTGCAGCTATACAGAGCTATACAGAAATAACAAGGAGCTAGGTCTGGATCAAGGCAGTATAAAGCAGAGCTAGCCTGAGCTCATTAGGCTGGGCATAATGCCATGCTAATATATCTACACAACTCCCCGAACCCGAGCTAATGGCTCAGCATGGTGCTATGCAGGGTACTTGCACCAGCTGGTGCAGGGATTTCTGCATTGTACAATATAAATGTGCCATAAGGTTTTCACACCAGCTCCGTGAAGAAAGCAAAATGACTTAAGGGCAAGACAAGGTCCAAGACTTTGAAAACCAGAGATGTTTAAATCTGGGTTCCCAAATCCCTGTTCATACTTATGAGGAGGATTTTGATGTAAAGGTTATGGTAGTCAAGGAGAGCCTTTATAAAGCCTAACACAGGCTTTGGACCAAACTCAAGGAAGTGCTCGAAAGTGAAATATGTAGTAATTCTTACTGATAACATTTTTCAACACCATTTAATTTTATCTCTGGAAAACAGACTTGTTGAGCTACTCAGTCAGCTGCTGTGCTTCCTTGTGAACTTAGCAGGAGTGAAAAGGGACTCTCAAGCTTCTACCTCTCTATTGAGTTGGCAGATAATATCTATGTGCAATGTAAAAATGATGCACTTTCTCCGTCTCTCAAAACTATGGAACAAATAGTCTAGTTGACTTTGCTTAATAATGACCTAATTGCCTTGATCTGGATGGAGTGGGTTTTTTTTCTTCAAAAGCAAAACAACAAAAACTGGAGGCTAATGTTTGAGTCAAAGTTTTACTGTTGTTTTCACTGTCTTGATTGTCTGTGCCAATTCTTAACTAAGGTTGTAACTGTAGATGCCAAAAAAGCAGAAAAGAGTTGATTCACAGTTCAACATTTGTGTCAAATAGATCTGAGAAGAACTGGAAATTGCAGAACTGAACTGGTTTTGATAACCAATAGTCTTAGACTGCTCAGTAAGGAAGACTGGGGAATTCAAGTTGCGTTTGGGCTCAGTGAATCAGTGTGCTGTTAAATCTGAACACAGGAGTCACTTTGAACCAACTGATACACTGTCAGTGGTTTATGGGCTGATTCAGCATGGTTCTGTCACTGATGGGGGGAGACCATGGACCCACACCCCAAGAAAGGGGAAGGGCTAAAAAAGATGGGCTAAAAACAGAACAGCGACAGCAATCTGAGGAGGAAAGTTAATTTCCTAAATATGATAGCAGAATGCAAGATAACACAATATAATATAATTGCAATTGAAGCTAATCAACCAAATAAAAATGAGAGAGAGATTGTCCCAGAACTGAAGGCCTTACTCTGATGCTGAAAGTGAGGTGGCTAGGAAGAATACACTGCTGAGACAAGCAGAAAAGAAAAAAGGGGACGTCTAGTGATTTGTGAACAGTTTTATCTTTCCCCCTGAATGGAAAAGGGAAATGGAAAGTCCTCTGGGGTAGGTAGTTCTTCTTTTCTGAGAATCAGGTGCCCAGGAAATTGCCAGTCCCACTAACATTTTAACTCCCAGTGCTCTACATGATGTCATGATGTGGAATGCCAGTAACAAAATATCATAAAACCATGACATATACACAGGAAATGCAAAATCTTACAGTGGGAATTCTGCCCAAGAGTTACAAGTTTTGGCCTAGGAAGAGCAGGAGATAGGCAATCTACATCTGAACAAGTTAAATTTTATTTCAAAACTTGTCATGTGAACAGTAAGACTCTTGAAGAAGAGATAGTTTTCATAGGCAGTTGATGCCTTCTGGAAGTAACAGTCCCAGTCCAAAACAGAATTTTTGCAGTCTTTGCAACAGATAGGATGAATGATTTTTTTAAGCGCGAAAGCATTAACGGTCTTGTAAAAATGGGTGCTTATTTCCTGATTGTTCAGGGACAGGGACCACTGTAATCTTGGAGAAGTACATAATTAAAGGTTTATTATGTCTACTTGGGAATATAAATTATTCTGAAATATTATGAGGGACTGAAAAATGAGAGAAGGACCAGAAGTGTGAGAATAGTCATTAGGCACTTCTCCATTGCTAAGACTTCTGGCATTTTAATGATTTTACATTTTTAATATCAGGATTCTGACTCTGAACATACTTTGGAAGTAGTCAAAAAATTAAATATTGATTACGCCAGTTTTACAGCTGGGGAAAGTGAGGAAGAGAGATAACATGTCACATTCTTCTTTTAATCAACTTGTGTTCCACAAGTACAAGTAAGTAAAAGCTGAGATCGCTGTGTGTGTAGTAACTCTTACCTCAGAACTGCTGTTTCCTGTCATCAAGGTCATTGATATTGCTGTGATTAAAAAAACAAGAGCAAACAAAGAAACAAAAGAAAAAAAGACCCCAAAAACCAAAAAACGCAGCAAAAATGCGAAAGACTAGAGATCAAGGCTGGTGTATTTCCGACTCCCACTTCATTTACTAAAAAAAAAAAAAAAAATTGACTTTAATATCTCCTTTTTTACTCCTTGGAAATTATTATTTGTATTTGTTGTGCTCTGAACTAAATAAAATAGCAATGTAATGCACAGTGTTAATTTTTTAAATATCTTAAATATGTTTTAATGTAATGATTTTCAGTTAACAGGTATACTTTCTGACAGCATTCCTTTGATTTTGAATGTATCTAAGACAAATTTCCCTTAGCAAAGTCATTTCTGTAACACTGTTCATAGCTGAAGCAGGGTGTGGAAACAGTACCTGCAAGAAATGTTTATGGTGCCCTAAGGTTAAATCCCTCATGGGAAGTGATGATAAATGGTAGTTCAGCTGCTATGTTCTAAAAATATTTGTGAGATAAAACTGGTACCAACCCAACAAAACCCAACAAAAGGTTTTTGTGGCATAGATGTGAACACAGAACTGTCTGACTTAACATGTGCCTGAGCATGTGCCACTGCCCAGAAACCTGTAGTCCTAAAATTCAAATCATGCAGCATCAACGACATTTTATTTGCTGTCTGAACAGGAAGCTATGTGCTGCCATTGGAGTAGGGGCAATTGCAAGTGCTGTTGTATGCCCCAAGGACTGTTAGCACATGCTATGGGGTTGTCATAAGGACTAAAGAATACAGGACAACGTTCATCAAAACAGCATTCACCATAAATATCAATCTTCCATGTGATCCTATAGTCCTTCTGTGATGTAACCTTGATGACTCTCCAGGGCTTTGGAACTCACCGGAAAGGCTTATTGAGCTTAATGTTTCTTAAAGTGCCTTTGTTCTTTCAGAGTATGCACAGGCTGGAATGCTTTTGATCATTCTTCCTCCTGTCTCGTCCCTCCAAGCCTCCCTCCCAAAAAAGCAGATCTGTTGGCACCAAGTACTTTCAGTAAGTCCTTTGGCAGCACATTTGTGGGGAATTTTGACAAAAATTCTATGGTCTGTTGCACTTTCTGACTTCATCAGTTTGTTTTCTTTCTTTTTTTCTTTTTTCTTTTTTTTTTTCATTTCAGCTTGAACATTTTATTTCAGCTTTTCCATTTCAGTTCATTTCCTTAATGCTTTTTTTTGTTCTGTTTTTTTGCTTGCCAGAACTTATGGTGGGGCTAGGGAAAAAGGCTGCTTCTTCTGTTGGTTTGAAAACCACTTGTTTCTCATGGGGCAGTAAAGCTCTGAAATTGTGTGATTAAAAGAAGACTCTCTTTGCAAATCAGTTTGCCTGTAATAAGGTGTGTGGAAGGCAAAGAAAAAGCTGTTGGCTTCTTTGGAAAATGCAGTTTAAGGAATGAATTTACAACTTTTCCCCTTTCAGTGGACGGTCACGTGGCATCCTTTTTCTCAAATAGCCCTTTGCTTTTGTGTGCTGGGATGGCAAGAATGGATTGCAGAGTTTACCGTGTGCCTAGGGAATCTACCTTCTCTATTGTTATTTTGCAATATTAAATTATATCCTGTAAAGTTATAGTTATCTCACAAACGAAATAAGAGATATCTTGCTGGTAATGCCCTTTCACAAATCAACATTGCCTTATGGCTCCCAGAATCTGAATCTCAAGTTGTGACCAGGTGACTGCTGTGGCTGTGCTGCGCCATGCCAAGATTGGAATTAGCAGTTGTGCTTTTCAAATGCGTAAGAGAATGCTAAGTTCTATTTGTCAGTCCTGGCACTGTGGATAGACTTCTTAGGGTCGGTCCTTCAGTGCCCTGTGGGTGCTCAGGGCTCTTGTCAAGTAATGCGCAGAAGCAGAGGTCTTCTTTCATCTGGAATGATGTGCTGTGCCAACAATCTTCATGTTTGTGATGAGAGACCCAGCAGCAAGACTTGGGGTTTTGCTGGTAAAAAGCAGAAAGACGAGTGTCTGTTGTTGGGAAATGCATCCTACCGAACTGTGCTTCTGCTTCTTCAGCTCCTCCAAGTGTTGTGTCAACAGCTGCTTCTTTTGCACTTTGATAGCTTTGTGTGATATTGAGTATTGTTTACTGCTAACAGATCTGTTGCTGGTATGACATGGCATAAACAAGCACCTTTGGAAAGGACATACCCTCTTCCCTTTTGTTTCAGTGTAAACAGCGTGGAGAAGAAAAAGGCATTGCACTGTATTTCACTATTTCACTGACTCAGTGTGTTCATGGTCACAAAATGAATATCGCTGTTGTTTTTGTAGGGACAAATTGGCTGAGATCTAGGAGAAGGTAACCGGGGGAATGATGAAAATGGGAGATGCAAATGTTTCTCCTTTAATTGTGCTTTTTCTTTTCTCCTTTTTCCCCGTTTCAAAAATATTAAGCAGCAAGTAGTTTGGCAACTGTTCCTTTATTTTGATTATGTGTACGTGAGTCTCAGGAATCACATAACAGTTCTAGGAGGAGATTTTCTCTTATTTGTTTTGGCTTTGCTTCTGATGACTCATTTCAGAATGGCTCTAGGAACATAACAAGAGTGGTAAATTATGGATCTCCTAGATTACCCATCCAAAAAACAGCTCTAAAAAAGAGAGATGCAAAATAAAAGACAAAGCTGCTGGAGTGGTACCAGCAAAGTAAGCCTATGCCAGGTGCGTATGGGGTTTACACAGGGCAGTGAGAGTAATGGTGTGTCCTCCTAAGTATCCAGTAAATTTCTGAACTGTATGTTTCCTGTGCTATCAGACATTTAAGCCATGACCAAGCCTTTGTGATTCCTGTTGTGCTCCTTGTCTTTGTACTTATGGGGAAGTTATCAAAAGAATGAACTTACTGGGAGAAATTGTACAGAAAAAAACCATGAAGATAACATTTATTTATTGTTATAAGAGAAAATAATTTCTTAAATAGCGTAAAATCCTAAACAAATCTGTACAGTCGTCTTTGTTTGTAAAGAGCAGGGAACTTTGGCAGATAAAGAAAACATGCTTCAAAGCTGGTCAGAAGGCTCAGTTCAAACACCTTAGGACTGCCTTCTTTGGGCTGTGAAGGAAGTGAAGGACTGCCTCCTTTGGGCTGCTGCTGCCTTTTCCTTGGTGCTGGCACCCACACAGCTGCCCTCCCTCTCAGCAGCAATGAACTCTGCTAGATAAAATGAGATGGGCCAGAAAAGAGGAATTAAGAAGCCAGCTTGATATTGATATCAGTGCATTGGTTATCCTGGCACTGAAAAAAACAGTTTTCAGGGCATTATTACCAGAAATGTTTGCAGAATATGGCGCTAGTTCATCAGCTTTTCCTATGCCAGAGGGAGCTACTACTGTAGTACAGCAGAGGCTGACAGCTCTATTTTGTTTCTTACTCATTCCACTGGATCACTTCTACACAACATCAGCTATATCTGTGTAAATATATATATGTACATTTGCATACATTTGGATATTTAATCCCATATGCTATTTTTATATGTATGAATAAATGAAGGAAAAATAACTAAGGCAGAGTTCATGAGAAGTATTAAGAATTATTTGTGTATTTTTAAACCTTGAAGAAATAATTGCTTACTTGAAAGCATCTGATATGAAGTTGTGCAGAGAATATTGTAATCTATAATAGTGCCTCTGCTGATATAATATAGATGAGGTAAGATGTATGGAAGAGTGCTGAAAGAGATTACGGTGCAAATAGCATTATAAAATATTCTTTAGGGATCTGAAGACCTTAATAGTAAGAATGAAAAAGAATCTGGATTTTGTACTGTAAACTTCCTATCTTCTTTGGTGATGTTTTTCATTTCTTTGTTTGGAAAGTTTGCCATATTTGAAGATTTTAGGAGGGTGATCCCTGTTTTCTCCTTACTGTTATTATGTGTTCAATGTGAAATTTTTAGGTGACCATAACTCAGTGGCAAAAGCTGGAAAACTGGTGGTTTCATAATCCTCAGTGAGAAAGAAGAGGCAATGGCTAATTCAAAAAAACGCATCAGGTATTTTTAGTTTGGATGCTTGGAAAATCATTAGCATTGTTATAGTACTGAAGGACTTTATGCTGGCAGCGCTTGCACCAAAATTTGCTACATATTGCAGAAGTATGGAAAAGGATCACAGTGCATATGAGAATCAATCAGAAAGCTTCTGATCTGGCATTTTTGCATACAGATTTTGGAAATTTCCGCTCTCTACCCTATTCCCCCTCCTTTTAAATTAAACTTAACTTAAAAGTATTTCAACTGTATTCACTGGATTGATGATGCTAGGTTGAAGCACTGAAGACGCTTCATTTTATGCATCTAGGTTGAAGGTATTCTTTATCTTAGCAGCTTTCTTCTCTTTTTCTTAAAAACAATTATGATTATTTTTGTTATCTCTACCTACAGAAATGCTGTATGAGTTTGAGAGATTATATCCTGACAGACAAAGACTTATCCAAATTCTGCAACCTTTCTTGCCTCTTGGGATAGCGCTGCTGCTACAGGGAAGAGAGTTGGATATGGCTTGGGCTCAGGCCACCTAAGGAAGGATCTGGCTCTGGATATAAAATTTAGATTTTTGTTCTTTTTTACAAGTTCAAATTTTAGGGTCATTTGGATTCAAAGGTTTAGTTTGGCTACTTCCAAGCTTTATATATAATATTAGCATCTCTGGTTGCTTCCCAGGAGTCCACTGATGTCTTTAAAAGGAGTATCAGCACATGCAGAAGTTGCTATTTTGGCAGTAGTTGAAGTCAGTAGGCAAGGTATACCTGTGCTTAAAATGTGAAGTTAATGCTTGGAATTTTGGAAGGGTCTATAAGTGTTAGCTAATATATTAGTGCCAGTATTTATGCTTTTGTGAAAGTCTCACTTTAGCTTACATCATTCTTCTCCCCTGGACCAGAATGATGAAGAATTGCTGCAAAAAAAAAAAAAAAAAAAAAAAAAAAGCAAAAAACTAACAGACGAAGTTGCTGATAGGGACTCCACAGAAACCTATGTTGAAGAAATACATGGAATCGATACATTGTGTAGTTTCCTTGGTCAGCCTCCCCTGTGGCTGTTTCCCACAGCCTGGCTGGTATGGTTGGAAATTCTTTTCTATCTATGATGTTGAATAAAGATGATCAGTTGAACATTTTGTTTTGGCTGAGTCTGCCTTTTCAGGATGTACGTGTGACATCTTTGTGAATAACTGAAATAAAGGAACTGCTTAATGTGAAAAAGAAATTCCACAAATATGAAACCTTTGGAATGTTTTCTGCATCATCCATTTCCTTACTTGCTTGTACAATGTGTATGGATTGTCAGCATGGTGTGGTATGTGGTAACCAATACATGCAGGAGGCTATTAATCTTCTTACAGTACTGCGTTAATGTAAGATTTAGGAGAGCAGTGGAATTATGTTAAAACACTCTCAGCACGTACTACTTGTCAGCCTGTATAGAGCTCTTACAAGTACATACAAGCCAGAATCAACTCCCTCTGTGTGTTAGCATATTCAACACTTATATTCTTTGGGTGAACGGTCAGTTTATTGAACATTGTAGCCTTATTGGCATATTCTCATTATTGGAAATGGAGTTCATGTCAACCTGTGTGTGCTTCATGGTGAAGAGTATGATGGGAGTGATGAGATCTGACCCACCAGCTATGGGATTAAAATGCCTGAGAGTATGTGCTGTGCTTTTAGATTGGTAGGTTTTGAGTTTGCCGATTTATAGATGAAGGTTTTATTCTCCAGTGACTTGCCAGACAGTGAAGATTGCAGAATAAAGATTTGTTATACTGCAATTTTGCTGCAAGCACTTAGCCAAAGGAAAAAAAAAAGAGAGAGAACTCTGAAAAGCAAAAATATTGGAGGGAAAGTGATTTATTAAACTTTTTATTTCCACTGTCTTTGCAGTTATAAGATATCACACTGTATAGAATTTTTTTGTACAATGCTAATACTCCCTCTGGTATTTGTAGGTGTTTTTTTTTTCTACAGTGTTTAAAGACTGAGGCTTTTAGCAGTTTAATCCAAACCAAAGCATCTTTATCATGGGACTAGCCTTTAATTCTCTCTTAGATGCCTTTTTTCCCTGTATGCCAAATTAGATATCATTCTGAAGGCATGCATTCTTAATTAACATTTTTTTAATCAATGACTGGATTCTCAGGAGGATTTTTTTTCTATGCATCATTATTTTTCTCTTTCCGCAGCAGCTCCACAAGCAGATTAAATAAACAAAAAGAAACACTTTGTAGATTTTTCTTGTGACAGCCTGCAAACCTGTGAACTTTTTTATTTATTTTTATCTTGAAGCTGCTAATTGTAGAACTGTATAATTAATGCATTATCCACTACAACAAGGTTACATGGTTTGTGTTTAGCAAACATGCTTTTTCTGGAGGGTGGAAAAATACATACTGAAAACTTATGGAAACACTAAGCTGTTTTTCACCACTCTGCATGACAGCCAGTTTCTCAGCCATCATTAGAGCTGTGCTGCTCCTAATCTGATTCTGAAAAGGTACCCTAAGCTGGAGTGCTGGTATCATCTGAGTCCACATCTTGAACCCTGTGATTTAGCCCTCTGAGATGCACCATTACAGCCAGATACTCTTGGAATTGGAATGTTTGCACTGCTAATTGGCACATTCCTGCTTAGATTTGGTAGGACATGCTTGTTTGTAAAGTGTCTTGAGAATTTACTTCTTAATGGGTAATTGTCCCCAGCTTTCCTAAGTCTTTCTGTTCACCAGCCTCTTTCTTTATTGTGTCTACCCAACTGCTTTTTCAGCATTGCTAATCTTCCCTCCCCCCCCAGTCAAGGCTTCCTTCTGATTATTTCACGTTTTTCACTGGTTTGAGAATTTCTTTGCTCCCTCACCTTTTCACAAACCAAGTGTGTGTTGGCGTGTGTTGGAAATGATGGAATGATTTCCTTATAGCTTGCAGTAAACTGATGTTGTATCAATGCTGACTTTATTACTGCACTCATAGAAACATTTTTTTTTTAAGTTGGATGATTCAGTATTCAGAAATCACATGCATTATATCTAGGGATTGCTCTGGGAAATGAATGCTTGGTGACCCTGGAAATAGCGTGACCTTTTATTATGAAAATTAGAAGTCGGTATATGACTTGCACAGGTTTTTGTGCACTTTCAGTTCAGAGAGGAATTGTAAATACCGTATATCCGTGTCCAAATTGGTCTTTTTGTCAAGTTCTGTTCAAGTCAGTTTCCACCTGTGATCATTTCATCTTAAGATTTTACTGATAGGAAAAACGTGCTTCCATCTTGGATGAGTTTTGCAGTTACTGCAATTATTGTTATACAGTTCTTGACCTCTGAGGGTTTCTTGTGAAACCATTACGTATCCATTCCACAATGAAATATCTGCAGAAAAACACTTATGTTCTCAGTAAAAGTTTTTACTGGCTTTGCTCTTTCTATGCGTCTGTGAAAGTACTGGAAACTGTACAGGTGGCTTCGTGAGTGGTGGTTTTTTGTCTTGTCCTAACAATTTTCTAATACTTAATTGGATCAGCTTTTACCGGAATGACTTACCTGGTGCATCAAGGTGCAGGCCTGTGCTCATTAGAAGCTGTGGTGTGGGAGAAGGGAAACCTTGCTCTTACTCCCTTCCTCTAATTCTATTCCTATAATTCATTGCCTTTGAGAACTGTCTTATCACAGCATCAGCTCATTAGTAGTTTAATACAGGATAAGCTTATTAGAGATAAGCTGTTTACTGAATGTCCTTACCACAGAGCAATCTAGTTAATAGCATCTTTTGAAGCTTTGTCTTCTGGATATATCTTTTAAACTGATCCCTGATTATTCATCTGTATCTCTATCTTTCAGTGCTTTTCTGCAGGCTGGTAGCTGCTTTGACATAAAATTACAGTGTCTGGTGAATATGCTAATAAACTAAATACTCTTATGGGGAAACAAGGAAAACTAACACTAGTTTATAATGAGATAGTGTGGGAAAATAATTCAGTCTGTATGTAGTTGTTTAGACATAAAAATAATTTTCAATTTTATTAGGTATGGCTTCTCTAAAGAGCTACTTTTCTAACAAATGTTGCCCTATTTTCAGCTGTTACAGTCACAGAACTGTTTGAATATCCAGATGTTTTCCATCCAGCATACTGACCTCCCCTAAATCTGGCCCAGTAGAAGAGGAAATGTATTTTGGTGATTCTTTCACAGATGAATAGATATGAGTGGAAAACCATACAAACAATTGTATATATATAAAAAAAAAAGAGATGAGGAAAGAGTTCTACAAATGAAAAGATGAAGAACAGAAGGTAGAAGCTGTGAGAAATGTGAAGTATTGAGCAAGTTTTATCTTTGGAAACAGCGCAGTATAATTCTGCACTGATGGTTCAAAATCTGCTGTATGTCTATGCTGACACAATAGCATCTCCACCGATTACTGAAGAGGGCAGTGCTAATGCAAATAGCACATTTGACCCTCTTTACTCATGGTAGCTTAGATGCCTTTGAAGCAGAACCACAAATTGTCAAGCAGCTTTTTCCTTTTGAAGGAAAGAGAATCTCAGGCTTACCAATGACAGCAGTTTTGAACTGCCTTAAGAAACATTCTGGTTTCTACAGAAAGCTCTGAGTTTGAGGCACGTGGGTAACTGATTACATTTTTCTGTGATAAAGGTTTAAAATGAATCTGACTCACTGATTTAAATACTGTATTGTACACTCTGTACTTGCTTAAGTGATCCTTGCCCCGTTGATAAAGTCTGGATGATAAGTATCTAATCATCCTGTCTGAAACTTCTTGATCTAATAAGAGATTCATGTGCTGCACTTAGACTAGTTTTCTTTCAGTAGTTATTGTACCTGGTCTTGTCTTGGCAGGTGAAAAGCAATGACAGTGCTGTACTAGGAGGGTGTTGCATCTCAGGTGCAAGCTTGTACTAGGTACTACAAATGTTCACATAGTGAACTGTGTCATGTACGCAAAATGTAGCATCTTTCCAAACAGAGTTTTTATTTTATTTTGGGTCTTTTCTAATTTCTTTTCCTTTTCCTTGACTTAATTATCTGCGTTCACAGAAGCAGACACATGAGATAAGAAGCTGGAGTTGATACATGTGTCTACCAATGTGGTATTCATTCAAATACTGCTCAACAAACAAATAGTGAAAGCTTTGAATAGGAGCAACTGATTCCATAATTTTGTAGGCAAATTACTCAGAATTTATTCTTTGTACTGATAAATAATATAGTTGTTCTGAGGGATGCTGGAACTGTTGTGTACATCAAGAGAGTAACAATCAGTTTAAGATAGTGAATAAACATTATCAGCCAGTGATTGTAAAAATGCAGCATTCATTCTTGTTGTAAGGACTGAATCTTGCTACTCCAGTTAGATATGCAGCTACACGTGGCAGCAAAATGGAGAAGAGGTTCTTTGCAAGCACTTTAAAGCTACTATTGAATTCCTGTAAGTCCAAAGAAGTCTAGTACCTCCAGCCTGTAAAACAAGCTTCTCTGTTTGGCCTCATTCATGTTTAGTCTGTTTCTTCTTGGCAAAAGCACTTCAGTGACGGTCTCCACCAGATTGACACTAAAGTGTTTTCCTTACTTGCCATCTGTCTGGACTGATTGGAAAAAGTAAAGTGGGGCTTGTTTAGAAAAATATATAAGCAGTTCATTTGGCACGAAGTTTGTTACAGATGTATGAAAAGCAGCTGGGTCCAGCTCAGGAGGTTAGAAAAAAATTTATTGGAGAAAGATGACTTTTCATGTACGAGTTCATGCACTAAATGTGTTCTTTCATTTCAGTTGCAAGATGTGACTAAATAAATTAGCTGTGGCATTTAATTAGTTTTATTTTTGTTTTTTCTGGGCCACTTATTATATTATAGGTGTGAATAAGAATCTGATTTTTCAAATGCTGCCAATCAGGCGTAAGTACAACACTTAAGTGTAACAGAATAGGATTCAACACTCCTTAAATGCTTTCTTTCACCTTAATTCAGCCAGAGCATTTAAACACATTACATTCAGTGTTTTTCTGGATTTCTTCTGGTTCTTTACATGATTGTCTGAAAGGCTTGTTGTTTTGTGTTTCCTTGAGGGTTGTGTTTTATTTATTTATTTATTTTTAACGTTGTGAAAGTATTGCAAGACAGCTTAAAATAGCAATGAAATCCTTTCCACACTAATGCTTTCTCCAAATATGTTTGTGTGTGGATGTGTATATAACGAGAGCAAAGCATGCTCATAATTTCTTCTCCGGCTCTGTGAATTGCTCAACTTCACCCTTATTAGTGTTCAAAATTCATCACAGTTAGAGGTCAGGATTAGTCTTTAAGTGAACTGTGTTTGGCCTAGTCTTCTACCCCCTCCTACTTTGAACTATCTACAGATGTCTTTTGCTGTGTTTTTAACAGAGGACTCATTCTGCCTTTATTAGCTGAACCTCTGCCATGGTCAATGTGAAGCTGAGCAAAAACAATTTTTTATGGTTTCTGAAAAACAGAGGAAGGCTGAATTCTAACAGCATAAAATGAGGAAAAAATACTTTTTACCTTCAGAGGGCCATTAATTCCTGGTGGGAATTGTCTGCAGCGTGTATCATAATGTTCCTGCTTGATCACAGCTGTCTCATAATTATTTCTTGTAAAATTAAATCTGTTTTGAATGATTATCTTCAGGCACTCAGAATGGAGAGGGTAAGACCTCAGTCTGTGATATTTCAAGTTATGGAGTCCAAGTCTTTATTTAAATTTTTTCATATTTCATAATCACAGAGATCTAAAATTGCAAATATCTCAGTGTGCTTTTAAATTTCACGGCCTCTGAAATTTCATGTTTGCATGCACATTTTTTAACATATTTAACTGAACTAAGAATATTTTGAGCTATCCTCATGTTTTCTGAGATTTCACTTTTGGAAGCATCACTCACAATGAGTGCTAATTCCTGATTTAAGTATGTATTACTCAGGCCTCATGGATTAGGTCTCTTCTTTTACTGGATGGGATTTTTTTCTTGGTTGTGCACTTTTAACATTGCTTCTGTAACCTCTTCTAACACATGAAGTCTGAATACTAAAAAGGATTGGGGAGCTACCTTTGGTCTTTGAAAGTGTAGGTGAAGCTCAGCAGTAGCCTTCTGGTCAGCACAGGCTACAGCAGCTAGTGATGCATCTGGAAGTTGTATATGAATAGGTGAATGTGAATATTCGGGTACTCAACTGTGTTATGTGATCAGCTACAGACATCCACATATGAATTCTGGAATAGGGTGTATTTGCCTCTTCTCTGTAGCTGGATATTCAGGAGGGATTTTTACAATTGCCAAGTTCTGTTGTCCACAGTTAATTGCAGCTGTTTTGAAACTTGCTAATATGTTTTTTGTTGTTGTTTTTTTTTTTTTTTCCCCTCTTGAGACTTAGATTAACATACAATTATTTTTGCTATTGTGTTTGTTTTGCAGCATCTGTTCTACATGACACATACTTTGTCTCATCTTGCCTCTGTGGCATGTTCCCATTCAGTATTTTACAAATATTGCCCGCTGGGCTGTGGGATTCATGTTTTTGCTGGACCTTATTAGCTCACTTCAGTGCTTTCACTACTGTTTGTTTTCAGCTGTAACGTAGAGGTTTATTCTTCTGTGCTTCATCAAAATTATTACTTTTAGTACACAATATTTTTACAAATGAGTCAGGTAACTTTGGTAGATGGAGAAGCTAATTTTGTTAGAAATTTTACCCATCCATTGGGGCTTGATTTGTTTTGGCTATACTTATTTTCTACAGTTGTAGTTCTACCAATATGACTAAAAAATACGTCAGTGTGAAGTTTATTTAGCAGAGTACCTTAATTTTCAGAATACATATTAATACAACATACTTTATAAATATTGATATAGAATGCACTGATGGCTCATTCTGAGGCCCAAGAACCCACAATACAAACTGATACACGTCCAGCAAACACTGCAGTTTACCAAATCAAAAGGCCTTGCCACTATACTTTTAAGTTTATCAATCTAATTACTTTCTTAGAAGAATTTGGAGAAATATGCACTTGAGCTACCTGTCACTGAGCAGTAATAACGTTGCTATTTCTTAAGACAAACTGTTAATTCATAGCAATTATTGTTTTTAGTGATTTGGTTGCACAGAGGAGACTGGGTTCTTTATAATGAAAAGAATACCATGAAGAAACAATTCATATCATACTAGATAAATAAAAAGGGTATGATTGATTAGGAGTGGTGTTTTCGTTTTGAGCACAGACAGAAAAGTTTTTTTCTACGTATTTCTTTGAAAAAATAACTCAGTCTCCCATTAAAAATCTACCAAATAAGTGATGTGTTACACTTGCTTTTTCCTCCCCTTCATATAAATAAATGAGTATGAAGATAAGAAATGTATGGGGAAAATAACTTTTCTGATACAGGTAGTGTAGGCAGAGAGCAGAGTTCATCACAGTAATTGCCATAGTATTGCAGCTAGCAGCAATGCTGAATTAATCTGGAGAGTCCTTTTGGTAGAGGTGGCAATTTTTGCTGTTTCCACAGGATGGTTTATTATAGTATGAGAACAAAAAATGTTGTGCAGTTTATGTTCATAATTGTGTACTTCTTCGAAGTTGAGCCTTGTCACCCAGAAAGCAATAAAGAGAGGAAAATAGTATACAAAAACGAATCATCATGTGGTTAAGGAGACAATGTTCAGTACCTGGCTCTCCTTTGCTAGTTCGCTTGGCAGTGGATGATTCACTGTCACTAGTGTTAGCATTTAACATACATGTGTACTCACATTATATCTACCTTTTTTTTTAATTATTATTTTTTTTAAACAAAGAAATTATGTGGTCTGTCAGTAAAGAGATGAACACAGCTTTGTCACTTTCCTTGTACTGTTTTAATCAAATGACCATGGGCTTAGAAGAGATCAGCTGGAGCAGAACCAGTCTGGGAGACTGATGAAGTGGAGGAAGAATTATTTTTTTCTGAAGTACTTTCTTAAACACAGGCCAATCTCCTTTGGCTGGTAAAAACATTCATTATTAGTCAAATCTGGCACAGAATGCTCTGTTCCTCAAAAGCATTCCAGTGTCTGTGTTCAGCTGTGAATAGCCAGGGCCAGGATGCCAAGGAAAGAATGGAGGTAGTGGATGGTATATTCCTGTGCCTGTACTTCATAATGTTCATGAAAATTGGTTCCTTTTTATCTGTGGAAGTCGAGAAATCTCCCTCTGGCTTGCAGGAAGTTGTTCTGGTTTTCTTCCCATGTAAGTTTGAAAATCTAGCTGTAATTTCTTGCAGTTCATCTGAATCCCACTGTGGAATTCGGGTCACTACAGGAAAATGCAGCTGGTTTGGGTGCTGATGCTGAAGTGATTAGCAGGCTTTCTATCTGTAGGAAGTGATGAGTGAGCAGGAATGGGCAATGTGAACCCAGTATAAAATTTGGCTTGTGGTTTTGGTGCTGGTGAGTCATGTAGTTGCTGTAGCAGCTTACCGACCATGGAAATTGATTGGTGCTTCTCATCTCCTCATAGCACTGTGTTACTGAAATTTGCCCCAAGATTGCTTCCACACAAGCTATTGTAGTCACGCCTCAATTACCACCTACATCATTGCTCCATGTGCTGAATGGGGATCAAGGAGGCAGTCTGTTACATCATTTGGCAGACTTTCATTTGCATGTCCACTTCCCAGTCAAACCTGGAACATCAGCACCACCCTACATACTTTCTACATACTTTTTTGTGATTTTTTATTTAAGCTGGAGAAGTGCTTGTATTCCTCATCATTAAGTAAACAGGAATAGGTTTATTATTATTATTATTATTTCTTCAGTATTTCAACCATATATGTTGTACATAAACTGATGCTTTTAGCATTCAAAGCATTTCACAGGCAACGTTTTTTGGAGAGAAACAAAGGCAGAGGGGACCACACTGTAGCTTGATGACAGAGCCAGGAGTAGTTTCAGATAATGTATGTGCTTTAGTGATAACTCATTAGCATCCTTCTCACTTCTTAAGATGGTTCTAGCTTTTTATTCATCCCAGAGAGAAATTTCCATGTACAGATCCTCTGAGAATCACCATGCTGGGGATAACCATCAACTCCAAAGTGTGTTATTTGCACTTAAACGAGGACCTTTTCTTTTTCCAGTTGCATTCACAGGAGATTTGATGGTAACAGAGCTGTCTTCTGATCTTTGCCAAGCTTGTTTTCCAACAGAAATGTCTGAATGAGGAAACAGTGAGTCAAGAGGATATGTGAACTGTCTAGCATACTGTAGGGGTGCAAACATTCAAAGAGAGAGGATTTTTAAGATGTCTAAAGGGTGTAGTATTAGGAGAAAAAGCCTGAAATTGAACAGAAGAAAATTTAGGCTGACTGGTAGGAAACATTTCCTCATATGGTGTAGAGTTACCTCTGGAGAGAAATAGTGAAAACTTCATGGCTTGAATGGTTTCAAAGAACAGAGGTTTGGGGAATGACTTTCCATTGGCATGGGACAAACTATATAACCAAAGAGGTATTTTCCAGCTCCCCACTTGTAACTGACTCCATGTTCAATGCCAAATTCATGTGTTAGGTATTGGGATTAAACAATGCCTATAAAATTGGGCTTAAGTACAAGGTCATTTGAAAAAAAGAGGAAAAAAGCTCTAATATTGAAACTGATAGGAAACTCTGAGGAGATATTTGCTAGGTTTGGAAACTCCACCTAAATTCACACACCTGTTTTCCAGGCGTCCCCAGGACAAACTGCTAATGGCAGGGCCCTAATTGCCCTAAGCAGCCACACCTGGGGCCTCCTCACACCTGTCTATGAGCCCAGGGACACTATTTAAGCCCAGAGCAGGGTAATTTGCTCTGTTCTTAAATAACAGTGCAGCAGTGCTGTTCTCCAGCTCCACTCTGGCTGTACAGACATCCTGGCTCAGCCTGTGCCTCCCACAGGATGGCTGCCCTTTCTGGTTCTGGAGAGTCCCTGCTGCTGCTGCTGCCTGTCTATAGGTGAGTCTAAGGCCGTATTGCTGCCTGCGTGGAGAATGTTAATCGTGATTCAGCTTTAGCTCTGGCTTCCTATCTTACTCTAAATCTGGAGCTTGGATCTTTTTGTGTGTGTGTGTGTGTGTGATTTATCTTGTGAAATCAATTCACATCTATACAGCAAAAATGATCCGAGTCTCAGTTGTGAGTCTCAGTTGTTCAAACACTCTAAGAAAATCAGATACTTCACTGAGGAGAAAAGGAAACCTGCGTTGTTTGCCAAGTTTCAGGCTTGGATGGAGACGTGTTAGAGCTAAAATGTCAGCCAAGTGGGCCAAGTCGCAACCTTTGATAAACTTTTCTAAGTGCTGTAAGAATTGCTGCGTTTTGTCTGAGTTTGTAGGACTTCAACTCAGCAGCTTACAGTTGAGCTTTCTCACCAGCTCCTTTCTCTTTGTTTCATGTTTATTGTTCATTGTGTCCTTAAAGTTGTTGTTTTAACTGAACACTGTACAGAGTGGGGAAAAAAGACATGTAAAGAGAAGACATAAATATGCTTTCACATTTCTTAAAAGAACCTTCTAGTACTTTGGAAAGTCCTTTCCAGGACCAGTGACGCTGTTTAAAATCCACGCAGGTTGTAGTGATTATACTCATCATGCTAGTGCTCTGAGCTCCACTTACATTTTAATTCAGGAGTCTGAAACCACCTGTGAGGGTGGTGTGGGTGGGCTGCAGCTCAGGGAGAGGGAGGGGAGTGCCTGCAGTCCTCTGAGAGCATGTGTGGAAGAGGGGCCGTTCAGAATCAATAGGAATGCTGCCATGGCTTAAGGAGGTACTATCTCCTCTGTCATGCTATACTAAAAATAAGAGAAACTGTTGTACTGAACAGCTTGAGTTTCTCCTCTTGCAGGAGACTAAGGGATAACTGCTGCATGGCTTTGGCCACAGGGAAGGATCCTGAGCCCGGACAGCTCAGGATTCCTAGTGACTGCTCTGGCCCCTGTCTTCCCTGCTTTTCTCTTGGTCGTTGAACATAATTCATAACATTGCCTGTGGAAAGGATCCTCTTATCCTAAAAATAGTATCTATTAAAAAAAATTAAAAGTCATCATCCCACCCTTCCCCAGAGCCCCCAGTCTAGATGAGGCATGCAGTACAAAACACCTTTCCAGTTGCTACAAGTTGGCTGTGTGCGCTCTAATAGTGAAAAATTTCCCAAGGCCTTTCAGTAGTTCATTTAGAGTTGGAAAAAGCCAACGTAGTTCAGAAGTAGATGTAATGTTCTAAACTTAGCAAAGCCTAATAGCCCTTGAGTGTGCTGCTACAGTGACCAATGGAAAAAAAAAAATGAATGCAAAACCCTTGTTAAATGTCTATGAATCTATTTTTGGATACATTATATAAAATCAAGGTCAAATATGGGGAGTTGGCTGCGCTGTTTTGTTTATATAGCTCACATATCAATGGCTCTATGCAAAAGAAGTGTAATCGTGTCTGTTCTGTCCCTGATGGACATTACTTAATTTAACAAAACTGTAAGTAGAACATGTTTTGGCTGTTTCTGTGTGAGACAGGTGGAGGGAATGAGCTTCAGACCACAGATTTTATTGCTAAGCAGAGTGAGTTCTTACCACAGATGGGAGGAACTGTCAGCTCCATTTAAAGGTGATATTATAGGTTTACTGGGGAAATTAAGCTGTAAATGCCCATATCCTGACTAATATCTGGATCTGTAGAAGTGTGCTATATCGTTTTTTGACAGATTGGATGCATTTTCTTGTTATTATTGCTAGAATAAACTGTAAATCTATTTAGAGGTCAAAGCTTAATAAATAAATACGTATATTTGCTAACAGTAGTGGCAAAGGTGTTAAACCATGTGTTGTGAATCTCTGTTCATAATTCACAGATGTGACTCAGTTAATTTAACAGTCTCAATCTGCAAGTTGTCAAAGTCAATTGGATGAAGTTCAGATTTCAGTGCTATTTTCTGTCAGAAAAGGTACCAGAGCCTGGTCTTTGGCCATTGTTTTAAAAGGATTATAAAAGTGAGAGTAATTCTGTTATTCTGTAGAAGTAGTTACTGTAAATTTTTCATATGATAGGGAAACAAGATGACTTTATTTTTTAGATCAAAATATTTGAGGAAAAGCACTTTTGTGTTCTGTGTAGCTTACTGCAAATCTTAATTACAAAATAATCTGAGAGTGCACCAGTAGCAAAATGCTGATAGAATTCACTGATAATTTGCAGTGGAGAAAAATGCGCTGGGTGCAGGGAGGTAGGAATGAAAATACTACTTTAAGATGCAAGGAGCTTGAGCAATGGGATAAACTAAAAAAAAAAGACATTATAAGATTTTGTTTAGAAACGATGGGCTAAATTCACCATGCAGATGACCACATGAATCTGCTGATCCTGGGGATCAATGAGGCCTCACCAGGAAAAGGCCCACTCAAATTCAAATGTATTTGAAGCTTTTGAAAGTACAAGGTTTTCTTCTGCCATCTTAAATTTTTATTCCATTAGTATCAGCATATCTGAGACTCCACAAACTATTTGTGCAGTGCTCACTTCATCCTTTAATAAAAGAATCTGTCCATGCAAATATAAGCCTATTTTTTTCTCCTTCCTGAAGAGAAAAGCAAGAATGCTTGACAGCTCCTTTCTCTTTCCTCTGCTCACTGTGCAGAAAATTATCAATCTTAGTTAAATGACATTTTGGAGAATTGCAGTTGTAAATGTGTCAGTATTTAAGAAAAGTGTAAAATACATCTGTATTTGCATAGGTGGGAAATCAGAATTTAC
This sequence comes from Tympanuchus pallidicinctus, assembly GCF_026119805.1. Lineage (NCBI taxonomy): Eukaryota > Metazoa > Chordata > Aves > Galliformes > Phasianidae > Tympanuchus > Tympanuchus pallidicinctus. The sequence continues at coordinate 8,414,715 of NW_026294739.1, read as the reverse complement.
CAAAGCATACATCTTGTTGGTGAAAGCGCAAAAATAAAACTGATTTTTGTAAGAAGGAAACTACAACACAGCTTTTTGAAGGAATTGGGTGATTTACCTGAAGAAAACTGCACAAATGGTTGCCACTGTGAAGACTTAAGTGGATGTTTCCTTTAAGAGTAAGGATGCCTAATTCTAGATGGTGCTGGGAGCCCTTGGCCTCAGACCCTTCTTACAAGAGGGTCTCATCTTCCTTCAACTTTGCTGCTTACAAGATTAGGTATACTGTACTGAATGTCACCCCTTGTTTGCAGAATGGTCTGCAATTATTTTTATTATTGTTATTTCAGGAATAATGTAATAATATACGTTGATTCTTTAAACACATACAGTTAAATTATTTTCCCAGTGGCATCTCAGACTTTGCAAACAGCAGTCAATCAATAACCTTCACAAGGCCTTCTCAGTTCTTTTTAGTAAGAGGGAACTAAAGGATAAGGATGTTGAAAGAGTTGTCCAAAAGTCGCACAAAGAGTCTGTAGCTGATTTTTATTTATTTTTTAAGTCTTGGACTCCTATTTCAAACTTTAGATCACACTGCCTCCTACATAAGCATGTTTTATGTGTTTATGTTTTGGGCAGGGTATAGGAACAGTCTTGCCGCAGTGACTTTCTGGGTCAGTGGCTATTCCTTTATAAATTGTAAGCTTTCCAAAGCCGAACATCTAAACAGAACAAACATGAAGGATACTTCAGTAGCGTAAAAGCTGGTGTAGTGAGGATGTAGATTTCTCACTAGGGAAACCACTGATGTGTTCCAACATCATTTGGTTTGCCACCAACCAACAAGCGGGTGATGGTGTCACTGACTTGCAGTCAGTCTGAGCAAGGTATTTGTTAATGCTGCTACAACAGATATTCATTATGAGCTACAGTTACCCACAGTTTAGTCTGTTTATACAACCATTTAGTGGTTATTTATAAAAAAATAAAATTTATATATGGTTATTGGAAGTATATTTTGGCAGGGAAGTGACCCTAGCAGAAATATGTCTGAATCAACACTCAGCTAGCAGTCACTCTTTATGCTGTCATATAAAACCTTGTTAAATAATATTTTGTTTCTATCTTCAATTGCTGTTATATAAGGCCAGTAATGAAAATCTCCCAAAGGATTGATAAATGGAGTGAGTTTTTCTGTACGTTTTCTCCATAAAATAAAGAACTAAGCCAATGAGTGTCACTGTTATTACCTAGTTGAAGTGCTTGCAATAAACTTCAATAGGAAATTGTTTACTTCCAGATTTTTATAGGTATAAAAGTTCTCTACATTTAGATCTAATCTGGGTTTTTTGAGAACTATGGATAATTTGCATTCATTAGAAAATTAACTTGTTTCAGTGGGACTCTTCACATGCTTAGGGTTAAATGATTGGCTGAATTGCTTAATGTTCAGATGATACCAAAAGTAGACTCTAGAAAAGATGCTAATAATCTAAGAAATCTTAAGTGCAGAAATAGAGCAGTTTTCTGTTGTGCTTGTGATATTTGAGACATCTTTATGTCAGTGTAGAACATCCTTGCCTTTTACTAATTCGCATTCATATGATGGCATCTGGGTTGTTCAGTCTGGAGAAGAGGAGGCTCAGGGGAGACCTTATTGCTCTCTGCAACTCCCTGAGAAGAGGTTGTGGCATGGCAGGGGGTCGGCCTCTCATGTAACGGTGTTAGGACAAGAAGGAAAGGTCTCAAGTTGTGCCAGGGGAGATTCAGACTGATTATGAGGAAGAATTTCTTCTCAGAAAGCTTGGTCAAATACTGGACAGGCTGCCCAGGGATGTAGTGAAATCACCATCCCAGGAGGCTTTTAAACAGTAGATGTGTTACTAATGAGCCTAATATAGTGGGCAATATCTGTGGTAGGTGGATGGTTGGATACCTCCAAAGAGGTCTCGGAGGTATTTTCTAACCTTAACAATTCTATGATTTTAACATCACTCTAATGGCAGAATTTTTTCCAATTTCTATTATTTTTGTGCTTTTAAAATAAATCTTCGGATACAACCACTGGACTGGAAATTGCAATATAAAACTGAGGAAGAATAGAAATTTCTGCATGAAAGAATATACTTAAATACAGTGAAATAGTTTTATGTGAGAAAGAAATGGTTTCTGTTCGGGCAATAGGACAGGCAGCATTGGTGGAAACTATCTTGCTTCTGAGTCTGAATAAAGTATATCATGCTTTGAAAGAAAGAGTCACTGCAGCAGTGACTGCTTTAAAAAGTTAGACTTGACTCAGTTCTGCATGATAGCTTTTTTCTTATGCTTGTGTGTCTCACAGTCTTCCAGAAAGGAACCATGGCTACATAATAGCTTTATAACTGTGACCTCCACTGGTGTGTGCCTTCTCCCAGCCATAGCTGTGGCCCTTGCTGACTCCTGCAAGCAGACCAGATGTCCGTTCAGTTCTTCCAGGGAGCTAGAGAAGTAGAGAATGAAACATTGTCTTAATTGTGTTAATTCTGTGGGCTAATAACACTAGTATTTTGAGGATCTCGGTCTGACTGCAGAACTATGGTTATCTGGTGAAGGAGTCAGCTTGTGTAGCCCTGTGAGTGGTCTAGCTTGGTGCTCCATTTGTTACTCAGACTGTGCAGGTGCTCGTTGTGGTGCTCTCCTATGAGCTATGACGTGGACCATTTGTGAGGAGGTTCTTGCTTTCTGGTCTCCTGCTGTTGTAGCTCCTTGCTGTGTGTTTGTTCTGTTAGTGTGATATTTAACCCTTCCAAAGTAGCAGAGTTTCTTTTTACTCCCTTTTTTTCTCTTTGCAGAAGTGAAGTATCTTAGTCCCTGAGCGTTGCTGTTTTGGATGTGCTGGGAGGTTCAGCATGTGTGTGAAGGACTTTAGATCACTTGTTGCTTTAACGTTCACTAGCATCCATAGCCCTTGCAGCCTTCGATGTTCTCTAAGAACCTCTTGGGGAAATCTAGAAGTATTATAATAAAAGGAAAAGTCAGTACACGTAAATGATATAACCCAGTGAGGAGGACTGTCTTTCAGAGCTGGAGGTTTTTAAGCCTTTCAAAGAGCTCCTACAAAATTGCTTGCTTGTGCTTGCAGCTGTTTGTGTAAAGTGTTTTTTTCCTCTGTACACAATCATCTTCTAAAGGTGCTTGATGTACCCTAGTTTGAAGGAGAGCACTACATACTGTGATGTGAGTAGAGCAGAGAAGTGGCCTTTATCCACGGGCCATCAGGAGCCATCAAGTAAGCATTGTTTTTCATAGCTAAAATAAGGTATGTGTTTAAGTGTTTGAATCCATAGCCAAGGTGCGTTTGTTTGTGGGCTAAGAGAACTAATACAGGAAGGAGTGTATCAAATGAAATACTAGAAAAACACAGACAAGGGGATGGGGGGTGGCGGAGGCAGGGGGAAGGCCATTTTGTACAGCTACAGACATGGATTTCACTACATAGTCATGATTATTTTTATTTTTTTTTTAAGTGTCTGGGTGTTTATCTACCAGAGCCTAGATATGCACCACTCTCACCCTTTCAGAGCTTTTCCTTCTCTACAGTAAAGCAGCTCGGGAGCTCGGTAAGCTGTATCCTGGAAAAACACATTGCAGGAAACAGTACTTACCCTTTGATCTTTAAATCCTTCTTCTGCTGTGTGTGTATAGTGACTTGTTTTGTCTTTGCTCAGTGAGATTTCATTTAGATTTATGGCAATACTCATTGCTTGTAGAGGAGGCCTTGGCGCCTTTTATAAAACATGCAGAAAACAATCTTTTCCTCCTTATCTTATGACTTTCCATGCTGTCTGCAGGCTAAGGAATTGTTTGAGATATGAATTTCATTGATTGCAAGGTATTAATTACTGTGGATTGGGTGCTACCATCCTGACTTTGAAGTATTACTCCAGGCCCTACAGAACTTGAAAGAAGCCTTTGTAAACTAAGCTGGTTAAGTTACTGCGGAAGTTCTCAGCTCTTGCCCCAGAATAAGCACATTTCTGTGGTCAGATGCTTGGAGTCCAGTAGCCAGGGAGGCTGTATATTCACCCTAGGTCCATCCTATCATTAATAGTTTGTGTTGATACACACAGGGTTGTTAATCAGTATTAGAAAGGAGATCAGAAGCTGGATAATATATTTACATGATGAAAAAGATGGGAAAACTGAAGCCTTCAGAGAAGCTGGTAGCCTCTAATAGCATGTGCCTGCAGCCTTTCCATTTATAAGTGTGGAAAAGGGGGGCCTACCTTACCTTATGTTTCATTCAGTTCTGTGGTGATGGTAGAAAGGATTTACTGTCAGTTCCTTTTCTTTAACTTCACATGCCTTTTCATTTTGGAGGAACCCTATGATTGGTGAATGGTAACCAGACTGGCTCCCGTTGGGAGGAGCGAAATTGACAGTCAAGCTGTCTCCATTTTCCTTGGAAATGCCAGGCCAATATTTGAGGTTCTTCATTGTTGTCAGGAGGTAGTATAGACTCTGCATCTGTCTCATATCACTTAGTGTTTGAAGCACGCATGTGTGATCGTCTCCCGCGCAGTCAATGAATGAGGAAAATTAAACAGTGAAGTGGAAACTGATAGCAGAAGCAGAATGTTTTCACGTCTTTTTCAGTCTTTCTTACCACTTCCTTCTCAATACTTCACATAAATAACCAAATTTCCAGTGCATAGAACTACTAAGTATAAGAAATGTAAACATTTTAGGACTGTTTGTGGTGAAGTTCTTCCATTTGCATCTGTATCCAGTTATAAGGCTTTGTGTTAAGTACATATAAGCACTTTCAAACACTTTCAGTTTGATATCCATATTTTAGAGGAGAAGGAATGTAATAATGAAGGGAAGACTGACAGGATGAGGAAATAAAAATGTAGAGGTAGATTTTCTACCTGGTCAGATTCAGTTATATAAACTATAGACAAACATTTATATGCCACTGCAAGTCTTTTCTATTCTTTTCTATTGTTATGCTTGATTTTATGATACAACAGTTTCATTTTTGATCTGGAATTATCTGTGTCAGTACACACTGCAATTACAAACAAGTAACAAATCAGTGAAAATCTCTCAGTAAGTTTTCTATATTTTGATTGCTTTATTTGTTAACCCTGATGATCTTTAATCTTCAAGACCTACAACCATCCAACTGCTTCCTTTATTATAACATGTGAATTTTCTATGGATTAAGGGAAAAAAAAGGCTTTTTATACAGCTGTATGCTTTCATGCAGAATTAATGACTTGATAAACATTAGATTGTTATTGTTTATGCAAATACGTTCTGCTCCCTGAAAAAAAGCCAGGTTGCATACTGTGTGCATGATTTACTGTAAGAAAAAAGGAAACATTCTTTGTCGGAAAACCAAGAGTGGAATCCATGGCTTAAACACCAATGATCACATACATAGAAAATTCTCTTCTATTAAAGAGAACTCCTCACTATCAAATAGCCATTCCTTTCTTCTTGCTAAGAATGGCAAAGGTCCAAGTGCAAGCAGTTGAATATAGTTTTCTGTAGCTGTTCATCGGTCTCGTAATAGATGTAATTTGTTAATTGATTAAAGATGCTGAAATACCAGTACAGGCCAAATTAAAGGCAATTCTTTGGCTGTTGTCTTCCAGAAGTGGGTCTGATAATCAGCACTTGTTTTGTGTGGAAAGTTGAAAAAGGCAAAGAGGAAGAATTTTAGATGTGAGGTAGTAAAGCATTTAGAATGTAGTGTTTTTGTTGATTGCCTGTAGAGAAGTTAATAGATATCTTTCCCTTCTTAGAGATCAGGAGAAGATTCTGAAATCCGCATTTTCAGGAACATCTTGCTAGAACCAAAAGTAATAACAACAGCAAGGGATTTCAAATGTATTTTTAACCTTAAGGTTATGTTTGTGAAAAGGCTCTACCAGGGCTCCAATTCTTGATCTAAATTTTGTTTGTGGAGTATTAAATGCAGGTGTGGCTTGCAGTGTTCTTTGCATCAATTGCTACCTGTCATCAAGGTCCAAAGGTTGCCCCTTAGCTCTAAATGCTTGGACACTTCTCTGCTCACTGTATTGAATTATCTGGAGTGTTTCGTAGCTCAGGCCCTGTTCATGTTCTACCTGTACAATTTTTTACAGAAATTTATTATTCTGTAGTAGTTACATGTCTAACAATAAATAATCACCAGCAGCCTGAAGTATTTGCTCAGATATAACAGTGAAATGTCAACAAGATGCAAAAAGGACACTTGCCAGAAACAACACTTCTAGAATGACAGGAATCGCAGAATTGGTCGAATTGGAAGGGACCCTCACAGGTCATCTAGTCCAACTCCCCTGCGATGAACAGGGATGTCAAAAGCTGGACCTCCTATTTCCCCCCCCCCCCCCCCCCCCCCCAAAAAAAAAAAAAAAAAGGATGAGGATTGGGTTGGGGTTGCACTGAATCAAAGCTGGATGCTTAAAATGCTTCCTATTGATCAGTATTTCATAAACTCAGCATGTTTATGTCTGAAACTTGCCACTTTTTTTTTTTTTTTTTTTTTTTCCCCTGAGATGTCAGAAACCATCCAGGCACAGCAGGACTGAGTTTAATAGTGGCTGATTTTCCTGGCTTTATGGCCACTTGCTAATTCATTCTAAGTATGGACTCTGTGTTAAAGTTCACTCTGATGTACCTCTGCAGCTTTGGTTGATCACTCCAGATTAAGCTAACCATTTTGGTGGTTTGCCTGACAGTCATACCGTGGTAAGAATTGTAGTTCTAGAAACCTTTTAGGATTTATCTTTCACTAGCTCATGCAGTCTCCCCATAAACTTTGATATTTGCAGCTTCCTGTGTCAGGAAGTACCAGAGTTTAACTGCAAATTGTGTGAAGCATCTGTCACTTCTTTGTCCTTATTTAGAATCTGCTACTTCTAAGCTTCATGTAACAGCCCTTCATCTTTCTAATATGTGATCCTTTTTCACTGCTATTCCGTATCCTGTGTGTGCGTGCGGGTATAAAATCCTACACTGTATTTAAGTTGTGACTGCATCAAGTTGCAATGTAGCCAGTTGGCATTCTTCTTACTGTACTCTCTTCCTGTCTAGCAGTGCCTAATATCCAGTTTGTTGCAGTTTGCTGGGAAGGCAGGTCAAAGGATGCCAATTAGGGCACTTCCATTTCAGAGTGCAGCATCTGGGGGCAATAATGAGTTTGATTTATGTAAATTTGCTGAAGTACTATAAGCCATCAGGCCAGTCTGATGCTGTAGCTGATTGCAGAGTTGCTTTGGCAAGAGACTTTCTGATACTCTGCTGCTTTACTTACTGCTAACTTTGGAATCCTTCTACCAGCCGGCAGTCCACAGTACAGCCATGCACAAAACGAACATTTTGATGGTACAAAGCAGAAATGAAACAGGGACTTTTTTTTTTTGCTTTTGTCATTGGCAGGCAATTTCATTCCTGATTTGACATAGAACTTCCAACAACTTATAATAAAGCTACTGTTGTAAAACAAGTCCCACCTGCATGTGCTACTTGTGAAAGCCGTCACACTCTGTGCTGTCAGAGACATTTTAAGCCTTCATGAGTCTAATGCATGACTAACATATCTTTAAATGGAACAAATGTCTCTGGGTATGAAGTTCAGTCCATGCCTAGTATTACTTCATACATTTTCAGGATGCTAACAATTGATTTGTTTGCATATTGATGTATCCATTATTAATTTAACCAATTAATTTAACTGGTTATCACCAATCACATTCAAATGCGCTCTGCGTTCAGAAATACGTGCTGTGTTTTGTCATCTTGATCAAGGACATCCTGTTGTTAAATGGAAGTATTTGAAAACAATACCATTAAATGGAACACAAACAAAACTTGATTTGCTTGGGTGTTTAGTTTCTTGCTATGCAGTGGCCAGAGTATTTTATTTCCTGTTTAGGAGGGAAATGATTAATATTGTAACTGATAGTACAAAAAATAAAAGACTGATAGTTGCTGTGTGAAAGCAGCTGAAGTTCTCCCTAAGAGTAGCTGGAAAGATGTAATGTGAGAAAGGACAGCTTGTGGCTAAGCACAGTTCAAATAAGCTTGAGCAAATTGATTCTTTTTTTTCCATGTCTGAATATGAGGGAGACGTTTTTCTGATTGTATATCATAGACGAAATCCAGGAAGCCTACTGCAAGTGTCAAAAGTAATTGTGTGTTACTGAGGACCATTCTATTGGCAAAATATATACGTACACATATACAAACATGTAATTTGATTGTGAGTCTAAGCATGGAGAAAGCCATATCAAGAACATCTCAGCAAGATTTTGTTTTGTGTTGATGTGTGTATGACAATTTCTCACCAGTCCATCTTCATTTTTATTTTTGACATACCTACCTTTAGAATGTCTGTAATTAATGTGAAAAAGATCTACTAAGCAATAACCGCACAGCAATTCTGTGCCTCTGATGAAAGTCACCGTGACCAAAACAGAAGGCTTAATCCAGACTGACTCCCTCATAGCTGCTGAAGTATCCGAGTGCAGAATTTGACTTAGACTGGTTATTGAATGGCATTGGAGAAACACTCTGGTAGACAGATCTACCTGCACACATAGGATGCACAGCAGTGCTTCAGTCATCCTTCTATAACTTCACAAATCTGATAAAAAGAAGAGGTGGTTTGATGCCAGTGTCCATCTTGCTTTCTTATTTTTAACTTCAGAATGAATGTGTAAAAGCAGAATTAAGAAACACAGAACAACTCTCTGTTGTATGTTGCAGTTACTAGTTCACAACAGTCTTAAGCATTGGATATAAATAACAAGGTAGTATCCAAGGCATTCTGGAAACTTTGAATTTCTCACTCCAGAAATATTTCCTATGAGCAATTCATCTCAGGAAATTGTGATATTACTGAGATTCTCCAAGTCTCACAGGAGAATTTCTATATGTTTATTAGTTCCAAAATTATTGATCTGTTGGGATGATCTGGATGGTCTGTCTTCTGCTGAATGCTATTTGTTGGTATAATAGCCCAGATGTGTTTCTTCATATTGTACTGCACAGAAGGGTTACAGCAGATACTGAGATAGAAAGTCTGGCAAAATGGAATATATTTTTGCCATGTCTGTATTGCACACATCTGACTTAGTGCCCTTCCCAAAGCTCACCTGACTGTATGGTCTTCAGCTGGGAACTCCATGAGAGAGGGCTACTGGGGTGTGAGGCAAGCGTGAGGGAATCAACGAATAAACTGTATACTGCATGAACAGAAGTGAGTAACTGACCTGTCTGGCACACCACAGCACTTCGTGTTTTGAATATCATCAGAATTAGTCTTCTAGTCATAAGCATTATGAAATCTGCAGGTGTTTGTTTCTTTATCAGGTGCTTAAAGTTCAGCATGGGAACACTCAACTTGAGTATGCAGTGAGTACTGTAACATGAACCGAATGCTTTATGTGCAAATTGCTAAGGATGAGCTGTCGCTTGGTTCTAGATGTAGTCTGGGGAGCAGTCTCCTTAGGAGGATGTGATTGAGACTTTGTATCTTCGATCAATTCCCTTTAGACTTGGGGAAAGGCATGGGGATAGTAATAAAGGGGCCATGAATGCTTAGTTTGATAATGGAAGAATTAAGTGAATATTTAAACATTCATAGTACAGCTTCATAGGCCATAGAGATGCCAAGCAGTCATCCAAAAGATATAGATACAAACGTAAAGCCAGCCCTACCTCCTTACTACTGATGGAGCTTAAGGATCTGATTAATGCTGAAAGCCCATGAAGAAGGTGAGGACGCTAACAGTGCCACTACCAAAATGTCCAGATTTTTGGAAAAACTTGCCAATGTAGTTCTCAAAAGGACTGTCTGGATGTATCTGATGTCTCTTGAGATTAAATATTTTTTTGAATTGTTTAGTTATAAATACTTAAATGCTCTTTAAATAAAAGTTTAAATTCTTATATCTCCTTTATGTGTTGTTAAATAATGGAAGATGCCAACAATGCTCAGAGGCTGCTGTGGTATTCGTAGGAGGTTCTTTTCCAAATTGGCTGCTTTGCTGTGCTGGCAGACAGAAGACTAAAAAAGATTTTTAAGTATGGAGAGAGTTTCAATAGCTGAAACTTTTCCCCAGTCCATGTGCAGCCACTATATTATTGTAGCCTCTATGTAGATCATTTAAAAAAGTTGTATGTACAAATGATGTAAATGATGTTAAATAAAAACTTGTTGGCTCAACTGCATGGTGCCAAAACAGTTGCTGTGGATGTATGAGGTGACTGAAGCTGTAGTTCATTTACAGTACTGTGTCCCTGTATTTCTCTGTCTTGCCTTGGAAACAAGCCCGCTGCATTTAAAGGGGAGCCCTTATTTCTTTTTTTTTTTTTCCCCACACATTCACTCAGATCTGTTAGGGGAGGAGAGGATTGAAAGCAACACAGACACTTAAGAAGATGAAATATAACATGGAATTTCCTGATTAGGCCTCTGTAATTACAGTTTATGCAGGAAGAAGCACTCCCAGAAGATTGCTGCAAGATAAGCAGCAGGAATGATGGTGCCTCTGTATTGCAGCACTGAAATGCAGCTCTTTCCAAACGCCTCGAGGTTCTGGATAATGAATGTGGAGGAGGTTTGTGCTGCCTCCACTGCCAGGCGTCACCAAGGGGTACTTACTGTGTGGCCTGCGCGTCAGCCAGTGTTTGCATTGCTGTGGTTCCTTTGGTTCTGGCTCTCTCTTAGGTGAGTGCCTTGTTCTTGCAGTGGGCAATAGGCATTAGCTTGGGATTTACCAATGAGATAGGTGTGATGTCATAACTTTGTTAACTTTGAACTGGTCTTGGTTTGGTCTGCTCTAACAAAAGAATGATGTGTGTCAATTTAAAACAAGCAGCTGAATTGATGCATTTGTACGGATCTTTTAGCGTAGTACTTTGTATAAAATGATTGCCCTTAAATTGGCCATTTCCCTCTCTGTACATTCATGACTGGTAAAAACACACCATTCAGAAAAACAAAATAATAATATAAAAACAAACAAACAAACAAAAAAACAAAAAAACAGAAAACATGAGTACAGCATTCTGCATTTCCCAGCAGCATAAGTAAATTGTATTAAAATCATATGACTTAAAAAAAAAAAAAAAAAAAAAACAAAAACCTTTTTATTGGCTTTTCTGATCCGTGGGACCTTAAGGTACTCTAGAGCTTGGAGGCCAGTATTTCTCTGGCCATCAGGGTTAGACAAAAGCAAAAAAAAAAAAAAAAAACTTTGATTTCCATGCAGTCCAACTGTTGTAAAAGTTCATGCAATTAAGGAAGAAATCTATCTATCTATATATATAAAAATAACAAAGCCCCTACAAAGCATACACTCTGAGACTCAGAAGACTGTACTGAATGTTTGTTTCAGTATGAAAAGCCTACGCCTACTCTCTGTGTGATTTCACAGGCATAGATACATTTGAAAGGAAACCAACTGTACCATCTCCTAATCTGTTTCCTCGCAAGCATATGTCTGTTAGTATGGATGGTGCTTGCCCTGTGCAGAAGGCCAGCAGGCAGCATATGCACCATTTGCAGCTCTTTTGAAATCTCAGGGCTGGGTGTCTGTGGGATTCATGAGGTGTCTTGTTCTCAGTATGTCCTTTGTACAAGTCTGTGTCTCTCTTTGGCATCCTCACAGGTAGGTTGATATACCTAGAGGAAAAACAAACAAACAAACAAAATAAAGATAGGAAGAAAGCACCCCAAACACAAAACCAACTTGAAATAAAACATCTTAACAGCTGAGTGCGGAAGGAAGGTACTTGCAGAGATAGGATGAGATTCCAAGCTTTCCCCAAACAGGCAAACAACAGTTGCATCAATGTCACGTACTGGAAGAATCTTCAGTTACTTTTTTTCCCCCTATCTTTAATACTAGCAATGATATTGGTTTGCATGAAATTGGAGGTTGAGATGAAATCTGAGGTGAGTTCCTACTCCTTTGTTTGCATTAACTTTCCACTGGTACATCTGCTGTGAAGTCAACGAGGATTTACACTGTAATGGAGCCTGCCTGTCAGGGAGCAGTGCTGCTCCATGCAACCCCACTCATGGGAGTAATCAGAGGAGGGAAATGCACAGCTCAAACTTACTGGAGCTTCACAGAAGGATTTAGAAAAAAAGACAGAGGGAAACCCTGTGTATTGTATTTGTTGAGAGTCTCTTTTGCATAAGCTGCTGTGCGGTAGCTTACGATGAATCATTTTGCTCACCCTAGTGTGTGAAGGGCACTATAGCTGGAAAGATAAGTTTGTAATTTTTTTCTCATGTGCTTGTTCACTACTTTCCTCTTAAGAAGTTGTGACAGCTGAATTATAAAATGAATATTTTAATTCATGTAAATATCTGATTTCTATTAATCTCTTCCTGGAAAATATTTCCGTTCAAAGACTCCTCTTCCCACCATCTTTTGCTTTTGGAGTCCTGTCTTTTAATTTGACAGAACTGTAATTTTACACATTACGCTGGCTTTTTTTTTTTTTTTTTTTTTTTTTTTGTGGCTGGCTGCTAAATCTCGTTTTTCCCTCCTCCCTTAACTCCTGAATGTGTTCTTTGTTGTTGTTTTTTAGTTCTTCACTTGTTCCATGTAGTTACATTTTTGCTGTGGGTCTGCAAAGAAAGATTTGATTTTGACCTGATCCTTCTGTGAGCTTATGGCAGATCAGCTGACCTTATATCTTTTGGAATGACCTGGCATAGTGGGGGCAGTGGGCTTCTCACCTGTGAGCACTTTCTGTTTCGTAGCATAGTACACATAAGTTGGAACCCTTGTCTGAAATCAGTGCTCATGCAACAGTAAATAGGCCATCCGGCCAGCCTGTAGATAAGGTGTTGTTCTTGTTGGTTTTTTTTGTTGCTTTTTTTTTTTTTTTTCCCTCCAGGAGTTTGAGAGTTTCCCTATGCAATGGGTTGAACTCAGAAGTTTGTATTTTTTTTTCACTTTGAGTGATTAACACTATATTTAGTTGTAAGATCAATGCAGTGCTTTGTTCACATTTCTCAGCTGCTGAAGGCAGAGGGATGAATTTAAGAGGCTTTAAGTTTCTGGTCAGGTGGGAAATATTCATAGAATGATTTGGGTTGAAGAGACTTTGAAGATTATGTAGATCCAACCCCCTTGCTGTAGGCAAGGACATCTCCCACTAGACCGTGTTCCTCACAGCCCCATCCAGCCTGGCCTTGAACACCTCCAGGGAGTGGTATTGAGTGGTATCAATAAGTAAGATTGATTTCTACCTGGGTAGGTTTGTAGCAGCTGTTCATGAGGGAGCCCTGTTTATAACAATGGAAAGGAAATTTCTAGGGCTGCTTATTTTAATTAGTTTGTAGCATACCTGTACTGTGAACTAAAATGGAAGTATTGAACTCATGGCAAATGCACAAGCTTTTTCTTGAGGAATGCAGATGCAAGTAGTGCTGCATTTCAGTGCAAAGTATGGATATCTCAGCTGCAATGTAGCCCTCTCTGTATCTAAGTTGCTTTCTGTTTTGGGAAGCTCGATTACTTATTTTTGGTGTGGGGCTGTGGAGCTTTGTGCATGAATTCTCTTCCGATGTTTCTGGGTGATGACAGATTGACATAGCAGTGCCCTGGTCCTATTCAGTGTTTTTAAGCACAATAATTTAAGTCATAGAAATGCAATTTTAAACATCTATTTTTAATGCCTCAAATGGCCTTTTTTTTAACGTCATTGGTGAAATGTGTCAACTGCAGCACTGTGTTTTGTGGCATACATACAAAGGAACAGAAGTCTGTTTCTGTAATGGTTCCTGTACCTCTCTGCTGTTGCCAGTCAGTCTGATGCTTTCTGTATATCACATGCCATGTCCGTGGACTTTTTTTCTTAAACTATCACTTCAGAATATTTCATTATTTAGAGCTAATGACAAATTTGTTATGGTTTTATTCTTTAATTTCTGGTTAAACTATTGCATGAGTTCTGCTGCAGTAGTGGAGATTCACCTACTGCTCAGTTGAGTGAAGATTTGAGGAAGATGAGGTAGCTCGTGGTGATATAAAACAAAATGAGTAGACATGGTATTGCAAGCTTCTTCAAAACATTTCTACAGTGATTTTAAAATCAAAACCTAATGCCATTCTTTCATTTTGGTTGCTCACAGAAATTCATTTAGAACTTCTGTTCTAAATTTACCAATTTTAGACTCTTATTTACCAATTAGAATTTTGGCAAACATACAAGTGGCTTTGAGGAAATTAAAAACATGTACAAGAAAATCTAAGAGGAAAAGTTTGTGGAGGTTGCATGTATAACTGAAGTATAGAGTAAACAATACTCTGAAAACTTATTTAAAATTAACTAGAGAAATTCTACAAAATACAATAAAAAGTAGGTGCATTAAAATAATTATGGAAGAAAATGAAAAAGTATTTTGCATTTTGAAAACCTATGAGATCAAAATTCTCTTTATGACAGCCGCAGGAGATCTAAGAGAGAACTTGTGATACCACGTGTCACACTATAAAAATTAAAACCTTACTGAGAACGTATTGATGAAGTTATTTTAATACAACTGCAGTAAATGACTTTCTGAATACTACTAGGCTACAAGTGGAGACAGTATGGAGATAACTCCGATGTTTACCGTCCAGTGAACCCAAATCTCTGGTGAGAAATGAATGCTGCAGTAGCATCAGCCTTTTCCACTGAAATTTGATGTTATTCCTGGAAGAGGAAGTATTTGATTAGATCTATATGCCAACAAATCATCTACTTTGGCCGTGTGATTTATCTCCTGGAAGTACTGCATTGTGGAACTGATATTTACCAGAATCTCTCACGCATGTGCTTTCTCTTCCTTTCTGGTGGCAGCGCTGCAGCAGGTGAAAACTGTCTCCTGTCCAATGTCCTGTAGTATCAGGTGTAGGGAACGAGAGAGAAACCTGAGTTCAAATGTGATCGAAATAGGTGAGGATTTGAGGGGTATTGGATATGCCTTTAGCAGTTAGTACAGGGTCTACAATTGAACAGCAAAACCTTTTATTAATTACTTTATTTAGCTTGTCCCACTAATTAAATACTGTTCAAACTGGGGGGGCAGGGGGGAAGGAGAGGAATTATGAAATTGTTGTCATTTATTTTGGTAAAAGCCTTCAAAATACCAGGTCCAACCACCAGCCCGACCTATTGAGTCATTACAGAATTATGTCCATCAGTTCCATGTCTCTCAAATACCTGCGGGGATGGAGACTATCACTTCCCTAGGCAGACTGTTCCAATGTTTGACCCCTCTCTCCATAGAAACGGTTCTTTCTAATATTCAGTCTAAACCTCCCCTGGTGTAACTTCAGACCACTTCCTTGCATTCTAACGTCCTTGCGTCCTAAAATATTCCAGGCACTGGAGTTGCCTCCTGTAAGTCCTTTCTTTGGATTTAGCTGCAGCACTCTGATAGGTGAGAGCATGTGAGTGCATGTACATGCAATGTGCTTTCTAGCTCACTTGCTTTGTACTGTGGAGAGTGACTAGACTTCTACCTGAGTGACTTAGTTCAGTGTATAGCACTCCTTTGAAGACCCTCATAGAGAGTAAAATACAGAGTCATGGTAAATGTGGACTGTCTACCAGACCAGGCAGTAAATTGAAAACTCAGACAAATCAGTGATGTTGTTTAAGCTAGGACTAGGAAAAAAGGGATTTTTCTGTGAGGAAATGCGGAATTCTGTGAGGTGTTTGAAAGGTATGACTATTTTCTGTACGTGAGCAGCTAGAATCAAGATGGTATCATACAAGGAAGGTGTTTTGTCGAGCCTTCCAGCTGTAAAACATAAGTTATTTTCTAGCAACAATGACTAAGGAAAGGAATAATGTTTAGGATTATTATTATTATTATTATTATTATTATTATTATTATTATTTTCAAAACAAGAATTTTTCAAATTTGATCAGTTGTGCCTGCCAGCGACTCCTTGATTGAGGGACTGAAGTCTGGCTGCACTGCTCTTTCTCTATGTCTGATGTTGTGGCCATGGAAGGGAGGTGTGTAATTACATGTGGCATTTCTTAAAATCTGGCTTTGAATTTGAAATGTTGCCAATAACATTGAGAAATAATATCTTTCCGTTTCAAAGAGAATGAGTACCAGAATGCCAGCAGACTCCTTCCTTTTAATTCTTCCATGACTGGTGGAAGCAGTTTTAAATGCCTGGAGTGTAGTCAGACATTACAGTGTGCTGCCTGTGAAATGCTTTTTGACCTGAATAGGATTCTGTTTATAATCAAAGAAACATTTGTATGTGGAGCTGCCTGAGACATTTCAGGTAGCCATAATCTTGCTTCTGTTGGTCTCTGCTCCCAGCTCCTCGTGCTTCCCTTGGGAGCAGTGCTAGAATGGTGGCACCATTGTCTTGGTGGTTTTGTCTTTTCAGTGACTAACTCTTCAGCTGGAGAGGAACAGGTGCAAAAGCAAGCTTTTTGTACCTAATATAGAAGGAAGGACTGTTGTCTGAGGAGGTTTTTGGTATGCTTCCCTGCTCAGTCCCACCATCGTAGCACCATATGTATGGCCTGTTCGGTTCTGGAAGCTCTAAATCGTGATAAATACTTCCTGTTAACTATTCTTATGTGACTTTCAAAGCAGTACCTGTTCATATTAAGAAATTACAGCTCTAGTTTTGTGCTGGGTTTCTTTTGCTTTTTGCTTTTTTGCTTTTTTGCTTTTTTGCTTTTTTGCTTTTTTGCTTTTTTGCTTTTTTGCTTTTTTGCTTTTTTGCTTTTTTGCTTTTTTGCTTTTTTGCTTTTTTGCTTTTTTGCTTTTTTGCTTTTTTGCTTTTTTGCTTTTTTGCTTTTTTGCTTTTTTGCTTTTTTGCTTTTTTGCTTTTTTGCTTTTTTGCTTTTTTGCTTTTTTGCTTTTTTGCTTTTTTGCTTTTTTGCTTTTTTGCTTTTTTGCTTTTTTGCTTTTTTGCTTTTTTGCTTTTTTGCTTTTTTGCTTTTTTGCTTTTTTGCTTTTTTGCTTTTTTGCTTTTTTGCTTTTTTGCTTTTTTGCTTTTTTGCTTTTTTGCTTTTTTGCTTTTTTGCTTTTTTGCTTTTTTGCTTTTTTGCTTTTTTGCTTTTTTGCTTTTTTGCTTTTTTGCTTTTTTGCTTTTTTGCTTTTTTGCTTTTTTCCTTTTTTGCTTTTTTCCTTTTTTGCTTTTTTCCTTTTTTGCTTTTTTCCTTTTTTGCTTTTTTCCTTTTTTGCTTTTTTCCTTTTTTGCTTTTTTCCTTTTTTGCTTTTTTCCTTTTTTCCTTTTTTCCTTTTTTCCTTTTTTGCTTTTTTCCTTTTTTGCTTTTTTCCTTTTTTCCTTTTTTCCTTTTTTCCTTTTTTCCTTTTTTCCTTTTTTCCTTTTTTCTCTCTAATGAATACATTACTAAGCAAAAAATTGTGTTGATTTTCATGAAATCATCCTTGTATCATTTTAATCCAGGAAGTGGTTTCAATTGAAGAAAAGCGTGTTAGGACTGGAGTGCCTATCACGGAGGTGAGGTGTGCTAGTGCTTCCTTCTTATTCTTGCAGATTGTAGACTCCTGAATATAATGCTGGTTGTGAGATAGGGAACCTCTGTTCAAACAGCTTCTGTGCTTGGCTGAGCATGAGAATGTGCACGTGAGTTTTCTGTGACCACTATGATCACTCCAACTGCTGATGAAATGCTATTTGGTGAGTTTAGTTCTTCAGCTTTTATTAAAAAACAAAACAAAAAAATCATCTATTCTCATCCTCCTAAAAACAAATAAAAAAGTAAAAATGAAGAGCAAAAAGTTCCCCAAGCCCTACTTGCTTAACAAAAAAAAAAGAAAAAGGAAGTTATTGTAGAGAGTGTGTTTTTGTTTTTGTTTTTGTTTTAACCTGAAACAAATGCTAGGGTTAGTGATTAGTGCAATTTGGGACTGATGTACTGATGTAACATGTCTGGTTCTTCATGTGGTGAACCATGGCGCTGATTATTCGCACACGTCTTTAGTGTGTGCTGCATTAGAGCAACAAGCATTTCATGGGAGGTTTTATGTTAACTTTTGGCCTCTTAAAATCTGTGGACAAGAAAGGGAGTCTACCTGATCTCTCTCTCTGGCAGAAGCTATGAATAACTTATTTACAGTAAGTGATTCACAGTCAGAAGCCAGCGGAGAGATAAGCAGCTCTCTTTCAGAGCCTGCATCTGTGCTGCCTGCCTGTTGGGAGATGTTGGTACAGGTTGGTTGAGGTTTGGAAGAGGAAGAGACTGACTGTGTGTGTGTGTGTGTGTGTGTATGTGTGCAGAGAAGAGTAGAGAACAGCCCTGTATGATGCTGGCATTTTGGAGACACAGAACAGTAGCTGTGCACTCGTCAAATTGTCCATCAAGTAGGAAAATAAGAGAAAACAATTAAAGCTTGGCAGTTGCAGAGGTCAGAGGAGAGCTGCGATTTCGTCCTTTATGAATATTTATATTGTTACCAAAAACTAGCCCTGCAGCCCCCTGACAATTATACATGTCTGATAAGAAGTTGCTAATAGTTCAATGTGACTGCAGACCCTTTTCTCTTTTTAGAAAGTTGATGTACTGTCTCAAAGCTACAAACGAAACCCCAACAAATGAGTATATTGGCTTAAGGTGTGTATTGGATGAAACAACTATTTCAGATTCTTCTTGGGCTCTGAATATAACAATTCTCGAACTACGTTTGGTCAGCTGCTAAGTCCCGTTGAGTATGCAGTCTTTCTTGCTGGATCCCATTATGTGACCTACGTCCTGTTACAGGCACAGAGCAGGCAGCACCTCTGCTTGCTTTTATAAGCCTTTCTTGTGCAACTCCTGAGGCTAACTTGAAAAGTGTTTGTTAATACGGTCAGCTGATTCCCATGCCTCCTTTCCTCAACCCACTTCCAGCAGCTCTGCAGCTAACAGGAAACTTAAGCTGTGTATAGCCTTCCTGTCAAGGGGCCACTGTGTGGGGATACCAGACATTTTCTCTGCTTTCCGTGTGAACGTGGGGTCTCTTGCTGAAATTCCACAGCAGTCTCCTGTGTTACTGTCCGTGAAATCGCTGAATTACGAGTCTGACAGACTTACGTCTGCAACTCTGAGAAGCTGGATTGTGTACTGGGTCCTGTAACAGGAAAAACACTCAAAAAACAGGCTCATTGGTGTTTGGTGGAAACATAGCAAAGACTGCTTTTGTAAAGTTTGATGCTTAATTTTGCTATTCTAGATGCAACATTTATCAAATACACAGAAACTTACTGCATATATTAAGTTGAATGTACTTAATAGTTGCTTTTTTTTTTTTAAGTGGTAAATCTTGCTGAGTATTCCATGGTGGTTAGTAGGCATCTGCAGATCTCATTAACAGTTTTCCAGCTATCCAGTTATTTTTGTTGTGTTTATCTGCTTGTATTTGGAGACAATTGTAGTAGTAAGTGAATTTGGAAAAGAGTTTAAAAAAAAATTAAATAAGATAATCTAGAGTAATGTTAGAAAGGATTAGAAACATAAGATATATAAATCTCTGTGCCTCGAGGGGCTAATTGATGGAGCTTAAAAAGGAATTTGCCTGATGGGTAAATTAGTCTATAATTGCCCCCATAGGGACAGCCTCCCTTAATGTCTGGTGCTGGTATCTGTCAATGCTATGCTTGATGGACCTTCAAACTAATTCAGGATGGCAATTCACATATCCTAGTAAATACAATACTGGTAATACAATTGTACTTTAACTATTTCATGGGTGTGTTTTTTGTTTTTTTTTTTTTTAAGAAGTGGAGTTAACTTCCATGTATGTGACCACCGTACATTTGGCATTCAACTAGAACTGTGAACTGCTACCTTTAACTATAGGCTAGACATTGTTTTGGGCAGCTAGACTGAGTGCTTTCTTGCCCAGATTCAGTGATGATGTAAAAACTGGCAGTTAGATTCATCCTGGAGAAAGCGTGTTAAAATGTGCTCACAGGCCAGCCCTTGCCTAGCCATCAGCTGAAGCATTACAGTGCGTGGTGCCAAGTGCACACTCCCACTGCTATACTGAGTACCAAACAAGGCAAATATGATGCTGGCTTGGAAGATGGAGCCTTAGCCAGGTTGTGTAAGAAATTTAAAGCTAAATGGAGTGAAACAAGATGAGAAGGGATCTGGGCAGAGGCAAGGGGGGCTTGTCTGAAGTGCAAAGAGGTGTGGAGACGGGTATCTCAGAAAATATAATCATAAGTAATTTCAGGTTTTTTTTCCTGTGATACCACTTGTGACCAAATACAGATGTGCCTGTAAGAACAGATTTGAGTTTCTATTTTTATTTTTACATGAGTTTGCTTTTGCAGCCACTTAGTAAAAGCTTGTGGTACGGGAATTTTCTAGGTGAACGATTATCTCTTTCCCAATTAGCTATTAACTATAACAGATTTGTGCATCAGGTTTTAAGGTAAAAAAAATTACTATAACAATTGCTGATAGTTTGCAAGTACACTTTCTCACACATGGATACATAGATGTGTGAAATAAGCATGTCTGATTTTGCCACAGGCATGAGACTCAAAAGCAATGCTTGATGAAAGATTTGCAAGGGTTCATAAATGTTATTTAAGTGATTGGTTGATTTGGTAAACCAACTGTCTGCTTGGGCAATCAGCAAGTCAGGTATTGCTGAATGCTGATTGTATCTGGCTCCATTCACAAACTCATGACAAGTGTTTGCGGGAGAATTCCTGCTTACAGTGTATGCTTGGGAGTTCAAGGGGAGAAAAATTCAAGATTGATAGTTTTGTATTCATTATGTAGTTCATCAAGACTCTGACCCTCAGTGTAGTTTGCAGGAATGTGGGCTGTCTTCTGTATTCTTGGGCAGAATTCCAGTTTTTGAAGAGGTCTCTTTACTCCTAAGAACCTGTTAACCCTGCTGCCCGGCTGGTTTTGAAACATTTTGTAGCATGATATTTATTCTGAATTCTATGCTACGTGGTAAAGCCACCAGGAGATCTAGTCTTCATTGCTGGTGGGATAACACCTGTAATTTTACCTATAGGAACATAGTGTGGAAAGATCAGTATAAATTAATAATCCACGCCATCAGGATTTTGGCAGCTATTTACCAACTTATATTTTCTTACTAATTTCTTAAGAATTACCTTAAATTCTTTGTAACAAACTTCCATGTTATTTGTCTGTCTTTTCAAGCAGATCAATGATATGGTATTAATGAGTCTTTGATAACACACAGGTTGCTGGGGAAGCAATGCCTCCTAATAATTTCCACAGAAACTACAACAGATAGAAAGAACACAGTATCACTATTTAGAAACACTATCTTTCAACACAGTCACCACCATTATCTATGCATTTTCTCCTCCAATGAACAAGAGCCTGCATGCCATGCTCATAAAATTCTGCTCTGCAGAGGTGAGCATTCTCAACGCTACTGAAATACACGACCCACTGCCTCACTGTGCTGACAACCACTGTTGTGTCTCTGTAAACATTCAGCTATCGATGAATGTCAATGGGTGCAATTATTTTCTCTAGAGAGGAATTCAAGCACACCTTTGCTTTGTCCACACTTCGATGTCAGACCCAATTTTGTCAGTTTGCCCCTCTGCTGCCATCTGTCACATGGCAACAGCATATAATGGGATATCAGCAAGAAAGTTCAACCCCTATTGCCATACCACAAACATCCACCTCCAATAGGCCGGCATGATAAAATGGGAGGTTATGTTCAGAACAACCTTGGTACAAAGATATGGTGAATGTTTGTAGAAATGCGTTGTAATTCCACGGCAGCTTCTATATTGAACTAAACTGTGCTTACAATTACTTGTTCAGTGCATCTCATTTCTTTTTAATTCTATGCCCCCAGATGCTTGGATGACCCTATCCCCTCAAATAGCAACTCTGTCAATGACTTGCTAATCAAAAATACTGACATTCTACTCTGTGTTAAATGTAATCCTGGCAGGCTGATGTTCTAGCAATTCAAGATTCAACAGTCAGTGAACAATTTTTTCAAAAGGAAAATTGTATTTTATTTTCCTTTCTACTGACAAGTCCAAATCCAATCCTAGTTCTTAAGATGAAAAACTGTTCCTTTTTATATGGTTCAGAATCCTTTATTTACTGCACAGTTGCACAGTTTGTTTGTAATACCCTGTGAATAATTTCAGTATGTACAGAAAACAGCCTTACTCATGTTTGTATGGCCCATTGCCAAATAAATGAGTTCTCTGGTTAGGACAATCAAGCCTTAAACAATATATGAGAGAAAGCTCAAGTCTTCAGACTGAAAAAGTAAAGGTTCCCCTCCACACGCTCTTGACACTCTTGACTAATCAGGTCTCGCAATTCCACGCGCCGATCCTTCTTTCTTCTGCAGTCGCTCCTGAAAACAAAGAAATAGATCATTAAACCTGAGTTCCAGTTCCTCCACCTGGGAGGGAAAGAGGAAGCCCACGAGAGCTTTGCCCACAACTACCCTGCCAAGGAAGGTCTTGCGTCCCTCCTTTCCAGTGTTCGTCCCAGCAAAAGCTACTCAGAGCAACTGTTCCTCACCATGGTAAGGCACTGTGGAGATCCAGCCAGTGCTGCAACAGGGCGCCGAGGCGGGCAACCTGGGCAAATGGAGCTGGGCAAGCAAAGCAGCAGCCAAAGAATCGGCTCCCCTGCTTACAGGGGGCCCCAGGTGCTGCTTGCATGGCAAAGGGCCAGGACTCCAAGGCACAGCCAGACCCTGACTTACAGGGCAGCCCCAGTTCCGATGGCTGAGGGAGGCTCCTCCTCTCCCACAAAGGGGCACCTTGACCCAAACCCTGCTAACAAGGCGGTCACCCCACACAGGCTGCCGGCAGAGCACAAAGGCTCGCAGACCCAGACCCTGATTACAGGCTGGTTGAAAAGATAGGATAGATCAGAAAAAGAAATGTAATTCCAGAAATGTTTGGGGTGTTTTCTGCTGCACTTAACAAAAGACCTCAAATGGGCATGTTTGGAAACATCCCCTCTTTCATTCCTCGCAAAGCATTTCTTTTCACAGATAGATGTCTTTCCCTTATTTCTTCTAAAATTTATGGATGCTATCCCTTGCTGTTTGTGATAAGCTTCCAGGGAAGAGCTGAGTTTTGGTGCAGTTTCTCAGAACAGCTGAATCTTAGTGTGTGCTATTATTAATAAAGGATCTAGTCGTCCAGAATGGCTTGACTTCACTGCTTTGCGCAAATATTTAGCTCGACGAGGCTTTTTTCCCTACAGAAAATGTTGTGTCACAGACATTCATGTGAGTTTACAGAGCAAGCATACAGAACAACCCTTGCAGGCTTATACCTGAGGGTTGTGTGAGCTGCCATGGAAGAACAATCACGGTGGTAACTTGTTTCTGACTATAGTAGACTAATGGCTGTGACTGCGAGTCGGACTTTTAGTTATTAGGGAAGAACCTGAGCTGGTATTAATCATCACAGCTTTTTCAATCTTGGTAGTGCTTTGTACATTGGGAATTAGATGTTATATCAGATTGACTTTGACTAAACAAGAAACTTTTTACACTTTCTGTTTCTTACTATTTTTTATATGCTTCTCTGAGAGCTTTCAAAATAATTTGCAAGTGTAGAAACATTTTTTGATGATGCAGCATGGAAATTACCAAGCACTTTAAAGGGGTAAATATGTTTTTTTTCCCCATCAGATGAATGGAAACCTTGGACTGTTTTCTATAGAAAATTAACCTGCCAGTGAAATTAAGTGTGTGCTTAAGTGCTCTGCTGAAGGGAGAGCATATTTTATGAGATCATCACAATAACTATGACTTCTGATAGATGCCCCTTAGCAAGGAGATGAGGAAAAAATGAATTTCTTCTGAGTTTGTACAGTTGTATCTGCTAAATAAACATCGTTTGATGCTATTGGATCATACGAACATGAATTCTGAGCACTGGAAAACAGAGCTAGGTTTTCCAAGGTGAACAGTTGATGAAACAGATGCAGGTGTTGTTATTTACAGTGAAGTAATCTGAATAAACGTAAGGCTGAAGTGCATTAAATCTTCATCCCAAACCACATTCCTTTAAAGGAATAAAGTAAATTAGTCAATATCGTCTTTGTAGGGACGAAAAAATCATTTAACATCTGTTCATAATAGTAGGTCTGGACAAAATAAAGCTGACCAATCCCCTTTCCTCTGTATCACTTGGATTTCATGCTTTAAAAAGTTGTCTATCCATTAAGCATAGAATCCAGATAGCACTCTGGATGGAGCAAATGATAACTGATGTTTTATATATGTCACTGCACTACTTGAAGTGGCAAACTTTGCTTTAAAGCTTATTCTCAGTAGTCCTGTTTTTGACAGAAAGCTTTCTTTCCAACAGGAAAATTCTTAAAACAGGAAAAGCCAAGATAAGTTTATGTGAAAGCATGGATTTTTTTACAATTTTAGCACACAAAGGTTTGTTTCATGCGAAGCAATCTTTTGCAACACACATGCATATAATGAGATGACAGTATGAGAAGAATGAGTGAATCCTAAAATTATGACAGTAATGATAGCTGATTTTTTTGTTTTGATTACTATCCAGCTGTCTACAGACATTACCAGTAGTGATGCAGGAGGAACCCCTTCACCTACCACATCTGCGCAGTTGACAGACTGTCAGGGCTATTCAGATGTGATAGAATGGATTTAGGTGCACAAGGGCTTAAATGTTGCCTAAGAATCCACTGTTTCACATAAATCTTGAAGCACCACTAGTGTTTTTATAGATTAGTAGGAGGTGTCTGAGCTTTAGCTCCTAGTTCAACTCCCATCTGGTGTGGGTGCTATATTCTACAGTAGAGTAGTGACTTAAAGCAACCTGAAGCAGGTGGGGAGACAAGCCTTTTCTCTTCAAAAGGAGGTTTCAGTTGGCAGTTTACTGATGACTGAAACTGATGGACTGTAGCAGCACATCTTGATTAAAAGTCCTCTGTTTAACAGAGGAAACATATTTTGGTCTATATTCACTAAGGAGGAATTCAATCTGAGATATCTAAGTTCAGTTTTCATACTGTGGAGATGTCAGGTCTGCCCCAGATCTGCTTCTCACATGAGAAAGCACCAGTAGTACATTCTGCAATATAACAAATTGTTCAGCAATCAATCCAGCTCTCAAAAACCCATGCTTTTTACTAAACATAGGAATACCTCAAATTTTGAGGGCATCCTCATCAGTTTTTAAGGGGAATAATTCTTTGGACAGACAAACAAATGAGTTAATGTGATTGCCAAGTCCACACTAAAATTTTCATGTCCAAATTTCAACATCCGATGTATTGTTTCGTTGCCAGTGAGATTTCAGTTCCGGAAGTAACACCTTTTAAAAGCTTTTAACTAAGGGTGCAAAAGCAATTTAAAAGCAACCCATTTGTAAAAACATCCAGAAGTGACAACACAGGCTGCATTCCAGTGTTTCTGCTGGCATATTTGAAAGGTTGGTAATCATGTTTTACTTGATGGAAAAAGACTGTATTGTAAGAGACACTTACCCACCTCTGTTTGGGTCAAGATTTGGTTCAGAGGTGAATAATGGGTGGCTTGTCAATAAGTGTTGGTGCCACTCTGAAGTACTAAGCAGCTACAATGCAACTTTTTTTTTTTTTTTCACTGTCTCTGGTGATACCAGAAATAGAAGTGTTACTTTTCCTGCAAAGAAAACTTGTTTCTCAGATTTTCCAGCCGTGTGTGTTAGAGGTAAATAATTTGAAAGCAGATTTTGAAGTACTATGTTTACAACTCTGAGGAGAACAGACATTAAAATGCTGTTAGGAACCTGAACCTTACAACTCGCTCCTGCCATCTTTATACAGCTAAACTTCTGCTAGAAACAAAGTGCGTATTTACATGGTCACCTGAGGACATTCAGGTTTGATACTGATCATGTCACAAGCCTAGAAGCATGTTAGTGTAACAGAGTGGCTAATTACCAGATCTTGGAAATTATCTTGGTGTTCAATGCTAGGCTAGCATACCTGAATATGGCTTACCGATTTAAAACCCAGAAAAAGCTGCTGCTGCTTCTCCCCTCCTACCCCTCAAAACTCCTCTAACATCCTGTCTGCAACTACCATAAGCTCTGAATTTGCCCTACAAGACCTGCAGGGAAAGTCTTCTGATGTGTTTGAGTCATGCTCCATTTTAGAAGCTTTAAAAACTTCATTGCACTTTGAGAGCTGGCTATTGGCTTCCCACACAGACTATGAGAATGTAGCAGTTCCTCATGCTTTTGCATACTTAAGTTTTAGTGTTGCCTGGCACACAGACGGTATTATTAAAGCAGTTAAAGGAGGAAGTGTAACTGCTGGTCTTATAGGTGGCAAAAGTTATACTACTTTAATTTCAGTGCTTGTATTCTATAAACTATGTAAAATGGAGATGCTGTTGGAGTTGTCTATATTTTATTGTACTGAATAAGGGGTTCTAAGTCATGTTTTTGTTTCAGGCTTTTTAGAAGGAGTTGTAGAAGATTCTCTCTATTACTTGCTATATCTCTTTCATAGCCTTAATATCTGGCATTTTATTAATCCATCCATCCATCAATATCTCATTACAAAAGGAAGAAAAGGTTTACCAGATGCCTGAGGAAATTATAGTTGAGAGAGAGATGGTCACCTCTAGTATTTTTGTAGTGCTGCTCTGATGCGTCAAGTCTATACAATTTCTCTGAAACGCAACTGGTTATTTTTGTGAAGAATGTTCTAAATAGTTTTTAATGCTTGATTGCACTTAAACATGTGAATGTGAGACCATGAACTGGAAATCTTATACCCATGTAACACTAAGACCTTTCTTCCCATGAATTAACTTCAGAATCTACCTGGATAGTTTCACAAATGATATTTAGAGAACTTTCTGATTTAGAATGTTAAACTAAGTTAGGAATTTGAGAGTAATCTGTGCAGTCACAATGCTTCTCTTCATTCATGCTTGTTTTAACTACTCTATCTGGTGAAGCACATTGAGCATGCTAGAAGTTGACCTTTGCTGCGTAAGGAGGAGTCTCCAAACTGTACTCAGAGTTTTGTATTTTGCAAATCTATTCTTGATGGTACTGGTTTTCTTAAGATTGAACTAAAAATCTTGCACATCTCTGAAGGTAATATCCAGTCTTTCGTCATTAACAACACAACTACTTTGAGTATGACTTTCTACAGGTTGACCATTCGGTAGGTAATAAGAATTTGTAGGATAACTTCTGGCTGTGCTGGGCTCGTCTTAAATATCAGTACCACAGTAATTGTGCGATGGACACCATTAACCAGCCAGTAGAAAGAAACCTGGTGGGCAAGATAATCTGAAGAACTAAGCTCTCTAAAGGTAGCAATCAGCTTTTTTTTTTTCTTTTTTTTTTTTTTTTTCTTTAAAGTAGTGCTTGGTCTGAGCAGTGAGACTAAAGTTGATTCATGACCTTCTGTAAAGACCGGAAAATAGCTTGTGGCTGACAGTTTTCAAGGTAGGCTAAAATTGGAGTTCAGGAGATAAGAAAAATCTATATTTTTATTACTTCCTTATGTAGGCAGATTGGGGAACAAACTGAAAACTTTTCTATTGTTTTATGTGTAGCGAAGCAATATTTCCTGGTGTACCCCTTCAATAAAGAAACTTCCTCTTCTTTGTCAAAAGTATAAGAAAGGGTTAAAGATGTCTAAACCTCTGCATAGTTTGTGATCTCAATAGTTATTTCACCTGGTTATTATAGATGGATGGCTAATTCTGTTCCCTCTGTGACATATCGTTCTAGATATTTAGAGCTGTCTTTGCAATATTAGGTCTTGTTTGGTCTAGAATCCTTGCTAACAATGAACGATTGTAACATACTTGGAATTTTTTTCTCTACTGTTTATGGGATTCATTCTTCTGTTGTGTCTCCAAATACATCTGTGTCTGACTCTGCTATAATGCAGCGTTTATAGTACAGCTGCATTTGATTCAACTGCGACTCATTTTTTTGCTTCTTTTTCACAAATAAGGCGATGTTGGTAGATCATGTTGTGCTTTCAATTAATTTGTTACTCTGTTCAAGCAAGTTAAGTCAATTTCCTGTTTGAAGGAGGGCTTCTGGTATTTCTTTCCTTAGCTCTGGTGTAATTGCAGTTGTATAAGTTGCTATAATTAATGCTTATCAGGTGCTGTAACATGCTGTGATTGGAGTCATCTCAATATTAACAAAATCTAAAAGAACAGTGATGTTTCTCAACTGTAGAGGGAGATTCTCAGAAGTGACCAAAGGATCTCACAGAGTAAGTACAGAACAACGTGCCTACATGTTAAGCATCTTCACACCTGCTAAACTTGTACCCTTGAAAAATTCTGTTATTTTAAGAAGTAATGGCTGTTGTGCTCATCTATTCATTATTTGTGTTTGTAATTCCTAATAATCCTGGTCTGAAAGTTCAGCAGGCTAATCTGTATATAGTGTAAAAAATAAAAGTCAAACTAGATAAACACTGACTATGAGAAGGCAAATGTTACCTTTATCATTCATATTTGTGTAGCTCTCATATCTTGTGTCCATACTGTAATATAGTAGCTCTGTATTACATAGGTGAAAATAAAGCCTCCTCCTTATTTCCATGGCAGCTACAACCTCTGTATAGAGCAGAGCACGATAACACTACTGATAGAGCAAATACTCAGCTACAAAATGCTGTTTTTCATCATAGTCACCACCATTAACTATGCATTTTTGCAATGATGGGCAAGAGCCTGCGTGCCAGACTTGAACAAATCTGCACTAGCGAAGTTGATTGACTGTTGCTGTTGCTACTGCTGAGTTGCACCACCCACTGCCTCACTGTGCTCACATCCACTGCTGGGTCTCCATAATCATTCAGCAAGTGATAATGAAATCAGTGGGTACAATTTTTTCCACGTAGAGGAATTCAGTGGCACACCTTTGCTTCATATGCATTTCCGTGTCAGATGCCATTTTGTCAGACTGCCCCTCTAGTGCCATCTGTCACATGGCAACAAAGTGTAACAGGTTATTGGTGGGGAGCTTTGACTTACATTGCCATACCAGCAACATCTGCCTCTGATGTCATGGGCCAATATAATAGAATAGGAGGCATTACTTTTGGAGCAGCACTTATAGATCAAGTCCCCAGCAATAAGAAGTGCCTGTTGGTGTTCTTCCTTTATGATAGCTAAAAGTCAAGGTCCTTAGTTTGTGCAAGGCCCAGGAGGTGGATCTGCAGGAGCAGATAGGAGCTTGTTGCTTCAGCCTAGAATGTGTTTTTCTGGAAGATTTCTTGCATTTCTTTTTTAAATAGAAATGGTCGGGGTGGGAGTCTAAGTAGAAGAATGGGATCTTTGTATTTAAAAATAAAAGGACCTTTTGGACTTGAATATCATTCAAATTATTGACATCTGCTTAGGGAGGAAAAATGGATTGTTAATGTAAAAATGAATTGATATCTCTGGCAATAATTGTACCTTAATTAGCATCGAAAGTAGCCATGGGAGTATTAGTCTCACCAGATGCTTTCTCACTTAAGCTAGAATTCTTAAAATGTTCTTGGAAATCAAGGAGGTGGGTGGTGAGGGGGAAATCTGTCACTTTAACTCACCCTTGGACATACTTAACAGTTTTTACTGTTGTGAGTTACTTCTAAAAGACCAAATGACATGCTCAGGTATTTCCTTAACAACTATTTTAGTTTCCTGTCCGGAGCCTGGCATTTCACAGTAGCATTACTGCAAGCATTTAATTGGTCTCTCTTGCATATCTGGCAGTTTTCCTCATCAGCTCAAACTTCCTGTTTGCATTACCTCCCACTCTCAGTAACAGGAGATGTATACCTGCAATTGATGTGAGTTGTCCTAGGTTTGGTATTTTAATTTTTGAACTTTATTCTTACACGTTAAATTTGTGAAACTACAGAGCCAGTCAGGCCCTTTTCACTACTTGATGCTAGTTGATCTCGTGCTCTTTGGCTACGCGTTTGCAGCAAAATAATTTGGTAAAATCATCAAGTATTTTGGCAGTGTCTTATATTCAACTATGGAAGTAATCTCTTGCTGGGAACATTACTTAGGTCTGTGCAGGATCCTGGCTCCATCAGTACCTGTATATACTCATGAGAACCTTGTTAGTGCTGGCATTGTTCTTCACAGTCCCAGAATTAAATCCTGCAGCATTGGCCATTGCTTCTGCAACTTTGAACATGCTTCATAGATCTGTTCTTATCCAGTAGATCTTCCGAGTCTGTGAGTTTGTCACTTCCTCAGTGAGCTTGTTTTGCTTATGAATCAGTCAGTCAGCTACGGAACATTAAATGCCACTGTCAAAAGCTGATTGATTGCAGCTTTTCATGAACTTGGGTTCAGGCCTCCCAGTAACAGATTTGTATTTGGTGCAGTTTTCCATGCTATTCTGTTTCTGGCTCCTTCATCATAATTTGTTTTCTCTACTTCTAATTCTGGATAGCGCTATGGAAGTTAACTCCTCATTAGCTTCTCCCCTCTGTTCCTCACCTCCAGGTCCTTCAAAGTTACTAGAGGGTTAGTTTTTTCCCTTTCATTTTAGCCTCAGTATTTTGCTAGATCATACAATAGAAGAGAACTATGCTGCCTAGAGAAATTGTCCACATGTGGCCCAAAAAACAAGGCAATTCTGCAACTCCAGGCTTCTCTGGGGATGGTATATAAGGTTTATCTCAAAGATTTTTCCAAAGTTTTTAACTTTGTTACAGTTTTTTCTCTTAACCAATAGATGCCCATGTGGTAAAAAAGGGAGATAAGTCCACTGACATCTCCTGGGGCTATTTATAGAGGAACAACTTTCTCTCAGTTGGAGAAAATGTTCCTTCAGAATGGCTGGACGAGCCTGAGCTTGGTCTTCCTCATGCATGAAATCTGTATCATGGCTACATGAATGTCCAACTCTACAGCAATAGTAAGAGTCTTCCCAAGGTCTTGTCTTGCTCGAGTGCATGAACAAACTAGATGCCATTAAGGAAATCTACTGTAAAGATTTCACAAGGGAAATTAGATTCTCCATCCTATTTTCCAAAGCCTGTCTCTACTATTAGAAGGCACACAAGAGGCTCCCTTCACCATATTTAATTTACCGATTTTATTTGGACACTTGAAGAAACAAAGAAAGGCCAGGAAGTTGTAAATTTAATAATATGGAAGGTTTTCTTTAGTGAGAGTGGAAGTGGTTGCTGGCAAAGTACAGCTGAAAACAGTATTCTCTTTCTACTCCTTTTACTTGGCAAAGATATGTGATATTCACTATTAGGGTAAAATTATGTGAAGCAGCTGCACTGACAGATAAGATTAATTATCCTTTGCATTGCTGACATTAACCCTACTTGTCATCGAGGCTGTGGAAAGAGGAGTACCTCCTCATCAGGTCACTTCGTGAACACATTTACTACCAATATGCTACTTTAAATTATCATAAAATCTAATGGGTCAAAATGGAGGCAGTCAGCTGTAGTTTCCTATCAACGTGTCAGGATTATCATCTCTCAGATTTAAAAATGAAGAGGGAAGATACTAGTAGCAATCACCTAGAACATAGAGTTTCTGCATAGACTGTAGAGTTTCTGTAAGGTGTGTATGTTTTAAATACCTTTGTAAGCAACATGCCACATGAACCTGAGATAATGTCATTAGAAAGATCTGAGTCTGAAAGCTCTCGTTGGCTCTATGCACCAGTTCTGCTTTGTATCAATGTAGTTTGAATGTGAGCAGGAAGAAATAGTGATGTACCATACGGAGGCCATCCTTCTAAAATGTCTGGCAGGCAAGTTTTGTGTGAAAAGGCAATTCTAGCTTTGCTTTTTGTCGCTGCTTCTCTGTTCCAATAGCCAGGGTAATGAGCTAAATAATTATTCCTAGTGTTGGAAAACACTACCAGAAAAAAGGACCCGAGCTGCTCTGACAAACAGCTGGCCAAATGTGTCATGCTCAGGTGAGAGCAGTTTGTCTGTCACCTCTCTGACTGTGCTGTCTGGATCCTCTCCTTTTAGGTTAAATGTGAGGCTCTGTGGAGCTCTGCTAGTGAAAGGCGTCACGATGGCAGCTTGGGATTGACAAGGTCCTTGGTCCCTAGTGGCATGACTACTGCCAAGGAACGTTGATGTAATTCTTTGTGTGCCATGAGGATATTTGCCAGGGCACATCTTTAGGCACAAGGAGCTGGAAGCCTCAAGATTGTTCCCTAACCTTTATGAGATTTCCAATGAAAGGACACGGTGTCCATACGCTTACAGAGACTGAAATTCTGAATAACTGCATTGATAGTAAATTCTCTAATGGATTCCTGGAAGAAAATGAGAAAACAGCAGTCTGGGATTAGAACATAACTATATTAATAAAAAACAAAAAAACAAAAGAAAAACAAAAAAATTTATCTCTTGTCATACTAAGGTCACATTTCACATGAGATTGGGACATTTTTCACTGATAAACATCTATGCTGGATATGAGACAACGAGCAATCAAAACTGTAGATGTAAAAAATATCTCTGCAAAGAGAAGAAAATGCAGATGTTTGTAGATAGATCTTTGTAACTTAGCAGGCTAGGGTGGTTCATCCCTTAGTTTGAAACACTAAACTCATCAAAATTATGAAAGCCATGAAGAAGTATAAAGTGTTAACTTGATTAAATTTGGAACGGAGCTGCCCACCTGTTCTTCTAAATATAAGTGGCTCTGCAACATGACCTGCTCAGTCGTCAGAGGGGGGGTAAGTCAGTGGAAGCTTGTGCTGGGCTCTGTCCATGATGGGGCAAGCCAAGGAAGGCAGAAGCCTGTAAGAATGTTTTGGCGCTACTTCCTGGCTCCCACTGTGACTTTAGATACATATCCCTTCATGTAATACTTTTTTCAAATGTGTATATTCAGCTCTAATGGCTCGTTGATCCTAGCTAAGCTCTTTGGCTTGGCTCTGCTGTCAAGTTTTCTTGTTTGACCAGGTCTAGTGTGTTATGTGCCTCGAAGCTACAGACACTTCCTTAATACATGAAAATAAATTCAACAGCTCTATTGTGATCACTTGTTGAAACAGCTCTGACTTATCACACTAAGGTTTCCTGATGCTGACAAGCTAAACAACTTTCACTGGTGCAAAACCCTGCTGAGCAACCTGCTTCCAGATCTTATCCACAGTGTGAAGGAGGTGTCTTACAGGAGCTTGTTTAAACAACTTCACACCGTCCTTCTCAATAGAATTGAGCTGCATAATCCACATGAATGTCTTGACTTAAATATTGAATCTCAATGCATGAGTGCTTAGTGGGTGACAGTCACCATCCAAGTACTACTAATCAGGTTTTTATTTAAATGAGTCGAAACTACATTTTGAGAGCTTGGCATGCTTGCCAGTTGCAACTCAGAGCAAAGCTCTGAAGTGCTCTTTTTAATTCTGCACATTCCTCTTAGGCACATTTTCTATCTTAGTGTCCTGCAGGTATCTTCCTCTATTGGTTTCCTAAAAATACAAACCTATTACTTATTCCATCTAACATATTCAATTTCATAAGAGGCCCTGGTTATCAAGTATTAAATATCTGTTTTGGTGAAATAATGTTGTATTTCAGTTGGTGCTGTAATTCTGCCCTCCCCAGCTGCTCCCTATGTTGGTTGATCTTCAACCTTTTTAGGGCGCACTGGTTAGCAGCTTCCTTTTAGAAGTTATTTTTTTTCCTGAGGCACAGGTTTGAAGACGCAGCCCACCTACAGACAGTAACAGTGCTGGTGTGGCTTTTGTAACTGAATGGAGTGTTGGCATTATAATTCTATCTCTGCTCTAATCTTATACATTTTATTTATATACATCATTTGTTACCAGATTAAGAATTGTAGTTCTAGTGACTGCCACGGTAATTTTGAAATAGCTGTATATATTGAATAAATAACAAACCTTTCAGCTGAGAAATGATTTACATCTTCCCAAGTTGCAGGTTTTCTTTGTAAGATTTATTAAACTCTCAAAGGGCACTTTATTTTTCCCTTCCTTTCCTTTCCCTGCCGTTGTATCTGTAATTCAGCACTCGCAGAAAGCACAGGGGAGCAGCAGCCCTCTGCAAGCAGGCAGGCTGACAACAAGTAGCGCTGGCTCAGGGTCTGACCCACGTGCCTTTGCAGCAATTACACCTTAGCTCCAGCTCTGCAACATTCAGACTCTTCTGAGCAAGGAATAAAGGCATAAAAATAAATTGTGCAAGATTCTTTCTTTATGGTGATCTTTCGCTTTGGGGAATTCCATTAGAGATTTGCTTTTTGGACCATAAAGCTGCTTTGAAATCTCTTCTAAATTGGATGTGAATTCTAGTTTCCTGAGATAAATAAAAGCAACATTGGAATCCTGTTTTGTCCACTTGCCAAAATTAGGTCCATAAGGGCAGCCAGAATCTATTATTGGCTTACACTGGTGAAGATCTTCTGATGTTAAAGGTTGAAACTGTGTAACTGACAGTGGAATTTGGCTCCTGGCCTTTAGGCTTTCAGCTATGCTTATAAATACACAATTCAAACAGAACTCTTGTGGACTAGATATAAAAAGTATAAAAAGAGGATACTAGGGGGGAAGTGATGAAGAAAAGATACTTTTCATGGAAGTCTGTATATACATTCATGTAGGCTTATAAGTGTGTGAATGCTCTAATGCATATTTTTCCTTTGTATTTAAATGAACTTATATTTGCAGGTTTTAATATAAATATAAAAGTTTATTTTGTTATCACTTCCTTCCAGAAGATGATTATTTTTGGAAATGTTTAGTATGTGTGCATGAAATGTTAGTCTTAATATTTGCTCTAAAATGAAGAATGGGTGTCAGCTTTGCCAGTTGGTGCAGTGCGTAATGCCCATCTGGCAGTGCTTAGGACAGAGATGCCATTATAACACTGTGTTAGGAGAAGTAGCTGCTGCCTTGTTTTTTCTTTTTTTTTTTCTTTTTTTTTTTTTCCTTATTGGTTTTTATTCTTACATCCTCCTTCCATCTTTTTAAAACTCTTTTTTTATGACATGGTTAAATGCTATGGTGGTTATATTTTTAGTTGAATGCTTCTGTTGTCCACCAGGAAGCTTCAGTGGTCTCTTTGTATAGGTAAGGTTGGGAGCTAGAAACTTAAATGCTCAAGTTATAGTAGTGGCTTCTTCTAAATAAAATGAAATAAAATAATAAAATTTGACTGTTAAAGTTTTATGTTTTATGCATACTATTTTTAACCAGTAGTATTGTATCAATCAAAGAGTTTAGGGAATGATGGGAATGGCCACTCTTTATCAATTCTAGAACAACAAATTCAATTTTCACTCATGCTGTTGTAGTACATCTTCACTGAAGCAGAGTGAATTACTCAAGGTTTGAATGCTGACAGTCTGCCTATTGTTGTCCTTCTTTGCACTTTTTTGCTAGTCATGTCTTCACAAGGCTTGGTGACTTTAGGCAATGAGGTCCATCTCTGTGAGAAGAGTGAGCTGTTCTAAACTTTCAGGGGAACAACAAAGGCAGATAAAGCCAGCCTGCTTATCTGTGTTCTAAGCACTGCTTGTCAGAGTGCTGATGCTTTATTATAAGGGAGGGAGTGATACATAATATATAATAGCATCTGGAGTGGGCGCATGGCCTGCTGTGGAGTAAGAGCTGCATTGTACATATGTTTACTTAAAATCTATGGGGCCTTTCACTGGAAAACTGGAAAGAATTTCTCCTATCTTCCCTGTCTGGTATGAAAGTGTAGCCTATCTCTAGTAATTGGTTTTGCCTTGAATTTTGGCCATCTGATATCTGCAAACTAATTGCTTTAGAGAAGAATTCTGCTTTTCTAGTTCCTTGTGCTTGTCTAGAATTTATCTTTTAGTCAGAAATCTGTTTTCTCACAGTTTTTGTTAATGTATTTCTGGATTTGCTGGTTCTTAACTTGGTTTTTTGACAAATTTGCTGCAGAGGTTGGTTTACCCTTCAGTGGGAATAGAGAATTTGGGATTATTGGATCTTTCCTTTCTGACTCTGAAAGCTGGAAGGGAAGTTGAAACAGAAAGGCACTTCTCAAGGAAACAGCTGTACTGGTGGCCCCTTGGGGATTCCTCTGAAAACATGGGTTTGCAGGCTTGGAGATGGATGAACGTTTTGTCATCCGAGCCCATCTAGCAAATATGTTAGAATTATGCTCAAAGCTGACAAAAAAAAAAAAAAAAGAAAAAAAGAATACTCTTGGCAGTAGTGTGGAGGGAAAAAAAAGTGCTCCAAAGCTGGCTTTAACTTTTTCCAGTAGCTGCAGTAAGACTTAAAATTTAGCCTCCTCTCTTGGGGTGCTACAGGGGATGTGTAAAAACACTTTTTTCTTTGAGCTACTATGTGTATTTTATACTCTATAATCTTGTGTCTTTGAGTAAAAGGTTCAAATTTCAATGACTGAAGACAACTAGTAGGTAGGGACTGGGTGCATGAGAAATCAAACAGTTGTGAAAGAAGGTACTGAGCATCTTCTCCGTGTGTTACCCCTCTCCTCATCTATGAAGATAATGACACTTTACCAGTCTGTAACATTACATAGCATACTCAAACATTTTCTTTTCCTCTTGCTTTTCCATCAGCATTAGCTTCAGCTAATGATTTGTGAAACTATAAAATAAATGAGCTACAGTGATATGAGGAATGAAATCCTTTTGAACAGTGTGGCAAGTAATGTGATTCTGGCTTATGCTATGGAGCAGGGTGACAAAATGACCAGAAGTGGAGTGAGAAAGTCGATATTGCTGCTGCTCCCAGCTCTTCCTGACAAGATGCGGAGCAGTGGCTGGCAGGGGAAGTTGGGGGAATGCACAGGCAGGTGCTGGGCTCCAGTCTGTCCAGGGCTGGGTCACCCAACAGGGTGTGGGGCTGCTGCTTTGAGGGCTGGTGCTTTCAATAGTGCTCTCCTGCTTCTCTAGCTAGAAAAATAAAGCATTAAGATAGCCTTGTTCAGCGCGGATTACTTGAAAAGCTTTACTACCACCTCAAATTACA
This sequence comes from Tympanuchus pallidicinctus, assembly GCF_026119805.1. Taxonomy (NCBI): domain Eukaryota; kingdom Metazoa; phylum Chordata; class Aves; order Galliformes; family Phasianidae; genus Tympanuchus; species Tympanuchus pallidicinctus. Next base: position 8,377,741 of record NW_026294739.1, on the reverse strand, counting down.
TAGAAAATTTGACACTCTAGCAAAAACGTACGTTTCTGGTCAGGTAACTAGTGTGTAAAAGTCAAAGAGACAATAGGGACATGGGAGGCCGTTGTTTCTGAATCTGCTTCACAATGACCACAACTTACTGTGGCTGTGCCTGCCTTCTCCTGGCTTGCTGAAGAAAAGGTGTAGAAAGAGGCAGCGCAGCTGTGATATGAAGGCACTGGTGCACGTGAGGTGATGTATAGGACAGCATGGTAATCATCAGGCTCCAAGTAGCCTGTGACTTTAATGGAAAACATAGGATCATGTACAACACTATGCTTGGAGGCTTCCTTTGTTACATTTTGTATTGTAGCTGATAGCTGGAGACCAAGAAAACTAGTTTCTGTTGCCTGCTGGGAGTCACTTACTAATAAACAAATGATCCTCTTAATTTAGTGTTCGAGGTTTTTACTCTTGAAGTTTTTTTTGAGAATACAAAGGCATGAATTATGCGAACAGATTCTACTACTGTAGATGCTGAACTTCTGGAATAGCTCTGATTTCGTATATATGAGTAAGTAATATACTGGCATGAAATGTTAAATGACTTTTGAAGAGTCTTACTATTAATAAAACCAGAGGAAGATTTGCCATCTTTTTGTTGCTCATAAAATTAAGCTTAATCTTTCTCAAGTCACTTTCTTTTCCGTCTTCTGGTAAGAAATAAAGCAAGAGTAAAGCATTAATAAAAAGAAATTAATAAAGAGAAATAAAGTAAGAGTAAAGCATTTACCACAGACTTCATCTGCAGAAATCTACTACAAAGTTTGTAAACTCTTCCTTTGCCTCTTAGGAAGGAATTATGACAAATGATAAGCTATACTCTGTGCTGTTGCTTGCAAACTTTGAATTGCTGTAAGCAAGGCATCTTTCAGAATTGCTGAACAGTGTAATGTAAGACTTGGCACTGGCTCTTCCTGCAGATTTAGCCAGGGTCTCAGGTGCTTTTTCTTGGTATCACAAACTTAGTTGTCTGCACCATTAGAATCAAATACAGAAATGAGAAGTGAGCAAAGGGGTTTTAGCTGTCTTTGGGTTACTGAACCTTCAAACAATCAGAAGATGTTCTGCTGTAACCTGTTTTTCAAAATAATAAAGATGAAAGTCAAGATTTTGTCTTAATCCTCTGAAATTCAGGGCTGAAAGGAGGGAATAGGCGGGTGTCTAAGCACCTCCTGACTGCCATTCACTCAGCATTTATTCAGGTAGTTGTGTTCTGTGTGTAGGATGGCACCCATTTATAGGGTAACTTCACACTGGCTGGGGGTGGTAGGCTTTTTGCAATGGAGTAGAGCATGAATTTTTGCCTCTGGAAGTGACAGAAATCATTGCTTAATTAGGAAAATAATTGTGGAAAAGGAGAAAAAAATTTCAGGGGTAGCAAGCTGCCTTGTGGAGGCTTTCTGAACAGGAATTCCAGGCTGTTGGGCACACAGAATGCCTCTTGTGCTGGCTCAGAACAAGTGACATCAGAAGCCTTGCTGCTATGTTATCCAGGCTTACTTTTACTGTTTGAATTCTGTAAAGGCTTTTGTATCTCAGATCTGGTTTTACTGAACCAGTGGCTCTTCAAGTTATGTTTCCAACATTCTGAATGTTATGTCTCTTGTGCCAGATGTTATTTAGAAGAGGTATTTCTCTTTATGTTGGCATGCCTCATTGAGCAAAGAATCACAAATTTCTGCTTTTTTTTTACAGTTTAAAAATGTGCATAACCAGAAATTTAAGTGAAGAAGTCTTGTGTGCCTTTTGCAGTTTTGAGATGAAAAACTTTGTAATATTGGAATGATATTTAAACACTGAAATAGTTAAAAATGGCAGTATTAAATAGACTTTACTTTTTCACAAACACCAACATGACCGTAATTATGAAAGGATGAGCTTGAGTGTGATATTCACTATTTTTTTCTTACTGGAAATGTATTTTTTTTCCCCTGCGGTTGCAGTGAAATCATGGATTTGATTTTTATACACATTTTTGTCACAAGAATTTTGACTTATTTCAGGAACCTAGTTTTGTTACTGAATTCTTAACCTCTTGTTGTAAGGAGCTTAGAGTCTGGTTTTACTTTGTAAATGCTGATACAAAGTTAATGATTACTGTAGCTGAATACTCTAATGTACTCTGTACATAAAAGGTATCTTCTATTTTAGGTTAGTATTTCAGATGTCTGGATGCCTCCATCTGTATGTGGCCAGTGTGAATATGGCTGATCTTGACAACATCTAAGAACTATGTGGTGGCATATGTGAAATAAGTTTGGATGTCCTAGTTTTTATGGAGACAGACCTGTGGCACAGGAGCTGTATCTGCAATTGATACTTCTGCTTTTGATGCAGACACAGGGTGAATGAAAAGGAAATTAATCACCCTGGTGACCTGTGGATGCTATTCTATGAGTCAAATCTTAGACACCTCAGTGAGAAATTCTTCTGGCTCCACTTAATTTGTACCTATTTGGGAATCTTCACCTCTTAGGCCCCAGCTAAGCATGTATCCCATGATACTTACCTAAGATAGGGTCTACCTTTTCCCTCTGGAATATTTTAGTGAGGGAGTTATGTATAAGGGTGTATAATGTATAAGGGTGAATACTTAGATGACAAAATCTCAAGCAACTACTCTTTTTCTTCGTCCTTCCAAGGCAGCTGATCTTGTTTCCTTCCTGGTAGATTACTGTTGGTTGGCTCTCCCCTTCTCAGGGAATAACAGCATCACTGAATGGGTACTCCTGTGTAGTTAAGTCCAGTATCTATCAATAACAGAAAAGCAAAGACAGTAGCACCAGCAATTAAGGCACTTTCTGTTTATCGTTGAGCTAGTATTTTTAGGAAGCTGATGGAATTTGGCTTGTCATCTAACACGCGATTCTTTTGCCAAATGTCAGGTCTCCTGACCGGCCACCCAAGTTGCTCTGCCAACTGTCATCCTCTCTTGCAGAAAGAGGAATGCAATGGAATTGGCAACTTGATGAAGAATTAACAGCCTCTGCCAGCGAGCTCTAATTAAACAGCTATATAGACAACAGCTGTGAAAAATTCATCAATCACAGAATGTTTATTATTGGAATTAAAATGCCTCATAACTAATGCATAGATTTACATTGATTAACATCTCCTAGAAGGAACAATCTGTGTCTTACAACTTACTGTGGACATTTTAAATGTCTGTATCACTTGCACTGTCACCAATCTGCCTCTGGTTAGTTGACTGTAGTTAAAAGGTTTACCAACTTCTTTGCAGCAAATCAGGATCTAAAGCTGTAGAACTGCAACCCTGAACACTTCAAAAGAACTCTGAATTCCTGTCAACATATGGACTGTTGCATGGTATACCAGTCTTCTAGGCACATGGACAAGACTCTGGTTTTCACACTTGAAGCAATGCAGCAAAGAATAATCTTACTGCATCAGCTTAAAAACCATGTGGAGCTCAGAAATAAAATGAAACAGGGCAACTTGTTATGATCTTATCTTGATATTCTTCTGTACAATTTAACAGTGTTTGTTTGCTTTTGTTTTTTGGATAGGAGGTGTTCTCTTCAGATAGTGTTGAGTAGATAAAATGCATGGAGTCAAATCTTGAAATGCTTTTGTGGCACGTCACTCAGCCGTGCCATTTCTCCGCATTAGCATCTTGTTCTAACTTATAACGCTGCAGGAATTTGGAGGTCTCAGAGCAGGCTGACTGGATATCTTTCTAAGCATAAAAATAAAAGCAAGTATAAAACACGGTACAGAGGTCTAATCTTTGGATTCCTGCCAGTTAAACTCAACCAGTTAAGACTACATGTCCATACTGTAAACTGTTTTCTATTTCAGATTAACTCCTAGTCCAGACTCATGTCTGCATGCTGTAGGAAATACTTTTTTGGTGAGGTATTTAATATCAATTCTTATTGTATGATTAAGTTAAAAGGTAAAGAAGTTTGGCGTTTTTTTTTAATGAATAACTGGGATTTCTGTCAAGAGATGAAGGCTACGTTTGTAACATAGTTCATTCAGTAAACTGTAACATGTTTTTTCTTTCCTTTTGACAGGCATTTTTTCACATGCTGAGTGCGGCCCAGACCTCATTAAATTGTTTTTGTAGCAAGATGAGGAAAGGGACCTTATGGATGGATCTACTGCCAGATAGTTTTCAACTTTCACACAGACTTGGTCCTGAAGTACCCTTGACTTGAGTAAAGGTAAGACTGAAAAGCATTGTAGCATTTTCTCATAAGAATGAATTGCACACACCCTGTTATTTAACACTTGCCACAACAAAAGACAAGGTAAAATCAACAGAAATAGTAGAATCTTTATGAACACTTAGTGAATTTTGCAACAACTCGTGAAGACTGTAGTCCTGTTCAAGCTGATTTTTCCATTTACATGGAGAAATGAGCTGGCAGAATGTGCCTTGCACTTAAGCATATTCACTTTTTAGCCATGCACCAGGGGCAAACCTAACTCTAGATAATATATACTGTATGTTGGTGAGGCAGATCTGTTAAGTTGCCATTCCCAAAACATAATTTCTGACATAAGAATATTACTCTTATAAATTTGTCACATACTCGTGTGTTGTGAGGGATTTCTGTGCCAAGTCCTGTGTATGTAGTTCTTAAGATTTGCCTTAGGGTGTTAAGAGAACATGGAGCTTCTAGCAAGAGAGGTTTTAAAAGGCATTAGCCTTTTCCCTACTGCAGTGTTTGTCTTCACTGCCATCCTTGCAACATTTATTCTATTTGTCAGAAATACTCCTAATTCAGCAGAGAAGTTAATCAGTGTAGGCTGTAAATATTTATTTGTTTTTTTAATAGCAGAAATTATGTTATAAATGACTCTCATCTATTGTAAAAGCCTTAGTTTGTAACCTAGGTTTTTCTTGCAATAGCTGTTGGTGTTGCAAAAGTGAAACATGAATTTGGTATTAATTCCGGAATAACCAACCAGTCACAAAATGTGTAACCTTGCTGCATTTAAAAATTTGACTTCAATACAAAAAAGATTTATGATGCATATTGACAGATACTAAATGAATTTACTCTTTACTTTCAGAAAACTACTTTTGTCAGCTTCTCAAATCTAAATTCGTACGAATCCATATTTATGAAAAACATTACGTCTAAGGTCTAAGCATGTTATGATAATTGGCTAAAGTTCTCAGCTTTTCAAATAAGTGTAAAAAAAATAAAGTGTGCATTTTCTTTTTATTGAATGCAACTTCACAGATGTTTCTGAAAATTTGATAGCAAAATTATTTTTTTGAGAAAGTTGTGGGCTTTTTATAATATTTTTTTGGTAGCAATGACTGTTTTTATAACGCTGTGCATGTGTTATAGTAGTGTTCCAAACTGAGCTTTTGTCAGTATTTGAAAGTGAACTAAAATAGCATTTGCTTTAATTCACCCTGCTATTTAAAACACCCTGCTGTTCTGTGTGTGGGCATTCTTTTTTCAGATTACACGTCCAAATTAGCAAGATATTTTAAAGTATATTTTATAAGTCACTTCTACATAGAAATGAGACAGAAGTTTATACTGCAGTAGCACTGTCTCAGAATGATGAGCTGCTCCATAGCTGTGCTTCGTGCAGGACACACATTCTGTACTATAACAAGTCCCAGCATCATAAACAAGGAAAGCTAAACAAATTCAAGACAGAGATGGGATGTAACAGAGAGGAATTATCAAAACACAGTTTCTGCTGAGAATGAGACAATCTGCTCAGAGAAGTGTGTTTTAGAGAGAAAATTAAGAGAATGAGAAATGACAAGATTAGCCTAATGGAGAGAAAAACCATGTTAGGTATGGAGGACAAAGTATCTTACAAATGACAGAAATAGAGGCAGTATGCAGAGAGCTACGTTGGGGAAATTGTGTGTGTAACAGGCAGAAATAAAGAACACACATATCTAAGTTTACTCTAGAAATCTGAAAAAATGCCTTCATGTTTTCCCTCATTTTAAAATGTTTTGCTCTTGAAAAATGAGAGAAATCTTCACTTTAATACCTTAATCAATGCTGTCTTTTTTCTGCAACTACTGTCTTTTTCATACTAATTCCAGTCTGGACTGCTGGTCAAACACTATTGAGCCATTTACATTGATTAAAGTTTTTCCAATTCTGCAACATCATCTCTAATGCTATGAATGAATCTAATGACCTAATCATCTTTCTCTGTGTGTGTTTTTGTTACTTCTGTCTTTTGAGAAGTTTGGAAGGTTATCCAGCTCTTGATGCACTGGATTCTGTGTTGTCGGTATATTCACAATGAAGCAAATACGAAAGGTGTTGAAATTCTTTTGAGCTAAGATGAGTGCTTTATGTGTGCTCAGGTGCATAGTTGGGGACACTGAGATGTCACCATAGAGAGAATATTACTTTTATATCTAGATCTCATGCATTGGTATGAAAATCAAACTACGCGTTTTTTGGGGATATTCTCCAGATTAAGTTTGTTTTGAGGATTTCCAAGTAAACATTTATGAATAAGCATGTATAAATGAGATTATTTGTAGATTTTAATCATGACTTCCACGTACAGTGCTTATCACTTTAGCTTCTGAAACACTTCCCGTTTCAAGGGGCAATTCCTTGTTTTTTGTTGTTTTGTTTTTAATTAGCTATTGCCTGCTTTGTACTTATAAAGATATTTTAGGTGATTCGAAACTGTGGAATAGTGTCATTTGGTCTGATACTCAGAGAAGCCATCTGGACTCATCACTGACTTGTAAGGTGTATCAATTTAAGTAAAATACTGCATAAAGCTGACAGTTGTTTTGTAGATGAAAATCTTACAAAAGCAAAGTTAGTTTATATCTGTGTGAATGGGAAACAGATAAGAATGTTATGTCATTACCTACATGCTTTTTTTCCTTGTTTGTTTTTTCCTTCTCTTTTCTTCCTACTCAAACACAATTTAATATGAACTCATCTAGTCCAACAGTAGCTCAGCACAATCATCTGCTAGCTTCAAATGGCATATGTGTATATATATATATATATATATATATGTGAATTCCTCCTATGCTGATGCTTTTTTAAAAGGTTGATGTATGATGCAAATCAGAAATAGTTTTAAATAGTTAACTAGTAGCACAACGTCTTTACGCAGTATGCTGCTGCCTGCATGTAACTATAGAAAAAACCCACATTGGCACAGATGGGAGGAACAATCAAAAACCCGTTATCAAAATATCTTAATTTTCAGAGGGGATTTCCCATTCCTGTGCAGGTGTGGTTACATGTTTTCAAGTTTGATAAAGATAGCAATGAGAGCTGGAATATTTTTAGCATCCTTTTAAAAGAGAATGTATTAGAATAACTGCAGGTATGTGTGTCTTTCTCAGGGAATCTTCCTGAACAAGCACTCATTAATCCATGAGATTTTACTCAGTGATTTACTTTATAAGAAGATATTTCTGATCCACCTGAGTTTATATTGACTTCTGCAAGGTTTCTGAGTTGCTTGTGACTGAGAGTCGTGAATTTTCTCCCTTCCCTGTGCAGGTGTGCTACCTGTGTCACTTCCCCAGCCCCTCTTGGCTTGTGCTACATGCAGAGCATCAGTGCTCAGTGGTCAGTAGTAGGTGAGATAAAAGAAAGGGATAACAGTGAGCACTACAGGCTGCAGTTTCCAGAGTGGCTGTGAATCAGAAACTCACCTGTGCAAGGTTTTCATTAATGTTTTATTTCTTTATTTTAATCCTAACCAAATATAACTTGGACATATTGCTCAAGAAATAAAGAACTGAATGAGCAAAGACCTGCTGAGGAGGTGATGGTTGAACTCTTGGGTAACGAATGAAGAGGAAAGTACTTTCTGCTTTAAGTAGTGAGGAGCTTTATCTCCCTTTTGAAAACTCAATAGACACATCCATCAGGCAGTCTGACAGGAAAATTAAATTGGGTTACAGCACTGCAAGAAGTCCAGATTACGTTCCTGCTGAGCAGTAACAAATTGTGGCGAGCTTTATAAAAAAAAGAAAAACTTATCCCTGATTTTTTACAAAAGAATCCCGTCCAGATCTACACAGTGCTAGAAAAGGTGCTGCGGAGGCTTCTGGAACTTTGGTGTTCCTTAATAAGGAAATGAAATTATAGATATGACTTTCCTGCAGAACTGCTTGTGTTCAGTGTTCCTTTTTAATAACACCAAATCTGCACCAAGACTAAATGGCTTTGTTTATTGCGGAATGGAAAAATGAAAAATATTATTTTCCTGGCCTTGGATAGTACATTGTCTGTCCTGGTTGTGGTAGGTCACTAAGTTCTACTAAATGTGATAGGAGAGGCAGATATTCTACTAGAGATCTCAGTAGAACTACATTTTATTTTACCCCCAGTGAACTTAAATTCATTAATCAAATAAAGAATATTTTAATCCAAATCACCTTTTGGATATATTTCAAATAGACTGGCATTTTAGTAACCTTTCTTAATCTTCCATTTATTTAGAGAGGTGCTCTTACATGCAGCTGAGATCCAGGTGCTTTTCAGCTTGGTGATGTTCATTTCTAGAACCATAGCCTATCTCTGCTTCTCTTATCTCTCCATCTTGGGCTCTGAATATTCTCCAAATTGAGGCAGCTTCTCAGGGCCATTAGAGATGGGGCTGAAGATAGGAATTCATGGAAGCAGGTCCAGAGTTGTTCTCAAGTTTGTGAACTTCAGCCAGCTGTTCCATTAATGTGAATGTCAGATTTTTAAACAAAATCTGAAACAACAGGGTTTCTAATGTCATATTCTTTGCACTTTCTGAAAAGCTATGTATTCATATGAAAAATTAATATTAACTGTTTGTATATTTGTGTGTATACAGGAATGTAGGATAAACTAAAATGAGCATGTGGGATTCTAGTGTGTTTTGTTTTTTTTTTTTTTAATGAAAGAAAATTCTTCCTCTGAACTCCTCATGATCTCTCCCAGAACAATCACATTTAACCATATTACCTAGGCTATTTTTGAATAACAATTATTTTTAGGTCCCTCTGTTCCCCCCCTCAAAAAAAAAAGAGCAGTAGTCATTGTCTTTTGCTCTTTCTCATTAGGCAATAGAAGTAAAATGCTTCTTTCACTGGCTTCTGCATTACACATTGCACTCTTGCCTTAAGCAATTCAAAACCAAAATAAATCTTAACTCACAGAATGTATAAGTATGAGGAATCTCATCCTTCTTCTGGAATGGCTTAGGGGCTGATTGTTTATTTAACAAGTTGGTGCCCTGATTTTACCACTGACACTGACAAAAATGCATCACTCACAAACTGAAATTGCAAAAAGGGTGAAAATCAGAAAGATATGAGTCAGTACTCATAGCTATGAAAATCTGCTGATGTAGATGTTTGCAGTCATTTTTAACTATATTTAAAAATCGCAGTGCTGGTGATCTCAGGATGCAGTAATGCTCTGATGTAACCAAATCAAATGAAGTTTTTCTACTAGTTGCCTTCTATCATCTGAGTTACTACATACAGCTAGTTTGAGGAAGAGGAAATAAATCTGAAGAAAGATCTGAAAGACTGCTTTAAAAACCGTAACAGACAAATGTGAGATTTGAATAGTGTGCACAGGATTTGTGCCACCTCACAAAAAAGTGAAAATGTTTTATCATTGGATGCCCAAAACCAGGGCTGTCGAGTAGTTATATTTGGGAATAGTCTTTTATTCCATTCGCTGAAGTGGCTAGGAGTTGTGGGAGGCAGAAGCAGACACTTTGTGTCTCTGTCACTAGCACTTCCCATGGAGCATGAAGTGCTGGAACCAACTGGGAGAGACAGTGCAGAAGCGGAGATTTTGTTTGTGGATTATTTATGTAGGAAAAATACTGTATATAAACATCGATCCAAAAAACTTTTCATTGCTGTATGATTCCCTCCCCATTATACAGTGTTTTCAGTACATAAAACTTTGCTCTACTCAGGCAACTTTCTTAAACTGTAAAACATTGGCTATCCGTCAAGGAAGGGATGACCTTTCCTATGTTCAGTCCCTTTCTTGCTTCTCATTTCCAATTTTTTTTTTTAATTATTATTATTTTTGTATTAGAAAGGAAGAAAAGTGTATGGAACAGAATAAGGAGGAGGAAGAAGATGGGAAAAGCACTTCTTATAAAATATGTAAAATCACATACCTAAAATATATTCTATTACCAAATAGGAAAGTTAAAAATTTCCCAGTAATTTACATTATTTCTAACTTCTTTGGAAAGAAAGGGCAGAAAAGAAAGTGAAGACATTTTATTTCATGTCGTGGATGTTCTTGCCTCTGTCACATGTGTTCCTCCTTTTTTTTTTTTTTATTTTTACAAGATCAAGCTACCACATTTCCCTAGATGAGATTTCCTATGCTTGTCACAATTCAAGTCTCAGCAAGCTCTTGTACAATTGTTTTGAGTTCATTTCTGACAATGTGAATCTTGGCTTCTACTTTATATACCGTATTAAGACAGAAAAGCAAATATTCAAGTAAGGAAATTTTTCACTGTCTTTGCATTACTTGGGATGCTTTTGTGTCTTTGGAACCAATATTTAAGTATGATTTCATCTTGTGACCAGACAAATATAAACAATTTGAAAGTAAACACTGTTCTTAAGGAAGAGAAGAGAATCCTGTTTGAGCACAGGATTCTGATGTGTTCAGATAACTTATATTGCTAAGTGATATGCATGTAAGAGGGTGGACGTTGAAATTAAATTCTACTTCATAGCATCTTGATAACTACTTAAATTTAATGGTATGAAGTTGAGCCAGACTAGAATGTGATGCTTTCTTGATTGCAAAAAGGGAATCTTGGATGGAGTAGATATGTGGTTTCTCAAATTATATAAAGTGGGTGAATCCAAACCCCCTTAAATTTTTTTCTCTATTATTTTGATTTGAGCACTGTGTAAACTTGGAGTTAAGAAGTGGAAAGTTTTATTTGACTTCAGTTTGAATTTAATCTGAAATGATTTACTCAGCACTTAATATTTATATCTTGCTCACTTGAAATACACATTAAAAATAATAATTTAAAAGTGAAGATAGCTTTAAAATAGCATACTGTATCTCCTAAACTGGAGTAAAACCAAGCATCTCAAGCTATCTTCAATTAAAAATCTTACTCTCCCTTCCTTTCTCTCCTCTCCCTCTCAAGCAAATGGACTTGAAGCAGTTTAAGAAACTTTGTAGAAACAATGTATCTTAAAGTAGCTTCAAGGTGAAAATGTTATTACTTGTTTCATTTCTGATAGTAAGATTTTTTCCTCAGTCTTTTTGTCTGGAAGGTTTGACCCTGGTGTTCTAATTTGTTGAGGGGATTGAAAGGGGCAGGAAGCCAGGCTGGAGATGTATGTATTTTGATGAAAGCTTTGCAGTCAGTTCTGCTCTGTAGTCTTTTCTACGCTTGACTTGAACTGAGTAAGGGATTCTCTCCCATATCTACATCTGTAATTTCATTGTTTGACCTATTAACTAATGCATACAGCAAATCTTTTATTTACAATACGTGGTAGCAAAGAAGAGTGCCTGCAAAATGAGCACTGAATTCTAATAAAAACTTATCACATTTCACATTATATAGCCACTGAGTTTGGTATTTTCTGATTTGGTTACACTAGATTACTTCATTGTACTTTGTGATTGAGAAGGGAGCATGACTTTTTTTGAACTATTTCATTTCCATGGCAGGGTGACTTAAATTAGTGCCTGACATCCTTCTAATATGCTTAGAAATCTTTGGAACAGTAGATCCGAAATTTGAGCACTTTGATTCTTGTCGGATAAGAGCCCAGGGGAGAAGTTAGATGGGCTGGATACACAAGCATTGTTCTATTGAAAACTTATCCAGGGTAGATCTTAGCATGTGTGTGAACATCACATATGAATATCAGTGGATCAAGTGGAGAAGTTACGGCTCAGCAGAAACTTTGTCCACCTCACAAAGAGAAAATGAGTCCAGGACTTCACCCAATGAGTGAAGCAAAAGAATGTGCCTGCTTTAATATTTAAGCCAGCAGTGTGCATTTGCAGCCCCAATTCTGGGCTGCCTTAAAAGAGGAGTGGCCAGCAGTGACAGGGAGGCGATTGTCCCCATCTACTCAGCTCTTGTGAGGCTCCATCTGAAGTACTGGGCCTGGGCCTGAGGCCCCAGAAGAAGAAAGACATGGAGCTCTTGGAACAGGTCCAAAGGAGGGCCATGAAGATGATTAGAGGGCTGGAGCATCTCTGCTATGAAGAAAGGCTGAGGGAACTTGTTTATCCTGGGGAAGAGAAGGCTCCAGGGAGACCTCATTGTGGCCTTCTAATACTTGATGGGAGCATATAAAGAGGAGGGGGTGCAACTGTTTACATGGGTAGATAGTGATAGGAAAGGGGGAATGGTTTTCAAGGCAAGAATGGATGGGACCCTAGGCAGCCTGATCTAGCAGATGGCAACCAGCCCATGGCAGGGGGTTGGAACTACTTGGTGTTTAAGATTGCTTCCAAAGCAAGCCATTCTATGATCCGTCCGTGTGACAAATTTACGTATGATTAGGAACTGCAGACTGCCCAGATGAATTAAGCACTTGAATTAATGAAGGCTTCCTGAAATAAGAAACTCTTAACAATTCTGTATCTATATAGCAGTAATTACAGTGTTTTGCCTTTTAAAGACGTTATCTGGAAATAATGTAAAGAAATGTTGAGTGGAAGTGCACATGTACATCCTACCTACCAAACATCTTTGTGATCACCAGTGTGGTCAGATTGGAATGACCAGGCTCTGTTTTTACCTGAATGAGAAGTAGAAGGATTCAACTTCTGGCCTGACTATCTCCGTGTTGTAAGATTTATTTTAAATAGTTATTATTTATTTATGTATCCAACAGCTTTCTTTCAAAAACTTGCAGTCTGATGCTTTACCATGCAGGATTTTAGAACTCTATAAAAGCATAAACAAATGTGTTAGTCTGTGGGGACTTATTTTTTCTTCTTTTTTACCTTGGAGATGTCATTAGACATCATTTAGGAACAGATCATAGCCATGAAGAAGCAAACTATTTCTTAAACATACAGAAAATACCACTGTGTATGAAAAGCTTAAAGAATGATGTACTATTAAGCTGAAATACTTTCTAGTGGCAATGTGCATTCCTTTGCAGAAGTAATGCTTCAGTTGTACACCTGACTCTTCAGGTTAAAAATTCTTCTGCACTTACAGTTGTGTTATCAATATGACAGCAGTAAGCAGTAAGTGTACAGTTTTTTCCCTTAGTTTCCTTGACTTGTACGTCTCTCCCATGACAAATCTAGCTGGAACTAATATGTATTGAAGGGGAAGTTGTGTGGTGAAGATTTGTGTGGTGACTGAGCATGTTCTTTAGTACTCCCTACAGTGCATTTTTAGGTTGTTCACTCATCTGAAGAGAAGTTTGGGGTTCAGCTGGCCTTTAGCACAGATGATCACTGGTGACAGGTGACAGGATGAGGGGAAATGGCCTCAAGTTGCGCCAGGGTAAGTTTAGATTGGATATCAGGAAAAACTTCTTTTCTGAAAGGGTTGTTAAGCACTGGAATGGGCTCCACAGGGAGGTGGTTGAGTCACCATCCCTGGGTGTGTTTAAAAACCGTTTGGATGTGGTGCTCAGGGCCATGATTTAGTGGAGGATTGTTAGATTAAGTAGTATGGCTAGGTTATGGTTGATCTCAATGATCTTTAAGGTCTTTTCCAACCTGAGCAATTAGTTGATTCTATGATGTCATCATACCCACAGGGTACATTCACACAGTAGAGCTCAAGTGCTGTTGCTAACCAAACATCGATGTGAAGTTAGTACGTCATGTGTTAAGCTTATTCAGTGTTGCTGGTGGTGTTGTTAATGTGTTTTACATAATGGAGTATATTGAATTGTTCTTAAAAAAAAAAAAAAAAGTGAATACATAAGGTGGTGAGTTTTCTAAAGATCTACAAGTAAATATGAATGCAGTTCTTGTGACATTATTCTCTGAGATTCTCACCTGGTAGTTCACTACTTTTTCAATAAATTAGAGAGCACTTCTTCATGTCTAGACTGGAATTCGGGGAGAATTTGAGAAAGTAGAGACAAACAGAAACAAAGACTGACAGGCACAAAAAAGTATAGTGGCAGAGGACTGTGTGGTGAAGCACTATGGCTATTCTGAAGGTTTTGTTAAAATTTAAAATAAACTTAAGCCTAATCTGAACGCCATGCCTGGAGGAAAATTCTGTTTGTGTGTAGCTTTAAATGCTGATAATTTAGGGAGGAGTGTGTGATAATTGCTATTCTAAAATAATAAGCAGTTGTAATAGCAATCTAATTGTCACGTAGTAACTGCACCCCCCAAGCATTACACCAGAACATCCAAAGACAATTTCATGCAACCAAACCTTCATATCCCTCCAAGCACTTTCCATCAGCCTCTACTTACAGCTATGTTCATTTTTTCATATGCTCACAATTCCACAATAGTCAGAAATAAGGTCAATCTACCAAAATTTAGTTACTAGAAAGGATTAAATACTGTAGTTTGATCCTGGCTGGGATTCCAGGGAATGGAAAATCTGCAGTGTATGGATTTGTACTGGAGTTATCTTAGTACAGAAATGATACCTTGATGCCAAATGTCACCTTAAGGACCACAGATAAACAATCTTAAAACTGGATGGCAGCAACAGCTACAAAACTGCTTTTTGTGACATTGAGCTTGTGGAACATTGGCAAGTTTGGAGTATAGGTGGTACCACTGATGACTTAAGAACATGCGTGCGCTTGTTTTCTAGGTTTTGGATGTCTGTTTCTCTTCATCTGCGTAGGGTGGCTTGTTGTGTCTTTTATTTTGCTGCTTCTCAAAGAAAAAGAGGCTAGTTTATTGGGAGTCATTTTCTTTCTTTCAAGCTTGTAAGTGGCCACAAAATTCCTTTTCTTACATTCCCAGTCTCTGTGTGGAGCAAGGTCTTTGGCCAGTCCCAGTAAAGAATGTAGATGCTCATCCTGCTAGCTCAGGCATGTAAATCTATCACATTGACCCTTAAAGTCCTGCTCAGTTTTCAGCTGGGTTCTGTGGACGTTATATTTCACAGCACCTGCATTTTCAAAATTGAAGTCAGTTATGTGCTTGAATGATCTGTGTTTCAATGGGCATTTTTTGCCTCTTTCAGTCAGCCAGAGCCTGACTTATCAGGTGCATTCACAGCATACCTTAGATACCAGATAGGCTCATGGGTCACCTTTTGGTCAGACTGCTGGGGTGATGTGTTTTTACGCTATGTGGATGCTGGTACTCACAAAAGATAGAGCAGCCTAGCTGGCCTATAAATAAATACTATTATGATATTTCCACTATTTAAAAAAAAACAAACAAGCAAAAAAAAAAAAACCCAAAAAAACCCAAAAAAACAAAAAACAAAAACAAAAAAAACCCAAACACCCCACAAACAAACAAAAACCCCAAACCCTCTTGATGTCTTTGACATCTCATGAGGCAGTGCTGAATCATGCAGATATGTTCGTCTGTGATAGAGCAGAACTGGAATGTTGACAACTCTGAAGCATTTCTAAAAAGTTGGTAATAGTTCAAATCTTATCAGCTTTTGAGATTTTGTCTTTCTTTGGAAAGTTGGGATGAATGTCTCTGGATGTGATGTCAGGCTTGAATCTTTAAGGAGAGTTGGATGAAAATTCCTTCCTGCTTCTGTCCAATCTCTTTTCACCCATTGTGATATTACAGAAATTGAATTTCAGGCCTCATGAGTTAGAATTTCTGGTATGGTCAGCAGAAATGTCTTTCTATCTGATTACCCTTGAGGTCAGAAGCACGTAATACATTCAGGGGTGTTTCTAATTGAACGAAGCTTGGAATATGTGAGGGTTGTAGACAGCAGCTGGCCCCAGCAGAGACTTAACAGATTTGCTGAGAACCTGCAAAGATCTTGGCAGAATGTCAACAAAGATACTGCAGGGTTGCTGGATGCCAGGAAAATGAGATCTTTGCTTTGCAGCAAAGAAAATGGTATTTAGGGAAGATGGGATTTAATAAATTACAATAGTAGCATTGTAAGCAAAGCTGTATTCAGATGTACTAATGACTAAGACTAGTAGGCAAGTTGTGTACTCTGTTTCATGGGTGAGTAAACTGAAGTAAAGCGATAGGAAGTAAAGGGAAGTAAAGGGAAGATATGTTTTCTTATAGCAGACTATTATCAGAGCTGAGAAGTCACCTGTTCCTATGTAAGTATTCTTCTTAAAAGAAGTGAAGAACTGAGGGAACAAAAACAGTGGTGGGAAAAATGGTTTGGACAATTTGAAAGGATAGGAAAAAGAAGCATGGAGGTTGAGTGGATAAAGCACAAGTGCTTGTGGGGAAAGATCACAGTGGATTTTGGAAGAACAAAACTGTCTTCATGGAAGAGCAAGGAATTGAGTCTATAGCATTAGGAGTTTCTAGCTTGAAGTATCCAAATATATGGAGTAAATCTGAAAGTATATTTGCTAGTGAATTGCTCTGGTGAAGTATATAGGTATTCATTTGATAGCTTCAGGTGCTGGAAAAGTTAGCTGTTTGTTTTTCTGGAAGTGTAGTGATACATGCCTCACCATGCTGGACCCTGATTGAGAAGATATCAGACCAGTTTGAAAGCAACTACTTGATCTGTTTTGCTGATGTCCTCTTTGTCTCTTACTAGAGCTTTAGTAATAAGGTGATCTCCAAAGAATTCAGTCAGAATTAGAATGTTACAGAGTCAAAGCTGTGGTGGTTAAAGAGCTATCTTCATGAGGAGAGAAAACTGATTCTCATCTAATCTGCAGATTAACCATGACACAAAGATTAGCAAACCAAATGGAATATGCCTGCATGGAATATTCCCACTCCACATGTTACAGGGTCAGGTTTTCAAGGATGACAAAATTTGTCTTTTGTTGCAGGCATCAGACAGCACTCAATATTCCACCAATTTGATATAAAGTATTTCAGATTTCCTCTCTGCCTACTTGGCGGACCAATATCAATTATTTATTGCTATTTTTAGGACTTGATTCCCCTGTATCCTCCTAAAGCCTTAATCATGTTGAAACCTATGGATTATTGGCAGTTCTTTATTAACCAGGTACAATGCTAGAGAGGAGGGAAGCAGATTCTCCTTCAGTTGGGAATAATTAAAAATGCCAGTTAATAAAATCCTTCTAACTTTTGCAGAACTGAAAGTAGCCATTAGCAGCTCTTGAAATCTCTCAGTTTGTTGCATCCCTGTGTTCCTTGTGTTCCAAAAGAAATAGTGTGGCAGGCAGGATACAATTGAATGTGTAATGGAATGGGTACCAGTGAAAATGCCAGGTGGAGGGGGAATAAATCCCAAAGACAGACTAATAGTAAAATATGTGGATGGCAAGCAGCCTCTTGTTGATATATAGGCCTATTTCAAGGTAGGAGACAGCATACCTTGGTCTAATTTTAGAGCTATTGAATGGGTCATATCCCAACCTCTTTCCATGTTAACTCTTGCCTGATCAGAAAATAATGGCTCTAAACTGCAATCTTTCTGATCTTGTGACAGTTATGAAAACCTACAAAGAAGTTTTCCACTACTGTATTTCTCCATTCCTCCTTCAGTTCCACTCTCCCAAATAAAGTTAGTAGTAGATTATTGCCTTTAGCACAATAATTAAACTTCTGTAATAGAGTACAGAGCCTGGAAGAAGGTACAGTTGGGTGTGGTACAACGTGAAGAGCTAAGTGGATCCACAGAGATGTTTGCCTGCTTGTAGATTGCCAGCAGAAGCTGATACAGAAGAGAGAAAGATGTGGAAGTCTCTTGAATCCCTGGGTATAAACTTTTATTTTTCAAAATGGCATTAAAGTAGGGAGCTGGTGGAAGCAAGCTGGTCAATGTGACTTCAAAGACATGGGGAGTTTTTGACAGAAGTTGCTGTTTGTCAGAGATCTATAAACTGACTTCCTGTCATGGGAAGCCTTCAGCTAGTTTAGCTGGAGAGTTACTGGGGGGAAATGCTCGCCCTCTTGTCTTTCTAGCAGAGCACACATAACCAGGACCATGCCCAGAGCTGAGAAGGGGAGTAGACAGGTGGATTCTCAATCAGTAAAATTATGTGGGTAGAGACATCAGTGTGGGTCTGTGGGTGAGGGAGAGATGTCCTCTTCTGAGTAGTGTACACACCTGTCCATCAAATTCTTTGTTTACAGAAAGCCACAGGTGAGAGCATGCTTCCTTCATCATGTCTCAGCCAACATCAAGTAAAAATCCTTGCT
The DNA here is from genome assembly GCF_026119805.1 of Tympanuchus pallidicinctus. Lineage (NCBI taxonomy): Eukaryota > Metazoa > Chordata > Aves > Galliformes > Phasianidae > Tympanuchus > Tympanuchus pallidicinctus. The sequence continues at coordinate 8,359,475 of NW_026294739.1, read as the reverse complement.
TTTCCCTCTGCCTTTCTTTTTCTTCCAGATAACAATGTACTATCACTTTTGTTCGGGGTGGATGCATGTTTTCTTTTCAGTGTTCAATTCCCCTCACAATAATCTTTATCTACCAGTTTTGGAACTGCCCTTCTCCAGGAAGATTTAATTTCTTTCAAAAATTGCATTTCCACTAAATCAATAACCTAGCGGGAATCTTTGGCAAAGGACTGAGCTTTGGTGCAGTAGGTGTCTCTAGATTTAGTGGCCTGTATCATCATCTTTGCTGGAACTCCTTTAGCTAAAATTTAACTCCTGAGCTGCTGAATCCAAACCTCTTGCATTTATTTCTGTCCCTGTTAGAGCAAGCTGTCATATGCTAAGAGAGCTGTGTAGTAATCTCAGGAACGTACAAGCATTTTCTCTGTCTCCTGTATTGCTGAAATTCTTTCCTCATTCAGCCTACTACATATCACAGTCCTTCATGCAAAAACTCAGCACCAGATTTGAACTGCTTTAGGTTAAAAAATGAACCTGAATATGCTGCTTCATACCAGGAAAAGTCATTCTTTGCATATCTGTGGTTTTCAAATGTAGTCGTGAGTCCTGAAATGAGGAGGATAAAACCACGATGAGATATTTTGAAAGTTTAGTCTGGCATGTGTCCATACTTGACTCCTTTCCTGTACAGTGTAGGGTATGTTTGTAGTGAAATGGGAAATCCTAAAGAAAGCTATTTCTTCAAAATTCTGGAGATGTATTGAGCCTCTTGGAAGTTGGTAAAGTAAAAGACATGTTAATTTGCTTTAGAAAAACAAAATGTAATTCTTGTCTTCTCAGAAGCATTTTTAGGTTTACATTGTTTAAAGCATCAGAGATTCTGGAAACTACATTTAAGTGAAATTTAGATATTTGCTCCATAAGACTTTTTGACCTTGGTGACTACTGGGATTGGGAGGATGAGGACTTAGTAATAGTGGACAAAAAAAAAAAAGATTACCAAATTCTGGTAATTTTTACACCATGCTTATCGCAGTTGGAGTCAGATTTGAGTGCTCTCAGCTTTTGTTGCTCATTGGAAACATTTCTAGAGCTGGAAGTTCCTCACAGACTTGATAACTGCTTCCCCACTGCTTGATCTCAAGTCCCAGTTTCATATGTCTGTAGTCACAGACCTTAGATATGTTTCTTACAGTTTTTTTTTTGTGTATCTCTCTCAATTTACACTATGCATGTCTGTGCGGGCAATGAGTGCTGTAGCAAAGATACCAGGTTTTACTTTACAAAGACAATACATATAGTCATACATGAGGCTTGTACTTCTGCCTTTTCTTCTTGAGGTTGTGGGGTCAAAGGCAATTTGCATCACTTGTCAGCACATCATCTTGGTCAGTGTTGTCAAATAATGCCATTGATGAAGAGGATACATGTTTCCAATTCCTTTTAAATTTATTTCCTATCAGGAGAAAAACAGAAGATGGAGCTTAATTTTAAAACTCCTCCAACGAGCCCTGGTAATTTGGTCTGAAGAAACTGCACAGTCTATCTGTGTGCACTTTGGGGAGTATTATCAGGAAAGAGCTCTGAACCCTACCAGGGACACAGGCTAGGGTTTGTAGATGAGCTCTCTTAGGAGTCTGCTGTGCCCTTCTGTAGAATTACAGTATACTCGTGTTGGAATGATTCATGCACATGTAAATACAGTGTGCTCATACAAAGTGTATGGATATTGTTTGGAAAGCACTGTTAAAGTTTTGGCTTATATAGGCACATTCTGTGGCCTGACAGGATTACTCCCGTTGGAGTAATAACTAAGAGTTTTGCTTACTTAGGGCCTGTTCCTACTCCCTTTGAAGCTAATGGCATAATTCCCAGTAATGTTTAGTAGTGCAGGGTCAAGTCTTTTAAGGTTGATAAAATTTGATGTTAGAGGCCTCAGTCAGTGCTCACTGAAGTACACAGGGATTTCCCCAGTTATTTCAGTAAGCTTTGGATAGAACTGCAAATTCATGAAAATAATTACTTTACCATCTCTGTAGAAGTTATGAGTGTTATACTTTAAAAAAGAAGAAAGTCAAGAGAATTTCTTTATACTGGCTGATACCATGCTCTTTTTTTTTTTTAACACTAGAATGTTTACTTCAAGTAAGTTCCCAGAAGTTTGGAACAGCCACATCCAAAAGCAATAGACTTGTTAAATTGAAAAGGACATTTTATGTTGTGCCACATCTCCTGTGATTTCCAAATACATTGAGCTTCTACTGTTGCAGGATCTGCAAATCTCATGGTATCTCAGTCTTCAGGCTCCTAATCCTAGCTGGTCAGGCCTTACAGCATCTGCAGGGAAATGGAAATGATGAAGAGAGATGTCGCAGCTGCTTGAAGAAAAAATAGCTGGTACTTTCTCATCTCAAAGTCTGGTACCCCTTGAAACCATTGCAAGGTATGAAAAATATTCCCTTTAGTTTCAGTGTGCTCTTTGACACACAGGAGTTCCCTTTAGTTCTGAAATTGCCTTCATCTACATTTCTCATATGCTACTGGGTGTTTGCCAAAGCACAGTTATTTTTATACTTGGGCTTTGGTACGTCAGAGTCACTAAACTAGATCTTTAAAGGGATACAGTAAAAATACAGCAAATTGGGGAGAAGCACAGAAAGCTACTAGAGGAAGTTTGTTAGCATTCACTTGTCTGGTTCAACAGGTCTTCTGGTCTAAAAGGCAGACAAGAGAGCTCATTCATGGTTTTAAAGGGAGAATAGAAAAGGAAAAGGAAATTTATTGTGTAGGGGTGTGAATATTCCATTTGTATGTTGCTGATCTACTGGGTTGCTTTAAATGAAGAACAAAAATTTCCCATGTTGTTTACTTCTATTTGCATCTGCTTATATTCAGTTACAATATATGAGGCCTGCTCCATAAGTAATACCTCCAATTTTATTATGTTGGCCCACGATGTCGGAGGCAAATGGTGGTCTGGCAGTAGAGATTGAACCTTCCTGTTGGTGTCCTGTTGCGTTTTGATGTCATGTGACAGATGGCAGCAGATGTGCAGTCTGGTAAAATGGTGTCTAACTTGGCAGTGAAGCATGCGTGTGGTGCAAAGGTGTGGAATTGAATTCCTCCATGTGGAAAAAGATGGTACCAATTGACATTCACCAACACTTGCTGAATGTTTATGGAGATGAAACAGTAGATGTGAACACAGTGAGGCAGTGGGTGGTGCATTTCAGCAGTGATGACAGTGACAGTGGGTCACTGGTGCAGATTTTTATGAGCATGACATGCGGACTCTAGTCCATCACTGGCAAAAATGCATAGCTAATAGTGGTGACTATGTTGAAAATAGTGTTTTGTAGCTGAGAATATGCTCTATCAAATACTGTTTTATTGTATTCTTTGTATCTGTTGTAGCATTTGTTGTAGCGTTGAAATAAAGAGGAGGTATTACTTTTGAAGTTATCAAAAGTATATATAAAAGCAATCTTACTGTCACTGGTTGAATTTCTGCAGTATTGGACTGGATGTTGTTTGGGCTTCTTAATGCATGAATCATTCTATTGGTGTAATTTAAGCTTCTTTATGCCTATCCAACATTTATTAGCACTGTCTTATCTGCTGGTCTTCTCAAAAGAGAGGGGCCCATTGAACCACATGTCTTTCCTTGTGTAGAGGCAGCATTAATGTTTCAGGCTTTCCTATGCCATAAATACTTGTTCTAGAGTTCCAGCTTTGGGTACACGCCTACCTAGCATAGAGTAGTACTGGATTCCAGTTTAGTTAACATGAAAAATACTGAGCTCTGTAGGCTAAATAGCATAATAAATGTTTTCCCATCTTTTTCATCATTGCTTTAATAGAGCTGTTTGTTTTCTAGCACATTACAGAAAATACAGCAATGTGAAGCTTGTATATTTTTTGGTGTTTTCATTGATTCTAGCTGAATGTTGCACTGTGGACATGCCCATGGCATTTATGATACTTTCTGGTTTAATCCATGTGATTTTTGCAACCATTTACATTATCATTGGAGAACGTAACCATGAACTTTAACAAATAACCCCACTTCAACAACGCTCACTTGAGCTAGAATGTCTTCTACCTAAAGTGTTTTGTATTCTATCTCAGTCACTTTTGGGTTATGGTGAACAACTTGGTGTTCACAGAGTCACTTGGAGATTGCTAGGTAATCACAGAATCACAGAATGGCCAGGGTTGGAAAGGACCTCAAGGATTATGAATCTCCAACCTGCCTGCCACATGCAGGGCCACCAACCTCCCCATTTAATACTAGACCATGCTGCCCAGGGCCTCATCCAATGTGGCCTTGAACACCTCCAGGGACCATGCATCCACAGCCTCTCCGGGCAGCCTGTTCCAGAACCTCACCACTCTCTCTGTAAAGAATGTAATCAGCATGGCTGTTGGATGATGTGAGCCAGCTAGGACTGTAGACATCAGTATCACTGATTCAGAGACTGAATTGTGCATCGTGCAGTGGTATTATGGATTGTCCCTGGAAGTGTGCAAACTACTCCTGGAACTTCTCATCCTTTTGTCTGGAGCAGTGTTATCTGTGTGTGGTTTGTAGCCATGAGGTTCACAGCTAGGCAGATTGTCTGATTTTGGAATCTGCCATCACAAAAATTACTTTTATTTTTTGTGTGTGTTTGATCTTATATACTAAAGTGTGTTAATAATGTATGTATGTACATCTGTATTGTGTGTTGGCATTTAAGTCTGTAGCAGTGTCCCAAATGTGAAGTGGAATAGAATGAATGTGCAGATTAATGTAAGAGTGACTACAAAATAATGTGAGATGTATATTTATAAAAGGAAGTTCTTTGTCCAGATGTCCTACTGCACTCCTTAGGGAGTGTTTGTGATTGCTCTCTGAAATGTATATCATTTCAGATGAAATATATGATACAGACCTCCTTGGGGCCAGGAAAATTAGCAAAAGCACTTAAACTGGACAGCAGCATCACTTAACCACTCTAGTTGAATTGTGTTATAAATAAGCTATTCCAGAAGCCTCTGGGGATGTTCTGGTCGAACACTTCAATGTGAAAGAGATTTGTTTTTCTTGTTTTTGTTTTTAAAATGACTTTCCCATTTGGACCTAAGAAGAAAGGAAGCAAAACAGACTTGGCATACAAAATTAGTCAGTTAATCTGCTCTAGTAAAATGACAATATCTTTGTCTACGTTAGTGATTAATGTTGAATTGTGGAATAAAGCTGAAAACTGATGGGGGTACTTTTTAACCTCCTTATACTAAAAAAACATGCCTGAGGAAAGTTAAACTTTGATATAATAGAACCTAATACTATCACTTTTCATGGGGATGAATAGCTATAAAGGGAAAGAAATGCAAATGAAGCACAACTGAAGCTATAAGGTATCTCTTATTTTTAAGGTGGCAAGGTCAGCATAACACAATCAGACCTAAAGGATAAATTATTGTAAACTTTTTAACTGGAGATTTCAACATTGAGTCTCTGCCTTTGGCCAGATGTGTGAACAGGAAAAAATGGCAGCAAAATTGTATATACAAGTGTGAACCAGAGCTAGTTAAAGATACTGTCTGCAGAAGCTGACCTCGAGCTGTTAACTCAGGGTGGCTTGCAGAAAACAGTCAATTGATTTCAAATGAAGTAGTGGGCTTTTGAAACTGTGTCATTTTCAGGTTGGCTTATTTATTTTTTTTTATCGATTTGGAGATGTGTTTTCATTAAGAAAAGTTGATAATAGAACAGTGTAAGATCCCTTGGTATGCAGATCCACTCTACATAATTGCAAGAGATGGATAAAGTTATCAAGGCACATAGAGCACAGATGTGCAAGTCCTGGGGAGAGGAAAAAAAAAAAGGGGGTATTACTCTAACTTAAACTCTCATTTACTCTCTGTGTGTCGGTGCTCAATTTGCAGATTGTTGCCACTGAGGTCAAGTTTTAGGACAGAACAGGACTACTTTGGAAAACTTGAATTTTTCTTTCTGCCGATTTTTTCATACAACTGAATGGAAAAAAAAAAGGAATAATGAAAGACTTAATGAAAGGCTGCAGAGATCAGTGTTCAAGCAAGCTAGAAGTTACTATGGAAATGTAATAAATGCTGATTTCTTAGAGATGCTGAAGAAAAGGGACAACAAAGAGAGTTCACACTTACGAATATAATTCTTCAGACAGTGAAGAAAACTGCTTAGAAAAGATGTATCTTAACTCTCTGAACTATGCAGTAGTTAAAAATCTATATAAATATTTGTATCTTTCTGTTCTGTAAGAAGCAGAAGACTTTCAGTAAGTTGCAGTCAAGATGGACTTGAATCCCCAGACCCAATTTACTGACCTGAGCACTGGAGCAGGCTGTCCAGAGAGGTGGTCATCTCCTTCCTTGGAGATAAGATATTCAAGATCCACCTGGATGCCTACCTGTGCAACCTACTGCAGGATACCTGCTGGAGTAGAGGGGTTGGACTTGATGATCTCTTGAGGTTCCTTCCTACCCCTGAGACTCTGTGATGTTGTCGCCAGTCACTGGTTTGACTTGACTAACAGATAGCACGATCTCTTCAAAGTGTAAAGGTTCTAAATTTCTGCTCAGACTAACTTGCTGACTAAACTGATTCTTTGTTTACAGAGGTTTTATTTTACTCAGTAAACGCATACATAGAACTTCATATCAATTAGCTTTAAAAATGTATTAAGTCTCACTCCTTTAAAAAAAAAAAAGAAATACATTCCTAGCTGATGCTGTATTTTAATGGATGTGCAAATAGCATTTGTACTGTGACCTGTTGTCATTCTGCAGCTGAAAAACTTCCTGAAAAAAAAATTCCTTTATTGGACCAGACACCAAATTTGTCTGGTCTTTGCTTTCTTCAAGAAGCAGCATCTTATTTTTATACATGGATGAATGTTTCTCTTGAATAAATTTATCAGAAGGAACAATTGCAATGATGGAGAGAAAATTCCTTAGATCTTCCTACTGCTCTCTGATTTTATCAGATATTTATTGTATATTCTAAAAAACAATTCAGTAATAAGATTTTGATTAAACTCTTCTTGTTAATTGTGCTAAGCTTATGTTTGTAGCAGTTTCCATCACAATGGTCCCATTTTAGTTTGCTGCACTCATGGTTTGTCACTGTGAGCACTGTGAGCAGTACAGCAAGTAATTGAAAGCTGTATTTATTATGAGAATGAGGGATGAAGAGGGATTTTCCTAGAAATGCTGAAGTTCTTTACTGTGAGATGTTTCAGTAGTGAACAAGGGTGTATTTCATGAAACAACAAAAGATGCTTTCCAGCTGCTGATTTTATTTCACTTTTTTTTTTTTTTTTTTTTTTTTGTGGGGAGTCAGGGAATCATATCTCTTTCCCTTGTATTTCCTTCATCTGATGGTTAGCATTAAGATTTTTGATTTTCATTTTTATTAGGGGGATGTTATATATTCCTTATCTCCCTTATTTTCATTAATCTCTCTCCTGTAGAGAGGGGTGAGGTCAGCTGTGCAAAATAAATGAATAAAATCTGTCTGTCCCCCATCTTCCCCCTTCTCTTCTCTCCCTATCCCCCTTCCAAAAAAAAAAAAAAAAAATCAATTCTTCTCATAAATGTAGCAAAAGCCATATTTGTCTGTGAGATGAATTTGGGTGTGTGAGCATTTCCAAAGTTTTTGTTACTTTAGTCTACTGTAAACATTTTCTACGCCAAAACTGAGCTACCCCAAGAATTGAGTGGCAAGCTGACCCACCCTGAGCAAAATTGGAAACATCAACTTTTGGGCAAACAATTACCATATTTTTGGAGGATTCATATCTTACATAGCCTTTGAAAGTTTGCCAAGAAATGCCACTGAGATTTACTTCAAGCAAATGTTAAATTGAAGAGGAAAGATCACAGATTTCCAGTTGTTATGGATAGTAAAATTTCCACTTTTTTTTCCTACTACTGCTATTGCCTGGGAATCCAAGATTAAGAATTCAGAAAGAACTGAAAACTGTGAAGCTTTTTGTTACTTGTTTATACTTTCTACAAGAGAAGCATAGGAATATACATATGTACACAAATCTTCTGTATGTATGTATATAATTCTTAGTTTCATCTTCGTCTTCCTTATCAAACTTTAGCTGACAAACTCAGAACTAAATTTAGATGCAGGATATTGTTAGTTTTGTTGTAATTTAAATTATGTTCTCCTCCCCACCCCATGTTCATTAATAAATATATAGCAAACAGAAAAGACACTATTCGAGAAAGAAAATTGTCCCATGTATGAACACAGCCTGCTAGAGTAGTTCCCCAGATATCCAAGCACTATACAAGAAAAGATGTGCAGGGAATAGGCATCAGGATGTTTATTCACTTCTCATTTGTTTGCAATTTGTATTCATAAACAATCATTTATGGATAGTTAAAGTTCATTGGAAAAAAGTACTTTACTCTTTGCTTTCTGATTTCTGTGTCCAAGGCTGAAGAATACACTACATATTGTAAATTTAGCCATCTAGCAGTGGAATTTATGCCAAGCAGATTTTCCTTAAAAACATCAATTAACTGCAGGAGTTTTGGGACCAGAGTAGTGTGTTCTTGCCATTGGAAATAGTAGAAGAAAGACGCAGACCTCAGACTTTGGCTTGCTTTCCTACATCACTGCTGCAAATCAGTTGCAGGCAGGATTGAGAAACCTCTGTGGTGGCATTGTTTCAGAGGTTTCTTATGCAAGCAAAATTCAGAAATTTAATTGATTATGCAACCTGTTACTACAGCTCTTCAGATTGAGTGGCACAAAGTAATTTCACTGTAACTGCTGCACAACTGTTGTAATTTTTCATGCAACTATGTTACCTGATTACAGGGTAGCACTGATGCTAATACTAATGTTGGGTTAGGCAGCTAAAGAGGGGTTTATAATAGAGAAGTGCTAATGGTACGTTGTTAGCAAACAGGGTGTCAAGAAGCCATTAGAAGTGGGAGTAAGAGAATAAACTGAGAATTGCAGCAGAAAATGGGAAAAGATGTAAGGCAAACTACAAGTAGAGGGTATTGCGCTGTTGTTTGTGTCTTTAAATCCTTCTTAGAGGGTATAAAATGAGAGGTCAAAAATATATGATGGTGTGAAAACTGGGAACTGATTGGCTTAGAAGCAACCTAATTTATTGGCTGCAAGGCATCTTCAGATAATTTATCTGCCAGGTTTGTGGAATATTTCTCTGGCATACACAGATATTTTCCTGAAAAGTACAAACTGATATTCCTAAAAATACCAAAGGGTGTTGTGTGTAACATGAAAGGAAGGCTCCAGAAGACAGCAGCAGGGATGAGATAGCTGGCTCTGCTGCAGTTCTGCAGCAATTGATATGAAGGAGAGAAAAAAATGTGTTGTAATGCTATGTGGACGAGGGGCCTCGGTACCCAGAACTCTCTCACCTCCCCTTGGTAATCAAACAAACTTCCTTAAAAATGTTGTATGTATAAATGCCAGCAAGTAGAGATTGGGATTTTCACAAGTACATTCAGAATGTGATAAGTTTCCTGCCACACTGTCATCACAGTGACATACACACAAATGCATCCATATGTGGCAATGGGAGCAATGCAAGGATGTGAAGTGAAAGAGGACAGGCAGCGTACTGAGTGCTGTGCAAGCCATGGGAGATGCTCCCTGCAGGGAGACTGGGTGCAAACAAGGACATGCAGTGACTAGATATTTCAATTCCAGAGACATGAATAGTTTTATTAAGAGCAAGTGAAACAAAAACTCCAAATAAATAATTTTTCAAACATGACATTCAGTTAATTTTCCTTGCTGGAAAGAGCAAAATGAGATCTGATCCCCACTTGTTTTGTCTGAAATGAAGAAGTTGAAGCTCATTAGCTGAAGAGACAAGCAAAGTAAGATGAGCTTGGATAATGGATTGGCACTTGGGACAGGAAGGTGGGAACTGGTACAGGGTATTAGGAATATTCATAGAAAAGCCATGTCTTGTAAGGTGATACCTGATGTTTCTGAAACAAATCTTTTTCGCCCCACAAATTTTGAGATCCCTCATCAAAACACTTGTGCTATCTTCCCTTCAGTGCTTCAGTGGCAGTCTATTGTAGAAGATGGCAGCTTACTGCTTCTGCAGGTTGAACTTTCACTTTGCTTGGCTCAATGTAGTGTTCGTGCGATTCAATCATTGTGTCTTTAGAATTGAATGATAGTGTTTCCATTTAATAAACTTGCTTCCTGGGCAACTTTATTCCAGATATTTTTTACATTTTCATAGTTTGGCTTAGCAAATGTGAAATTTGCAAAACATCTGTAATGAATCAGATTTCTTCATTCTTGTGCATCAACCAGTGATGAAGTGAATTTAGAACTGGACTGCATTTTTCTGAAGTGGTATTTTAAACTGCCACTCTGCCAGGGCTACTGTGTGCTTTGTAGTTGCACAACACAAAGGCAGCTCAAGCCTCAGAGCTTAGGACAAATCTAAATTGGAATTGTTGGAATATGAGTTGACTCAGTATTCACGAACCTGGAAATGGAGCAGAGGGTAATGCCAGTAGAGTGGTTCGCAGTACAGTTTGGTGTGTGCTGTGTTCTAGCAGCAGCGTGCTCTTAGCTGCAAGCCAGGCATGGCCAACCTGTGGCAGCATGTAACTCTGGACAGCTACAGCTAGTACTGCGGCCCCACAAGATCATAGACTTTTAACTTTATGACATGATTTTTAGCAATATTTTTTGAGTCAATTGCATGTAGCTTGAATGCAGACTGTTTAGGTGACAATGGAATGCTATGGAGGAGAGGGCACAGTGCAGCGCTGACTGCCTCTCGCGCCAACCACACAGTCAAATTAAAACCTGCTTGTATTACATGTTATGTGTACTTGTGCAGTTTGGGGAGTAAAACGTAGTGTTCACTGGTAACTATAGTATTTCAACCTACTTACCCAACTGTGTGCCTGCGATGATGTGTTTTTTGTTATTAAGCAGACGTGGTTTTTCTTTTCTGATTATTAAATGTGGGATTGTGTTATTTCATAAAAAAAAAAAGAAGTTAACAAGCTGCAGAAGAAATATCCAGAGTACTTGGGTTGTGCTGACGAAATTTGTAATTTTCCATGTCTCAAAAAGCTCACCAAAAATGTAAAATAATTTGTGGTATGTTCTTAATGAGTTTCTTTATATGTATTTGATCAGTGTTTCTGCCAATTCCAGAAGTTCATTTAGAAGAATGGAAGCTGATTATAGGGGCATCACAAACTTTTCTGAAGTGAGGTGTCTAAGCCAGGGTAAAATTTTAAAAAGATTTTATGATTTCAAAATTGAATCAAGTCATTCATGGAATCAAAAGGAAAATTTCTGCCAGAATTTGAAGATGAAAAATGATTCTCAGATTTTGAATTTTTGGTGGATTTTACAGCTTGTTTAAATGAGTTAAACATGTGTCTTCAGAGTGAAAATCAACTTGAGTTGATTTATGAAAACCAAGGTCAAGTATTCCACTAGTTATATGCTTTTGTTGCCCTCTTTTTTATGTTTTATTAAATTAAAAAAAAAAAAAAAAATATTATACATTTTATTTGTGACCCTCTTTACCGAGTGCTGCCTGTGCAAGCTGGAAGGTTGGACAGCCATGCTATAGACCTTGCTGAGATTCCTGGTGTAGGCTAATCTCAACTGTACTAGATTGGACCTGTGCTGTTAAATAGTAAGGATATAATAAATTTCATTATTTCATATGGATTGTTTGGTGGAATTCTACACAATATTGGGTAGCTTGATATTTTTTCTTCATTGATGTATTAAAATACGGGTATGCAGCACAAATTTTGCTTTTACTCAGCCCAACTCTGAGGAATTTAACTGAATAAATATGGGGTAGCATTGTTTATAACTCTCTTAGCCATAGAAAACCAAATTTGTTTTTCTCCAATACCTTTGTTGTTTTAGAAAACACTTCAAGTATGTCAGCTAGCTGCAGTCTTATCATAAACACAAACCAATGAAAAGAACTTCACTATTTGTAATGCATTTCTTTATTCTGTTAGAACATAAGCACACATAAGTAAGCTGTAGTATCTCACTTTCTGTGCTAGGTACTCCAGTGTAGTGGCTTCCTGAAGAACTAACAGAAATTATCTAATTGGGAACTTCTTAGAGACACTTTAGAAAACCATACTGTGAGTGGTAGAAAAATTAAATAACAAACAAAAAATCTCCACCCTACAAGGGTAGAATTGCGGTGTAAATGATCAAGTGGATAATGTAAAATTCTTTCGGAAAAACAATTTTAGTATTCCAAACTGAAAGATTGCTGGTGTTCTTTGGGAATCTGCACCCAACAGCACTGGAGTGTGCTCCAGTGAAAAGGAAATCTGAAAATGAAAACCCCTCTAATGCATTTCTGAAAATCACATACTGGAAAGCAGAAGTTAAATAAATATAGTTGCCAATAGCCAGGTTTATAGAGCAGTAGTGTTTCAGTTCTTAGGAGAATTAGATTTTTAATAATATAGACAAGATCAAAATAATTATTATGAAGTTTCAAAAATATTTGCACAATATTTCAATAGGTAATTCAATAATAAAATTACAGCAAAATTAATAGGTATGTCAAACTTTCCAAATAATGTATCAAATATATCCTGTAGTATTCCACTGGAACTAATTACCACCTGAATTTTGAGTTTGCAGGTTCACACTGTATTCATATCATTGTTGTTGCACAAATGTATGCCTGGGTTGATAATATATTGACAATTAAAATGTAAACTCCAAAGGGGCTAGAACTTCTCTTTTTAGTGTGTAAAATAGCAGACAGCAAAAATCTTTCCTATAACATATTCCTGTATTTCCTGAGGGGTGGTCATAAGCACAGCTGCTGAAGAGATACTACTGACAAAAACCTTCTCTGATGTGTCACTGACAATTTGAAGCTGTTTTGAGCAGGAACGATGATCACCTGTTCCCAAAAATGGCTCCTGGGATGCAATGATTGAATCTTAGGCTGTCCTGGCTGTGGCTCTGGGACATGCTGGTTCATGATAAATAATCTTCTGTGGTTTTAGTGATGCAGATGGCTGTGTGCATTTCTCAGAATGGTAGAAGATTTAGTTGTTTCCTATGGGAAATACGAGGTTCAATTATAGCCTAACTTCTGATGCACCAACCTCTTCTTCACTGGTTGTGCTGAAATGTGGAGGGAATGTCACCAAATCACTGGGGGAGCCTCAGCTGAGAGGCTATACCCAGTAGCTGAATGTTTGGCTTCGCATCCACACAACATTAAAAGCAGACTCCAATGCAACCCCATCCCCTTGTGGTTTTACAGGCTCTCCTCTACAGCCTCAAGCAGTTTATTTTTCGGATCAAAGCATCTCTGACTGCCAAAATAAGCTAAAGGCCACACTAAAGTCTATTGCACAATGTAAGCTAGAGCCAAATTTTGAAACTTCTGAGTTTTGGAAGAACAGAAGTTCAGTTCAGGTACCTAAATGAAAGAACAGGTGCTATGGAATTGTTACACCATTTCTAACACTTACAGTAGGTCCTTGGATCTGAAACATTAACTATAGCTTAAGACAAGAGAGGCAAAACTACCTGCTGAGCTCTCTGCAGCCTCTGTCTTGTGGTCGGAGGGGAAGACTGAGGCCCCTGCCTTACAATGCATGTGGTTTTCCTTGTGAGATAAGTAAGGCTCAAACCGGGATGTTTTCAGTCAGGTCACGCCCTGATGGCTGAGGCTGCAAGACACAGCACAGAGCACAGACATTCTGCTGAGCAGGTGCAATCGCATTCCTTTGCTGCAATGTCTGTATCATAGGATGCCCTAGACTGATAGGAAAAGATATTTCAGGGTAAATTTTACTCTTCAACCAGGTAGGCTGCCTGTTTAAAGTACTAGGGAGTTATTATGTTGCTTATCTTGGGGATAGGTGGTAGTTTATTGGTGTTATTCACTGCCAGCATAAAAATGACAGTATGTGTGGACATAGTCATTGAAGAATGCTTTCGAATGATTTTTGGTGTCTGAGAGAGGGAGTGTGAAGAGGATTAAAAGAGCCCAAATAATGACAAGCAAATGGAGAATGAATCAGTTCTCTTAAAAAGAGAACCTTCTGTCCCTGGAGACATTGGAGGCCAGATTGGATGGAATCCTGAGCAGCCTGACCTGGTGATTTGCAATCCTGCCCATGGCAGAAGGGTTGGACCTAGATGATCTTTAAAGTTTCCTCCAGCCTAATCCGTTCTATGAAAAAATCCCAAAAACTGGTAGTTGTGAAGAGCTGCTGCATGTTCTTAAGCCTGCTAGGAATGGACAGTTTTGCTAGATGATCTTGAAGACCTTTTCCAGCCTTGATAATTCTATCAAACCTTGGACTGACTGTGCGCTGCTTCTCCTTGTGCAAGATAGAAGAGGCCAAATGACCTCGTACCTTGCTGCTCCATCTCTGGAATGCAATACATCCCTGCTAAGCCGCCTAATTGTTACTCTCTAATGAATCTGAATTAGTTGAAAGGCTTCCAAAGATGAGCAGGAACGTGCTATTTCTACTTCTTCTTTTCCCCATAGAGTTTTCAGGTGCTGTTTGAGGCAAAGAAGCTCATAAGTTCATTGTTTCCTTTTGCTTCCTGCTGATTTCCTCTCTTACACCTTCCCAATACAAGAGGATTTTTTATGGTTACTCTTCCTGAAGGTGAGTTAAAATTATATATATTTTAAAGGACTTGGATAGCAAACAAAGGCTAGCTAATAACCATCATTTCTTGTAAGTGTATGGCATAATTGCGGGATCTGCTCAGCATCATTGATCTGTCAGTAAAGCCAGCAGGCCCTCCAGGTTGTTCAACAGTGCTGAAAAATGAAAACAAGGATGTGTAACTATCCCAGGAATGAATGGATGTTGTCATGACATGAAATAGAGCACAAAGAGATGTTGCTGTTACATCACCTCCAGTTTCTTGCTCATGTTCATAGACAAAATACTGCTCCTTATGTGGCCTCTCTCCATTTGTGAAAGCCTAAGTGGCACAGTTGCATTGGAAAGCATATAGCAGATCCAAGTTCAATAATAAAGAAATACTAGAAAGAGAAGCACTCAAAACAGATTGGAAGGAAAGGGGCTGCAACCATGTCAGTTGAACCATGTCCTTTTCCATCTCTTTGGTCTTAACAAAATCCAGGCTAGTGGTACATACCAAAAAAGAATTTGAGTCTCATTCATCACTTCCTATTTGTCTTAAAATGAATAATTGTAGATGGTATCCGATTACCATGGCACAAAAACCTTTTGTTTTGTTTCGTGGTGACAGAATTTTGTGCTGAGATTGTGAGGATCCTGTTTTCCCAAGAGCTGCCTGTGGCAGCTAGGATTTCAAAATCGTTAGGATACTTTCCAGCACAAATGGTGTGCTCCTCAGCAATCCCGCAGCTCCCACGATTCAGGGAGCAGTGGGAAACCAGAGGCAGCTGTGGAAAAGCCTCTCAGCCAAGGTGATGGAGCATGCCCTGGTGGCAGAGCTGAACTCCTCCCTTCTGCATGCTCCATCTACGAACGTGGATCAGAGCACTGGTAGCAGCATGTTTAGCAGCTAATTTTTGCTATTTTTCAGTCAATCCAACTTTCTGTGAATAATGTTGCTATTTGTAAGTCTTTACATATGAATTTTAGGCAATACGTTTCTAGCTTGTTATTTACGTTGGTTGTGTGCTTCAGCCACTTTCTGTTGTGTGTAGTGTGTGGTTGGGCACAGAAATCCTAGGCTTCTATTTCCTTGATAAACAAAATTGTTTTACAACAAGAATAATGAGCAGCGAGTAGCAAACAATGAGTAATCATAAAAAGTCTTATTTATGTGTGGATTATCTTGCTAGCATTTTAATATGAGCATTTGTATGAGGCTTCACTCTTACAGTGTTATGAACTAAATCTTTCTAACAGATATTTGTGTTGAATGATGAGAATATTTATACTCAAACATCTGGAATTTGAATAGTTGCACACATTTTTTCTCTTTCATCAGAGAGCTCAGAGGGAGATTTTCAAAGGCGTGAGGGCATCAGAAACAGAAGAACCAGCTGAGACTCTTAAGTTTTATGGTGGGGAGAGGCACTTAAGGAGAGATTAATTCCAGTATGTTTTTGTTCTGAATTAAAACAAAAAATGGCTTTTAAACCATTTCTACACAAAGGAAAATGGGAAAATTTTCAGTTCAGGAAAATAATAATAAAAAAATTGTCTTGAGTTTTGCTAAATGTAACAATCAACAGCTGTTGTAACTTCTGTCTCCTGGCTCAGTTGTGGCTCCCTCAAATGCCCTGGGCAGCTCCTGTCCTGTTGGAAGCAGCTTGGGAAGTTCCCTGAAGACAGGAGGGCTGCTCAGATTTTAGATTTCAGCTGTCAGGCTTCAAACTGTGGAAGAAAATCTGGAAGCTCTGAATATGCCATTTATGATTATTAGGGTTTCCAAGCCCTCTTCTGCTGGCTTGTGGACTTGCAAGTCCAGAATTCTTTGGCAATCAGCCTGGCAAGGTTGTCTTTCATTGCCAAATCTGGAAAGATGGATTTGCAGCAATGTGTCAGGTGAAGTGGTTGGAGACCCAGCTGTGTATCTATCAGGAATCTGCTTGTCTGGAAAAGTCGCAACATTTCTGTAAAATATTTATATATTGGTTTTCCCTAGCACAAAGCTATGTTTACATAAATAAATAAAGTCCCACAATTGTTGGAAAGGCACTGAGAGTTCTGGATATTGGAGATCGTTAGGAGATTTTGTTATTTTATGCCATTATGATTCACAGTGAGCCAATCTCTCCATGTTGTAGTGGCATTAGGGGTAAGAAATTAGGATCTTGTACTAAAAGGGAAAAAGGGTATTTGGTATAGGAAAAATAGCAAGTGAGGTTAAGCTGAAGAGTGTACCAGCACAATTCAGTTGTAAATGGAGTCCTGCAAGATGGAAATAATTATGTATGTAGGTAAAGCAACTACTGATGTTTATTTGTTTCTTTCAAGTATTTACCTTGAAAACTGGAGCTGTTTTTCATCTTTATTTTGTCATAAATCAAGCCAAACATTTAGAAGAGAAGGAGCTGATGGACTTAATAATGAACATATGCCTGCGTGTGTGCGATTTCTTTTTTATGCTTTATAATTGGCATAAACTCCTCATGTGACAAGTCTTCAGCTTTAGCTACTGAACTTGTGCCGACATCAAAAGTCATTGTGGAATTTCAGACCTTTGATGTCTGGTTTAAGAGGAGAGCTGATGGCTGCTAAGGAGTAGCTATGAGGAACAAACAGATTTTCTAGGTCTCATCACACACAACTTATTTTGTGTTGGTTTCTGACACTTTTTAAAGTTGCACAATATTCTTTATGGTGCTTAGTTGTATGTACTCTTACTGTTTCTGATGTTCACAATGACAACTTGGCCTAGAAAATACCTTTATAGAGGCAGAAAAACTAAGGGTATTAGGACTAGATGAAAGACAAACAAGATTTTGAAATATTTTTAATGACTTTATAAGCATTTCTGAGTTTTAGTCTTGCAAACTGTATTTTTCCTAAATTACATCTTTCTGACTCTATATCTGCTCATGGATGTATGTCATTTTCCTTCTCTAATGTAACCCATTAGAATTGCAGAATCCACCAAACAAAATACAACAAACCATATTTACTGTCTGAATCACTGCACCTCAATTTGTCCTCACAATTATATCCCAGCAATATGGATTGCTGAGAATCCAATACCAAGAAGGGAATAGGAGCAGAAAACTTGGTCTCCAATATATGAGGTGCTGGGGTTGCTTTGTAGCATACATGCACTGTTCATGATGTAGAGCACAGGAAGGGAAGAACAGCTACAAATGATGGAAAAAGAAGAAAAAAAATAATATGTTGGGTAAGGAAGATGAAATCTAGATGGGGAATGAAAGTGGAAAAAGGAGTTGAAAGACAACAAAACTGATTTACAGAGCTGTGCTTTTATGCTTGCTCAAGTTGCTACTGAGATTGCTTTGGAAAACATGTATTGGGTGGACTCACTTTTGTGAAGCAGAGAGCAGAAATTCTGCAGGAGTCAGACAACTTTTTTCTTTCAGAAATAAAAAGCTAAACACAAGAATGAATTCACTCTTGGTCTAAAATCTGCTCCACAGGAGCATGTCCCTCCAGCTATTTGAGTGGATTTGCCAAGAAAAGCCCCTTTAGCATTGCCCATGAGGCCCCAGGGCCTTGTGTGCCCTGAAAGCCAGAGTGTGAGAGCTCCTGAGGCTCCTTTAAGCACCATCAGAAGCAGGCAGGATGCCCGTTAGCATGTGTGCTGACCTGCCCTGTGTGCTGTCTGCTGACCCAGTCCATGAACTTTCTCTGCCTGCGAATACAGACATGTCTACTCAGCTCCCTCTCTGTCTACCTTTGTACAGCCATGGATTGTTTCTGTCAAATACAACGCTAAGCACCTTAGGAGATTTCTGTACTTGTGCGTATTTAAGTAAGAGGATTAAAAACAATAGTTCAGTGTCTGGGACGCCCCTCGAATAGTGTCCTTATTTAGCTTCTTGCTGAGGTGTGAATGCTTTTTTGGATGATAGAAAGTAATTTTCATCAGCGTTTCAAAGATTTTTTCAGGCTCAGACATGATTTTCTGGGGGTCTCTGAATTAGGAATATAGGACATGTTCCTGCAGCTTAATATGAGCAATACAATGCATGCACTGATTTATTTTGTAAGCAAGTAGTCATCACTGAATAGCATCTTGAAGCATGTTTGCTCTCCTAGGTGTATCTGCAATCTACCTGATGCTTTTGGCTGCTAATGTTTGTGTTAGGCTTTAACAAATGTGTAAGTGTATGAACTGTCTCCAGCACCCACTGCAGATTATCTTCCCATTTGCAGGGACTACTAAACAGTGGTTAACTGAGCTGATAGAGATTTTCTGCTAGGTAGATCCTTGACTTTCACTGCCTTTGGGGTCATAGTATCTGTGTCCGTAGCATGATGGTATGACAATGCTCTGTGCTCCTCTGGCTCCCAGCCTTCATTTCATGAAGAATTTAAGCAGTTATGTTGTCCTTGGGAGAACAGAAACATGTGAAGATGGTTCATTTTGTCAACTTCAGATAGCCCAGTTTATTCTTTACTTCAATCATCACCCTGAGCATCACAGACCTATGAAACCTCCAGTCTGTTCTAGTGAATAACTTGGAGTCAACAGGCAGTATTTTCAATTGATTTTGCAATAAACTCTGCAGTACAGATGTTTCTGATGGAATGTAGCAGGACAAAAGTCCACTAGAGGATTGAAAAATGTCTGTAACTACTTTTTGGGGTTTAGTAGCAGAAACTAGTGGAGTTTTCCAGAGTTCAAAGACCCACCCAGGAACAGGTGGCCCATAAGGCCCCACTCAAAACAGTCAAAAAAGTGATTTGTGGTCAGCTAGAAAAGCCAGGTATTTAATGACCACTGAGGGAACTGGGATTGACCTTTGAGGTGAGCAAACCTTAAACAAAGCTTTGGGCAGAGCCTTTGGGTCTGTGGCATGATGCTCTGTCTCTGTCATTAAGTGTGATATTTCTCATTTAGTCTGCTGAGTGGTATGTGGAAGTGCCTGCACAACAGCTTTGGACAGAGAGGATTGAAGAATCATAGAATTATAGAATCACTCAGGTTGGAAAAGTCCTTAAAGATCACTAAGTCCAACCACAACCTAACCGTACTACCCTAACTCTAAAAACCCTCTGCTAAATCATGTCCCTGAGCACAACATCAAAATGGTTTTTGAACACATTCAAGGATGGTGACTCAATCACCTCTCTGGGCAGCCTATTCCAGTGCTTAAAGAGATACAGCCTACAGAGTTAGAGCCTGGTGGTGAGGACACATTCAGAGTAGGAGCAATAGATGGGCTTGAATTCTTTATGGCATAAGCAGAACAATTTAGCTCAGGTGGAACAGCGTACTAAAAGGTCACTTCTGCTTTGCTTAGAACTGTTTTACAAACTGAGAGCCTAAACTTGCAGTGATAGTGGATAGTTGGGTAGGTATCCCTTTGAACACAACTTAAGTTCCTCGAGCACAAACTGCAGTTTTCTAAACTCTGCTCGAATTCCAGGATATTAGAGAACTGCCTGACATGGTTTTCCAATAGACATTTGAAATTTTGCCCTGACACTTACATTTCTGCTCTGACATCATGCTGAGCTCTTCTGCTGCCAGGTAGTCAGATTTGTCTAGCATTTGTGCCTTGGCAGACAGAACTGAAACTCCTGGTGACCTATGAGAGCCCTGATCACTTGTCTGCTGAAAGCTTAGCACCCTGAAGGCTCTGCACAAAATACAGTAACATGCAAATCCTGTCCTGCAATTAGTTACCTCTGTAAATGTAATGGGGCAGGTGCAGCTTCAGTGATACACTTGAGAGCAAGGGAGCTATGCAGCCATTGCAAGCTTGATAGGGAATTGAAGAAGGAGATGTAGAAAGGAGCTACCATCCACATATGGCTTTCTTTGTACATCTGTTCTGGATGAAGTTCTTGCCCTGTATTGCAAGCTGTTAAAGCAGAGGCTATATATGATTCAAAATGTGTTCTCTCGTCTGTGCTGTCCACCACCAGACTCAAGATATTTTGGTAAAGGGAGGTAAGGATAAGCAGTCTCTCTCCTCTTTTTGGAAGTTTCATTTCATATTTCCTCAGATTAGAGAGAGGTAGTGACTCTTAATCTCCACCAGATATCTCATATTCACCCACTACGTGACAGATCTGGCTACCATGCCTTGCTCAAAAACAGCCTTTAAGCCATGGACTAAAATCTATGGATTCCTTTTCTGCCAGGCCAGAAGCTGCTTCCTCTAGAATTCTCCTTTCCTTTCCAGAGCCTGCACTGTACAGAGAGAGTGATGTGTTGATTTTTTTTTCCAGGGATAATATACTTTGGTGATCATCCCACAATAGCGTAAATACCGTCTCAGTGTGCTAAGCATTATTCATTGCATGTATCTAAAGCAGACTCCCCTTTTTATTGGTTTCAAAGACAAGGACTTAAGCTGTCATATTTCATTTTAATTTTTCACAGTAATTAATACTACTACCTGTTGTTCAAGTTCTTTTATGAACTAAACCACCATCAGCTTTAAATCATCATTCTGTTGAAGCCTGGCAGAATGATGCTAGTATAAACCACTCAACAACTCAACCCCATTTAACCTTTTTAAGTACTCAAAAAATTGTATCACTATTTTAGTAATAAACTAAGAGCTTTAGAGCATATCCTTCAGGACTCCATCCATCAATCAAGGACATAAAAAATTAATTGAGTTATAAACAAATGAGATGATGAACAGGACTGAAAATTAACAGGAATCAGATTTTACACCAAGAATAGAACTCTAGTTATAAGGCAAACGGTTGTGAAAGACTACCATTCCAAAAACAATGAAATTTGCCTGGTGTATGTTTCTGTTAATGCAGAAACAAAGTATTAATGGAATAATCTGAATATGATCACACAGCATTCACCACAGAATTAATTAAAAATCTGCTAGGCCTCTTCTGCAGGTAAAAGGGATTCCTAAGGGAATAAATATACACACAAGAATGTTATCATGCAAGAAAGCTAAATGCTAGAACTGTTCTGTTATTAAAGACCTTTTAATTCTGCTTATTGCAAAGCATTTACAGCCAGCCTAAGTGTGTCAAGATGGAACTTGTGCTGTGGGGTATGGTCTAGTTAATATGTGAAATGTGAATATGAACAGTCCTGCTCACTCTACCCCCAGACCCCTTACCTGCCTGTTGTAACTGAGCTTTAGTTCTAAGCAAAATTGAATACCTTGCTAGAGCAGTGACTACATGGCTTCTTATTTCTGATCATTCATATTTCACATATTCTGACTCTCAATAAAGCCTGCATCTTCTTTTATAGAAGTCATTTATGACCATTATCTGAGCACAATGTTCAAGGAGGCCAGCATCTATGTCTCTGCTGCTGCATTTTCTGGGTCATGACATATCAGAGATTGTGCTTCAGTTGATGATACCATGATATTTTTTCTCTTAAGCCCTCAGCAATTTGGTTCTCACAGCTATATCTGAGTTATAAACAAGCAAGTCAAGAACAAGGAGATAAGTTGCATACCTCTAATTTTTTGCGTCTGTGGACAGGGAATGGATGGGCATTAGGAGTTGCATTGCATGAGAGGGCATGTAGCTGTGTTGTACTTACATTAGCTAGAAACCAATTTATTCTGCTAAAAAAAAAAAAAAAAAAAGCAAACATATATAAAGTATGAACATTTTCAGATTTGTCATTCTCTCTCCAACCCTCTTTCTTCCTCCAAACAAGAAAGCTGATCTGCCATTGATATCCCTGATTCTTTTCTTTACTAGACAAACAAAGATTTCAAGTTGCTATGGAAATATACAAATATTTCAGTTTATGCATTCCTCAAAAAAGGATCATCATCATCAGATAATACTGAGTGCACGCTGTCTTTCTCTAGGTATTTGTCACAAGATTTAATGTCAAAATATAGAAAAAGAATGGGATGTGCTATTGTGTTAGTGTCATGTCCATTGATCAGTGTCTAAATGACTCATCTCTCATTTTGAAGATGGTTGAAGTGGAAATTGCATTCTGAAAAAGCAGATGTGCAGGTGTTATGTCAGCATGCTTTTGTTTAAGAAGTGCTATGATTTTGGAGATCTCAGCTTTCCAGAAAGCCAACTTGTGACTGGATCTAGTCTTTGACTGTTTGTATTTTTACATTTTTGCTGACGTTTCCTTGATTTAATTAGATTTTATTCCATATTCTCCTTCCTATACAAGCACAGGAAAGGTCTGTTTGGGATGCAGTAACTATTTGCACTGACTAATTTAGTACTACTGTAGAACATTCTGAGGTCTTTAGTCTTCCTGAACCATTTCCGAGGTTTAGATCTCTTAGAGGCTGCAGTGGCAAATGGGTATGGTTAAACTATAAATTATCTCCTACACTTATGTGTGAGTGCTGCTGAAATAGCATAGGCTACCAACATTATCTCTGTTTCTAAAGTGAGTATAGATTTGACATCATCTCTTGCTTTGGTTTTTGGATTTATTTCTGATTTGCTTTTGCATGAGCTTTTTATCGCATGCTTCAATTTCACAGATTACCAGCACCATCAGAGCAAATCATCTGAGCACTAAATGTGTAAGCAAAACTGAGATATCCAACATTTGTATAAAGGCAGTTACATTTTTATAAGGCATCAAAATGAGCAAATCTCTAAGAGAAACTATTGAGTTGATAGCCTTGAAGAAAAAAAAAAAATTCTAAAAAACCCTGAAATTGTTGTGAATTTGCAACACAGTGATGGCACCAATCCAAAATTATACTGGGATATTTTGGTAGTCAATTTTTTTTTAGCGTTATTATTGAATGTTATTATTGAAAACCTTTGCTTTGTGTGCTGCATATTCATTGACTTTTAATGAATCTCTGAAGTTTGTGGTGTGATCAGAACCCCCAAACTCTGATTTTCAGGTGAATATTCAAGCTTCCTAGGCTCATAGACACGAACAGAAAAGCTTGAAATGTGAACATAATGAGCTTTAAAAGTAGGTGAATCTGAATGTCTCATTGTAGTCTAGCTCCCTAAGGAACAGGGGCTTGCACAGTTGTACTTTGTGGTTAATTTCACTGTCACAGGGATACAATCCTGGAAAAAAATTTGTTTTCCAAAGAATTGGAGTAGTAGGAGTTGCTCTGTAGAGAGAGGAGTGCGTGTAAAGAAGATTCTGTAATTAACTCTTGTAATTTTTCCAGTAATGCAAAAGGCTGCGGGCTGAGTTGATACTAGTGTCCATATGGAAGTAACATTTAATAAATGTTCTGAACATTAAAAAAATCTTCTGTCAGAGTTTAGAGAAACAAATTGCAGACACCTGATTTTACATAATAGTTCTGATGTCATGGCATTTCTTGTTGGTTCTCATTTTTGTGTGCTCATTTTGTGTGCTTGTGTGCTTTGAAGTGCCTCATCCATGGGGAGAGATTGCATTGTGTAAATGCTTAGTGTTAAGTCAGGGCTTCTGCTGACATCTATGTAAGTATTTGACTGTGTTTTCTTCTGGTAAGAGTAACCATCATGGCAATTTGTTTATGTTAATCAGTTAAGTAGGGTTGAAATGTGATATACTGTACATCACTAAGAAAAGCGGGTTTAATTTGTCAGATAATTTCCTCATCATTACCATATTTTCTTGCAGTTTTGCTTGGGGATAGCAGGTAGAAATACAATAGCTAGCCTCAGGTATGGCATTATTTTTTCTTCTTCAAATATTGTTATCAGCCTGTAGTAGATGTTCTTTATCAGTCTCTAGGGCCAGTGAAGAAGAGCTGTGTAATTTGTTGTAGATTCAGTGTGTATTCCTTGACAAGGAATCTATTCTCAGTACTTTTTTTTATTTTTAGCCCAAGTGTATTGTCTCTGCTACTTCTACAGTGGATATTGGTTGGACAGACTGGTGTGGATGCAGTTTCATATAATTAAAAGACAAGATCTAATTTTATGTGCAACTCAGCTAGTTGTTATCACAGTTGCTCTCCTTAATTAACTGTATTTCAGGATAGGCACATTGTAAACTAATCAGTCTATTGTCACATGCCTGTTAATTTTGTAATTAATTATCATGGATAGAGGCAAGTAAATAATTTCTTTAAAAATAACAGTGGAAAACAGAAACCACAACAAAACTTACTCATGACTTTGACTCTTGCCTCTTTTCAGTTCATTTATTGTGCATTAACATTGTGATTTTCTGAAATTGCTTTGTGATTTCACTGTGATTCCCCAAGTTAGTCTTAATGAGTAAACATCCGATGCACAATTTGTTACAGTTCTTCACTGCCTGAAAAAGGCTGCATTTTGACCAGAAGCAAATAGTCACATGTTACTTTTTAACTCCCTTTTGTAACACTGTGTTTCTTGTGGTGTATTTTTTTTAAGGACTACATATAATCACTAATCTGATATTTATTTTGTACATATATACGTCTAATGTTTAATTATTATTGTTTTGTTGTAATTATTTTTTTTTTATATATATTGGGAGCATTCTTGCCTGCTAATTTGTTTGGTAGAAAATCAAAAGTTAAGGCAAACACAGAAGTCTGAAGAGTTATTTTAAAGGCTGTAAGGAGTGAAGTTGTACTGCTGGGCACCATACCCAGTTAAATAGTTTGTGGATGCAATTCATTTAATTTAGCTGTGCCGTACCTTGATGTCAATTAAATATCTGTGACTAGCTTGTATCTTCATTATTTGAAGTGCATTTGTAAGTTTGCTCAATACTGTTAGTTGTGGCAGTGATGGTAGGTTGCAGAGGTCCTTTTGTTTGACTGTGCTTTTCCACTGTTGGTTTGTCCCTCTTTGATTGCTCCTCTGCTTTCTTGGCAGAATAAAGTTACTGGAAAATTAGGCCCCACTCAGGCCAGGTTTGCATTCTGTGTTTGGCTTGGGCCTAAATCAATGTTTATGTCGCCATTTACCAACCATCCACACTGTTGAGTAAATAGGGTCATTGCTCTGAGCCTAGCCAGTGACACTGAGGTTGCTCTTATGAGAAGAAATGACCCAGTCTCCCTGGTCTTGAGGTGCTCACAGATACTTTGATGCCATGTCAACATAGAATTTACACTAAGAGCCACAAGCAGCAGCTGAGGGGCAGCACAGCCCAGCTCCTCAGTACCTTTCAGCTGTATCTGGCTGCAAGAAAGCACTTTGTTTTTCTGCCTCAGGTATAGTGGTTCAGGCTAATGCATACCGGCTTTGTGTTTGAGCTGAGGAGGAGCCACTCATATGCTCGCACTCCTCAATCAGCTTAAAAAGTTGTTCCTTAGCACCCCTTGGCTCTCAGCTCTCTGCTCTCAGCAGGGAGGCATGCTGGTTGTGTGCTAATTTGTACACTAGCAGCAATTCTTCAGGAGATTTGCCAGGCCAAAGCCCCTGAGTTCGGGCTTCAAGCCAAATATGCAATGTAGTCATGCCTTAAGAGACAGGAGTGAAACTATAAGCCTGAATCTCACTGGTGGAATCTGAAGAGTGCCTCTAGCCCTGTGTTAGCAATAATTCATTTTGGACAAAGCTGTTTCCTGGCTGGCCTGTGTGGGCCCTTACAATGCGACATTCCTGGTGAGTCCCCAGCTCATACCCCTGGGTTCTGTTGCCATAGCTCTGTTGTGCTGCTGTTTGTTGTTCCTAGCTAGATAACCTTCCAAGATTCCTGTTACTTCATGCACTTTATGGGTGTCCAGAAGTCAGTTCAATTGTTTCCTAACTTTTTTTGGTATATGTTTACAGACCCTGAGCTCTCCCTTTGCCTAGTCAGATGACACTCCACCTCAGAAGCTCACTCAATCTCTCCATTTTCCAGGCTACCTATGGTATTTGTATTGATCGATCTCTTTGCTCCCAGACAAGCAGCACATCGATGGAATTCACTTGTTTCACAGCAAGACCAAATTGTTTGAATTTTGCTTTTCCTATCAGTAATCAGCTCTTCTAGGGTGAAGTAAGATTGGTATGTTAAGAAACAGTGAGGCTTACCAAAGTCCTACCAAACCAACTACCTCATGGTGCCAGAGATGGTGGCATGTGCACTGAGATACTTTACAGGGCAGCCTTAATTTTACAATAACATTTGCTTTCTGACACTGTGGCTATGGTTTCCAGCAAAGCAAAACCACTACATCTGCATTGGATGTGGAAGACATTAAATGGGAAGCTTGTGCTTCCTGAAGGCCTTGCCAAAACTAAGCATCAAAATCAGCTCTGAGAATATTGGGTTTGGTACTGGAGAAGTAGCAATTCTATCCCATGCTATGAATCTAGTCAGAGGGAAGGATTCAGTCTCTCCACTTCCTTGGCAAGTGGGTGGAAGTTTTATGAACATGCAAGCAGGATTTTGTCTTCCCTGAGTAATTTTCAGATGATACTGAGGTGAAATTTTATACAAATTTCTTGTAAGGTTTTTTTTTTTTTTTTTTTTTTAATATTTTGTTTTGTAGCCCTGGAATCTGCCCACAAGTATTTCTTTTCAGATTTTATATTTAAGAATAGTCTCATTTTTAATTTTGAAAATTAATGTTTTGTGGGTCTGGAGTTCTGTGATGATCTTCACACTACTGCATCATTAGGCAATCCTTTACTTTCCTGACAGCATTTTCCGTGCATTCTTTTTACCATATGCCATCCTCATAGCAACTGTTCCTATTTTGCCACTGATGCATTTCTCATACAGGAATGGAGGTTAGCATTTCGAGAAGCATTTGTCTGAATTTAAGTTATAATTCAGGTAGGTAAATAATTTTGCTGAAATCTAACCCTTCTGTACAATTTGTTCTTACTTTATATTGGCAAGATCTTGCTTTTAGAATACTGTGAAATAAAATATCCATTCTCAGAGAC
This sequence comes from Tympanuchus pallidicinctus, assembly GCF_026119805.1. Taxonomy (NCBI): domain Eukaryota; kingdom Metazoa; phylum Chordata; class Aves; order Galliformes; family Phasianidae; genus Tympanuchus; species Tympanuchus pallidicinctus. Next base: position 8,332,043 of record NW_026294739.1, on the reverse strand, counting down.
ACAAGAGACTTATACCTCTGAGTTGTCTGTACTCTATGCTGCATCTCCAGTTAATCCTTGTATTGTTACAGGGCCTTCCAGCAATTACTGTGCCATAGGGCTTTCCCTCCAAGTCTTGCAGGGTTTTTCCAAATCCCTGTAGTGGAGAGCAGCAGTGGCAGGTAGGCATTGGGTGGGTTGATACTGTTTCACACCCTTCCATGGTTACAGCTTTTGTGGAGGCAGCGGTAGCTTCTGTGATTAAATATTAGGTGTGCCCAGCTTTGTGACTAGTTGGTAACTGTAATGTTTCTCAATAGCAGTCCAGAGTAAAGTCATAACAAGCAGATGATCAGACAGATTTTGATGTTAGGCCATCATAAACAATCTTATTTTGCTCTAAAATCAACTTTCTGAAGCTAAGGCTTGGTTCCTTCCTTATCCTGTGTTATAATTAGCTCTTCAAGTATCCCACTGACAGTTGCAATGAAACTGAACTGAAGTATGATCCAGTTAAAACACCAATGCAAGTTTACAATTTGTGAATCAAGGTAACGGATTCAGAGTGGTGTGGTGTCAGGTTTTGCAATTTTATTTCTAATTATAAACCATTCTCATTTCAATATTTTTCATGGATATTATGGAAATACTGGATGTATTTGTTTGTTTGTGGCCTCCAAAATGTTTTGGTCTGACTTGAAACATTTAATTTGTCCTGAAAATAAATATTTCATGCCATCTTCATATTATTTACCATGTAAAGTTTGTTTTTAAGGAAGGTCATTTGAAACAAAAAGCATAAATGCTCTATCTTGTATGCCCTTTTTAGAGTTGGAAAAAATTCCTAAGTTCAACTTGCATTTGAAAATTTTTGTTTTGTTTTGTTTTGTTTTTAAAATGAATAGTATTTGCTAAAATAATATCTCTGAGGATTAATCCTTTATTTTATCTAGGAAAATTTTATGATTGCATTTGTGCATGGCAGATTTGCAATATGCTCTTTTAAAAGCAAGAAAAAATAAAGCAACAAAAAAAAAAAAAAAAAAAAAAAAACTAAAGTTGAATTAGTTTAACATCCTATTTAACTTCAAACCTACTCAGGGACTCTTATACATTTTTAATAATAACCTATGTGGCAGGTAGCTATGATACTCATAAACCTGACCATTGTTTAATATTAACAAGCTAAACCTAGTGTATCTTTGAGTCCCTTGGAATAACTTTTTCCCGTAAATAATGAACAGTTAAACATGGTTTACACTGATGTCCTTAAACACTCAACAGATGCCATGAGGTGTCAGCCATAAAAACTTTTTTCCATTTTTTTTTCATTTATTATAAAAGTAACAATAAAAACAAATGACTAAGTGCAAACAAATAGCTCTAATAAGGTCTGATTGAAATTAAAATAAAAAAATAAAATTGATAGCTGGGACATGAGCACACTGCAGTTGGCTTCTGGACTAGAATGCATGTGACATCTCAAATGCTGCACAGCTGAGAATGCCTGCAGTTCCTCCCGGAAGCACGGTGGATGACTTGGAGAAACAACCGCTGCCTCTGCTGTTATAGGGTTTGAGATATAATTTCCTTTCTTTGAAATGTCATCTGTAACTGGTAAAGTGATCTTATGCATGTGACACATGACATTCGTATACATAGTTTATAGTAAACAGACAAGGATGGAAGAATTTTATTTAAAAATCAGATTGAATTACCAATCAATATCAAAAGCAGGTACTGACATCTGGTGAGAAACTCACCACCTGATGTGACTGCCCAGTTTCTTCCTTGAAGATACAGGGTTAGATTCAGCATCACTTAAATAGATAGGAGTTTTTCAGTTGCCACTAGCTAGGACTTTCTGCCCTATTGCTGGCCGTGTGGATGTGGAAAATGTTCCAAAAAGGTCACTGTGAATTATAGAATCGTGAACATTGGAAAAGACCACTAAGATCATCCAGTTCAACCATTAAGCCATCATTGCCATGTCTGTATGTTTCTGGAACATCTACAGAGATGGTGACTTCATCACATCCCTGGGCAGCCTGTTCTAATGCCTCATCACTCTTTCAGAGAAGAAATTTTTCCTTACATCCAACCTGGACTTCCCCTGGTGCAACTTAAGACCAGGATTTAACCTGTCTGCTGCCCCAGGCAATGTGAATACCACTGCCCAAGTCCCAAGAAACAGAAATTTCAGTTTTAGATGTTGAGGAAAAGATCCCATAAATTCCTAAACTAGGAGTTGGTTTGTAAAACAAGATAGACTGGCAGACATGGGCATCAAGATGTTTTGTTCTCAGCGACTTTATCATTTTGCCCACCTTGTAACTATTCTGCATTGACTGTGAAATGATGCATGAAAGTGATAGCTTCAGGAAAAATAGTTCTGGTGTGAGACAGTTTTGCACATAAATGTTCCTGTGTGAATGCATAATTGTCTTGTACGTATTTTGGAACTGGATTCAAGCCTTTTGAGATTTAACAAACTAAATACAAAGGAGCAATTGAGGTGTATAGCTCTGCAATGCATTATGTGGTAGTGATCCTTGTTTTAGTAAGGGTTTTCTGTGTCAAATAAAGAGATTAGAAAGATCTGGCATATCATCAGTTGTTCAGGATCATGGAGTTAATTGATTCGGAATAGTTTATCACGAAACTCAATGGCAACAAGACTGAAACTGATGAGCAACATCTTGAAATCCACACGGCTAATTTAGAAGGTGAGAGTTTAACCAAGCAATCTGGTTTTCAGAAGTAAATATCACCATCAATTCTTAGTAAATATATGGGATTGGCAGAGGAATTGTATTTAACAGATCTTTTACTTTGGTGACCAAATATAGATGCTAGAACTTAACAACCCCAACTCCAAAAGCTTAAAATGATATTGTGTAATGAATATCTTTGGCATTGCATATTTTTGCTGTCTAATGTCACAGATGGATTATGAGGAATATGTGTTCAATAATCCTGGGATTGTTAAGATATCTTAGTAATAGAGATAATCACTCTCTCCAATATTTTAATGCCTCTAATTTTCTTTAGATGATTTCCATTTTGCTTGCTTAGAACTACTTCCATCCAACTCAAAGATCTTGGATTTCCTTTCTTTGCTGTGATCATTTTCAGTACATGGGCTCTTTCAATGGGCTGCTTGCCTGAGCACTTTGCTGTGAAGATTTCTCATTCTGAATAAAAGAGACATAGCTTCTTGCAGTGGCAGAGAACTGTGCTTAAACTGCACCACTGTTTCCTTAAAATTATCTGAAACAACTGATGTTGGCACCCAAGGGCAAAATTTCAATCTGTGGTACATGACAGGAGGGGGCAGCATTTTTATAGTTGGATCATGTGCATCACATTTTGCAAGGAGCAGTTGTATCCTAGTTATTGCATGGGACTTTTTTGTTGCCTTTTCTTTTAGACGTTATGGGCACCTTATACTAAAGACAAAAATAAGCTAACTACTGCAATTCTAAACACTTTACTTTTGCAGTCAAAAGTATTCTTAAAAGCACTGGTTTTTATTATTGTTCCCAGTTTACCTGTTTCACAAGCTTTCTTCATGGAGAGTTGCATCCATCCATTGAAAGTCACACAAACAAGGAAAACAGATACAAAAATTTTAGTGAGATGTAATTCATTTTTAAAAACTCCTTATGGTGTGTAAACATCTTAGCAAGGTTTTTTGTTTCCAAAACTTTCTCGAGTTCATATTCATAGAAATGATCTGTAGTGCTGTTGATATGAATACCAGAAAACATTCTTTCAGTACTGATGAAAGGTGTGGAATACTTAACAGAAAATCCAGCCTAAAAAGATGTGTTTTCTTTAAATAAGGCTGTTAACACAGAAACCCTGACTTTAAACTGGAGTATTTTTATCAGATTGGGATTGCTCTCAGTGCATGTCACTGAAAGCTGATGTATTACGGGCTGGAGAGTAATGATAACATGAACTAGAGGAAATTAATCAGCATTAGTCAGCACTTGTTTTTCATGTACTTAAGGTCATGGTCTTTTCTAAACTATCTATTTTTATTTTTTTTTCCTATTCAGTGATGCAGGTAGGATGATTTAAAATTGGCGATAGGGTAGTAATAATGTGACTGAAAGAGAAAGGTTGATAAGAAAAATATAAAAACTGAAGAAGAGGATTGCACAGGTGAATTAGTATTATGCAAATGACTTCTATTTCTCATTCCTTTCTGTTTTGCAAAACAGTTTTATTCTGTAGTAATGTACTTAATAGATATACCTGAAAAATAAGTCATAAAGACTATGAGATTTTTTTTTCCATTGAATATTCTTCGAGCATTGTAGTAGAAATGCTAAGTCATGACTTGAAAGCAGTGATTGAGCACCTGCTGGGAAGGCAGGGCCAACTCAGGAGAGCTCAGGTGCATGCAGTGCACCTGAGTAACCAGATGGGATGGAGCCAGGATGCAGCCCTTCCCAGACCTCATTTAAGAGTTGGTAGTGGAAGCAAGGCTATCTTGCTGGAGATCCCTGTCTACTGGAGGCCTTCCAAAGGGTAAGCAGCTTCTTTCCTTTACTTCTGTGCCTACAGCTGTTGCATTTGTGCAAATCCTCATTTGCTGCAGCCTAGGACCTTGCTACTCTGCTGTTATTGCTGCGTTTTCCATTGAGATACATGCATTACCATGCATTAAATCAAAGGAAGTCCCAGGCTGTGTTTGGACTTGGAAGAAGAAAACCCCCAAACCTTTATGATCAGCAAGAGAGAAATCCAGGCTGGTTAAGCATGGCATTCTCCTCAGCACACATCCTACAAAAGCAAGTGCAGAACTAATTAAGGCATACTTCATAACTGTAAATGTCCATATTCATCCTCGCAGGGACAAACTATCTTGTCAAAAGGGTTTTTCCTTGCTTGCAACTGATAAGTGAACAAGCTGTACGTGATGTGTTTACCTCTACATATATTTTAATTATTACCCTTTACTTGTTCCATGTAGACACCCTGTCTGAGTACTCGTACAAATAAGAATTGTTGATGTTCCCCAAGCTTTTGTATGGGCTTTATTTTCTGTTTTGTTTTTTTTTTTCCCTGAATCTAGAATCTTCATAGCTTTTACAGATTTGCTTGTGTCTGCAATTATGTTTTGAGAAAATGTGTCAATCATACAGGGTGGGCATGTGAGGACACAGCACTGCTGTAATGATGAATTTACTGAATGGCTCTATATATCACAAATTCTATTACTGAACTTTTGCTTGATAATTTAACAAAAAAAAAAAAAAATAGTGGCTTCTAGTTGCACTATGACTTTTTGTTGAGATAATAACACAAGAGCATCTGTAGCTTATTGTAATTGATTGTAAAGTGATTGAGGTAGATCTTTGTGCATATAGCTGTCATTGTATCCTTTAGATTTTTGTAACCAGCAACACCTATTAGTTCAGATTAGAGGGAGCTTAGGTATTTGGGTAAAGAGAAAAACTTATAGAAAACAAATCTTGCTGGAAATCTGTGCAAGACTATTGTTTTGTTTGCCTTTGTGCCAATCCTGTAAAAAGGAGTTAGGGCAGTGACTTTGTTGCTTCTGGAAATGTGGAACACTCACAATTGAAGTTCATTCTAAATGAGTATATGAAGCTTTCTTTCTAATAATCCAAGGCCTGAGAGCACTTTGCTTGGGAATATCTGAGGGCTGTGTGAGCAGAGCCTTCTCTTTATGTGTCTGTAAGAAGGGGGGAAGATGAATTTCACTTACACTCTGTTACTGCAGACAGTTTGATGTTCGAATCACGTTAGATAAACTATTAGGTGGGAGGTAGTGATAGCCTGGAAAAGGCCAGCTTTCCAAGTGTTAATGTACCTAATAAAGAAGGATAACTGTAGCCATGTTGAAACTTGCATAGCTTGGATCGAGGTTAGAAGCAATTACCAGTAAAAACTAGCTCTGACAGGAAAGTCAGGTGCTTTTTGAATGAGGTAATAAATGAACAGAAGGTATTCTGTTCTGAAATTTGAGCTATTTTTTTAGACTTACTACAAGGTATGGGTGCCTCCTTACTACTTGACAGTACTAAGCCAATGTACTCAGTTTGGCTCATTGTTAAATTTTCAGTTCTAAATGCCTGCCTGCAGGTGAACACTAAAGTGCACCATGCATACGGGCCTCTTGCAAAAACTTTACCTTGGAATAAAAAATCATAAATCTCGTGCACAGCTTGTAATTATGAAAATGCAGTCTGTAGCTCTGTGTGATCTTTGGGACCACTGCAGCCTTTGAAATGCTTCTGTTTTAGGAGGGAATGGCAGAAGGGCATAGAAATGTTCCAGTTAAAGTTTGATGTTGCAACTCTTTGGCATGGTTAATTGGGGAAATATTTGTAAAAATTCTTAAGTATCGGCTGATGTGAACTCTGTTTCTATTTCCTAGATTCGTTCTTTATGAAAGTATAATCAGAGGAAACACTTGATTCAATCAAATGTAGCATGAAACTGTAAATGTTACTAAAAATCTCTGTTTCAGATGTATAAAATGTTTGTGAACTCTACAACCTGATCTTGGGCATAAACAACTCAAAATATCAGAAACAGATTTTTTTGGTGGCTTCTTTATGTATTAGAAATATTAAAGGTTCTGCTGTGATTTGGGGTTAGGTTCTTAGCTTTCCTAAAAAAAAATTGAAAGCCATTAGTTCAGTTCCATGCTTTGTTTTGTTAGAATGTCTGTTGTGTCTGAAAGTCCTTCAGGGCATCAGATAAAATTGACTAGAAGTCAAGTAGGTCTGTACTGTAAAGAAAGGCTGTGTGATATCCTCTGCAAAATCTTAAGGACTGATCCCTGTTAGTTTCAGTGGCTAAACTCTACAGGGGCTGATGGTCCTATGGGCTAAATAAGATGCTTTACATGGAAAAGGCAAGCTACAGAGATATGCTATGCATCCAATTTGTTGCAGATTTCTGCTCAGTAATATCTTACTCTTTCCGTGGACCTAAGTATTTTTGTAAATATGAATGTATGTTGATGCAGTGTGAGAAGATTGTTGCAGTAACACAGCAGACAAAAGTGAGAAACAAAAAATGTAAAAGAATGTACGAGTTGCAATTCTGACTAGTTCTGCATATTGTCTCCATATTGGCAACACCATCATTCCCTACCATCCTCCAAAAGAATAAGCTATCCTGTAAGTACGTAAAAGCTTTTTAAGCTAGTTTCTGATGCTTACTTTTTAACACAGTAATGTAATACTATATGCAGTTTTACTATTTGCCTCTTATGTAAAGATTTTATAGTCAATTTTTGTTCATTGGGATGATTTATTTACGTCTTTTACTGATGGAATGAAATCTTTTCAGATATGCTATGATAAGTATTTTTTTATTATCCTTTACAGACCTCTTATGAACTGCTTCATTTGTCTCTGCTATTCCAAGTTTTCTTCAGTTAAATCTATTGTCCTGTTTCGAGACTTGACAGTGTGAAGTGCGCTCTTCTTTTGATGTGAGCACACATTCTTATTAATGTTAAGGGAAGTTAGGTGTAGATTGAAGCTGGAACAGACTGGATAGAAATGATTACAGAACACTAAAAAAAATATTTTATTTTGTCTGGGAACTGATAAAGATGTGTATTAATTTTTCCTTTCTTTGTTCCATCACCCCGCCACCCCCTTCCTTTTCTGCTTTTCTTACCCCTATGAAGGAATGTTTGCTTCTCTTTGTTGAAGTCAAGTAATTCTAGAAAAATTGACTGTAAGGAGAAAAAAAGAAAAAGTTAAATAGAATCTGAAATCTATTTCTTCTCTTTTTACAATTGTTCCCCTGCATTATTCCAGTAACAAATAAGAAATCTGATCTTTTCATTTTTTCCCTAGTTTCTATTATTTTCTATAAAGAACAACAAAAAGGAATCTTGGTGTTTGCTGCTATCCCTCTTTTTTTCTTCTTTCTGTGCAAAGCTTTCTGGGATAAATAGCAATACATTACTTAATAAATATGGAAATTATTAGCTGTTCACCAGTGACCACATTGGCTCCAAAGATGGCATGTCTCATTTCTCAACAGCAACAAATTCTTGATTTGCTCTCAAATATCTGACCATGTGTAAGAAGGCTGCATATGTAGATTTTTTTTTTATTTTTATTTTTATTTTTTTTTTGCTCAGGAATAGCTGCATTGAGATTGGCTGCTAGATTTGTTTAATGTTCTGTTATCTTCTACATTTCAAGTATGGATCTTTGTATAATGAGTTTACTGTAAGTGCAGGTGCCTTACAAGATGATGTGGCTGGGCATCACATTTGGTTTTGATGCTGAATGCATGGCAGAAGTCTTTGAAAAGCTGACGGTTATAAATGGCCCAAGATATTTCATCGTTCACTCTAGAATCCTCTAATTGTCTGTGATGCTATTCATTGTGGAGCTTTTTACTGTTTTCCCTCCACTCAAAAAAATGAGATATTTTCTGTATGCAGGGAGCTCTGACATTGTTACACCTGTTGTGGAGAGGGAAAAAGATTTTTATCACAGGCTGGACCATGTCCTGCACAGCTGGAGCTCCATCTGACTCTTGAGAGGCTGGCATCACACCTTCAGCTTTTACTTCAATAGAGCTGTAGTAGTGTGGGAAAATGCAACTGATTTTCCCATTTGTAGTGAACTTCTTGTGAGCTGAAGACAGAGTGATTGTTTGGAAGGCTTGGTGGATAGTGGATCCTTCATGGTAGTCAGAGTAGCAAATCACATTAAAGGAGGAATTTTTAACAGCGTTGTAATGGAAGTTTATTTAAAAATGATACGTAGTCCTGTTTATAGTGGCATCATTGTTAATAAATGTTTAGTAAAAGGAGGGAAACGGGAAGAGATGCAATAAAATGGAACCTATATATTACATTTAGATAAATAGATGTCATATTTTGGGCCAGATATTGGCCATATTCACTATGGTTCACTGATCTTGTTCCTCGATCATATAAGCAGTACTAATTGATGCAAATACATTCCCTGTAAGATAACCAGGAAACAATTTGTCACGGCGAAGTTGATGGTAACATACACAACCACCAGTGGGGATGGCAGTTTAACGACTTCCACTTTGATAACCCTGTTATTTTGCAGAGGTACTTCATAATAGCACCATGGTTCTTATCAAAAAACAATTTAGCACATTTATTAGTTTGAAGAAGGATGTTAATTATGTGAAATCACATGGAGGCTGTGTTGGTTTTTTTCCTTGCACTGATAGCAACATGAAGAATCACACATTGTTTTGAACAAGTGTGAACGTTCCCAGAAAATTCTGTGACTCCTCGGGTAAAGTGGTAAAAATATCTCATATCTGTTAATCTTGCTGCCTCACAGCCTGCTGCCACAGAGTGTCAAAGGTTATGTAAGAACAGGGAAGCTTTTTCCTTGAAAAATCAGAACCTCCAGCGAATGGATCAGAGTGTGACTCTGATTAACTCTTCCATTCAGATTTGACACTGTGGGTTTTTTTCATTGTTTATTGACTCCAGGGGGAAAAAATGAAGAGCTGGTAGCATAACCTCCCCTTCATGCTGTTTTACTTCACAGGTTGCAAGATTCAGCCTGTTTCTGGACAGTTTAGATTAGATTATTATCAATCCTGTGCCAGCTTTGGAAATGAAAGGTTCCTGATAACCCCTGGCTTAAACCTCTGGGGCAAATAGCCAGAGTGCAGGCATGTTGCTACATTTTGACATAAGGAAGGTTTCTAATTGCAATAGAACTGTTATTTTTTTCTCATTAATTAGCATGCCTCAGGTCAGTCAGGGAGAAATTCTGGCTCTTACAAGTGAAAGAACAGAAAGTTCTAGTGGATCAAATACCATCCCTATGTTCCTTCTTGCCTGAGCTACAGGTTTCCAGGAAGGAGCAGAAGGCAAGGCGTCTTCTGTATACGTAAGATGAGGCAGGTTGCAGTCACGTTTTCATTATGGGCACATGGAGCTAATCTGGGCTGAGATTATCCACAAATCTCATTTTCCCTTGTCACAGATGATATCAAGAGCTTTCTGGTGGGACTACGAGGACTTCCTTCTGTCTTTTCTGTGAAGTTCTGATCATGTGGCATTGCCACATGGCAAGAGGGGTAGAGGCGGCGGCAGTGCCTGGCACAGCACATCCTGCTCTGCTTATTCCAGCACTGTTGCTTTTACATATTTTACATAACGATTCATTGGCAGAAATTTTTCCCGACCAACTTCTGTATTATCAGAACTCTTTCTTTCACTATAAAAAGCAATGTCAGTAATTTTTCTAAAAGGGAACTAAAGCTGTGTTCCAGAGGAAACCCTACAGTTTTAAATACCAATTAAGCAATCCAGTTCAAGTATGTAGTAAAATCTCCCTCAAGCAAAGGCTGTTGCCTTGAACATTGTAATGTAATGAACATTCCCTGGAGCATCATAAATCCTTTTCTTGGCAGTAGACTTGATCTTGCCCCATGGAAAGATCAGACAGACCATCTTCTGTCTGAAAGACCTTCAACATAGATTAGACAGTATCTGGTAGTGAAAGAATCCCTTCAATGTAACTGCTTGTCTTAGTCAAAACCAGAACCTGCTCAATTCTTGTCAGATGGAGATGAAAAAAGAAGAGGAATCTTGGAGATAACTAAGCATCTGTGCAGAACATAAACAACATAAATCTAGGAAATTGCCAGACTTAATATACGTTACTAAAGAAAGTTTGAACTTGGAAAATCATTAAGAAATATTAAATATGAGAAATGAAAAGAGGCTAAAGGGAAAATTCCCCAATGGTCAGAAGTATCTGAAAACTTAGCTGTAGAGTGGAATGTTTTGAAGATGTGCTCTGGAGAGGAAACCCATGCAATGCAGAAAGATATCTAGCTGTAGCCAAAGCAGACCTTGATGCTGCAGCACTATTACATACATGGAATGTGGTGGTAAGATTCAGGCCTATACTTCACCAAATGCAAAGCCCAGGGTTGATGTTCCCTTACTAGATGTAGAGGAAGGACTGGGGGACTCCAAGCTGTGTGTTTGTGCATTCATGCTCTAACCCCAAACTCTGTATGTATCCAAGTGAATTACGATGTTGCAGGAATGGCCTCTGCAGTGCAGAGTACCTCTGGTTTCAATGCTAGATCCAAATCTTCTTAGTGTTTTAGTGTGATGGCCCATAAGCCTCAGTATGCTATGCTTCTCCTATCCAGGAGTTCTGTGATGTGTTTGAGGAGACTGCAGTTAGGGAAAGAGATTAACATCAGAATTAGGAATTTCTTTAGTTGAAGATAGGCTATCTTCATTAAGTTTGAGTGGCTTTTTTTCATTTGCATTATTTAATTATTCCTTTAAGTATCTTTTACACCACTACCTCCTTTCTCTGTTTGAGTTTCATTCATCTGGCTTTTAGCCAAAGGCGCTGAGAAATCTAAAGACCTTCACCCCATGTTTCTTTAAATCTGCGTGGATGATTTCCAAAACTGATTTGAGATTGATCCTATAAAAGTCTTGGAATTGTTTTAAAAGTGTTTTATTTTACTCTTTGCAAGAAGTAGGGAGTAAAATGAGAATTCAATATTTGTGTATATCGTGACGTTATAATTTTTCTAGACCTAATTTTTCAATGTGAATTAGGTATTTCTAGTATTTTTACTTCTTTCATTGAAAACTCACTACAGACATGGATCTGAAATGAACTCTTTAAAATATTCCACTGTAGATCTTTATTCCTTAGTGACTAACTTCAAGATTCTTCAGAGAGTTTGACATTTTTTGTCTTTTATCTGATCCGTAATAGAGAAAATGTTATTTACATCCAATATATTAAATAATGATAGTCTTATCTATGTGTATGGTGTTAAATCATATGTATCTGAACTAGAACTGATGAGCTCAGAGGACTGATTTGCCGTGTTTTCATGTTCAAACCACAATTTTAAACTTGTTGCACCTTAAAGATGTTTAGCAATTATCTAGAGAATAGCTGCAATCTACAATTGCAAAAATCTAGCTCTGAATAGGACTGGCACAGGAACCAGGAATACACTAAAATCCAATATGTTTTAAAACTTCTAAATAATAAACTCCTATGCTTCTACTTTGCTGCATTTCCTGAGGGTTTCAATGTGAACGCTAGCCTTAAGGAATATGAGAAGTCAGTATTTCTGCTAAAAAGATATTTTATTAGGTTTTTTCTGTTTTGCTCACTGTGTTATTATCATATTAATAGCTATGTATTTTAAAACAGTAAAATGCGTGTCTTTGTACTGTAGAAGATAATGTGAGAAATTAAAAACAGTGGATTCTCTGTCTCCTGAGCTCTAGGTAGCTGTAGCATGTGACCTCCTTTTTGGTCCATGGCTATAAAAATTCCTCATCCTTTAAACATAGAGGTTACCTTGAATAACCCATCCCTACACAGAGTTATATTGCTAGCTTTCCAAATCATACAAATTACTCTGAATTGAAACCGCAATGGAAACAGTCCAAAATCACATTCTTGGCTCAGCTCATCATATCCATAGTTATTTGCCAGTTCCTTTTTTCTTTAGTTTTCAGAGTAGTTTATAAAAATGTTTATATGTGTCATGCCGAACACTGGAACCAATGTTATTTTTTCATTCATTGCTTGCTGCTACCAAGGTGGTGTTAAGATGGAACAAATTAATGTAAATCCAGTAGCAAGTCCGTAGATCAAATTTGCTATATTAAATGTAGCTGGCTGTATTTTATTTGTATGCTCCTTGTGGTGAAAGTTATAATTCTATAGTTGGAAAATAAAAGTAGGAATCAAGAGGAAATATTAGAAATAATAGGAAATAGTAGGAAAACATATTTGTTCCATCTTGTCTTGTGGTTGTTCAAAGCTTCAACGAATCACTCAGGAATTTCTAGGTCATTAAAGTACTTTGCAGATTAGATATATTTCAGGAAGAGAAATTTCAAGGAAGAAATTAAGGTACTCCAAATTACCTATGTATGTGATGTAGCTTTTGTTGATGGTAATTCTGCAGCATACATATTGTAGGTGTACAGTACCCCAACATAACAACTTATTGTTCCATGATAGTTTGAGCATGCAAATTTAGTCTTAATACCAAGTATATGGTAGGTGAAAGATTCAGAAAAAATACTCTATAAACAGGAAAGGTGGGGAATATTTCCAAAAGTGCCCAAATATCAAGGAGAAACTTCCTGGTATGCACAAATGAGGGGGCTAAGCAGTATCCATGTTTCTTAAGACATTTAGAAGAAACTAAGAATCAGATTATGTGCTCTTTCTGTAGCAGGCATGTCCCATGTGTCCTCAAGTAAATCTATTAGAAGCCAGATGGGATTAGGAAAAGAGGGTATCATTCTGCAGAAGTAAATGTATCATAATCTCACTATTAAATTGTAAATCCTCTGAAGGATTTTTTCTACACTATTCTGGGACAGTTACGTTACTACTATTGTTAACTGTAACAGACTGCATAGCAGGTATGAATTGTAACTCCTGGTTAAGGTAGATAATACCATTCCAGATCCTGAAAAAAGAAATGCTTATGTGTTTAATCTGTGTCTGATTTCATCTCTCTTCATGGGAAGGACAGATGAATTGGTAATTTCAGCATTCACTGAATCAACCTACACTGCAGTGTGTTCTTGGGACTTTTCCTGTTTCAGACCAATGATATACACAGTGACTTCTTTAGCAGTGTGAATCTGCACTTGGAAACATTGTGTTGGATTCCGAACATTGCAGACTTCATATAACCTTTTGGTATCAACTGCTTATGGATTTCTGTAGTTCCATAACCATTGGGACGATGAGAGTTCTTTGTTTTTTAATTCCCACGTGAATGTGGGTATTCATTCATGTTTAAAAAAATATTTGTTCTTGAAGAATTTAAAAAAAAAAAAAAAAATAGTTCAACTGGAAGGGATCTTCAAAGATTGTAGGCTCTAGATGCCTGACCGCTCCAGGACTAATAAAAAATTAAAGCATGCTATTGAGGGCATTGTCCAAATGCCTCCTGAACAGTGACAGGCATGGGGGACCAATCACCTCACTAGGAAACCTCCTAGAAAGGAAATTGTCCTGACGTCCAATGTGAGCATCACCTGGCACAGCTTTGTGCCACTGCCATTCTTTCCTGCCCTCGGTTCCCAGGGAACCAACTCCCTCTTTGCTTCCTCAGCAAGTTGTAGAGTTAATGGCAGGATTAAAAATTTTGCACACCCAGTCTAGAAACAACAAGAAGAAAATCTGTATCACTTGGATGTCCAGTAATACAACATAATTAACAGGGGTGAATCAGTCCAAGCAAATATTTTACAAATTCTTTGGGTAAAGTTTGTTCATCTACAGCCTTTTCCCACAACCCAAGTGAAGCTGATGAGAGTTTGGGGTTTTGGCTCAGACAATTCAATTGTCTATTCTGCAACTACAATAAAAAAAAAAAAAAAGCAACAGTAGTATGTTTGGATACAGCTGATAATGGGAAAAAGAGCTGAATTTGTCAGCAAATGTATTTGTCGGCACTGATTTGACCAATTGTACGTGTTGCACGTTTTACATATTGCAAATGATGTTTATTGCCTTCTGTGAGAGAGTGTAGAGTCCATGTCCAGCTACTTTCTTTGGTGGCTCTCACACAGAGGGCAAAGCATTCAGTGGTACATATCAATTGAATGTTAAATGCAATACAGTGCAGTAATTTATTATTGAGCATAAATAGATTATTTTCCAATTGCTTTATCAAAACCCATTTTAGTCTCAGTGTAGATATGAAGTTCTGACAAGTGAATTATGTTCCACTAAATGATTTAAGGCTAGACTATTAATCAGAGATGCTAAGTATTCCCTTACCAGGAGAATGATGACACTTCTATGAACAAAAAATATCCTCAATAAAACTATATTGTTTTTTATTTATTTATATTTAGCTTAAGAATTACTTGTTTTCTATGAAGTACATCTTTTAAGCAGCTAATCATGAACTCGGATTAGGCATCCAATTTCACAGCTGCCTATGATAGATCTAAATTACATGGTAGTTAGTGAAGTTCTGAGAGGAGGAGATCATTGAATTCCCGTGCTTTTTTATATCCTGTTTACAGGTTTAAATATCTCCTCTGAATTTATCTGCATTTCCAAAAGTCTGTCTGCCTGAGAACCATGCTGAATCCTGGGCTGCAGCAGTGCACTACTCCACTGTGATAGCACAGGCAGCTCCTTTGTGCGTGCAATTTGAGTGCTGCTGTTTTAACGCTTTCTCAGGTTTCTCTTTTAAGGTAGTAAGAGCCAGGAGCTTGTGGCTGTTCCCCTTTTTCCTGCACTGTTGGTATCTAATTTATTTATTTTTTTCAAGAAAGTGGATGGAAAACAAACTATAGTTACCAGTGCTGTTCATAAGCTAAGCTGTGACATAGTCAAAACAGTTATTTTTCTGGTCTGAGGCTTGTAAGTGCTTTCTTCTTTGTATTTTGTGGTTTGAATGCTCTGGTGCTAAATGTTCATGAACTACCTGTTATCCCCTCTTGGGTCTTTTGTTTGTCTGTTATTTTTTCTCAAGTTGTTCTGTTCCCCTCACCCGTTTCATTTACCCCTGAACAAGTACCTCTGGAGCCTAGCCATCCTATATTCAAACAATGATGGTCTCCCATTCCTTCTAATATTGCCTATGTTTCCTTACAGTGGTCTGAGGAGAGAAGTGAAAAAGAATTTGGTGTGCCTCAGTTTTGGCCAGTGTCAATCAGTGCTTCTGTTATTTGAGCAGCTATAATACCAAGAAAAGCTGTCATATTGTCATTGATGTTGGAGAGAGAAAAAAAAAAAAAGGAAAGCATAAAGGTGAATTAATAAGATCTATTGCAAGGCACAACAAAAAATTGGACTGATACAAAACTGGTTTTGTTGCAAATAATTTTTGTTCCCCTTAGCAATAGAATCTGTTTCCTGCCACGAGATACAGAGCTCTTATTTCTCTCAGTCCAATAGAAATCACCTCAAGTCCGGGTTTGGATTCCTAAAGTCTGGTAGAAAATGGAATGGGTGGAAGCTGTCAATCTCACTGCTGTCCATTGCACTGCTAGAGTGAAATGATGCTTAACAGGCTCCATTTGAATGAAATCCTCTCCTGCATTTTATACTCCTGCAACTTTCACTTCTTGACTGTAGTAGCTACCATGGTTTACTGAACATCTTGGCTGCCGTAGTTTCTTTACACATTTCAGGTTATGGCTTTCCTCACACAGATTTGCATGACATTTTGCCTTCGTGATGCATCCATGATGGTCTGTAATCCACAGGATATTCTGGAAGTACTCAGGTTTAGGAGTGGATGTATGATGCTAATGTGTGGGCACGTGGTCTTTAACATGACTGATTTTGCAAGCAGCATTTGGTAAAATTAAATGCTGGGTGTTAGAATATCGGTATCTCGCTATGAAGTTTAACAGTAAGAAACAGCCATTAATGTGTATTTGATTAGTTGTGAAATCGGAAGTGACTGACATTGTTCATGATATACAAGCTGTCTGTTAGAAGTGAATGTATGTTGTCTATTATGTCTTTTTCTTTACCCTGCAGTTGAATAAATATTTTCTTTCATTCTGTTTCTCTTGTTATTTATGAAACTGCCCTTTGTAATGTTAAGGACAATGTTTTACATTGGCAGATTTCTCAGTGTCAGTGCTCTGCTTCAGTCAACAAATCTGATCTAATGGATGGACAGTGCATAGTTTGGCTCATTACAAAGAAATTACTGAGATACTTAAACTGTAAAACTTAAAGCAAGTAATGGAAAACCTGAAGTCAAAATGATGTCATCTGTACTTGCCCCATTATCATAAATGGAAGCTGGTTGAATATTTTGCCTGTCACAGTTTTTCCACTGGTAATTATCATGTCAGGACTGAAGATATTCTATCCACAGGGAGCTAGAGGATACTATGCTTTTTAAAATATTCTGTATGCATACGACTTCCTTCTCTGTTAGCTTGCTTATCATTTCGACTATTTCTTTTGAAGTAAGAAACAGATGGCAGCATTCACTGTAATAAGTACTGAAAAACATGCCAGCCAATTAAGGGAGCTTCAACTGACTGAAAACCTGGAATCTTTTCCAGTATTTTGGTGATTATTTTTTTTTCTTCCCCTCCTGTGTATCTAGAGGACGTTTCTTCTTTATCATTTGTTTAATAGAATCATAAAATTAGAGATAAAAGGAAGGGTAGGTTATTGAATTTCAGGTGAGGAACCTGAGGGGGGGAGGGGGCGGGGGGAACAGCTAATGTCCTAACTGGTTTTCTATATTGTCTTTGAATATTCACTAATCCTTCAAATGCCAGCACGTGAAACTAGAGACCTGTCTGCAAAGCGTGTCATGGTTCAGATGAAGGCTGTGGACAAGTGGCAGGGATCAGAGTATGAAACAGCATTATCCAGAGAATAAATTAGATAGAGAAGTGTTTCTCTCTCCTTTAACCTGTCATAAATCCCTGTATTTCACCAAACTAGAGAGATTTCTGCTTTAATCATTTGCATTTTGAAGATTGGTCCCATTACCCTCACCGTGAATGACCATGTTTGCATTTCTGATGGAGTATAAAGTAATGTGACCACAACCATAGAATTTTCATTATTAAGACACTCTGTCTGGCAATGCTTGTATGTAATGAAGTAGAGTCTAACACTGTGGCCTTAAAGTACGTAACAGGAGGAAGAACAGCTGTTTATGAAGGTGGATAGTGATAGGACAAGGCAGAATTTTAAACTGAGACAGGGGAGGTTTAGGTTATTTTTTAGGAGGAAGTTTTTCACATCCCTGGAGGCATACAAGGCCAGGCTGGATGTGGTTCTGGGCAGCCTGGTCTGGTGGTTGGTGACCCTGCGCATAGCAAGGGGATTGAAACTCGATGATCATTATGGTCCTTTTCAACCCAGGCCATTGTATGATTCTATGATACATCTTCCAATAAGTGGTGTTGCAGATCACAGCTCTTTAACTATTTCTTAAATTCACTTTTATGTGTTCAGGAAACTCTGAAATTGCCATTAGACCTGTTCACTTCTCAACCTCATTCTGTGATGAGTCCCTTGCTCACCATGGGGAAATCTTCTCCATCAGGGAAGGTCGCCTCTGAAAACGCAACTGATCTCCTATCTGCGCCTTGAGAAGAATCATACATGTCTACATCCTTTTACTCCTTGTAGCAATGAGGGTTATTAAAAATATGACCCAAGAAACGGGATTTTGTGTTCTAATTTGAGATTCTATTCCCTGGTTTTGTTCTGAAAATTTTTGTGAGATACTTTGTAGCCTTATCCTTGCTGTTTCATTGTTTTGTTTCAGAGACTGAGCTATGCAGGTTTCACTGCTTCAGGATTTTCATCTCAACTTTCATTTTGTCTTTCTTTTTTGAATTTTATTGCTTTCTGCAGAAAACCTTTCTTTGCTATTCTTAACATTATACTCTCTAAATGTCTACTGTAATACCATTAAATCAATTTCTCTGCTAACCTTTTGTATTGCTCTTTCTCAATGACTTTTCAATTGTAGTCAGTGAGCTTCTGAGAATGTGACTTAAAGCAAAATGAGTGCCACTTACAAAGGTAGATTTAGTGAATGAAAGATGAAATTCTGCTTCAGGCAATAAAGCAGTTTTTCAGACTTCATATCAGCTCTTATCAGACCTGGTCTGTTGTTCCTAAATGAAGATATTTGAAGTGTTTATGGATGACTATGGTCACTTTGGGAAGCATTTGGTAGTAGTTAATGGTAAAATAGTGATTGTTCTTCAAAATTAGAAACAACTGGTAGCTCTGCAATGATGATTTAAAATTCTTTTTACGTTCTTTCAAACCACAAATCTGTTTGCTGCTCAGTTATTGAATGCATTTGAACTTATGGAACTTTTCATTTAATGCTGGTCTCCATTTTTTTTGGCTGAAGCCTAAGCTTCACATCTTCTAGTTGCAGGATTCCTTTCTGCAAACTCCATCCTTTGCTTAAGGATCAGGGTAACATGAGCCCATCTCTGCTTCCCAGCCGGCAGCACATTAGAGAACTGCATGCTGACCAGCTGCAAAGACAGGTGCTATTTTCCGTTCCTTTCTTCTTCTCCCTTTACTTCATCTTGTAAGTTCCCTAGCATTCCGACAAATCCTGAACAAAATGAATGAGTAAATTTTATTAGTTTGGAAAAAGATCTATTTCAGATGATGTGGAGGTGGGGGTTTTGGTTTGAAGTTCAATGCTCTTAACCTTGTTTACCACATTTTCATTGGGCTTCCAAGACACTGAGCCAGACTGGAAGTCTAGCTCATAAGGATATGTGCAGCAATCACAAGCAATTAGCTTTTGCATTTCCAGGCCCTTTATCTCTGATAGATCTTACTGCAGATGCTTCAGAATCCTCAAGGTTTGGCTGCGCATACTCTGCTTCTCTGCCATTAGAGAACTGGACAAAAATGCCTGATGGGAAAGAAAAAAATTATGTAGGAATTATTTCTTCTCTCTCATCTGTATCTTTTCTACATGCATGTTGCCACTGTGTTGGGTCTAACCCACTGCAGTCACAGGGCTATGTGAGTCAGGGCTTCTTCCTGCTGTAAGATGAAGAAAGAGGTCTGAAAGGGAAATTGAGCTGAAAGCTAGTCCAAAATCAGACTAGTTTCTTGGCCCTTTATTGATGAAATGCATCTCTTCATGCGGCTCCTGTCAATATAAACATGCTTTCAGTATTCTGCTTAATGACTAAAGAACAGTTTTCTCAACCATGTCCATTTTCTCATACTTGACTTTATCATGTACATCTTTGGTGTTTTACAAGTAATGTGGTTTAATTTTGGGGGAGGATTACTTCTTAGAGGAAGGCAACTTTTTCTAATGATTAAAAAAAAGAAAAATATTGACCTATCCCAGTGCTGAGGTTTACTTGCTACCTAGTGATGATGGAATAATCTGATTGTGGCCTATCCATCCGTTAACATTTTGAGGAAGATTTACTTGTCTACCTCACCTTTACAGACCTTGTATCATTGATTCAATATGTATCTGATACAACAGCCTGCACGTCTCACTATTCTGTGATTAAGAAGAGAGGAACTGATACTATGAAGCTTCAGTGAAATTGCAGTTCAGTGGTCAAGTTAATTCATTTGGTTAACGCTTTAGATATTTGAATCAACTGATGACTTATCCTGATAAAACAAGTGATGAGAACTTCTAATATTTTAATAATAACGAAAAGGATTTATTGGGAAGAAGAAATTGTTCCAAAACTTTAAAATAATTTAAAAAGTACAAAATAATTAAAAGTATTGAAGGCACAACCATGAGTCACCCATAAAATTTAACCACATCCACTTTTCTGCTTTTCATTACATAGTCAAAAACCATTAACTGAGCTATAAAGTGAATGAAAAATGAACTTGTCTGATAGGGCAATAATTTAATCCTTCACCAGCTGAACTATCCAGTCCAATAGACATACAGGTCTAACAGTTTAGGCAAACTTCTGAATGTTGATTAGCCATTTTATTATATTTTTAAAATTGAAAGTGAATTAGGATGTTGAAAAGCCAATAATATGCTCAATCTTATTCTTTTTCCTCTGTCTTAGTTATAAATCCTGGTGACACTTGCTAGAATTTTCCTCAAATTGAGTGAGATCTGATTTGGGCTGTTTAAAGTGAATACCCATGCTCGCATGGCTATATCGGGATATTTCATTTGCTGGAGAGCAATAGTCTGGCCTTGCTGTGGTATTCTCCTGTCCCTTAATAAGACCTTGTCCTCAACTTAGAAAAATTCCAGCTTTTTCGTACTTTTCTTTGACCAGACATTTCATTAGTTCAGAGGGGTTTGCATTAATAAGTTGTTTTAGATTACTGTGAGGTACCTTCAAATTCTGGAAAATACTTCGCAAAGCTGTGTATCCTAAATGGCTGTCCTCCAAAGTCTGGAATTTGAATCTCATTTACTGTAAATGACTGGCAACTAGAGCATGTTGAAAGTTTTTTTTCAAATGCTTACAGTGAGCATATAGAGGAAAGGGGACCCATTTTTCATTTCCCATGTAATGCACACGGGCTTATTCAAGAAATTAACTATAGATAAAAGAAATCATCCTTGGATAGGAATTAGCATAGTATCTGTTATTGCTTGGAAGTGATGCTGTGAGATGTGATACATCCCCAAGCAGTGTGTATAGAGATTTATTGTCGTATTGCTTCTGAGACAGCTGATGCACTCTGTTTGGACGTGGCTACAGAAGGGTCCAGTGCTAGTCTCCACCTCAAACTGCAGTCAGCTAATTTCAAGAGAGGTTGAGTTATGTGGATGGTGAACGCTTTTCAAAATCTGATGTACAGAACCCTGGTGCAAGCAACATGGATGTGAGCAGGCTCAAAATCAGGAGCAGAGTCAGGCTGATAAATCTATACTCCTTATCTCTGGTCCTCTCTACCCCACCCTGCAACCTTGGAATCAGGGAAGTGCTTAAAAAAAAAAAAAATGGGGTCTAATTGTGGGCTTCTATCTTCACAATCATCTATTACCTACATAAAATCCCATGTTTGTGGTCTACTGCTTTTATATTGCTATAAGTAATTGGCTCTGTATATCTCTAAGTGCTTTTAGTATACAATTAAAAGATAGGATACCTTGCATCCTGATTTGGCAACTGACAGTTATACATGAACACTGCAGAGGATAATATTTTCCATATGTGTGAGTTATTCTTTATTATCTGAAGGAGCTGCTTGTTCCTCAGCTTCATCCTGTATCAGATCCTGCCCTGTTCATGTGAATGGGAAAAGTTATCCAGTTCCTTTACAGAAAGAATTCCCTCTATTTTCCCTTACAAACAAAATCCATTCTGAGGTGAAAGAGGACAAGCAAAATATGATGGAGTGCAGATAATGTTTTTAAGTATTAATGAAGGACTATAATGTCTATGGCAAGACATATTTAGACTAATCAGGATCTTGTTGGGCACAGTCTACTAGATGTGCCAATGGGAAATAAGAATCCTGGATCCTAGTTTTGGCTTTTCCACTGACTGGCTGGTGTGACCTTGGGCCATATATTTAATTCTTCTGTATTTTTTTTCCTGTCTCATTTGTTCAGTTTGTGAGCATGACTGAACAAGGATTGTCCCTTGTGGTGCCCATATAATGCCAAGCTACCAGGCTTTCAGTCTTGGGTGGAGCTTTGAGGTGCTACATGGGTATAAAATGATTAAAGTGGTAGTGGAATTATTTCAGTTTATTCTGCAGTGTTTGCTTCTTTGACTTTAAGCAGTGTAAATGAAATCAGAGTGGGAACCCATGTGTCCCTGCAGTGAACATTATTGAGCTATAGAAATAAAAACAGTCATAACAAAGAATGCGTTGGAGCCTTCTGTACAATCCTGGCACCATTCGCATTGTTGAAACAACTCTTTCTTTTGTTAGGCTGAACTGGTTTTGGGATAGAGGTTGTAATGCTTTGAATGGAAGCCATGGTCTCTGCAAGACACAGAGTGAACTGTAGCAGGCTACGTCACTTGGGTTAAACACCTCTTTTCACAGCCACTATACTTGTTGGCATGCTCAGCAGAGATGTCACAGGCTGTATGTTCTTTGGTACTGAATTACCCCATCTCTTGTGCAGGATCCCCTCTGTGCTGGAGAGAAGTCTCTCTCCTTTTTGATGGGAATGTAAAAGAAGAGAGATGAACTAGGCAGCCGATCTAGCAGTCTGACAAGATTTTTTTGAGATCAAAAATGCTTCAGAGAATTTTCTGAACACAAAAAAAATTAGAGGAATATTTCTGGAAAGACTATCATTCAATGTGCTTAATTGCACTAAAAGATTTTTTCACTTGACTTCTGGATTTTTCAAACACTGCCCTACACGTGGTTGCTCTCACAGACCATGTGAGCAGTCCTGCTGGGAGTCAGTTGTTTGTGGTTCCTGCTGCTTTCCAGGATGGCAACAGTACAAGGCATTCTTTGGGCTGTTAGGTAGGCACTTATGTTCTGGGCATGGGCAGAGATGGATTCACCTCTGCTATATTATAAAATACATCTTTGAGTGATATTAGAAAGGGGGTGGGAATAAAACTAAACTGATTTTATTCCGCTTCATACTGCTATTTATAAAAGGAAAAAAACATGTAACTGTAGCTCAGCAAAAACAAGCACTGCTCAGTAATGAAAGACTATGGGGAGTAACTTCAGAGATTGAAGCAATGTACACAACACGCTTTTCAGAAATGGTGGGTAGTAATCTGTACTGGCTGTAATAGAAGCAATTTCACAATACTCCTATAGTAGGAATAGGACTGGGGAGAACAGTTTAGCAGGTGAAGAAATTCACTTTTGTGAGCACACAGAGCTATTTTACACATGGTGATGAACACGCAGTCCGCCGGAGCAGTTGCTTATCCCTGGATACTGGCACAGCTGTGACTTATCCTTGTGTTTCTCATGCACAAGCTCAGTGCATGTGTCCCAGCACTGCTACAGAGTCTGTCTCAGGTGTCTACTTGCAGAGGAAAGCAGTCTTCGAGGCTTTCAAAACTGACTTCAAGAAACTTGGTAAAGTAGAACATTGTTAGAAGTACAATACTCTAAAAGTTCAATATGAACATATACTAATCCTATGAAGCTGAGTAAGAGCTGATTTGTATGGCCTGTTCTGCGAACACGTTCTGTTTGCAATAAATCCATATTGTGCTGTTCATGCAAAACAATTCTGATTGGCCATAGTGCAATTTTGATGACTTTAAATGGATTGCTTTTATGAGAAGTCTGAGAGGGCACAAACAAGGGAATCATGTTAGGATTTGATCAACTTGGAAATGAAGCAGCAAGTATGATGCTTTGCAGTCTGCTGCTAGATAGAATGCGTTATCTGAGTGGGAAGAATGTACCACCTAGGGAGGAATATTACTGCATGCATTGGTATAGCTTACCGGCTGACCTGCTGGAAAGGAGCTCTGCATCCTTTGTCCTGGTGGACAGCACGTGGTTATGAGCTGTCAGTGTGCACTGGTGGTCAAAAAGGCCAGTGGTATCCTGGGGTACATTAAAAAGAGCATTGCCAGCAGAGTGACAGAGGTAGAGATTTTATGATTCTCCCCCTCTATTCTGTTCTATTGAGGCAAAATCTGGAGTATTGTGACCACTTCTGGGCTCCACAGTCCAAGACAGGGATCTCTTAGACAGAGTCCACTGAGGACCACGGAGATGACTGGGACCTGAAGCATCTCCTATACAAGAGAAGGCTGAGAGCCTTGGGACTATGCAGCCTCGAGAATACCAAGGGGAGATTTGATCATTGTTTATAAATATCCAATGGGAATGAGTCAAGTAGATGGGGCCAGGCTCTTTTTGATGGTGCCCAGTGACAGAATATGAAGCAATGAGCACAAACTGTACTGGAGGAAATTTCACATGAACATGAGGAAAAATGTCCTGACTGTGAGGGTGACAGAACACTGGAACAAGCTACTTAGGTTGTGTAATCTCCTTTTTCTGCAGATATTCAAGCCCTGCCTGGATGCTTTCCTCTGTAACTTACTCTAGAGAGCATGTTCTAGCAGGGGTTTGGTTTAGGTGATCTCCAGAGGTCCCTTCCAACACCTATGAGTCTGTGATTTCATATACAACAGACTGGGAAGAGAGATCTTCACAGCACTGCCCATTCTCATGTTGCTGGCAATTTGGGCTCTGAAAGCTTGTAGTGGTAGATCATCTCGTTCTTCATGGCTGATGCAGCCTCACTAACTGCCAGTTACGTTAGTGTCCTGAAAGGCACAGTGGGGCATACAGTCCAGCTTTCTCAGTTTTGGGAAAAGAAAGAATATAAAAGAAAAAATGGCAAAAAAGGCTGTGTCTCCTTCTCCTAAGTGTAGTGAGTGTAAATGTGTTGTTGACAAGAGAGCAGAATCTCTCTCTCTGTGTTCGGTTAATTCTCACTTGAGCCCTGGGAAGGCCTTTATGAAAGCAAGCATCTTGAGTATGGGAAAGGGCTGGGTATGGGATTGTGCTGAAAATTAGTGGAGATGTAGTGAGAGCTGGCTTCCTGCTGCATGTTCCTACTAGCTGCAAGTACCACTTGCCTCCTAATGACTATCCATAAGGTCAGAAAAGTGTTTTGTTAGGAGCACGTTCACACTTGCGCTAATGAATAATTTTTCTTTAATTACTCTTTCTGTATTGCCATCATTTTATTCTTAAGTCTCATTTTTCTTTTTCTGTATTGCCATCAAAGATATCACCTTGAGTCTTAATTTCTCATTTGCTATTGATGTGTCATCCTACAAAATTGAATGAGGATTTATGGTTGCCATATATCCTCGATCAGTTCAGATCCTACCTATTAAGTGAATTATCATGATAAATTTGGCATGTTTTAGAAAACAGTTACATTCTCTGTTGATAAGAACAATTGTAATCTATGGAGTCATGAATTTTGTGTGGGGGAAAAAACAGATTCTGATGCGCAACTCTTGGGAATATGTAAAATCCAAAAGTCTTTGAAAATGCTAATTCCTCCATGCTCTTACAAGCAGCAACTTTTGCTAAGTAGGAGGCAATTTCTGTCACTGAATGGTTTGCATTTACACTTGAAGTTTTCCACAGTGACATAGAGAATTAAATCTCTGCTGGATTGTGTTGACATAAATTGAATGAATTTAAGTGAAGACTAAAGACTTTACCTTTAGTCCATTAAAATTTGAAACACCTTGAAACACTCTATGAAATCCAATGTTTAGTCAAAAGGTGTTCTCATTAAATTATTGGTGCGAGCAACTGAGAAACAGTCTATGTTTATCTGTTTGCTTATGACGTTCCCTGTTTTGACTCCTCTTGTAGATGTGTACAAAACAGCTCTTTGGGATAGGATCATCTCTTCTCTGTGTTTGTACAGAACCTAGAATAATTTTTTCATGCGCAGACTTTGTACCAAACAAATAAGTGGGTGCAGTAAAGAAAAGATGGCTTTGTTGATAGATTTAGAGTATGTTTCAATGCACTAAGTGAATCTTGGACACAACTTTTGTTCCTTGGCCTTGCTGTTCATTTCCAAATGTATCAGGACAAACTGCCTTGGATTTGACCCAGCCAGGTACTGAGCATACTGAGGACCTGCAGAACTTTCTCAATTCTGAACACAGGTTTTTTTTACTCTCATAATGAAATTGTTGCGCCTTAGACATTGGCAGCTTGGAGTTCTCTGAAATGGCAAACGCTTTGGAAGAGACACTGCTGTCTGCTTTCGCAACAGTCAGCTCTTTGGAAACATTCCCCTTGAATAATGTTAAAAGTGATTCCAGTTTCTGTAATTTAACTCATCTGTATCATCAGCACCAATAAATGAAACTACTACAGATTCCAAGCTCACCAAGACCTTGCCAAGAGCTGGCATTATACTCTGAGCCAAGTAAGTCACTATAAACAACGACTATGGAGCTCAGCAAGTGGGTACGTTCTCGCAGTGTGTGTGCTTAACTGGCAACTCAGGTGAAGAGCTCTAAAGCCTGCTATTACCTTCTCAGTTATAGCATTCACAATAGCTACTGAAGTTGTGCCGTCCAGTAAAAGCATACGCCTCCTAAAAGGTTACATAGGTATGCTCTACTAAAAAAAACAGAGTATAGGAATTTTAGTTAAGTTTTAAGAGCTGAGAAAGGAAGGTAATGGTTATTGTGTTTTTTCAGCTTCTGTGGGCGTACCATGTTTTGCAGTACTAATGCATACCTTTAGAAGACTCATTTTTCTGTTATTTGTGTATCAGAAAATGTGAGAGAAATGTGAGTGAACTATGAGTGAATTATGGATTTCTCAGGCTTTGCTGCATTTCCATATGAGTCATTTGTGTACGGTGCATTGGCGGGCGTAGAAGGCCATACACTCAGTGTAACCAAATGGAACATTGCCTGGCTCCAACAGCCAAGGACATGATCATAAAAAGAGCTGTGCTTAATTGTAGAAACAGATCTTGGAGCAGGCATGTTATCAGGAGCTCTGACTTCCTCTCCCAGGGTGTTCCAGTGTCTTCAGTGTGTTTCTGCTAGTAGGGGCTGTTGCAGAATATGACACAAAATAAACTACTGTCCTTTTAGTTTCCCATGCAAATTAATAGATACATGGCCTTGTTATAACTTATTAACAGCGTATTTTGTGGGTAATAGCTCCTATTTGTGTTTTTGCTTTCAAGCAAAACTTTAAGACAGATTCTCAGATTCTCTATGCATCTTTTTTCTCACATCTGTAGTGGCACAGTGCTGTCCAATTGTAGTAGAGTATCAACAGTTAATTTGGAATCCTTTGTTCTTTCTTTTTGAGTGTCTTAACTCTTGAATTAACTCTGTGACTTGACTGACATATTGCTGGAAGAATAAGAGTAAAACACAGTGTTGCTTGTCTGCATCTGACAATGTAGATTTCTTGTGAAAAATTGAAGTACTGGATAGCACCCAAATGTAAAATCTTGTGGTGGCTAAAAACTGAAGTGTTCTTAAAATTGGCTTCATCTGATGTGTTACAAGCAGAATTCTCAGCTGTAGGATGAAAAAGCTGAAAATTGTCTCATTTAGACAATAATTTAGGGAGATTGCAACCTCTCAAAGAGTTCATCCTCTTTGATCAGGGCTTGATTATCTTTTCAAATCAGCTTTATATGAGGGTAGTACCACTGGTTTCAACCAGTGATTTACACTGGACCAGCATCTCAATTCTCCTCTCTTTCCTGCTCCTGCAGACAGGTTTTATCTGAGAAGTTTTTAGAGTGGCTCATGCTGAGAGTACCTGCGGTGTGTAATTCACAGGGCCAAGGGATTTTGTGGCAAGGCCCAGCTTTCTCTGAGTACCTGTCACACAGAAGCATTTGGGAACAAGATACCAAACAGGTGATCCCTTGGCTTGTCCCTCCACACAGCCTTTGCAAGCCAGCAGCTATGAGAGGCAGTGTCAACTCCTTACTCCAGACCATTCGCTGCCATTGCTGTGATGCTGCTTTCCCATGTAGGGTTTTGCTTGCTTTCACTTAGGCTGGGACTCCAGAACTATGTGTTTGGGAACGTGGCGCTTAGGATCATAGCAGTTTTTGACTTGAACAAGAGAGGAGCATTTGTTTTTCAGAGTGCATCTCTGCAGCCAACAATGTGATGGCAGCTGTGGGGACTGAGCAGGGTTGCATTGAACTGCCTGGCATGGGTGACGGCAGGGATTCAGGGCCATGCAGAGAGATTTTGCCCACTATAGGACACTCCATTAAAACCTTCAGACTTTTTTTTCTTGACTTTGTGGATTTCTGTGTTGTCACAGCCACAATATGATCTATGCTCACATTAGCTAAAGTATATCTGGGTATGCTCCTGTCCCTGGAAGACCTGCGGTGCCCCAGGCCACATCTCCAACTTGGAGATGTGGACCAGTGAGGTGGATGCTCCCATTGAACAGAACAGCACCCCATAGCTTTGGTTTGTTTGTGGATTACTAAAATTTACACTGTCAAGAAAGCTGAATAAGAATTTTACTGCTGCTTAGATTCAATTTGTTTTATTCTTAAGTATTGCAATGCTGCATTTTGGTAAAGTAGCTCATTTCATGTTACTGTTCTGGGAGGATGGGCTTGTCCTGATGGCAGTTGGTTCCAAGAGCACCTGGACTCCAAAGCCAGGCTTGGTTTGCATTTCCTCAAGCTGTTGAAAAAATCTGAAGATATCCCCCAAAGACTTGAAGATGAGGATATGAGGTTTTCAATTCCAGTTTATTGCTATGAAATTTTATAATTTAAAAAAACAAAAACAAACAAAAAAACAGAGAAAAAGCCACTATATATATATATATATGCTTTTAAGATTATTTTCAAGCTGTGTGTTTAGATTATGGAATTAGATTATGCATCACTTACCTGCATAGTACATCTACAATCCTGCAATTTTGGCTAAGTTACCTCTCACTCTGTGCAACAGGGCTCATCTTGGTATGTTGGTATGCGCATATGGTACATAGACAGTTGGTGAATTCTAAAGGAATGACCTTAAGGACTGACATTCTTCTATATTTTCATGTTTTTGTCATGCTATGGTGGGTTTGTACATTCCTCTTTCATCTCCTCTGAGTAAAAAAATCTCTGCAGTCTTCCAGACAGTGTCTCTCTCTCTCTATCACACCATCTGTTCCCAGATTACAGATTTCTCTGCATGAGTACCAGGTAGCAGACGTGACTTCACCCAATAACTACAGTAAAAAAGGCTTTCACACACTCTCTGCAATCTGTGAACATATGATCAGTCTAGGATAACATGTCGTGCCAAACACACACCAGAGAAATTTATGTGCAGTAGCAGAATGAACCCTGAAATCAGGTACTTGGCAAACACAAACCTGGCATTTCCTCTGCACGTTTCAAAAAGGGACTTCTGTGACTGCAAGGAAATCCTGTGTTCCTGACATGCATCTCTTAAAGGGAAGGTGATGGTGTCACTGCCTTTTGTCAAAGTTTGAACTTTATGCGAGCACAGTGTCTCACTAATGAGTTTGCCAAGTGATGGGAGTCACCAGAACCAAGGCATCTTTTTCTTCTTTTAGCATCTTCACTGGATTCTGCCTATTTTGTGAGTAGGATATAGAGATAGGTATCTGTAAGAGTATCTATAAATACATAATAATAAATATACATCTAAGCCCTTTTAGCCCTTTTCCTGTTTCATATCAGTCCTTAAAGGGCTGCAGTTAGACAGAATATTCAGGATTTTTTTGGATTGGAGGGAGTTACGCTGGGAGCCACTTACACTGATGACCATAGAGCACTTGCCTGAAGCCAGGCAAGAGAGCCTGCTGCTCTCTTATTTCTGTAATGGTTGAAAAGCAAGGAACTGGCTTAAAGTTGAGGGACCATGCATGGGTACCAAAGGCAAATAAAATAACAAATACACACAAAATAACAGTGTTGAGCTATTTTGTGATCTGTGGGCCAAGGTGAGTCTTCATTTCTGCCACAAGGTATGTAGTGCACTATATTCCAACAAATAGATAATGTTTTTACTTTTGGACAAGTGATTATTTGTGTTAAATATCTTGTGTAAGTCTTATGTTCTCCAGTGATTTCTATGTAAATGAGAAGAAAGTCTTAAATTAATACCCAAGAGAAAGTATTACAGAGATAGTAATGTACTATAAACTTCTAACTTTTTAGATGCCTTTTATACTTTTATTTGCTGCCATTGGGATTTCTGATGAGAAAAGGGGTTGGTTACCTGCTACACAGCACTACAAGAAAAGTAATTTGAGATTTTTTCAGAGAAGTGGGAGAACTCAGAGCATTGTGTTTGTATGTGCACTGATAACTTTAGTATACGACAAAGGAAGTAATGTTCAGGGAGTCAATGTTTTATTACATATTTCAGAGTGTAGGTAACTTTTATCACCATATGATATGTGCATAAGTTAATAGCAAACTCACAGTTAGAATCTGACCTTGGCATGATGTTTTTTTTGAGAGACATTCACCACATTGAAACAGTTCCTCTTGAGATCTTGTCCTATTTACTGAGCAGTCGTGTTCCATAAACCCTGACAGCTTCTGTGGGATCCTGAGCAAGACTGCATCATGCAGGACAGTAGTAGATGTGGATTAAGGTAACTGGGTGGTCAGAATGACCTCGTGTCTCCTCATGCTGTTACTAATTTGAGTTGGTCAGAACAGCTTGAGCTTCATCGAGAGGGTGCAGAGGGGATTTCTGAGATCTGTGTGCAGGGCTGCACCAACAACAAGCTGATGTGGTGGGCGAGCAATAAGGCTGAGCCTTAGTGGCTCATGGGACAGCCCTTGTTCTCATTGGGGAGCACCACATAGTTGTTTCCTCCACCTCGCTCTCTCAAAAACCAGGATCGTTTTCCCAGAGAGTTCAGCATCAATTTTTCTTGAACCCAGGGGAAAAATGCAAGATGTAGAAAGCTGGACAGGAAAACTTCTGGCTTATAGTGAAGGTAATTCACTTGTGCAGTCACAGCAGCAGACAGTCACTAAGCACACAGACATGCTCCAACGTTTGAGTGCAAAATGTAATTATGATCGGTATAAATGAAGAGATTTTGACTGTAAACAATTTATTCATTGCTATTCTTTCCTGACTGATTAGTTCCTAATTTGGAACAAATCTCCATTTACCCAAGGCCCCCAGCACTCCTCTGCTTCTGGAGAAAACAGAAAGAAAACCATTTCAGGTCTGGATTGGTAGTATCCTTTGTTAGAGAAATGGCTTTGTTCTGGAAATCAAAATGATGTAGGTGTGATTACCTCTGTGTGTGGAGATTTGTCTTCAGCATTAGGCAGATGGTGTTCAAATAAATGTTGACTCAGGCTTCTGCATTTTTCTCACAAATTTCTCACATCTTTATTCTTCAGTTTGTGCAACTGCTTCTGCAGCTTGGAACCAAACTTCATTTTAATGCTCTTTTTTTTGTGTGTTTCTGTCACTGCTTCATCCACATCTTTCAGCTTTAATGTCACAATAGTATGTGGATCAGTTACACTGATTTAAAAAAAAAAGAGAATTAATATAAAGGCCAGACACCTTCATTAAGCAAAGTAGGGAGAATAATATATATAATTCTGCTTATCATATACTCTAGTTACTCTAATATAATATATTAACCAACTAATTATTTTAAAATATTATTAATTGCCTTGAAATTGTTAGCTACTACTGTTAATAGCCGATTAGAGCTACTTACTTTTGAAAGTTACTTCCTGATAATGATCAAATTTTGGACAATCACACAATACTTATCCACGTTTGCTGTCTTTCTGTTTATTCCATTTCATAATCTGTAATTCATTTTCTCCCCCTCCATAAAAGAGAAGGGCAGATAGAGGAATGCACATTCTATGAAAGATGT
This sequence comes from Tympanuchus pallidicinctus, assembly GCF_026119805.1. Taxonomy (NCBI): domain Eukaryota; kingdom Metazoa; phylum Chordata; class Aves; order Galliformes; family Phasianidae; genus Tympanuchus; species Tympanuchus pallidicinctus. Next base: position 8,300,202 of record NW_026294739.1, on the reverse strand, counting down.
TTATATTGGATGAAATTGGAGCAAAAAACATTTTTCTCCTTTTTGATACTTTGAGCGTGCAAATATTCTCAGTAATGTTTATTTGCAATAGGCTGTAAGCCTATCTGCTCATTGCTCTGAGCATCACTCTTTGCATTGTGCCTGTATTCCACTGCCAGGGAGTATGACTGATACAGCACAACATCTGAGTTATTCCTGTAGTTTGTTTTTCCATCTACTGTTCGCGTTCTCATAGCAGTAATTACAGTTACCACATATCTGTTTGTTAAGCTCCTGTTCTGCAAACTGTTCTCCTGGTTTAATTTTACTCCTTTTACTTAAACTTCTGCATTTTCTTTTACTATTGTAAATTAACATATAGGTCATTGAATGGCTGGAATGAGATGGGGGCTAGAAAAACCTTTTCTCTCTTTGGCAATAGAGAAGAGCATGCATAGTAATCCCCAATTGTGACCAAATGCTCTTTTGACTATGCTGTGTAGATTACCTTGTCAAGGCTCCGTGTTTACAGAGCACTGTGGAAAATGAATGAACGACAGCAGAAATACAGATTGTTTGGTCATTATCGCCCTTGCTGTTGTGCTTGTTTTGAGCAGCAGGATGTAACCTCTGCCTGAAAAAAAGAACGTGGGAAATCCAGCATTATCCCAGTCCTGCATGTGACAGACTGTGATCCTTGTTTAGCCTGTCCTCTCTGTAATTAATCTGGTTGAGATCCCCTCAAATCCTACGGAACTTAGAGCTTACTGCACTTCTAACCCTCGCTGGGCCGCTTGGAGCACTCTACTTTTCATTTCCAGTGGTAGTCACTCTCTCTCACAGCAAGCTGTCTCAGAGGTCCTATGTCTGGCAGATTCCTAGGGAGCAAATCAGATTTAGCAGAAACCCATAAGCAGATCCATAGCCCTATCTTGTCTTGACTGATATGGGAGGCTGGAACTTAATGATCCTTGAGGTCCCTCCAACTCAAGCCATTGTGTTTCCACTTACAGTTAGGCTGGTTATGACCCATTAATAGTTGTCTCATTATGTTCACTAAAATTAAAATGAAATTTTGAATTAAAACTGTTCCTACTATTACTGAGTGGGATATAAACCATTCCTTGCTAATTTTTGAAGAGGTTCATAAGGAAGTGGGTGAGCTAGCTGCTATACTTGCATTTATAGCAGATTTTTGATGAAATCCTGTGTTTAGGGCTTCTCTTTCTTGTTCTTGGATACTATATCTCATATACTACTAGTATATACTAGTATCTGCTGACCAACCAACAAATGATCATCTGATCCAACTGACTGAGCTCCCCCCCCCCAGTGAAAATATGTTTAAAAAAAACAACAAAAAAAAAAACCCTCACCCAATTGAAGAAAAAAGTCTCCTAAAATAATTGAATAATACCAAAAGGAAGAAAAGCTGTGTGACTCATCAAGTTCCAGCTGGAAACTCTCTGTCCTGAGGGAAAACAAGTCTGCCTTCATACAAAATACAATATTAGAGGAGGTGTTCTTTAAGAAGAGACAGAGGGAACTTCTATTAGGTTTTGACTGCCAGTGACATGTTAGGAAAATTACAGACTACTGAGAATTTTTATTTTAAAAAAAATTTGCTACTTGAGACATCATAATTTTTTGGCTAGTATAGGATTTTTTTTAGCTTTTAGGATCAGAAGAGATGACTGTAATCATCTGCTCTAACCCTATGAATAAAATGAGCTGTAGCAATTCACAAAATTCTTCAAGCCACAAGCTGGAGTGTGGGTTTTGGAGAAGTGCCCAGTCTTGAAAAGCAGAGTATCTCAAAAACAAAAATAAAGTAACAGAATAAGATGTCTTGACAATATTTGACATCTGTATTTTAAGTGCCAAGGAAAGGCTAAGAGATCTTTACAAGGCCTAATCTATTGTTCTTATGTTTGTTTGTTCATATAATTGTTCAAAAGAGCGGTGACTTTGCTTGGCAGCATTTAAAGAAAAGTGCAGGAAACATGATAACCACCTTCAAGAGATTTTTTTCCCCTGTGTAATATTACCTGAAGTAGTTGCCTCGGCCCTGACTTTTACCCCTTCTCTGAGATGTGCTCATTTCCTTTTCTTAACTTCAGGGACCCACAGGAGAATTTACATCAGGCACTGCATTGCAAGCTTTAAAGAAATTGTAGTGAAAGTTGAAACTCCTGCATGCTTCATATTTAGTTTAATTTGGAAGTCAAGAATGCATTTACCAAACTTAAACATGTTGTTAAGGAAACCTAAATAGCATAGAGTTCCTATGGAATTGTAACAGAGGCTTACATGGAGATATGACTGAGGCTGGCACCATAATTTTATGGGAGTTCTGAAATGGCTGAAGGGGTAAAGCTGTAAAAACAAATAGCAAACAACTCCTTCCACCTATGCCCAAATTCCCATGTGAGCAGAAGCACCACTAACTGCAGTGTTGTCTGTCTTTTGGTGGTATGCATTTGCCTATTCTGTTGTTGTTGTTGTCTTTTTTTTTTCCCATAGAAAGTTTAATGTGGTTAAAGAGTTAGTCTGCTTTATGAGAATAAGTTGGGCCTGTAGCTGTTATGCTGCTTCACAGGAAAAATGTCTGTGTATTATGAAGAGTAGCCATCTTAAACTTATTTCCTGCATATTTCTGAGTGATAGGTAATGATTTTTATAGTGTGTGACTCCATAATGGTCTGTCCCCTGTTTTGTAAGCTTCCAAACTTTAGTATGACATTTAAGGTTTGTTTTTCTCTTTCCTTTCTCTAATGCAGGCCTCTCCAACTCGGCCTGTGACATGTGCCAGGAAACAGGTGTATTCAGTATGCTAACAAAACCACATTTCAAAGAAAGAAAATCCACATTCCGCAAACTATTTGCTTTCAACAAAAGCAGTGGTATATTACAGATATGGGATTGTGGAGACCAGAAAACATTTTTGTTCAGTTCCCATTGAGCTCCTGTCTACAGGTATGCAGCTTTATTGCAAGTCCTGGGGTTATATAGCTGATTTTCTTTGCTTTTTGCACATAGGATAGCCCACTCAACATCGTTTCTACTCTTAAATACTTAAATGATTAATGATTCTGACCATTGTATCTTTACTTTTCTGAGATGACTTACTCTTGATTTGCATTAAAGTCAGTGGGACTTATTTTAAGGAACACTGATTCCTTTTAGAAAATATCATCAATGTGCCCAACATTTCAGTTAATGAAACCCAGATTTCTATATGGTGCCTGTAGTTGATCATAGCCTTTCTTTATAAGCTGTACAGTGTTCTTTGGACCAAAATGAGAATAAATAGCACTTTAAAAGCAGACAGCATCACTTTGCATGCTTGAAAAGTACATGTAGCTGGAGAGTAACTGGAGAAAGACTGACCACCAGGCCTTCCACAGATCTGATCTACCTTAAAGAATTTCCAGTGTTTGTGATTTCTCTGCAAGACCTCCCTGATGAGCATGTTTGTGTGGTTTGCAAAGCCTAGGTGGTATCCTTGTACATGTAATTGCCTTGCTTTCCATGCACGGCAGAGACACGTAGGACGAGTGGCTAGACTGTAACTGTCATGATCAACAACAACTCCATTGAAAAAGGGAGATCCACCCCTTCCACATTTATTTGTAGTATAAAAGGGAGAATGGTGGCAGTGGTAGAAGGTGGGTTATGTATTTCCTTCATTTTTAACTCAGCATTTTAAGTTTTCTGAAGGGCTCTGTGGGTTACAGCAGAACTGGTATTTTTAGTATATTACAGATATCAGGCAAGATAATCCTGATATAAAGTAAAAGAAGTGATTTCTAGACTTCACAGTGTGAGTTTGATATTCATCTGCACTGAGGCAAGAGTCCCTTCAGTACGTTGATCTTGTCTAGGTAGAAAGACATCTCTGCTTTTGATGTCTTGTCTCACAACTCATTTAGTTGAACCATTAGAGGAAAAGAATTGTTTGTTTTAAGAATTTAGCATTTGCCATCCTTTAATTAAGAACTGACAGATCTCCCACCTGCACATTCCAAAGTCGCTCTAAAAGTCTTGTTTTGCTTTGAATTTCAGGAAAGAAATGAGGGAATAAAACGAAAGTTCTATATGCTATGCGTTTATAAACATCTGCACATGAATACATAGGTCCTTCAGGCCACCAAAAGTTAAGGAGAACTTTCCTGAAGAAGTGAAACAGCTTTGTTTGCTATCTGTTATGGCCAGCTGTGAAAATGTTCCTAGGCATGACCCTATTTCTATCATTCTCATGTATAATCACAGTCAAGTCAGTAAAAAGTTCATGTAGAGAAGCAGTCATTTTTGTGAGTCAGGATTCAGGAACTGAATGCTGTGTTTTTGCAGTGGGCTCCTGATTTGCTTGATAAGAACTGTTAGAGCTTGCTGCATACACTGTCCATCAAAATGCCATTATGCAGCTGAAGCTGAGTATTGAAGTTGGTTATATGTATTGTCACTTCATCCCATGGCAGCTGTTGCTGTACTGAGAGGCTGAAAAGCCTGTCATAAGGATGAAAACTAAACCTCTGCACAGGCTGCACCTAAAAATATGATGTACTACCTGTACAACCTACCAAAGGTTTACCCTCTTCTCTTGACACTTAAGATTGCCTAAGTTTATTTGCAAAGTGTGCAATTTGTTCTATAAAATGCTATTCTATCAGGCTTTCATTATGTTACCAGGCATATAATGACAAATGATCTCCTTGGTATCTAGTGCGTTATTATGAATGTTTTTATCAGCGAACAAAGCAAATAGGTTTCAAGTTAGCATCAAAGATACATGATTTTGAAATACCAAACAGTTTTCTCATGGTCCTGCTGATTCAATAGATTACCCATGGAAAGATTAATACAGGTATGATGTGACATCTTCTCTCTGACCACTACTAAAGTACAGTACTTCATACTGCTATCCTGCACCCATTTGTCAACTATATCTAATTGATTAGTCTACTGTAACATTTTTATTCGCCACATGAAGTTCCCTCCTCAGCAATCTCTACCTCCTAAAATGTACATTAATCATTAATTACAAAATCAATGAGAGAGATGGTCTGAACATATGCAATTGATCGCTTCCCTCTTCAGATTAGCATAACCTACCAATTCATTATGTGCAGTGAATGATATAGCTACTACTGTGAAATAGGGCAGGTCAATTGCTGTAAATTCCTTAACAAAATGTTGTGTCATGTGTCTTTTCATTCACCAAGTGTTTACTGTGTGCTTGGAGGGATCCATCTTCTTTTCTGACGTCTCCTAGCTTACAGCAAAGAAATGATCAGAAATGTAGACAGCGAAGCACTCGGATGTTGAAAGACAGAGGTCCTTCTGGAAGCTTCGCTGATTAAACTGTGAGCTGCATATTGCTGAGACTGCAGCTATGAGTCAGACATTTAAGATAGGATCAAAAGTGTTGATTCAATGTTTCTTGCATGAGAAAGATTATGGGAATTTAGGCCTTGGTGTGCATACTTTCTTGTATTTTTGCATATTTAAACAGTGAAATTTCCCATATATTTTTTCATTCTATGCTGTGCTAAGATTAGGATCTTCCCTATCTCTTTTCTCAAGGAAACAAGCTTTTCAAGTGTGCTTTCCAAAATAACTTCAGTAGTCTTTCAGTAGCTACCTCTTACTGCTTAATAACCAGATTAGTTATGAAGGAGAGAGAACACTGCCTGTCAGTCAGCAAAAGGAGCTGATGTTAAACAAGTTTTCCTTTTGTATGTTAAAGGAAGGATGACTTCTCCTTTTTTTTTTCTTTTTTCTCAATACCGTTGTCTATTTAGTACCTTATTCCAGGAGTCTCACTGAAATTAATTGGACACATAGGGGAATAGAAAAGTGGACAACAGGAATAAGGTTTACACTGGTCAGCCTAAAAAATCTGAATTATACTGAATGAAATATAATCACAAACTTCACATACTTATAACAGGAATCACTGTCATGAAAGATGACTTAGCTGTTTGAAAATGCATGCTTACAATTTCCATAAACATTAGTAGAGATTTTATTGGATTTTTAGAAGAAGTAAAATAAATAAAAATCATTCCCAATTAATTCACTTCAAGAAGGCTATTTACTTCAGCAGGATTTGGGCCAGGCCCCAAGTGATTCAACTGACTTTGTTCTAGTATTTCTAAAAACATGTCCTGTAACTTTTAAAGTGGGGTTATGAAAATGAAGGTACGACTACAACTGAAAATATGGTATTTAAAATATTTAATTTATAATATCTTTTTTTAAAAATCTATAAGAAATAAAGTAGGAAGGATATCTTAAACAGGAATCATACTAATTTTTACAACAAAAGTCAAGCTACTCTATGAAAGAAAGAATAATCATAATCTTATTTGTTGTCAGTTAGGCATAGGACAAGGGGAAACTGATTTAAACTAAAAAAAGGGGAGATTTAGATCAGATGTTAGAAGAAATTCTATTCAGAGTGTGGTGAGGCACTGGCATTGCTGCCCAGAGAGCTGTACATCCCTGGAGGTGTTCAAGGCCAGGTTGGATGGAGTCCTGGGCAGCCTGAGGTGGAGGGAGGCAAACAGTCCATTGCAGGGTGTTGGAATTAGAAGATATTTGAGGTCCCTTCCAACCCAAGCCATTCTATGAAATTGCAGTAAAATTACCTGCATGCTAGAGGTCCGCAGAATACAGATATGTACCTGAAAGCAAATATCTCTTATTTTGTATGTTGAGAAATTTGTTGCCTGATTTTAATAGCAATACTGAATTGCTCTTTGAGCTAATGCTGCAGTACTCCAATGTCATTACCAATATGTTTTATTTTTTTACACCTAGGTAAAGAAAATCACTGCAGCCTCTTGCTCTTCATATGTACGTTCTAAGTCAGATATTTCTTTCCAGAAAACCTCGTGAAAGGATTCATTGGTAAAGATCCAATTGCAAAATCTTAGTCTAAAGTAGTGGTGGTTTCTTTCAACACAGAAAATAAGTGCAAAGTGCATGTAAGCGTTAAGTCTGTACTGGTAGTGCTACCTCCCTGTCATATATTTTCACTTGTCAAATATTACTTTTTTCAGCATTACTTTTCACTTTCTATATTATGAGGTTTATCTATGTTTGTTATCTCTTCAGTAATCTGACAGATTTTATTTTCTGGTAGCCAAAATTTCATGGTATCTCTGCAATCTTTGCTAAAACCCCTTTGTTTCACCCTAATTTTACCAGTCTTATAGTGTGTTCATCAAATATTAGTAGCTATCTATCACATCTTTTCTGACTTAGCCAAACTTTATATACAACTCTTTCATTACCACACATGGAAAAAGGAAAGACAGATGAACCATATCTGATTATTTCTTCATGAATAAGGTTTTCTTAGTTAAACAGAGAACCTTTTTATGTGGGGGGAAAAAAAAACCACCAAAAAACATGCAGATTGTTGGCCCGTGTAACTATGAAGTTTTCGAAAAGTTCATTATTGACTGACTTGTCTGTGTTGTAGTGTTGTTGCATTTTATTATGCACATATGTAGTTGGGAGCCTTGGAAAAATGCAGATTAATGAGCCATTCTGATAAATATTTGCAAACAGCTTTAAACTGAGATGGTTGCTCTGGTTGCATAGCCACTCATTCTTTTTATTTCAAAAAAGAAAATTCCACTGGAGTGGATCTCTATTTGAAAGTTGTCTTTTTTTTTTTCTTCTTTTTTTAAGGTTATAATTATCCTAGTAAGGTGCTAACAGTACTTCGGAGTCATTTTAGTGCTATACATTGTGTGTTCCTAGGCTTTCAAATCTTTTGTTTTTAAATTAAAAGCTTAAAAAATATGTATAGCAATTAAAAATTTAACACATTTTAGTCCTGTATCTTGTTTTCTGAGTTTCAGTCTGGAGCAAAATTTTTGAAGTTATAAACCTTTGAAAATAGGGTTTTACACCACTTTAGCTATAGTGATGCTAGCAAAGCAGTATAGTATACACCAGAAATAGAAAACAAGATTAGAGATGACATTTAGGACATGAGGAAAAATAACTGTGTTCTGTTCCTTTCCATAGCCTGAAAAAGACCTTCTGGTCTGAATATCATCCCTAATCCTATTTTCTATTCCTATCATGTATTCAATTAACCTATTTTTAAATTATTATTGACACCAATTAGTCACATTTTCAAGTACCAAATCAAATTGTGTGCTCCCCAGCTACTGTCACGGTGGTGGGGAAAGGGACACTGAGACTGGTCACTTTGTAATATTTCTGTATGAAAGACTTAGTCCTGAAGCTTGCTGGATCCTATCCCTACCAGCTGCAATGATAAATCCATTATAGGAAGTCTTTTACTTGCGCCAGAACAAGGAGCTACAGGGTTGTGCTGATATGCAAACCATTTTTTCTAATGGCAAACTAAATGTTCACAATTAAATAGAATTATCCTGGAACCTCTGGAAGCCATAACTGGGATATTCTATTACTCACGAGCAATGATTTTCACAACTACTTCTGGAATAAGTTGTACCTTCCCTCACAGTTTAACCTCCAGCCAGGGATTTTTAACTGAGTCCTTGAATACTATGAAGTAAAAATGTCACTGAACACTAAGAAATCATTTTTCTTAGTCTCTGTGGCCTTCACCACAATTCCTTGGTGTTAACATTATTGGAAAGGGCTCCCCACCATTGTGCTACCCCATTTGTGTTTGAGTTTGAGACCTGGTTTACCACTGTTGTGAAGAAAAGGTAACACCTAAATTGAGATTAGTGTGTCTAGCTAACCACTTACTGTACTCTTGCACTAGCTGAGAAACTCTTCAGACTTCATAGTACCACTCTAGCAGAGCCAGCTTCCTTCTGCTGGAAAGTGGGGGGTGTCCCTCATACTTAACGCTGTTGCTCTGAAGAAACACAGGAATCCTGGGTGCCTGCAGCACAACTGTGAGGCCATTGACATGTGCGTGTCTTGTAATGAGGAGACAGGAGTTGATGTGAAGCACGCAACTCTGCCAAGGCCTTGGTGGAAAGCAGACATTCACATACAAAGAGACTCAGTGTTTCCTCATAGAAGTAACTAAGCTCTCAAAGTTTTATAGTCCTCAGTGTTTAACTCTACTTCTTTCCTTAGTCAGCTTCCAACATGAAACTATTTCTGTTCCCCATTTCTTGCACTGCATCATGCGCATTTGATGTCTACAGTGGTGCTACAGTATTGCTTTGCTAGGATCTTGCAAGCTCCAGTCAATGTGGAGTACAAAAGGGACAATAAATAAATTATTATTGAGGAACAAATGCAACTGCAATTACTTCTTGTACCCACCAGGATAATATCAATAGGAAATAAATATCCTTGGGAAGATCCGACAGAATAAATCTATCCTGTCTATATGACTGGATGGATAAGGTAGAAAGTAGTACTATACTTGAACTGCATTTTCAGTACTTATCAATTCTTACTGCTGTAATAATAGTAGACAAAGCTGCAGGGAGCTACTGCCCGTTATCCAAGAAACATAGACTTTCAAAGTCAGCAATGGAGGCGAATTAATTGCTGAAGCAACTGCTTGTGGAAGATGCTTTGTTCCAGTGTTGTGAAAGCTGATATTAACGTAGAGATAAGTGTAGCCTAGTCTGTTCCATAGATTATAATAATGTATATTTTGTTTGTATAAACAGTGTCTTCTTGGCAGATCTTCTTCTGCAGCCAACAGATTTAGCTACTAAATGGTCATGGAAATATGATTTGAATTGCTCTCCATACTGCTGGTAAGTGGCCAGGAAAACAATTCATATCTACTATAATCAATGATTTAGTTTCTGTGGAAAAGAAATAGGAAAACTTGTTGATTTGTGTAGATGTTTTGGATTTTAATGTTCAGAAAAATAGATGAATAACAGTTACTCTCTAATGATACATTTTAAAGCCTATTCTGAATTTCATAGAAAACCTGGAATATGAATGATTTGATAAATTTTCATGCTTATTTTTCAATGGGATTTTGACTTCATTATGTGCACAAGACCTTATTCAACTTCACTGTGCTGTTTATAGATATAGGAAAATGTCTTTAATTCTTAGGAAATACAAATGCTCTTTTCAAAATGTTTTTTCTAGTGGCTACATTTCTCGCTGAACAGTACTTTCTGCACAAGCCAAATGCATGATATAGTCATTTGAAAAAAGTAGCATGATATTTTGAAATTGCTTTAGTTACTGAAGCTGCTGTGACAGGCTGGTAACCACAGTACTTGTTCATGGGCAACAACTGGGAGACAGAATGTTCTTCCAAAAACATGCTCTTGGTCATACAGAGTTGCAAACGTGAGATGTGAAGAATGGTTGGAACAAAGGTCTATGTTGGGAAAGCAGAACCCTCTTCTTCAGGATTTAACTGTGCTGCACATGGAGTGCTAAATTATTGCAGGAGACATGCTGAACTCACCTGACACATTAGAACACTACATCACACCAATCATCATATTTAATTTGTGATGGTCTCCAGGCACACTCCTGACCTGCAGGGCCAGAACAAGAGTTTTTGAGAAAATATTTTCTAGGCACAGAAGCCAAAAGGAACTCTGTTAAAACAGTTCAAGGCAGCGAGAGGGCAATTCATGGTAATTTCATTGGATTCAGGCACAGTGTGATCCAGCGTTACTCTGGTTCAAATGCTTACATGAGTTTCTATAACAAAGAACAGCTTAAGTAAAATAGATTTTTTTAAATTTTATTATGACTTTAATGAAAGTGCACAGGTAATTCTATCCCAGCTAACTTGAGATGATCACTGTTGCGTATTGTTGGACACATCAGAGGAATGCAAAGCAAAAATTACGGCTGCTGGGCATAGATCTGCAGCTTTCAAGATTGCACCAACCATCCAAGTCCTTCATCTTCTCAGAACCAGAGAAATCTTGTCTATGTGCTCCAGCACAAGCAAATAACCTTGGAAATGCTGTAGCAGTGGGTCACGTTAAATCAGTGCTAGGCTTTTTTGCTTTCTTGCTCTTCTGCTGTTCTATATTGTCAGAGGCAGCAGGAAATTAACTGCAATGACAACGTACTAGGGAAAAGACATAGCAAAGTTTGCCTCATTTCAGCAATAGCTCTGATTTTCCAACAAACTTAAATTTGAAATTCACTGGTTAGGCAAAGCCAACCATCCTACTGGCAATGCTTCCTAAAGCATAGACAAGCCAAAGCTGTGAGTTTTACACAGCTCTAGGTCTGACTTCTCCAATTCTAGGAGAACTTCATGGTTTCCTGCTACCTTCCTTTCTCTGAAAGTCAGTTATTATTTCTTAGTGTTTTATTTACTTCATGAGTACTACAGGGACATGGTATTGAAAGCTCAGTCACAGTGTGCATACATAGACTTCGAACTATCTCATTTCAACAGCATGCCCTGTGCTGCTGTCACACTGCCCATAAAAGTCAATAGGAAGAATGTTGCAATACTGACTTGTGAAGATTTACAGCAACATTCATATGTGCTAATCTTTTACAAATGCTAATCAGAAGCTACTTGAAATCATTGAATTGTTGTGCTAATGTTACAGTAAAACTAAAAAGAACCCAGGAATTAATCACTGTATTTCTTCCCAAACTTGGTAGACTTGTTGGCTGGAGCTGTTGACTATACAGACTTGCATTGGCTGATGGTCTGTTTTCACGTTAGACTCATGTTGGCCAATTCCCCTCCTTGGTGAACTTTTACTTTAGTCATCTTAGGAAGCAGCACTACTGGGAAGCAAGAGAAATACTTCTGCAAGAGATGACGATTCGTGTCAGCACAACACTACTGAGAATTCAGAGTACAGCTGCACGAATAACCTCATATTGTTTTCTTGGGGTCCCTTTTGGATCAATCCTCAAAGCTGGCCATCAGCTAATACATTCCCAAGTTACCCTGATTCAAGTGAAAGCTCCTGAGAGTCAGTTCCTTGCTGCTTTGCCTCTCTCACTTTCTGTGCCTGAGACTCTCCACTTCACCCTGGAACAGATATTTGAATCACAGTTTCACAGATGCCAGGGAGTGCCTTAGCCAGCACAAACAAGTTGGCAGCATTTCTTTTTCTAGGTCAGTGACTCCTTGGCAATTCAGATCAGGTTAAAACACCCTTAATGGGAAAAGAGTCTGTCTGTCAGTCCAGGACCCATAGGAGAAGAATCAACTGATTATTCTGAAGTCCTATTCCACATCATCAGACATGAGACTCCATAAGATAAGACCCTGGGAAAACAAATGAGGACCGAAGCCCCTTCCCATTCATTTTAATCTCATTTCTCAGCCCTTTCTTTTGATACCATTGTCTAAAAATCTAAATCTCTGCACAAATTCTTGAGGAAACCCATCTTTAGCAAGGACAGGTAACAAGGTGCATGCTATGCTGCTGACCTCAAGAATGTTTTGGTAGAAGTTGCTGATAGGCCTTCTCATGTTCTCTCTGTGCTGCTCATTGCAAAAGGAGGGATTTTCTCTTTGGTATTAGTAAAAAACCTCTGTGATTTGCAAGTTAAACAAGTAAAAAATAACATTTAAAAAAACTTGACACGTTCTGCCAGATACAAATGTGCAACTATATTGGGATTTTGCAGTATTTTGATCAGAAAGAAGTTATAACCTTACACCTTTAACTCTGAGAGTGAAACTGATTTACTGCTATTGTATGTTCAGAATGTCACCTAAGAAAGACACTGTGACTCACGTGGCTACCGGGCCATGCCAGACCCTGTAGTCTGGTCTTAGTTTCTCTCTGAACATCTGTTAGGGAAAATCAGTGACTTATATTCATTTCTAAAGTGTATTAATAATAGTAATACTATACTGTAGTGAAGGTTATTTTGTATAACTTTTAAATGTTTAATGAATATTCAATATATTGTCTTAATAAAACCATTTTCACAGTAACAATTAGCAGGTTTTTAGTGTCTGCTGTGGTAGCTGCAACAGAGGGTAAGGGCTGACTTGTCACATTTTTGAATGTAGAAGATAGCATGTAGAGCTGCCACCTTGGTTGGGGTTAGTCTAAGGGTGTTGACTGAATAGTTGAGAGCTCAGCTGTGCCAAGTAGATGAGCAGTGTGACAGTCTCCATGCTAATGTGTCTGCAGGAATTTGCACAGGGGAAGCAGGGCACTCATGAGAGTAGCAGAATAAATCAAAGTGTGAAAGCAATTGCAGTCAAATGTCGCACCCAAGCAGTCAGTGACTTGACATGCTGTTTGGAAATAGGTTGGGTTACCTGTCAGTGTGGCATTTTCTTTTGGTTGCTAGAGAATAATGTTATCTGAGGATAAAAAGTAAGGAGCACAGATGGCTGCTACACATGCTTGATCCTCTAAACTCTTATCGCAGCTAATTATTCCATTGACGTAAATGGAACCGCTCCTTTGAATAAGGTCTGTTTTCTCTAATTCTTTTAGGATTGAAGTACAGTTTTTTGCATTCTGTGTGTAAATGTCTGCGCACTTTAAAAAATATATAATATTATTTGGGGGAAAAACTGTGTTTTGTGCCTGGCAGTCACTGTGACCAAAGTCATTGGTTAAGACTGTAGGTACAAATATTTCTTGGAAACGTTACCTCTGCACTTTCTAAACCAAGAAACATATTCTGATTTTGCGTATTTTCTTTGTCTAGTAAGCACAAGCTTGGAGTCCTCTGCCTGACCAGCATTTAATTCTTCCCTTTATTTTGTATCCAGTAATTGAAGACTTGCAGAGCAAGAGCAGAGTTTACCTTGTAAACAAGAGTAATACAAAGAAAACTCATTAAAATTTAGAATCAAACATTACTTCTTCTTACCTATTCCAAATTAGTTTATGTATTATAGTGAAGGTCACTTATTCTCTTTTGAAATATTGATTGACTGAGTATGAATCATTTTTATGGATGCTATTTTTGTTGTCAGGCAAGCCTTTGTGCTCTGAGGATAGAACAGAGGAGCATGCAATTTGAGGGGTTTTCCTTACCTTCACTAAAAAAAACAGCCCAGCTGACATCAGGAACATGGCAATTAAAAGAGTAAGCTGCCTTTGGAAATCTTGTAGCCAGGACTTGACTTGAATGGGTAAATTTATAATGCCACTGCCTTGTCACTTTGTAATTTTGGCATGGCAGCTTCTTCCCCCTCACTGCAAGAAAGATATTGAGGCCCTGGAACGTGTTCAAAGGAGGGCAACAAAGCTGGTGAGGGGTCTGGAACACAGGCCATATGAGGAGAGGCTGAAGGAGCTGGGGTTGTTCAGCCTGGAGAAGAGGAGGCTCAGGGGAGACCTCATTGCTCTCTATAACTTCCTGAAGGGAGGCTGTAGTGAGCTGGGGGTCGGCCTCTTCTCTCGTGTCATCAGTGATAGGACCAGGGGGAATGGCTTCAAGCTACGGCAGGGGAGATTCAGGCTGGACATTAGGAAGTATTACTTTTCAGAAAGGGTGGTCAGGCACTGGAACGGACTGCCCAGGGAGGTGGTGGAGTCACCGACCCCGGGGGTGTTCAAGGAAAGACTGGATGTTGTGTTGAGGGACATGGTTTAGTAGGAGCTATTGGGAATAGGTGAACGGTTGGACTGGGTGATCTTTTAGGTCTTTTCCAACCTTGGTGATTCTATGATTCTATGATTCTATGATTCTTGCCCAATTCCTCTCTCACACCAGCTCTCCCTCCTGGAGGTGATGTCATTACCTGCATATCTCTAGATGCAGAGATAATTTATGTTAACCATGCTCTTTACCACATTTCTACAAGAACCATTCCTCTTCCTGGCTTAATGCCGTCACTTTTGAAAACCACCATATCCTCAGTGATGCAGGACAATACCCCTTGTCTACTTTTTCTACCAAAAACTTAACATGTCCCTTAGTCCCCACAATTTCCCACTACTCTCTATTTGACTTTCTTTTCCTCCTCCTCTTCCTGGTTCTGTTGGCTCCATGTTTCCATCTCTCCCTGTGGTTTTCCTCCTCTTTCATCATCCTGTCCGTGCCGTCAGCAATCCTTAGCATAGGCATACTAGGAATGCTGGGAAAACAATGCTGTAAAATGAACTCTCGCTATCTACACTGGTTTCCAACTCATTCTTTTAACAGGCATATGGTGTTAATCTAAACTGTCCGACACATTAGTGGGAGGGAAGTCACACCCAGAGGATTATTAAAACATTTTATCTGGCAGATGCCACCATATTTATTGATATGAAAACTCCCTTCCTCCATATAAGCCACTGAAGCCTCCCTCCGAGAAGTTATTTTGAATTTGTTATAGCTATATTAAAATATTTTGTTAAACTTCACTAATTTCTTCTGGTGCTAAAGTCTGCATTCCTCTTTCAGGAAAAGTTATCACTAAGGTCAATAGGATTTTAAAATAATGAACGACTTGTTTATTGTGTTTGGCTAGTTGAACACATTATAAAACTTTATATATAATTGCTGAAGGCTACGTATATAAATGTATACTCATATCTCTATGTGTACATATGTATATTTGAATTTGAACTCCAAAATCTCTATTTTATATAAAATATTCCTAAAGAGAACACTTAAATTCAATTAATACTGACACATCAAAGTACTACAAAGCAGGGCCAAAGTAAAGTATTTCTTGAATTAATGTTCAGATATTCCGGCAGTGTGTAAGAATGTAAGCCAAAACTGGAAAGCATTTATACAAAATTACAGGAGATATCTGAAGAAAAAGTATCAAAGTTTCCTTATTTGTCTTTCAAAAATACTCTCTTGAATTGCGTGTCCTACAGTTTTAATCAAACAACCAGAGCCAATACAAATACAAAGAAAGAGGGTCAAAAGCAATTTAAAAGACACCCTTTTGGAAGAGTAGAAGCTTTCTGTTTGGTTTTAGTTTCACAGAGGAAACTGCATTCAATTCAGTCAAGCACTGCGTTTTCAAAAATTTTGTGGTTCTGGCTTAATTCCACAAAAGAGAAAAACTTCAAAGTTAAGGATTGGGCCTCCAATATTTGGTCACAACGTGACACAGTTGCGTAAAATTAAGGATGGTAACCCATGGTGACAGAAGTGGGGAGGGGGTGATCTCTGACTCTGGGTCTTCTTCCTTTTGCTGACTGAATCATAACAAATTCAGAACATAGATGAATTGGTTTTGCAGCTGTCTTTGCTTTTTCTTTTGCAAGCAGGTAAGAAAAAGCCTTCTAGGAAACCTGCGCACATCTGTTGGTAACTAAACTTTTACTGATGATTTTATGCTTCTCAGACAGGTACTAGACTTAACTGCTCTTTCCTGGTGACCTGTTCGGTGTCCTTTGTTTCTGCGGGTTCTTATGAGCAGCCTTTTTTTTCAGCTGGGTGGCACAGGACCATGGCCATCATATCCAGTGACATGCAGTACAGAGGTATGTTGTCCTTCCTGTAACGACCTCAGAAAATGAGAAACAGTGAGGAAACATCTTTCTTTAATATCTCTATTGATAGAGCTTGGGAAAGTGGGCAAGTTTTAGGCTCAGAGCCAGCAAGATTTACTGCAATTTTGTGTAGCAAGTCAATAGATACACAGAAAAGAACTTTTGGGAAGAAGAAAAATCACACATGTTGCTACATCTTATAGGTTAAAGATTTTCCATTGCCATTTGTTCTTTAAAGGAAAACTGGATTTTGTGAGAAACTTTTTTTCTGGGAAAAAATAATCTGCTTTCTGTAGAAAATCAGGGCTATTCATCAGAAAGCCAAACACCTGCAAACCAAATATTTCTGGCTGAAAGTACCAGTGTGGAGTGCTGCTGCTGCTGCACCTCTTGGGAGGATGGCAGTTTGGTGCTTCGTTTCCATGCTCTTTGTTACCAGACTCACAAGTGCCACATCTTTGTTGCTTTACAGGACTGTGTTTAATTAGGGACAGGAGTTTATGTGGCCAAATGGCTGAAGCACGCGGCAGCAATGCTGCTGTGAAGCAGAATCTGGATGTGAGCTGATCTCTCCCTTTTCTCCACATGCAAGACTTAGGGCCCAAGCACAGGCAGGCTGGGGCAGAGTGGATGCTCAGGCAGCCGAGGCTCCAAGATCAGGTGAAGTAGGATTCTCCTTCAATGCAGCACCACAGAAAGCAGAGATGTCCTGAAGCATCTACCATGTGCACAGCTAGATAAGTATTTCTGAGTAGGAGTTATCAGACAGAATCTCTGTTATTTTGCCATTATAAAAAGAATTCACTTGAGCTTTTCCAATTGAAAATAAATTAACCAGCTCCAATAGCATTTGGAAAGCAATGGGCCTGATTGGTCTGTTTAAACTCCAGGAGGTATACTGACACACTGGGTTACCTAGAGCTGGAGTTTCATAATGCATGAAACTAGTCAATTGCTCTAACAATTACATATTTTTTTGAGAACTGTATTTTGGTTTTGGTCAAATCTAGATTTAAAAAAAAAAAAAAAAAAAAAGTAAATTGTTGGCAAAACAAAAAAATAATTATAATCAGGAAAAGCATCTTTTTTGTTCAATCCAAAATATTTAGTTCAGCTTCAAAGAAAAGCTTCATTTTTTTGTCTTGGACCATTACACACATTTTAAATCTTTTTTCTTTTTAAATCTAGGCCAAATTTAAAATGGACAGCTAGAAGTCTTTGTTTTGAAATTGAAGTGTTTTGGCAGTTCTAGAATGAAATGCTCCATTTTGAAAATACTAAAATGAAGTGTTTTGACATTTCATTTTTCTTTCTCTGCATTGTTTCATCTGGATCTACTTGTTAAATTCCATTCAAATTCAGGAAGAGACCCAGTGCCTCTGAAATGCCTCTGTGTGGTATATTTATTATTTGTCAGAAAGCAGTGAGTCATTAAGCTCTGCATCAGTTCAACGTTAAATAACAGGAGAGGATGCTTAATAGGGAATTGATTATATACAGCTATGTTTCTCCCTCATAATTACTGTTGTTAGAGTGAGAACCCAGCAGTGTGGAGCCACTTCAGGAAGGACACAGCTTTCATCCATCTGGCAGAAGAGGTGGCGGACAGTTCCCAGATCCTTCAGCTGGTGCTGTTTTCTCCCCTCCTTCAAGTAGGTCAGTCTTCTTCCTCTCTTAGTGTTAATGTAAACCGTATGTCTTGTGCCAGTGTTTCTGTGGCTGTTAGCTAGAATGAATAGACAAAAAGAATGAAAAACTTAGTTTTCTTAATTTTCTGGTTGCTGTATTCAAAGAGCTGAGATGACCTCATAAGAATAGCTGTAAATTATGATGAAGTTGTAGTCTGAGAAGTGTAGATTGATAATGATTGAGGAGCAGTCCTGCAAACCTCCTTGGTGCTGCTTATGTTGAGTAACCAGAAAATGAGCCCTGGGGGAAGAGGTGGGGGGAGGACAAAAATGTTCTAAGTAATGCTAGTGACACCCAGGAAGTACTGAAGTTTCTAAGACACAAGGCAGGATCTCCATGTACTTCTTCCTCCTGTCTGGAAAGATATGGTCTCATTTTAGGAGGCAGGCAGTGGAAATTCATGTGTATTCAGACAAGGAGGAAACTTTAGTACTCATTCTGTTGAAATACTTGAGAAAGCTTTCAAGGAAGAATTTTTGATAAATGTTAGTATATGAAGTTGTTGCACTTCTGATTTACTGCATTTCTTCTGTCTTTTCTCATTAATGAAGATTGAAGTTGGGTATACTCCAACTCGTTTAAATATTTCTAAAAGCTATCACCTGCATTGGAAGTAAGCAGCTGGCATACCAAGTTTTCTCTTTTTGGGCTGCTCAGCTTCACCAGGGCTATTCACAGCTTGCACTTTACTAAGGTCGTTGGTATCACTGTTACACTTTTTCTGTATTACATGAGGATCAAGTTCCAGTAGTTAACAAGTCAAAAAATATTCCTGGGGGTGGGAGAGGAACTAGGTAGATGAGTGCATTCCACATGTCCACTTTATTTCTGGAATTACTGCTCTCATCCATGTGAGAAATAATTGTGATAAAAAATAGGCCTGACCTGCAGTACCCCCAAACCCAAAGAAATGCTTTTGCAGGCTGCACTCTGAATGTTCCACTCCACTTTGGCCAAGGCACGATGGGATCTCAACTGCTGGCTGCCACTCAGTGTCTGGACACTGAATAGTCTCTGGGCCAAAAGTTGCACTACTGTAATTAGAAATAGTTACACAAAATCAGTTTCTCAATATCTATTCTCTTGAAATTCAAAGCCAGATTTGGCCCACCACATGGACCGAGTTCAATTGAAAGGAAAGAGCTGTATTCTGCTCTGAGTAATGGTGAAGTAGAGGAGAGTTAACTCCTTTGGTTTTAACTGGCTTCAGACCTCGGGTCTCATACTGACATAACTGTGCTGACCTCAGTGGAATTGATCCTAATTTATGCCACTGTAACTGAGAATGCAATGTACATTGTTTAAATTCTGTTGAGCATGTCTTCTTCCAGGATGGAAACTATTTGCAAACTATACAAGCTCTTTCCTAAGATTGAGGCTTTTCATATCTGAGATTTTTGGTGGGGCAAGTGTGTGGGGATAAGGACATAAAGCACACTTTGTGTTTAGTGCTACCTTGTATACTTTGAATCCCACAGTGTCCTGCAAAATTATCACTAGAGGACTCCTGTCCTTTCATCATAATATAAAGAATATTCTATCCCTGCAATCACCCTGAAGGAGGCAGGGGAACACCTTTAGGAACTTAAAATGCCAACATGTAGTGGATACACTCAGGTTTTTTAGATATATGGGGTTGTACTATTTGATTTTTATTTTTTTTTTTGCAGCGTCCGCTTTTCCCATTGTTACACATTACATTTCTGAAGCATGTGTTAAATGGGATGCTGTGCAGCTGAAAGATCACACGTCTCAAATGCTCACTTGGCTCTCCCATACTGACCGCCTGAGTTGCAGCTCTCTGACTAGGGGAACGGTTGCTTTACTCTCGGAACATTGTAAGTTTTAAATACAACATAAAGGAGCCTCCATCTTGCAAGAATAATACACAAACACATATATATACACATGAGTGTGTATATGTATATGCATATATATACAACCTGAAAAGCAACTCTGTCTTCCTTTTCTTCCTTTTTTCAAGCTGACTTCTTCCCCTGTTAGCAATGAAATTTGGCCAGGAATCCAGCACGCCACAAGAAATCAAGTTGTGACCACGTTAAGCGTGACTGGCAGGGCAAGGTTATAGCATGTATGGTATACATACACTATGCTATAGTGACCTGTTACAGAATTAGAGGCTGGGAGGTGTGAGGCTGGGTCAGATAATCTTATTGCAAATGAGGCAGAAATCAAAGCTCAAAGTGGCTTTGGTTGTTTACTCTTTCAAGAGGCATTTATTGAGAACTTCTTATTTTGAAAGCATATTTTGAAAACTTCAGCTGCAGGGTTTGTAAGTTACTTTCCAGAATCAAGCTGTGTACCTGTGGCATACTCCTACTTATCTTACCCTGTTTTGGAAAGATTTATTAAAACCTCTGGTACAAAATGACTGCTGAAATCAGGCTGTCAAAGGAGGAGATGTTCAGCTGCGATAAACTAGAGCACTGCATCACACAGCCAGTAACACTGTAGGGATGGTGGATCTTTCCTGGGAGGAGGCTTCTCAGCACGAAGTTAGGCATTCTGTTAAGAGAAAAAAGAAAGATGCAGGTGAATTCTTTACATAATCAATGAACTTTCTTCATCTCTGTGCCTGAAACACTGATATATATATATGTATATATTTATTTATTTTGAGATCTTCCTATTCACTTGTCTTTCATAATTTTAAATTTCACTTACTTCTTAGACTTAGCTGCCCAAGAGAAACTGCCAATTTAATGTGGCTCTGGTGGGGATTTAACTTGGTGTTTCAAGGTAAGGTAAGCAAGAGCCTGGTATTAAAATAGACACGAGACATAGCACATAAATCAGCTTCCAGAATCACGCTGAAGCACTGTACAAACTTTCATGTCTGAAGTGACATATTAGAAGGGCGCACTGCTCCTCACTTCAGTGTAAACTGGAAAGGAAAGAAACTTTTCAAAATTAACCAGAGCTGGGACTGTAAAAGGTCTTGGATGTCCCATCCCCTTACCAGGTTTAAACATATTCCAAAGAAGCTCATTCACTTACACAGCTTTGCCATGGTCCACATCTTTGCATGATCACTTGTGATTTATGTCACTGTAAGGAGAGACAATCTAACTCTTTCAGCCCACATGCAGCTGGGAAAAAAAATATATATACACACACACACACACAAAAAAAAGTACATATATATAATATACATATATACAAAATTATTTATGTAAAAATTTTTGGAAGATATTACTGAAGCCAATGAAAAGATAACTTTCTTACACTTCTAAGTTTTTGTTCACACATATTGGGTAAGGTCTAAGGACAATTAGGATTTAAGTGCTTAAAAGGTCATTGCTGCAGCCTTGCTTCATTAACACAATACAGAGCCATACACTGGGCGTATGAACCAGATCATTATTAGCAGAACACTGAGCAGGGAAGTGCTTTGATTTAGCATACTCATTAGGGAGCTGTGTATGGCCCCCGCGGGACAGAGGTAGCAGAAGCACTCCTGGATGCAGAGCACCTTGGGATTACTGAATGCCAATCCTTGCAAGCACTTCTAGATGAGCAGGAGTTTGGAGCACTTTCTGTATCCTAAAAAGCTTAAGATGCTGTGAGTATAAGTGGTCATTCAAGGCATTTGGGGCAGTCCTGACATATCTAACTCATTTCTGATTTTTGCCAGCCCAGCCTATAGTTAAACCTCAGTAAAGGAGCACCATAGCTTCTCAAAAAACAAGATAAGCCTATGATGGCTCTTAGCATTAGAAAACTTTTCCTAATGTCCAGTATGAATTTTTCTTGCTGTCAATTATTTTACTATCAATTACTTCTCTCATTATCCTCCAAGCACATGGAGATGGAATTTAGGAATTCATTTATTTGTGTGCAGACTCTTAACTCTGTCATCTCTACTTTAATTATCTTCACTTATTCAATCTTGCCTTTTCACTTGTACTTACTTTCTGTATGTTTGGTCCTTCTCAGAGCTCTTACCTAATAGCACACTCACTTGCAGGACATGCTCAACATTGGACCTGAGGCCCACCAGTGCCCTGTAACTTCCCTTAAGGCAGCCATGTAGTTTTTTCAGTCTCCCTAGTAGGACCACTTTCAGCAGAGGCGCCAATGTCTATTTTCACCATTTAATTAAAAGTGAAAGGAGATGTACTGATGATAAGAAAAGCCAGGCATTTAGCTGGCATAAATTGGTTCCACATCTTGAGTCTATCAACAGCAGCTCACATGAACTAAGCGTGGTAAACCTACCAGGTTTACAAATGCCCTGGCATTAAAACATCCAAGCATCCTGATCTGTTTCACTCCAAGTGCTGATTTTGCCAACTGCAGGTTGGAACTATACCATCTCTCTTGGATTTGTGTCTGTAAATCTAAACCTACCTTGCTGTTTTGATGGATATAAAACTTTGGTTTATGAATGCTTGTTTAATTTATACCAATTGTCTGACCAGAAGCAATCGCTGCAAGAAGTAGAGCTAAAATCATATTAAATCCTCATTCTGCTCTATTTTTTTAATTGTTTAAAATCTTTGCTTAAAAGGTTCTAGTTAATTATTTCAGTGTTATCAAAATGCTCTGACAGTGTACTATATTCAGTGTCATCAGCTCTGATTAACTTTAAAAACACGTTTCTTTGATTTGAGACTTCACAAAGCATTCATAAAGGTATCCCCACAAACAACGTAATTCAGGTAAACACATAGCACAACTGATTTCACAGATATACCAATTAAAAATTAACAAATGAAACCTAAGAAAATAATGTAAATTAACAATACTTTCAAAACCAAAAATGTTTAACAATAAAATTTGGATAGTATCTTTTCCGTTCTTATCATTTTTTTTGGTTGGTTGTTCTGCTCCCATATTTTCAGATTTGCTGATCTTCAGGATTAGGCTTGCCTGTGGGGGAAGAGAATAAATTTCTTTTGTAGATGAAAATATTTCGTTGATAAATCATATTATTCCATTTAAATTGTTCTTATCTTATCCAGCTTGGTCTCCAGAGTTGTTGCTGCATGTTTTCAGATATGCTTTGGTCTTAAGATCAATTCACACTCTGTACAGCAGAAATAGCATATTTCTTTCAATTCACAGAATCGAAAGATTTGAAAAGATTTTGAGACTGACCAACAGTATCATCTATGGCAGTCCTATATGCCAGTCTACTTTTATTGCTGTCACAGCCAAAGCCTTTCAGACTAGAAAGGATTATGGAATAATTTATTCATATTATCCTATGTTTTACTAATAACAGGAAATACGCATTTGTGTTTCTGTTGTTTAGGTGTATTGGTAAATTCCCTGCCATATTGCCGTATGGAGAAAAGACAACCTGGATGGATAATTATTCACAATGAATTTGATCCTTATCTGCAAGCTGACAAGGTAGGTCATTCCACTTCATCGAAACAAACTAATAGCTGATCACATAGAGACCACATGATCTCTCCTACTGCTAAAGCCAAAGTACTTCTATAGAATCACTCTTCTGAACACCATTACTATACTTGCTATTTGCACTTGTGTTGGTAATAATAAATAGAAATGCTGCAGCTGCCCTTCAGCATTGGCATTTCGTAGCAGCTTCTGAAGTTCACACCTTGATGTGGTGAATGCTCTGAGGAAAGACTAACAAAATAGATTGTTCTTGTTTTGTTAGGTTGGTTGGTTTGGGAGTGGTTTTGTTGTTGCAGTTTTTTGTGGTTGCTTAGAATGGACTTTTGAATGGAAATACAATAGCTTACAGAATTGGGTTACCAGATCAGCAGCTCATAGCTTGCATTACGCAAATATGAGACTGAGAAATTATTTTGTAATGAAAGCATAAACTATACAGAATATAGTGGAATGCACACAACATAAAGAGACACTCTCCAGTTTCCAAGAGATTGCATTTTTTAACTGCTTACAGTGTTTCTTCTAATTTCAGCGCTGTAGTTTCAATTGGCCAATTGTTTCCTTCTGCTCACACAAAGCACCCAGCAATACTCTGAGACAAAAACTGCACTTGTCAGGTGAAGGACAGAAAGTGTAAACTGCTGAGTAATAGAGGCTAGAAGCTCTGTTAGGGCCTAAGCTCAAAAAGTCCTGCCAAAAGTAGGATAGGTATTTGGTGAGTTAATGTCTAGTAAGATTCAAGTTAGACTTCAGCCTCTGGGAAGTGAAGATGAATGCCAATGCATTAATTAAAATTAAATAAATAAAATAAAATAAAATATCCCACAAAACATAGTAATACTTAAAGCTAAAACTAAAAATTAGGTGTAGATTTAACTCTTTGTTGAGAGGCACCAGAAGAACTCTCAGCTCCTTCCAATTCTGCTTTCTGATCGAAATCAAGAACCGAGGATGCATTTTTCTTAATTAAATGCAGCATGCAGATCTGTGTGTTGGTACTAATTTGTCATATTACCTGAACTATGCTCTGCAAAACCACTTCTGTGGCCAACTCTTTTATGGGTTATTTCTAGAGTACTCACTTTTGTAATGAGCAGTCATTGAATTTAACAGTGGGACCAGCCTCTCCCAAGACATCCTCTATAATTTGTTCCTTAATTACTGATTTCTAGCAAAGACTTCTGTTATTTGACATGGACATTTTTATCAGTCTATAAATGAATTACAGTATTCATCCAATCATAAAATGACATTATGAAAGCAGCTTTTTTGCTGATGTGGTGACTATAGAGTTGCTTGACATTATTCTGGTAACAAAATTTGACTGGATATGTTTTGACATCTAGGAAACAAGGACACTGATGGAAACCGATGGATCCTATGTCGAAAGAAAAACAAGAAACCCATAAAACAAAAAACAGCAATAACAACAACAAAACCCCCCACAACTGGCTGCAGGATGACAGCCAGCAAATTAATAGGTGAATTGTAAAGAACTCCATTCCCAAGGGGCAAAGTCAATAAAGAAAGGACTGGAAAAAAATAGGGAAAAGTGAAGACAAGTCAATGCTTATATTTCTTGTAAAATTAACAGAAAGAAATAACAATGGGAATTTTGGAATTGAAAAGACAAAGGCTGATGAACAGTTAGTTTTATCTAGGATAGTTGACATTCAATAGTCACGTTTCTATTTGTGCTATCCCCTTCAAATATAACTGTGCTCATAAAGCTGACTGTCTCATTATTAAGTGTCCTTTGTTCATGCTTTTAGTCTCTTTCTTAAATTTTGACATAAACATGTTCCAGAATAGTGTGAACAAAATGCCATCCCCAGGAGGACTAGCATTTGTAGACAGGTTGTGCTGTGGACATTTCATTTCAGAAGCCAAGACCTTTTCTTACTCCCCTCAAGAAACTTGTAAACACTTCTGCTTTCACATTTATAAAATGTACTTATACATAATCTCCCAGATCTTGGAGACAAAAAACATGTTTTGGGAATCAATTATGTACACATTTTCACATATTTTTTTCCATTTTGAACTGAGCACTTCTACGTATCAGAGATTGGTCGTTTTTCTCTGTCATTGAGTGATGATATGTCATAGGTAAAGGATTTTTGACAGTGCTTAAAGCAGAACTGCGATAAATAATGCAGCGCCAAGACTTCGGTATTAGCACAGTCAACAAACTCCTCAAAGTAAATGATAACATTTACATATTTTACCACCTGCTGACACCATGTTTCCATTTGTACTGACTCCAGTAGCAGACTATTTCTAAAGCCATAGAAAGACTTGATTATTTTGCTGTTTTTGAGCAGTCTGTGAAGTCCTTGAGCAGCAGATTTTGGAAGCTAGAAGACTGGCATGGCTAGTACATTCTTAGTATTCTTTTGTATCCTGTAGTCAACTACTGTTGACCACTGCTGGATGTAAAACACATATTGGGAAGTTACACCTTTGGCCTTCTCCAGAATGGCTGCTCTTGCTGATGTATTCTCGGGAGAAAAAACAACAACAACAACAAAAAAAAACCCACTACCAAACAACTTACAAACAAAACCCAGACAACACTCACACAAATTAATAAATAACAAGAAATGATCTTGTTAGCAAGATTCTGAAAGCAAAATGCTGAAAATCAAGCAAAAGAAAAATAGAAGTTTCTGTCAAAGTGACTTGGCTACATTTTCCTTAGTTCTTGGCTAGAACATTTCCATTGATAGAGTTGCTAAGTGCATTCTATTTACAAATATAAACACTTGATTTTGATCAGCAAAAATGCATCAGCACACTTGAACAGTGTCAATGATGACATAATTACACTCATAATTTCCTCTCTGTAATGATTTTTAAATGTCAGCAGTCATTTTTTGTCTAATTGTAGCTTGCATGTCAGCACTTCCTCTTAAAACAGCATGTTTCTCTCTGCTGGAATTTCACACCTCTCCACTTCACCAGTGAAGATAATGCATATGATATAGAAGTTCAGGATATTTTCACTTCTGTGCTGTTTTACTATTTAACATCAAGCAGGCAGAACGAAGGTGTTTTTTCTTTTCTTTTTTCTTTTTTTTCTTTTCCAAGTGCAGAGTTTAATCATCTAAGCTGTAAATAAGTATTTGATTTTAATGAACAAATCAAGTATTCATTTATTTTGCCTCCCTGCTGTTGCTGTGCTAATAACCTGTTTATAAGTGTGGACGCGTGATAAAAATATTCTCACTCATCTCTGTTGCATACTTACTTACTAGAGGAGAAGGCTTATCCTGCAATGCCAGACAGCTTCCTGCTCAGTGTTTAACAAACTGTGAAAGCAGGTGACCCTTTCTCTGCAAAGACCGCCTGCTTAACAATGTCACTGCTACTGTCTTATGCTATGGCCTAGAAAGTGACTTATGAAATGCAATTTTGCATGGTGCCAGGCCTCAGGATACCACAGCATAACAAATAGGTGCATCTGGAGTTCATCTCAGCCCTCTTCCTCTTTTCATAGATCACAGACCATGTCATCAAGTCTATGGAAGTGTAGCACTTGTGCAGTGAACTGGAAGCTCTGCATTGAGGTTAGCAGCAAACATTTTCCACTCATCTGAACATACGCTGGAATTTGAAATGGGGGCCAAAGAGGCCTCCTTCAGTCCCATTTGCTCACACCTCATTCATGTCTCTGACAATGCTAAACTCTAGAGTTTTGGAAGTAAAGCTTATATTTACTGGCCCATACATTATCAAAATAAGTAAAAAGCCATAAGGAACACATACTGAGAAAACAAGTCATAAAATCATTCTGAGGTATCTGATAAAAAAAAGAGTACTGTTAGTGCTTCTAATCAAACTCATGCATCGACCCCATTTATATGTTCTAGTGGGTCTCTAAAAGATGAATATATAAATAATGTGCAGTTGATGTGTGTGCGTGCTTTTCTGTCTAAGGCTCATGATAACTTCAATTATTTTCATAATGTTTCTGTAACATTAACACCACAGTTGTGATACATACACAATACTGTGTACATGCCTATAGGCATATGGTGATCATGCATATGTTCACACAAATGAATGCTGTTGACCTACTTGTCTAATTCTTTGTTATTTATGCCATGTTTTGTATTTTACACTTCCATTTTTTTTCCCTTTTTGATTAACTTGGCGCTTCAGAAATTTTCTGGAGCAGTTGGAAAGGACAAGATTTTTTTTTTAACAGGCATACCTTACCTGTCTACGTGTCCAGGAGTAGAGACCACTTGAAAATAGATACTTCTGGGTCACCCTGCTTGGACTGTCCCCAAGGACAATTTCATTAAGGAAGCAAAGCAAATTAAAGAAACTAGCAACCAAGCAGTCAAGAGGCAAAGAAACCAAATTCTTTGAGCACTTACTTCCAGGGAGAATATTAGTCCTGAAGATCTGATGCAGGGTATGCAGTGCGTGACACTAACTTGTTTGTATTTATCTATGTGACAACAGGAAGGAATCAAAAACCAGCAACACTAAAAGGAAACAGACTATAAGAGATGGACCTAGAAAACGAGACACTCATCTAGAACTTTTTCTCTGCCCTTTCCCTTTCCATTTTTCGTACTGGAAAGAAGGAGAAAGTATATTTAATTTAAATTATGTGCAGCGTGCTCAAAGAGAAGTTGACTATTCTGAAACTTTACCACAACATTTCTGGTCCTTAGAAGAAAGCTCCACTTCTATAACAACAACAACAACAAAATTACAAAAAAAAAAAAATCCCCAAACAGAGCAACACCTCCTTTCCTGAGCTAAAGCTAAATCAGGAAAAGGGAAGGGAAGGGAAGGAAAGAACCATTCCTGGAGTTCCTGACAGTTCCATGTGGCTTGTTGGAGGCAGTGAAAAGGATTTGCTTTAGGCTAATAAGGTAAAGAGGCTACTTTGAAGAGCAGGGCCATCTGTTTCTGTAGAATAGTAGTTAAACATATCCGCTTGTCTGTTTGGATGTATCTTTACACCTGCAGAAGACAACGTGAACACTACACTGAGTTACCTGAAGCTGTTACCCTGGCTAGGCATTTTGGAGTTAGTTGATGAGTCTCAGAATTTATCGTTTGAACCTCAAGGCTTCAATGACCTATAAAAGGCAAAATACTTGTCATCATTTTAAGTTCTCATTAATTCCTCCTACCTCCACTTAAAAATGAGGAAATTTAGAAAAGGAAAGGAGAAATTAAGTTTTCCATTTCAATTAATCAGAAATATGGGGTTATTTCATGTTACACACAGGAATTAAGTTTACGTATGCCAACATTACAGACTCAAGCTTTCCTATATATTCAGACAAATAAATAAATGATGCAGAGAGTCAAACACATTGTTCATTTAGTGGCTGCTGGTGGTAGGTTCAGCCTGTAGGAGTACAGAAACTGTCCTCATACCAACTGAAATAGGTATATGTCTTTTCAAAGTAAGACTGTTACTGGCATGTCATTCATGACTCAGACACGCCATACAGGGCATTGGCTTCTGCTGCATCTGAAGGTGCTTGACATCTCATAGAATCATGGCACAAGTTTTTCAAGTTTTCTCTCAGAAAATGATGTACATTGGAGCTAACAGATGAAAAGGTCAGTTGACTTGCTTTCTGTGAACTTGAATTGAACCTCAACCTTAGAAGACAGGGCATAAAGCCTAAAGACAGCTGAATGGTAACCATGACAACAGTATTTCCAAAAACCATACTTAGACAAATTGAGATATAGCAGGTGGGATAACAGTATTTGTACATTTTTTATTATTTGTGTTACTTTTCACTAACAGCAACGTAAGTTATGCAGGTCTTTCCAGATAGTCTTTTAATATACCTTTAATGCTTTTTGCTAATCTTACAAAGTCTGTGCAAAACAGACTTGGTCAAAATATTTTAGATTTAGATACAGTCTAAAAAATATTAAGTCTCATTTATACCTGTCCTTCTTTTGGCAAAATTTGGTGCTATTACTATAGGTTCCATTGAGCTGTTACATTGCATATAACATTTTCATATTTTTGTGACAAAAAAATGAGAATTTTCATTTGTTGCATAAAAATTGCTACCAATTTTTCAAACACTTCACTGTATTAAGTAAGTGAGACAACAGTCTAGCTAAATGTCTATTATTTTTTCCTTAGATTGAGCAAACTTGGTTATTCCTTAGCTTGGACCTTTGTTGACACCGAAGTAAAATACTTTTTGTCTCATTTTTAGAACCTATTTTAACCCAACCAAGTTGCCTTCTTAATCCCCTTTTCTCTAAGTTGAGAACAGCTCTTTCCATCACTTTGGGAATAAAATATGTTTAGTTTAGTTAGAAATGCCAAAGGGGCACTTTCTAGTCTGTAATTAATATCACAGATATTTTTGCTTCCTACACATTCCTCCAGTGAAAGGTTGTGCAGAGCAAGTAACTGAATTCTGTTGTGTCCTGTGGGACTACATTGGAAGCTACACACTCCTCTTTCACACACTGAACAAAAGTCAAATTCTCATTTGCCAGTTTGCTCCCCATCCTCCAAGGTTTGAAAAGATAAAGCTATAGGTGAAAACACTGAGATCTTAATACTGATGATCATAGCTTCTTGGGTAGTATCAAGATAAGACCTGCAGAATTCATATGGCATCTTTTGATATTACATCGCTTTTCTAGTTTCTTATATATTTACTTTATAGCATAGACACTGTGTTTTTATTTATTTTGAGACCTAATTAATTGTAAATATAGTGTTCTTTTCCCTAACAAAACTAAGGTGTTAACAGTTCAGGTACTATCAGATGCATGTATATACATATATATGTGTGTGTATACATATACAAAAGATTATAAGATGTATATGTAATACATTTTTTAATGTATTGACTGGACTGCATTTTATGTATATGATCCTTTTAATTAGCCTGATGTCTTTGGGATCAGCCACTTCTATTATATATCACACACGAGAGATAAACGTAGACTTAAAGTGCAAAAACTCTACTTCTGCCCTCGTAACGTATATCACTTTGAGTTCACCTGATACACTGTCCAGTCTATGAGACTAGTCTAGTCTAGCTTCTCTCACTAGCTATCAGTCACACCTTCTAATCCACTCCACTTTGGGATCTAGATTTGCTTTCCATCTGTCCTGCCCTTGGCAGGTGTGCTTGCAGTCACAGAATAATGATTTAAGCAAGGCTTACCCGTCCTGCAGGGAGAAGCCTTAAATATGATCTGATCTTTAATTTGACTTGACCTCCACTGTCTAGATAACCTGTTTGGCTTTTCCATCCTACAGCCAGAGTGTAAGCTAACACCTAAGTAGTAGGATACACCTAAGGATAAAGACCATGCCAACATTTCACTGTACATTTAGCAGCTTGTTGTATAGATACCATTGTAAGAAAATGCCTGAAGTTTTAAAAAGAGCTGTCCAAAATTTGAATATGCACAGCTCTCCTGTTCTTAAACACAGGGCTCTATTTCTTGTCCTTTCACAGAATCACAGAATCACCAAGGTTGGAAAAGACCTTCAAGATCATCCAATCCAACCATCCACCTATCACCAATAGTTCTCACTAAACCATGTCCCTCAGCACAAAATCCAACTGTTCCTTGAACACCCCCAGGGTCGGTGACTCCACCACCTCCCTGGGCAGCCCATTCCAGTGCTTGACCACTCTTTCAGAAAAGTAATACTTCCTAACATCCAGCCTAAATCTCTGCCGGTGCAGCCTGAAGCCATGAAAAAGAAAGGGGCTAAAAATAAAGGGACTAAAAATGGAAACTTTCTTTGCCCATTCCCATTGCTGGTTCTAGTACATGCATATGTTAGGTTGGATCAATTTTCAGATGAAGGACTGACAATAATTGTTGGGTGTGCCAATGACAGTTGAAGCAACAATGACATCTATCTTTCATTGATGTTTTTTGACTAAATTATCATTACTTCAATGTGTGGAACCCTTTCCTACTTTGGAGAAAGAAGGAGTAGAAAACCCCATAAATATTACATCTCACACACCACTTTATCTCGTCCTTATTGCATTAATGCTAGTATAAAGTCACTTTGAAAGAGTGCTATGGACACCAGTGCACATCATTAAGTCTCCTGGTACTGAGAAATTCAATAGCAGTGACAGCCTGGAGGCTTTAGTCAACAGAAGACCTATGGCAAAAGCAATATTGATCGGTCAAGCTGTTCTCTTGCTGTGACACTCCCTCTGCCTGCTTCGGCCCATCTGCTGGCCCGGGGCTCTCTAGGGACATGTGCTATTGCAAAAGCAACAGTTTGTGCCTGATGCTTGGCACCATGGAGCCTGCAGTCAGCTGTAACTGAAGGCTGTTCAAGCCATCTAGCAGAAGTGCAGCCTGGAATTGGCCTTGACATAGTAACTCTGGGTGTCACCAACACAAATTGCAGATTAAGCCTGTTTTCATCACTAGATAGCGTCATCTTATTCATTCCATCTTACATGCTATTAGCCTAAGAAAATTTGAAATTAAAAATGATGTTAGCTGGGATTTGCATTGCAGTGATGCTGCAATGCAAAATCTTGAGAGAAATGAAGTATTATCAACAGCAACACACCCTAGGATGCCCTCTCTCCTTCCAACCAAGAGAGTAACTCCACACTGCACAGAACAAACCTAATCAGTTACCAGCATAGCTGTGGAAGGTACTGACATGTCAGTGTGGCTCTGTGCCTGTGCTGGTCCTGACACTGTGCCACACTGGTATATCTAGGGTCCATAATGGCTGGGTTAATGCAAAGCCCAAGGCCACAGCAGCAAAAACTGTTTTTTAGTTTTATTTTTTGTAGATAAAAGGGAAAGAGACATCCACTGTCTTACAGTCATCTGCAAAAAGTTTCTGCCTTCCCAAATGCTTAGGGTCTTTAGTAGGAAAGAAACAGACTGACTTCTCCAGTAAATTGTGAAAACATGTCCTTGACTGTTGCAGAGGTTCCTCAGTAAAACACAGCTGGATGGTTGCCAGTGAAGCCTCAGTACAGTAGTTGGCTAGGGAACAAGGATGCCCTGGCAACCACACGTTAGTAAGGATGCTGCATAATCTTTAGCAAACTGTTGTGTCCTAAGCCTGAGGGCGAAGTAGGGGGAGAAAGTCTGCTTCCCAGTGATTTACATAGGAGTTGCTGCACAGCAGCAAGGGAACACAATCTCCACGGATTGAAAGCAATGGTATAGTGATGGAGCATTAAAAGTTTCTGGATAAAGAACTTTAAACAATTTTGCAGGTGCACTTACTCTTTCTTGTATCTGTTCGAAACTACAAAATGAGGCAATGCATGGGATGGAAGATCTAAGGGAACATCACATCAACTCCTTTCAAGAAAAAAAAAAAAAAAAAAAAAAAAAGCTTATGGAGGGAAAGGGAGAAAATCCAGGTTACGAAATGTAATTGCTTCAAAGTGCACTGACATCTTTTTGATCCATGATTTAGTTTTGCAGCCTTCAGCTCTTCCTTTGTGTAACTAATTGTGCACCAGTGCACTAGGAATAGTCATATGTTTGATAAAGGTAGATGTCTTCTCTTGCTCTGTAAGAGCCTCATCAGGTCAATTCTTGCATTTTGAGGAAACAAGGTAGTCTCTCTTCAGAAAACTGCTATACCACCGCCACCACCTCCCCCACCCCAGCCTAAAACTTTCCAGGAGATATCATTCTTAAATGATTTCATAAATGCAGACTTCTGAGAAAAATACTAGGAATCAGACTATTACCTTAAAATACCAGTGATACTTGCAGCCACTAAGAACTATGGCCACGTGCATTCATTAATTCTGCCTGCTATTGGCAACCCAAAATCTACAGCAGCTCTACGTGAGGTACAGGTGAGGTCTGGTGACTTCTAACATCCTGCACATGCATTTAGCTGGTTGCTCCTTTATGTGATAGGAACAGCCACTGCTAAGAAGCAGATTGATACCATCACAAGAGATTCTTGTTCACTGGGCAGTGGAACAAATTCTGGAGCAGATCTCATGTATTTCACAACAGTGGTGTATATGTTATTTCAAGGTATTAGCTAATATTTATGAAGTATTTGAAATTCTCAGAGGAATCATAAAGTTGCTATAGGCATTATCACTGTTATAGTAACTGATAGGAAAATATTGTTTTTAATACATAAATGCTAATTTTGTTTTCTTTCATCTCTTTTGAGTATTTATGTGCTTTGTAAAATTCATTGTGTATTTTTCTGTGTCCTTTGATGTCTAGGAATTTTATAGTGATCTTAAATATTGATTTTATTTTTAAGTCTTTTTTTCATGCAGACCTTTAGGGGAGGTTTGCTAATGGTATGTACGTTTGTTTGAGTTAAATACTTTAATGCTAGGGGAGGAGATCAGTTTGACAAGGAATTCAACTGCTTTTGTTTTTGCTTTTTTTTTTTTAAAGGAGAGGACTGATGGATTCAAGAGTATTTGACTATATCTGGTTGACTGAACTGTTTCCTCAAGGAAGTATTCATTCAGTCAATGTTCTAAGGGTTAAGAAAACAGAAACCCACAGTTTTTAGTGAGTTGTTGTTATGTACGTTGCCAGGGGAACTGTAGCTGGAATGTTGAAATGTGTTGTTCCTCCCCAAACCCACAGGAGTGGAGCTTAAGTATGTTGGTGTACTCTAATCCTTGCAATTAGCTTCTATGTGGTAGGGGGCTTCTGGAACTGAATACGTGTTAGTAACACAAGGCAACATTCCCACCATTCTGGTTGGAACATACTCATTACTTATGTGAATTAAAATTTAAAGCAGAAAATGAAGTATATTAAAAGCCTCTCTTATTGCTTCTTCCTGAACCCCGTCTTTTAGCGATACACACTATAGAAAATAAAGATCTTCAAGGAACATTCCTTAAGACTTAGGCAGGAGAAATCATGAGGTTGATTGATTTTGACACAGGTCTGTGTTGCCTCTCATGCAATTTTACTGCTGTGTACTTGGATGAAATTCTATTGAAAATAACTGAGAATAGAGGAAACAAATTTTAACTGTTTCCATTTTAATGATCAGGCTTTTGGACTGCCAACAGCTCTGCAGAAAATCTAATCAAACTCTATTCATTGCCAGATCAACTGCTGTAAGAAAAATCTATATCTATATATCTGTAGAGTTCTACTTTGACTTAGATCCTTCAAGAAACCAGGAACAATTATGAGGTCCAAACCATTCCAAACCCTTCCATCACACCATCACTCTCAGCTATTGGTCCTTGGCTGCCACCATGCTTTTCCTCAAGTGGCCTGCTAGCAGCACCTAGTTGAGCTAAACCTAGCTCAGCAGCATTCAGGCCCTGTTTAAGTCAAATATTTTTCAAAGCAGAAATTGATCCACATCTTAGTTTATGCATTTATTCTGCTATGTGGTAGAATCTGTTTTTTGTTTTGTATATGTACATTCTCCTGTCACTCAACATAACTTTTTCTTAATGCCCAAGATAAACTAGCCATTTCCAATTCCAATGGACATGGAAAACAAAAATTACTTCCTCTATTACAGTTGTCCTTTAAACATTTCAAAGCCCTGTCTTTTCCTTTCTGTATACTGAACAATACTTTCCCAAACCATGGTTTCTAAATACCTGATTACTCTTTTTACCTTCTGTTACTCCAAATGAGGAACAGCATCCTAGGCTATGGCTCCTGTGACAGACTACAAGTCTTCATCTGATCAGTGCAGAGGTAGATTACAAACATTTTATCCATGTAAATCCTGTGCATACATCCTACTGTGACATTTCTTTTTTTTTTTTTTTCGCTTCTGCCTCAGTACCAAAACATTAAAACATTGACCACCAAGCTTTCTGCATCCATATAAAACAGCAAACTTACTCTTTCAGTATGTCCTGGGATCTCCATCCTCCAGTTGTCCAAACTAATGATCGTCTGAACTGAAGAACAAGGAAGGAGACTGGTTCACTCTTCTGTCTTCCACAGCCCATTATCTCAAAGCTTTCTTCAAACTCTAACATTCATAGCAAGTAGAAAACCAGATCCACACGATCAGCGATAAGAAACCTAGGGGAGAGAATTTAGGTCTTCTATCAAAGGTCAGAAGCTAAGGGTCCTACTTCCACTGTGATCAGAACAAGTGGACAGTGCTGAAGGTAACTTGGGAGTGCTAACCGCTAGTTCACATTTCCCAACCACAGTGCTGGCACCATTTGCATGAGGCTTCCTGATGAAAACAATGTTTTCAAATAAAGAAGACATAAAATCCTGCTCTGTGATTTCTGTGCTCTTTTGCTCCATGTCATTTGATTCTGTGAGGCAAAGAAGGGTAACTCAAGAAAGCATAAAATTTTGGTTTACTATCTTACCATCATTTACGCATCAAGGCTGCACTAAGACGCAGTGGCAGAAGCTGAACATGGCTTTCCTGCACTCTGCTTGGCGCAGGTTTGTATTCATCACCCAGACTTACCTACAATGTTGTTTAAGCAATCTCTTTAGATATCTAAAGTTTCTAAACTGAACTCAAAACAGAAGCTCTGAGACGAGCTCAGTCTGCTACGTAGAAGACAACCTACAAAATGCAGAGGGAAACTGTAACCAAAGTTCTACACTCAGATTAATTCTGCAATGGGTACTAAACACCAGAATCCTAACAATAGATAGGCATTCCTTACCTTGCTTTATTTCTTGCCATTTGCAAAAAAAATAGCAAGAAACAAAATGAGCAAAAAAAATTGCCTTTCCCCTTTTATTAGATACAGGAAACTCT
The DNA here is from genome assembly GCF_026119805.1 of Tympanuchus pallidicinctus. Classification (NCBI taxonomy): domain Eukaryota; kingdom Metazoa; phylum Chordata; class Aves; order Galliformes; family Phasianidae; genus Tympanuchus; species Tympanuchus pallidicinctus. Next base: position 8,264,055 of record NW_026294739.1, on the reverse strand, counting down.
TTTGTTTTGGCACTGGTTCTATTTGTCATTCACAAAGTTTGTTTTTCTCTCAAGTTTTTTGGGAGCTTTTTATTTCCTGTCAGAGTGAGGAGGAGAAAACTGTTTCGTCTGTAAGTTATGCACCCCTTACAGTGCCCCTTAGTTACACAGCACAAGGAAAAGAGAAACAGAATCCATGGCATCATGCAGAAATGCCGCACTATATAGTTTGCCCTGGTTAAACATTTCCAGAAAGGGAATGAGACAACACTGGAGATCCCAAACGTCTTTTGGCCATTGTGCTGCAGGGAATGCAGGCATTTTGGGTTAAACGTTCTGAAGGAGTGCTGGATTCTGGGCAAATTTTGGTTTCAGATCTGAGCTGCAAAGGTTAGAATTATTTCCCATTTGTAACACTAAAACAGTGTCTCCTCCATGCCTGAATATGGTATCTGGTGCCCTGAAAAGAGATACTTAGATGGTGCAGGAGAGCTTCTGTTCAGTTTAGTCAGATTTCACTTACCTTTCTTAATCTTTATCCAAACAAGTGCGCTTGCAAAATAATGCACAAAGTCTTGCGTGTACTGATATTAGTTCTATATAGTACGTAACTCTGTCATTTTCCCTTGTTCTCTAGGTATTCAGAGAGATGTCAAACTGGAAAGGAAAAAAAAAAAGGCAATTTAATCACATTTTACAAACCTTCCAGGAGGAAAGTTTTGCATATTTGGACAAAGTCTGAGATTGTCTCACTTGGTTCTCCTTATCCATTTTTTATTCAATTTATCTTGTTCTGAAGTGCACTGGTGAAGGAAGCTGAGTGTTGAATCCAGTCACCTCCTTACAGCTGCAAGGGTTTTCTGAATTATAGTTAGTGCATTCACAGACAGCAGCCCCTCATCTAACAGCAGGATGGATCAAATCACTGGATTGAGACAACATCTTACATGAAATTTGAATGCATCTTGGGATTTGTGTTTGTTGCTTTTTCTTTGCTAGCAGTATTTGAACCTCCCTCGTTCCTATGCATATGCCTCACAAGATGCCTCACACACACCTTCAAGATTACTTTATTTTGTTTGTATTTATTCTCCTTAAAACATCATGCATTATTTAAAGTTTCAAGGACCTTTCAAAACTGACATCACTGACAAACTCCATGCAAAATGTTGGACAGTACAGCATCTTTTGGCTGTGCATTAAACTGGGAGACAACAGGATTGTAACAGCGTAAACAGGAAAAAAAAAACAACACTGAATGTATATGTTGTTAATACGGTAGCAGAAAATATGTTTCTACAGCAGTTACTATTGGTTAATAGAAAAGCCCTTTTCTGATCTGTAAGTATTGTTACCGTAAACTAAGAATTGTAGTTTATCTGCTGTTCTGTCAATTAAATTTCTTTCTGTTATGTTCAATTAATTAGTTATTGGAAATAGAGCGAGGAAAGGATCCGTGCAATGAATCAAGCCTTTCAGCACACTCAGCTGCTGGGGATGGGGGCATACATCTTCTTTTCTGCAGCTATGTGGAGCAACAACAACAAGCGCCGAGCCCATGGCCTTTGGTTAGCCTCTGCATTTTTACACTAGGATTTGTTCAGTTGACATAAAATGGTAGCTGAGGCATTCCAAACCACCACTACAGGAGGCCTCTACAGGGGGAAACACAGACCCTAAACATGCTCCCCAGAGCCCCCCTAACCAGGTTCAAAGAATGCAGCTTTAACCACTGCTCAGAAGAAACCCCCACCAACTCAGAGGCCACCCTCTGCTCACAAAACCTAGTCCCTTCCCTGCAGGCATTTGGGATCCTTTGAAATGGAAAATTTATGCTGTACTGAAATAGTTCATACTATAATAAACAACTAGTGCCATCATTCTGCTGGTATTCAAAGCGCAATTAAACCTCACGTGAGTACAACGTTTGGGGTGCAGAGGTGGGGCTGTGGGGTGCAGGCAGTTCACCGCCAGATATTTTTTCCCAGCGGAGCAGAATTTACTGCTGCTCCCCCAACTTGCTTGCCTTGCAGAGAAATCCCCACCCCCCTCCCCACGGTTACATGGGGGCTGGTGGGGGATTATATAACTTATAGGTCAATTTGTTGTTTGGGCAGAAGCGCTGCAAGAATGTGGTATGTTGGCTGAAGCTGTTTGTTTGCTTAAGTTCTCAGAGTTCAATGAGGTCATTTTCTCATCTTCCCTGTGTTTTCTGTATTTTCCACAGACCTGCCAGCCTCACACAACACCCTCTTTCTTCGCATTAGAAATGGAAACACGTCCTCTGCAGGAATTTTCCACTTAATAGCTCCTGCTTTCCTACCGGGGGCCTCAGTGCACCACCACTGCAATGCTGTATTTCTTTCCACTGCAGTTTGACATTTTGCAGCCAGAACAACGAGCGGCATTCACTCCATCCTGCTTTTTGAAAAACATATCTCTACAGGCACACAGAAAGCACCCGGTGCAGCCATTGCCACAGGAAAATGGCAGAGGTATTTAAGCATCATTACAGGTCACAAAGGATGTGGCATTGTCTCAGAATACTGATCTTTCATACAGTCTCTTTTCCTTGCTCCTCCATTCTCCCCCCCAACCCTTTTACACATATACACACACTAAAGCCTCTGCCCTGCTCTCCTATTACAAGCCAGGCTCGTGTTCTACGCTTGATTATAATTGTTTGCCTTTGTGAATTATTTCCTTTGTACAATGTTTGCAAACTGTATATAAGGTTCTGATATTGTGATGAGCAGAAATGCAGACTGCAGGTGATCTCCGTGGTCAACAAGGAGCCTGCTTTAAAATGCGCCAAGTGACCTGTCAGAAAGCAGCAACATTTGCAAACTGTTTACTGCTAAGATGCAATGATGTGGTCTGAAATGCAGCAAGCTAAGGACTGGAGCAAAATGGGATCTCAGAGAGTCGGTCAAGCACAACACAGAATATTTTCTTTTTAGTATTATTATTATTTGTAAAGCTTGAGCTTTATTATAAATTATTAAAATGTAATTTCTCTTTGCTATTTCTGTGAAGTATTTGTATATTCCTTCACAGAAAGATAAATGTCTGGAGGTAAACATCATTTATAGCTGGAAGGAGGGTTTCCCCTGTCTGCATAGTGGTAGAGTCTCAGACAGCAAGGTCCCAGTAGGTCAGACTGGCACATTGAATTGAGTATCAAATGAAACTGGTATTCTGGAAAAAGGGTGGAAAGAGGAAGAGGGGCGTTAGTAAGGAGGTTGTTCAGGCCAGGAGGGTGGGCCACAGAAAGACAACGAGGAAAAAAATAGGATTGATGATTTGCAGGACACCTAGGGTATTTCTTTCAGGGGGTATTACTTCCACTTTTAACCAGGAACAAGAGCTGGTAGAAAAAAAAAAAAAAAAAAAGCGGCAGGAGCTGACAGCTTTGTGCTGATCAAAGGGAAGTAGCATTGAATGCCTGCCTTTGCTAGCTATTTATTAGAAAGAGAGAAGGGCTCCTTTGCCATTCTACTTGGGAGAGAAGGGATTAAAGATCAAAAAAGAAGGGAACTGACCTGACTTCTTTGTTCAGAAAATATTTCTCTTTTTCTTTTTTTTTTTTTTTTCCTCCTGCATGTCATGCTGTCCACTATAAGACAAAAACACCCTTTCTTTTCGGTGTTGCTGCCTTTCTTTACTTCTTTACTCATTGAGCAAAATTTCTGGTGATGAACAATTCCTGCAGCATCTTTTTTTTTTTTTTTTATGGTGAAGGAGGCCCCCCTTGAGAAAACTTAGTTAACTGTCTTTTAGCCTGATTAACCTAGGAAATAAAGTTTGAATGCACAGCTGGGATTCTATTAGGATCATCAGTTCACATAGATAACAGCAAAAGGTGTTAAAATGCACTTCACTGGTGCAAGTGATCTCATGTTGTAAAAATGATTATTCCCAGCAGAACAGGGAAGGATTAAGGGGCCACGTCTACATCTGGGAAACTCTGTAAGTGTTGTATTAGCATTAATACGTGTATTGATCACACACACAAAATAAGCACATAAGGATGGTAGCAAATGGCACAGTGCATTAAACCTGCTCTAAAGTCAGTGAAATGTGAGCGTCTTTACTCCCAGAATTGCAACAAAGCTGTTAAGCAGTTTCAATAAAACTGGCGAATGCCTGCTTGTATGATTGTGGATCATTGTGGATTACCTGCCACGTAAAAACTGTTATCAAAATAAGACTCTCTCATTGCAGAGATTTTGAAGGATTGTGGGGTAAATTTGGTATTCTATCTCTAAACCGAATGAACAACATATTTCCCCTGAATTTCATCACAGTGGCTCAACTGCTCATCTATATTCTCCAAACATGTTTGTTGCATGGACCAGAAGAGAACTGCTGCTTCTCACTGCGGATAAGAGTGAGAATAGATGACTGTGCAAGCAAGGCTGAGGTAGACATTTAAAAAAATAAACGGTGTTGACCAGACATTTGAATAACTCAGCAGTGAAGTGAATAGAACAAATAGAACAGAGTAAACAGAACAGTTGGAAGGCACCTTCAGAGATGATCTAGTCCAACTGCCTGATCACTGTAGGGCTAAGTAAAAGCACCAAGAGCACTAAAAGTGGGTATAAAGCATTGAAGGCATTGTACAGAAAGGCATGGGGCATCAGCCGCCTCAGGGAAGCCTGTTCTAGAGTGTGACCACCTTCACAGTAAAGAAATACTAACGTCCCCTGAACCTCCCTGGTGCATCTCTGTGCCATTCCCACACATCTTGTTCAATTCAGCTGAATACTAAAATCTGTTTCAACTGAAGAGCAACCACAAGCATCAAAATGATACATAACTAAATATGCATGATTTTAAAGCAAGATTTTTGATACTGTAATACCAAAATTAGGCTAGCAGTTGAAATACATGGAAAAAACCATCGGGTCTTTTCTGATCTACAACCTTCAGCACTACCCAAACAAATCCTTAAATGAAGCAAGTCCTCAAATGGAAATTAAAAATGTGAATCTCAAAAAATAGTTATGTTTGTGCTGTAATCTTTCAGCTATGCTATTTATTGACAATCACCATACTAGCACAGCATACAGGAAAGTTTTGGTAAAAACTACTTTAGCACCATGATAGATGGTGAAAGAAAGACAAATTATTGACTTTACTGCTAAAAATATTATAGTTACACATGTTCAAATCTTGTCAAGCAGTTGCATCTTTCATTCCTGTATTAAAGATTTCTTTTAGTGGATATTTGAAATATTGTACGTGCCTATCACCACAGCAGTGACATTTGTTATTTTGCTCATCAAAATGTCACCTGCCTATCAAGATAGCTAGAATAAGTAGGAGTGGGAACTCTCATGGAGTCATACATAGCCTTTTTTTCTGCCAGCAGATGTATATTGACAGGCACTCACACTGGCACAGAATAGCAACAGAATTTAGCTTTCCTGACTGCAAAATTAAAGGAATCTTTTTATTATTATTTAATTTTTTTATTATTATTATTATTTAATTTTTGAGGCAGTTGCCTCAAAAAGATGTTTTAGAAATTGCTCCACAACATTAAGGGAGGGGTAGCGGGACTGTTAGACCAGCCAGTTTCTGACAATAGAGGATTGTTCTCATAGTAGTTCGTATTTGTAAAGAACTTTGAAGATGAAGAGGACTCTGTAAATGTTTTTTAAGTACTATAACATTTTGAACATTCTTAGCGAGAACACTTGGTTGCTCTAAAAGTCTGAAGAAAACCTCAGCCAAGGGCCTAGTAAGAGCCAGGTGACAAAAGAGACAGGAAATAAGGATGCTAGCAAATTCTAAACAGTGAGGTAAAGACAAAATGAAAACCCAAGCCTATAAAAATACAGTGAGCTTTTCAGAAACGATACCATTACGACAAATGATCAACAAAGTTTAAAATGCACTGTGTTTCTCCACCTACCCCTTAGTAGATCTTAAGTACCCTTCAATGCCTTGGAGTCAGATTTCATGCCAAAATGTCTGTGTTACTAGTTTTGCAAGTGCTACCACTAATTGAAACCACGTAATACTGCAGTTCTAAAATAAGGCAGGCAGGGCATCCCTGCTGAAAAGCTACCCAGCAGGACAAACCCTTTGTTCTCTTCTAAAGCGAACTAGTTCAAGGAAATGTTGTCTAAATCATTACAACTAAATGTATTTTGAATTTCCTCCATACCATCCCCCCACCTATAATTTTCCTTGTTAGTTATCAAAGGACTTCACTTTTCTTGTCAACTGCAAAAATGGTTTTAATATGCACACTTGTCATTTCTAGGTGTATAAATTTTGCTTTTGCAGAGATCTTACATGGCACATATTGTTATCACCTGTGGGTAGGGTGGTTAATTAGCAGAGTCCAAGTCCTATTTTATTTCATTTATACCAGAGTAATTTAAACTAGAAAAATGATCACAGGCACACTCAGTAATTTAACTCGCACCTTTCAAGGCTGATTTAGTAATTATATTTTAGTTGAATGTGTTCAGGAAGCTTTTACACTGCTTGTTTTCCTCAACAACATAGCCTCTCCTCCTTCCCAGCTCTCCTTCACCCTGGCTCTTTGTCTTTCTGGATAGTGTTAGCTGCATTCATTTAAGAAATTAGAAAATTGCAGCTGACATTATTTTGTTGATTGTAAGATCTACAACTTGCAAAAAGAGTTAGGAGGGCTGGTGTTTTGCTTCCCCACGTACTTTCAGCACTACTTCCATTTGACCTAAAAGAACAGGGTAACAGACCGACCTCTGTTGTCAGGGCTGAGATGTCCGTGTGGATAACCACAGTGTGTAGACATAAACATCCCTTGACACCTGGTTTTTTAAACCTCAAAAGCTACCCTCATTGTTATTAGAAGTCACTGAGCAATATGCATGAACACCAGTGGAGTGGGTAATATGGCTGTGGCCCAGACCTGAAGTGACCCGATTAAAGAAGGTTCTCAGTCACAGTGGATGGGAAAACTGATAGTTGGGTGTAAATGGTAACTTGCAAATACCTGATTTGCAAGCTTGATATTGAAGGCCTTACCCACAGTGTTCCTCTTTTAAATCTACTGTTTTGGACACTGACTTCAAGGCTTAGGAGGATTTTCTGGGATGTAATGACTTGCAGAATCTTTTTTTTTTCCTCATTTTTTGTGGTAATATCAAGATTCCAGAAAAGGATTGTACAGTTTTTCAGTTGAAACTGTAAAGTAGTAGACAAATAGGTAAGCACTTCCTTTCCAATGCTCCCGAAAGCCTGACCTTAACTGATGCTAAATGATACCCAATTAACCATATTCTCATCACAAGCACACAATACAATTAAATCATCTTATAATTACCAGTATAAACTACCAGTTTATGGATGTCTGCTACAGATTATAAACCAAAGATCAAACTTTTAAGATTTATTCACGTTGAGAAATATTTTTTAATATGCTTTTCCTTGACTAAAAATTTTTACTTCAATATATCAAATAATGTGGTATGTACAAAAAAATATTTCCTGAACATTGGTTATCTCATCTGTGGGGAAGCAAAATCTCAACAGTAACATCACTTGTAATTTAGACTGCTGGTGGCAAAGTTATTTCTTTCCTTGAGTCCAGGTCTTTGGAGACACTGTTTAGTCTTTGAGTAATGGGAAACCTTTTGTGGATATGGAACTTCTGAGGGGAAGGGAAGGGTTTTCTTTAGAACAAGAAAAATGTCTGTGGAATTTGTTTGAACTTACAGTCTGTGATTAATGATTCTCTATTCATTGAAAAACTGTAGCTCTCGTTAAGTCATTAACTGAAAAAAAATCAGAATTACGCCTAAGAAATCCAAGGATCAACCTTTTTTCTGGTCAGTGAAAACAAAGGGGACTGTAGCACTATTAGCCTCAAATTTTGAGGAAGAAGCCTGATATTTTATTGCCTTCTCTCTGCTTTACTAAAGACAATTCCTGAACTTTGCCAAGGGCTGCACATTGCTTGTCTAGGTTAATAGGTGAGTTATCAGAATGCAAGATATATGTCAGCAATCAAAGAATTAATGAGCAGAATTTTGAAAGCTGAGGAAGCCTTTGCAAATCCCCAAAATAGAGAGAAATCTGTTCTTGAATCTTCTGAAGTGAATTGTTAGGGCAGCTGCTGCTATACTTAAAGCAGAGTGAATAGACAAAGAGGTTCAGATGCATGAGCTATGCTTAATCACCAAATAATAACAAGAAGGAACTCCTTAAAAACCCTCTATGAGATCATGCTCAAATTAGCTACACATTCAAGTTTTAGAGCAACAATTTCCTCACTTCTATTTATGGGAAAATTGTAGTATTTATACCAGCCTCAGAACTTCCTGCATCACATGGCACAGATGATTTTCTAATTGACTCACCCTCTATATTTCTTCATCCATGGTCCCATTGCAGATTTTTTCACTGTGGAGCTCAGAGAATGTAAAGATCTCCTCAAGGTCCCCCCCAGATAACATTTGGGTGTGAAGAACAGAAAAATTAGCAGAACTTTCCTGATGCCTAAAAAAGTGTTTTTCCTTTGAGACTTCGTGATCTGAGCTGTATTTATCTGCTTACTGCTTTTTTTCACAGTGAACAGTGACAGAAGGATGGACAAGAATTTGATTTTTATGCAGTTCTTTTCACACTGAAGTTATTCCACTAGATGTAGGCAAGCAGTGTGCCTTGTCAGAGGCTGTTAAGTGTGTTTGCTGGATAAGCAGAATAGAGCGGTCAATTTGTGGTTAATGATAATTTTCATAAAGCTCCAGACAATGCTAGCTTTTTTCAGTGGGATAGTAAAAACAACTTGGCAGGACACTCAAGGGGTAGCAGTATATCCCCAATTTTTTTCCTTCTCTTCTTTCCTCTCTCACCAAAAATCTTTAATTCTTGGAACCAAGGGAGTAGCAACCTGAATTTTGCCTTTTATCTCCTCCTTAATGTGCCTTTTTCTCATTCATTCAGACATAATAAAATACTACACTTCACTGCATAAATGATGAAATATTGCAGGAGTGCATTTCAATGGTATTAGATGCCTAAATATGCAGTTAGGAGCACAGCAGGAATTTTCAAAGAACCAGAATCATCTTGCTGTATTTCCTCCTAAGAGTCACTGGTCCAACAGCCATTTCTACAGGAGCAGGGTTGAATCATTTTGGTTAAATTAAGAGGAAGCTTGAATTGGACATTTATTGGACGCTTACCTCTGGTGTGGAGCAACAGAGTGCCTGTACCCCAATCAGAGTAAACACCAATATCGAGTCATTTGGCAAAGTCTGATCATTTACTCTGCAGCTCAGAATCACCCCTAGTATAGGGGTTAAAAGTTTCTCAGGAGGGAAAAGGCTCAAATAAAGTTCTCTCATCAAATGGGTGAATGATCTGAACATTGCTGGATTTTTCACCGCTGGGAAAGAAGGGAACTTTTTCAATTTCTTGCATGTATAAATCATGCCTCCCAGCACATCCAGTACTTGGACTTAGACAAACAGAAACATAATACAAATCAATGCCTGAAAGGAAAAGACTATGTTTTTCAGATAGCTTAGTGAAAATAAATGTCAGTTTTGGGTCAACTGATACATTTCATTTCACCTCAAATCAATTGCTCACACAAGTCTAAATAATTGGTGCTAGAACCACACTACAGAAGCTATTGGCAGGAGCACAGCCAAACCTGAATGCTCTAAGGCTGCCTGGACAGATGATGTTCAGGCAGTAGAGGAGAAATAGGCATATTATCAACTGACTACATGAAAAATATAGTATTCCTTCTCTCTTTTTCTACTTACCTCCACTGAAGGTGTCTCTACCATATAGCATTCCACCCTTCCTCATCACCTCAAGTTTCACTGAAATATTTCCTGTAGGGCTCTGGTACTGCTGCTGAGCTCAAGATGCCAGGTACACCCCACTTCTGCTTGAAAACTTTGAGAGCAGTACATGACTAGGGCACCAGTCAGTGTTGTCAGGAGTCTCTGTCACACTTGTTTAAAACAGGCACAAAAGGACTAGGCAAGCTGGATGAAGACCTAATAGGAAAACAGAAGGGTGAAGGTCATACTTCATGAATCTTTATGAATAAAAGGGTTTATACTACCGAGCTGAGCTTGCTGACAAACCAGCTGTCGAAGAAGCACTCCTGCTGTGAATATGGAAACCATTTAAGTATGGATGGGAGGAAGAATATCCTACCTGGGCAAATTTACATACCTTGTTCTAGAAGGACTAAAAAATACATGCCAAGGAGAGTTATTCATTCAGTAGTTCCTTCACTATTCATAGAATCATAGAATCAGAAGGTTGGAAACGACCTATAAGATCATCTAGTCCAACCATCTTCTCATTACCACTGCTACCACAAGGTACTAAACCACATCTTGCAGCTCCTCATCCAGATGCCTCTTGAACACTGCCAGGGACGGTGACTCCACCAGCTCCCTGGGCAGCCATTCCAGCCACCTGGCTATCTGACTGTGTCAAGTAAATGTACAGCAGCATTTCCTTTCTTAAAAAACAAAACAAAACAAAACAACCTAGGTCAAAATAATATCATTGAATCATAGAATCACAAGGTTGGAAAAAACCTGCAAGATTATCAAGTCCAACTGTCCTGCCATTACCATTGGTACCACAAGACTCTAAACCATACCTCATAGCTCCTCATCCAGACACCTCTTGAACACTGCCATGAACGGCGACTCCACCACTTCGCTGGGCAGGCCATTCCAGTGTCTGACCACTCTCTGAGAGATAGAAATATATTGTCATTAGAAAATATTCAGCTCTGATCTTACTGTTAATTACAGCTGTTCATAAGGGCATTATAAGGGCAGTCCAGAAAGGACCAATAAAGGACATATAGCTATTCTTATACATATATCACTACTCCGTTGTCTATACCCATTGCTTTGTGGATACTGTAGATAATTTGAATTAAATTTCTCAGACTTGTGCTGGCTGCACAAACAAGGGTAAAGAAGCTTGCTACAGGTAAGAACCAATTCTATGGTGAATAATTCATCACCTGCATCCCAATTTTCTATTGCTTAATCTCACAACCTGTCTACCATTTTAGAGGCCTCTACATCTACCACACCTACCAAAGAGTTTGTCAGATAAGGACAGTTTGATCTTTAAAAAAAAAAAAAAAAAAAAAGCAGATGGCAGCTTGGCTAGGGATGAGTGTTTCTTGTGTATTTATGTTTCAGGGGAGTGAATCTTGGGAATGTAACCTTTCCCTCAAGAGCTCAGTTTCCTTCATCAACAGCCACTGCTAGCAGAGGTCTGGCAACTTTTGATGGAGAACACCAATATCAAGGCATCTTCCCTAACTGATAGAGCTCCTCCTAGAGCAGGCCACATGACAGCTGGTGTTGGAGCCACTGACCACGGATTTAGATTTTTCCATCTAAAAATCACTGCATATTATCTGCTCATTAGCCAGAAGATCTCTTCAGTCCTCAGCACAGCTTTTATTCTTCCCAAAACACAGCCTATCTCACTACAGCTCTCCATCCCTGCAGGATGTCTTTAGAAGATCACCTGTCTTTCAGTTTGTGTTAATCTCTGCCCTATGCACGTCAGCTTGGAGGCAGTGCTAATCAGCCAAGTAGCAGCTGAAAGCAGAGGGGCAGCATGGCAAACGGCCAGCTAGATGGGCTTAAATGGAGAGGTGGAAGGGACTGTAGTCTCTATATAGCAGCGCAGATAGCACGTTCTCAGAGCCAGCACTATATGGCACAAATGCTTCGAATTGAGACTGCTAACAGATCTTTTAATGTAGCCAATGTTCCATACTAATTGTACACCAGACAACTCTTGCTCTTCAATAACTCCTTTGGAAGGAAACTTGTCCTGACCTTTCTCTGTCAGGCACAAGGTGATGCCTTTGAAGTAGGATGAACATATGCATAAACTATCTTCATCCTGATCTCAATGCTATGAAGACTGTTTAGTGGTGGGAGTGACCCAGCAAAGAGTATGATTAGGAATCCTAAAATTCAAAGTACTTGGTCATCATCTCTTAGGAGCAGGAATTTACCTATGCTATTGTTTTTCCACCTGTGTTCAGGCACACAGGAGTGCAAAGTCTTAGGTAAAACTTTCTGGTATTCCTGTAGAATGGAATGAACATGAGAAGAGAACTCTGTGTTCAACCCATTATGAAGAAAATCATATTTGTATTTGTACCTATTGAAACTGCTCAGGGATAACACTTTTTTCTTCAAGAGTACAGTTTGCCAGCATAAAATTAATTCTAAGCTCAGCTTGTACCTTGGAGAGATAAGACACAAGGTAGCAGAATTTCTTCTTTTATTTGGTTGTTAATTTTTCATTTGGGCAAGGCTGAAAACACACTAGATGCTGTACAAGCATGCCCAGAGGGAGGAAAAAAAGATATACTGAATCATTTACAGAGAAGAGGTTGGTGCAGACTTTCTGCTGGGGTAATCAGGCAGGGGACATAGGATTAATGTCTCCTCATTATTAAACTTTGGTATGCTTGTCATAACCTTCCACCAGCTTTTGCATTTGCTGACTAAAACCTGGCTACCAGATGGCGTTATTTGGCTTTGCCTCTGCTTCTGAGACACCCTAGTATCTTCTTGTATTCTCTCCAGAATCCCTTGGTGTGTTGTTATACAGTAAGAAGAGTGAGTCTGGCACCTTTCATTAGCAAACCATGCAATAAATAGCACAATATCCACAGGAACAAGCTGATGCTGTTTAGATGCTCACTTAAATCTATCATTTTTCTGGCTGATCTTCTCTGGATTTTAATTTTTATAATCATTTCATATGTCTATTTTAATTTCTGAATTTGTTTTTCTTTTTACCTTTCTGCACCACGAAAAGTAGATAAAAGCTTCAGTCATCTCATTTCTCTCCCATTAGTTTTCTATACTTATTAATTCTAATGCCAGTATTAACTGAAGTTAACCTCTACATTTGCTGATATAAATAGAAAGCAATTTGGCTCCAGTATATCTTCCACCATCTTCCAAATATTTATATCCTGCAGTGTTTTTGGTCCTCTGCCTCACCCCAGTCATACCTGTCAATATTGTTTGGCTTTTTACACACATTATCAAAAATCGTGCAACAAAACTGACTTTTGTAAGCAGAATTTTCACCCATTAAGTTCTTGTGAAGCAAATTATGAGGTTAAGAAGTTGTAGTGTTTCATAACCAGTTGAGCAATCAACATTGCATGCTCCTGATAGCTAAATTTTAGTTCTATTTATATTCTTCTTATATTCTCTATTCCCCTCAGTCCAGGACAACCCTTTATTAGCACAAAGTGCTGCTGTTGAGCTCTGCCTTCCATCTCCTATCTGGCTGAAGTATCAGTGGCAGCTATCTCCAGCCTTAGGCAGTGCAGAACTGTATTTTGTAGTCTACACAGTTGTCTTTAACGGCTCCGCAGAACAATCACATCTGTTAAAACTTCCAGAAGATCTTATAAAACAGGAGATTAGTAAGCCCTTAGCTATCAATTTTTATCAGTCAAGATTGAAGTAAAAATCCCTTGTAAAAAGAAGTTTAGTTCTTCAGCTGCAGTTCCACTGAGGAAACCATTACCAGGCCTGCAAGATCCCTGGCTTGGTGCAGCAGTGACTGAAAGGCAACTTTATACTTGTTATTTCCAAAGGCTCAGGCCAGGCAGTGAACATCTCCGCTGCTTCTGGCTGTGCCCTGAGACCCCATAGTCTCTCCAGCTCTTCTCAGAGGTGGCTCCTTTTGGAGCCAGACCAGAACTTCTGCAAATACTGGTTGCACCAAAGAAGTATGTGCATGGAACATGGACTCTGCACTAGGAAAACCCCTCAGTAGGATCTATTTAAGATTATTTCATGATGGCTTGTCACTAACTAATATTAAAGGTATAAAAGGAAAATCAATGGTCTTTTGCTTGTACATGCAAGGAAGGACCTTGACATCTTGCTCCCATGCGTTGCATTGTCTCTTGCAGAAAGCCTCTTCAGACAGGATTTGGTGCAAACTACAGCGCACTTCCACACACATTTGCCTCCAATATCAGTTCTGTTTTCCGTAGCTAAATCTTAAGGACCTGGTCACAAAACTTTGGGACTGCATGGTTCCATTTGGCAGTTCTTCTTAGTAATATATTTCACTCTACCACGCTTGAAAAGTCTTACAGCTAAATTGCACACAGCCATCTGTAGATGAAGCAGTGAACATAGGTTCTATAGCTATTCAATTATTGTATTTCTACAATGCAATTCCTTGCTCATTTAAGTAAATAATGCATATGAGCACGATAAATCCCTGCAGCAATATTATATTCTACATACAAAGCCATACTTGTCAGCTACTTTTGAATTCTTATAGTGACATTAGAGAAATTCAGTGACGTGAAAAGAAGGAATAAACTTTATTAACTTGGTCCCTCAGTATCCCTAAGGGACCAAGTTCTGCCATCATCTGTCCTTGAACATGTGATTTTTTTCTCTTTGTAATCCAAGATGGAGCTTGGGACAAAGGTAATTACACTCCCAAAATATACCACTACATGGAGTCATTCCTTGTAAGGAAGAGAAACCAATGGTGCCTTTTGTCTCTCTCACCTGATAATTCAGTGCTGTATTGTTTCTTTCTTCTCAGTAAACACACAATAAATCCGCCATCTCTTGTACTTCTTAGGTCATTCAAGCTGACATCTTATTGAAAACCCGATAATAATAAATAAGACAAACCTCAGATATCTGTGTTGATGCATGAGCAGTATGGGAGGCTTCTTGCAGCTTTCATCTTAGTTTTTTTGATGTCCACAAGGTAGGGTCTGCAGTGACAGAACTGATAATTGCAGGTAAATTTTCTTCATCCCTTGTCTTGCTTGCAGGGCAGTGCTACGTAGCAACAGAGCCTGGTATGAAGAGTAACATTCATAGTTGAAATTAAAAGACAGTTGTTTCTGCTGGAGACCCTTTGCTAGAAACTATCTTGGTTGCATTACCTCTGCTACCTCATTGGTAGCAGAGGAAAGGTTTCCGTTTGTTTATAGAATTTGTAAGTATGCACAATTAATATGAGTAAATAAATTTTCCATATAGGATCTCTCAGGAAACCATGAAATAATAGCATTAACTGAAACCAATGAACTTAGCAAAGACCTGATGAGACACTCCTCACAGTGGAGAACATCACTCACACAAGCAGGGACGAATCTTTGTGGTCAGGCTTAGGGCTGATCCCCCCTGTGCTACAAACATTACTGCAGCAGCCCTCATGCTCTATCCTTCTCTAGAGGTCTCCGTACCATTGCCTGGGAGAGCCATTATATGATTCACACTGCGAGTGTCTCTCACACTGCTGTCCTTGCAACACAGCTCTCTTTGGAGATGCAAACCTCTCCAGCTGCATAGAAGTGCTGAGAAGACTTCTCTCAATGAACATAATGGGAGTTTACTAGTGATGTCAGTGAGGTCAGGCTCCCACCTCTAGTTCAAGCAAGACTGAAAACACTGAGATCAGGTGACTGGGGAATCATGCAAGAATTACAGCTACCAGACTGAAACACGGTAGGCTGCCTGTAAATCTTTGGTGTAGCAGGGGATCAGTGACTATCAATTCAGTTTTATGAGCATATATTTATTTACTGATGCCACCATTTCGAGGCAGAGCTTGCATGTCCTAGGGAAGTACTGCAAAGCTCCCACACCTTGTTATACAGATGCATGTAAATCTGTCATTTGTAGTAAATGAACTCAGAAAGATTTATTTTGGAAGCTGCCTTTCCAAACTATTCTAATGTTAGCTCCAAGCAAACATGCATACAAAAGCCTTACAACCACGTGTGGAGAAGCAAGTTGTTAGTAGCATTTGTACCACCTGTCCTAGGGAGCTACTTTGAGCCCATGTGATGTGCCAGTAACGGAAAGGTCAGAATGAAGATGCTGGGAAGTGGAACGGCAGGGTCATATTTTAGCAGGGTGCAACTGTGCTAGTGCATCGACCACTTGGCTCCCCTGTCTGTCTGAGTCCTGGGACTGCTGTTTGGCTTGGGTACAGCACAAAAGAGTAGTATTGCACCCTCCTGCAAGCAGACCTGTGCATGATGTCCTGCAGGGGGGACCAGGAGGGGGTCTGATGAAGAGAAATGAGCAAGCTGTGCTCAGCTTCTAGAGCAGGAAACAGGGACAAAGAGTCAGAGCAGGTCACCTGCTTCAGCAGCTCTGATGGCATCCCAAAACAACAGAGCTTAGAAGTCCATACAGACCCTGAGCAGAGCCAGAAGTGTACACAACCAAGGCAACTAAGCGCAAGACCTGGAGAGCTCAACCTCAGGCAGCAAACAGGAGAGAAGTCGCAGAATTTTGCTAAGTCTGAGGAAGCCCCAACCTCATTTCTGATCTGGAGTTACTCTTCCTAGCATACACCACATTGAACGAATACATAACATATCTCTAATTAATGTCTAGGGAAGGGCTTTTTCTGGAGAGCCCCAGACTGCCTTAATTTTCAGGATGATATTCATCCATGGCACAATGACTTTGCAGTAAAATTTGATTAATAAATCAGAGACAGATCACACTTGACAGATGCATCAGCAAATACAAAACAACCTTTCCTATCATCAGACCTGCCCCAATGTTGAAAAGAGAGACATGATCAGAAATTTTTTACTAAATGTATTTTCATGGGTTATTCCACATTGGCAAAACAATTTCTCAAGAAGTACAGATTCAACTAGTTTTAGATGTGAGTATTTCTGTGGTGCAAACCACTTTCAATCAGAAAGAAAAAAAGGAAAATCAGTGAATCAAAAAATGTGACTTTTTCCAATTTAAAATAGAGAAATGTAATAATTCTGTTTTTATAATATATTCTAAGGACCACATTTTGTGTTCCAGGGTGGAAAAAATGAATTTGAAATCTTTAAAGTTATCACAAAACAGATATTGTTGTTCTCTGGCAATCTATATTAAACAGGCTTGAAGTTATAAGAAATACTCTAAGAAATGATAAGTGTAAAGAAAAAGAGAGGTAGGGGCAACTGAGAAATATTACTGTATGCTTACTTCAGCAAAACAGCGGTCTGTTGTCGTCTCCCTGACTCCAAAGACTGTAATATCTTAAGTGTAACACATTAAGTCTTTGGAATGAAATAACCTCAGACAAGTGAGGACCAAACCACAGAGCATCTAATAATATCATAGCAGAAAGAGACTTTTTTTTTTCTTAAAGTTGCCTTTATCTCTCTCCAAATAGCTGTGCAGATGTATAGCCCAGCCAAGCAACTCCACAAATATTAACACTTGTGAATAGTTGATAAATTCTGCAAAAGCCAATGTCTCTACTAGCTCTGCAATAAATAGAGACTGGAATTTATCAGATTAATAGTTGCAGTGTTGCAGTCTAAAGCCAAAAGCCAGAGACTTTTTATAATGGCAAAAAATGTAAGACAGCAGCTTTTAAATGCTTTCATATTTCCGAAGAGAACTTTCATGCTGTTTCTTAGCTCATGAAATCATTATTTCTGGAGGACTTATCAACACCTAGCTTACCAGCTGGTGGGTGGGCCGGCCCTTCCCTGTTGGCTTGTCTGTAAAGGATGGCATCAAAATCAGTGAAGAAAGTGGCAGTGATTGCTAGTACAATTTCCTGCTTTAAATACAATGAATAAATCAGCATACAGAGTGAACTAAAACAGAATGCTAATCAGGATAGATGGTGAGCTTGCTGCCTGTCTTTCCATGCTCATCCTAAGCTGTTCCACTGGCCAGTGAGGCTGAAAGCCCTTTGGGACCCAGGATGTATCCTGCTAATATCTTTGCAGTCCTTGTCACATTTACAGTTCTGCATTACTATTAAAGCCAACTTGCAGATTGCAGTGTTGTGCAGAAAATTAAATGCTTACTAAAATTAACGGCACTGTGGAGCTCAAACACAGTGCCTCTCTACTTTGATCCATTTTAGAGTGTATGTCCTCATCCCTTGCTTGTACAGCAGAGTTCCCCTGATATGCAGCTGAACTCTGCAATTGCTACAAAAAGCATTTTACTGCATATACTTCGAAGGAGACAAACAGTGAGGCTCCATACATGTGCTGTAGTATACTGAGAGAGAAACAAAAACATGCAGTATGAATTTATTTTTGATAACAGTCTCAGAAATAATGCTAGTTATTTCAAGTCGCCCTTGGAGTTACTGCTCCAAAGGAATGTGCTAAATCCTATGCATTTCTCATGTGTCTATTTGAATATGAAGATTCAACAGCATGAGGTTACATCTGTTCTAAAAAAAAGGATCAGGGCTTGGCATCTTGGTGTTCACTGTGCTACAATTTGTTGGGTTCTTTGCACTGTTGCTAAGATCTACACTTTTAATATTGGCTAGCAATACTGCCATTTTTGGATTGTAAGCCCAAATTGCCATACAAATGCTGGATGTTCTGAGAGTGAGTGCTCTGTGCCGCTTTGAAAAGCCTTAAATGAAAAATACAATATTATTTTGGGAGGCTCTCTAGAATTATAAACTGCCTAAAGATATGAGTATTTCAAGTGCTCCTGAAGATAATAGTGCATGAAAACCTCATGCAAAGAGTATTCTGAGATGCAAAGCTTACTTCCCATTATATCTCTCTTCTACAGCTGATAAAACATTATCTGCTACTTCTTTCAGAATTCATGAGAGGCTCTATGAGACTTCAAAATATCATGAATTTGGACTTGCTGAGCTGAATCAGACACCCTGTTGCTCTGTTGAGGAGTATATACTAAGATCTGACTTATTCAAAGGCAAAAAGAACTCTATTTTTTCCAAGTGTGCGAATTTTGCAAGTCATCCTAGTACTTTTGGATAACGCTACATGGTCTGAACCAAAAAGGAGACTGCAGTTGTCTGAACAAGCAGAGTTTAGTTCCAAGCAGAATTAAATTAGGGATTCATGGAAATGGCTTCATTTGAACTTGAAAACCCCAGTTAAAAACAAAACAAAACAAAACACCCAGCTCCTGAACAGCTCAAATTTAACAAAAAACTAGAGAAGCAGGTGCTGCTAGTTGCTGTTAAGCAGTACTTTTGTCACTGGCTTCACCATCAGATTGCAGTGGATGCAACAAGCAGCCAGTGTAACATCTGAGTCTGGCACTGCTCAGCTCCATCCACTTCACCCACTGTTGGCCATTTAAAACCACCATGTCTATGCTGGTTGCCTGTGCAGCCTTGCTATACGTCCAGAGTGAAATGAATATACCTTTGGAAGTACTAAAGTTATTTGAGATAATTCTCTCCACAGATTTGATGAAAAGCTAAGTATAATTAAAATTCAAACACAAGCAACCACCTTGGAAGGTGTGCATTACTATTACTTTTTCTTCTATTTTAGGACCTGAGCATGATTGATTTCATCTGGTAGAATCTGCGTTATTGCAAACAAGAGTATGAATTTCTTCCCAAATGCACAAATTTCACTGCTTTAAAAATTAATTAGTGAATAACTGTTTAAAATAATTTTTAAAGGAACTTCAAAGCTGCAAAATAGAGAATTTGTTGAAATTGGCACATATGAAGATCTGCTTTATAAACGCTTGAATATGTAGAAAGTACTGTGTGACTTCTCTGATGAATAACAACTGAGCAGCACAGCTTGACTTTCAAATATTCATAATCAATTCATTAAGTAAGAACGAATGGGAGAAAATTATGATCACAGATACTCCACAAACAGAGGGGAAAGCTAACTGACGATTCTGATGTGTCCTCCCAATATTTTCATAAGAAAACTATATTAATATTTAATGCCTGTATTACCTTTTTCAGTCTGCTCTAATTCAAGTGAATTTTCATTCCCCATGAAACGTCTGCTAATAGAATACTAATGCCACTGGTAGTTGCTTGCCGTACAATACGAATGCCACTAATAGTGGCTTGGTATACTGGGGAAGGCAGGAGTTAACGTTACTATTGTCTGCATCTGAAGATGTTATTCTTATCACTGAATTAGGGAATGTTGTAACCATGTAAATTTATACACTAGCACATTAGAAATGGAAGCAGAGTGTCAGAGTGAGCTATTTAATCTATCTACATCATTACTTAATCTCACAGATGGCAAACAAGGCCAAATTTGAGGAACAGACTGTGAGCAATACTGATACCAGAGGAAAGAATGTCCCTAAAATGGCAGAAGCTGGGTTGTCTAACAGCAACGTCAACACACAGATCCTATTTAGCCCGAGTTGCCAGAGATGTGCCCTGAGCTGCCAGCTGTTTTTCCCAGGTCTGTGACCCACTCTGGGATCAGATGTGCTGTTCTCTCCCTTTTAACCCCCCACAGCCATGGGCTTCTGAGCAGTCTCTGACAAGGGTCTCCAGTGTGGAGAGCGGGTGAAGCTTGCCCAATGTAGGAGGTTCTTGGAGGAACCCACCCCTCCTGCTCTCAGGCACCTGGGTCTTACTGACTGCCAGGTCTTTTAGGACCGCAAGCAGAACTGGGCCTCGGCCTTTACTGCTTTCAATCATACATTTCAAGAGCAGATATCTGCCACCTAGGATTGTTTCAGTTCAATCCAGATCAATGTTACCAAATTCTAAGGGATCAACTCACTTCTACACCTTTAGAAAACTAATAGGATTTGATGCACTCACTTGATGGGAAGGAACATTTTATTCTGCTTCATGCCATTTCTTTGCAGCTTAGATGATGCAAAGATGAGATGTCCAGGGAAATAAAAAGCATTTAGAGTTGCCAAGAAATTCATGAAGAAATGAAGGGTACCACCTCACATTCACATGCAAATATCATGTATAAAGTTAAAGGAAAGGAAGGTTTAATGAATAGATTAAAGGTTATTTTAAGTGCCTGATGCTAATGATTCCTCAGGCTGCTTTCTGATCTCTACAGATATGACTGACTTTAAAAACAATGCTTATATACAAAGGTGTTCAAAAACAAACTTCAGTACAATGCCATAAGGACAGGACACAAGAAATACACCTGTGAGATATATCTAACTGCAGGAAGAAATGCCAGCAACGGGGGAAAAAGAAAGATCCTGAAAAAGAGCATAAGGTAAAGTAAGACCAGACTTGGTGTTTGAGTATGCTCAGGACTTCCTTGAACTCTGAGTTCTTGCTAAATTTCTTTGACAAATCCAGTTTACCAATCAAAATAAGCTGAACAAAGGTCATGTAAATTAAAAAAACACTCAATGAGATCTACTCTCTGTTGGGGGTTGAGATGAACTACATCAATCAATTCCAACCAGCACTGAAAAGCTATGAGAATCGTCTCAAATGCACAGAAAGGTGCGAGTTATGTTTTTTGTGGTCTACCATTCTCCTATCCTTGTGCATTTGATGCAGAGCAGTGCTAGACTCCTTCCTGGTGGAGGATGTGTAATAACCCACTTCAGAGGCAGGCAGAAACATTGCTGGCTGCCTAAAGAATGGATTTGGGTGTTTTCTTACTTTTTACCTCACTCTAATGCTATTCAAGCTAGGGGCATAATACATCAGTGCAGTGTGAGGTGATTCTGGGTTAATCCTGATGTCTGCTATAACAGTAGACTTAGCTGACAGTGCTGAGCCTTCTTTTTAGCTAATCTTTGCAATTGATTTGTAAATCTGAAGACACACTAAGTTACAGGCTGAGCCATCTCAGACATCAGGTTTACAAGAGGCACATGTACAAATTCTAGAGGATTTTAGAAGACTCTAGAAATGCTTCCTATCTAAATACTAGCAAATTGCTTTAGAATTGAAAGGTGTTGCCTTTCCTAGCTGTTCCCTTTCACATGAGGATCAGGTCATCTCCAGATATGAATAACATCCTGAGAGTATCAGTTGCTAAGCAGGCATTTTATTGTACCCAACTTGTTTTCAAGCACAGAATCTGTCTGTGCACCTTATTGCCTCTGTGGGATCAGTGGCAGGGGGCTACAGTGAAGGCTCTTCATATTCATAGCTGTAGAAAAGGAAGGACTTTCTGCACAAGTGCAGAGTCATCCTCTGAGTACTTTATTCATAGTGGTAGGACACTGCCCAAAAAGCTGTGCCTTTTTCTCTTCTCTTTCTGGAGCACATGAGGCGCTCTGCAAGCAGAAGAACAAATTAGGTCATTGACCTTTCCCATGACCTTGACACAAATTCCAGCTTGCACTGACCAAAGTGCCTGCTTGAATGGGACCTGTCCTGTCCTCTTTCTCACCATGCCTCACCCATTTCAAAGTGGCAGAAACAGAATAGAAAACCAAATTTCAGATAGAAAAGATTTTTTTTTATAATAATATAACAAATCCCAATGTGGCCTCCCTCCCATCTCGATTTAAGGAAAGTAAGTTATCTCATTCTATCTCATTCTAATTCTGATATTCAGCAATGTTGACAGCTTTAATGCATTGTAGATCCTTCAGATCGTATTGCTAAGCCAAGTCGCTTCTACAAGTTAAGCCGAAAAAAAAGACAGATGCCATAATTTGTGAGGCTGATCGGTGATGACTGTTGTGCTTTGCATTTAAGCATAAAGTACATTTCATTCCTTCTCGTGCAGCATCCTCTCACCAGAGAGCACCCAAACATTTTCACAGCAAGATTCATATCTTAACTGATTGCTTTATGGGCCACTTCCGTCACAGGAAAGTAACACAGGTCAATTCTCCACCCTCCTGGCTAACTAATAGTTGTACAGAAACTGCAGTTGTTTATGCAAAGTTCCTTTTAAGCAAAAGTTACATAAATGCAATTTTCAAACAGGCTTACATTTAACTCATATCTCCCATGGTTAACTTCTACACAATGCTATGGGAATGTATATATACAACTTCAAACACACTGCCTGCTAAAATATATGGCTGCATATAGAGTATACAGGTGTGTAAGCTACTGTTCAGCTTTGACCAGACCTACGTACTCAGAGTGAGGCCTGCAAGACTCAAGGCACAGGCAGCTAAGCAGGCAGCAGAAGGATTTGCAGCTCTTTTTTTGCAGCTCTTTAAACACTGCATGTTAGATTTCTGCAGCTGGAAAATCCCCTGCATACTCCCTGACCTGCTCCTATTGTAGGCTGGGGTAAATAAGTGTAGAGAGGGATTTTTCAGGAGTAGGCATGATGCTGATGAGAGGATAAAATCCATTTAGCTCTGCTCCTTCCTAGGAATCCATGCTTTTGTGGGCTTGCTCAGACTTCATGCCAGTGATTTCTCCTTCTTCAGGAAGGGGACTTAAAAAGAATAGGGAGTGTGATGCAAGGTCATTGAATGATGATTAGAAAAGTATTGTAGCAAATCATAATGCAATTCAACTGGCATAAGTGGAGTGTCCAGATCCACATACATAGCTGCATCGTTCCACACACTTCAGTCTACTAGTCATTTTTGGATCACAGTTTGAATATGCATTATGACCAATGAAGTGTTTTCCGGAGTATTCATCACAGGCTTAATTTGGTCTCTTGTAAATCAATAATGAATTCTTGGATTTCTGTCAACTGAAGCAAAGTTAAACCAGTGTTAGAACAGTTTTGAAAAAATCACCCAAAAATTGCTTCCAGCCATTCAATTCCCATTAGGGATTTGCCCCTAAAAAGTTGCAAGCAATGTAGATGCACAGTTCCAACATGCTGTGTCTCTCATTTTACAACTAGGACAGAGTGGCTTATACATAGCTACCAAGCTGGACACATCCATGACCTCTGTAGCCATTTGATTTCTTGCTTGAGAAATTCAAGCGTGTGCTCAGCATGTATGAGTTATTGCCCAGATACATTTGCAGAGAGGCAGAGAGCTAGAATGTTTTGGATTTAAGTAACTTCTCTGTTAACAAAGAAATTTTTTTTCCTTCAGCTAGGCAGCCTTGAAGAAGAAAGAAGGCATTGGTTCAAAGAAAAGATTTAGGCCTTGTTTAAGATTATCTTGAAACTTGCTCTGTGTTTTGTTGCACTAAATAATTATGCCTGCTGCAAACCATAAAGATTAAATATCTGATCCTAGCAGAAGGCTAATCTCCCACAAAGGGAGATGAGCCAAAGACTACATCAACTCAAGCAGGGATTTCAGTATTACTCCTGCGTTTTATAAGAAAGGTGTCCATATACAGTGCTGGCAGAAAGACAGGCAGATGAGGAGGGAGGAAACATGCAAGTTCTGTCATGGGAATTTCAGATAAACTGCATGATTTATTTTTATTTTTATTATTATTATTTTTTAAAGCAACAGGAAAGGAAAACTTGATTAGGAGGATACCAGAATTCAAACCAGCTACTTTCTACAGAGGGGATGATGACTTTTCCAAATTACTTCAATAGAAATCATCAGAGCTATTAATATTCAATAGGTAAGAAAGCTCTTTAGAAATAAATTGAGAAAACAGAAGGAAGCAGTTGCATATCCAAAATAGAAATCACTTATCAGTCTGAAGGGTGTCCCTAGGGACTTGTGACAAATTCTACTTGTGACAATTTCTCCTTGGTGACAAATCCTACAGTTTAAATTGGGGTTATCTGAGCTTGGTAGTCAGCTGTCATCAGAAGCTTAGAGAGGACCTTGATTTCATTTCTCATCAGTGAATTACCCTCACCACTTCACAAAAAGAAGAGCTGCGTTTCTTGCTCAGTGGCTGAGGCTGCTTCCTCCTTGGCTGGGGCTGATTTGGGGAGGGCTGAGCCATACGGCTGGATCTGGGTGGCTCTCCTGACACACCAGGAAGACAGCCCTGGCTCTCAGCTCCCAACTTGGTTTCCCACACACAGCAGAAGTTTGCTGCCTATCAGAACAAGTTCTGCAGCCTTCTTCCTCTGCCACCACTGTACCATGCATGCTTTGTAAACATTTTCAATCATCATAGCTATAAAGAAGTGAAGCTTTATCGTAACAAAATACTTATTTGTCTCCTTAAGTGCTTGTCTGTAATTCAGTTTAATGATGCTGCACTTTCTTGTGGTGTCTCATTGCCTAGAAGGTAGTTTGTATTGATTTAGTCATTGTGTAGATCTCAGTAACAAACAGCCACATAAAACACAGACTAGAAGAGGAAAAACCTTCCTCAGGTGGAAAAACACATTTATCAAAGTAATGAAACTTTTGATTCAAAGAATCATTTAGAAGAAATACAAAAAAGAAATATAGTGCTTATATAGAAACCTTTATGGAGAGGATAGGGAGATACCCACTCAGTTAGCTGCACTCTGCCCTTTCCTAAGCAAACTGACCAGTCTGAAATTCCCATCATAGAACATGAAATACTGCACTGTATGCACTGCATCAAGTCCCAGTGAGTATATCTAACATGCACAATACTTATCTAAATGTCACAGGTCCGGCCATTAACAAATACAAACTCTATTCTTTTTTCTTTTTTTTTTTTTTCAGAGAAGGCAAGTTATAAGTGAGTAATAAAAAAATTTTATATGATAAACAATCAAACTATTATACTAATGTATTTAATCAATGATCTGAAAAACAAGACCCATCGTTTGCATTGCTGACACTGAAAAAAGGCTCTTCTGAGGCTGGGAACACCACGTAGTCTGTTCTTCCCCATTTAGCTATGAGAGTGATGCCATAATCTCAATACAAGTAGTAGCTCACCATCTCGAAAGACTTTTAAATGCTTTGAATAGATTAGAATAAAGCAAATCCTTCCCTCTCAGCTCCAACACAAAGACAATTCTTTCAGCCCTGTAGAATTTTTTTCCAGAGAACAAATTTGCTAATGTGCATGGGGCAGTTGTATAAGAAAAAAGTAGTGGAAGAAATGTGAGGAGTCCCAGGAAAATATGTGAACTGCATCACCTATGGACCCTTCCGTTCCCTCCTGCCACAGGGGCCAGGCTGTGCCAGGCTGCAAGGCTACCCACACCGAGCCTGGGTACCACGCATCAGTTGTGGAATGCCAGGCAGGAAGCCACCGTGCACAGCCAGGGAGAAGCTCCAGAGACAAAGAGCCTGGGGAACAGTCTGATGGTATTGCATCTCATGTACCACTTCACAGGCTGGTGCTCACCACTGAAAAGCAGTGGCGGTTTCAGCTTCTCATCCTTTGATTGTAAATCTATGAAGCAAGCTGTGACTGTCAGATATGGCTATTCCTTAGATCATGCCAGTGTCCTCCTCTCCTGGAGCAGTCACACTGCACCGTCCCAGCTTTTGCTCCTGTGCATACAATATAAGCCAGCATGCAATGTCCTGAGTTCCCCTCGCTCATGGGGGAGTATTATGGCTGCATTTACTCATCAGCATTGAGTTCTAGGTACCTTTACTTTTTGTCTCCCAACAGGAGAAATAATGCTGAAAGGCTGTGCACACCCTGTGCAGAAGTTCAGGAGCCAAAGGAGTGTTTTGCTAAGAACCGTACCTCACATAGTGGCACTGTGCAGGACTTAGAAAAGCCAAAGCTTGGGGCCTTGCTGTGAACCCCAGCACAGAACGCTCCCATACTGAGCGCTGGCTCTCAGTCAAGAAGCAAAACCTTTGTGTTCATTCAGCCTCTCTGTAATTCACCACTGTTCACACTCACTGGTGAGTAGCCTCCAAGCAGTCATAACCGAGGAGCTCTGTAAGCATTTGTCACCGGAAACATTTTGTGCTGACTTACAGCTCTCACACTGCTAATTATCTGACTGGCAGAAACAACAAAAAAATGGTATTTAGAGTTGCTTTTAGACAACGTCTAAGTTCCTGATTTCTTATGCCCTGGTGAGATGGATGTGCTTTTTATGTAGCACACAGCTGTAGACAAGCAAAACTAATTTTTATGGCCGTGCCATTTTCTTATTGGCATTCATTTGTAATGCTCTTATCATATGGTAATATTCATGAAGGACTGCAAAACAAGTGAAATAAGGCTTACAATTTGAATAATGTTGGAAATAACTGCATAGATGGTTTCCCCAGAACAGTAATCTAGCACTAATTGCCTTGGCTGTACAAGAGGAAGCAGAGTCTTGGTTAAAGGCCTGGAATTCTCTTTTTCAGAAGATGCATAGGCCTGGAAACATATTTGTGTTCCTAACTGTAAGCACGTGAATAATCCCATTAGAGAGATTTTCTGACTGGTTTTCTGCTTGAAGTTAAATCACAGTAAGTGTTTAGAGGATCTGTGCCTAAGGCAGGCGTCAATATTGAAAGAGAAAAGCTGGTTAATACAGAGTGTTTCTTTTTTAGTAATATCATTTTCTGTCTTGTCTTTTTCTGCAAATTACAAGAACTGAAAAATCAGTTTTGTTTTTAATAAATAATTCATTACACTGCTGATGTTTTATACTTGCTCTGTGAAATCACCAGAACTGGGAATTTCTACCAGTGTATTTTGTATCATTTTGCATGGAGCCCCAGTGAGGAATAAATGCTGAGAATAACTGTTACTGCCCACTGCATTTCAAAATTTAATTTTGGTCTTTGCCCTTTTGTTATGTATTTACAGACTTATCTAAACCATATTTAAATATAGCTGAAGTAGGCACTTCAAATGAATTAGATTTCTAAAATAAAAGATATTCCTAGATTCCTAAAATAAAAGATTTCTAAAATAAAAAGATACCTCTGTAAGACTTGCTGAATTTTTGAATGCATATATAAAAATATTGAAAGGAACTTAATGCTACACCACTAGTAAAAGTGATTGAAATAATTTAAGCAGATAAACAGCACTTCAGGCATTTCTTTTGGCAGTCCTGAATACATCATGAACCTTCTGTAAATCCTCATTGCTCATGTACAATACTGTGTAGTGTTGTAGCTCATCCATGAGAGACTAGGAATGCTTTCCCATTCTGCAGGGTGCAGATGAGAGGGGAATGGTTTAAGTAAGCAAGTTTCAATTTGCATCCACTCAGCAGTGTAATCCCAGGTTTGTGGGTACGAGCTATTGATCCTGACCCATAGGATTCTGAATCTGGAATCAACACCCAGCAACATGTTTTCCAGATTTTAGGAATGAAAGCACTATAATTTGGAGCTAAGGGTCTTAAGCAAGAATCACGTTTCACTCCAGAGGAGGTGTATGGCTATAGAAATTCAAGAAAGCATCAGAAATAATCCAAGGTAGCCTAAGTAGACAGCCAAGACAGGAGACACCCAGTTCCTCTGATGATACTGTGCATACTTAAAATTTGGATAATGCACAGCATAAGAAATGCCAATACCTTCACAGCATCTGCCTGCTCCCCCATGCAGGGTTCACTAACTAGGTAATTAGACTTTGCTAGGTGTATGGTGTTAGAGTGGGGACGGAGGCTGTTGAGAACAGCACTTAATACTAAAAATAAATCTCTCTCAGAGAGAAGCTACGGGATATTTCCAAAAGCCCAGAGAAAAAGTAGATAAATCTAATGTAATCTGCAAGATTGTCTTCATTTGACTTTTAGAATAGATATTCAAGGTGTAACAGGTGTAAAGGCAGTGTAATGATTTAGGTAATTTCTAAGGAAAAGCAGCAACAATTCTGTGGTAAACAAAACCCAAGAGTAGCTGCAAATATACATCTTTATCATGCAAATCCATGACCGTCCTGAGTTTTATTCAGAAGCAATCAAGATTTCATTACAAACAACCATTCCCCTCACTTCTACATAACATAAATCCAGCCTCTAGAACAAAATGGAAAACAAACACAGAATAATATGATCAAACATTCCAGACTTACTATGTTTGAAAGGGCAACCTGTCTACATTACATACCCTTACTTTCAGTCATGAATAAAATGCTATGGGTTAGATACACCACTCCCTTATTTTCATAGTCAGCAAAGAAAATGGCAGTTGAAATTCACAGAATTTAGTCTCTTCAGCTTTTGAAAAAGACTTTTTTGAAAGCCTACATCAATTGCCACCTGGGCATAATAGAGCCCTGGCTCGTCAGCCTCTATCCTACAGACTGTACTTGCTCTTAACATGAGCTCTCCTCAACTGGTTGTAACTTGTGCAAGGATGGGATTGCAGGAGATTACAGCTGCACTTTGTTCACATCCCATTAATGATTTTTCCACTGTAAGATGGCATCTTACTTCTTTGTCAATAGGATTAGCTGTATTTTTTTTCTACCAAGAATAAGTCACATGTGGGCATCTCACACAGAGGAGCCATGGCTACAGAATGGCTTCCCTAACCTCAGGCTCCTGCTCTGAGGCATTGTTGGAGCTTTTTCTTCTCTCCTGCATAGATGACCTCCAAGAATGAGCAGTGCTTCAGGCAAAGTGTCACAAATCTCTCACACAGTCTCACTGGTGACAGTAACATAGGCAAACAGTATTAAAAAAAAAGTCTCTAAAGAGCAGTAGCTGCTGATTATTTTTGATGTCTTTGAGTTTCTTATTTGTGAAACAGATGACAGCACCAACAATCTACTCTTTTATAAGTCAGAAGTACCCTACTATTACTTTAAGGTATCTGTCTCCAGAATTTCTGGAGTGGAGAAGTCCAAGAATTACATTTCGTTCTTTCTTATAGAATTTGCCAGGTAATTCTTTTCTTTCTCAATACATGCTGTGCTTGCATCTGGTAAGCATTTCTAGATGCCAGTATAATAGAGAGCAAGCATGTGGAAAGGAAGCCCAGTGTGGCTGCTGAAGATACAGATGTTTTCTTAAAAACCATGTGGAAGATGTCACAACCCTATACATCCTCTGGTCCAAAGGGAATCCAACACATGCTTAGGGACAACTAGCAATGTCTTCACATTTACACCTTCCTGACAGGTCAGAGAGGGCAGGAAGAGCTGGATACATCGTACATGCCTTTCTCAAACCAGGATCCTCTGATCCTGTATTGGATTCACTCATGGCACTCCCTACATCTGCCTTCCTTGGCAGGATTAGCAAATATAGAGAGACAATAATTACTACAGTATCAGAGATCAGAGTGAAATTCTTAGGGATACCATTAATAGATAGGTTGTTGGATTCCCCATGACACTGTGCCAAGGGTTTTCCTGCCTCCTCATCTGCAAAGTTTCTGCAGAAAGTTGCTTTCCCTGAGCTCCCCAGCATGCCTGGCTTCCCAGAGATTTCTGTGATGTTTGGTATTAGTATTAGTTTTCCTGGGAGATAGAGGGAGAGTTTAGGTACTGCTCTCTACTCTCTTGAGCACAGGAAATTAGTAAAAACAAGCATTTCTTCTCTAACATCTGCTGAAAGTGGCACTAGAAGAGATGAAGACATGAAAACAGTTCTCTGAGTAGCACAGTGAAGAGTGGAGCCTGGTGAGCTTCAGGTATCCCAGTCACCTGAATAACTGTCTATAGTAAAGACTCTACGTGTAACTACTTCCATCTGCTGTAAGCTAATGACTTAGAGGTCAAATGAAAAAGGATTTGGTCATAAGGAGTTTGACCAGCTACATTCACACCTTTTGCAAGTGTCAGAAAGACAACCTACCAAGGATGATAAAGACAGATGACTAAATATAAGCCTGAGGGCTGCTTTATATTTCATAGCTTCCTCTGTGGCCAGGTTTCCAGTGCTGGGAGCTTCCCTTGGAAGCCCAGTGAGGAGGCAGCTACACTGAAAGCTGCCAGCCCACTGGGGCTGACAGAAAGCTGTTGGCCCAGTGTGGCCATGAGCACCAGCATGGCAACCAGTCTGCAGACTGTGTATTCTTCATCCCAAACACAGCTATTAAATACATGCCTCGCAAAAGTATTCTTTCAACAACATGCAATTCTGTTCTGGTCTTCACCTCTATACATACAGATTTCAATAGATACTGATGACATTTTATGTCAGATTAAAAAAGAGAAAGAGAAATGTGAAAATAATATTGAAACTCATCTCCAGCATGTCTGAGGTATAGAATATTTATTTTTGATAACTGCCTATTGGTTCATAAAGAGTGACTTTCATCTAAAATACAGTCCTGTGTTATTCACTGCAAAAATAATGAACATCTCATTTACTATTTGCCTTTTTTTCACAGAGCAAATGAATACCCTGTATTAAACTGCCCTGTTTTAGGGAGCCCATAGAGCAAGACAGTACAGTCCATACAAATATTTTTGTTATTTTCTCATTGAGGGGGGTGGGAGAGAAGAAGAAGGGTAGAGACACCTTCTGATCCCCAAAGCACTTCTAGATATCAGTATTTAAGGAAGGTCTAAATGGAACTTAGTAGTGAAGAACACAAGTAAGCCTTAAGGAATAAATTATTTTTAATGTAACGACTACCTCTAAAAAAACCTAGTAACTTCAATTTCACGCTTTCTAAAAGAAATGGGCAAAAACTGTATCTTTAATTGCACTCTAAATACAAAGAACTTCAATAAAGTAGTCTGTAATGAAAGTTATGTAATGAAATAATTGAGAAACACCCTTACAAACACCACATGGCTCTTGTACACTTTCAAGAATGTCCAATTTACCTGTCTGAGTTGTGTAACGTTATGTAGGAATTTATCTTTAAGCAGCCTGATGTTACCAGGCCTCCCGTATCACTTTGTGTCTGACCATTCCTGATACATGAAGTTCACTCATCTCTGGGGCAAAAGGAAAAATTGCACAGTCCAACATATAACACTGCCAAAATCCTGTGACGAGACCATTGCTATGAACCAGTCAATAAGGTAATTCTAGAAGTCTGAGTTTGTTTCCGTAGCTACATAACATTACACAAACATTTTGGTTGCAATTTTGTGGCAATGGTTTCTGTGATTTGATTAAAATGCAGTGTCCTACTCCTTGGAGCCTTGGGCTGTCTGATATCAGTGAAAGCCCTTTGGAAGTGCTACAACTTAAAATTACACCTTACCCTGTTTGAAGGGATATTTTTAGTCTATTTATTGCGAATATAAATATAGTTCTATACATCACTGGTTTAATGTCTCTCTTTTGAGCTGGTCAGAAAGACACTGTGCCCAGCACCAAACATCAACAAATGGATACCCTGAGTATCCTTTTTTTGTTGTTGTTTTTTTTTACAGCAGCATTAAATGCTTTACAAAACAAAGTATCTTGTCAGCAAAGGCTGCACATCTAACCCCTTTACGGCAGTGACCTACTTATTGGAAACACTTCTATTGAAAAAGGCTTTTTCCAAGATCTAGCATTTCAAACAAAAGCATATCTAAAATTAGGTGGAAAGTGTTTAAGGGATCCCTGAGTGGAGATAAGCAAAAGAATAAAAGGCAAAAGACAGGAAGTGGTGATGAATCACCACACAGTCAGTAGGAATGATGTAGTGCATATTTCTATGAATGGCCATTCTTTGGCTTTATTATCAACAGCTTCACGCATTATTTATTTGTGATTATTTGTTTGGGTGTCAGGGGGATGCCTGTGCCTGCAAACCCCTAGAAACCAAAGTTTTATGTACATACAAAAGGCACAGTAGTGACAGTGCAGGCAGCCACATCCCTGTTCAGCTGTTGCCCTTGACCTAAAGGGACCCTCCCTTCTACACAGCAACCCGACAGCACACATTTGGTTTCTGTGTTAATGTAGCTCTGGGCTTTTCTTGAGCTGGGTTTGCCTGTTGTACTGAGCTGTGACAAATTCTTTTGAATAGCAGGTGGGCTGGGCTGATTTCAGATTTGAAGTAATGCTGCAGGAGTGTGGGAAGAGATCAAATTTTTTTTCTCCTCAACATGTTGTTCTTCCAGTTGGAGCCTACCTGAGCCTTCCCATAACTTACACATCTGAGCAGGTAGGGAAAAATACAAGGAGTGAATGGGCTCTGCAGTCCTCTTCCCAAAAGAAAACAAAACATAACAGCAGAGCCACTCCTGGGTGTTGTTCCTCAGCATTTCACGTTTGGGAGGCAGAAAAACCTAACATCTTTGATATCATGGACTGAAGACCGAAATGCGTGTTTGGGGAAATGTGTTGTAACACTTTGTTGAGGTAGAGGAGACAATTAATTTTTTGGAGGTGAGTGACAATGAGTAGAGGATGCCCAGGTCCAGAATCTGAGGAAGGAAGGTAAGATCTCTGTGTATGCAGAGAAAGACCTGTGGCTGAGAGGTATGACACAAGCAGACAGGTGTATGTTATGGGACCACCCTGAGACATGCATGTTATTTCTAGAGACACAGTCCTAATGGGTCATAATAGTTATTTGCACTCAGTCTCTTTTTAACACCTAATTTTGGACATGAACTTCCTAGTGTATAACAAAAAAACACTTTACATGAGATGGGACTGGGTTTCAGTAAGGAATGTCATGGGATATTTTCTTCTTTTTCCTCCCTTCCCCCCCCCCTTTCCCCTTCAGTTTGGTCTATATATTAACAAAATTCTCCCCAAAGAGAATTTGCAAGATATATGAGTTCTGTTCACTATAAGGCCTTGCAAATCCGGGCACACACTCCATGACCTTTGTATGTCCCAGTTCTTCCCTCACAGAGTCCAATGAATCTCCCTGTCACATAAATGCAATCTGAGGTTACACTCTTTACATTTCAGATATCACTCAGATGTTTGTGTCACTGAACAGCAGAATTATAAAAATAATGCACACATTACAATAGGATCAGATGAGTTAAATCCCTACTGCATCACCTGACCTTCCTTTTATTCCTTTATTTATTCTGCCCATTTCAGAAAATGGAGATTTCCACTTTCTCCTGACTATTAAAATGCAAGGGACGACGCGGAGAGCTGTTCTGCTCCCCAGGCTGCAGCGCAGAGGGCTGCAATCGGCTGCTCCGCACTCGCCTGGTGTGTGGAATACATATCCACATCAAAGGGAGTTCCTCCCGAGAACAAAGGTGGAATGCAAACAGGAGTGGCAAAGGCTGCCACTGAAGAGAGGGGGCTGCTCCTGTTGGGCAGAGGATAAATACTGCCTCCGCCGCAGTCAGGAGAATGGTATGATGTAAATGGCTTTCCTGATTATTTTTATCTCACTCTCAAGAAAGCACTGAAAAATCCTAACGGACCTACACAGTTTATCAGATAAAATTATTGGGGAAGCAATTACCCACTCCTGTGATGCACAGGAGAGCCCCAAGAATAGTGCATGTGCTTCTGTGATATCGGTAGAGCTTTTTGTCCCCTGAGCACTCTGAATCAAATTCCCAGCCTCTGTACACTGCTCCCCTCCACCCCGCAGTTCTCACAACACAAAGCGGGGAGTTTCGATCTGCACAGCCCTTTCTGAATTCAAGGTGGGTTTCACTGTTTCTGTCACCAGCTTCCATTCCTTCGTGGACGTAATGAGAAATGCATACCTTCATACAGACCTTCACAAAACCATATGAATGATATTAGTAAGATAAATAAAACCTGTTTGCTCCTTTCCTAAGTGCTATTGTGGTTTTTAATTGCTGTTAGGTTTAAGCACCAATTTTCATGATTATTTTCTGTATTACTTGAAGTCTTCATAGTACATACAGTAGCCTGCATTCTAGCCCACTCCTTATTTACAGGGCAGAAATAAAACAGACAGATGACAAGGTGATCGCTGTCTGACACATCACCTACCCAAAGCAAGGACTGTACCAGGTTAAGTGTTAGAAAGACAGTCCTTCCCAAGATATTTTAGGATGTGACTCATGATAATGACTAATAGAAAGTTACTTTACTCATAAATCTGCTCTGTCCTTAATCCATTTGTTATTCTTGTTCTTACAAAAGGCAAAATATTTTGGCAGAATGTTTTTACACAGATATAATACATTTACATGATTGACTCTCCGTTGCTGCTGGAAAAGCAAGCTATTGTTACATGAGAATATATTCTACGAATTCCTTTTTGGTTAACAATTTTGCAATTGGCAGTTCCAGGTGAGCCATCTAGAGGCAAAAGCAAGACTGTCTTAAGAATACTCTACACTAATAGCGTAATGAATTCCTCTCAAATAAACATCCTAAAAAACCTCATAGCATCATATGTACCAAGAGCTGAGAGAGATTGCCATCTGTTAAATTCATAAACCTCTTAAATGCTTTAATTTCCTGTAGGCTTGAGCTATGAGTTTAACAGTTTCCTCTGCTTTTAAAAATGATTTCTGAGAGAGGTTTGGATTGCTTTATGCTAATGTAGTATCAAGAAAAGCTTATATTATTTATAACAAATAATATGCTAATTAAAGAGGAGAGTGTGAAGTTACAGAAAAACTTGGAATCTCTTCCTACTCTCGACTCACTGTGTAACACAAGGCTATTCTCTTACTTGGAGTCAGTTTTACCACCCATAAAGTAAGACTCATAATTTTACTGTCTTTGTAAAGTACTTTATAGTCTTTGGAAGACATACCAAAACACTACAATAAAGACAAAGGCACAGTAATACAGGGGTTGGCCATGTTTGCTTTTTCTTCCCTCTTGCTCAGTCCTTTTAAAATCAGAACTCCATGGTGCATAAACCAGAGCACAGAAAACAGCTGCCTTTGCACTTAGTGGTAGCAGCACCACAACACAGCTATGAAAGGAGGATGAAAGTCACCAACCTAAAACACAGCTGGGGAGGTCTTTGATGAGAGGTGCACTTGGTGCACCCTGTGGGAGAGTTTAAAGTAGGTAGTCATCAAAGGCTTATTTACTATTAAAACTGCTAAATTCCTTTGAAAATGTTGGTATTTGCACAAAATTTCCCTGTATCATCTAACTGAAACGATGAAATACGAGATTTTCTTCTCAACATACTGGCTAAAGCAACACAGCCAGAAGCCTGACCACTCCTGCAGGCGCAGTGCTTGCAGCTGATGACACGGTGCAGTGGTGGCAGGGCTCCTGTGCTGTGCAGTGGGAGGTTTAGCTCCAGCCCCAGGGACTCCGAGTCCCAAATACCCTGATTTAGAAATTGGTGGTGTCCAATGAAGCCACATCTACACCAACTGCTAAACATAGACACAGTTGCTCTGCCTTCATCCAATTACAACAATCGCAAAGGGAAACAGAAGTGAAAAACCTCACTCAGGGGCATTGGTCCAAACCTACACATGGGTTGTCTTTTCTACACTCATGCTATCCTGGCTCTGGAGCTGGCAAGGCTCTTCCTGGACTACTGACAGGGTCTGAATGACCATTTAAACAACTCTGTATGAAGCCTAGGCTGTAATCAGTCTGCCGTTTAACTTTTCCCTGTAGTATAAAATGTGAAACCCGCATGAGCATATGTCAGGCAGATCACACAGTGCGTGAGCACTGGCGTGATGCTGGCTCACCAAGGGTAGAAGCTGTCCACATGGTGGTCAGCGTGAGCAGGGGCCTTGGGAAAATGAGGAACAACGGAGTGATGGTGACCTCTCCCTTCTTGAGATTCACAGGGCAAGTTGGAATAGATGCTCTGGGAAACATATTGCATTCTTAAACAGGAAAAAAAAAAAAAGAAAAAAAAAAGTGAAATGGGCGAGGAAAAGGAGCCATGGGAGTGATGGTTCCCACTGAGAGCTGGAACAAAACAGAAAATGGCTTCTAGCCTAGAAACATAGGCTTCTATGCCAGTGCATAGAAGCTGATGCTGTGCATGGATTGGGATGGTTGAGACGCACAGACAAGAGTGAAAATTGTGCGGATCACTACCTTGTGCCATACATTAACAACCAACAGTCAGGATACAAAGCACAAGCACTTCTGCCTCTGCTCTCTCCCGCCCCTTACCCACACACAGGAGCTGGTGTTGTACCAAGGCTTCTATGAACAAGGCTGCCTGCGTTCAGAAACTCACTGGATGAGGAGTTCTGCCCCATGCTACTCCTGGTTTCAAAGAGCCAAGGGCAGCCATTACCTGGCTCGCAGCACACCCCATATTCTGTGGGGAGGCCAGCTGGACTCCAGGCCCTACTTACTTCCAACCGTTCTGGTCTCCTGGGGCTTCTGTCTCTGATACAACATCTTATGTGCTTGATAACATGTTTAAACATTTCCTCCTTCACCCTTTTCTTATAGGAATTACAGAGAATTTTTATTAACCATTTAAACAGTGCTGATAATTGCCCTTACGTAGGTGGGGATAGCTGGTATCAGCCTACTAGTACATACAAGCATTCACTAATTTCCCACAGCCATGAGCGGGATAAGCCTTGTGTATATATCACAGGCACATATTCAGACAGAATAAATAAATTCCATCCTACAGCTGTTTCCTAGGTAACCGAACCAGGACCACAGCAACAGACTGTGCACAGCTTAAGGAGTCTGAACAATGAGCTGCAGCATTTCCTCCCATCTCTAAACTTTTGATTACGTGAGGCTACAAACATGATAGAAATAAAAACGATTCAAGAATGAAATATGCCACCAAGAGATCTGTACCCATTCTCACATAGCCAAAACATGATCTCAAGAGCCCTGTGATACATCACTTCTGTAATCCACTCAGAGCTACCTTGCCTGTGCTTGGATGTCCTCCAGTGCCCAAACCTCTGCAAAGCTTGGGAGAGCTGGCACCAAAACCCATGTGCTTGGCAAGAATTTCTCAAATGTGAAATATAATCATGGAATCATTAAGGTTTGAAAAGACTTACAAGATCATCCAGAACAAATGTCCACCTACCTCCAATACAACCCACTAAACTATGTCTGTAAGTCCCAAAATAGACTTTAATGAGTATGCTTAAATGAAACTTTTTTTTTTTTTTTTTTTTTTTTTTTTTTTTTTTTTTGCAGGCTTCTGTTCTGGTCTTCTCAAGAAATGCAGGAGTCCCATCAACCAAACTGGAAGGTCCCAGCAGGCGGTACCACACTGCATCAGCAAGGAGCAAATAAAACTTTTCCTTAGCTGAAGTCCTTGCACCTACAATGCTGACATGCTGCAGAAAAAAGTAATCAGGTTCTTTGAAACCCTACTCTGCCTTATTTTGTGCACAGAATGGACTGCTACGTTGGCTTCTTTATTCTTTCCAATCATGTGTTTCCTTCCAGTGGATGTGACTATCCTTGCTTTCAGCAAAATTTACAGTCTGTTTCTGTGGAATATAACTCCCTTTTTAAGTGCTTGCATCTCTACTGGATTAATTACACTTGATAATATCTGGTTCTCTTGTGGCCTGCTTCTTTTTGCTGCCTGAAGCTGCCAGAACACATTAGCTCACTGGAATCATCCCCGGGTCGCTGTGCTAGGGAGCCAGGACAGGGGCAGTGCCTTAGGCCAAGTGCTCCCCTCCTGTGCCCACCAGGAAGGGACGACAGCCTGTGTGAAGGGCTCTGCTATTACACTGGGGACTACAGGACACAAATCTCCATTCTTAGGCATGGAAATAAGCAGGTGCAACTTCACATCTACAACACAAACAAAAGGAGAGCTGTTGTGAAAAATCTATGTAGACAGACAAAGGTAAAATTATTTGGCTTCCCACAGTGCCAAAGTCTAAAATACTTTCTGTGGGGGCCTTTCATTCAGCTAGAAAAATTAGAAAAAATAGATTACACTGAATATACTCTCTTCAATATATGGAAAGAGTAGCATGCAAGTCATCAGCTGATAAGTGTTGTTCATTTGTGATGTAGCTACTGCTTTCGAATGTATACTGTGATACTTGAAATAAATGCACTTATTTTGTTGTGCAGAGCCATAGAATAGTATTTCTGCCTCATGAAGTAGTACTTCTTGGTGGATTAGAATTACTACGAATATATTGCTCTAATGAAAAATAGCCAAATAAATAAATATTTAACCAAACTCTTTTCTGTTAGCTATAGGGCCCCCGAAAGGACAAATACATTTGGTCCTCAAAAGAATTAGTCTGATCTAGTTCTCATCTCCTAAGTCAATGTCAATGAAACACTCAAGAGAATCAATAAAATTAAGAATTTTACTTAAAAAGACTGCCTTCTTCAGTTGTGCTAGCACATCTAGCTATTTTTTTTTTTTATTTTAAGACACAAAATGTGCCTGCCATTGCGAGGAAGGAATTTTTTTAAGTAGCAACACCAAGGCAAATTCATATTCCTGTGTAAAAGGGTCAGAGGTTCTAAATACTATTGAGGAAAAAGAGGCCTTCTGTTCTTATGATGAATTACATGCAATTTTTAGAAGAGAAATTAGAATATGTGCTTATCCACCCAGAAACTGGAGTCCACAGGCTGGATTTCAGGAAATGTGGTGCCAGCTTTTCCCTGAATTACATTTGTGTGGTCCCAGTGAATATAATGGGGTTATATGAGGTGAAAGTCTATGCAAAAATGGGCTCAGCCAGACTCACCAGAGGTACACAGAAACCCTAGGGCCTAAGTCTGATCTCTTTGGCAGTGATTTGAGTTTCATTTATATTAAAGTCTATCAATTTCAGTGGATGAACCATGAATGTATACGTATGTAAATGTAGCCAGAATCAGATCCCCCACAGCTATATCCGGCCCTGCAGATATGGAACAGAGTCAACTTATGATAATATGGGTTCAATGCTTTTGGGCTGTTTAACTTCGTATGCAAATTTTCAGTCCACAGGGAAACAAACTCCCATCTCATCTGCTCCCTGTTTCAGCTTAGCAGCTCTTTGAAAATTGCTTATTCTGCCTTTTTGCTGTTCATCAGCGAATGGGACTTGCAATAGTTACTGTACAGTTCCAAATGAATCAAGGAAAACATATCCTCATGTAAGCTTCAATCAGAACATCCTCTGATGACAAGAAAAAGCTTACTTCTCACTTGGGTTTGCTTGTCAGAAATAACTAAAACAAAACCAAACAGCAAACATCACCAGAAAAAGAGATCTAATTTCAATTCCATAGTTGTTTTTTTTTGTGTTTTTTTTTTTTGTTGTTGTTGTTGTTTTGTTTTTTTTTTTGTTTTTAATCAATAAATCTTTCAGTTGCTGTATTCTCTTGCCTGAGTACACCTACTTTAAAGTAGTATCACCTAAATAAAAATGACTAGAACCATCATCACTGGCTGCAAGTCATAGCCTTTCTTCAAAGCTGTACACTACTTTAAGGTAGAGTGAATACAGCAAGCAGTAAAATCTTGATGTGATTCATATTTCATCCAGCTAGAAACAACAGACTTCTCCTGGGGTGAAGCACTTTAATAAACATGACAGCTCCAGGATTTTGCCATCCAGCCAGTTCAGCTTTCCTCTGGGTAACAGGGCAGCACTTGATGCCAGGCTGGGCACACAGCTCAGAAGCATGTGGCTTTCTCCTCAGCAGAGCTGGCAAGCACCAAGACATGGCTGGCTGGCACCTCTGGCACTGGCAATTCAGGTGCAAGGGTGCTTATTTGGAATTAAAAAGTTAGGGATGTCTCTCTCCTGAGGACTTTGCCCTTATCAATGTTCATTGTCACCTAATGCAAACAGCAGATGGGAAGAGCAGTTGATCTGCTGACTGCCTCACCCAAGAAGTTGCTTCTAAATGCATTTTCTCTATGCCTCTTCTTACTAGGTATTCTTGTTCCTTCCCAAACGTGATTCAAAAGCAGCCTGCAGAATTACTAAACCAGTTAATTACTATGTGAGATGGTTTGAATGTGAAAATGTAGAAGTGAACTTAAAAATAGACAAGAGAAGCCAGAGTGGTCAGGCTTACTGCCATTCTCACAAAGGACTTCAGAAGAAGCATCTGTTCATATCACCTGATGACCTGGCTCATCCAATTCATTGTGAAGTACATACAAAGATAGCAAAAAACTACTACAGCTAAGCTTAGAACAGAGCCATCACACACACATCTAATTCTGTAATACAAGCCGCATACAAATTTGAGATTATAAAATGAAATATATCCATGACTCGGCCTTTATCTTCCATTCAGTTTTATTTCCCCACGACTGTAAATAATGCTACACTGAAGCACAGCTTTGTCTCTGCCTCCTATTTCTACTAGTCTGTTTCCTGTCTCTGGGTTTAAACCAGGGGCTCTCCTTCTTTGGTTTTGGACATTAATTCAAATGAGTACACCACTCATGACTAGGGCTTATAGAAAGACTATAGAGCAGTTTGAACAACCTATCCCTTTTAACTAGCACAGACCACTG
Organism: Tympanuchus pallidicinctus; assembly: GCF_026119805.1. Taxonomy (NCBI): domain Eukaryota; kingdom Metazoa; phylum Chordata; class Aves; order Galliformes; family Phasianidae; genus Tympanuchus; species Tympanuchus pallidicinctus. The sequence goes on along the minus strand of NW_026294739.1, from coordinate 8,223,277 downwards.
GGAAAAGGTCATCTTTTCCATACAATACATAATTATGTGTTTAGTACACTAGGCTCAGTGCAGAGTCTAAAGGGCAACATGTAAGGGATGAAGAATCATCCTTTCTCTCCACCAGCTTTGTGAACCCAGCAGCATTTCTGTACTTTTCATTTTAAAGATTGTTGATTTGTTTCAGTCATTCTCTTCTAGCTCCTTTCTAGCCTAGCAGACTTTTTGAGTATGAGTGAAATGAAATTAGGTGCCTTTTACTTTTAGTGAGTGAAGTAAACTAGGTGGAGTAAGTTCAGCTTTGTCAAGTTGCACCTTATTTGCACATACTTAAGTACAAAACATACTAATTGAAAGAAAGTAAGCCTCAAGTATTAAGCTCAAATACTGCAATTATCAGCGTTTTTTCCCCTCTAGACTCTTAAGAAAACACTTCAATGTCTGTTTTGTTATTATAAATACCACTTAATACAAAACACCTCAGGTTAGAAATGTTAATAGGAAATGATGTTATGTAATCACAGTTCTCCTAGCGATGGATCAATAAAAGCACAGTACCTTGCAAGCAACCATCAGCTCAGTTTCTTTGTTGCTATTGTTTTCTTTTTAAGAGTTATTTCTGGCCAAATCTGCCAAAGTTATAGATTTCATTTTCATGTAAAATTAAGTAGCAAAACATTTATATGCTTTCTTTAGGTTTACTCAGTGCTGTACTTCTTTACTTCAGACTGAAGCAACAGTTGATTTTGATCACTAGTACACAAACTTTCATAAAGTTCCCACTGCACAGATGAGACAAAATACACCTTCATTTCTCACTCCAGTATAGACTAACTTTGTAGGCAGCTCGTACATTACAACACTTAGTTTCTGTGACTCTAGTTCTCTCCTGTGCTCTTCCTCATGTTCCTTAATCTACCTCAAATGCCACTTTCAATGAAACAAAGTTAAGGAAAAAAAATAGTTTAAATGACCAGTGCTATTACCTAAATTGCAATTACTCTGCTGAAAGGTCAGTGAACCATCCTGCTGGACTGGGCTTTCAGTCTTTAAAGGAAACTAGTGAGATTTAGATGCTACAGGCGCAATGCTGACATTTTGCTTGTCTTTAGCTATAGAAGACTGTTTTCTAGCTGGGGATTATCCATTTTCACAGAAGGTGTTTTGGACATCAAACCTTTTTAGCACAGATAGATCAACAAAATGAGGTGAATCAGTGCTTCAGGGTCCACTTCAGAGCAGGTACTCTACTAGCCTCTCTCGTGTGTAGGCTTTCAAAAATAACTGAACCAGATGAAACGAAAAATTAAAAATAAATGTTGAAGTCTGCCAGAAACACACTTCACAGGTAACATGGAAGATTATACTGGCAGAATGCAGCTGTTACACCCATATGAAGGTATGAACTGTGATATCCACATTTTGACTTTGAAGGATGAAAATAAAAGGCAAAACAACAGTTGATGTTTGCCTCGTGGTGATAAATCACAAGTTTGTATGAGATGGATATTTCCAAGGCCAAATTCTTTATTTTTTCTTCTGCAGTGTTTACAAGTATTTGGAAATCTCTGTGAGGAGAGAAAATGTCCAGTACACCCCTCAAGGCTACCAAAACCTAGTGACCCAACCTAGTACTGACAGAGTAGAAAATGTTTTGGTTCCACGTTGATAACAAAGTCCTCTGCTACCACACCAGAATCATCTGCATTTTCAATTCCCTGCTTCCCAGGCTGAAAAACGCCTTTTTCCACGGCATTACATAATCTTTAATGGCAATCATTTAATTAATTTATTGTAATGACAAGCAACCCTGACACTGAACCCATCAGGGAACCGTACAAGCAATTAAAAATACAATCCTGCAGAAGGCATCAGAAAACCGATAACATAAAATGAAATAAGTTATTAAAGGGCCACTTAGAAGTCTTATGAACCTATAAATATAGAGCACTGAAATATATGAAGTTTCTTTTCCCAAATGCAAATAGCTAGTGCTGAGATATGTTGAAAAATAGATGGTATATAGTGAGAAGCAAGGGACATAGGTTTCATTCTTCAGGTCTAAATTACTTATGCTTCTAACACCGCAAAACGAATTATACAAAAATATTCCATGTACTAGTAAAAGAAATTCCTTGCCTTTGAGGATTATGTATTCCTGGGATTGAGGTCGTGTGTCCAAACTTTGATTTTTCTGGACCCAAAGTATTATATTGTAAATGTTGATACTGCAATGAAAACGCTAACAATATTGTTAACATTGACTTCCCTTCCCAATTTCTGCAGTAATTTTTCCACCTCCAGGATTATATTACCTGCCAACACAACCACAAATGGCCTGGAAAAGAAGGAAATGTTATTGCATTGCTTTAGGCCATGTCTACATTGGGTTGTTGAACCACTTTAACTGTGGTTAGCTTGCATTAAAGTAGCTAGCACATGCACTAATCCATTTTTTTCAGGGAGTTTGTTCCCCGTGGAACCTAGCTGTTCTGCTGCCACGAGCCCTTTGCTTAATAACACTTTCTGTCCTAAGCTGCCTCGATACTTGTACATCCCTAGGGTGTTGAGGCTGTGCTGGCCCGAAACATTTCTCTGTTTAAGTACCAATCACCCAGCAGACATTAGCACATTCCATTCATATAGCAGCTCTAGGACACAGGCATCTCCCTGAGTTTCTTCATAGATCTGTGCATAGTTCTCAGACCTGACTGCTTCTGTCAGAGACACAAAACTCACCCTTAACACAGTAAGTTATCCCACAATATAGATACTTCCACAGAATTGCTACAGAAAAAGATGAAAGGCTGACCAAATTTGACTCAAGACTAAGTGAAAGACAAGGACTCTGGCAAAGAAGATGACTGTAATTTTGACCCAAGACAAAAACGCAGCCAAAATCAACAAGGTTCTTATGCAGCACTGTGCTGAGTGCTGTTGACTGAACTCTGGGAAACCACGGAGAGCATGCAGTACCCCGTGCATACATGCAGTCTGACCTGAAGGAGAACCAGTGTGCCTGAAACTCAGCAGACGTTTTGGAGATACACAGAACCCCAGAACAGCCCCACTGGAACACAAACTTAGCGGCCACTTCAAAGCCACTGATGGGCCGTGTCAACAAGCCTGATGTCTATGTTATTACACAGGTAGTTCTGCTGATTTCAAAGGTTTTTGGGTTTTGTTTTTCTTACAAGCTACATTACACCTGCCTTTTGACACTCTCCTGTACCTCTCGCCCCCAGCACACACCTTCTTTGCTCGTTTGAACATGATATTCACAGCTTTCTTTGCATTCTCTTGCCCATGCTCCAAAAACTAGGAATCTCCTCACAAATCTTATCATCATGTTAAAGATACATACCAGAAATTAAAAATACCAATAAGTATGTTTTTGTATTTGGGGCTTCATTCTCCTCACGCAACACATTATAGTGTCTCTAAGAGGAGCATGACCCTGCAGTAGTAAATAGGATAGGAAACATCACTTGTAGGATTACTTCTCCAAGTCCGTATATAAAACCAGAGGTGCAAAGAGTGTTCATTACTCCATTCAGTGACCCTGCAAAGCTTGCCTTGCTGAGGTCTTTAGGGAAGATCCTTTTATTCCACAATCACAGGGCCAAGACTCTTTGTGTTTCTCTGGCAGAGAAAGATTGAATGTTTAGCATTTCAGACAAGAAAACTGCCTGCAAAGCCTATTGAACTATCCATCGCCCTCCATTAAAACTGTTTTATTTAAACTGTCTCAATATTCGCATTTTAGATAGGCATGAGTCTTGATTCTCACTTAACTCTCTTTCTTTCCAAATAGAACAGAAGATAGTAAATTTCACTTATTTCAACCTTTTGTATGAACAAAGGAGGGCTATAATTCCTGAAGAAATTAAATGAATGTACCACAGTGCTGCCTTTGTATTTCACTTTTATACCACAAGTTCTTTCCTTTAGGCCTGAATTAGCTGTGAGAGAAGGGAGAGAATAGTGCTGCAAATGTAGTCCTCTGACCTCCACATGCAAAGGTATGAATGTTAGCGATTACTGATGACAAGAATCTACTGCCAGCTAGGGACCAGAGTAGCCTGCCTAGTCAGCACAGTGCTGCTCCAGAAAGCTGTGGGTCTGCCTAGTATCCTCCACTGCACCTCCTCTCCTACCCCCATTCTCAATAAACAACTATTTCAAAAATGGACATGGTGTTTTTCTTTGTTCAAGGCACCTAAAATCAATCCTCTTGCTGCTCCCACAAGCTTTAATTTCTAAACCACATTACATAGCAGTATACAGGAACACAGTCTTATTTTGTGTTGCACAATGAAAAACTGAATCGGGCCACCAAGTACATGTAAATACAGGTCTCTTACACCCAGATAATTCACCTTCTGCTGTACATTTTGCACCTTGTTGTGAGAAGGCACCAAATGATTCAGGCTCTGACTGTTCATCTTCAATAACTGCATTTTTGGTTCTAAAGACAAGCACTGATTTCACATAAGAAATGAAATAATTTGAACTAGCTTGTGCCATGGTATTCAATACCTTACACATTCTATCAAACATCAAAACCCAAAAGCACTCTGACTAAGCATAAAGTTCTGCAACCAAACAGATCCTGAAACAAAACGGCGGCAATACTGCTGCACCAGACTATACTGAGCCTTGTCTATACTGATTGTTAGGAATGCTGGGAGAGAAAAAAAAAAACAAAAAAAACAAAAAAAACCAACTTGTTTTAGTCTTATTTCCTGAAGGAATTAAATTTATGCAATCACGTTGTGTTCACAAGCACATCAGTCTACCCCAGTAACATTTGTACCCACTGGATCATTTCAAAAGAAAGCCCAAAGACACTGAATTTCCACAAATTCAGTAAAAATAAGCAGAGGGGTGGAGGCAAACAGCTCACTCTTTATTGCATATCAGAGAATCCACACAGGAAACAGCTGTAGGACACCAGATTTCTGTAGTCACATGCTCGTGAAGCAGCTTGGTTTTGCTCCTTTTTGTCTATATTTTTGCTCCTTTTTGTTCTATATTTAAGACTTGCGACTAAAATCATTTAGATTGTTTTGTTTGTTTAAACAGAAGGCAAAGCGTCAATGGCTGCACAAGGGACAGGAGGAGTTGCATTAACAAATCATAGAATCATATAATGGTTTGGGTTGAAAGGGACTCTTAAAGGCACACTCTGTTCAACACTCCTCTGGCATGGGCAAGTACAATTTCCATTAGATCCAACACAGCTTTGAGCGCTTCAAATGAAAGGATGTGCACAACTTCTCTGTACAAGCTGTTTTGGAGAAGAAAAAAAAAAACAACAAACAGGTTCAGCTATAAACTCGGGACAGAAGTATTCCTAGGTGAAGATTTGCAACTTATAATTACAATTTCACATTTCCAGTAACTTCAGTAACTGGGCTAGCACTAAAGTATGGGGCTTCTCTTGGTCTTCATGGGACAAATTCTGTGTGACTAGAAATCCTGCCCAGTTTATGAATTCGACATCCAGGGAAATTTTGGTCTGATAATTTTTTTATAGGGTTGAATTCTTCAAAACCTGCATGAACTACAACTACAGCAGAAAAAGTTGTCACATTTATTTTACTTTCCGCAGTTCATCTCTCACACTTGAAGAGCCAATGACGTGTTTAGGCAAATAGCATTTTTCTAGCAATGTTTATAATTTCGTTAGGAAAATCACAAATATGCCCATTTAAATTCATAGATACTAACAGGTCACTAGAAAACATATTTTGCACTGGAAAATTAGACTTAACACATCTTTCTGGATAAGCGACGATACTCTACAGAAGAATTAATGATTCATTGTGGATTGTAACCATGATAGTGCTTTTTTTTTTTTTTCTTTTTTGAGAATACACTATGACCAACATCCACAGAACCATCCCTACTTACTGAACACAATCCAAGAAATATAAGAAACACTCCTGAATGAGAGAAAGCTAAGTGACAACTGAGGAAATCTTTATTAGTGTAAACTAAATAATTTTTCAGATTCTTATATTTGCCCATTACACAGTTTCTTGAGGACACAACCTAATGCCAACAATTCCCACTGTGCACAGATAAACTCGTGCCTATACAGACGTGCAGGTACATACATGCTTTCATGTTCCTGCATGCACAAACACAAAGCTTGAAGTCTTTACTGCATTGCAGTATGAGGACATCGTACCATTATCTCCAATTCCACCAAGTTGCCGCACCTCTTACAAAGATTTACTTGTAAACCTAAAGACATTTTATCCATATTTATTTTACCTAGAACTCAGTGTTTTGTGTCTGACAAATATAAAGCAACTGCCAGTCTCAATGGGAGTTACAGCCCTAATAGCTAAAAAGGCATCTTCCTTGTGTTACAAAAGGCTGCCTAGAAGTTACTGTGAAACAATTGGTTTCCTTAGTAGATTATATAAAGTAATCTGTTACTATGAAGTAATGTTGCTTTATAAAGCAGAATACCAACTTCCTGGCAGATGCCAGGAAAAGCAACAGAAAAAGCATCTAAAAAAAAAAAAAAATTACTAACAGTTTATCATAAAAGGATTTAAAATCAGAATGTATCCTACTCCAGGAAGAACAATTGTGATTACAGCAATTATACAGTAATTGAAAACTTTGTTACTGCGATAATGCTATTGATTATCTTCCAGTGAGATGTTGCTGATACTGTGACACAATCAACCAGGCTTGTTAGGAAGAAGTTGGAATTCAACCAAAAGAGCATTGCTATTTCTGTTTTCCAGAGACTATTTATACCAGTTGCAACTAACAGTCCTTAAAGACTTTCCATACGTGCTGTAAGGAATGTTAACCTTGAAAAATAAAAGATCTAGGTGATTTCACAGCTGTAGCATGTCACAATGTGATCAAGATTCCCCAACAGTGGAATTTAACTATTTTAATGGAAGTGTACTAGTTGATTGAAGACACATGTAGTACTCATGGGTAGAGAGAGAGGACATCCAGGGCCCTTATATTGTCCATAAAACACTAATAGGGACCCATGAGTACACTACAGCCAATTTACTTTAGTTTAAGTGAATTCTGGAACCTGAAATTATTAGATACAATCAAATTTCTTGCATTGCTTAATTTCACTTTTGCCTTATAGCCTGATAGCTGGAACTCAGATTCCTCATTCCCACTTGTTTTATAAACCATGCAATTACTACAGCTCATTTTGGGTTTGGTAGCCTGGTTTGTATCTAAGGTTTTGTATTGCATATCTTAGAAATTATAAAGATTTTCTTAAAGTATAAGAAACATAGCAGCTGTTCTGTGCAATGCCTTGACACACTGATTTCTGAGAAGTACGAGCCATGCATAGAGAGGTGGCTAGGTCAGTGCTTCCAAGTCTTTACTCAGCAACAGAACTGTACAGTTGAGGACTCCAATGTGAGCTTACAAATATACAAGGGACAGTATGAATCTTTATTTTTCCTAGTTGGAAAATAAGGTTAACTTTCTACAGGGAAATTATCAAAGAAACAACTACATAACGTAGTCACGTGTCCCAAGTGTGAGCCTGGAAGGTTAAAATTTCAAAGAGCCAGAAGCCTTCAAAATCTAACTTTTACTGAGTTCCTAAGTCCCCTTGAAAAAGATCTGCCTTTCTGGAGGCCAAGGCTATAACATTATTTCTAAAGAACTTCAGCAGGGTCAGGGCTGCACACAGGCTGTTACTCTAAACCATGCCCACAGCTCCAGCCCAGCCCGAGGAGCTCACAGATTATGTAAGATGTTGGCCCCAGTAATGAGCACTGGCCCCCATGGCCTTGTGAAACAATCAGGCTTTGCATGCCAAAAAACATTATCACTTGAAGAAAACAAAACCTCTGCAAAGTCAGATCTTTTGGATTTATGCACATACCTAAGTACTCTGCCAGATCCAGCTTTTTTTTTTTTTTCTCCATTATTATTTTAAATTCAGATTTTCGTTGGCTGAAGAGCTTCTTAATTGTGGTTGTTTGCTTTACCACAACCACTAGCGACTGGGAACGTGACTTGAAAGAGTCAGTATATCAAACATTGCACAAGGGTGCTGTGCAGCATCCCAGGGCTGTAGACAGGGAAGAAGGTCTCTTTCATTAATAGTTATCTCCTCACTTCTCATTCCTTTACCCAGTTTTATCTCACCATGGGCCAGGCCCTTCCCAGAGGAACTGGACGAGCTGAGAGGAGCTGTGGAACCACCCCCCCCTTTGATCCCTCAGCAAAAGGCTCCTGTTGACCATGCAGCCCTGGGCAGTGGAATGGTGATGTTAAGATGTTCTCATGGAAAAAAGTGAAATAAAAATTGATCCAAGATGTGTTTTTGAACTGCTGAATCTTCCTTACTTAAGAATGATCTCCCCAGCCCTTTACAGGGAAGAGGTCACTGTACATTTCTGAAATCACACCAGCTGCCTCTCCAGTTCACACTCTCACTCCTCAGACTCTATGCTCCCAATGGGCTTTCTGCACTGCCCTGCTTCTCATATTGGCTGTGAGTTTTAGCTGCTATAAACGCAGCTCCTTGCTTAGAGCAACTAGAGATCTCTATTCTCCACTGCTTTTTTCAGTGTTTTTAACTATCTGGTATAATAAAGAAAAATGGTCTTGCACAAATGCTATGATGGATGTCCATATGTTAAAAATTCAAAGATAAAGTTTGCCACAGAACTTACAGTATAGAGCTGAACTGCTTACAAGCACACAAATCGCTAATTTCCCATCAATAGATCCACACATGATTCTCCAATCACATGCCCATATTGTAGAGGATCTTTTTTCCTCCTCCTTTAAAAATAAACAGACTTAATTCTCTTATGCAAAGCTGCTTTGATTACTTTTCAGACCCTTGCCTTTATCACACAATGAAAGCATTTTACAGAGAAACACATGGTCATACTCTGGGGGTTTTGAATTTGCACTACAGATTTAGAAAAAACTTAATCTCGTGCTTCAAACTTCACTGGCAGCAGCTTTGGACTACCTACACTACCTTCACTAAAGAACGCAAAACCAAGTTCTGATTTTCCCACTGAAATATATGGGATTATTACTTGCTCATATGCTGTTGAACTGGAGGCCTTCAGACTAAATTGTGAAAGCAGGGACAAGGTCTTTTGCATCCAAACTATGTTCTTTCTTCATTTAATATTTTCTTGACACACAGTACTGTACGTAAAATGAATCTGAATTTTAGATTAGAATATCAATTATCATACTTAAGAAATCATATTTCTGGTCATGGTATTGAAGGGAGTGAGAGGCACCAAACACATGGGATTGAGAACAAAATAAGCTCTCAGTCATGCAGACATTTGTAACTGGGAGATACCCTGATAACACAGGATATTGTATATAAGATCACGATTCAGGCTGAAGTCAAATCCTTCATCTATTATCAGAAGGGAAGAAAACTAGATAAATACAAACTCTGTAAAGCTGGTTAATACTTTGCCAGTATATTTTCTGTCAAGATAATCTGGGGTTTAGGGTTAGGCCATTTATTGCAAGTTTTCTGATTAAATAGCTCTATCATGTATTAGAACTTCAACTTAAGTAGATTGAAACTGATTGCCTAAGAATCAATCATGTAAAAATCAAAAGCTGTAGATGCCTCTGTTCATTGCAGGGGAGTCAGACTAGATGACCTTGCAAGGTCCCTTCCAACTCAAATGATTCTATGATTCTAATAATTCAATGTTATAGCTATTTAACGCATGTGCTGAAGATTTACACAGGACAAAGATGCAAGTTGAAATGATTCGAACTCACAAAACCCCAACAGAAATCTCCTGGATCAAGTTGTACCTTCAGCTGCAACCAATTAATCCAAAGAAAAGTGTGTTTATAAATTCTAGGTGGTCCAAGTGGCATCTTATGTTTAGGTCAGTAAGACAAAAAGCATTTAGCCTAATTAATTATTACATGAAGTATATATTAAGCACTACAACTAACCACTGATTTGTAAGACAAATGACTGTGCTTTTTTAAAATAAAACAGATTAAAAAAAAAAAAAAAATGACCTAGATGACAGAGGTTAATTCTTCTGTTTACAGGCAGTGCTTCCATCTAAGTATCTACACTCACTTTGGACATGTGTAAGTTACAGCCAGGTGCTGATAATTGTATATGTAAGTATGGGCTGAATAAGTTTTTAAACAGATAGTTTGATAGACAATGGCAGTAATACAGCCAAAGCCAAACTGGAGCTGTGCAACTAAAAGCATTGCTGCTGGTTAGCTATATTTTTTGACGTGACATGCTGCTCAGGAGTTATTTGTAAGATGTGTCCAGTTTAAAAAATAAAGGAAAGGCATTTTATTTATGATGCAGTTATCCAGCAATGCACATACTGAAGTGCACATTTCAGTTTGACCAGCATCCCAGGCAGACATTCTTTCTTTACATGTGCTTAAATTTTCACAGTTTATGTAAAGTTAAATACATTTTTTTTTTTTTTTTTCCATTTCAGAAGTGTAAAGCAAGGTAAGGATGCTGCTAGCCACACTGCGTGGAGTTTCCAAATGCATTAAAGGAAACACTGTGCGTGATAAGTGCTGATTTTACTTTTGAATTCATTACGAGACCAAGTATGGCTCATAGCAACTTAACTGCTCAGGAGAGAGGCAAAAAGGGAACTGACAGAATTGAAGTGTCTTATTTCTGTAAAAAGCATGCTTTCCCCTAGGACCACAGGAAGAAGGAACAAGAAAGACACCAATGGCTTCATGTTGCCTACATTACCATAGGAGAGATTACCTAATTCTTCAGGGCTTGAGGACGGGAAGAGAACTTTGTGTTCATTCTCTAGAGCTGAATGCTCAAATGTGGACCTCAACTGAAAGAAAATTGGGTTTGAAATTTTTATGGAAGATAATTTATTTCCCAATTATCAACATATCAACTTTACAAGGTAGGTTCCAGCTGATACCTTACATATTGGAACTATCACACTTATTATTAACTACCAAAGCTGACCACATTGTTGCATACATATGTTCTGATGGCCAAATTCAAGTGAATCAACTTCCGCCTTCAAAGTAACATGCAAAACTCTTTCCAACCAAACAGTAAGTCATACTGACTATTCACTTACTTCCTTTCTTCATAGGGTCAAAACAAGCCCTGAGTGCAACAACAGGTAGGTGCTTTGCAGAATACAAGCATAAGCAAATGGATTCTTAGATGGACAACAGCTTTAAATGTTTGAGAGAACATTTATGAATACTTGTGACAAATGATTGCAATTACATGTCATCATAATTAAAAACATTTTAAAACTTAGTGCTAAGCAGGCTTTCCCATAAAATACTTTTTGTATCTGAGCAGAATCCAGTTCTTCTCATATTAGACTGCCATGCACAGCTGTGACACCACAAAAAGAACATCTTGATCAGTTCATCTGCATCAACCAGCTAACGATAGTTACTATGTTGAAAAGTAATGTTTTGTAGCTGAGAATTTCCTCTATCAAATACTGTTATTGTATTCATCGTATCTGTTGTAGTTTCCATGGAAATAAATAGGAGGCATTACTTTCAGAGCAACCTACATAGAAATACACAGAAAACCATTTCCATGGACTCTTTATAGCCAACAGCTGTTAGTTTGGAATTCCATATTTTGTATCTAATAACAAAATATTTTAACATGGGAGAGCATATTAAAATTTTTGCCTTAACTTCTTGCCATCACTTCTTCCCTCATTTCAGAACTGACAGCTATTAATTCAAAAAATGGATCACCTTTTATGTCTTACCATACTGGACTATTTTTACTAAATTAAGAGTTACAGGAGAAGAAAGCCCTGAACAGTCTTGAATCAGCTGATTTATTTGTGTAAGTAAAAGCTTGAAGTAAGCACTGGCAATGCTTACTGGGCTGTAAAATGGTTTCTAGTGACTCATATTTAGCTCTTGTATAGGCTTTGCTTCAGAGGTCCCAGTTGTAGCTATTGTCTGCTGTTTCTGAGGAAAACTGAACTGTTGGTGTCTGTAAGCTCAGGCCCTTGCATAAAGTAATACACTCCCACAGACTTTTGCCAGTTTGTTTAAAGATTCATATAGCCAGCTGTAAAACTTCTAGATGCTTTCTGACATAAAATGTATACTATTTCAAGCACACTGCTATATCAATAGATGCTTTAATAGAGACAGAACACAGAAAGAATATATGCTAGCCTGCCTAACTGCTCCATCAGGCAAAGTACTTGCAAACTTTAGAAATACCCAGAAGAAACATGGTTATTGACATGTCCACACTCAACATTAGCCTGTAAGAGAAAGCAACTGGACTGATCTGACATGATTTGCCATTGGCAGCAGATGGGCAGTGGGGAAGAAGTAGATGTTACTCCTTGATTTTTATAAGGATTTTGATAGTGGTTGGAAGATAATATTCAGAGAGTAACTATCAGATGCTTACTGTCAGGCAAGAAAGGTATGTCAAAGGGGAGTCCTGCAAGGGACTACACTGGCTTTGGTACTGTCTGCTACGTTGGAAAGTGGAAATTTAATTTGAATTCTATACAAACACAAGCAAGCTTGCAAAGGGTTTGGAGAACATGCCTTCCGAGGAGAGATTGAGGGAACAGGGGCTGTTTTGTCTGAGGAAGAGGAGGCTGCACTTATGAGGTTCTATCTAGAGATCTCCATTCAGGCCTGGGTCCTCCAGAGCAACAGAGACATGGAGCTGCTGGAGCAGATCCAGAGGAGGGCCACAAAGATGCTCAGAGGGCTGGAGCAGCTCTGCTATGAAGACGAGCTTGGTCAGACTGGACAAGAGAAGGCTCAGAAGAAGCAGGAGGGAAGTCAACATTTTACATGGGCAGATAGTAATAGGACAAAGCAGAATGATTTTAAATGAGAGAAGATTTAGAGTAGATGTCAAGGGGAAATATTTCACTGAGAGGGAGGTATTGTGTCAGCAAAGGCTGCCCATAGAAACTGTGGATGCCCCATCCCTAGAGGCATTCAAGGCCAGGTTGGATGGCATCCAGTTTGGTGCCTGATAATCCCGAAATCTGCAGAGCAATCTGAAAATAGATTATCTTTAAGGTTACTTCCAAACCAAGCCATTCCATTATTCAGGCAACAAAATTAAGAAATCCAAACCACCTATGCAAGACTTAAAACAGCATTTTGAAGTATAATGACATACATGCCTGGATGAAACATATTTCAGAAGTGCTTAATTTCATTACATAGATAATTGAGTTTAGAAAAGAAACAAGCTTCTCACTTGTGGTAGTCTTTGTTTTAATAGGTATGCTTAATTTATATTTTTTTAGTTTTTAAAAAATAACATATCCCTCACTCTTGCCACTCCATTCTGAAAATACTAATCTGTAGTCTGGTGAACTCTTCTTTAAAAGCTGCATAAGCAATTACCTTCTGCCACAGTTTCATCCATACAGTGTTGCAATTGCACAATGGAGCCTGGCTACTCAGGCCTCAAAATTCATTCTTGAGGAAAAAAAATATCTGCAGTAGAGTAGAAGTAGATATGGGTAATACTTCTTTCCTCCTAATGTCAGTTATGCAACACTGACTCAGCATCAAAACATTTGCTAAATAGGAAATGCTTTTTAAAATCATGACTTTTAGCTTAATTTACACTAAAGATTTCAAATAAAATTTATTCCTCCAAACATTAGTTCAGAGATTAATTGTACACCAAGCAAATCGTGTTGAACTGTTTTTAAAAAAGTAGTAAATAACTTAGAGTAAAAATGACAATTTCTGGATTTGTGCCCTGTAAATTAGCAGCTCAAACCTTCATCTTATTCTCACTGAATTTCTACACAGCCACAATTATGCAAAATTAACTTTCTACATCTAAAGACTAGCTGCCTGATTTAGTGCAGAGATAAAGCTGATATGCTCCCCTTGGCTTCAGTGACCAAAAAACTCCAGGTTTCTACAGGTTGTTCTTAGACTAGATTGGGTTACATTTTAATTCAATCCTTAGCTTGTCAGAGGCTTTATCTTTCAAGATGCAAAACTAACCCATGCATTTGGTTTGTTTCTGTGAAGCAGGCACAGAGCTCCATTACTGCACAGATTTGACAGGGAAGAGATGTAATATGATTACTTGCTCCACAGCTATTTTTTAAGAGAAAATGGCTTTTCCTCCACCCCAACCCTAATCTGTCTATAAAACGGGAGAAGATGCGATTAAGTGTGGTATCTAGTGCAGATCATACACTCACAAATCAAGTAGTTTTTTCTTTAAATGACTTCTCTTACTGTCATTCACCTTAACGCTGCAAACCCACTTGGTCTTTCTGCACTACGTGCTGTGGAAATTCATTGTAAAGGACCATGTGTCCTCCAAATACATAATATAATAGTGAATATTATTAAATACCTTCTGATACCATCGGAAGAATTCTGAGGATGATTATATACCATGCAAAGTTTTTCTCTTTGTCTGTAAGAATGAGTTTAGCAAAAGTTATTTTAAAATGAGGCTGAATAATTGTATCTTCCTGAAATAGCTCATTTATGTCAAATGTCATTCCATTTACCTCAAATGCCAACGCAACACATTGTTTGTATCTCTAAACACACGTTTGCAGGTAACTATTTCAGTTACATGAAATGACATGAGAGCCATACTAGCCATTTTTTTTCCCCAAATAGTGTTTAAATCCTTCAGATTTTTGTAACTCTGACCAGGATTCTAATAATAATTCTAATAATAACAGACCATGCTTTATTAAGGAAGTTTTCACTGAAAACAGCTTGAGTGCCATGAGTGCACTTGAAGAATTACAGACAAACCCTTCTTAGTGTCTTGAGAATGATAATCTCCATCCTATAGCAAAAAGCTCATCCACAATAAAAACTACTTTGTTCCAATAAACAACTTCAGCGTGACAAAGCTACACATTTGAGCACTGACACAAGCCACGATCTGGTTCCTACTGTATGTTTCAGAGCTAAGAGGTGATTAGGAAAATTACCTTTCAACAGTAACATCTCCATTCTTGAATGCCACATTCCACCATGAAATAAAAAAGCACCCCACAGTCCCATTCAGGAATACACTGTTTTTCAATAAAAAGTCCCTGCCGATGTTCTGACACTGCTCCAGGAATTGGTCGTTCTCCCTAAGCTCTTCAAGAGCATTTGAACATCATCTTGCAATGGAGTTACTGCTTTCAAATTAGTTACAGGAAATTTCACAATTGCTCTTAAAGGAAGTTCAAATGTGCTAGAAATGCATTCAGAATAAGCCCTACACAGGTATAAATTGGGCCCGTGAGCACCCACACAAACGTTGCTCATCCCAACTGTGGTGTTCCTAGCACTGCCCTTCCCGAGTTTCTGCAAGCTTCACCGCATTGACCAGAAATGCTGCCTTGGGCACAATGCAGGAACAGGGACTCGCCCAGGCCGTGCACGCGTCCAGCACCCAAAACAGTTGTTGAGCCACAAAGCAAGCTCTGCCCATCTCCGAAAAATGTTTGTGCCCAGCCATGAGCAGAGAACTGTCCCTACTACTTGCATGATGTGTTGCAGGGGCTCACAGGCATGCAGGTAATTCCATCCTGCCTTCCCAACCAACCAGCACTGCATCCCATTTCTCAGGCACCACAGACAAGAGGGCTAAACTCTGCTGGAGCCCAGTGTTCAACCTGTGAGCAGAGACAGCTGGGGCCCCAGCAGCTTTCTTGGGAAGTTTCCCTTTAAGGAAACATCTAGAACAAGACTGTTCCATGACCTGTGTGCCCACAACATGTTTAGCTAACAGAGAGGGAGCTACCAAATAAGCTAGTCATAAATTAAAATTACTTCTGCTGTTCAGACTATAATAATTTTAGAGAAATATATACCTATTTTAAGTGGATGTCAACAGCCAAAATGTATCAGACTTGTAGTATTTAACAGTTTTCAGAGGGATCTAATGAATATCAAAGTATGTTCTCAGACTTTGTTATAGAGACAGCTCAACCTCAACAGATCCCATGATAATATCTTTTAGGGGCATTATGTACTTAGCTGACACAAATAACATATTATAATTACGTTAACAAGAGTCAGATTTTGTTTTGAATTCCATGATGTCAAACTCGGCATCTCTTTTAAGGAATCTGTACAGAGAGTACAATAGATTTTTCTGTAACTCAACTAGATTTTTTTTGCTCATGTCAGTTTGACCTTAAAGAGAACATGATGTCCTCTGAGATTCTTATTTTAAAGAAAAAAAATCATTCTCAAGGCCAACTCTTTTACCAAAGTAACCTCTATTTCTAGTTGGTGAAATCGGTTGCTCAGTCATGGACAAACAGGTAGCATTTCTCATACTCCTAGTACAACAGAGTAGAAATACAACTGAGCTCCAATTTTAGAAGCATCATTACTAGTAATTCCAGTTCTGACTTTTTTTTTTTGTATGAGTGTTGAGAGTCTGATGAGGTAGGCTGTTAAACACATCAAGCAGAGGCTTATTAAAGGTCTGGTCTTTTAATTATTTAGAAAGAAACAAGTCTCAAGTTACTACACAGTATGAACTGTCCAATCGATTTTGGTAAGGGTTTTTATGCATTATCCATTATTAAAGTATCTGCAAATTGAGGAAATTATACTAACAATCAATTTTAACTTATGTCAGTTAATTCATTACATTTGCCTGCGTATACCATCTGGTTTTACTGATATCATAAGCTCCCCTTCAGATTTCATTATCCCACAGTATTTTAGCATGGCAGCAGCCTCACTACAATTTCACTAAGTAGTTCAGGGGAATCCAGAAAACAATGCTGGCAATATTGGAGATATCTTCCTACCATTACTGTCCCAGAGAATTGGAAGCAACTAAAAGAGGAGTTTATGAAATCCACAGGACCATGTTTCTCTGTGTGCTACATCAAATGCACATATACATTGTTTTATACACTGTTTTATTTACCTGATCCATAAAGCATATACACAAAATTCATCAAGTTCTATAGGAATACTCTCCTAAGATAAATAGCTGACAATCTGTGCCTGAAGACCATGTTTTGTGTTTGAGCCGTAGCTTCTTTTATAAGGATATTCATTCATACTTAGAGTATTCAAAGTGGTGAAGAAACAGCCACACGTCTAGGTAAGTCACTGCTCCAGTCATAATTATGCTTGACGATAAGAAACTGCCTCATTTCTAACCCGAACTTACATAACTTCACTTTTTTGTCATTGGATTTCTCTGTGGCTTTTCTTGCTGAATACAAGAGCAATTCCCCCCACCTCCCTCCCCACCATCATGAGTGCTAATTCCCACCGACAGGATGAAAAATAACTAATCTTGGATTTTAAAGCATGCAACTTTAATAACTACAGCCTTTATCAACTTCGAAGTTTGATTTTTTTTTTTCCCCATAAGATCAGTATAATTCACAGATAGTTCTTTTAAAACACAGTATGGAAAAGTTTACTGCATTTTTCTTCAGAATTCAATGATGCTTTGACCAATTCTTGTAACAGACATGACTAAAGTCAGGAATCAGTTTACCAAACAAGAATTTCTTATAACTAACCACGCTTCACTTAAAAGAAGCTAGAACAACTTCAAGTATTTTTAGAATGCCTGATTTTATCTGAACTTCATATTTGGGTGTGTCATTTTTAGCTTTAGGCTGAATTTCAGTTCCCAGAACCCTAAAAAGAAAACCACAAAATTCTGACATTTTTCACCCATCTTTAAAAAGTCACTTTCGACAGGAAAGATGTTTTCCAGTAAGGTCTACACTGTTGGAAAATAAATATAAAGAAGTATTTAGTTTCTACTTGATGCTGTTCAGAAATGGCAAACAGTTAACTAAGCCCCTAAACTTCTGAACGTTTATGCATGGGAACAAGCAATATAAACAGCACTTATTAACCCATTCCTTAGCTCAAGCCAGTTTCTGTTAAGGTGTCTCCCAGAATATTGCAGAAAGCAATCTCTTCCCAGCTCCCCACAGATTTGTGCACCATGCTGTTACTTTTCTGGTTCAATAGGGTACTTATTCTTTTCTCTTGAACTGTGTTATGTATACACACACACACACACACACACACACACACACATATATACATATATATCTATGCTAAATGAGCTGGCTTCCTCTCTCTTTTCTTAAATTAAGGGAATGACTATGGAGAAAGCCTTCTTTTGGCCTGTGCAGAAATTCTCTGCTTAGGTCAAATCAATTACAATATCTGGCTGCCTGCTCAGCAGCTGCTTCTGAAAAATTATTTCCAGGTGGATGATTCTGCACCTCATGGACACAGGTGATGTTCATCTCATACAAGTAGAAAGAAGTATTCAGCCCAAGATTTATAGAATAACCTTGTTTTCTGATGAACAACTGTTTGACAGCAACTTCTTCCTTACATTTTATATTTTGTAATTTAGACTTTGGGATCAAAGGCCACTGTACGATTTAGGACGAAAACAGCACTAGATAATCACCAAGAATGAAGAAAAACTATTCGTCAGAGATTCGACACACCTTCTCTGCATGCTTTGCTATCCAAATTCCTAACATGTATTTCCGCACATTACCTTACTGCCTATTTTATAGCCTCAACATAATATCACCACATTTTATACTATAGCCTCTTTAGTTGCTTGCTTTATTGATGAGGGGAATGCTAGATAAAAAGGACGTAGCAGATTTCTGTTCTTTTAAAAAAGAAACACTTCAGGATCAAGATCCAGGGCAGTTAAGTTCAAGGCTCTCATTAAAAATCTGGATGACTTAATTACCAGTATTAAGAATTAGAAGCTAGGCACACTGTGAAGATACATTTAATGAAACCCATGCCTCAGGCATCAGAGATGTCAAGGCTTCCTTCGTATTTAACACAATGCACAATTATCATGGAAGATTTTGGCTTTCTGCTCAATAGCAACCCAGAGAAGACTGGGAAACAGACAGGAAAAAGGCCTGCCCTAGCTACTGCTGTGGGTATCACTGTCCCTCTGAAATAGTTTCAGTAGTGACATCTAGGGGAAAGTGAAAGGGATCAGTACAAAAGAAACCCAATCCTCCTCTGTCCTAGCCCTCGTTGCTTCAGGTGAAGAAGCATAGCCATAAAGTTACCGTGCAGCTCAGCACAGAAACAGGAATCGTGCCTAATTAGCTTAATTCCAAGCTTAAAAATTACTATTCAAAAATTACAGTAAGTATTTCTCTTTAATATCACCACTTAAGTTTCATAAAATTAAAAAGACTAGCAGGCAAACCGTAAGAACCTGTATAAGTTTACAAAAGATAAAATTCTTGTATAAGCCCTGAGCTATCAACAAAGTAATAAAATGCTTGACACAACAGAAAAAAAAATAAATTCCTGTAAAATTTCTTTTGAGTAAGGAAGTTTTTTTTTCTCATTAACATGTACTGTGAGAAACATAATGGAAGCACATAGATATGCCCAGCCATATGTTAATCTAGATAAGAACAATTAAGTCACCTTTAGGAATTATTAACGGTGTAAGTAACTACAGCTTTTAGCTCATATGGCTTTTAGCTCACAAAGTAACACTTCCTTGAGATACGATATAGAAATCACCAAAAATCTGATATAGTTGTGAGATGACTCAACAGTAAAAACAGCTGTAACATCAGTAATTCACTTTAACTACACCAAATAAAAATACTGGTTTTATGAAATACCATGTTATACTTGTGCAGTTAAACAATGAAAGTTCAATTAGAAACCTTACTTTTCAGAGCTTATCTCTCTTAATTGCACAAAAGACTTCAGAAATGCCCTTATTTTTGAAAAACTATCAGCATACTCCATAGAAAAGAAGACATTTTGTTTTTTGCTTTTTTTTTTTTTTTTTTTTTTGTCTGTCACTCCACTACTTTTTCCCCCACAACACTGAAGCAAAGGAATGTCCTGAATTTTCTATTTGTGATCAGTTATGTTAGGTGGACACACCTTAACCAAAAAGCACATGGTTTCAGAGTCCTTTATATCCTGAACCAAACATAAAAGGGTCTAAGTAAACATAAGCCAGAAGCCAGTATAATTCATCCGAGAAAGTTGCAAGACAAGTTAAAAAAAAAAAAACAAAAAACTTTGTCTGAAGTACAGGCAACAGTGATGAAAACAGTTCCCTTAGGAGACTTCACGTATTGCTAATATTCTGAGAAAAATCCACAAGAGGAGGATCACAAATGGGCCCAGTTAACACTAAATCCAAAACACATTTATATAACACTCAAGATAGCCATTTAAAAAAAAAACAAAAACAAAAAAAGAACCAGGCACCTGAAGCAAATCAATTCAACACATTTTTTACTTACCTTCACTCCGCCTTGCAGGAACTCAATGGCAATCCTCAGTAGCTCTGGAGAAAAATGACTTGCTTCTCTTTCCATATTTACTGCCTTCCCTAAAAGGGGAAGAAAGCTGTGTTAGAAACGCAGCCCACAGTCTCCAGAACCTGTAAACAGGCTGTTTCCCTGTGCTGTAAGCTTTTGTACCACACAACCCTGTATTTTTTATTTTATTTTATTTTATTTTTTTGGGGGAGGGGGGGCGGGAGGGTGTGCTCTGTAAAGGAGAAAGAAACCTGGGATTTCCACCCAAGCCCCAGCTCCTTGGAAGCAGCTGATTAAACAACCTTTTAGATACACGCAACCTTTTAGATACGTCACCTGTTCTGCATTGCAGCTGGCTCACCTAAAAGTTTAAATTTCACCATAATCCTTTCATATTAGTGCTAACCTTGAATAGTTTTCTCAACTGGCCCTCAGGTTTTCTTCAAGTCAAAAGAGAACACCCTTCCAGGAACCCAGCAGACATTAAGTGCTTAGTGCAGCTCCCAGGAGATTTTTAACTTGCTACACTGGAGAAAAACACCTCAGCAGTACTACTAATCTACAATGCAACCCTTCCCCAGGCTCCATCCCCCCTGAGGCAAATGCAGAGGCTGCACTCACCCCAGCCCACAGCACTTTCCTGGCTTTTCTGGCCATGTGCAGGGAAGAAAGAACATCCAGAACAGTTGAGCCTCATTGCCCTTATCGACCTCAGATGGCAAAGGAGGTGCCGAGACTGGCATTTACATTCATCACACCAGGGTGTGGTTGATCAGGCAACAACCTGTGAGTGCACTTAACATAATGCACATGGAGTAAAACTTTTCACTCTATCACAAACAAAGCAGGCTTTGATATTGATACATTCAGATATCCTTGAGAGAATCTGTTTTATTTGGCAGAACATCTTACAGGTGCATATACTGTAATTCAATAGGATTGCATGACTCATTCCATAATTAGTGAGAGGCTTTTTAACAGGCACAAACAAGAGCCCAGAAAACTAATACCTTCCAGGAAACCTCCTTCTCACCTCTGAAAGGTTACATATCAGAGCAAGGAGCGGCTGACCAGGCTGCCACTGCAAGGTTCTGCAGAGCCAGGTCAGAAACACCAGCAATAGAAGTTCATTTCATCATATTTAGTTGTTCAGAAACAAACCTGAGGAAAAACAGGCACTGGTAATGATACCATTTACACTTGCTGAGTATTTTTGACTGGATGTTCACATGCAGAAGCTAAAAAAAATCATAGCAACATGTATGTCATAGTTCTGATACATATTGATTAAACTATAGAGCTTTAAGAGAACGACACTCAAATCATCACTCATGTAACAAATTTCATCATTTTCCATCTCCCTGCAGGGTGATTGTAACAGGCAAAGCATGCAGGGAGAAATAAGCTCCGGACTTACTCAGGTGACCAGAAACACATTCCTTTCAGTATGCATCACTCTGACCCACCTCATGTTTGTAATCAAGTAATTTGACGAATTTAGCTTCTGCCACCTGCTGAAGTCTTAACGCTATCTGAACAGTCAAGTCAGCAACTGTAGGGAGGGGTAATAGCCTTGGATTAGAAGAAAAAAAAATAAAGTTGGAAAAAAGCTGTGTAGCTTACAGATGCTGTCATCTCTCAGCCCAGGTGAAGCTGTGTAGAAAGGAAACCAATTTCAGACCTGGAGACAGGCTTTACTGCCTGAAAGACCATGTTTTTCCAGGAATATCAATCTGATAAAAACTATTACTTCTTCCCACAGATCTTGCCTCTCTCAAGCATTTCGACTATCGTGGTTTCAGAAATGATCTTACAGGCATCCAGGAGCCACTGCTGGTGGGGACAGCAGAGTTCCATCAGCTTTGCTCCTGCTAGACCACCACTGTCATTTGTCAGCCAGAAATAAAAAGATGTGCTCCCTTTAAGAGTACCTTGAAGGGAGGGTAGTCATCACACTCACCACAATTAGAGAGAAGACTTGTAAAAAGTATGCTGTGGGATTATAAGAGAACAACTTTGCTGCTTTTTATGTCTCCAGTTCAAAGGTGCCAACTCTCTTGCTGCTGGATTAAGGCTTAGACCACAAGATAAACTGCCAACTTCAGGCCAACGTAACAGCAAAATATATTCTTAAAGACACAGGTACTCCTGAGAGAGAGATGGGAATCAACCCTTCCCATTCATTCCTGGCCTTTTTACAATACATGAAAACTCAGTCAGTTAAAGAAAGCTGAAAACCAAAACTCAAAAAGCCAAATCAAAAATCTCAAACCAACTCCAATTTTTTTTTTTTTTTTTAACTAAACACTAGAGCTGGATTTACTAAAATTACAGTCACAACCACTGCAAAAATTGCTAGGGTGATAAAACAGCTTGTATCCTAACCACCGCTTTCATTCTGCTATGTGGTTTGAGAACTCATCTGATTTACTCTCCAGCTTTTTTCTTGTCTGAAAATATGTTGCTACATGATTGTTAGTGGTTAAAACTATGGCTGAGTCACTACACTCTGCTACAGTCAACTTACCCTTCAGAAAGCCCACTTCCACCACAGTGTTTAGAGAGCAATTGGACATGCTTTGGCTTCTGCTTATCCCTCCCACAGAAGGAGACTGCAGATCCATGGCTTGCCACTCAACAGGAAGCATCTTGGAAGTAAGGTACTATCCAAGATAACACACATGAGAAAAGTATCTAAATTCCAGGGAAAAGTCTGTTAAGAAAAAAATCTGAAGTGCTGATCACTTTTGCAATATGACACCCAGGATTGGCATTAGTTACACTGGTATGCAGCTAAATTCTAGAGCTCAGGAATTCATCTGCCCTCCAGGATTAATCAGTTCGAATACAATGAAAAGCAAACTACAGAAGGCCTCTAAAGCAGACCTCAGTGGCTTTAGAGTTTGCTTCGATTCTAATTTTCTAGCACATCCATTGTCATTATACAGCTTCTATCAGGATAGACCTTGAGACCAAATTCATTCTGAAATTTAATTTATGATTAATCCAAAAGCTGAATCCAACAGGTATGGTGCCACTTTTTCCCAAAACCAAGGTATTAGTTTTCTAATGAAGTTATTCTGACAGCGATGGACAGTTGTACTCCACTCATTAATAAATAATAGGCTGGAAAATGAAGTGTAACACGGAAGTAACTGCACAAGTGTAAGCCTGCCTGGGTCATGGAACATTCCCCTGCCCTTCTCTGTCAGTGTTCTGACAATTTTGGGCTGTTTTGGGGAAGGGGAAGGGGTGTCAGTCAAGGTATCGCTGCCATTTCATCAACCAAGTCAAATTCTTTTTGTCAGGCTACCTACTTTTGAAGACTATGAAATTAAATTAGTATTATTTTTTAATTACAAGAATACTCATTTAACAGTTAAAAAAAAATCAACTTGATGCCTATCTCATTTTGATCACTAGTATTTGATTCAACTCAGCTGGTATTTTTAATATTCTTGCTTTTATCATAGATTAATGAACTGTGTACTTACAGTGGTCTGAAAGAAATTGAGGAAGCAAGCTCTCCCATGACCCATGAAGTACCTTGCATGACCGTGCTTGAGCAAAGCCAAAACAATTTAAAATTTAGTTCTACACTCTATAAACATACAAGCACATTCCCAATAGCAACTCAGCTTGCATCTTTAGTGGTCAGAAATGAACTTCATAGTAAACAGCAATGGAGTGCCAAATTTTCACATACAAACACTAAAGATATAGCCTTGTTATGACTATGAGGTAGAGAAAGGCAGATCTCTAAGGCAAATTATGCTAAGCCTTTTTCACTTAGACCCAGATCCAGAACTCTGAGCCAGCACTTAACTCACATTTGTTTCAATGTCCCTCAGAGCATTAGGAAATTACGTGCAAGGACTGCCTTTAAACAACCTCATGAACCCAGGACATAATTTACAAACTGCTTCAGAGAAGTTAAGAGTGGTTTGTTTATGAACATTCTCTCCAAAATCTGGGGCTGGCATTAAGTTAGCTACTGAAAATTGTTCTGATAAAATATGGCCTCATGATCTGGGGTGAACTAGCACCTATTTGTGGTTGTGAAAAGGTGCTGAGCACATATGAATTAATAGAGAAGAACCAAAGACTGATTTTAATACTGAAGTCACTGGAAGCAGTTTCAAAAAATACGTTTTCCTCAAAAATATTTTTTTAAATTAAGTACCAAATATACTCCAAGGCTGACCAATTATAAGTTCAATAACTTACAGAAGGAGTCAATAAGTGGAAATTTGACAGATGGTAAATCCAACCAATTACTAATAATGGCTCTTTTATCCTAAATCACCCCAAACTTGCCTTTGACAAGCAAGTTAGAAGAGCCTGGAACCTCGTGAAATATGCACAATTAGAACTTTAGAGTAAGATTTATTCCTTCACATCTTTTCCTTCTTGGAATTTCTGCTCCCCGAGATGAGAGGCTCCTCAGTCAGGTATAACTCAGGTTTTTTAATGCTCAACCCAACACTTGAAATTCTGCTCATAAGACCAAAAGCAGGAGGGCATATCCACAGGCTAACTTATCCCATGCATGCCTAGGGCACGTACAGGTGTGCACATAAGCAGAATGCTTTCTATGTCCTCACCACTTAAAAAAGAATATCAAAACAACACTGCCAAAACAAGGTTATGTCTAACAGTAAGAGCAAATAATCCTGAACTTCTAATCCCTACTTATTTATAAACGGTCTCTCAACAGATAAAAGCATTCATCCATGAAACTCGGGATGACATGGAATGAGTGAACCACAAAAAACAAAGGCAATACTCTGGTTAACAATTCACGGTAAACACGGAGAGGGAAAAAGAGTGCAACTGCACCTTTTAAGTCAGAATAGGGTTTGCAGAGGCAATAGAACCTTTACAGGACTTCATACACAAGCAAGAAATATGGTTTTGGGAACAAATGTTATATTGAACCCTTATGATACTGGCATAGCTGATCTCATGGGAGAATACTTGCTGGTTGTCAGGGGATTCTGCTCCCCTTTTACTGCCAGCACCCAAAGCCAACTCTAACTTGGAGCAGCTGTGACCCATCTCAGATTGGTACAAAAAGCTGTGAGATATCCAAGAAGCTTATTAACAGCCTTTCTCCCTTTTCTCAGCAATTATCTGTAAGCTTAAACCCTCTGCCTGGACCCTGTCCAAGCTGTATTGCCTCTCAGCTTGGCCATGCAGCTCTGATCAGAACCTCAGCTTGCTGTCTGGACGTACTGGCCCAAGTGATGGTGAAAGGAGGTGTTACAATGCTTTGAACCCCTTTTTCTTCAGTGGGAAAGTCAGATATTGCCACTCCGTGAACAACCATTTTGACTCTGGCTCATAGTGGTGACACCATGTCACCACTTGTCACTACTAATCACGCAACCTAGGAAACTTTTGCCTTCACCCTCAGATTGAGGTCCTGACAAATCTGCAGACTCAGTTCTTTCCTATGTGAGCACTTGTGGGACCAACTTGGCACAAACCTAGTGATGTTCCAACATTGCCACCACTGTTTCCAATGAACTGAAGCTGACATTCAGCTCAGTAGACAGTTCCCTGGTTGTAATCCACCAATTTACATGGAACTGCAGACCGAGATGCTCTTCATTTCACGGTGCAACAGCTGTGTACAGCCATCCAGAACATGGCTCGCCTTCCACATCACTGTCACCACTGCTGAAACACAACACCCAGTGCCACATTGTGCTCACATCCACTGTTGAGCTTCCATAAACGTTCAGCAAGCATCGATAAGTGTCAATGGGTACAATTTTTTCTGCATAAAGGAATTCAGTTCCACACCTTTGTGTCAAAAGCACTTCCTTGTCAGACACTGTTCTGTCACACTGCCCCTCTGCTGACATTTCATTGCTGCGTGACAGATGGAATGGGATACTGGTGGGAAGGTCCAGCCTCTACTGCTGTATCACCAGCATCCACCTCCAACACTGTGGGCCAGCATCATAAAATAGGCGTTACTTTCAGAGCAGCCTTTGTACATTAGATACTAAAAATCCATTGTAACATACTGAAATAGTTGTATAATGGTGAAAGAAGGTTCTTCATCTTTTTCCTAAATAATCAGCTTTGAAAAAGCAGCAGAAAGTTCACACAAGCCATGCTTTAGTTTCAAATTTTCTTGCTTTGATTTTAAAATTTAAGTGAGATTTAGCATCTTATGGCTCAATTCCTGGTCAGATAAGTTTATCCATTAGATCCAATGCAATATGAAACTTTAAAATCACAGTAGCATCGGTAGAATTGAATCATTTGGTGACTGAACTTTGGTTTAAAACTGGTTAATTCATTATTCTTTTTAATTGGAAATGAACGTACTCCGCAGCATAGCAAACAAAGACATCATCATAATCTCTGCTCTTGGGAAGCCCTACAAACTCTATCATCTCGATTTATGATGATCTAACTATCATCATCTCCTTTATACCATAAGAGAGTATATATGGAGGGAAGATGAGATGGGATGCAAAATAACTCCAAAATTAGGATAAGAAAGAAAAAACCCATGGGGAACAGGAGGAAAAATGGTCACTTCTAACCATGGACACTTCTCAGTGCAGGGACATATGCCTCCTTTTCTGAGAGAAGACCATGAATGGATATTAATGCTGAGGAAACACCGACCCTAAATAGTAGCATGAAGAAGAGACAGAGGGGTGAGCAAAATACAGTTGTCTACCATTATCCAGCACTAGCCCTGGAGCTTGGTGCAGAAAAGGATCAGAGCTAAAGCACTTCACACAAAGTGACCAGCTGTGTAGGGTGATGTGGGAGGAGAGTGGGCCACACATAGGTTTGCATGGCTCAGCCAGCAAATGTTTCCTCTACCCATCAGATAAAGGCAAAACGGGTCTTGAAGGTTTAGGCTTGAGCTTTTCCACTGAACAGAATTACGGGTGATTAGCAGTTGGTGCCATGCTCTAGTTTGAGGCAAAGCCCTGCCATTAACTAACCAGGCCCACATCAATAAACTTAAAAGGTTAAATGTGGCAAGGAAAAGAAAGTCAGTAACACTGCAACTTGTGGGTGCTGTTTTTGCAGTTTATTGTTTATTGAAAAAATAAGGGCTGCTATAGTACATAACATGAATCAGAATAACGGGAGGAAGTGACATAACATCTCTGCTCCACACTTCAAGGAGAAGAAAGAGTTAAACATTATTTGTAGTTTCAGCAAAAGAAACAATTCAAGCCCTTATATCATAGGCTTAAATATGTTTGAAAAGTAGAATGGTCCTGCAAGTATTTCACCTGTCTGTTTGCAGTACAGGTCAGGGCAAAATTAGCATCTCATCAGCACTGGCTGCTGACCCAAGACATACAATTAACTTCTCAACATCCTGATTAATTGAATGAACACTAGAACAGTAAATTACAAGGATATCATGAAAACTAATTGTTTTTCTGACAATAAAACTAGATGGTACAATACCACTGCCTCTATTTTCGCCTTCCTAAAATATTGCTTCCAACAGATATTTTCAGAAGAGAAATTGATTGCTCAAAGACTTAATTCAAAGTGAAGTCTTCCAGTTTCTGCAAAAAAACTTGGAAATCTTTCTGAATAAATAAATAAGCATGATCTATAAAAAACTGCCTCAAGCAAATGTTACTGTTTTCAGACAAAACTGATAAAATACACTGTAAAAAAAATCCTTGACAGGAATCCCCAGTCCAACTATCACTCAACAAAATAAATAAAAATGAAAAGCTTAAGAAGGTCGTTTTACTGTGAAAGCTGATTCCTGTCTCTACACAGAGGCTCACCAGTTTCAGCACAGCTTCTCATGCAGACGCAGTGTTCACCAGAGTGAGCATCTCTGTGGTTTCATGCGCAATTAAGGGATAAAAGACAGATGAGCACAATACCTGGATATACCACAGTCTCCAAGAGATCTGGGAGATCTGTGTCCCTACTATAATCTGTTTTGAAGCTTCAGCTCAAATACTGCTAGTGAGAGGCTGACAAGTGTTCTCCTAGCATATAATTCCCATTACTCAAGTGCAGCTTGTTCAGCAACCACATATGGACAAAGCGATAACCAACAAGACAGTAGAACTGTTACTGTTGCCGATTTGCATGAAAACATCTCAAAGAATG
Organism: Tympanuchus pallidicinctus; assembly: GCF_026119805.1. NCBI lineage: Eukaryota > Metazoa > Chordata > Aves > Galliformes > Phasianidae > Tympanuchus > Tympanuchus pallidicinctus. The sequence goes on along the minus strand of NW_026294739.1, from coordinate 8,194,844 downwards.
ACAAAATATATATTTTGGCAGGTCTAAATAAAAGCTTTCCAGGTACTGAACAAAAAAGCAGAATGTCATCTTGTTCTATCTTTCTGACTAATGCAATTGGACAAAGTGTTCTTATAAATACTGCATTGTGATTTGACAGCAATTATAAAGGAAGCAGAAGAACTTTTATTTATTTATGAGTAAACCTAAGTTTAAATTTCTTGCTGCTAATATTTGAAGTTACTCAACCCAAAGTAATTTAAAAATTAGCAGACAGAACGCTCTTAATAGCAAACCCCAACATGATAAATAGTTTTTAAATCAAAGATTAATCTCCAAAGTGCTCAAAAAGCTGAAGCCAAATATTGTAACCATAGCTAAACTCAAAACACAGGAGAATATCTCAACATATGATTCAAACCAAAACAGAAGGTGAACATTAAACAAGATGTAGGAGAAAAACAGTCATTTAATTTAAGTGTCATTATTCTAAGTATACCCAAAAAGCAGTTTTACTTACGGACTCTAGTTACAAAAGGTAAACAAGTATTCTCATACAGTAGAATGCACTGAGTTCTTTGTGACACCTGGAATGTCAAACTGCATAAGTGAGGGCCAAGAGTTAAAAGCTATTTCAGTATCATGATCAGTGCTCGACTTGAGCATGAGGTGAAAGGAAAATTAAAATTTCTTTGAAGCATCGTGTGCCAAAGAATATTGTTACCCTCTCACCAGAAGTACATAAAAACAGGTGAATGGATTGCCAATTGCACTAAATATTTTTTCTTCACATAGCCCATTTGGAAGTAAATGCAGTCACTTTTCTGATGGAAAATTGTATTATTACAGGTAAGAAGTTGTTAAAAGAAATACTGCTCAAGAAATTTGACAGGCAATCACCAAAAAAAGATCCATTTTAAACTGAAGAGGCTTTCAGGCAGACTTAAATAAAATGTGCACCAGCTAAGCAGGAATGCAGATGGTCTTAAACGCATAGATGCCATAATTCTTCCTTCCTGAATTTATCACCTAAAGTCTCATCTATTCATTTGTGTCCCAAGGACTAGTTTGTCAATTGAAAAGCACTACTAAAATCTTTTCTTGTTCCTGGAAATCAAGTGCAATCCTGCCTTGTAAGTATTCCAGCAGAGATATCTGATGAGTGAAAGTTCTGATGATGTACTTACAGCTAGAAAATCTTAGGCCTATAATCATCTTCAGGGTACTTAATAGGCTTAACTAATGCCTTTAAATATCATGCTTCATGCAAACCATTAGTTGAGTCATAGATCTCCGTATAAATGAGTACCTGGGAGATCTGAACAACTCTTGTATGATATTTTTGAAAGCTGAAATGTGCCTTGTGGAACAAATTTCATTCCCTAATGTAAGAGTCATTGGCAGACAGGTGCTGAAGACAGTAACAATCACCTGCTAAAATTAAACAGAAAGGCTTACACTTACAATCAAGAATGATCCAAAATAGTCACACCATTAACAGGGGGTGACCACAAGCATAGATAATTGAAATGTGATGCAAAGTGGCTGTTGCTGGCTCTGGACAACATATAACCTACTTAACCAGGCTGCGAACAATAGGCCTGCAAGCTCTTCTTTGGAGCAGGCTGTTGCACAGCTCAGGGCTGCACACCTGTGTAACAGCACAGTAGGCTACATGCATTTGCTAATGCTTGGGGTTGCAACTCTATTCTTGCCAGTACTGCACTTGGGGTAGACATACAACACATTCAACATGGTATTGAAGCACATCATTTTCTAGACTTAAAAACTGACGGAAAATGAGTGAAACCTAAGCAGAAGTGGGTGAATGTGTTTTGTTTTCTTCATAGACTTATCCACACTCCAAACATCAACTGCACTTCTGGTTCCTCAATGTTTTTCTTGTCTTGAAATTTCTTAAAGGTATTCATTTCTGGAGATACTGTTTATATCTTTCATTTTAATTATAGTTTCAAGGTACTTGTTAACCCACAATTAGCGCAGTGTGAAGCTGAAGGGGAGCATCAGTTGGGCCCAGAATAACCTTGTAATTTTCTCCCCGTTCTCAGCTTTCTCAACTCAGAGACTCCAGATTGTTTGATTCCGTTTGATTTTTAGCCCATCGTGAACTTGACACAGTTGCTAAGATACAGATCACTCTGTGCCATGTTGATACAATATTATTTAAACACTTGAAAGGGCAGCCTAACAGATCTCTATAAACACACATCCCTGCTGTAAACTGCTGAAACAAGAAGCCCGACAGAAAAATTAAATTCAGGATCTTCCAGAGATTACCATGGAAGGCTTCATGAGCACCCACCCACCAGCACAGCACCTCACACCACACAGCCGTGTTGCCACCTTGATCTAGACTCAGCATACACACATAACCCGTGGTGTGATGCCAGCAGCTCTGTATCAAGCAAGATCCCTCTCCTGCTGCCACTGTCAGAATTGTGCAGTCAATCCGCTGTGATGTTATCTGCCCAGGGACAGCAGCTGCATCTGGGTCAGAGCTGAGACTCCTGTCTGGTTGCTGGAAGCCGTGTGCCCTCGTTGGTGCAGCAGCCAGCCCTGCTCATTGCCAGAGCCTTGCTGCACCACATGCTGGTCAAATAAAAATTGGAAGTTTGCTCCTTTACAAAGAAAGGCAAGAGATTCACGCAGCAGAAAAATACCACAAGATACTATGTATTTTCAGGTAATTAACATTTGCCTTCCGTGATACATTTTGGTCTGCAAATAACTGTATGGTAGGAGGGTTCAGGACTTTCCCAGATGCCACTAAGCTGTCGCTTACACAGGGAACAGCTGTACAGGGAAGTACAAAGCAGCCACTTTGCACAGCGGACCTCATGACAACTCTTCCTCAGTGGCCTTTGCTGCTCAGTCCCAGCCCATGGCTACTGAGCTGCATGTCACCTACCACAGTGACCACTGCTTCCAATGCAACTTGAGTGTCTGACAGCATCCTGCAAGCATCCAATAAACTTCAGCAACTAGATCATCACAGGGCAATCTTACAATTTTTTTATTTAATGGGTGACAAGAAACAGAGACTCTCATGACCATCTCCAGCTTCCTGAAGCTAGTGAGAAACATGTCAAGGGCAAGATGTGCAGACATTCCAAATACATTACTGGGGCCCAGGCTCCAAGGGTCAGAACATCTCATGCTGGGTGCCAAAGGCATTGGCCTGGTGCAGTTGTTTCCTGCAACCAACTCAACATCCACAACAAAATCTGTTTTCAAAAACACAGAAAAATATGATAAAAAGAACAGTATATGGCCTTCAGAATAAATATATATACATATTTGTGCTTACAACATACCTTGGAGAATCCAGAATATCATAAGCTTCAAAGCTGTTCAGGGCCAGGCATCAGTGAGGGCAATGCAAGCGCTCCAACTACTTGAAAATCATTTGCCATTTACTTAGCTAATGCCTTTCCAATCCCTCTTTTCGAAAAAAGAAGTGTACTAATTATACCAAGCTTCTTTGCATCAGCCTTAAATTGTAGCAGTATCTTTGGCTATTTTCCTGGTGTTATTTAGCTGTATTATTTACAATACTGGTAAATATTTATTGTCTCTCTTTTATTATTACTTCCTCCACCAGAGCATATCCAGCCTATTTAGAAGTATTTTCTATATTTGGATCAAGCTGCAGGCTTTATTTTTTTCAGTGCTTTATCTTCTGTCCTATATTTGTTCAAAATGCCACATTGATTCTGCTTCTACTCAACTCCATCTTTGTCTAGCTAATTTCATCCATCCTGCAAAGCGCTGATTCCCAGTGAGATGAGTGGAGCAGGGTAGGCTGGGTGCAGGCAGAAGCCCTAAGCATCATGCAGGTACCACGGTCCACAGCTGCGAGGCAGAGCTGGAAGCCAGCATCGCTACCACACAGCTCAGAAAGAGAGAAAGGCTCCTGAGCTTCAGTGGAGCTTCTAGGCCCATTGACAGGTGAGTGGGAATGGAAGCCCCACTGCTGGTCAGGGCCATTACAAAAATATCAGCGTCCCCACTGCTCTGACGCCTTGCACACAGGTACACAAACACGAGTGCTGAGATAGGACAGGATGGTGAGGAAAGGGTTGTAGCCAGGTGGGATGCACTGTTAGCTATTTAGGAGAGGATGCAAGGTTCCCTACAGGCGTACGGCTTCTAAGCTTACATGCTCACTTGGATTATTCCACCTTGTATGCTACTGAGGATCCTCTACAGAACAAAACCAAAATACCCAATGGTTACTTTTGGTAAGGACCTTGATCAAACTTGTTTCCTAAGCATGACCTCCTGATTAGCCACATTTCTTGCATATAGCATCAGGCAAGACCCAGAGCAAAAAGATGGAACCAGGGCAGTGAAAGCAGCTAACTGCACCAGCTTGGACAAAGAAAGCCTGTGCCTCTCCAGGGTAAAAAGAGAGAAGAGGCCATTCCAATGTCCAAGAATTTCTTCAACAAAAACTGATTTCTGAGATGCGTTGGTATAAAGAACTATCTAGTCAAGTCTTCTGGTAGGAAAGTAGGTTAACTGTACTCCCCTTTCCATGCATTTATCTTCCTAGTCCTAACATCTGCAATATCTAGAGAAGTATTTCTTGGCCAAATGGCTTTTCATTCGATCATTAAAATCGTGCCCCGTTCCCCAGCAAAAGTACAAAGCAATACAATAACATCAGAACACCAAAGGTGCTGGTGCCCAAACTGCTGTACTGCCTCAGCTGTCTGATTCTTCAAAGCTGCTGCGGGCAGCTCTCTTCTCAAATACCAACTGCACTTTCAAAAGTAAAAAAATAAAAACCACTTGCTTCAGTAAGAATGGAAGGAAAAGCCTTCTGCCATCATCCAGCTACGCAAGCATTCTCTGTTGTCTTACCCCATCAATGTCTCTGAACTGAAGATCACTGTGTAATCTAGATGAGTAGGAAGATGTGGAATAATTTATTTTTAATGAAGTGCTAAACAACAGAAGACAAGACGAATTTCTGATGGTCAAAACATTGGGTTTTGTTTTGTGACAGTAGGCTGTGACAGTTGCTGGGTCTCACGTCAGAGATACATAACCATGGAAAAGCCACTGAAGTGGAGCTTTTGGAGGAGGAGGAGGCACACAGTCACAGCAAGGACAGCAGCAGTCACTGGTACTGGCCACTTTTGTGGCCTTTAGCACAAGCACAGAGAGCAGGAAGTATTCTCTAGTCCTGCCCTGATCTCAGCAAATAAATAGTGGAAACTCAGTAAGTGAGAATCTTATGGAGACAACAGGGTGTTCCAATCAACACGTTCTAGGGTCCATATCACACTATTTCAAGTTTGCAGGTAAATGTTTTCACTACTTTTGAAGAAAAGCTGAAATACTATTGTAAGATCCTAGTGCTTGGAAGAACATTGCACTCAGAAGACATTCTTCATCCTGAATTTATCATTAGCAGGTGTCCCTGCATGTTGATAGTCCACAATGACACTCTGTAGTTAGGAGTTATGAGGAGAGCTATAATGTGAGAAAAATCAATAGCATTATATTAAAATGTTCAGCCATGAAGGAACAATCAGCACTTGAAAATACCAGAAACAATCTATTTCAATAAGCAGTTAATATTAGGTAACAAGGCAACAAAGCAATAGCTAAAGATTAAGCTGATGGGAAAGAACATTTAAAGCATTAATTAGATACACTAGAGTTTAATGCCCCTCAAGAGTTTTCACACACACACAAAAAAGCTCTCTTAAAGTTTCACAGTTCTTTGCAGAATTACATCAAATTGCACATAAATGTGAGACTGAAATATTTTTAATTGTAATTTGTTAATTAAAATACATATTGCTGGATTCTGGAGGAGCACATGATGACATTCCTTTCCCCGTATGAAGGTAAGGTACTCTCAGAGTAAAGTTACTAACGCACCCAAGTCAGTAAGTGCCAAATACATGGTAACATAAATTACATTCATTTAGGATTTTGAGCTAGTTTCCATAACAACTTCCCAAAAAGCAAATAGCCCTATTTTCTTATTCTTGTTCAGAGGCACTTCATCAGGTTTCGATTTTTCTGTACTATGTACATACAAGTGATACATCCTCTCTTTTCATGAGAAATTCATCTATTCCTTCTTTTAAAAGCTTACAGGACAGAAATATATCCCCAAACAACAGAAGAAAAACTCAAAAATAAACAGGAAGCCCACACAGTTTACAAATTCCTTCTAATAGTGGATTTCCTGTCTGTAAGGTGCAGACAGTAGAAAACAAGACTACATCTAAAAATGTGGAGGGGAGATCTCAAGGCTGAGGTCTCCAGAGACACAGAGACAGGTTGACACTGAGCTCTCATTAACACTTTGCTTTACCTTGGCAGTATCAGCCAATAATATTCTACCCAAAGATAAACTGGTATAAAATAATTTCTGTCTAGGGTAAATCTAGAAGTACTTCTAAGCCAGTGCAGCAGCACATGCAGCACTAATTGTTGTTCTCCGTCGTACTGTCAAGTGCTCTTCAGTGGAGATACAATTTGAAGGACAAAAAATAGCCAAGTCAGCATTTTGCCTGATTTCCTATTGGTTTCTCACAGAAACAGTATAAAACTTTCCTAAAACATGCCTTGAACTATCAGAATATGTAAGTGCTATATTTCACCACAGCAAGACACCAAGCAACTATTCCCATCCCCAAGCCAACTAACCTCACCTCATAGAGCATCCGTTTATCTTGTGGAAATACAGAGAAAGGAAAACCCGAGCAAAAGGCACTAGGTATTAATTGTTTCTCAGAGAGAGAAGGACAGAAAGATAATTTATATGCAGCAGAAGTCTGTTAACAAAAACAGCTGTGTCTCTGTGGAAATTTAAGAGGCAGCAAGAAAACTTTCTTACAGAAGTATAGAAAGCCTAAGCTCAGATTTGCTTTTATGTTCCTGAAGGTGAGACTATTCTCAGATTACACTCACTTGGTTAAAGCTTGTCAAAATGTGATGCCTCAAAATATCACATGCTTGAACCAGAACAGAGGGAAAGTAGAGTAACATGATATTTTTTAAAAATAAAAATAATCGGAAGTATTACTTGTTCATTTCAAAAAACATTATTGTGAAGGGTTTTCATCATTTCTCAGACATTGAGTACTACTGCAGACAGCATACTAGAGATTTACACACCTGTGTCTGCAGATATAGCCATAAGTAATGAAACAGAGGGAGCTGCTGAGTGTTAATGAAATGCCAGCAAGAGTATAAGGAAGAATTGAGAGCAACTGGTCAAATTCACAGCTTCTGGCAGTCTGTGGTACTAAATCACTGACAAACGTTGGCAAAATCATTCCAGCACTGATTCTGGGGTGAACTACACAGTACTTGTTCCTGAAATGCTTAGAGATATCCTGGTCACGCTTGAAGGCACACACTCCGTGCCAAGGCAGACCCTGACTCCATGTTCCTCTGAGATGCTTTTCTCTGATACATTCATTTGATACTGTCTCTAGCAGTTACCCCTGCTTGACTTGCCTACACTACTTGAAAATACACAAAGGAGGCCCCATAGCTTTATTGTTCTGAAGCTAGTTGATCTTCCAGTCAGCCTAGAACAGCATCTGCTCCTGCCTAGACCAGAAAACGACACCCAGTGATGGGGCAGACAACCTTACAGCCCGTGCAAATCAGTCAAGACCAAGTTTTGTATGGAAACACCATCATCACTGCCCCACTTCCCAAACCTATTGTTCCCGATGCCAACACATGCCAGCAAAGTCCAGCTTACCACAGCACCACTGGTCCTTCTGGAGCTCACAGCTGAGCTCACTGCTCACCCAACAGGCACTACCCAGGCCAGGCAGATACTTGCCGTGAAGAGCAAGTCATCCCATCAGCTTATTGCAAATGGGACTTTAGTCACCACATCACGACCTTCTCAGATGCAGGGCAGAGCCAGGAAAGTATTGATTGCAGATGTCTCACACAACTCAGAAACTGAGGTGCCTGAAGATCCAGCAGAAACACCTCTGCCTGCTCAGTAAAGGATATCTCACTCTCTTCACAGTGGGAAAATTAACACACTGGACTTTCAGTTGTTCTGTTCACCAGAACAGTAATAAAACCCCGAAGAATTCATGAAAGCGAAGATCACTTTGGGGGGGAGCCGAATTCCACGGGATTTGCTTTGAATTAGACCCGCCAGCTGGAGACTCAGCAAAGACTGTTTGCACCGCCCCGAACCTTGTAGAATCATTTACACTCTTCAAGTAGACGTAAAAATGTTACCAACCATAACGGCACCATTTAACACCCACTTTGCAGAGGTGCTAATGTCTAAACAAAGCATAAGGTCACAGAGCGCATGGCCAGAGAAATTCAATAAGGAGTGATGGCTGAGGAAGCACAGGCTCCACGCCTGCACTAACAGCCTAGGCAGGATCCCCCTGCCCCAGCGCATGGCAGCAAATTAGAGGCACGTAGTTACCACCGACGGGTTTTCAGATAACCCAAGAAAGGTCACAATTGAATAATACAGAAGAAATAGCTTACCCCACTTTGAAGAAAAGGGCTCACAGGAAAACTCCTCTGCTTAGAAGTTGCCTCTTTCTAGATGTTTCCCTCCCATCTCCAGCCCTTAAATGAAGTTAGGACCTTGGCTCCACCCCTTGCACTTGCACAGGGCAATTGCTTGCACCTGGCCTGGCCACACCTCTCCACCAGGTGCTCAATCACTGGTTCAGGCCACGACCTAACGGCTCCCATGCACTCAGGCATGGTGCACCATGTTTAGGCAGGAGAACCGAAGGATTTTCCAGAACATACCTTCCAGTGGGCGTCACAGCTGCGGAGCTGCATCCCTCTGACATCCTCTCAGCTGGGGCAGCCTGCAGACATTCCAAGCCTGTCCCTACAGAAATCCACCGAGCTGCTGCAATCTTCTGAAATGAGTGCAGAGGGAGGCTGGTGAGCTTCCTGCAGACTGCAGCATGCCCGATGTAAATCCTGTCAGCACAAAGCTTATCGGGTGACACAGTGGACACCCAAAGAGCTGCATCCTGAGGGCCCTGCCAGCCAGATACCAGAGTTCTGGCTGCTGGCTCTCCTCAGTGACATTTTGCACAGGAGCCTGAAATGTAGCATTTGCTGCCAAGTTCTCAGTCATTTCTCATGCCCTAAACTCAATTGCTATCTCTCACCCTGGGGCACAGACTGGCCCTCCCAACAGGGAGGACTGCTCTCCCTGCCCTCCTCAGGTTGGGAGCTCTTTGCAGCAGCCACCTCACAGGAGCAGGAAGCGTCACTGGGGCAGCAGCTGCTTCCCGCCCAGCAGCTCTGAGGTGAGGCACCCAGCATCCACCAGCTGATCCTCACCCATGGCTCTGCAGGCCTTCTGCACCCAGCCATTGCCACCAGAGGCAATGGGAAATCACCGGTTAATCGCCTTTTTATTTTTCCTGAGATATGTGGATTTTTTTTTTTAATTAACCTTGAGGTAGCAGTTTTATTTTTCTTTTGTTTGTGCACACATCTGTAAGGCTGTACATCTGTACAAACATGGAACAGCTTAATCCCATGCACTTCATGTCTCTTTCAAGGATTTAGGAAGCATTGCTACTACATTCATATTGCATCTCCTAGCACAAACATCTGGTCAGTTGTTACAGACAGATTTTGATCACATAAGGACACCAAGCAAGAGGCCCAGTTACGCCATAAGCACGTAAGGTCCCAGAAGAGAAGCAGCCCTAATCCCCCACAGCTCCCACTTCCATTTCACTGCCCCCAGCCCAACGGCCAGGCAGAGTTCAAGAAGGAGTCAGGCTTACAAAGGTACCTGCTAGAGAGAGGTGAAGATCCTCCACTCTTTTGTGATCTTCCTCAGGGCTACGAGAGGTCAGCATGGCTCCTGAGCCGCTGCAGACTGCTTATAGGGCACAGATTAACACTGGGGGAGGCTTATGGGAAAAGCAGTCCTTCATTTTAATATACATCTTTACATTTTCTCCTGGTTCATGCCGAACTCCTGCCAGCAGCAGCCACAAAACCTCCCCCCCCATGCCTGTTCTTTCTGTGCCTCCACTCGAGGATGGTTGAGCCGAGCAGACAGGTGGCCATCAGACCTGCCCTCCCTGCTGACCAGTTGCAGCTGTGAGCTCACTGCAGCTTCTCAGTGCCTCATAGCCAGTCTTTGCAGTCACTTCTGAATCACATCATGAATTTCTCTGTATATACACTCAGAACAGCATTGGTAAAGGCTGTTATTTAAAATAGAGCTGTTGGTGTCTCGTGCTCCTGCTTTCTTTGCATGTTTTCATGAAAGATTAGGGAGAGACAGCCGAGAACAAGGGAGGGAGAGCACAACACTAAAAGGAACAGTAGAGGACAGAGGAACTCTCATTGGTTCCATAAAAATATACTTCCCAAAGAATATCACGAAAGAAATTGTGGAGAGAGAGAGTAGAGCACAAAGAAGGATGTAAATATGCCACAGTTGGAGAGAGCACTAAAACCACCACCATCACCACACCCAAAATTGCAATTAAGAGATGACAGGTGTGGAATTTTGCTTTAAAGGTAAAACTGAACCATAAAAGATATGTTGGCAGGTTTAGAAAATAAATGCCAAATGTGTTCAGTCTTGCCTTTGAGCAGTGTTTTTCAGTTGTCTTTAGTTTTTGTAAATTTTATTTAGTTTCCTGCAGTTTCCCTGCCAGCTCTGTCAGTTCTGGCCATAGATCTGAACGATGTTGGCCCATTGCTCTTCTGATGGCTGCTCAGCTTCTCAGCTGTGCTCAGGGCAGGTTACTGGTTCCCTGCTAAGACAGCCCCTGCCTGCTTTCATTGCTTTGCAGCCACTCTGGCACCAGCTAAGGTCACTCTGAATGACTGAGGCAGGGAAACAGCAGTAACTCCTGCCAGTGTTATTGTGACGGGTTTTAAAATGCAAAAGGAGCAGATACCCAAGATATAGCACTGCAGGCACCTTTCAACTTTCAAATAAACTTAGAGCAAATGCAAGTGTAAAACTCAACCATTGCTTTTTATGGTCTTGTCTCCTTTTAATTCAAACCTCTTCTGTTTAAGACACAATAGCACATAGAAAGCTCTCTGCAGTGGCAAGGAAAGCCAAAACATATTCTAAAATGGAAAAAAAAAATCTGATTTTCCCACAATTTGTGCTTCCTGCTGCATTTGTCAATTCTTCCCTTTCATTCCTTCAGGTGCTGCTGTCTCCAGCAATGGTCATGCATGACGTGGAGGGAGTGGGTGTAGGGAGTCATGCTGGAAAGTCTTTAGACAGGAACTAAGAGGCTAAATATCGTGAAATGTCTCACTGAACAGAACAGACCACAGTTTGTCTCTTCAACTGACAGACATTCTCTTTTCCTCTTTTAAATCTGGAGGTCTTTAGGAAAAAAATTCCCTGCAAAATGTTGTTCCATTCATTTCTAGTCACCCCTATAGGATGTATCTACAAAATAATGAGCCTGGGACAAAAGGCTGGGGGTTGCTTTGAAGGATGGGTCACTCTGAATACCTGTTGGTGGCAGGGGCTGGGAGAGGATGAGGAGCAGAAGCTGGCAGCAAGGCTTAGCTTAGCAGCAAGGCTGATGCTGAGGAGAGAGGCTGTGCCTTGGGAAAGCACATGGCTTCTGGACGGACACTTTTAGAAAGCATTTTTTCAGTCATCTGCAATCTGACTTGGAATCAGTGCCTGCAAAGAGCAACCAAAAGATTTCCACTGGATCAGTTTTACATACAGATCCATGCAAACATGGACAGTATCTATTTGGCATACTGAAAGAAGATTTTTCCAAGCACAGAAATACGTTTGGTCTCAGTGCTATAGCAGAAATATTACTGGTTTGTTTTTTTTTCCTGTGTTCTTTTTAAGATCGCTGCTTACTTCGTCTTGGAAACTTTACATTACAGAATCACATCTTAAAAACTAGGACACAAGATTCTCAGACGGAGAATCCATGCTGCAAAACTTCAGCGATAACAAAAGACACAAAGTAATGAAAACAGTCACACAGAAGATCGGCATCGTTTGTGGGGTTCTACAGGTGCTCTCCTTATCCCACAGCTCTGCCGTGCCCTGCTGCCCTGTGGAATTCTGCTGGTAGGACATCTGCTGGTAGGTTTCACATTCGCGATGGAAGTAAAGATTCTGGCTGGAAACATAAAATTACACTGACTTTTTGAACAGATTTTTTAAGAGCTTTTTGGATGGCAGATGGGTCCCTCTTCCATCAGTGTATGTTCTGCTCATGGGCAGATCTTTGAAGAGGGGTCTTTGATGTGACCATTTTCATTGCCAAACTCTAAAAGGTGCTTAAAAAAACAAACACTTTGCTCTTCTACAGAGAAATTTTATCCTGAGGATTTAGTTGAGGATGGCAGTCATGGCATTAGATGCAACTAGGCACGACTTGCAAATTTTAACCTATTAAAGCAATTTGTTCACTTCCTCCAACATTCGATGCGATTACAGACGTGTCCAGGGAATGCTGTAAATATACACCTGTGACTTGACTTTTCTTCCAAGCAAACTCTGGCTAATTCCTAGCAAACAATCCAGCTTTACACTGAAACCGTCAAATGAAAATGAACAGCCAAATATTTTAAACTATTGCTTTTTATTATAATTACACTGGAGCACAAATAAATAAGCACTAAATTATTGTAAAATATTGTCAATGCACTAAAGAAAGCAGAATTGATCTTCAAACAACATCTTATTACTTCAGAAGTATCAAAGTTACATTTAATTACATCTTACCTAAAAAAATCAAGTACAAAAATGAAAAGAAAATTAATATGTATTTATACTGTGTATATAGAAACGGCTAGTAATATATTATTACAGTTAGCCTCTAGCTACTCCTTACTCCTACACAATCTCAGGCACATACCTGACAATTTCTAATGAAATATGAAAAAAAATGCAACATGACATTCAGTTTTAAGATATCGGTAAATGTGTTACACTGGAATGAACACAGAATGATTTCATTTCATTTAAAAACCCTGTCATTTAAAAACATAGTGCCATTGTCCACTTAAAAATAAATAAACAACCCAAACCAAAAAGAACCCATACCATTGTATACCATTTGCTTTGTCGAAAGGAGCAATAAAGTAGACATACATTGGCTAATATACGTAAACACATTTTTAGTGCAAGAATAACAAGACCTGTGACTTTACTGTGCTTTCTGGAAATCACAGTGCACTTTACACAAATTGCTACACAATAATGTTTAACTTCAGGAGTTTAAAGCAAAGTAAGTGCATACCAAACAACTTCATATATACAGTCTTCATAAGTGTGTGTATATATGTGATCTGTATGTATATACAGATTGCATATTTATACAGACTACAGCTTCAATGACTGCGCGTAGCTAAGCACTGTCATTCACCCTGTGACACAGAAACTGCTGAGACAATAGGGAATGTGGAGAACATCTGAACAGCGTCCTGATGTTGCGCAGCAGGCAGCACGACGCTCTGCGACGTGAGTGATGGGGTGGGCCAGCCATCACAGGACACCAGGACACGTCTGTGGTGCCCTGGCTGAGTCCGTGACCTTGGGAAACTCGTCAACCTGAGCCTCACTCCCTCCTCCTTATAATGATTCTCACGAGCGTGAGGTTCAGTCCACATTTCTAAAGTGCTTGGAAGGTAAGTGCTAAGTTCTATTTTACTTTTTCACGTAGTGTTGCACTTTAAAACAAAATGCCATTGTTTCCATGGGATACAATGGAGGTCTGGAAGCACACGGCAGTTTTTTAAGGACAACATAAATAGTGTTGAGCAATAAAAGCAAAACAAGGGGTGGCTTCTATGGCAGGCTGAATGTACAAGCAAGTCTGTGACAAGAATGCTTCAATTCCCTGATCGTTATTCCTATTACGCCTTGATGTGGAAAGGACACGGAATGAACAAACGCTACTGAACACGGCAGAACTGCTTTCTTCCATGTTTGCTGTCCTCCAAAGGGTCTGACAGTGCAGCACCCAGCTCACCCACAGCTTGGGACTGCACAGCCAGCACGTCGTGGGTGTCACAGCACAGCCAGACGGTGGTTTTGTTTTGTCACCACAGGTTTGGTGCAGATGGGGAAAGAGCTGAGCTGAGTATTTCAGGCATGGTTATGAGAATTTCTTCTCTTGCCACCTAACAAGGAAGACAAAGAACAAATGCTTTCTGAACAATGAACCCGTTATCTCAACAGATTTCTCACAACCAACAAGTCGTCTTCTTTCCAGCAGATTCTGGAACTTTACGAGATCTCTGGAGTTTTTCTTCTGCCATTTTCTTTCTTTAAAAAAAAAGAGAATAAGCAGAATGTACAGTTGGTGTAGCGGATGTCGCATGTATTCAAAGATTCCTTCACAGCCTCTGGAGTTTTTCACTTCTTCTGTCATTTGGGCTGTGAGGGGGTCTTTAAATCTGCATTTCAATTGCTTACCCATTCCTGTCACGGTATATCCTTAACATACAACTATTTAATGCACACATCTATGAGTATATAGAGAGATACATGCATATATACATATATATGTGTGTATACATATGCATATACACATACACAATAATGCTAATATACATACACACATATAAACACACACTTTATCTTTTACAGAAATCTCAGTTTGGACATCAAAATATACATTAGTTAGTTATAAAATATTTAAAAACTTTATTTCAGAGGCTGAAAAGAAACTGCTACTGATAAAGCATTACTCAAACTTAAACTTTAGCAATATAGATTACAAAAACCTTCTAAAATTTGTTATTTTTGGTTTTTTGATCAGCAATTACAGCTGTGGCAATGCTGTCAATAGAATTTCAAAGAAAAGCCGATATAACAAGAAGTTTTAAACAACACAACTTTTCTTCTCACAGAATATAATACTAAAATGATTGTTTTAAAGAGAAATTTTGTGCTACCAAATTTCAGACACATAGAAATTTAAATATACAAAATATATGCCATAATTTTTTTTCCCACTCCACAGCAGTACAAGCTTCCCTCGTTCTCAACGACTTCTTCTGGAAGATATTTCACCACATGGATTTCACCCTCATTATCAGCTTAAACCATTTCTTTCTCCCGTTAAAACCAGGAGGTCGTAATTCTTTGGTCATGACATAATATTCTGTCAAAATGCGTGTAATATCATACAGGACTCTAAGCCAATTACAGGGGCAGCCAGGAAGATGACACGGCAGATGTGGGAGAACATGTTACATGGCCTCTGCTTCTAACCCACGTGACATCGAGGGAGATTTCTGTACCAGCCATCAGGGGGGCTGAATGCCAACCTCCATAGGTAACACACAGTAATCTGACACAGGACATGCTGCTGGATTTAAAACTAATAAACATGTAAACAGGTTTTTCACCCTTCTTTTCTGGACCAAAGACAAATGCAGACAGGAGCCATGGCTGCAATGCCACGGCTGTAACCTGCTAACGAGCGGGCTCCTCGCCACGGGCTGTACATCGCTCAGTCACAGTGAACCTTGGTCTCCACTAGCCAGCTGGATGTCATGGGGAGGAGTTTCTGTTTTGTTCTTCAGAAAATTTAGCTTCCCTTGTTGGCAAGTAGCTATAGATGGAGATTAACCGATGAGGATAAAAGCAAGGGCAATCTATGCAGTTAAACTGGTGAGAAAACTGATGCAGAGAAATTTGTGTTGTAAACTTGGGCATCCACACTGAGCATTCCCATTTGCATGGCCCGCAGTTCTGCTGTTTTACACCAAAACTCTCTCCCTTGTCCAGCCCTCCCTCCAAAAAAGCTAAGGACATCTAACAAGCACAACTCTAGGTAACTTCTACAGCCCTAGCACCGAGTTGTTTTGTACACTGTCCCGTTAAATATAATGTACAACCACATGCTTTTGTACAGAGGCCAAATCTAGGCAGGTAAGAGAAATAAAATGGTGGTGGGGGTTGTGAGGGAACATTAGAATACCACATAGAAAATAGTTAATAAAACCATATAACAGTAACATTATATAGTAAAATTCTTCATAAATTTTTGAATATATATATATATATTTCAGCAGTGTTATTAGTTTGGGCGTTTTCAATATATTGGCAAAATATTTACATTCTATTATCTTCTGGATCCAAAAAAATCCTGCATAAATATATATGCCTTAATCCAGTTGGAAATTTAGAACTCTCTTTTGATTGACAGGTGAGCACTGTACAGGTGCGTTTTTTTCCGAGGAAGTTCACCACCTGCAGGTAAGTCTTAGTTAGAGCCTTTGCCTCATTAAGAAAGCTGGCTACCTGTGCATGGTGCAATGCGGTGGAGAGAGCATCCTCCACACACCTCTCAGATTGCAGTGTCCCAGAAAACAGTTTGTTGTTTGGAATAAGGAGGAGGGCTATATTTCTTGGTCCCGGTGTTCTTTTTCCAACTCGGCAAGATAGGCATGCTGTCCTGTTTGCAGAGTCCTTTCTCTGATTTCTGTCGAGCTTTTATTTCTTTGCAGAGGCAACGTTTTTTCTCAATCATATCCAGCATTGTATGGTCCCCTTGCAACCACTGCATACATGTCACCTGTTAGGGGGAGAAAAAGAGAGGAAGAAAGGAAAAAGAAGAAAGAAAGTATACAAATAACTATTTAGCTATAGATTGAAGATGTCGTTTCTTTGAAAGAAAGATGTTCTTTTAACATCACTCTTAAAATACTCCCATTTGTCTCAGAACAAAAAATATCTATGCCAACAAAAGAAGCAAAATCAGTCTTCACTTCTTGCTACTACTGTAAAGAAAAACAGGGCTCATAAATGGTCCCCTTTTTAACTTCTTGTGAGCACAGAGCACTGAAAGCTAATAAAGATGAATGTTTTTGGCAAACCAGCACTAGTTGAATCTTAAATGATGGAAAAGATCTCAAAAATGCACATGGATTTTAAGAATGTCCTTAAGCTGAAGAAATAAAAAATTCTATACGCTGAAGCCCATGTTTTATATTGCTTTCCATACCCAATCTGTCACATTAAAAGCATGCTACTAACACTTCTGAGAATCAAGCTAAATATAACTCTGTGTTCAGTTGTTTTTTCAAAGTGATTTAATGAGCTCCATGAGAATTATATGGATTATCCCATCCTTCTCTGTGATGATATTTCATTATCTAGAAGCCTTCAACTGATTAGAAACTCCATGTCTTCACACATGTAGAATATTTCAAAACAGGATCCTGATCCAAAAAAGGAGGTTAGCATATGTTTAGTTGTAAGTGTATGTCACAGCCCCGCCAAAGCCTGAGAAAGTGGCTTCATTTGAGTTGAGCATGGTGCTCACGTGTCAAGAAAACGTGTGTGTCTTCAAATGCTTCTGTAACTGAAATCCCAAATACTAAACTCTCCTGAAAGGGCTTATCATACTTGGATCACACACTGCATTCCTGCAAACCAGAGATCTTCCTCAGAGCACATAATCTGCAAATCTGAAGTGATTTCTTACAGCCTCTCAAAATCTGTTTTCCCCACTGGGGATAAATTTTTAAGTAAATGCATGCCATGCACTTGCAGGGACTGTCCAAGTACATTTCTGATCTTGTCATGCAAATGCACATGTGCACTAATACTTTGGCAGCATTTTATGATTCATGAAGGAAATGTGTTTTTATTAGTAGTATTCAATAACGCATCTGCATTTCATTCACAAATATCAAAATGCTAAATGTGGGCATGCACTGAGCTCCTTGCACTGGGGACTGGTCTTCCTAAAGACAGCAAAGAAACTGCCATTGACCTCTGTAGTTGCTGTCTGCTTAAAGCGCATTTAGCTTCTCTGGATAAATGGAAAATGTTCTGAATCTAGCAGGAACTAAAAGTAAAGGAATAAATATGAGAAAACCTAACAAAAAAAGTAATAAAGAATGCAAATAAAAAAATAACAAAGTACAGAAAAGTCATTTTTTTCACAAACTGGTGTAACAAATGGTTTTCAATGGCTGATACAGGATAAAAGAATTTTAGATAAAATGTTCTTGCTTTATACTGAAACAAAAATATGCTTAGCTTGTGTTATATCTATTAAATAGTTCTTTGAGTAGATCACAACATATGTTTTGCTCTTGAACGTTCTAATGAATTTGCAGTTACATGGGTAACGTACCTGTAGTTACCTCCTTACACCCTCCTTACAGTTGAACTAAACATCTTCAGGAAGCCTACTATGCCTCTCTTTCTAATCCAATGCTCAGTTTTTCCTCATAACATAGTGCAGGTATGAAACAGGTCCCCTGTCCCAAAGCAGGACCTTCTCCCTTTGGCTGTCTCTTTGGCCTGGTCCCCAACCCATCCCAATGGTGGTACTCACTCCTCCCACCCCCAGTGACTCCACGGGCTGTGGATGAGGCTCTAACAGAGGCAGTTTTCCTGCCACGCTATCCATCAGGGACGCGTTACTACTTACACAGCAGTGTCTTCATTTTGGCTGGGTTCTCCTACGTGGGTCAGGACATGACAGCGCAGTCTGCACACAACTCATTAAGCAGCACAATGACAACACACGGCACCACACCAACTTCTGGATTGAACTTGGAGGCAGCAGTGATTGAGTGCTGGTGTCCCCTTACAAGCATGTGGAGCCCTCTCCTTTTTATGACCGTCCCACGAGCAAACAGCCCGCACTGGCACCAAGCCCTGCGGCTACGCATCGACACTGCCTGCAGCACATCCAAGGGAGTGTGCCTTGGCCACAACACCCACATCCTCACCATCACACCACGTGGTGCTGCAGCCAGCATGGCGTCTTCTGGTAGCTAATCCACTCCGTGGGATTTAAGGGCACTGAAGCGCAATTTTGACGTGCTAAACTCCAAAATACCAATTGCAACTTCACAAAGATAGAGAAGGTGCTGCAGAATGTATCAGTTACACAGACACTCTGCCACCCCCTGCAAAACAGCCCCTAAAATAAACTTAAGTGTAGACAGCTCCAGAACCCCTTTTTATTCTGTCCACCATGTTGTGAAGCAGCCAGAGAGTCCTTTACCACAAAGAATTCAAGCATTTCCCCTTTCCAGGACACAGGATTTTTAACACTACTTGTGATGGTTTAAACACCATATCTATTTAGTTTAAACACTATATAAAGGCTGTTCTTTTCACACAGCACCTTCCCGCAGAGCACGTTCCTCTCCCATCACTACACTCAGAAAATGTGTGTGTGGCATGAAGTGCAGAAAGGAGACATGGAAAATCATTTGCCAAAATGGACTGAGTGAGCACATAGGCTGCTGCTGTGTTTAAGGGATAAGGGGAAAAAAGTTTAAGAGGGAGATCGAATGTTCATGGCTTTTTTTGGTATTTTGCCCTATTCTAGCATTAATATCTGCATATTAAAATATAGCTTTGAGCAAGTGCAAGAGGGACCTAAGAGAGAATAATGACAATAATTATTGCTAACACAAAATCTCCAACTGCATGACCTCCGTTTTCAGTGAGTCCTACACAGACCAGGGGCAGTGGGGCTCCCAGGCCAGCACAGCACTCAGCTGAGCTGTTTAATCCCAGCAGTAACCTGCAATGGCTTCTGCAGGGCTGCTGAGGTGTTTCAAACCAATGTTTAGCACAGAGACTTAAACCTTTAAATCCTTTCTGTGGCTTCTGAACCAATGGAGCTCTCACTTGGGACCAGAACTAATTCTTCTCATACTCTTCCTTCTTTCTGGCCTCACCTGTGCACCGAGTTGCTACAATCATCTCTACAAAGGGATATACTCAATGCAAAGGACACAAAAAAATAACAGTTACAAGTTACTATAAAGAAGTAGAGCATTCCTGATACTACACAGCTATATGGCTGCCCTGTTCCTGAAGGCTCCCGAAGTCCCAAAATTGAACATCCACCAAAAAAAAGCTAAAAATCTCTTCCACTATGCAAAACCGAGTTATTCTACACGGTTTTATTCATCAGCTTAGTAGAGATCAACATTTTGTCACCTTACTTTTCCTATCTGCCCTATTTCTAATATTTTTATTCTCAAAATATTAGCAATGAACCTTATGATGATTGCTGAATACCCTCAGATTTTACTCTGGCAGCGTCTCAGAACAAGAAGTCACATTATAAAACCACCTTTCAACTAAGAAAAAAAAATAATTCTGGCAACTTTAACATTCTCAAAATATTGTGCAAAATGTTTTGTCTAAGAAAATCTGAGTGAACAGCAGAGCCCAAAAGGCTGGTGAGTGTTTCAGTACTTTATGAACGTCTGAGACAAATTAGCTGAACAAATTCCCTCCCTTACAAAGTGGGATCGGTGTATTTTTGTGTGTAGGTGCCTCCAGGAGTCTTGTGGCAGAGGTTTGATAGGCAGAACATCTACAGTTGAATTGCTCTCAGAGAACAGGTCGTCAACCAGAGGTCAGCACACTCCATAGCTCTCTACCATATCCAAATTTACTGAGAAATGTTCATAATCCCGAAGAAAACCCAGGGTTTGGGAAACACACTCCTGCAGAGTATTCCCATTTCTGTTGCTCTGGTACGGGCTCTGCCTGGTCTTGGGTGCTGCATGGCTCCTCCACAAAAGCACTCAAAGTAGGGATATTTAA
This sequence comes from Tympanuchus pallidicinctus, assembly GCF_026119805.1. Taxonomy (NCBI): domain Eukaryota; kingdom Metazoa; phylum Chordata; class Aves; order Galliformes; family Phasianidae; genus Tympanuchus; species Tympanuchus pallidicinctus. Next base: position 8,174,284 of record NW_026294739.1, on the reverse strand, counting down.
AGGAAGAAACACAAATGTAAATTAACATAGCTCTTTCCCAGCTCCCAGCAAAGCGCAACAGATTTGTTCTGAACAGAAAGAAAGAGAAGAAAACATTATTAAGCAGCTACTGATAGATGTGACTTTCCAAACCTCTTAGCTGCAGTAACAATGTAAATGTCTTCCATCTTTTTGTTGGTGACCATTTAAAATGCCAGACAGGACGTCCTGGCCCTTCAGCAACCAGATTTTCATCAACAGGACACAAAATACCAACAAGCAGGTCTTTGTGAGCTGTCAGACACATGCATGCTACTGAAGAAGAATAAAGCAAAATCTTTATGATATATACAAACAATCCTATATTGCACAGCCTTTCCAAATGAAAAATACGAGAGCTGTGAAAAGAAAAATGTGGGAGCCAGACTGAAAATACAGTGAATAATCTCTGAAGCCAGGCCATAACGGTGAAGTGTGGGTTGGATAAATCCATGCCAATTCACAGCCCTGAAAGGCATTTCAGAAAATGTTCCATTGAAAGGTGCAATATAGTTCCATAAGGAAAAATAGGTGCTGCTAAAAATCCCATGGGGAAGAAGAATATACTGGCCATAAAGTTCAAAAGCGTTGTCCATTTTCATCAATTTTTGAGCAAACTTTTCTAATATTTGGATTAACCACCCAGTATTTTATATTCTGGAATTTCTCTGAGTATTTTCTTTTAAGATATATGAACTTCTAATGACAAAAAAAAAAAAAAAAAAAAAAAAAAAAGTAGGGATCACTGCATAAGGGCTTAGACAATGCCACAACCCATGCTTTCTGTGTGACATCTTGGCTGTCAAATTCTTGGTTTGCCTTTTTTTAATGCTGCTGTCTCTTTGGAACTTAAATCAGAAGCAGTAAGATAGACCCTGAATAGATGATTTAGTGGGGCTTCCGTAATTTTTGTTCCTAGTACCATAGGTTCCCACTTTGCTGACATTGTACATGCCATGGGGCTGAGGAAGATGCTGCTCTCTTCTCGTTCTTATCGGTGTCCTCACTCTGCTATAGGACAGGCAGAGGGGCTGACTTCATTTACACAAAGGATGAGGAGCACCACACCTCACATGTGTGATCGTGGATATTGTACAAACACTCTTTTCTTCATGACAACAGCATATCATAAATAAAATGAAAGCCCAACAGCTGACGTGAGGCTGTAACAACGTGATCTTAAACCAACTCAAACTATAATGAAATAAAAACGGCATCGATGTTTGGAGATTAGTAGCAATGCCTCCTGCATCTGCAAACAAAGCGACCCATGAACAGTGCAAGCTGTGAGCAGTGCTACCTATCACTCAGTAGAGCCAAGCATGCTGGATTGTTTGGGCAGGCTACAAGTAAAACAAAAAGGCTTTCTGAAAGCCACTTACCATCCTCTGGGAGGAAAAGACACTGCCTCCCTCCTTCCTCTTGCCTGTGCTCAAACAGGAGCTTCCAAACTCTCTTTCCCACTGAAACACTCGATGGTGCCTTCTCTCATGCACACGGGTCCCAGCCAGCTGGCTGGGAGGTGTCTCCAAGGTGTTTCCACTCCAGAGGGTGGCTCCTAGGAGGCAGCCGTATGCCATGGCTGCAGGTGGCAGTGGGCTAAGCTAAGTAGCAAGAGTTAGCTTATGATGCGTTCTCTGACAGTCTTAGCTTGACGCGGAGATCCTTTAGCATGCCTTCACAAAATGGGAGTTGTCCAATGTAAGAGTTCAGCAGGAATCAGATTTCAAAGGCTCTGGGCACCGAGATCTTTTCTCATCCGAAGCCAGCAGGAGTCTGCCCACCAACTCCACGGGTCAAAGAACTTGACTACACTTTGTTCAAACAAACAGTAACACCCCACCCTCCTTCCCCCCCCCAAATGTTTTTAAAAGCCTTCTGAAAAGCAGTTGGAAAATGACAAGGTTTCTGTTGTTGTTAGCTACAAACACTGCACTGCAATTAAACGTTGTTACCTCCAGTGGCTGTAAAAGCTGGGAAGTGAGCGTAAAGCTACAGGCTGTATCTGCCACCATTGCTCTGGAACAGTACTGACATAAAAGAAGGTACGGTTTGATTCAGCCCAGGCAGTCATTCTAACAGCTCTGTACTGCTACCCAGCTCTCCCATCATCGCTAAATTCAAAACAACAATTGGTTATTAATGCAGAGGTGATTAAAAGTAACAGCACATTCAGGAACACATAGCATGTGCAGGGTGAGCTGTGAAAGCAGACACTCGCCATGCAGTCAGTGCATGGTAACGCTCCCAGAGACAGCTGAGCACACAATTGCACACAATTGCAAATTTGCCTCCGGAAGCATCCAAGGTGTTTCCTAACGGTGTCCTCCCAGCCCGCAGCCGCAGCGCAGTGAGCCCCCTGCATTCCCGCAGCCGCACCGCAAGCTCAGGCACCCAGTGCTACGCGCCACGCGCACCGCTCTCTTGCTTCCTGCACAAATTCTTCTTCTTAGGACACACAAGGAAATCTTCATTTTTTTCCTTGAACTGGGAGGAATATTAACCAAAAAAAGCATAGAAGTACGCACTGATGGCCTGTACTAAGCGTACGTTTTTATAAACTTTGCTAGCAGTACATTTCTGATTGACTCATATAACAGACCAGAAGTGGAAGAAAACATGCATTTCCAGCTTTCTCAAGAATTTTTCCCTTTATATTTCTAATTCAGTGCAAGCCACTAAAAGCCAATTTTCTGTTTGTATAGAAACATCTCTAATGTTACTGGCACAGATCTGGAAGTGAACATTTGCCAGTCAACCTGTCATTTCTGCTGTGGCAGAAATAATGTAGGTGTTATCATACAGTTGCTGGCATCTCGGTTTTAAAATCCAGGTGATAATATTTTTAATTCCATTCGCACAACGGTTTGAACAAAATATCTTTCACTGCATATTTAAAGGACTTCACTGACTCCTGATATTTCAACTTCAAAAACAGCGTACGCATCACATTTTAATATTTGGACTTGCTGAGTTTACTGTTTTGATCTCCATAATTCTGTATTTCCAAACTTCTGAGAATATGTTTTCAAACAAGTGACACCACTGTAGAAAGACAAAACAAAACAAGACTCCCTATAACAACTGTTCTACCACTATCATACTGCTCTTGTAATTATACGGTGCAATATTGTAAGAGAAATCTGGGCACCTTTTCTAAATACAGGACTTGCTAAAAGACTTGTTACATTGTGCTCTGTGGTCTGACTAATCCACTACTTAAAAGCAGTTAACAAGAATCTTTGGAATTCCGAGAATTCCCAAAGATTCAAGATTATGAACAATTAACACTTACCTAAAAATTAAACCAGCAAATAGTTAATAAACCATCAGCACCTCTGACTCCAGACCTCCTGTTTCATGATTCATTGCTTCCAATTACTAAATACCACAGCTACTTTGTACAGAATCAGCATTGCACACACTCCTATGCCTCAAGTTTTCTGGTTACCCTCAGATTATTGCTGAGGCTATAAATAAAGAAAACGTTAAAGGATAAATTCCCATCCTGCAGCTTGTTTTCATGCTGGCAGTCTCACTACAGATCTCCCTGACCCTGCATTAGCAACATATTTGTAAACCTCTATCTTTCTCTTCTAAGCTAACTTTTTTTTATGCAAAACAACCGTCTGAAATGTACTGCTTGATTTGCTATTAGGTAACACATCCTATAAATGCTGGTATGTTTAAAGTAAGAGGCTGTAAAGCAACTCATACTGGTATTGTGTAAAGTAGTCTCATGCATCTCATTTACACAGTGGATCATCACAAAGTGCATTTCTATTGAGATTACTTATGACAAATCAAAGCCTCTGCTAAGCAATACGTGTAGAACTCAAGCTACCCACCATGACACATCCTCTCGTTCACTGCAAAATAGAAAGGCAAAATTCAATATTGTATTATGTCAATCACAGGAGGCACAAAGGACAGAAAACCCAGTCTTTGTGAGAGTTCAGTGGTACAAAGACCTTGAGCTAACTGCACCACAATGTAACACTTCAAACTCCCAGACTTCATTAACAGGTTGCTAACCCTGTCTCCCCAGCTCTTCCTCTTGCTGAGAGTTGCTACTCCAACATGTGTGCCTTAACTGCTCATCTACCAGTCCTGAAATAGCAGGACGGTTTGAAGCGGTGACCTCGATGACTACTGTAGGCAGCGCAACCTATGACCAAGCATGTCCACAGTACAGAACACCTGCAATTAGTGTCTCCAGCACCTCCTGCTTTGAGTTAAGATGTGGCATGGAGCAAGGAGAGTAGCTGGTGGGCAGGATCCTTATCTCTTCAAGATCCAACCCTTGCAGATTGCAAAGCTCTTGTGCAGAAGGGAGCTGAAAGCAGCAGAATACAAACTCTAGGTCATTGTTTCTTGTCATCCATTAGTGACCAAGACAGACAGAAAAATTGAACTAGGAATAAAAAAAATGAGTGGAAACAATCCCAACGCTTGAAGAACTAAGAGAAAGTGGACTCAGTGGCCTGGTCTAAAGATACAAAAATGTAACATGGAGAAACCACAAAATCGATTAGTTTCCCCACTTTATTGCACATCATTTTACGCAAGCCAGAAATAAATGCATGAGCTTCAGTACTCTTCCTCCTGATGCCAGCATTTGAACTGAAGATTCAACTAATCTTTATTGCCGTGACAGTTAAGAACTTCACCACTGATTTTTCAGCTAAGCCACTAAGTCTTTGTATTTTTCTAGTATTTTCGAGAAAATGGTCATAAGAATCATTTAAAATATATTTAAAAAAAACCAAACAAACAAAAAAAACACCAAAATAATGTATTAGGGGAGAATGCCTCAGCTCTGAAAGTGCTGCTCCCTTCAGATCTACTTGTTTAGCATTCAGTGATCTAAGCACACTAACCCCAGCTTGACATATAATTAATGAACAGATCCTGGACTTAGAAACTGTACTGACAGCTTCTAAAGAATCCAAATGTGAGAGCCTTTCCTGGTATGCAGTACTACATCTCCTCTAGCCTCGGAGTAACATCATACAATTTCATATATATGAGAAGCTGCTAAATAATATAGCACCCAAATCTAATTTAGTCTAGATTTACTGACAGAGCTAAAATGCAAGCGAGAAACTTAGACTGGCACACGAAGATTTTGGAAACCGGGATTCACTAGGTGCAGTGGTTGCCATATGTTACTTTTGCTTTTCTGTTTAAAAGGCAATCTCCAGCTGGATGACATTTGCTGATACAGCGTGACACTGGTTTAGCATTAATTCACTGAGAAGACTGCAACAGAGTAAACCTCTAATAGCAGCATGCTGAACCAGAGCTTCATTTGTGTGAACCCGTGAACCATCAGGCAGAAGTGGCTTCAGCTGATGGCAGTAGCTTGGGTTGAATTCCAGCTCTCCCCAGGAAATTTAAACACCCATCTTGTAAGGAATGGCTTAAGACAATAGGTTATACACCAAACATTCTAATCCATGTTAAGCTACACACATGTATCCCTTGTAACATAAGTGAACAAATCGCCAACCAGCAAAAACCTGCTGTTTGCTCTGGTTTGTGCTTTAAAGTTTGGTTCAGAAATCAAGCAAGAGCCATCATTTATTATTATTATTTTTTAAAATAGTATTGCCATTGTCCTTTCTCATTTTTACTCTTTTCTGTTGCGACCCAGATGTAAATTATACAATAGTTATTATGAACCCCAGACACTCATTGTGCTTTTCCAGACTGCAAAAAAGAGATGGGCCAACACGACCCGAGAGACCATTAATTACCATTGTCTCGAAAAGGCTTAAGATTGGCCTGCTGGACCATGTACACAAAGCTTGCCTAATGGAATGTATCCTTTCCCCGTATTATTTTTTGTTGAGAAAAAGCATTCCTTGGACATTCCAGTTGTAGTTTATGAGTGAAATGGGAGTTTGCTCTTGACGTGAGCGAGGTCAGAATTTAACCTTGTAACTGAATAGAAAAAAATGGAAAGGATTTTCTGTGACGCAATTTTGTTTGGGGTGAAGGTTTTTCATAACAGTGACTCTGTCACACTGGAAATTCCTTACTATTTCCTGCATAAAGATCTTTCTTCTAAGATTTTTTTTCTGAGTAGCTGCTGCCACTCTGCTGCAGTAATGCACTGTGCATGGAGACTGGTCTGGCTGGACAAGACAACACGATGATAGGATTAAAGTTAAAGGAAGTGAATTTATCACTCCCAGGCCTCAGACAGAAACACATACGACTGTTACGGAAGCTCCAATGCAGTGAAGAACAAATACACGCTCAACTGGAAAATACGTATCAATCGTCCCCTTGATTTAAAGGGATGTCAATGCCCTTCTGGGCAAGGGAAGTTAAGGCAAGTTAACCTCGCCTGTATTCAGATGTGTGGTGATTAAGTAAAGGGCCAGTAAGTGATCGTTAGCTGTTTCAATAAATGCCTAATCAATTGGCATTGTATGTTACTATAGACTGCAAAGCATAAGAGGCAGTTTGAAATCATAGCTGACAAACTGTTTCCAAAATGCTGCTATAAAATTGATTCATTAAGTACGGTATTGAAATTGCTCCTAGAGCTCACCTGCACTGGAGACAACTTACAGGCTGAGTAAGGCCCTTCTCTATCCAGCACTTGTATGTGCAAGTCCTCCTTGAGTACAGACTGGGATTTGCTGCATGAGAGCCTGACTGGGTAAGAGCATTTCTAAACCATGGGACACCTGGCCAGCATGAATCAAGCCTACAGAGTGTGGACTGTTACCCAATAATTTTCAACCATAAAAAGCTGCCATGAAAAATACAAGTATCTTTGCAATTTTGGTTCTGTTAAAAATATACATACATATATATATATATATACATTATTATTACTTTTTTTTTACTGAAAAGCTGAAAACTTTACATTAGTAAAAATAATAATCTTTTAAGGATCTCATTTAAAATACATGACATTTTTATTTTCATTGTTTAACGAGACAAAATGAGAATAAAAGTAAGTTATCAAAAGTGGGTGCTGGCATTCATACTTGTCCATAGTTGGCACACACAGGATGTACATGAATAGCCACACAGTTCTAGTGAAAGATTATGAACAAACACACATACATATACATAGGTATATAAACATACTATACATACATACATGAGTGAATATACATATTTATGTGCATACAGTATACAGACGAGATACTATACAGGTACAGTAAGTGCAATATACTGTATAAGGCTATACAGACATCAAAAGATTCAGGTGAAATGGCAACAACCATGAGAACAAAGCTTGGATGGTTTGTGGCAGTGCAGATGGAGGGGGAACCTTGCTGATCTGCGTTGTTTTATGCATCAGGCACACACAATTCGAACAGAAAACATGGTACAATACATTCTGTTCATATACAAAAAAGGTAAGACAAGTGGAAGTGCATGGAGGTAACTGAAATGTGCACGAGCAGACAGATAAGGTTGTTCTACCTAGAGTACAGAATAGTTACAGAATAGTTGGTTCATTTACAGAGAATGCCTATATATAAACCCATGCTTTCATGAATCCATGCCATTTTTATTTCTACTTTTCCTTTAAGAATATTATAAAATTCTTCCCCTGAGTTAAACATAAATACACACAGAAAAGGGAAAAAAAAGGAAATTGCATGCTTCTGTTTTTGTTTTTTAATTTTTTTTTTTTTTAAACCAAGGCACAATGTCTTTAATAGTGGTTGCAACAGCATTTGAAATAAACTTTGCAATTGTTGTTGTTCTGGTACTGTATCCCTCTTAGTGTGACTAAGCTAATTGTTTGCACACGAAAATCTCAGAACAAGCTTTGAAGTGAATTTAGAAATTTTAGAAGAGAATAAACAAATTTATGAGAAATGCCTTAAAGAAAAAAGAGGAAGGCTTGCTACCAAATGAAATCCTTTATAGGCAACTTACAGATGCTTAGACTGAAATAATTCCACATAGCTACATTATATATTTAATGCTACAGTAAGTTTTTAATTATTTTCAGTAGAACCATGTACAATGCTGTAGGAGCTGGAGATGAAGAACTTCCAGTAAGTTTTCAGTTTCTTGTTGCAGGCAGAATAGAACAGTGATCTCACTGATTCTGTTTCATAAGCTGCAAGAGGTATAGTTTAGTAACATTTGTTCAATTAAACATTTAAACTTCTAAGGCTTTTAATCTCTCCATTTCATGGACAGTCTAAGTCTTTTATAGGGAATATTAGTTCTAAATTTCTGAGGAAAATCACATTAATTTCTTCACCCTCATGCACAACTCTGACCCTCAAAAAGAAGGACTGGCTGAAAGGGCTGTGTCCCCATGTCTGAGCCCTCTTTGCAGGGATCTAGAGGCACGCAGCCAAAAGTCCTAAAAGAGCAAGCCCCAAGGTTGCTGCCCTTCACTGCTTCCTTTCTTCTCATCTCCTTGCTACTTTCTTTCCTTTTTGCTGATAAAAGCATTGCTTGTGCCTACGGTCTGCTTTGCCTTTAAGTACGCCGAGAATCTCCTTACTTTCCCTCACAATCTAGGATGTACAATGGGGTTTGACCTGCATGTTTCCTTGACTTCCTGATGATGTTCTGAACATCTCAGCAGCTTCCAGGGGCTGTGCGTGTCAGTCACTTCCAGGGAATAGCCACATGCATTGTGCTTCTTAGGCTGCTGCATCCTTCCCACACATCTCCCTGTTGAGCTAAGACACTTTTTTGAAATACTGAAACACACTGTTCCAACTCAACACGTAGGTTAAATCCTTTCAAGGCTGCTCTTTGAAAAGGTAAATTCTCAGATCTGAAAAACGCCCAGATAAAGATAGCAAAAAAACAATATGAAAGTGAACACTCCCATAAGCGCTGCATTTCATTCCTTCTCCAAGTATTATTGTATTTGAAAAGTTTCATCTTCTTATGCGAGGGAACAAACCTCTTTCTCTATTCTGCTGGCAAGCTTATAAAACCTATCTAAGCACAAGAGATCACTATAAGATGAGATATAACGGAATGCAACATTCTGCCTCCCAATCTCCTTGTCCATGCTGGAGCTTGAGGGGTGAGGAAAGGTATGCAGACAAAACATAGGGCTGGTGCTATTGATTGCAAGAACTGCTCACTCTGCTCCTGTGTCCAGCACCTTCTTTCTGCAGCAGCATACTTGCTAAAGCTGACCTGCTTCCCTCAACAAGTCTCCTTTGTGTCCTATCCTAAAACTGCATGTCCCAAATGGCTGTGACCAGTGGTGCCTTTGCAAAACCAGCAGGCACCTCAGAGAAGTGCTGCTGCTATGCAGCCACAGACCTGTGTGCAGTGCAGCCCCCAGCAGTTCCACAGGCTCTGCAGCTGCCCCAAGCTGGGGGTAACATGGAGCCACCAAATCCTGCTCAGGGCCTGCTGTGGCTGCAGCGCATGCCTGGGCTGCACAGCACGCTCTTTCCCATGCTCTTCAATCAGTGCTTGGCAGAACAGGACTCAGAAATGCAGCGACCTGCTTCTGCTGCATGATCACACCAGCCAAACGCCCAGAAAAACACTTTGGGACAGCAGCAGCAGGGCTGTCTGCCAACAGAAGGCGGCTTTGATACGTTGGCTTCTTGTGCCAATCAGTCAGGTGTGCCTGGGAGGTGAAGGATGATGGATGCGGCAATTCCATCCCCTCCAAGGTTTGCATTTTCATTTTCTTTTCTTCCTTTCTTTTTTTTTCTTTATTTTATTTTATTTTTAATAAGAGCTCTCTGTTTTCAGTTTTATATTTAGAAACAATCTGCTTTGGACCCATGCACTGATTATGTAAGACCAGATTCGGGCTGCAACACACCATAACGCGATGTGGAGCCATCCCTACAACATTAACATTCTTGTTGCTGCTCTCATCCAACATGTTGTCAGTGTATTTAGCTGGACTGATGACAGCAGAATTTTGCTTTCGTGTGCACACAATATTTGTCCTTGAAGGGAAAGGAAAAGATGGCTTAAAGTAATCCACGCGCTCCCTCTGGTGGGCACGGGGCTCTGCTGCGCTTCGTGAAAGCGCCAACAGAAGCTCAGAAATCCCAAGTCCCTGCGGTCCTCAGCAGGCAGAGTCCCGTGGTTCGGCACGACTCGGATTTTCACATTCGCTCAGGCCAAACTCTGGTCAAATCCATTATCTCAAGAGAGAAGCAGGGACGCTTCACGTCCCACCAGCGAGGGGCTGTGCCAGGGGTTTCTCTGCTCCCTGCTTTGGGTTCTCCCACACCTGCCAATCTACCCAGGTGGGACTTAATGTCTTTTCCCTCCCAAGCAGTTGAAAACTGCCATCACAAAACTCTGCGTCTGTATTTGATTTCTTCTACACAGACCCTGACAACTTCTCCATGAGTAAACTTTCTCTAACTAAATTTACCTTGTTTTCTGGTATAAGACATTCAAATACATTTCATTATGTTAGTGGCTTATAAAACGGAATAAATCTCTGTCAAAGATACAGTGAATTTTATTCCTTTCTTTTTTTTTTTTTTTTAAATTTCACAGTCTACAGCTGTTTACTCTCTCACCTGTTAAACTGGGCTTACAGATCCCTGGGGTAAGGAAAGGATTTGTTCTACACATTGTCTATACACACAGGGACTTTATTTATGGTACTTAGACAAACTTATTACGGATATTATTTATGATTCTTAGATGTGATTGTGGTAAATCCTAATGGCGAACACGAGGCAGGTTTTGGATCTAGTGACTGTCCCAAGCCTTATTAAAAATGATGGTTAAACAGAAAGAGTAATTTAGTTCCTTAAGTAAATAGTTTCATAAGCTACCACCCAAAGCAATAAACAGCGTATAAAAAGTGCAGACCAAAAACCCATGGGTCTTCCGATTACAGGGAGGCTAACGGACTGCTCCCACACTGCAGACACAGTTTGAATGAAGAAAAACATCAAGTAGCAAAAATGAACAACCATGATCCTGGCTCCAGGAGCACAGACAGATCTCAGACACCGCACTGTTCGAAGGGGGATATTTGGGATTTAAACACTGGGAGAAGAAAATGATTATCATCATTCCATGAATTGCTCTAAGTATTTTGCTACATCCAAAATGCATGGTATAGTGTCAAAAATTTTGAAAATGAGATGAAAAAAAGAGCGACAGAAGAGCCATACCAGAGTGGCGACAAACACTGTAGCTTGATACTTATTTTGAATAGGAATTTGGTATTACGTCTCACCTGCAGCCAGCAGCCCAGGGAGGTCCTTAATTTCCCTATGGCCCAGGGAACAGGTGTGACAGAGACTGGTTCTTTCATTGTAAAACCCCTGCACTATTAAAACCATAAGAGCAGAATCATTTGGGTTTTGTGCTGGTTTCAGATGGTGATCTTTCAAGGACTGCATCCAGCAAGGTTTTACAGTACTGAGCAGTGGCACTTATTTATGCCATTAGCAGGTACTTATTCTCTTACTAATGCACTTTTTCCCTTCTGTTTGCCATTTTGCTGGTATTCAGGATGAAGGTCTGCAGAGTTCTCCATCTACCAGCACTTCTGTATTTTTCACAGACTGGAAGGTAAAAAAACAAAGCAAAGCAAAACAAAACAAAACAAAAAAGCAAAACCAAACTCTGCATTGATTGGACAGGGAAAAGCATGGATTGTCATTTGTAGATGCTCATTTTTCAGCAGCAGAACCTGTTCAATGGGCCAGTCAGGCACCTGGCCCTGCTAAGAGGCTGACAAGCGCGAGTATTTGCTGATTGCTTTGAACTCCTGTACAGTGGTGCTGGGAAAATTGCAACTTTAAGCTGAGAATAATGGAAGAGCACAGATGTATTGTTTGTGCTCGGCGTAATTGAGAGCCCATGTGCTTTCAGACACAATTTGCCAACTAAAGCATGATAATGCCAAGTCATTGGGGAAGTTTTTTGTCTAGGTGCCTTCAAAAATAATTACAGCAGTAATAGCAACAATTCAGCCTTCTTGTATTCATTCATTAAAGGGTGAACACAATGCTTACGAAGCACGCAATGACTATAATACGCTCTGTATACACAACTAAGGCCAGAGACATTAAGAACTGGGTTTGTGATACTCAGTTGACCCAGAACAGCATTATTTACGCACTGAGGCGTGAGACAAACACTGAGCTTCTTGGAAACACTTCATAACTGTCAAGACTCAACTCTAAATTATTTCTCCGAAGTTTTATTAATTTCTTTCAACGAGCTCGTGCTGCATTTATTCTGCAGAGCGTTGTTCTAGGAACGCGTCCTCAAGAACGTTCCCCCAAGCGGCGCAGGCGGCCCCGCACTGCCAGCAACGCGGGCCGAGCGGCCGCGCACCGCCGGGGGGAGACGCTGACGGGGGCCGCCAGGCGGAGCCACGAGCTCGCCCAGCGCCGCGCCAGGCCGTGCTGGGCAGGGCCCGGGCCTCGCTAGGCCGCTCCGGGCCGTCCGGGCAGGGCCGCACTGCGCCTCGCTGGGCCGCAGCGTGCCGCGATCGAGGAGAGCGGAGCCCCGCGGGCAGGCCGCATACGGATCCAGGCCCAAGGTGCCGGCGCTGTCATGTACCGGCGGCGTAACCTGTCTGAATAATAAACAGACAGATACAAGCCACAGCAATGTAAAAAAGCAGCAGTGCGTCTCCCTGAAGAGGAGAAACCTGCTGCTGCAGGCAGATACCAGCCACACTCAGCAGGGAAAGGCCACTAACAGCTCAGTGCTGATTTTGATACATTTTCTAGCGTTTTCTTCAACACAAGTCAAGACTCCTTAATGCACAGCGCTCCGTGTATTTCTACTCCTTCTGCTGACTTATTCCTTCTAATCTCAGGATGGTGTCTGGATTTAACTTTCATCATCGCTTTTAAGTTTAAATCTTATTTCCTTGCCAAAATTGGAGATAGGTATCAGTGCCCAGGCCTCCCCACAGGAAGGCACCAGGCCTTGCAGGCATCCTAGCCTTCTGGAGGTGGGGACAGCATGCCACAAGGAGACAGCAGGAGAGGAACTAGAGTGCTGCCTCCCCACTGAAAAGCAGGGAACTGCGGGGCAGCGTGAGGGGAGGCGGCACGTTTGCAGATAAGTACAGAGCTTTGTGGGAACAGCTGAAAAGAGGCTGTGCTTCAGCAGAAAAGCTGAAATACCGCCGTCTAACTACCAGGAGTCTCGTTATCAGAGGCTGTATTTTCTCTCAGGTTGCGGATCTCATAAACATACGTATAATTCCTTCAGGATGTGTTGTTTTAACATGTACTATTGCGCTCATATGCAGTGTAATACATACGACTTTCCAACTGCTGTCTACATCTTAATGAAAATAAATTTCACTTTGCAGCAAAGAAGTCTAGGGACAGTTACATTGGTTCCTTTTCCTTAAAATGGAATTAAGCCTAGAAGTAACCTAGTGATGTTTTTATGTACATTAAGAATATAGATTTGCGATGCTTTGCTATCCAGCAGAGGGACTTCCACAGTGTATATTGCTTGAAACATTTCCCTCTTTTGTAATGAGCATGCTCGATACACATATATTCTGCATGTAACAGGGAATTTTGAGCCCATCCATGTCATGTAATCTTTCCTTACCCTGAGATGAAGATACAGAGAATGATAGGGGGCAGTGAAACATCACTGTATTGCAGATGTATCTATTCCTCCAAATCCTGCTTACTTTGCACACGTGAACCATTTTTTTTCACTGCTGGTGCTCTGACATGCCTGAGCATTTGCCATTGCAGGGTGAAACATCTCAGCATGTCTGATACAAATGTCTTAGGCTCAGAGGTTGCCAGCAGTAAGGGAGATCATTTATTTACTAAGGCATCCTGAGACTGTATATAATTTCTACCTCAGAAACCTCACTTAATGTTTAACTTCTACTGTCCTCTGTTTCCTTGTGTAGAAACAAAAGACTTGTACTTGTTTGTACTTCAGTATAAAGACCAAACTCAAATGTACTTGCACTGTTTCTAGTTTTATCCACACACTTCTTGATATCTAAGATCAAGATGTAACTTTCTTTACTTTCTAGAACATCTTCCTATTCCCCATATCTTCACATTCTGTGATATGTAGAACACTTCTCTACTACTTACATTCCCCTATTCAGGATACATATTTATATCAAGATACGTATTTAGCATATATAACTATTTGCCATTTCTGTAGCTAAAAAAATATTCTATGCTACTGCCATATTTCATTTTTATACTCTCCAGTTGTCTTCCTTTTCTACTTCCTTAATTTCTTACACTTTGCTCTTACACAACTTCAGTTCCGAGATAAACTTTTGTTTATCCTTCAGTTTAAATTGAGTGATTTTTTTACTTAATCCATGGTTACTTCCTGCAGCCATCTTTCAAAACACCCTTGCCATTTACCAGACATAATATAGAACAGCGTGCTTCCTGTCTGCCTCTGCTCATCTGTCACTGCTGGTGACTGCTGCGCTACAGATTTCTAAATGTTCTCCAATAGAGAACAGCCAAACAACTTATCTCTGCTTATAAGTCCTTTCTTTTTATTTATAAGTAATGTAGCACTTACCATCCACGTGCCATAAGTATGTTCCATAAATATTAGCTAGTTAATCCTCACAACTCCTACACCAATAAACAAACATGAATTTAAGGCATAGAGGAGTTAAATGTCAACAGTTACACAATTGGCCAGTATTTGACTGGAATTCAAATTCAGATTTTCTCAATTCAGACCTGTCTTGAATTACCAAGCATTCTCACTACTTACACAAATCATCATGTAAAAGCTCAAATAAGTTAAATGTTTTGGAAAAACATTAGTTTGGGATCCTTGAAGATTTGAAATAAATGATCAATCCAGTAAGCTGCCCTTTCCCAGATGTATTCCTCAATCTTGCATCCCTGTGAGGTCAGCTGTGTCCATCTCAGCACAGAGGTGAATAACAGAGAGCATCCTCTTCTTTCAGAAAGACTAACTGCTGATTATGATGTAGTTAAGGAAACCGGTGTCGATACAATCAATGGCCACAGCACAAGAAAACAAATACCCTGTATGCCACAATCTGTCAGACTCGGAATGGACTAACCTGGGCATTTCCAAACACTTCTCACCCACCTCAGATTAATTGCACATTAAGACAGAGTGGGCGTATAAAGGAAATAATTGAAACAATGTTTGTATAGCCAAAGAGATACTGAGACTTCTGTCTCTCCCCAGAACTGGGGTCAAGCCAGACCTTTACAAAATTATGCATTCGTAATAAATGGCAACTTAATAGATTAATAGTGAGCAGTTGACAATTGGAGGGGAATTCTTGAGGGCAGAGACAGTTTTGACCAGATCTGTGGTTTTTCATGAAGACATGCCCATACCACACACGCACTGTTCAATTAACAAGAACACCCTCTACAGTCACTTGAAAATTCCTCTTATCATCTTTGTTCTTTTCTTCTGTATGAAGTGAGGTGGAATTTTCCTCCACAGTTTCAGTGAACCCTGGCTGCAGCTTCTAAGAGGCTCATTATCTCTTCTATCACATCAGCTTCTGCTTTCAAGGCTTATTTTTTAGTTCTTAATATAAATTGAGAGACTAAAATGCCTTCAAAACACCCAAGGTGCCTTTGCACTGAGTAACCAGTAAATCATCGTGTCTGTTTTATGAAAAAATATACACTACTTGAACACTGGGATACTCAAAACCTTTGGAAGTACAATTACCTTAATTTCTTCCCTAGATAAAAATACTTAGTGTTTAAATGGGTTATCATTTTGAATCTCTGTTATGGATTTGGTTTTATGTTAAATATTTTTCAGAAACGTGCAATGCATTGCGTCCAGCAGAACTCTAAATCAATACAGTTTTGCCACTCAAATAATATCAACCAATATAGATTAGGTTATGCAAATATAAGTTTCCTAACAACTGCTTTGTGCACTGGTTGAGTAAATTGACCTTACTCTTCTGTTTCCTCCTTTGGCCAGGAGCTTCTTGTTAAGGAGCAACAATAAACTTACATAGGGAATAATTACAAAGTAGTCTCAAGGGAGTTTATCACTGAAATCTCATTGAAGTTCAGTAGGATGATGGTGACTAATTACCCAAAAGCCAATCAAAAATTCACCATCTAAATAAGAGTGCTTGTGTGTGTTAGCATACATATATGTATGTGCACATATATACACGTATGTTGATGTGTGTACGTGTGCATACCCACACTCATATGCAGTGAGGAGCAGTCCCATACATGTACCCACAAGTGACACGATACTGGAGTGCTCTGAGCTTGACAGAAGGTGCTCACATTATGTTTAAGTGAAACCTTTTCTCTCAATTACTACTCTCAGCAGTTAGTTCTGTCAAACTAATAACACAGGTCTGTGCAGTGAAATGATACAGTACTGGCATTAGCATATAAAATAAAGGTAAGTATAGGTTTCTCATGTCTGTAATTCTTTTCTATTTTCTCTCTATTGGATAAATTTGCCAAACACTTCAATTTCTTTTTCAAGGGTCTGTGTAAGATCATTGGTTTTGATGGGGAAAAAAAAGTTTATCTGTTTAAGACATAAGGATCATTTACCACTCTGGTTCAGTTTTTGGTTCCTAACAATATACAATAAACATAACTATAGCAGACTATTTAATAGTCCTGTTCATATTACATGGCCTCTAGCTGAAGAGAGTCTAGCTGCCTTAACTAAACAAAACAACTTGCTGTAGGAGCAGTTTTCAGGACAGTGATAAATCAGTGTAATACAATCATGCACTGAGCTCAAAACAAATGTAAGACTGGCACAAATATTATAGTACAGCTGGGAGAAGTCAAAAGTACGTACACGTCATTGACAAACATTGGTGCAAATGCTTTAGACAAGACATTTAAAAGAAATTTACACTTAAACATAGATCAAATTTATCAAAGTTTGATAAATTTTAAGGACAGTAAAAAAGTACAGAAAACATGAAAAAATAAAAAAATCCAGCAAATTCATACAGTACAGTTTTACTACATTTATATTACAGAATGAAGACAGAAAAGGATACAAAGAATTAAGGGCAAAGAAAATGGCACTGGCCGTACCCAGTGGAATTTCAGTGCCAGTGAGAGATGCGCACACACAAATGCACGCTCACGCACAGAAAATAAAGACAAGAAAACAAAAATCATCTACTGTAACAAATGACAGACACAAAGGTGAGAAACATTTGGCATGTTGCAGCACATGAAGTCATTCCCGATTGGCTAACGACGGTACCTGGCTCGGCTGAAGATCACTGGCTTGCCTGAGCGGAGTAACGGACGGAGGAGGCACACCTGATGTGGATGCAGACCGACCTAATCTGCAACTTGCTTTAGGCTCTGGGAAAGAAAAGAAAAACCAACAAGTGGGAAGCTGGTTACTGCTGCATTAACCGAAGCACGGTGCACCCAGGATTCCCTTGAAATGAAAACTCCAGCCTTGAATTCTAGTTAGCATTGTGCAATTTGCTGGATCATGAAAAGCTGGGCTTAGAAGGAGGGAGATTAGGATGGAACCTAATGTCCCATGTTCTTTCCTTTCACTCTAGTGTCTCTGAAACTGAGGTATGATTATAAAACAGCAAACAGACTGGAAGCACACCAAGAAAATCATGTTGCCCTCCTTTTAAGGAAACATTAGCTAAAAGCAGTGAGGATACTATCGTACTTCGGGATTTGGAATGACACCAAAAGCTCTAGGAGATGTGATGGTAGTGACTTGAAAGACAATGCAAGAAGAAAGGAGAGAAATCAGAACTTCAACAGTGGCAAATTCTGAACTCAGTTCCCCAGAACTGAGGTGATTACAGAAGCCTTCAATTAGAAGAGAATGTTCAATTCCAGAGAAAAACTGAACAGAATTTACATGGTTATTTTATTTTCTTTCCGTTGTACATGAAGGCAGTTCTCAGAGGGCTCCCCACTGGCCTCCAGTACAGGTTACTTATGTTAACATACTGATATGAAGCAGATCAGCACAGGAGTCCTGGAAGGTTTGTGTCTGAGCTGTGCTGACACTAGTGTGCTACCCGACAGTGCTCAGCATCTCACATCTTGTCTAGAAGAAACCATCTTTTTCTAAGGAAAGAGTCTGCCTGTTTCTGCTTGAGGAAAGTTGTTGTCCCTGTGCTTCCTGTTTATACTGAGCAGACAAATCCTTGCAACCATGGCTTTTGGCTCAGATGAATGTGCTCATTCTCCCCATGCTTACAAGCCCTCCTCTTAACCCTGCACCTGTCTTTCCTACTTAGTGGGTAATACTGAGACCAAGAACACTCACGCTCAGCAGATCTACTTTGTACAACCATGGACTTTCAATTTTTAGCTGAAATAATAGTGCTTTAACATGAAAAACAAGTAACTATAATACCATGCCTCCTCACAATGGGTTGAAAGAATTTCTCTTATTCAGCCTCACATTTTCAAGAAGAAAGGAAAAATTTATGCCTTCTGCAATCCAGGTTTGCCTCTGAAAACCATATTCTGCTTCTGTCTCTGAAATATATTTTCTCATGCCATGTTTAAACTGTTGTTTTGTCTCTGTATGTTTTGTCTTAATATTTCTCTCCTGTGTGGATCTGTAGGATCATCACTAGCCAGTGGTTGGGCCAGTGTTGAGAAGGAATAAAGCTGTCCACAACTAACATGTCTTTAAGTTCACGTTGTGCATCTTGGAAACTTGAGGATAGCTGACAGGTCACGCCACCTACCAGCAGTGTGATGAAATTTGTCCTTCCAGTCTCTCTGATGTTTTTTCATTCTTGTCTTCAATGGTTATTTTATAGGAATTCAAAATAGAGTAGAGAAGAGAATTGAGTGGAGAAGAGCTATCCACTTAAGCTGAAGCACTTAAACCAGTGAAAGCATCTGTATGGGTGAATATTCATCAACTAAATATTAATACGTTGGTTAACATCCAGCTGGCTGAGCAGCAAAAATATTTATGCTGTTTGACGAATGCATTATTCAAGTCACTCATTCCTAGTCAGTCTGTAAACATACCACAAGTCAACACGGCAGTAAGCACACAGAAAGGAGCGGACAGATCTCCCCCATAACCTTACATTTTGTACATAATCTGTTGTTTTGCTTTTTTTGGACGTAGGTGGTTATTTCAGGAGTTTGATTGTATTTTTGTTCAGATTTCACACTGTCTGTGTGCCAGATAGCTGTTTCTTCCAGTCATATAAAAATAATAATAATGGGTTTCTCTTCCCTCCCAGATTTTTTCTGGGGTTTCAGAGAGAGCGAGAAGAGGGCTTTTTGGTCATTATTCTCCTACTGCTAAGTACAGGCTCTATTTTTGCTGTGACAAGCAAAATCAGACATTCAGTGTGTCAAAAACTCCAAGGCACTGTTTGCCATTGCTTCTGAGTTTTCTTTAATTCTGGAAAGCAGAGAAGAGTTGTAATTTCCCATTTGGATATATGTGCAACAGCAAAAGATTACCATTTCCTTGCCAAAGAGATTCCTTTTATCTGGCATCAAAGAAACAAAATCTATCAGACACAGATGAAGGATTACTTCCTTTGTCTCCCTGTAATATATTTACAGTATTAAGGAAACTAGTGCAATTTCCATGGTGATCCTCATCAAGAGAAGTTTCAGAGGCTGTTCTATCTAGGTGCACTTTTTTTTTTTTCAGTTCAAGAAGTGAGGTTATGCAGTGAAAGGGAAATGGCTTCTCTAATAGCCATTCCACTGGTCTCTCTGGGAATATTTTTAGACTAAATACTTCATTCTACTCTAATTAGTGCTCTGAGTAACCTCTTCACACTGCATACTGCTGTGGAAAAAAAACCTTAAACACTGTATCACTAACAGTGATGCCCAACTCACTATTTTGCATTCTGCAGCCATGCTGTTTTTCAAGTTTATTGTACTAGGGTTAACTGGATGTTGAATGCAATGTTCACTTCAAGTAATTTCTACTTTAGGCGGTCTAAAAAACAGAAAGAGATTTTCTGAAGTAATTTTGTCCACTGTCTAGCCACTTTCAGTATCATCAGCTCTTGGTTTGTGTGTTTTAAATGGCCAGTTCATTTAAAACTTCATTTAAAACAAGTTCAACTTGTCTGCAAGGTTTGTATATCAATATAGATCCTGATTCAGGAATGAAAATGAGTTTTAATATTTCCTGCTGAGAACGCTGAAGGAAGAACAATTCTGCCAACAAATTTCAAGCATGGTTTCTAGCATTTGGTTTGTGTTCATGTCATGTGGACAATATTCAGACAGGTCCCTATTAACATCTGAAATGAACAGTCTTGAGAAAATGTGAGAAGTTCCTTCTGTGACTACAGAACATGGTGTGGAGCAGGGCACAGTTCTATCAGTCAGACTGAGGAACGCATGGGGAAGGCTCTGTACGTCTGTCCCCCAGGATGGCCCCACTTGCTCAGGTTCCATGGCAGTCCTAGCTAAAGCACCTCTGGTTCCACACTGATAAATCTGATGTGGCACCTCAGCTCTGTGCTGCACTTCATTGTGACAATGTATCCCCTAGTTCTAAAACAAAACTGCACAAAAGAGTTCCAGAGACTCCACTCTGCATCCACAACTAGGGGCCTTTTGCCATTGCTGTAAAGCCACTCAAATGCTGACAGGGGCTAGCAGCCTACTGCCAAGGTAGGGAACTCATGGGCATATGTCTAAGTGCTTTACTGGACTCGAGCCAAAGGATTTCAGCAACCATTAAAAATGCTTGTTGCAATCAGTGGGCAGCACGAAGGCTGAATTCAGCAGATTATTCAGGCTAGCTATCTATCTGCTCTGTAGATTTTATTTAGTTAGGTTAAGCATGAAAGTGTTCATAAGATTCAGTTTCTATATTTCACTGAAAAAACTTCTGTGGTATTATTTGCACACCTTCAAATGACAATTTCCTCACACCATGCCATTTTATGAAAAACACTGCTCACAAAGAGCCTGAACCAGGAGCCAGGCGCTGATGTACAGAGCCAGTAGTGAGTGGCTGGTCTGCTGCGTGTCAGCCTCTGGTCATGTCCCCTGCTGTGTCACCCACAGCAGCCACGAGACTCCCAGCAATCCCAGTGGTAGGGAATGAACCTCTGTGGCCAGTTGCACTGGGAACAGCATTACTGGACTCTCAGGTTTTAAGCTGAGTCCTGACACTGCCAGCAAGATGATGTGGACATAAGCGAGCAGACAGCCCCCAAAGGACAACGTTAAGGGTGACCATTTTAGGAGAAAATACCTAACAGAAATACAGGCTTTCTAGTCACAAATACGACTTCTTAAAATTACGTACTTAATTTTTTAAGAACTCACATAAATGACCTGTTTTCCAAAAACTCAACAAACTGCTGTCATCTTAGCTAAACGTGCAGAAGCTTGGTTGCTTGCATTTGGGGCAGAGAGCGTTGGATTTCACTCAACAAAGCAGAATGCTGAGAAGAGACAAGATTTTATGGAAATATTTTCCATCAGTTTTATACCAATGTGTTATTGCTTTCTATATTCTCCAGAAATACAGCAGCTCTGCACAATTTTTATTTTTGGATCTTAACGAGAAGAGTTCTTTTATTTATCCAAGGAAGACTTCATTCTGCCTATCCTAATCTTAATTCAAAAAAATACTCTGGCTGTCACTTACATTGGAGAAGCTTCTTATCCTGTCACAGTCTCTTCTTTGCACATGAAAAGAGAAATATTGCTTATTTGCTACAGCTGCCAAGAAGCACGTTTTGAATTAAACAAGGCGATGTGACAGGCTGAGAGTAATCACATGCAAAAAAAAAAAAAAGAAAAAAAAAAAAAGAAGAAGAAGAAAACATGCATATTGGAAAAATAAATCCCGTTATCATCATAGTGGCCTGGCTGCGCTGGTCTCCTAAAAAAGAAGAGTAAGCTGAAATATAACTTGAAATTATGAAACCTTAGAAGTGGAATAAACTATATATGATTCTTTCACTTACAGAAAATACTCAGGGCTTCATCTGCAGGAGCCACTCCATGCCTAAATAGCACAGCCACATGTCAAACTGAGCGGTTTTCACAAAGAAAGCATCCATGCAACCCAGTGTTGCCAGGTATCAAGAGGCCAAAAGCTTAGCAGTACTCAAAACCAAACAAGATGAGAAAAAACATCTCTGCTTTAGGTGGGGTCTGTTTTAAGTCAGGATTTGTTCTGAACCATCATGTTTCAGGTCTATGTCAACAGCTAAGGCCATGAAATAAGGAATAAACATTGGCAGTGCTCTTTTCTTCAGCAATTCTTTCTGTTTTTCTCTGAAGCTTTTGGCACTGGTAGCCATCAGTCTTAGGGCCCAGGACCAAAAGGACAATTTGGCAATTCTGTTGTTCCATGTGGCAGCAAGGCTGCTGCAGAGAGATCGTGTGTGTCTGCGGTCAGGCTCTGCGATGGGGTGGAGCAGCACACTGGAGATCACACACCTGGCTCATGGCACAGTAGCTCAGTCCTCTCAGTGCACAGTGCCCAGTACGGCTCCAGGCACTGCCTGGGGACAGCCTGTGTGCTGACCGACCACAGACAACCAGTGTAGGTAAGCTCTGAAAGCATCACATGCTCCTGCTTCCTTCTTGTATCAATGAATATACAATGACTTGCACCTTGCACCTTGGGCTTTGCAAGCATCTCTGAATTCCCAAACAGCTTGAACTTAACTATTCATTACTTTTGCAAATGCACCACAATACTAACCAGTAATTTCAATGAACAGCAGATATTTACTCCCTTCATGATTATCTGCAACGTTTTCAGCTTGAATACAAAATGGATTGGCGGAGTGACAAGCTAATGGTGATTCAAAAACAGTGCAGAACTGAGCAGCATCTGTGAGATACAAGAAGCAGTGCAGTGCCTGTCTTTAGCAGCAGGTGGCAATGCAAAATACTGCTTCATAGTTGCAGTTAGAAAAAAAAAAAAGAGGCAACATTCCAGAAAATACTCTTCAAAGCTCCTGGAGTGAAGTTATCACAACCTTCTGTTCCACAGAACTCATTTGGCTGTTTGCTAGAATTGCAATGACTTTCTTAAAGGGCAGCCTGCCCCCAAAGCACTTCCACTGCTTTCCCTGAGAAACAGTAGGATGACACAAAATGAAAATTTGTCTTTACAAATTGTGGGGCAGATGAGAGAACAATTAACCATTAGGTTCAGTGATACCCTCTGCTTTTGACAGGCCGTGCTCACTCAAACACAGTGACCAAAATTTCAAGATCCTGTTTGGAGATGGCTTATTTCCCCTCAGACCTTACCAGCAGGTGCAGAGAACACACACACACACACACAAAAAAAAGAAGGGTACTCAGATTCTCTCCAGTTCCTCAGCTGAGCAGCCTATTGAACACACATTATTTCTGTTTTACCACAGAGCATTTCAACCTCATTTTCTTTATTTCAACAGTGTCTAACAAGTGCCTGGACCAGTGCAAACTAGGAGGTAGGCAGGACACTGTGATACTGTTGTCTTTAAAGGACAACCTTTTTTTTCTTGTATCTGTGCTGTTGGAAAGAGAACAGTGATGATGACTATACTAGGGATTGCCCTGATTTTATTTGATCTTGTGGTAAATCTAAGTTCCAAATTCCTAGCACATCTGAAACCAGGACACACAGAATCACTTTTTCGTTGATTTCAGAGACCATTTATATCCATACAGATGTATTCAATCTCTTGCATTCTGTTACACTTCTAATTTAATTGCAAGGAATGAACTGTCATAGTTCATGTATAAGTTCATTGATGAGTACTTATAGAGCATTTTGAATGTAGTGCCCCCCCAATTAAAGGTAAACCACGTTGCTCAGGCAACAGCTAGAGATACAGGGGGAAATATTCGTGGCAGATGAGAGACAATATTCATCAAATGAAATGTCATAAAAACTGTGGGGAAGGGAAAATCATGATCAGCTCACAAATTTTCTTCATAAAAGAGGAGTCAAAACTCAGCCAATGAATATTTTTATAATATTTCTTACCATGAGTCTTTGAAAGTCTTAGTTATGCATGAGAAAGTCACAGTAAACCAAATCAAGGCGTGATTCAACAACTATTACAGTTTGCAGATGCCAAATCAAGATTGAGGCCAAAATGTTTTGTCTGCTTTTGGAGATCAATTAAGTCTTTAAAATAAAACTTATGTAGAAAGGCTGAGCAGAAATGCCGTGTTTTGCTAAGAACTCACTCTTTAATTTTCATTTCCTTTCTGTCCATACTGTCATCCAGAAGAAAAGAAAAGACTGCTACACACCTTTAGTTTAGTTATGAGATGTCCTGATGCTTTGATGTGGTACCTGTAAACCCAGTCTTTTACCTGTTTCAGCACTGATGATGCTAAAATACACTGGGAAAAGAATTCTGAACAAAACTGTGAGCAAAGCTGGAAAATGTCTAGCTATCAGAACGCTTTGTGAGAACAGATGAGTAAACAAGGTAAAATAACCTGCACTGCAGTCATGAGATTTGCAGAAAAGATATTTTTGCTCCTGCAGGCAGGACTGTTTGGAGGGCATACTGCAGCAAGAAAAGCTAGACTACATAGCTGTTGCAAATGCTACTTCTCATCAGTAAAAGCTGCTCAAGTTACCTACTGAGTTTGTGGTGTGATTTCCAGCAAGGAAGGGAAAATGTGAGTTCTATTATCTCATAGGGAAGCGATGCCTGGTTGAGGGCTGGGTACCTCTGCTATCAGCAATGTAAAGACAGATGTCTGCCACTGAAAGCCCAGCGCACCACTCCTGAAGGAACAATTTCTTGTTTGAGTAGCTCCTTCATCGCCTTATTTTCACTGAAGCTGCAAGGCTCCAATAGTATATATGGCAAGTGTTTTTAAAGTGGGTATTTTCCACAGCCCAAGCAATAAACAATAACGTTATTATTCTAAGTGAACCGTCAAATCTCAAAAAGTGACAGTGCAATCCTTATCCAAGAGCTATACATATCTATTTAGATGTAGATTCATTTAGCAGTTGTGTTTGTAGTCAATTTATAGAACAGGATGCGTTATTTTCCACAGCTTACAGCAATTCACTATTTTATATATATGAAATATGATTGATAAAATGGATATGAATTTGAGACTTCTGAAACCCACTGTCAGTTTTCTAAGCATTCATGAATAGGCATAAAGAACAGGCTGCTGTGTCCACTTAGCACATCAAGAAGACAGCCGTGTTTCTGTAAGGTATGTTTCTGTTATTGTCTGTGAACTCTCTGAGTTGTCATCTGGGGAGTGAGAAGGATTTTTTGGCATAGAATCCCTCTTCAATGTCAAACAGTATTTTTAAAATTCTTCTAAAATAGCTGAATGGCAAATGTACAGGTTTATATTTCCTGCTACTATCCCAATCCTGTTCCAGTAGAGTGCACAAGCAAACAGCACAATACTTATTTCTGCAGCAGCTAATGGGCATATTCTAGAAGACATTTGGAAGTCCGAAGAATCCAGACTCTTACTTACCTCTCTAGAGATGCCTCAGCTCATAAGGAGATTCATGAGACCTTCCCTGCTCCGCTGTTTGACGTACCTGAGCTGTTGCTTCCAGCCAACATGGTTGGACTGACAGAGGATCTCCCCAGCCTGCTGGAGACCATGGGTGGGCCCGGCGTTCCATCCCATTCCTGAGCTTTCCCTGGCTCCCTGGTAGAAGCTGTCCCATGGTGGCCTCCCCTCTCTTTGTTTTCCAGCTTTGGTAGTGGTTCAGTGCTGTGACTTCTGATCTTCAGTTCGTCCAGCGGTTCTACAAGAATACACACATGCCCATTTCATTATGGAGTGCCTGCTAATACTGCCCATACTATATTGCAATCCTCGGTTCTACATGACAGTTATTATTAACCAACTATAAATCTTTTAGGGGCAATTTATATCACTATTTTTATCATTTAGGCCAAAAATCTGTAGTTTATGTTGGTTTCAACACACTTCTTAATTAAAACAATACATAGTGTAGGAGATCAGTAAAATGTGACTTTCCTCTTAGTACTTCAAATGCCAGGAAAATATTTCTGAAAATGATATCCTATCAAATCATTTATTAACAATTTGAGAAAATAATTCAATTGTTCTCAGATGTCATTTCTGAGGGAACAAGTTCTTCTCCAGGTACTTTCTAAGGAAATTGTCCCCGATGGCAATTTTGTACAAACAACATATCTGTATTCCTTCCTACAAAGCACACAATCCACAAAACTGTCCAGTGCTAATATTTCAGGTGTGCTCAACACTGTAACCTAGGGAATAAAATTTCACTTGGTTAAAAAATCCTTGAAGTCATAAAAAGACTTTCTGCTTCAAACACCATGAGTCAATACAAGGAGAAGAAATTCAAAAAACAATGGAATATTTTTTCAAGTGTCTGCTTTCTTCATGGCTGGTGATTTTGTTTCTTTCTTGAGACCCTTATTTCTTTTCTTGCAGGTTGAGCAGTGCAATGGAGAAACAATTCCTGATCACTTCCATCCGTAGAGGTGAAGAATTCACAGAAAAAACTATGTACAGAAGAAACATTAGTGAAGTCATAACAGCTAATTATTGTGTTAGTTATTGAAAGTTTGCTTAACTGTTTAATTCCTTAAACGTCAGAATTACTGACTTGGGGATTTTGCATGTCATATTTAAACCTAAAGACATCCTTACATGATACACTCAGTTCTAGTCATCCAGATTTATAAATATAACTCTTAATGTACCTTTGTTTCAGCATGTATCCACAGTCTTGGAATTTACAATTGATACAGATAGAAAATCTTCCCTTGAGCCTCATCTCAAAATCTTTTTGTGGCTGCAGAAGGCATTCCAAGACTGGGGAAAGCCAAGTGGAGGGAAAATGCCAGGAGCCATTCACAGGCAAGAGGTGACAACAGCCCCCAGGAGATGCACGCTTCTCCTGAACTGGACTGGGTCTGAAGCATTGCCAGAGATGCAGTACCTCAGTAACTCCTTCCTCTCCTAATCAACCCCCTGGCCAGAGGAAGCTGAGACTATCCAACAGGAACTGCCACTCAGATGGTGCCGCCCCAGAAAAACAAGCCATGCTCCTCCCCGCGCTGTTTACCCTTGCTACAGAAACAGTGGTAGAGGCAGTATTTGATCTCTATAGGGGATGACGGAGACCTCCCCTATAAACAACAGCAACAAAATCTCCTATTTTGACATTGAGTTTCTTATCATTCCAGTCTGAGGATGAACTTGTCAATGAGCAAAAACAGCCATTCTGGAGTTTCCTCAAGGAAATACTGGAAGAAAAAGATCTAACTCTACATACAGTGCAGTATGTAATTGTTAATACATTTAATGAGTTACTATCAGAACTGAAAATTTGTGATATCACAACCTCACAAGATATCACAACCTTGAAGATTTTTAAAAATTACTCACAATAGTAACATTCCATCAGAAAACTGAAGAATGATCCCAGTTTAGCAAGTTCCAAAAGCAGCACTCAGTGACATTTTGTGTGAAAGACCTTAAAATCAAACAACTTCCTTGAACTTTTAGGTCACTTACCTACTTTAATGTATGCAAACAGACAACAGAATGAAAATCCAAACTGTTTGTTTTCCTGTTTGGTAACCCCAGCAGGGTACGAGGCTGAATAACAGTCTGTACCAATATAACATGACATCTGCCTTTCAGGGACCTTTGCTATGAGCTGTCTGTAACACAGCTCTGTGACAGCATAAAGGGACTTACTAACATAAAGAGTTGTGCAAAGAAATGCTTGGCCCAAATTACAACTAGATTTGAACTGTTTTAGTTACCAACAAAAAGGCAACAAATATTGTTACCGAACCTTTATCTACCAAAAATAACGATGTACTTTTTCACATAAAAGACGTATGCATTTCTAATTTTTTTCTTTTTATCAATAAAATGCACTTTTCTCAGATACTGTGGGAAAAGGAGACATTAGAACAAAATTTCAAAACATTCTGGAACTGCACACAACCATTTCCAGACTAATACAGGACTCCATCTAGCCTGCAACTCTTACCACCCAGCAAAACTAAGACAAAGCCAAAAGAATAGAAAATGCTTTAAAAAAACACCGAATCTGGCCTTAACCACACCTACTAGCTCAGCACATCATACAGCAGAATTAATTTACTGTGTCACTCAGCTGCTGCCAGGAATGCTGTCATTACCTCAGTGAAAACCTTGCCTGTGCACTTCCCATTGACACTACTTGAGCACTAGCCCTTGAAATCTCAGGTGCTCGTGCAGTCAGCCCTTAACTACGATGGAAACACTCAGGTTGAGTGTGGAGCTAAGGACGTGTCCACTTCAGCTTACTCAACAAGAGAAGCATTTGTACTTGGTGCTTGATAAAAATGATTTGTGCATGCTTAGCTTTATTATCAGCTGAATCACAGTACAGCAGGACTCTGCAAACAGCTGGAAAGTATGGGAGTATTCAGGATAAATAAAGAGTTGGCTTATAGTCTGTTTCTTTATAAGGTGCAGAAAATCAGTCTTCAGCTGGCTGTCTAGACTTAGTAAATTTAAATTCTTTCTGGAGGATTTTCAGTTCTCAGTTTATCTGAAAAGTAATATATTCTAAAAATGAAAAGCAGATTTAATCAGATTATAATGTCAAGCAACCCGACACGAAGCCTGAATCATTATTATTTGGTGATCATTATCAGTAACACTGATACACACAGCCTGTCAGTGTTTTATATAGTTTTCTATAATATTACTTTCCTGCTTGCTTCAGAATATATTAAAAATTTTTCAAAAATTGTAATATTTCCTGTTTACTCAAATCAATTGTGGGTGATTTTACAAGAATTTCAGTTTCCTTAATAGCTGTCAATGGGAATCATACTTCAAATTCAATAAATAATCACAGTGCTAGTTCTCGCTTGATTAAAAGATTATTTCACTTCCACCATGTCTGTGGCAGCTCCAGGAATTCAAAAGCTCCTTTCCAGGTCATGGAGCAACACTGAGACCTTTTGGTGACTCTCACCATCACTTGGTTGCTTGGATGTTTCCACGCTGTTGACCACTCTGTGCTGCAGATGCAGCCCTACAGAGCAAGCTCAGTGGCACAGATTACTGTCTCTCATAAAGACATGTTCATTACCTTATATTTTCACTCATGCTGATAGGCACGAGGCATTGGCAGAAAGCTCCTGGCTGCTGTTACCTGTGGGTGGTAACCTTTTCACAGACTGAAATCAAACTGGAACATTTTCAATGGACCAACCCTCTAAAATAACAACAGCAAGATTTAAAAGGCCACTTTATTCACACTGATTCCATACTAAAAAAAATAAACTCTAACTAGTCACATGGAAGCTTGTATTCTCCTGGAAGATAACAGTAACTGCCACACAACTTTTATTTATTTTTTATTCAAAAAGTGCAGCAACACCTTGGATGTAAGGTGCTTCCAGCCGTTAAAAGCCTTAATTTGGAGTTAGGAGATACTGAAGCTTGATGTTATGCTGGGAATTCAGTGTGTCATATAATGGCCACAGGCAAATCTTTTTACAGTCAAGTGCTGAATTTTGAAAGCTGAAATTGTTATGGAAAGCATCTTCATTGTTCAATAATTCGTAAGCCGAAATAGTACATAAAAATGTAAATTTCAAGAAATAATTCACTGCTTTAAATATTTATGGATACAGTTGGCTGAACTGCCATAAAGGCGCTCGAATGTTTCAAGCACTTCCAGGTGTCACTGTATTTCAGTATTCAAAGACATGCATTTTCCTTATTTATTTCACCTAAGTCTCAGGCTTTTCAACTTCAAGAATAAGATGGTACCTCACGTTATATATGAGAACATATTTTATTTATTATTGATGTGCACCATTTCCCCTTTATGAAGGATCCCCTAATATCTGCACACCTGGCAATGGTGGTTTGCGAGCTTTGGGATTGGAAGTCTCATAAATGATAAAATACAGGAAGGGAGAAACAATTTGGATTAATCAGCTGTAACTTAGACCAAAACAAACTGAAAAGCACAGCTAAGGAAAACATCTTACCTGAGAAGCAATCATTCAAATGAATATATTCTCTATGGCCAGTCTGCCACTTAAGTTCTTAAGCACAAATTAATTGCAGGTCCTGATGGCCTCTAAGAACAATGCTGGGTAATAAACAGCAGAACCTGCATTACTGTTTGCAGCTTTTGGGGGGGTGGGGAGGAAAGGAAGAAGTTCAATTGTCTTAAGAAACTTTAAATGAGGGTTGCTGTCTGCCATTTTTGTCAGTTGAGATGAAATGTATAAGCTATTCATCCATGCATTATTCATTTATTCTTCTTCTGTGTGTTTGTTATAAACCTAAATAAATAATACATCATTCTAGGCAGAACTCATATAGCTTGGGAAGTAAATGGTGCTGCTCACAAGGTCTACAATTCAGCACATGCAAAGCAAGGACAGTCACCTGGGACGGATGTTGATGCAGGGACCAAGAAGTACTGATCATTCCCAACGCATCTCACCTCGCACCCAAAGGGTGGCACAGCCTGGCTGGAGAGCATCACCAAGGGCACACTTGGCTACAGCAGGGATGGAGATGGGGGATTAGGCTGTAACCTGCACATGAAGAGGGGAGCCACCTCAGAAACGTCCCCGGCTTCTACCCCTTTCCCTGTTCCATCCCCCAGCTCATGGCACAGGGAAAAAGCCACCACGGCTCCAGCAGCGCCCCACGTATTACAGCCAACGTGACAGTAGCACCTGCCCATCCACTGCAGACATGGTGTGTTGAGTAGTGCTAAGGCCTTGAGGAAACCCCAGTGTGGCAGTTTCTTCTTCCCACACACCAGGAACTTCTATTTATCTGTGTTACACATTCAAAAATAGGTTCTGTCTTATAATGGCTTTCTTGATGTGTGGTTGTCTGATTGGTACAGCTGTAAATATATTACAACCTCTGGCAAAGAAAACAAACAGGCTATTAATACCACACACAAGGAACATGGGTAATGCTCAGTGCATAAGCCATTTTTTTCCAAAAAACAGAAGTATATTATACTGTCAATGAAAGACATTTCCTCATCTTTGTTAACTACAGTGGTTTGTCTATTCTGACTTCATCTGCTTGCTAATTAGGCAGAAGTTTGCTTTGCATATCAATTTTTAATACCCCTTTTTACAGTTAAGTGAGAGTTGCAGCAGCCAGCTTGTTCAATTAAAAGCAGCTCTGACCTAGTTCCATGCAAAATCAATAGAAAGCCTGAAAGAGTCTCACAAACCATCTAACATTTAAGGAGACATGGCTGAAATGCGTCCCAGAGCTTACTGAGCACATGCTCCTGTGAGAAGCGTGGCTTTTGGGCTTTTGTTTTCAGACAGTGAAATACAGATGAGAGCACTTCTGCCTGGCACAGAGCTGCAGAGATCAGCCCTGTCTGCTGCAGGCCTCAAAGTGGGGGAGGGAGGGACTGCTGAGGAAATTTGGCTGATATTCCATGGCTATCCAGGGCTGTTAAGTGGGCAATCCTCATTAGAACTAGAAGATAGGAAGAGACAAAGCCCACACTGCAAATAACTGCAGACTGAGAAAAGAAGGAATAGATTTATGAGAAAATGTCAACCAAAACTTTAGAATGCAAAACATAAAGGACTACAATTTAAATATAAAACAGAGATTTTGGAAAAGCATGAAAATACTATAAAGGGAGACAGAGATATTCTCACATGTTAAATATATCGAGTAAACATATTACTTCCCATTAAGCTCCAGAATTTTCTGAGGAACAGTTAGGGGAGCAAGTAATCATAGTGTCACGAAGGTTGGAAAAGACCCCTGAGATCATCTAGTCCAACCAGCGCAGCCCCACCATGCCCACTGAGCCGCGTCCCTCAGAGCCACATCTCTGTGCTTCTTGTGACTCTCCATGGACAGTGAGCTCCCCCCCTCCCTGGGAGCTGTGCCAGTGCCTCGCCACTCTTTCTGAGAAAAAATTATTCCTGATATCCAACCTGAATCCCCCCCAGTGCAACTTGAGGCCATTCCCTCTTGTCCAAATATTTGACGAAAATTAAGATCTAGGATCTAGTTTAAAAAAAAAGAACTCTTCAAGTTTCAACAAGTGGCATTATCTGCCACTTAAAAGATGAAGTTTTAGAAGTTCTCTCTTTTAAGACATACATTTAATATTGATGTTACACTGTAAGAGAAGAAATCTGTGATTTAGTGAATTATCCTCGTGACTGAATAAAATATAGGAAAACCTGTTTTTAATCTTACATAAAGAGAGTCTTTCAGCAGGTTTTATTTTGCCACACATTACAGAAGTGATGACAACGTAAAACCTCCTGTTTCCAGTGGGTTTATCACTACGGTTAGTTCTGATCCTGCCCTTGATCTTTCGCATGTGCCTATTTTGATTCACACCACATCCTTTTGCAATATTTGGAGTATACACATTGTTTTACAACTGTATTACCAAGACAATTAAAAATCAACATCCTGGAATTCTCATCATTAAATAAAATCACATTCTTGAAACATATATTTCAGCACTCAATCAATAGATTTATATTTTCGTCAGAGCAGTCACAACTACGTAATTAAGCAGAAGAACATATTCTCTGATGTTCACTGAATATGTGTCTTTTTATGCAGCTATCAGAGCTGGCTATGTTATAAGCTGGTGCCTTACACTTAGGAGAACCTTGACATAAACCTGTTCCCCAATGCTTTCTTGGGCTAAAACCTAACACAAGAACATCTTGTGATCCCCACCATACAAAAAAACCTCATAAGACTGAATAGGCAGTTAAACTGTGAACATGAATGACATTTGCTATTAAAAATGGCCTGTTATTAGTCAACCCTTACTTAATGATTTCCTTCCCAACCCTGTTCATCTCACTGCATGTTCATTCCATTATTCAGGTTCTTAGATCTATAGCTTCCGTGTTTTGGAGAGGAACTGATGGTTCAATGGTCACTGCACATGTCCTAGCACAGTATGACAAGAAATCAGAAGGCAAGGGTCAGCCAAAGAAGCTAAAATATGCAGACACTTTAGGAAAAATGCTTTTGAAGGAAGTTCGTGACCTTAAGTTTTAAAGCTTCTCTCCAGAAGTGTCAATCTTTAGTAGAACTGCTGACTATCAAACATGTCAACACTTTTTTGGTCAAGTTTTCTGCTGAAAAACAACCTCTGAACTGTACCAGCAGTTCAAATACGGAGTTTTTCCTTTGCTTGACTACTTAAATTCCTTCTAGAGTACAGCTCTTCACCACATTCAGTAGGAAATGAAAATTACAGAATGAAACTTCCATGCCATTCTGTCTTTCCATGCTTTTTAACAGAGTTAATCATTTTAGACTCTCCTCCCTTTCTAATTGCAGGTTTCATTTTGTGATCTGGTTTTCACTCTTGCTAGCTAAGCTACTGTTAAGCCATGGCAGCACAGACTTCAGATCCCAAGGAAATAAGTAGAATGACAGATGGCCTTACATAGCTCTGGCTGATGCCCATGCTTGCAAGACATTATATTATTACTTTAGGAATTGCACAGCAAGTGTGTCTGTATGTTACAACGCATATAAATAAGAATAAACTACTCAAACACTGTGCAAGCAGGAGAATAGCTGTAGATTTCTTGGACTAAGGTCTACAGCCATTTTACTGCTTGGGCAATGTACATGAATTATGAACTTAAGTCACACACAAAAATGAAGACATTTCCATCTCCAGAAAAATTACAAATACAGTTTATCTTTTTCACAGGAATAGTTACAAGAACGATAGTTCTCCTTACTCATTCTGAAATGCCAGATAAGGTGCTAATTGCACGTTACTGTTTTAATAAAGAAAAAAGAATACCATGAATGGATCATCCTGTTCAGAGGAATAAAAACCTGAACCTTCATATAAAATGGAATGTAAATGAATCTACCTTTTTACATGCATTATCATTTTGGCAATTCAATTTGGCATCAGTGTTTATCTACTTCTTACTTTATCTATAACCACACTGTTCATACACTCCTACAGTTTAAGGGTTCAGTATTTGATTCAAAGTTATGCATAAACCCAAAGAAAGCAATTTCCAACTCTGCAATTTCTCTTGTTATCTACAGACCCACAGAAAATTAAGGACAGTACAAACACTGTTTCTCAGTACAGAGTTTAAAAAATTTTAAGACACTACTATGAGTAGATGAGATAATACACTGACAAAAGATGTATAGCATAGGCAGTTCATATGCTACTTTTTCTTAGCATTTGCTTTATTCACTGCTACATACTCTATCTACAAATGCCCTGATTTGCAGAGCTGTTTTGCAAGGAACAACAACGTAATACAACGATAGGATCTCCCTTGCCATAATGTATAATGGGATCCCCTGAAGTACGTCTCGTCTCATACTTCAAGGACCTTTGTATTGGACTTTTAATGATGGGTTTTTAGAACTTTGCTCACTCTGCCAGGAATTGAATCAGACAGACATGCCAGAAAATCTGTTTTTAAAAATGGATATATAAGTCACTGAGCCCAAGAAATTGTCAGTCTTTGTTACACAGATCAGCATGGTAAAAACACTTTAAGAAACACCAAGAAAAGCAGTCAGTAGTATTAGAGGATTTTAGAACTGAGGGAAGAAACCTTGTTCTTTATTCCCCTCCAAATTCCCACCATTTTCTCTTAAAATTATACACTTTCTAGAGCAAGAACTGTTTCACTGCAAGTGAAGATAAAGCATTTACTTAGATTCCCTCTATTATAAAGAGGCAATGGTGGCAGCTTAAGAGACCTTGAAACAGGTTTCTGATCGCAAGCTAGCACGCAAAGAATTTTCTTGTGAACTCGAGCAGCTACCCTGGCTGTGATGTAGATATTTCAATTTCTGGGGCATGAGGGGAAGCAGATTTTGTGAGCAAAAGTGATTTTTTTGTTCATGGTAAATTTGGGTGAAATTGTTAAGCTTTGCTCTTTCTAAACTTGCACAGTGTTTCACCTTCCTAAAGCTTGCAGTCCTGAGACGGTGGTGGTGGGTTTGTCTGGGGGACTTAGGGCATTTTTCTAAACAAAACTGTGATCTCATTCCTTGCCATTTAGTTTGAGCAGGCTGAAGTGCTCTCTCTACATATCTACCTGTGGAAAATGCCAAATGTGCTTAAAAATGCTTTATGAACATCGTGCTTCATAAAAAAACAAGCAGAAGAAATGCAGACTTTCCTATTTAAGGTCTCTAGTTTTACTTTCAGAATTTAACAATTAAAATTTACTTGAATTCTAGATTTTAAAAAAATCTGATTCTTAAATTAAGAAAAAAAT
Organism: Tympanuchus pallidicinctus; assembly: GCF_026119805.1. NCBI lineage: Eukaryota > Metazoa > Chordata > Aves > Galliformes > Phasianidae > Tympanuchus > Tympanuchus pallidicinctus. The sequence continues at coordinate 8,139,060 of NW_026294739.1, read as the reverse complement.
TCAATTCAAGATAACCACACTTGTTTGTAAAAACAAATTCTACAAGATGCAGCACATGCCTTGAAAAGGGAGCTTTGTACTGCCAGCTGGATGGTCCCACCCCATCGTGGCTACATCTAGAGACACAGCCAACACCAAAAGAGGTGCGAAGTCACCAGCACCTGTGTCTGATTCACTCTTATAAACTCACTTTCTCCCCTTTGGAAAGCTAACATGCACAGAAACCCTTTATCACATGTTCAAACTGCAGATCCCACTAAAAACTGCTAAATCTCCAGTTGTTGCAGCACATGGTATGATTTTGGTGAGGCACTCTATAGAAGCTTAGTGCCTGATGCCAGGTATTTCCTCTAGCGTGACAGTCCATATAATCTTCAAATAAATTATCTCCACGTCAGTTTAAAGATGATCAGACAATCCTGCAGCACCTTCATAGGGTATAGTTTCAACACATTTCCGTTTAGTACAACCATGCACTGCTTTAACAGACAGAAATGAAACATGGCCTTGTATCAAACTCAGAAGCCCCAGGTAGGAGGATGTTGATGAGCATGTGGAGTGAGGACAGCCACCTGCCCAGGAGCTCTGGCCATGTCCTCTTCAACATCTGGTGCTGCCCACTTGCTGTGCTGCTGGGCTGGCTGCTGCCCTTCAGCATGGCTATGCCAACACCCAAATACAGGCTATGCAAATGAAACTGCATCATTCCTTCACGTCAAAGTCATTACATTCCTACCTTTTCCCTTAGTTCCATCAGAAAAGGGGTACTCAAATGTCCTACATGGATACCGCCTTTCCTAAACATGCTGTGAAAAATTTTAACAACTTCTGGTTTTTGATTTCAGTGAAGGTAATATCTACTTATGGAAAACATTGCCAGATTGAACATCTCTTACCACTATCACTGAGATGAGCACCCATAAATGGGTCCTGAATTGTGTACTCCCACTTGAAACAAAAAGACAATAAATTCTCCGATTCACCGTTCTGCTGCACAACTATCCCATTGTGAATACAAGCTGTTCTAGTCACAAAGGACTAATCTATTTTCTTGAAGTCAGAGACACAGATGGTGTAAAGTGGAGTAGCTCTTCTGATTTCAAATGTGAAGTAGTGATTTATAACTGCTGAAAATTTGGCCAAAAGGTCAAGATATCTCTCTGGCTTAAAAAGCTTTGTTAGGGAACAAGAAAAAAAATCAATGGCACTCAAAACTCAGGACCTATTATCATTATCCACATCCTTAAGTGCAGCACATGTTGCTTTGCTTACTGGTGACACAGTAAGTAGGTGCCAGTAATCAAATTTAAAGAACCTTCTTCCTTTGTTTTTAACAACTTTTGGACGACCCACATTGCCCAATATGATAAGAAAAACTAGAGAAACTGGCTTTTTTCAGTCTTTCACCTGAAATTATCTTTTACTTGAAATCTAATAAACAGAAAGGAGCTATTAATTTTTCTTTTTTACTCTTTCCAAGTTGATTTCTTCTTCATAAAAAAAACATGTTGATTACATTGCTATGCAGAAACTGTTCATGCAGTCAAATAATATAAACAGAAGGAATAAATAAGTCCATATACATCAATCAGAAACAGCAGCTGTTTCCAAAAAAATCTGAGCAATTATTTATGAAATTATGTCCTCTTCAATGATTCTGTATATGGTCATGATCCCAGGAGGACCTGATTTTCTGATGAGCGTAAATTGCTGAATTAGAAGTGGAGACTATGTCACAGTACCAATTAGCAAAAGCACTGCATATCATCTCAAAATGCATGTTTTTTGGTTTTAATAACCAGAAGTAACAAAGGCATTCATTCATCTCAAAAATGGAGGGGACATCCCACTTTTCAGTGGCTTGAATGATTAAAGGCACTTTAAATAGCCATACTCACTTTTAAGGGAAAGCAGTAAGAAAGCAAATGGCACAGCCTGCATTTCAATCAAGGAATGGTACCTGCCGATTTAGCCATTCAAAAGGGAAGATCCCAAACATTCTATTATCCCTGGTGCTGAGAAGGGGCTGCATTGCTGGCACGCCATGCTCAGTGAGGCAGTAACAGTGTAGTGAAGGTACCTGGAGACACACAGCCTGCTGCAGAGCTGCCATGCATCCTTTCACACGTTTCATTTCTTAGTATCTTTGTTCCTCAGCTCAATCCTTCACTTTTGGCATAAACCATGGCAATATTGCTATCCTGCTTCTGAGTGGTCAGCTGATTGGCCTTAGCGCCATGTTACAGCTTTCCTTACCCCTTATTTCCTGTGACTGCTAATTGGGGGAACGCACTTCAGCTTTAACAAGAGGCTCCAGCTGGCCAGACTGGCTGATATGTACATGTAAGGCATTTAATTCATTACCCACATTTTTATGCTTGGTAATTTAGAGATTACTGGAAAAGGACAACAGATATGAGTGAAACAGCACTCAGGACCATTCAACCGCAAAACTCTTTTTTATTTTTTTCCCCCTACAAAAGCCTGGTTCCTCAAGGAAGTTGACAAAAATGGTCATTCCCATGGTTACACTTCCATTATTTTCAGTTCTGTCTCACAACAGCAATTACTGGCACTCACGCATCAAAACAGGAGCACTCCTTAGTGATGGGCACTGTGTTAAAGAGCTGATACCAGCAGATCAGATAGTTCATGACTTCTGTATCTACAGACGCATGCAGCTCAATACGCACACTTACAAGGGAACATCTGACAAAAGCACTTTATTCCTAAACTTCTTTATATCTCAATAGATAGTAACTCACAAGCAAGAGCTGAGACTTATTCAGGCTTTGACTAAACGCAGTGAACTCCGGTAAGAATATATGCTGTCTGTGGTGAATTAAAGCTGATGTTCTCTTACCCTCCTGGCCACTTTCTCTGGCACTAGTGGACAAAGGGAAGGCAACTAAAGTCATCTACCTGGCCTTGTGCAATGCCTTTGACATAGTCCCCTATCATACCCTTATTTCTAAATTGGAGAAAGATGGTTTTGAAGAGTGGACTACACTGTAGATAAGAAATGGTTAGATGGTCAAATCCAGAGGGTAGTGGTCAATGGCTGTAAGTACAGGTGGAGACTGGCCACAAGTGGTGACCTTATGATAGGGCAGGTGCCTAGAAATGTCCCAAGCACCCAGCCCACCTTCAGTCCTGCTGGGCACTTCCGAGGCGTTTTGCTGGAACACAAGACATCGAGACCTTGCCAGCCCTACGTGAGACGTCAGAGTCCTGCGAGTTGATATCGAGCCACTGCGTTTCCTGCTCGAGGAACGCCAGACGTCAGAGGTCCTGCCAGAGACACACGAGGTGTCTGTCACTGGTGGACACAGCACACAAGAAGCGCTGAGAGCCAGAGATGGGAAGGAGAAAGAGCCGGTGGGAGAGAAGGCTGAGGCACCGCACAGCTCTTCTGCCTCAGCTCTACGGACATCACTTCCCTGGACTGCGAAAGGAGAAGCGTCAGAAGCAGCTCAAGGTCATCGCTCCATTCCGCTCCACTCAGCCCTGGTGAGACCCAGCATCCAGGTCTGGGCTCCCCAGTACAACAGAGCCTACCTGGGCACACTGCAAAGAGCCTGGTGAACGGCAGCCAAGCTCTGAGGAGGACAGAAGCGCCTCTCCTCCGAGGAGAGAGATGGGACTGTTCCTCCCACCAAAGAGAAGGTATAGGGAGATCTTTCAATGTCAGTAAATAATGGGAAATCCCAAACTCGGTGATAGGTCTACTTTTGAGCAATGAAATACAAACTCATCCAGGGATCCTGCTGTAAAGAAAGGACAGTGGGTGTAGATAAAGTCTGCTGGTCAAAAAGGTAATTTCCAGAACTCGCACCCTCTCACTGCCAGTGGCACTGTAAGGGTCGGGCTGGAAACACTTCCCCGCCTGCTGCTGCAGCACGATCCGGCCGTGTGGCAGCCGCGCCTGGACGGCCACCGCCGACTCGGGAGAGGCTTTCGCAAAGCGCTGGGCAGCGGGGCAGCCGCGGGTGCCGCGGGTCCTCCGGAGCCGCCGCACGCAGCCGCCTCTGCTCCCCGGCTGCAGCGGCACGATCGGGCTGAGCTGCGGGGCTGCCTTTGGGGCAGCTTCCTTCAGCTCCACCTCCGGAGAGGGTGCCGCTGGGATTCTTCTTTTCTGGGTTTGGTCTTTTCTGTTGTAAAGGAGGCGTCGTTGTAAAAGACTTGGTAAAAATGCAAAGAGTTCAAGAGGAGAACTAAGACTTCAAATCGCAGAGGATGAACACTGACATTAAAAAGGTCTCTCGGTCATTGTGCACTAACCACAGCTTTGTGATGCAGCTGCATTAAGTTACAAAAACCCCAGTGTTTTCCTGTCCACGAGCAGAGCTTTGTAAGATTGTCAAGAAGAAAATAATTTAGATGTGGAGGTTTAATCACAAACAGAACTACATGAGAAGGATTTTCACTTGACTCATTTCCCAAATTTTTCCACACATACTTCTTCACCTGACAGGCCTGTTTTCTAGCTCTCTGGAAAATACCAACATAAAATAATAAGATGGAATAAAAGTGGGAAAAAGCTTTCAACTATTAACAGCAGGCCTTCAGCCATTTGAAGTTGGTTTTAACTCCCTCAGTCCATGTGCACACTATTTGTCAGTTTATAATAAAATATTTTAGATTCCTAATGCAGCGAGCATCAGCCTGGAACAAGAATGATAACAATCATCCCAATTTGTAATCATTTCAACTGAATTTTCAAAGTAGCATATTCACAGATTTCCTCCCTGTCTGCGACTAAAGCTGAAGAGTGAAACTCCGAAGGCAAAAACCAAGACAAGGTACAAAGCCATCCAAAGGTCATGAATCAGCTCCAAGCTGCCCTGCACTGTGTGAGCTAATCTTTTGTGTCATGGACAGACACATAAGACACACGAAACACACAACAGAGATGACTGTTATGTTCTGCAATTCATTAGGAGGAACGCTTTGAAAATTAGCTCAAAGTTCCAAGGAAGTTTCCTCCAAGGAGGAAACTAGTTTTAACAAATGAAAACAACACAGAGAGGGTTGGTCACCCCTGGAAAGTGTTCACAGCCATTTCACCCAGAAAAAATGTACTGCCTTGGGGTAAGTGCAGTTTAGATACGCACCAGCAGCTTCTCCACGTTTTGCTTTTCAGTGTGTGGGTATGCCTACATGCAAAAGCATCAGTTTGATACTTTCCCACAGCGATACACATCTCTGTGATGCAGAAAACATAGCAAATATCCCCCAAAATCTGTACACTGTTCTCATCTTCTCTCCCTCTTTTATCTTTATGAAGGACATGGGTCATACAGACACTTAGTGCATACACTGCAAGCAAAGGGACCTTGTTCAACAGAGCACATAACAGTGGGCACACACATCTTCCAAATGCATTTGCAGTTTGCAGTGTACTACAAGGAAAGCAGATGATGGTGATACCTTTTGAACAGCTTCCCCTTAGCCTTTGAGGCTGACATTTTTTGTAGGGCTCTGCAAACTCTTTGGGCATGCAACCATGTTACCTCACACAGGTACTGATGAATAACAATATCTATCTTTTCTATTTCTTCACAATTTTCATGCTTGACATCTTTCTTGAGTTTTCGGTAGGTTTCTCTCCATTTTTCTGCCTTTCTTTGTCATCATATTCCACATTTTCATTTCTGACTTGGCCTTAAAATTTATTTTCCTTTGTTCTTCTCTCTCCACCTTCATAATTGTGCCTCAATGCATATTTAAGATGCTAACAGCACACAAGAGAACTTTTACTAGAACACAGCACAATAAGTGAACAGCCAATAAAATCTAGATATGCACATCACAACTGCAGCCAGTGGATGCTGAGTGAGCTCAGTAACAGGGCTGAAGCTTCAGCAGAATTTCCTGTCTTTCAGAAAATGTGGCCCTAAGGTCGCCGTCTCCTTTGTATCACTGATTTATCCCAATTTCCCACTAATCTAATCCCAATGAACTCTACAATAATAAAATGGAAGGGGAAAAATAAGGGGAAAATGCCAGAACAAAGAAAATAATACACAAAGGAGGAGTAGGGCAGCTTTAACTCAGAGGAAATAAGCTTTGTGCAGTCTCCTTCCTCAAAAAGAAGCCCCCTCAAAATTGTTAGAAACTAAAAGACAGTGAATAAATTCTGAATTTGGACTCAAGTGCAAAATTTCCACAAAGTCAGTTGCAGTAATAACAATAAAGATGAGAGAGAATTTTCTCTGTAACTGCTGCAATATTTTCCAAATACACTCAGCTGAATATAAAATGTAGGATTGTGCTTTTTTTGGGGACTAGCATATGGCAGTGAGAGCTTCAGACAAGTCACAGGGGGCTGAATCTTGGAGGATTCAATGAGATGTGCTCAGAATAATTTCATAGTTAGAAGCACATATTCTTAGTTTCCTAGCACAGTTTTATAAGAGCCACTTAGCTTCTGTTTTGTTTGTTTATTAGCCTCTGGATTCTGGAATTTGTTCTTTATGCTGAAAGCAAATTACACTGAAGTGACAAGTATAAAAACATGGCAGTCCCTGCAAGTCCCATGCTATGCATTTGCTCTCCCATAGCTTAAAAAACTAATCCAAAACTGAATTACTTCAAGCTTCCAGTGTGATTTACAGGAGCAAGATTTCTTCAAAACATCTTATGATTAGTCCAGTCTGTGCTCGCTATCGCTACATATTATCACAGTGTATAAATGTGACAGTTTGCTGGATTCTGCATTCAAATCCTACAATTTAGGGTTTTCTTTTCTTCTGTTTTGTTTTATGGTAGATCATTTCAATGCAAAATTGCAGGACATGGAATGTTAGCCCTATATGTGTTTTCAATGCATTTTAAAAGGACTTCTACCTCTACAATATCTGAGCACAAACCTGATCCTTCCTCAGTGCAGTAATCCCATGAGATTAAGTCATACTGTAAATACCAGATGAATTACAATCAGATTAGATGGGCAGTCTGTTCGTTTACTCAACACAGCTGCGCTCCAGAGTCTTTTCACCACTAGTCTCCATTTATAAAATGCATGCTTGTCCCTAAAATAAGTGAACAGTGTTTCTATTTCATGACTCTTTTGTATTACCATTATTAATTACATTACTATTACCAGTGACAGGACATTGCCACTTCCTAAGGAGGAATCAGAATGCTCCTTGAGAGACCAAAGCAGTTCTTGATACAGATCCACAGGGCAAGATTTATTTTAAATATATCACTGAAATACCCTTTGATAGTCTGCATTCTATTTCAGTCAAGTGGAATACAAAGATCTTTTTGGAGTTTCATATGAGAAAGACACACATCGATTTCCTGAAATTTCCTGGGTCTCAGCAGATCCATCACAAGTATTTCCATAGTTTCCAAACCCAGTACTTCTGCCTACATCAGTGAGCGTGAAATCATCACATTTGTGAGACTCAACACTAGCTCTGGCATTTGGAGTTTAGAGAGAATTTCTACTGACTTAGCAGTAAGAACTGTGTTTATTAATGTTCAGGCTTGTCTGCACTTTGCCAGAATCTCTCTACCACGTCACTACACAATTATTTATAAATGCCAAAACACATCCTTCATAAAAAAGGACTCAAGTGAGCTGCTTACCAATGGGACGTGTTAGAAAGATGCCAGTGCACTTACTGGTACCACAGGCACCCTGTGATCAACCACTGCTCACCTGAGCACTACCAGAATTAGGCAGACCAAGGTAACCTGGCCACACCAGCCTGGGATGCCTGTGATCAAAAAGCAGAGGTGAGAAGCAGGTGAGCATTGTCCATGAATACTCAAAGCAGTGCTCTTGTGAGTCTCCTGAGTATGCTCCAAAGTGATGAAGTTCAGCCCTGACCTCACTGCTATCAGTAATGCAACAGAGCAGCGTAAATGCAATCAGTGGAAAATTCATCTCTGATCTCTATTAATTTATTAGCCTGGAAACAAGAATACCTTCTTCTAACAGACAAAAGCCACTACACTCTGTCATGTTACAGCTGACAAATAGGTAAAATGTAGCACTTGCACAAACGTAAAATCGTTTGTTTTTTGAAAAGAGCTTTTCTGTTAGGCAGGCATTAAGATTACAAAGTCATAAAGTGATTTTAAGGAAGTCACAGGAGAAAGCATACTGAGCACACTCTGCACTCAGACAAAAGATGTTATGGCTGAGTCCCACTGGAAGACACTGTCTTTTTGACCACTGAACAGGAACACTTATTTTCAAGAGAAATACTGGTGCCAGATTCTGTTTTCACTCACCTGTGACTCCTGCTAATTTCATTAGGAGCTTCCATATTTCACTAGCTCAGAAGAAGTGCTTTGTGTGTATACCTGTATGCACATGGGACAATGGTTTTATGATACAGCGTACTCAAAGTCAATATTGGCTTAAGGCTTTTCTACACAATTTCCTCCCATCCTTTCCTCTGTGTGTGGGTAATGTGTTTTAGGTCATGTTGGTTTTCATATTGATTCACAGTCTCACAGTCTCACTGTCACAGCTGAAGAAGATATTCTGTGGCACAGGACAGGAGGAGGCAGTGGGAGGGGAGGAACGCTTTAAGCTGGTACCTCAAATTTCCACCATATACATAGTGATTACTGGCAAAGTTAAGGGTGATCAGTACAGGCCCAAAGAAACTACTGTCTAGATATTTCATTACAAGTTGCTCAGACAATCATCCTTAACATCCATTGCAAAATTGAGAAGGTGAGATCCTGAGAAGATCCCAACTCACGTGGGACAGTTATGATGGAAAAGTTAATGAAAACCGACTCCTATTGCAAGACCAAGCTGTTAACTGTACACCTGTCTGACAAGATTTTGTAGTGTGGTACACATGACTAAAAATCCTTAAGATATAAGAATACAAAAGCTAACTTTAACAACATTCACAGTTTTAATAAAATCATTTTTCTTCTAGTTACAAGACAATTATATATGGAGTTCAGAGTTCTGCAGTATTTGCTTTTTGCCAAGTATCAGATTTAGTAAAAGACAGTGGAAGTTGTTATTCTATGAGTAAGGCTGAGAAAAATAATTGTATTAAGAACTTACTTTCTGCAGGTTCCTTAGATCTTCTGCCACTAGAGGACTTCCTCAGGAGACTTCGTCCTGAGGTGAAGAGGCTGGTTAATTCCTCCAGAGGACTGGTAGGTGTCCGAGAGCGGGAACTGCTCTGAGATGATGACCCGTAGGTACTGACTGAGACATTTACCATCTTTCCTCCTTCTTGCAATGTATTTCGGGCTGTAGAATGAGGCACTGATGGAGAGCTTCTTGAGAGACTTCCTGAATGTACAGAGTCATAAGGTGGAGGTCTTTTGAGGCTTAAAGGGGTAAGAGACCTACCCATACTGACAGGAGAGGGTGAGGCAGAGTGACTTTTAGGATAACCATGTGGAGACTGTGTTCTGTATAACGTAGAAGGATGAGGAGGTGAAGAGGTGTGCCCAGGGGTGCTAGTTCCATGAGATACCATCTGCTCTTTCTCCAGTTTTTGATGGCCTGGTGTATGAGGTGGCAATGAAGATGGAGAAGCTCCAGCTTGTTGTTTTATGTAAGACACGTTTTCTAAAACAGGAAGCTTTGTGACCTCTAGCGGAGTTAGAGGAGACTCGTCAGAATTTGGGGAACACTGCACTGGTGCTGGTGGGAACACCAGCAGTGGAGGTCTGTGAGAAAGCAGATTTGGAAATGGTGGGGGTATATCACAAAGCAAGCCCTTGGGAGTAGATGGCACTGAAGTCTTGGTGAAATCGAGGTCAGGCACTGTGGGAGTAGCACACTGAGAAGAACAAGTGTGATGGTCATATTCACATTGACATTTTGAATCTTGGCCTACATCATCAAATATAGGGTATTTCATCTCCTCATAGACTGCTTCACTTTGGTCATCTTCATCTTTTTTGAAGTCTCTGAGTATATTCCCAACCATTTCAATATAAACAGGCTCTTCTTCCTCTGTGTCTGGGGCAGGACTGCTGACCTGTGACAAGGACGCATCCCTAGTGAGCGGTGTCTTCATAGGGCCATGCTTTTTGATGTAAGTTTCATCAAAAGATGTGCTTAACTGAGTGTTTGGATTTCGTTTCGGCTTAGGAGGTGGAATCTTCTTTGTATATTCATCACTGTGAGGTCTTGGTTTGGCTGACACTGTGAACAGAACAAAATATAAATTCATCAGAAATATTTAACAATCTTTGTCAAACACAGGATCACTGTAACAGTCTTATAATTCTAGAATGGATTTCATGAGACCAGCCTGTTGCTGACTTTTTCTGGTAGTGTATCAGTACAACACTGCAAAAATAGCATCCTATTCTAAACACTCCTTATCTTCCCCCAAGAAGTTGTGACTCCAATAGTCAGCAGCTAATGAATGTTTCCCCTCCTCTGAGACAACTATTCTCTACCAAACTCTTTGGACAGGAGGACTTTCCATTTGTAATCATTATGCTTTTGAAATATCACTGTGGAATTTTAAAAACCCCAGAAGTTGCCAAAGACATAAAATTAAGTATCCAAATGAACTCATTATGGCTGTAAGAGAACACTTAAGATCCTGGACATTCACACTGGAATGACAGTGATGCAATTCAGCAGTAACACTTTGATGAATCAATACTTTTTTGCTTATAGTAACATCTTGCATAAAGTCCTATTGTCTCAGCACTGAAGAGGAAAGGAAATGCTAACGAAAACTATTGCAAAATGTCCTGTTGAGATAATTCTAATCATTTATCTGAATTCAGAGTCCTATGAATACACAAGACTTCAGTGAAGTCAAGAGAAACAAAATACTTCATAGATTGAGATCCTTCTGAAACATGTTTATTTAGAAACAATAGATCATTTTATCTATGAAATTAGAAATCAAAATATTATTATGAAATTCATTCGAAAATGTTAAGGATTATTAAAATTATCCTTGATGAATTAAAGACAAATGAAACTCATTTTGTTCTTTTTGCACAAATACTTAATGAAATGTCTCACTAAATGTTTGGGTTAATAGAGTACCTCATCAAATATTTAGCTGAAGTTGATTTTTATCCTACATGGATTCAACAAACTAATTCAGAAATGAAATTTACTACACATACTCAGCCTACTTTTTATTCTTGTAGGGTAAACTGTTCTTGATAAATTTCTCCTAAACTTGTAAACTACATGTCAGGCTTAGAATGGCAGCTTTCTGTTCTTACCGCATAGTATTGCTCTGTGTAATTTGCTGCCACAGATCTATCACTGCAAACTCAGAATTCAGAGAATTTCTAGATCCCATTTGCTGACCCAACAATCAGACAGCAGCTAGTGAATATCTGATGTTAAATCAACCAAGCAGCACTCATGGAGTTAAAAATACTCTTTTTGAAACAGCTTCCAGTGTGTTCCCAAAGCCAGTGGCTCTGCCAGTTGCAAGGCAGTGTTTTGATGGCCTGCAAGGATGCTGACTGCATTTTGCTGATGAGCTTTGGTCAATGCCAGAGGAAGATTCAAAGCCAGCATTACTACTTTGTCATCCTTCTGCTTTATCTGTTAAATAATTCTTCAGTTCTTCTTAAAATGCATAGAAATATTGGCAGCTGTTAAACAAGATCCTAGGTTTGTCTGGGACTACGGAGACTTGGATATTCGTGTGAGCTTACAAATGAAGTAACAGGACTGCTGTTCATTAATAACATGCATCTAACATATAACTAATGTACAACAGAGCAAAAACAAAAAGAAAACTAGCCAGAAATGAAAGGAAAAAAAAAAAAAAACCCACAAAGAATGAGATTATACTTTCACGAGGGTTCCAATTAACGTGCTCCACTTTGGAGCAGGCTGGGGACATGCAAAAACTACTACAGATAAGCGTATTTGGTAGCTTGATAGTTTTCACTCTGTGGATATATCCTAATGTACTTTAAATTTGTCTTTTTAATTAACCCAAATTAATTTTCTTGAATGTCTTATGATAGACTTTGGGGAAGGAGATGTAGGCTACGTGAATCATTTGGGCTTTACAGAAAATACTACTCCTGATGTATTTGACAATACAATCAGATTATTCTTGCTCTGCTTCCAGCTAAACCACCATTCTCTTTCTATTTAGTATATTATTTGTATATCACATTCATACGAGTTCTACTGACATCAGCTTGAGCTCAGTCCTCTCTCCACACATTCCTTAATCTGATCTACAACTCTGGCAAATGCAGTCTTCTTCAGATTGGTGTCATTAAAACAATGACATTAAAACGCAGACTTTGCAAAATCACCTATTTTGGAAGAAGAGGCTTTCTGCAAATTTCAGCTCCCTATGCACCATGCACATCCTGAACATACACCTGAGATAGAAGTGTTTCCTATTCCTCTGCCATTCGTATATCCGTGTTCTCTGTTCTGTCATCTACATCTCCTAAGCTCTGTCGCACAGCTGCGTTTCACCACTCTTCCATCTTTAATCTGGAGCAATGTTACTGACAGCAAAGCAATAAAAAATGCTCTTGTGCTGGATGCCATTCAACGCTAGTTTCAACTGATGTTTATTTAAACATAAAAGTGTTTAAGAATGCCATGTTTTCCAAGAAATTGCTAGAAATATAATCTGCCCCTTTCTTCCTTCTATTTTCACCATTTTTTTCCAAGCTGATGAGGTTCTGCTGTGCGATCTATGCCCCTCGAAGCGCTGGGGTTTACACAAACAACTTTCAGACATTATTACATTATAGACAAGGAAATGAGAAATGTCACAGTAAAATGAGTGACATTCTGCCATCTCATCTTGTAAAGTATTTTTGCATGGTTTGAAATTAACTGCTGCACTGACACACATAGCATTCTCATCTCCCATCACACAATATGTAGTATTAGCCTAAAATATCTTGGTGACATTATCAACAAAAAGGTCAAATGATCTGGCCCTGCCATATGATCCACAGCATAAAACATGACAAGGTGAAAGATCTGCTTTCCTCTTTCCATTCAAAGCATGCTTTCTCTGCCAGTTTCCTTTATTAAAGCATCTATTTCCGGGACACGATATGTTATGAAGATCCTTTTCTCTCCATGATAAACCTCACTATTAAACCTAAAATTTAAAACTAAATACTTTAAATACTTTATATATACCGTATAGAGTTACCTCCAATCTGCTACTCAGTATTTACATTTGGTGCAGTAAGATTTCCTAGAGGATATAGAGCAGCAAAGAAATCTTTTATTATGATTGGGAAGAAAGGAGTTGCACAACACCTATTGGGAACTTCCTTCAGCTGCAGCAGGGCATTCAGGAGATGAACAGAATTAGCTTTGAGAATGCTATGATGCAAGACACTATGTTTATTGAACAAAGGTTTTTACTCTGAAATGCTGCTCAATAGGCTGAATTCACAGCACCCACGGTTATGGAACACCTGCACACAAATTCCTGCTCTACTCCAAAATATCAGAGGAAAAAATAGGAAACCTGAAACTGAACAGAGCTGTGCAAAGCTAGCAAAAGGAGCAGGGAGTATTTGTACAGCTCCTGTGTTACCAACATTTGGCAGGGATAAATGTGCACAAATGCTGAAGCCCTGGCAAGAGCCCATAGCCAATGAAAGGAGATTATTTGGCAATCTCCTGAGAGGAACAGGCAAGATTGCTTTAAGTACTTGACATTTATCAGGCAGAAAAAGCATTCAGTGCCTGCTGGGAACATAAACTCCTATGAAAAGCAAACCATGCTGACATATTGATGATACACGTACCACAGTGTCATCTGCTCCAAATATGGGGTAATTAAGTGCTTTTCAATATGGATTACCATGTCCCCAGTTTGTTTGTCCCTGATAATCCACCCTGAAACCCTGCCACCAGTACTTCATTGCACATGGGGCCTGACCCAAAGGTAAATGGAAGAAATATGAAAGTTCCTACGGACCTCTATAGGCTCTGATCTGGGTCTTGCTTCCTCAGGATGCTGCTCTGACAGCCACTGCTGTCACTGAGGGATGCAGCTCTTCTACTCCAAGGACTGTTCATTCATCTACTCCAGCAAGCTGGGCACTCCTATAAGTTGAGGGATACTGAGTCATAGAGAAGGACTATCATTGGTCTGTAAATTGAGTTTTCCTTTGCGGAGTATAGCAAAAATCCGCCTTTGCTTTTTCAATTAGAAATAAACTTGCTCTTTGTTAATACCCACAGGCAAGAAGACCCAGTTAATTGACATTGCATGTCAATTTCTTGATCTACTTATAAACAGACAGTGCAGCTGAGTTGGCATTAGGATTGCCCAAAGGAGTTCTCAGGACCTGCAGACAGTGAGAAACAGCTCGTGGCCTGGGTTCCCCAACTACCTGCAGTCCCCATGCACTGCCTCAGCTGAGATGGGAAACAGGGCACCAAGCTGATGTGATCAGCTAGAGGCTGCAGAGACACATATATTCAGTATTTGGAGAGTTTCTTTTGGACTGGATATTTTCAAGACCTCTCGTCCCAAATAAAGGTTTCTGGATTCACATCAATTCCCTACTCCCTTCCCTCTCCACAAACACCACATCTCCTCCATAAAATAGCCTAAGGGTTCTCCTAAGAGAGATTTTTGTCTTTCAGTTAGCTCTATTTTGCTCACCGCTTGAGAAGTCAGACGATAAGATGAAGGTGAGGACAATTTCTCTCTCTGTCAGGTGCCACTTCCCTAGCTAGTCATGCAAAACTGCCTCACGAAGCCCCTGTGGATGCTTTTATTGCAGAGCACAAAGGCAATTCGCTGCCAGGGCTGCAGGGACCAGCACAGAGATGCTTGGAGGACGGCGGTTCAGCAGCCACCACAGGAGCTGCCACTGCTGCCCAGGCTGTGGGAGTTCAGGTGCTGTGCTAAGGGCTCTGTCTTCACCATTCCTAATTGCCAAACCTACCACAGCTGAAGAACTGGAAGCACTACCAGCCCTGCAAATGAAGCCCAACTTCACTGAGTTTACACCTGTTGAGCAGCAACTGTCCGTATTTATTGGCAATCCAGTGCCAAGCAATTATCTGCCTCTAATAAACTGAAAGGAAAACCAAACACGCAGGCAGTAATAACTTCAGTTCTGATCTGGAAGCAAGCGGCACAGTGCTTAAAACAGCCTTATGGAACCCCACTGAAAAAGCAAAACATGACATTTTTTGAAATGAGATTTTTGTAGCACAAAGGTTACGTGCAGCTTTCAGACGTACTCAGATGATCTGTCTTTCATAGTTCATTTTGGAAATACAGAACACTGCTTGCCATCGTGTCTTCTTGCAGTATTTTCACTTGTTTCACGTTGTTTTTTACTCGCATACGATATAAGGAACGAGTGAAAACATCTGAAAACTAAAATGGATTTTGTCATTTTCTATCCTTTAGGTGTTTTGCCAGCTTTTGTAGTTTGGAGACTAAGCTGATTTATTGCACTGTTCACTCAAACAGAATAAAAATATGTGTAACATACAATTCTTCCCTTTCAATTTCTGCAAGAGGCCACAGCATTCAATTTCTTTCTGAATAAAGGAATGATTTGAGGCCTAGCAGTTTTTTTAATTCTTACAAATATTATTCTAAATGCAGAAGAAATTAATCATGCTGTATTTTGAGGGATACCTCTATCAAAAAGAGCCTCCGGGAGTGAAAGGAAATGGAATTTCTTTAATTAAACCCTGAACTTGCTGGGTACTGAACCAAAGATGCACAGATTCTGATTTACAGCACACAGCTGAATGGAGAAAATCCGGCACTAGGGCTGCAAAGAACCTACGAGTGCATGTGTGTGTGTGTGCTGTAAGTTCCAGACCGTAAGTAACCCCACTAGCTTTTATGAAATGAGCTGCTTGTTCAAAGGTGTGCCTGATCGAAAGAGCATTTGTGCACCAGTGCTTATAAGGGGTCTGATTTCATTATCTCTGAAGATGAATTTTGAATATTCTGAGTGAGACCAAATTTAAAAAGGCACAGTCCTCTGAACTGTGCAAAAGATTGGTACTCAGGAGACCCGAGTTTAATTTGTATCTCTGTCACAGGCCCCAGGGCTTCGGATGTCATTTCAGCCCTTAATGCCACTTATTCACATGTGTCTTTTGCCAGTTTGAACTCTAAAATGTTTTAGAAATGGTTTTTTGTTGTTGTTTATATCAACCTTTGCACAGCGCTCCCATCATCACAAAGCCACAGTAGAAAACAAAAGCAAATATTAAATGTACCTATCGGAGGCATCTTGTCTTGTCCAAGGAATTTTCAATGGCAAATGCTCTTACACTGAAGAGCCATACATTATGTGCACAGACACAAACATCTTAGCACACAGCCACAGAAACATTAGCAGTGGGTCAGATTAACATCAAAGAACGAATCTTTGTCATGAAGAAAAAACGCCCTTCAGAAGAGCACCATCCTCATGGACATGTGTCTTTTCCCTGCAAGTTACACTTTGCTTTTCTAAAACACAACAGTAGGAAAGAGCAAAGAGGGAAAAGAACACGGAAGGAATAAAAGAAGCCCCTGATTCACTGGAACACCTTTGCAAGCAGTAAGTGCCTTCAGCACAGTGATTTCACACAGGACATATTTCTTCCCAGTCCTGGAATTATTTCCTCTTACTGGAAGTTATTTGGGCATTATAAAGAGGACAAAACTCTACTCAAAATGGAAGGACTAAAAGGTAGTGTCCTAAAATGATACTGATACCAAAATAATAATCCATACTGATAGTAATCCTCAGATGCCTCAAGGCTGCAATTAAGGAGACTTCTTGAAAATTACTCAGGTTGCTTTATTTTGACTACAACTTCTTCCAGTTTTTAAAATGAATGATTTCTGCTTCAATCCAAGTGACCTTGGTAGCAATATTCCAGAACGTAGTGCCTATATAACAGTAGGCCCTGCAATTAAATTAAATTGAATTAATTTAATTTGCATTAACTCACCGATACAACTAAAGAAACCAATGGGTACCAAGGTTGGAAGACACGCTGTATTCAGCTTAGGCCTGTGTCTCTGGGCCACAAAACCAAATTTGCAGCCCCAGTGCAACACCCTTTATATGCTATAAATGCCAACTGACCCATATCTGCCTGGGAGCCACAAAAGCCATCATGCTGCCAGAGCCGGCACCTTTGCTCTGCATTATCAAGATGAGGGCAGATCCAGAGACTTCAGGACATTTCAAAAACTCAGGCAGTCAGGAGCACCAGCATGCTAGAGGGAGTTTGTCCCCAAACTGCTGGGCTCCAGTGCAGAGTGACTTCCAGGCTTTCTCTTTCATATCCTTCCACTGGTCTGTACACCCAGCTGACACACTGGATTTTGCTCATCAACCTTACCCACAGCTAGAAGGTCTCCAAAAATTACCTAAGGGACAAAGTATCCTTCTGAATGCCCAGTCTCACCCTTACATATACTTTGAACTTCGTAGTTCTTTCAAAGATTGAATAATTGTTATCCCCACTTCATCCAGATAACGTGTAATAGGAAAAACAAAAAAGAAAATGGCATTTGAAGAATAATTACAAAATGTTTGTGATCAAGCTTTTCTATACTATTCTTTGAATCTAGAAGTTATTGACATTTGTTCCAGCTCTAGAAATACAGAAAGAACAAGGTTTGCTAAAAAAAAAAAAAGGGGAAGTTCATTTCAATCATCTTTACAGAATCACAGAAACACCAAGGTTGGAAAATACCTACAAGATCATCCAGTCCAACCATCTCACTAACTTTTTTTCAGATTGCAATGACTTCTGAGTATTCATTTCGAAAAATATCCTTGAACTCATACACCCAGACACAAGAGGCCATGATCTATTGCACTACATTTCATGGGTGTAACTTGCAGCAGTTCTGATGGAAGCAGGCTCTGAGCAGAGAGGTGAAAGCATTACTGGCGAAATGGGAATCTGAGTAAAGGATCCTTACATTAGCCACACAGGCAGCCACTGTTGCTGCGAAAGTGTTGCTCTGTTGTGTTTCAGATTGCCCGCAGCCTGCACTGAAGTGGTTTTTGCAGCCTGTGCAGCAGTAGCACTAAGAAAAATAAAAATACTGAGACTGTATATGATCTCAAGGATTTCTAGATTTAGAAAGGTAATTGGCATGGGATCTCATCAATAGCAAGCATTAGATGAATTACATTAAGAGTATGCAAATAAAACTACTGAATCACGATTGCAGAGAAATTAATTTACAAAGCACATTTGCCTGTTTGTTGGGGGCTCTGGTGCTCATCTGCAGAAGTCACAATGGAGTATGGAAAAGCATCTACAGACTGACAACATAATAAAGCCTTTCAGTTTTAAAGCAACGTTTATGGCATATTGACTGTCACCTTGGAGATGAAACCTGAACAGCTTTCACTGTTTTACTCTAAATAGTTATCACTTTATTCTTAAAGCTACCCACAAACTCACTGCTACTCACAGTGAGAACTCAGGCCGAACTCAGCCTTCGCTACCCTCTACCATCTTTGCTATGGTACAACTAGTAGAGCCCAGTTCTAATAGGGCTGTCAGATAGTGTTATCTGCTGCCTCTCCTTCTCTACAGCTACCCACCTGGAATCCTCCAAGTACCACCAAAAGGATGGTGAGGCTCTGCATTTTGTTTCACAGAACGTGTTGTGTGATAAACCAAGTTCCATCAACACATGCATCAGACACCAGTGTCATGTCAGTTAGGTATACAGTAGGTACCACTCTGATTGCGGTTAACCTTTGGATGTGCTGGGGCTTATTTACATGTTTTCTGCTGCCTGAAAGGCACTGATGGTCTCTGCAGTGTCATTTGGCAATGTTCACCTGAACAAAGGCATATATCAGCCTGACTGCAATTCCCAGGTACTTGGTTTGTACTGATTTCTAGTTATCATAGCTGAGGGAGATAATGAGTGAAAGCATCCCTGGCTGAGCTTCACGAGATTCTCAGAGAAGGTGCAGTGCAGCTGCTTTCCAACTCCGTGCTCACAGAAACACTGAACAAAACAGACCTCCACAAGAGCTCCTGGCTCTGAGGGCTCTAGTACACTACCTACACCAAGCTCTGGAGTCTGAAGAAGAGAAAAGGAGAAAGAAGGAAATCAGGCTAGAGAAACACAAAATGCTTAATTAAATGGTAAGTTTAGATCATCTACTTCATTTGTTCAGAACAACATTCTGCATTTGCTCACTTGATTTAACTGTTGCTTTGGTCCATAAATATCCCACCCAGCATATTCTCAGTGACTATATGGAAATACTTGGACAGTTTGTCTTGAGATATGTGACTCTATTTTTTAGATCCGCACCAATACCGGTCTTCTTACAGATACAATACATAGGTCAAGCCCGTTATTTGCTGACATAAGTAGCAAGATATTTGCCAAGCTTCTAAAATAACTGCAGCCCATTAAATCAAGATGGCAGACCCACTGAGGTGATACTGTGCATAACACCATGTCCTGGTTTCAGTTGGGACAATTGATTTTTCCTTCTTAATGTCTGGTATGATGCTATGTTTTGGCTTTAGGAGAAAAGCAATGCTGATAACATACCGTTGTTTCAGTTGTTACTGAACAGTGCTGTACAGAGCCAAGGATATTTCAGTTTTTCAGCTTCTTGTACTGTCAGCGAGGGAGGGCTGAGGGACATAAGATGTTGGGAGGGAACAGAACCAGGACAGCTACCTAAACTGCCCAAAATTTGAAAAATACTGGGAAGTTGGCTGGGGGAGTCACCACAGCTTGGGGACTAGCTGGGCATCAGTCCAGTAGTGATGTGCATCACTTGTTTTGTGTGTATATACATATATAGAATTATCATTACCGCTATAATCTTTTTTCTCTTTCTTTTCTGTCATAGTAAATAGTTTTTATCTCCACCCTTTTTTTTTTTTTCCCCAATTCTCTCACCCATCTCACCAGGGGGGAGGGATGAGCCTCCCACCAGGATGAGAAACCAGCAGCTTTCCCTGTGTCCATTTTTCCCTGAAGTCCTGTGGCTTTTAAGCCATCCTTCTCATCAAGGCTGCTGCATGAAAAGCCTCTCGCTGGCACTGAATGACAGACAGAATCATAGAATCATTGAACTGCTCAGGTTGGAAAAAACCTTAAAGATCATCAAGTCCAACCATCCGGCAGACCTGTCTCTGATGAAGCTCACATTTCAAAACAAAGCACAACGCTGATCACAGAGGTCAGATGAGTCACCACAGAAAGAGCAGCACGAAAGCAAATGAGCCCTGCTGGAGCAGAGTTCATCCAGATAGGCACTCCTGCCTTCACTGGAAGGACACAAGGTGACCCTGCAGAAGCAGTTTCTGCAGGTTGTCATTGAGCATCTTTTGGGGTGAATATAATGATAGCTGAAGTGGGCAGAGCATTGTTAGAGCAGCTTCCAGCACACAGCAGTGCCTGCAGGCATCACACCTCTGCGGTCAGAGGCTGAGCAGTGCTGAAACGCTCTGTGTAATCGGCTTAGGAGAAGAGCCTCACAGCTACTCATTTTACTTCCTTCTCTACAGGGGTGACTTCTCTCTCCTCCTCAACTTTAAACAAAGCTTTGACAAAATTACAGACAATTCACACGTTATCAGCTGCCTCCCCCTCAAAGCTTCTCTGTGTGCCCGGCATCTACAATTTTATCTTGCTTGTTTTTACAGAGGCCTGCTGAAACTAGTAGAGCCCTGTTGATCTGCAAGAGTCCAGTAGCTTGGCCTAACTACCATAATTTCACCTGGTATAGTTGCACTGTACATGGCAGTACCATATTGGCAGTGTTGTACAAGACTCCAAATAAGCTTTAAGAGAATTTTCTCCTTTCAAAGACAAGACTTAACCTCATTGTGTCACCTCAGAAGTCAGAAAGAGGATGAAAGAGAAGCAAGGAGCACAAAAAGGGACAGAGGAATTGTTGCCAGTGACTGTTCCAAAGTGGTGCCAGAAGCTCACCCAGGCTGTACTACTAGAAACAAAGAGGAGACTTGATTGAAAACAAGAACCCTAACAAAAGAGAGGAAGGATGCCAAGAAGCAAAAGACAGAAGATGGAACAATGAGAAAAAGATCAGCTATAGCAGAAGTGTTTGGAAAGCTGTGGTAAATGAAAGGTAATTAAAGCAAGAGTAAAGCACCTGTTTAACCTGTTTAAGCAACAGGTTAAAGACACTAAGCCAATATCAAAGGGAAGAAGCAAGCATCAACTATCAGAATATGACTGGAGTGGCACAAGTGCAGCCAACATAATTTATTCCCATCTTATTTACCAAAATCCAAATATTAAGAGTCTTCCATTTTCACAACCAAAAACCTATCTCATGAAAACTCTCCCATTTGAGGAAAGAAAGAATCTGTAGATCTGCAGCATTATCAAACTTACCCTACATCAAGATTTAGAGCAAAGTTATGCTTTTGTATTCTAATAAGAATAGCTCTCTTTGCAGCCACGCAAGAAGAAGATGCTATGAATCTTTTTCATCCCACAAAGCCCTCATAGGCTGGGTTGGCTCAGATTATGCTGCTCCTTACATCACCGCTCCAGAAAATGATGTTAAGTGATGCCTCTTGATGATGTGAAGTACATGTTCCAGCATTTTCCTTCTTGCATTCCAAGCAGGATCTGAACCAGCAATTAATTGCCAATAGCACCATACTGGATTTCAGAGGATGTTCTTTTTTGAGACACCACAAGTTCAGAGCTTTGGCCACTAAAATTAGCACAAAAAATTGTTTGTGCTTGTTTTGCTTTTTAGTGCTGTTTTTTTTCCTCCTCATACCTCTACAAAAAGTCCAGGCTGGTACACTGTACTGACCTGCAGGGAAGTTGATGGCAGTGCAAAAAAGGAAGCTGTGCTCTGCAAAGCTATCATTGCTGTGCACAATATTTCTACACAGCACTGTTTGCACACATACAAATTGAAAAGTATAAAGTGCCAAACGCAGTTGCAGCATGTCAGGCATATGTTGCTTGATGTCACCCAGTATTAAGCCAAATGGAAGAAATGAAAGCACCAATCCAGCACACCCATCAAGACAATTAGACTCTAACAGTCATTAGAAAGAAATTACCAATGAAACAAAGGACATCCATGACTGGATCTCACCTGGAGCCAGACTTAAATCTCTTATGAAGTGTTACTGCTAAGCACTGTGCATTCCCAGCAAAGCCAACATGAGCACAGTGTGCTTGGCTGCCAGAATCAGCCTCTTGGAAGGAAATCTTTCAGTGCTCAGTTAGGTTTCACTCCATAAGGACTTGTCTGTGTGAGAGTGGAGTTAGGGCACCTGTGAAAAATAAAGTAAAAGGAAGAGGTGGAAAGCCAACATATTTGCTGTGGAAAAAGGAGTGCAGCTGTATTCTGTTCTTTAATTCCAAATGAGTTTTGCCAGACACCTCTATTACTATGACCAGCTCTAAGAGTAAATAGGGACTTTAGGTTTCAGCCTGATCCCTCAAGCCCTTACTCATTTGTCTGCAGTGTCTTTAACAGACAGTGCCAAGACAGTATGGAAAACAGAACAGAACAGAACAGAACAGAACAGGGACTCTTTCTTTATTGTGGCCTTTCTGGTTAAGATTATTGACTCATACCTCAAGAGGACAGTTGATGTACTTCCAGGGCTGAGCAGGCTCTAAAAGCAGCCTAGTGACTTCCACATGATGTAAAATTTGTGCTAATAGTCTAAGCCAGCTGTGTGAATCAGTCGCTCGTGTTTCCTTGTCTGTTAGCATGACCAGAGACTATGGTGACCCTATATAGCAAATGGAACTCAGGGTGAGAGCAACCTGGAGTCTCCTACTCCGTATGTTTGTATTATACCCAGAGGTTTGCTAATTCTGGAGCAGCGTGGCATGCATTCAGAGCTGCAGTTTGGACCAGGAGTAGCAGCCAAGCTTATTAACTCCCCTGAGCCCTGACCCATTGGGAAACACACTGCAGAAAAGCTGACATGCTCTATAGGAATCGCCTGAGTTTGTCAGGATGTCACAGCCCAAGTTCAGAGCATGCAGCCTCTCCCTGGACTGGCTGCATTTACAGCCAACATGGTAAATAAGCACAGCATTCCCTGTACTCGCTTTATTAAGGCTTTTCTATTACCAAGAATATCATGCTTCTGTCACCCTTGCAAGTAGAGAGATATCTGTACTACAGGGTGGCTTTACATTCAATTTTGAGCTTGTTTCTTTTTTTTTTTTTTTTAAAGGTGAAGTGCTTCTTTGAGCAAATCAGTAACATCCTAATCTGAAAAGAGACACAAGAAATAAATACATAGAGCAACTTTGTTAAATTAAAAAGAAAAAAAAGATACTAAGTACAGAGGATGGACTAGCACAGCATAGCTGAAGAACCAACTGCCAATTCTGGGGCACAAGGCAATTCCCAAGTCAGTAACTTGATCTTCATGTTTTTTACCACTGCTTGGTCTATTTTCTGTTCAGTGCTTGCAACTTCCATTAACGTTAATGAGTATGCATATGTGCCTTGAGGGTAAGAATACATTCCCTTTGTGGCTTCAAAACTTGTTTATAAATCCCTCCAAAAATCACATGGTGTTCATTGTTGAGTGCAGAAAGCTACTGTAACAGCTATTAGAACCACTGCTTCCATTCCTCCCTTCCTCTTGCCCTCCCTTATCTGAGGGACTAGAAAACAAATCTGAAAGGATGAAGTGCTGTAGGAGATGGTACATACAAGTATGCAACTCAGCTTAGGGAGCTGCATGAAAATCAGCTCTCTGCAGAAGGGACAAACTGAAGTCTCAGTAAAAACAAAGAAAACCAAACCCCAAAGCACCAAAATACTACCACTACCATCCCCAAAAGCAAAGCCCTAGAAAATCTCAAAGCTCTTAAATACTAGAGATAAGACAAAAATCTTTGCTTTGTGCTTTCTACTAGAGAGCAGCTCAGTGGGAGCAAGCTGGCCTAAAGACTGGAGACACTGCACCTGTCCCCTTGCCACTGGGACACCAGGGCAGACCTCTGGAGTCAAATGCAGAAGCTAAGGACCAACTCCACTTCACTGCACTGACATTAGGGTATGTGCCTTCTGTCTCTGACATTTGACTTTTCCCTCAATTTCCAGCTCCTTTCTCCCACTGTGTACAGTTTAAGGTCAAGCCTCACAGTTTGGAAGAGATAGATTACACTGTGCAAAAAATAACATGCAATGCAGCTCTGAGATCAAGAATGAGATGAGTGTATGGGCAAGAAGACAGGCACTGCTTCACATATGGCTAAATACTGGCTTGCACTATCCCTGCATAGCCCACAGCCACACGGTGACACACACCCTGCACGGCCAGCCATGGTGATGCCCAGCCCTCGCTGAAAGGCAGCCCGAATTCCTGCATTCTGCTTCCTGGGCACGGGCTGGCAGGCCTGGCAGGAGGAGGGAGACAAGCAGGCAGTGCAGGAGCAGTGACATCTGAAACCACCAGAGCTCACCAGTCAGTCCCTTTATATTTTTGTTAGGTCTCAACAGGGCTCTGTAGTGATATTTCTTCCTTTAGCAGGCATGGATAAAAAGATGCAAGAGATCTGGCTGTAAGGAAGGGTACGACAGGGTCCTAGCAGAGGGTACAACTTCAAAATCCACGTTAAATACATGATTAGCTAATGTAAAAAATAAAAGGAAAACAGCACCTTTTTACGACAGTGAAAGCTCTGAAGCTCTTCCATTGAAGTTCTGTTTAATGAGAGCAGCAAAAGTTCAAGTTTACAAGGCAGAGACACCAATCTAGTTGACAGAAAACTAGATTTATGAGAGAGACCAGCTGGACTGCAACCCCAGTTACAGTTACTGTAATTGCTTTTCTCCGGAGGATAATTTTCCTTACAAGTTGCCCACTTTCAGAGATTGCTGAGCAACAGACAGAGGCTTGCTTTACGTGGACTCAGAAAGCAGTAAGAACACCATCTCCTTCCACATCAGGTACTCAGCAGGAAAGCCCTAAATGAATTGAATGAGTTCCAGAGCTGGGATCCCTGCAGTATTTTCAGTTATCAGACCTAAAGTCGCCATGGTCTCTGGCAGGAACAGAATTACAACTGCAAACAGCATTTTCAAAATCTGGCTCTGAGATTTAATGGACATTTGTGTGCAGGTTTATGTGTACATGCAAGCACACACAACTGGCGTTTACATTACATGTATAGTAATATACACGTAATATAAATGTATATTGTGTATACATAAATTACATTACATTTTATGTGTGTGTATTTTTATTTATATGTTAGGTAGATGCCGTCCAGATTACTAAACAAGTTCAGAAAATTTTAACAGAAAATATTTTTAAAATGCAACTCATTTATTTTCATTCATTTAGCTGTTGCAGTAGGTCTGGAAACCTTTGATGCGATTGTTGCTGGTCCACAAGAAAAGCCATCACCTGAGGTTGGTTACATTCATCAATTAGGCTGTTTTATGATTTCCTTTTTCTATAAGTGGAGGCACTGGAAGTACATCAAGTAGTTAAACTGCATTTTCTCATTAAAAAGCCTCTCAGGATCAAGATTAGACCTGCCTTACTTGCTGAAATACGTTATTTAAAATTATGTTATCTAAAAATTTAGTTCACTTCTCGCTTCCAATGTGTGATACAAGGGGCACAGTCTGCTGTTCCTACCAGGGATTGAAAACCCTGCCTACGTTTCTAAAAACAACTTTCTAGAAATCTGTCTCAGAGAAGAAACGCATTTGGTGGAAGGTTCTCAGTGGGTGTATATGGGAGGCAGCCGGAAAAGTAAAAAAGGAACAGTGAATTTTAAGAGAAGGCACAGAAGCATCTGTGGCATCACACCAACAGAAACGAAGTCAAGAGAAGGAGAATCAGGCCTTCACTTTGGAGATTGCTCTTGCAGATACAGCCAAGGTAGGCTCGGTGAAACACAAACAGAAGTGTTGCTGCACTACTGCATGATGAGACGGGGTCAACAGGTGTCATCACAACTTAAAAGGTCTTCACACTCCCACAAATATGGAAGCAAGAGCATTTATAGAAAAGTTTTTAGAGCCTCTGTGTCTGTTACAGATGTTACTTGTGTTTCAGGAAGAAAAGATCTTTCAAGCTCACAACCAAATTTTTCCTGCACCTTATTTGTGTCAGAATCATATTCAAACACAATCTCCTGTTATGATGGATGTTATGATGTGATAAGATTCAGAATTTTGACTTTACTACAATTGGGAAAAAAATAAAAGTTACCATCAGCAACTGCTTTTGTTGGTATGAGCTTGGATCACTATCAAAAAGCTGAATAGAAATGAATGGTGAGGGCTGTCCCCAGCTGCCTAGGAAATGCAGCAAATTCTTTTTGAAAGTAGCCACCGGGCCAGAAAGTAGATATTATAGTTTGAATTATTCTGCACTGCCATAAAAAATGAGCATGCAGCAATTTCTCCACAACTTCTTTGTATAGATTCTACAATAGTTGATGGAGAAACAATGGAGTTTTTCATTATTGTTTTCCCACAGTTCCTGGAAAGAGCTGTAGATGTTTAGCCTGGAAATGCTGTAAGCATATGCAAATGCGTGAGAAAAATATATGCATGTATGAGTATTTATGTACAACACAGGCAAAAGTAACTAAAATTCAAATCTGCATCTTCTTGAACTTTAGCACCCAAAAACCTCCCTAGGAGAGTATGAAAAGCATTTTAGAAGCCCAGCCTGCTCATCCAAACACAAATACTCTAACATCTCTGGCAGTATCTCAAAATCTAAATCTAAAGTTGCAAAAAAAATCCTACCGTCTAATTTCAATACAACACTTTGGTGAAACCCCCCACGTTTGCCATGAATTAAAAAGACAAAATGGGCAGATGTTCTGAACACAGGAATATAACAGTATGATTAAAGGGTTCTGTCAGTTCAAAATCTCCAGGAACAACTTCATGATAATCCAAAGGTGCCCACAGCTGTATGATATATAAACTAGCAGGATGAATAGAATTCAGGTAGCATATTAAGCATTGCAGAGTTTCTCAATACTCCATGAAGGCATTTAGTTACACTAAAAAGATAACATTTATGTATTATCTTCCATGACAGTGATAAATTATTATTCATTCACCAGTTCTTTCCAGAGTTCTCACTATGAATATTCATCTCTTGATGTTAGAGCCCATTTTATACTGCTTTCACTGCAAAATAAGCTTCCTCTAGCCTCTGTGATTCTTGTGCAGTTTCAGGGAGAAAAAGCACTAATAAATACTGAAGAACTATAAACATACTTGAAAATGCAGTATTTTTTAGACTAGCTTTTGAGCAACTTTAGAGCACCTACTCTTCGTAGCCTATTAAACCAAGAAGTTTGTGTCATGTGTTCTGTTTTGTTTTAAATGAAAGACTTTAAATACTATCCAATACGAGATATTAAATCTGTTTGTGGCACAAACCTGAATAGTTTCTATGTAAGCTTTAGTCCCACATATTTAAATTGTTTTTATAAACGGCAGCTACTTAATGCTTAAGATTTTTCTTGTTAGTCTGATCAATGGAGTTAGTGTAGTGGTATTGCAGAGGATAATATCATATGCAAAATAACTGCCAACTGCAGTACTGTTCAGCATGTGTTCATCCTTGTAAGCATAGACAAACATACTACCAGCTGAAATCCACATTCCTTTGCATCTTATCACCAATGACCTTACGATTTAGATTTACTTAGAAGGGGTTGCAGCATATGCATAACTAAGCAGTATTTCAGGCCACAACAACAAACAAAAGGGATGTTTGCCAAGAGCCTGACATACTGCACAGGATGTCAAAAGTGGTATCTAACACTGCAGTGAGAAAGACCAGCACCAGCCAAAAAACACTTGTCCCTAAGGTTCCTCCTTACAGTTCACACTGTGAAATAGTCATCCTGATATTTCCTAGCAGGGAGTACAGCTGGTCCTACTGCCACACAAAATGCATTTCCAGCATGAAAGAAAGGAAGAAGATCCCTATACAGTTAGTTCATCTGCAGTAATTCAGAGCAAGGAAGGGATAGCCCTTTACTTTTTTGTTGAGGAAGATCCTCTCCAAACCATTAGTTTGCACAGTGCTAGTAATCATGGTGGTAAGTCCTCAGCTGGTGTGCAAGTGACATTATTCTATATACCATCTGACAGCAATATCTTCTTCACTCCACTTTGAATGCATTCAACTAATACCCTCATTGTATAAAAAAGGCTAGTGCAAGTGGTATGGTTCTGTAAGAAATGTTACAAGTTGGCCATTGCCCATTGGTCTAAAACCTGGAGAACAATGACGCAGGATATTTGTGCTGGTACAAGAGAGACATACAATACCTAAACATAAGATCAACTAATTTTAACACGAGTCTATAAAAACTTTCTTCTAAAGAATTATAGTGTTTACCTTCAGTCCTGTCCGGTAGTTTCCCACTCTTACTTGTTGTTCCAGTGTTGACTGTTTCAGACGAGGTGCTCAATTTGGTGTTGGGATCTCGCTTAGGTTTTGGTGGTGGCTGCTTCCGAGAGCTGCTGCTTTCATCATCGGTTCCTCCAACAGAATGAAGAGATTGGGATCTTACGGCAAAGCCACTGGAACAAGGATGTGGCAGTCTGTCCTGAGGAGCAGGCATTGTCATAAATCCCATGCGGAAATGCTTCCCCACGTAGCTTCCTTCATTTCCTCTCACTACTTCTCCACCTATGCTGTAAGAGAAAATACACACACAAGTAAATAATCCAGCTTTGTCTCAGCTTTACCTAAAACCAAGGCCTCAGTTTGCCCTGCATTGAGCAGACTCTACTTTTTGCCTTGTAAACAAGCTATGCACTTTCTTTAAACCAAGATGACTACCAGAATGTAGTAATGAGTTTTTTCAACACAAATTGCCAACAAGTGAAATGTAGATAGACTGCTATGCACTCACTCCAAATTTTACAATAAGAAATTGAGAAAGGCTTTTGTTCAGGTTTCATAGCATTGTAACTTGAAATTGTCCACAGAGCAAAACTCAAACATCAGAACTCTAAATGTGACATGAGTTTGCCAGTAGGGCAAAGAATGCTACTCTAGAAATGCAACATTGTGCATTGATTTGCACTCATCTTTGACTACAGACACACATAAATATCTTGGGAAATATGGCTCTTTGGGCCTAATCAATCATTCCCCTTCAGACTAAAGAACAGTTAGAGAAAGAAATGCTGTAAAACTTACTCTGGGACATAGAAAACTGAAAATTAACACATGAACCTGCAACATGAGACCCATCACACTAGTAAGGTGCAAATGTAGATGATGAAAAGGTAATGAGCTGTGGCATTGCAGGAAAAAAATAACCTCCAAATATTCAGAAATATGGGTAAAGAAGAAGGAAAGTTCAGCTGAAACAGGCACTGTCATTTCAAGTACTACACTCTTTTGGGGTGGCAGCACTGAGAACCTGGTATTATTTCTACTATGCTCATACATGCTTATCAGTTCTGAAACACAGTTCTTACTGATGCTTATACTGCTAACCTTCAGCACATTACAATTAAGGCCATTCAGTGACCATGTAAAGAAACCCAGTAATACACACAGGTCAACACAGCCTCGTTTGCAAGGAGGTTTGAAATGGTACCACTGCAGGAGCGTAGAGATGGCAGTATGAGAACAGTGAAGTCTCAGAACGCCCTAATTACCTCCTGTTTCCCCTTCACCCAGAATGAAGCTGTGAACAGGGTCAGTCTGCTCCTCTGTAAGTTTCCTGCTTGATGTTGCCCAGGGCTGGTGTAATTTATTTTGGGCTGAAAACATCTTCTCTAAAAGACAAGCACATTTCTCACCAGTTCTTTTGAAGAGTGAATAAGGTCACTTTATTCCCTAGCAGATGGTAAATCTTTGTCTTCTTTGTAGGTTACGTACAGACTGTTGTACCCAGTTGTAGTAAAGCATCAGATTGGCACTGTGCAGTGCATAATTTTGTGTATGGTAAAGCAAAATCTTTATTATTTTACTGAAGTTTCTGCATTTTTATTTTAGGTGCTGTTAATAGAGAGATCTGCTTTCTAAATTGGTACCAACTGTACAGTTCTGAATAAAGATGCATCCAGAGGTACTGACACATTTCCACATGCACACACACAAACCTCCTACACACATGCATGCTACATGTACACACACACTGGTCCATGTTCAAAACCCAGTTATTACCAAATCCTAATTGGCCCCAGCTCCATGGGGATTTGCAGCCAGAAGGATCAAAAGGTAGAACTCATTAATTTGAAGATTAATAAAAAACCTGCAGCCAATTTTAGTGATTAACTATGCCTCTACTAATCTTTCATAAATGGTTCTGAAAATAATATAATCCTCTAACACTAGACTACAAAAAGTGCCTGCCACAGTATTTAAAGAAGATTACTATCCAAACATGCTGAAGAACACAGGTGGGGAGTCTGCTTCCTTCCTTAGGTCCATTGTATAAATCACTTTTAGCAAACAAAATTTCAGTTTACCATGTACCTGACATTACAATCCTTATCATGTTCCTTTATTTACTGCACTTCTGCATGAAGGTTCTTAGCTTACACATTATAGGGCAGATCCTGTTCTGGATGCACTTACAGATATCACAGTGCAGTAAAAGGTTTGAGTCTTCTAACAGTGCACAGAACAGTACTTATATTAAGCTTTTTTTTTCTTTTCTTTTTTTTTTTTTAATCCAAACTTGCATCTTATCTTCTATTTCAGAAATAAAAATGCACCATCTCAAAAACAATTAAATCATGTCTTTTCTTGTTCCTTTCCACCCCCTTTTTTTTTTTCTTTAACTCTTTACCAAACTCTTTTTGACATCACAGGTAAAATCCTGCCTCTCTTGCTCACTACACTTGAGAATAAACAGCATGTAGCCAGAGAGAGGTGGCAGGGACAGATGGGAACAGATCTTGCTCTTCTGCTCAATGGCCAAAGCAGATCTGGCCTTACTCTTCTGTACCATCTGCTAAGCAACTGGACAAAGATAGAAGAACACAATTTCCCTCTTTTCAGACACATTTAAAGAAGTCCATTTCTCTTGCTAACGCTAAAAATTGGGCATTGGAAACTCCCAGCTGAAGAAGAGAAGCCCTTCATTCTCAGTCCTGAGCCCTGCTCATTGACCAGGACCCCAAAAGCTTAGGTTTGTTACTTATGCAGGAGATGATGCCTGAATGTCAAGCAGTGGGTGTTTTCTTGCACATTTTGACTACTAAGCACAACTATAATACCAAGTCCTTTTAACAGTTGTACAGATTGAATTCTACCACGCTGAAAAAAATGGTGTTCCTCCAGGCTCACGCCCAGAGTACAAGTACAATAGCAGAAAGGCACAAATCAAATGCTGCATCCCCTGCCTTCTTGCAGCAGCATGCTACAATTCAATTTGGACTTGTGCAGTGCAGCTTTACAATGCACAGCGCTGCTGATGGCACAGCATGAAACCACACAGTGCTAAAGGATTTATATCTACACTCCTCCTACCTGTAACCACAGGAGCTGGCTGGAGCTGGTGTATGCTCCACTACTCCACAACAGGCTGAAAAAGATTTATATGCACCTTGTTGCTTAAATGACTACGGAGACAGCCAGGGAAAATAATTGCAGAGATGATCTCACTCCATTATTTCTGACAGGAAAGAGCCTGGGTTCCTCATTGTACTGATAATGGGTTCTATCTCATTTCAAAACTGTATTATGTGAGTTGCTGCAAGTATTAAACAGTTTATTAATATATATGGAAATACAGATTCAGATTATTCCTCTGGGAAGTTTCAATTTGAACTTGGCTAGGTTCAACTGCTTCTCTGACAAAAAATTATGTATAGCATTCAAATAAGTTAAAAATGCAAGAGTCTTCTGTCTACAACAAAAGATGGCTTAAATAATCAAAATTAATCACGTGATCATTTATGTTACTCAAGTAAAGTGGACTTTGTGCTGAAAATGCATCTTGGAATATGCCTAGGTCTAGAGACTGCAGCTGCAGTAGATGGAATAAAAGAGCAGCATGGTGAAGTTGTCTCCAGTCAGCACTAACAAAAGTGTTCTTGAAGGAGTTTTTCTTTGAAGAACACAGTGCATGGCTTTCCCAGTGCCTCACTAACAAGACCCTTGTAGACCACGGAGTGCTGCCAGCTTCCCATCCCTCAGGATGGAAATGATACATTATAACAAATATCAAAACAGTTGAACCTACCTTCAATTCTTACTGGTGTATTTTAGTTTCCATTTCTAAAACACAAACAAGCTCCAGTGGATGAATTTTGAGTCTTTTTGCACCTCTAAAATATGTTTTAATTGTCACCCGTGACTTCTGAGCTCAGAAATGAGCTAGAATAAAACCATACTGAAGTTGCTGTTCACACCTGCACCATCAGCCTGCCTGCACGTAAGCTGCAAATGTCACAGTTCTAGATACATTACAGTTCAGCCTATTGCGCTCTGCTGCATCAAGCAGAAACTGGAGCACTGAACAAACTAAAATGGAAGAACTTGAGCTGTGCAGGTTTTTGAACAACTACAGAGGCTTCTGCATTATTCATTTCAGCACATAACACAAGGGGGTAAGTTACAGATGATGGCTAAGCATAAACAAACACAGAAAAAGCACTCCAAATGGACATAGCATTAAAAAGGTCTTAGCCACCCTGCTATGCCATGAGTCACAGCGATCCTATCAACTTGGAAACTTTCAAATTAGTTAAAACATAAGAAAAACTTGTCATCACATTTCTGAAAAGTACATGGCAAGGAAAAAGCATGCAGAGACTGTCTGCCTTAGCCACTGTGGTCTTCTTAATTTGCATTGTTCCTACTTAGCATTGCAAATAATGGTTTTACTTTGAATGATTTTACTGTGAAGTTTTTTTACTTGATCCAGGCAGAAATGGAATTAATTCTTGAAAAACAAATGAATAGTTAAGCAAAAATTTGTTTTCCTAGGTTTTGCTTTCTTAACAGCAAACAATGTAGAATATTAAATCCCTCAGTCTAGTAGGAGAATTCTTGGGAATACCTATGCCCTGAAAAACGAGAATACCCTGGAGCTACATTTTCTTCCCAGCCATCTACTTTCCACTGTTCTTATTATTCATCCAGAAATTCTCTTATCAGTTTGGACTTACAAAGGATTAGTTTCATTCCTCAGGCACCAAGAACCCCCTGGTATTTTCCATTATCTTTATGTGGGTTTCCATTTTTCTTCCCATGCTCCTTACCTAAGACTTTCTGAGCTTTTATCCACAAGTTCAAAAATGGAACTACAGCTGAGTATGACTTGAATTCCTAAACAGGAGGAAAAGTACTCTGGGCATAGCATCTTTGAAGACACTTTTGTCCTTTCTGTACTCTGATCCCCCACAGCTGGGGACCACAGTAGGTCACCTTTCCTTCCCTGTGTTGAAGTTCCAGAGAAGCAACAACAGCTGCTTGCTCACTCTTCTTCCAAGCAAGTAGGAAGAATACTGGTTTGTTATCCAGGGGTAAATGAGCTAGGGACTCTCTGCAAGCTCCTCTGCAGAAATGAGAACTGTGAGTTACAAGGCAAATAGTGTAAGTGGATGGCCAAATTTCTTCCTGCCAGAGAGACGCCTGTCCATGAAGTACCACTCTGACATGGCAAACCCCTAATTCATCAGAGATGCTCTCTGACCAGAGAGAAACCACAAACAAAAAAAGAAAAACAAAACAAACAAACAAACAAAAAACCCCAACCCCGCACACCTACAATGCTGTAGGAAGATTTTTATAACTCTATCGTGAAAACGACTAACAAACAGCAAAAATATAAAAGGAATAAAAATACTTAAGAACCATACATGAGCTGGCTTGACTGAGAAACAGCAGTTCATCATTCATTGCCTCTAGCTTTTTTTGGGTTAAGAGAATATCTGCTGTTATTTTGGACTCTTTTTTAACCACTTCCTTTCTCTCACACCAGTGAACAGGCAGATCCTCTGCTCATATCAAATGTTCTGCGTATAGAGGACTGAAATGGCTTTGAAATGTCTATTCCCCATCAGAATAAATTATACACACATATACCAAGGATGACACATTTTACTTTGTATCTGAGAAGCACTTTCAAGATTAGCATAAATTATATTTGTAAATTAGAGGTTGGATGCCAAAAAACAGAAGATATACTATTTTTATCCCCCAAACATGATTTCAGCAGACCATGAAATGTAATACTGAAGAAAGAAGGGCAGGATCACAATCACGGATTTAGGAACTGCACTGCATGTACAGTTCTACAGGAAGCTGCACCATTTTTTATGACAGAAATTAAACATAGAAACAAATCGCACATATTTCTCCTGTTTCTTTTTTTTTTTAAGAATCACATTTCAGAGGCTTCATTTCTTGTTTCAAAGGAGTTTATGTACATTATTTTTCCTGCGTTACTTTGCTGAAAGCCTCCAAATGACTCACAGTGAACTAACATCAAGATCCAGAGGATAATGCATACTACCATCACTTTGAGATACAGGCTACAGTGTAAATGAATCATGACAGAGGTCAAATTTAGAGTCCTTTCATGCACCTGGAAGAATATTGGCAGTGAGTAAATGACGTGTTTGTGCACATTAAACATCTCTGCTCTACCACACGCTTTTGCTTTTGAGATAAGAGATCAGGGGCTGCTTAAGGAGTCAGGCCTCTCAGGACACAGAATGCATTACTGCTCTCTAATAAACTTTATTCTTCTATCATACCTGTCAAACCCAAGGTCCAAACTTTGATCTTGCAAACGTGCCACAAGCTGATACTCCCTCAGTGCACCTGCACTTCTGCACTGCAATATCTCGGAAGCCTTGCAGAAACTGCTTGCAGTCTGCTAATCTGCTCAAAGTACTGCTTGCAGAGCCCACCCAGGCTGTTCAACACCAGATTATTTCCAGGAAATCATTTATCCGAGTAGAAATCCCAGCAGGACCTGCAGCGCGGTGCACAGGGCCCTCCCCTGACGCTTCTTGGCAGGCTGCAGCCCTCCCCCATCTCCCCACTGCCCTCAGGGCTGCACTGGGAGGGGAAGCAGGCGCTGGGGAAACTGCCAAGAGACAGTTCTGTGTCCTAAGCCCTGCACAAGGGCTGATAAGAGCAAAACTAACCAAGACTGTTCACAGCCTCTGGACAGTCAAACAACCCCAAAAGCCAAGAAGCCTCACTACAAATGGCAGTCTGTTATCTTACAGGTTGCCTGTTTTTACAACACAGAAGGTTGGGGAAGGGAGCAATGGCTGGAATTCTGAAAAAATGCTTCAGATGGAATACAGATAAATAAAGCAGAGCACGCTACTTCAACAACAAATGCAACATCATTCAGTAAGCATGGAATAACTGAGTAGTAAGGACCCCTCAAATATGGAGTACTTAGTGGAATCGTATTTCATGAGTGACCAGAAGTGCTGGTACTACTTACAGCCTCTACTGGCATTTTCTCTGTCCGTATCATGCAGCCTCTCAAACAGGGGCTGACGTTGGGCTGAGCAACTGCAGTGCGCTGTGGTTTCCCTCCCTCCCTCCCAGCACCAGCACCCGCTGCAGGCCCCCAGGCTCCATCCCCACACACAGCAAATGGTAAATAATGCATGTGGAAAGGGCTGAAAGCTGTGAAACCAGGGGATGGTTTTCAGGCATGAGTGAAAAGCACTCTGCTTTTATATGACTATAGATATTTTTAATTTAGTTAATTTTGCATGGGAAATGCACAGCTAAAAGCTAGTACATGAAAGCTCACATGCTCATAGTCACCTAGAATTGGACACGAACCATATGCAATGCTTAAACTGAGTGCAAATGCATGTTCATGTTAATGGAGTGGGGTTTTTCATCCTGTTAAAAATGGGTGGAGCTAGAATAAAGCTGAGTTTTTGTCACATTCAGTGGCAAACCACATGGTGCAGACTCCATAATGCCTGAGCAACTGTGGGTTAGGAACTATTTCAGTAAGAAGAGAATAAATCAACATAGAAAAATGTTTCTTTGAGTTTCTGTAATAAAACATTTCTTTGGATTTGGGTAAGGTATGATGGAAGAAAAATGACTAAAGAGTAAAAAAAAAGATTAAATGAATGAATGAAATGTACTGATGCTCTATGAACGGCGATCTGTAAACCAAGTGCACATAAGCTGTGCTCTGGCTGCCAAGGTATTACTCAGTGCTTAGCCCTAACTTGATTCAGACTTATTTCAAACAGTAGGGGTACAGTTACTCTTCTGAGTACCTCTGGGAAATACCACTCTGCTTTCTTTTAAAAATCCAAGCTCAAATACAAGCAAATTTAAGTTTTAAGTGCTTCCTATAGCCTCCAGCCTCACAAAGAAAGGAGTCAAATCCTGATGTGGAAGGGAAGGAAGAATTTTTAGTTTTAGTTTGGAGGAAAACCCTTCACAAATGTCACTTCAGTGTGACTCTTAGCAAAACAGAGAAATAATTTGTTTATTTATTTTTAAAGCCCACTACTGACCTGGAACTTCATTATTTACATAACTCTTCAATAATGTTATTTGTACATCGTGGTTCCAAAATAATCTCTGGCCTTACTTCTCTCTCAGTTATTTTATAAATGCCAGATAAGCAGGTAACCAAGAGAGCAGGGAGTAGTTCTCATTTGCACAGTCACACAGTAGGGATGTCACAAGGATGCAGACTTCACTGGGGGACACTTTTATGCTACTGCTTGTCTTCTGGCAGCTCACCACTCCAGATCTGTCATATTCATATAGGGTAACTTTGCTCCCAGATATTTCAGCACAAGGTAAAATTCTGGTATTTGCATTCTCTGGAACAGGCATATATCCACATTTTTCAGGTACGATGTTATGTAGTAATTCCTTAGATATTCTGCACCAGTTTGCAGTTACTACAAAAGCATCAACACATTAGCAATTTAAATGAGACTAAATCCATTCTAATTTACAAATTGTATCTTGACATTTTTTATTTAAAAGGAATGCATAGTTTAAGATCCTACGAATGAGAGCAACGCTCAGTTGGGTACTTTCCCCACTGAACTGGTCTCCAAGTACAGGGGACGCTGCAGCTTATCCCACCCTAGCTACATGAACTTTCTGCTGGACACATCACAGCCTACTGCTTCAGATGCTGATACAAAAAACCCTTTTTTTGCCCTTGGAACAGCCCTGTTGGAGCCTTTTGACTTGAATTTACAGCCAGCTTTATTAACCTTATGGTACCAAAGATATTGCATCTCCAATCTTCCTCACATTTGGAGAGAAGGTTTCAGTACGTTTGCCAATCATCTCTGTTATTTAAACAGTCATCATCAGTATCTGTCTGCACCTTACCAAATGAAATAGACTTTAAAAGCTAAGCACATTTTTTGGAAGTATGATAAAATCAGGAAACAGGAAAAAAAAATACTTCCACACAGACTTATAGACAGCTCTCTGTTCTTCGTCTTCCCTGGACAGCCTCAATCTGGTTATAAAACTACTTGAAATCTTGTACATCAGTATTGACAGTTCTCAGCATCAAAGCCTGGAGAGGCTTGTTTTCTAAGAAACAAAAATCCCATTGAAAGTATCTCTGCTTATGTCACTTTTTATCTGTAACAAAGTGACCATTATTGTCAGATCAGAATATTAATGTCCTTCATACCTAGATTTAGAAATAATACCAGGAAAAGATATACTTCAGTGTCTTGATGGCCGTTAGGTACTTAGACAGGGTTGTCAGAAGCTGGTTATTTGTTCAGAGAAATAAATAAAAAAGGACAATACAATGACAGAAACACAGTTTCTTTAATATTACATGTCAGAGTGTGTGAAAAACAAGTTTAATGTGCATATTGGTGGCTGCTACCCAGTGATTTCAGTTAGCTCATTGGAAAAGCAGTATAAAAGCACTTCTTAACCTATGTGCACACATCCCCAGTCTGCTCCTGAACTGCATCTATCCAGATTCGGGTCTTCAAGTATGTTAGCTGCATGTCCATGCACTTCTCTTTGAAATCACAGAGAATGGTCCAAATGCAAAGAACAGAGGTTGTTTCCTCCTCTACCCACAGAGAGTGCTAATGGGACAGCCTGAGAGTATTCTACTAGACTATTCTAAGGTTTTGTGTAAGTGCCAACCTGCACTTATATACAATAGAACGTAAGTGACAACCAGCCACAATAAATGCTACCAATAACCTGCCAAAGCTGCCAAAAATCACAATATACTGATTTTCATCACTCACAGAATTACTTTTGCAAACGGGGATGTTCAGCTCATTACTGTTTATTGATTACTGCCACCTTTTCTTTTTTCTTTGCAGGAGCAGCTTTGTGCCAAATAGTAGAGCAAGAATTGATACGGAAGGAAGTGAAAATCTAAGAGCTCCTTTAGTGGCATATTTACATTTCTCAAGGGATCATCAGGACAGCTTATGAAGCTGCAGCCAAATTATATTTTGCTGCCGATACTGAAAACACTTTCCAAGCTGTAAAAATCTGTGTAGTTATTTTTAAGGAGTTAAAATATTAAAAACTCATGTAACCTGCAGGAAAGGGGCATTCATAAATAAGCAGGAAACATGGTAGCACAGCTCTCTGCATGAAGGGTGATCATCTCAATGCTCTTCATACCACAGATATAAATATGTATGTATAAAGTACACCTTTATTTCTCTGTTGTTCACTCTCAGAAATATTTGAGTTTGTAAGAAACAGCTCTTTCTGTTTACTGAGGTGATGAGCTATGGCTGCTTTGGTTACACAAAGCTAGAGTTACAGAAAATGGAAAACCAGAATACTGGGCTGCTACTTTTCTCTGCACTACTAATTACTGTTAGAATTTGCCAATCAGCTGGTAGGAAATTTTAGTGAATGTACAATTCTTGGTCATATAAACCCCTCTGAAAAGTCTTCAATCTAGACATTTTAATCCTGACATAGTATGAACTGCTTTTTATTTCTCTTTGCTGTACTGTATGCAGGAGCATACTTGGAAACAAACTTAATTTGGGAAGAGGCTCAGAGACATCAAGCACTGTAGCCCAAATCAGTCAGCAGACTAGATAGAGCTAAAGGACATCCCTGTGTGTCTGTTAGCAGCAATCCAGCTCTGTTTTTTATTTACTTATT
Source organism: Tympanuchus pallidicinctus (assembly GCF_026119805.1). Lineage (NCBI taxonomy): Eukaryota > Metazoa > Chordata > Aves > Galliformes > Phasianidae > Tympanuchus > Tympanuchus pallidicinctus. Next base: position 8,100,026 of record NW_026294739.1, on the reverse strand, counting down.
TTCTTTAAAAATTAAAAAAAAAAATTAAAAAGGCCATTTTTCCTATACATAATACTTCATGCCTCTTTCCATGTCCTGCCACCCAATACCCGGACAGTGACTGTGATGCTGAAGCTCACTGCTCTCAAACATCTTGACCATTATGTATGTTCTTGGATTAAATAGGCTCTCAATTCCTGCTCACAGCTCACAACAATGCATCTTTTACTATGCACTGCCAACCACTTACTGAATGCAGTAAGTAAAGAGGTTGATTCCTAGAAAGGATCAGCTGAAACAGACATCATGTGCACTTCTGTGCACCTGTCCTGGGAACTGCTCTTTAGGTTTCCTGGAACAGTATGCAGAAGGCTTAGCACTTCTGGTGAGGAGCAGCTTTTTATTCTGGTATCTAGAAACTCTATGGACTTATTCTTTCACTCAGTAAGTGAAAGATAACCTCTGAAGAAAAACACTTATTGGTGCCTACTTGTTTAGCCATAGATTCATTGCTTTATAACAAAAGCAAGTGGTTAAAGAGGTAGGAAAACAGAAGCACAGTTACAGTATTGTAGCTCTGCAAAGTGCCCTTGCAAATAAATGTGAAGACAGACAGCACATATCATACTTGTGTTTCTGAGTTTATATGGTGGTTTGTGTTTTCAAGTCTTCCTTTACATCCTTTAGTAGCAGACACTCCTAATATCAGAGCCAGAGCTCTTTTGTATCTTGCTATAGGATTCTGAGAGGGCAAATCAAGCCCAGCCTGAGAACTGTGAAGCTTTACACAAAAAACGCAGGAAATCAAAACTGGAGCTTGGTAGATGTGATACAAGCTAAAGTTTTTAATCTATCTTTTGATATTAAAAGCAGTTCGTACTTCACAGGTGTATCTAGTAAATCTCTAGGACAGCTTTGGTTCAAGACCAAGCTCAACTTCAGGAGGTCGCATGAAAGAGTTATATCCAGCAAAGAAATTACAGCTCAGGGAGAGAACATTTCCTGCTGTGCAAGTGACAAAACTGGGTCGTCTAATGGAGTTTCTCCAAAGCAAGTGTCTGTAATTCTTGAACTGAGGATAAAAAATGCAAATGATCATCTTTTATCACACATATGAGTTATTTAGGCATATGCTTATTAATCTGTGTTTATTACCCTTCAAGCTGAATAGAGAAACAATTAGATCCTTTTTTAGCAGTAGTATTACGGGGCATGCAGATATATAACTGATTTACAGAGTATGACAGGCAATCAATGTGCGTCAGAGAAAGCCTACATCAGCAAAGAGACATGTTAAAGCTGCATTTGAATTTTCTTTTTTAGGACTGAACAGATGATGGCTTTCTTCACATTCTGAACACAATGGGACTGGGAAATAACCTGAATTTCAGGCTTGGAGAAAATATATTGCTTCAAATTAGAGGAAAATGAACAGTACAAAATTCAGTCCTCTCTTTCAATAGAATACAGTAGTGCATACCAGATAAAGGAAAGCCAGACATATCCCAAAATCTGTCATTAGACCTTTCCACTTGCACACGCCACAAGCAGTCTGTAGGAATGACAGCCAGAAATCAACTGCTTTCCTACATTTTCCTCTCACATGACATATACATTAATTGCAGCTGATGAACTAAAATAGAAATTCCATTTATTTATTTATCTGTTATTTTCAGTGACTAAACAAAACAGGAATACAGCCAGGAAATGAAAGCCTGAATTCCTGTATTAATGTTGAGGAGCAATGAGAGCAGATAAAGATCCTGTTTCAAAGACATCAATATTACTTCCACAAAAGGTTTACATCAGTTGTCAGAATAAGAACTGACTGCCTGTTTCAGCTAGGAAGCATCTGAATGCAAAGTCACAAGGCTACCAAAGAGGCAAGCTTATAGGAGGCAAATGTCTAAGCTCATCAAATCAGTGGCATCTTACTTTTGAAACCAGAGGGCTGAATTCAACCTAATGCCTCAAGCTTGAAAAAAGCATTACAAAACCAGTAACCTGAGCAGGCTATGTTCCCAGTTCCTTCTGCTCCCGTATTGCAGACAGTCACATCTCATCCTTTGTCAAAGCCAGGCTGGGACCTTTCCCACCACTACTTTAAATGCTTTGCCAGGACTAGAAGTTTAGAGCTGCCTGACAGATATTTCTGTGTGCTGTGGAAATAAACAAATACCAGCTTTTGTTCTTGCAAGTGAAGTCACTCAATACAGCCTACAGTGCACATAGATGCGAATGGCTGGACAGACAACTCTGCCTGTACCAAAGAGGAGCACTCTGCATCATGCCTCTGCACAGCGAGGAGTGACTCAGACGGGTCCCTGCATCACTCAGCCACCTCAGGGCTGTCCTTGTGTCCCGTCTTCAGCTGCCAGGACTAAAACATCCTCAAAACAAAGCTCTTGCCATTTAAATTTCCCAATGCATACACATACACCCTCCTACACACAATTTCACCCCTCACACAGAAAGCTCCAGACTCAGAAAGCATTGTTTTCCAATGAAAATGCTCGAATACACAATCTAATAGATGCACAGGTATTCCTTGGAAATCCTTGATTCTCCTCATTTTGTTGCAATTTCTGTTTTCCATGCCAGCTTCTGTTCCCAGTGTGTTTTACTCTTATTCTGGTCCTTGCCAAGCCTGCCTGTTACCTACTCATTAGTTCTTCTGTGGCAGAAAATGTTCCTGCAAGAGACTAATTCTAGTAACTTTCAATTTATTTTCAGGCTGAGTCTATAAGCTCAGATTATTATTTAGGTGAGCTCACAGATATGTTCAATAGAATCTGAGCCTTGTTGTATTAAGGCAGATTTCTAACCCCGTAGAAAACTTGCTTTACTGGGTTTTTGTCTATACGTAATTGAGGCATATACAAACAGCAGCAATACAGGTTTATTCTGATTGCTCTTACACAAAGGATACCCTCTCCGGTATTCTCCAAAGCAACCTTAATATTTCCAAGAGCAGACATGCTGGAAACATGTGCTTTTAGTTAATACTTCTAATAAAACCATTGAGTAACACAGTGAGTCGAACCTAAAATAAGCTCCAGCAACACAGAGGTTTTTATATAAAATTCAAAGGCTGAGTTCCCTACTGAATAATTCTAGAGTTCTCATTCCACTGCAGTTATGACTACAAAATATTAGCAACCTTAAGGAAATCACAAGAGCCTACATGAGAAAGGTCATCAGTTAACAACTATGCCTCCATCCCCCATTACGTATCTCCAAATGTTTTTAAAATCAAAAAAGCTAGTTATTTACTAGCATTTAAACTAAAAAAAGAAAAAAAAAATCAAAATCCCAAAAGTTTACATAAATGTGTCTAAATGATTCACAGAATGCACATTTTCCCCAATTTGTTATTAAAAATATCAGTGAAAACTGAATGTAATTTTGAAGGGCAGGAGAACAATAAGCAACTTATCTGCAATTTCCAACTACATTGAAAGCACTTTGAGGTTTTTAATATTCATGACAATTTTACTGCAGGCATTAGAGGTGTAGTCAGTTTGATCTTCAAGGGTCTTATCAAGTGTGGCCTGCCACTATCTGGGCAATTCAGTGAAATATGTAAATACACAGCACCACCACAGTAGTAGCCAGTAGTATGCTCATTCTGATATTCTACAACTCTTGATCTTAATTGAAGGATGAGAGAAAAGAAGCAATGGAGAAAGCAGAGGCTGCCTTCAAGCCTGCAGAGATAGAGGGATGCAGTTTGGTTTGACAAAGAGGAGTTGCATAGCTAAAGGACAGTAAGGACTTCAGAAGACTCCACTTACTGAGAAACCCAGTGTGTAAATGTGTCTTGTATAGTTATATATCTTGTCTACAGTTATATAGCATGTCTATAGTACCTGAGCATCTCCTCACTATTTACCTACCTCTATTGGATGCAGAATCGCTACAGCTCTATTTCAGAAGTTGGCAGATGGTGCAGAATGTATAGCCAAGAAAAACCTGAGTCCATGCCTCAGTTTCCAGCCTTCAGTCTCAAATTCAGAACCACTCTCCCCATCAAGCTTTTCTTACTCACTACTTGGTTAGAATTTCATCTCCAAAATACACTTAAATATTGGTCTGAGTTCACTGCAGCATGCCAGAGAGCAGCCCTAAAGCCTTCTGAGCAGTGTGCATCACAAACCATCACAGAACACTTGAATTCAGGAGGAAGCTGTTTACAAACAATCCCACCACTTACTCTTCACACAGTCTTCCTAGGTAAGGGCAAGCCTGAGTGCACAAAAAGGGCTTTGCAGTTAGGCCTGAGAAGTGTAAAGCAAGGGCACGATACGCTTTTGGCATATCTACAGCTGTCACTCATTCTTTTCCACTTTGCTTTGCAAAGCTCCCCAGCTCCTCCCCACCTCCCTCCACTGGTAGGAGGAACACAAGTCTGATGATGTAAAACACAAGACATAGATGAAAAAGGATAAAATAAAGCACTTCATGTTGCCAACATGTTACAGCCCTCAGCCAGTGACCTGTGAACAGATCTGAGTTTAGGTGAACTATCTGGGCATTCTGGTCTTAAAAAAAGGCATGATGGACAGAAATGCAGTGTGCAAGTGTGTCCAGTGAGCATGAAGAGAAGCATCGAGATTGAGGGATGTAATGGCAGAGAAACACACAGTTATGTTGCCTTTCAGAAAGCAGATACACATGAAGAAGGGGAATATGAAAAAGAAAGGGGAAGTCCTGTCCTTAGTGCACTAAGATGCTTCATGGATGAATACATATTTGCTGCACTGCAGATCTACTTACACATAATAAACCTGAATTCATTAATACTAAATATTTATGCTCAGCTTGTAACTAGTCCAAAAAAGCAATTACGATACATCATGTTGACGGCAAGTATAAAACCATTAAAACTTGGATCAGTCACACAACACACCATGTCTCTGCACTGTTAACAATAACACTCCTAGTATAGTACATTCACATGGGGAAAATCCAGACCTTTCCATTAAACTGTGCAAAAGCCCATGTTTTGCTGTTACACAGATCCCTGTAAAGGACAATATGCTACATTCAAAGCTATGAACGTGATTTCAGCTGCCCACTAAATTTAGCACTATTTATCTGGTAAACTCAGAGGGAATTCTTGGACTACACTTAGATTGTAACACATTGCTTGTACCCTAATGTGTTACAGGTGTCATTCATGGAAGACTGGAAGATTAGCAATCAGTTGGCAGCAGCAGCACCTCCAGCCTCATGTCAGAGGTGAAAAGCACCTCTCAGTCTATCTAGCAGCCCACCTGAACCTCTTTTTAAAAGGAATAAACATCAGTAATTCACTTGGCTGGAAATGGAGTAGAGTTGTCAGAACACTTCAAGATGTGACAGTCACAATCAGTTTTTGTTTCTTTTTAAAAACTGAACAGCAGTTTTAAAAGGTTAACCATGTGCTGTTTTAAAAAGCAACATGCCCACTGCATATCCTCTGCAGAAGACACTGTTCATAGAAGTGCCAGTGGGTATAGCACCTAGCTCTGACAACACTGGCCTTGGAATCAAAGTCTCATAAGCAGACAGGAAAAGGTTCTGAAATTACCAATAGCTACTTCAAAAAATATGCAGTTTAAAATGGAGTCCAAATACTTTGCAGGGAAACAAATACAAGCTGATGACAGAAAATAGTTTTAGAGGAAGTAGCTGTGTAGTTTGGCACTGGGAATACATTACTACAAAAACATGACTGAGACAAGTCATGGCTGTCTCTTCATTCCATCTACTCTTCTCTTTGGACAACATCTATGTAAATACATGCTGCCACTTAGTAAAACGTTTGCTGCCAGGATATATGGTACAAACATGGTACTAAATCAGCCTTTTATATGGACCACATCCAAAGACATTAATGCTTTCCTCAGAATTCCGACTGGCATTATTCCAAAAAGGAGTCCAATTTCTCTCTCTCTGGATTGGATGTAAAACTCACCTGCTGAAAACATCAGACTTTTCTATTTTCAGCTCCATTACTGAATAAAGGAGTAAAAATGCATCTGTGTTCTGCATGTCACCAGAATAACCGAGGTGATGATAAGTACTACAGAACGCTACCTGGTTACATGTGATAATGCTCAGGTGAGCACAGGTATAAGATTTTGTACTGACTTTTGTAGAGCCTATGAGTGATACAAGAACATAAGACATGTTTGATCCACATCAAACACCCTACTTTCTGTCTTTTGATACAGACTCACCTCAGTGCAAATCCAGAGTTTGAATTTTGATCTGCTAACATGACTTTCATTGCATGGCACAGAAATGGTACACTGCAAAATTTCCACTTCTTGGAGTAGGGAAATCATGCTAGTGTTTTAGATAGCACATAATATAACTGCTGACTTTCTGTAGTGGCACTCATTCCCTCACAATACACTCATCTAAGGCAAGCAGCATTCAGAAACAAAAATTGCCATTCTGATACAGGATGATCTGGTGATTCAGCAGCATAAAATGAGAGTCAAGACTACTTCAGAAGACTTGATCTATAATCATTTTCCTGAATTCCAGCTTTGTCATTTCATTTATTCTTGAGGCTAAGCCTGAGAACTTATGTCCACGCTCAGATCAAATTGTATCAAATTGTATGTTGCTACTTTGGGCAACCACACACTGTAAATGCCACTGTACACATAAATCGATCAGAGCGCCTCATGCATTCTCTGCCTAATTCCTCTGCACCATGACAGCCAAAGACAAATCATTATTTTCTGTGGTAGCAATAAAATCTAATCATAAACTTGGAAATTCTATTTTACCCTAAAAACATCAGATAGGGATTTGATACTACCACTAGGAATAAAGGAGAAGTAGAGCTATTTCAATGATTCAAACACAAATCCTTGTGCCGAATTACTTGGATACGTAAGGCCCAAGGAAGTGGCAGATGAAACATTAAAATTAATCTCTACAATTTATCCCAGGTAATTTATTCAATTACTGTAAATAAATTCTTCCAATTCTAATGTTGGTCATCTTATAACAAAACATAATAAATAAGGGATCTCATACAGCAGATTAAGAAAAGTATTTTAATTGCTGAGTGTGTTCTATGAGTGTGTGCTTATGAATTTTATAATGCTACACCTGGTTCAGACAGTTCAGTCTGAAAAATAACTCTTTTTTGCTATACATACTTGCAACATTGAGTAGAAAAACATTTGGATAGCAACTATGCTTTAAATGTAGTTTTCTGCAAAACAAAAATAAAACACAGCTCAATAAGCCTAATTGCCTAAAGAGAAAACTGAATTACAAAATTATTGTGCTTCTATAAGCATAAACAAAAAAGCATTGCTTATCAGAAACAATCAGACAACTGCCCATTTCCCCCAAAATGTTTCAGAAGGCTTCTTTGTACAATATATGCAAAGAAATATCTATGAATAACATCATCCATTGATAGAAAAGATGGGGTGTAAAAAAACATTAGAAGCTACAATCCTTAAAACTTCCAATTCAATTCTAGCCCAGAAAAGAGTTGTGGGAATATGGTAACAGAATGCTCTTTACTCTTTTTCCAAGACAATCCCCATCTTTTCAGTTATTTCTCATGTTGCTCTCTAGACAGTTACCTTGTCAACAAAATATCATAATATTTCCTCAAATTACTTAAAAATACTTTCTAAATGCATTCTTTTAGGATAGATTAAAGCACAATAATCCACACCAGTGTCTTGGATGAATTATAAGTAGCTTAAAGCCACCTAAATACTGATTTAACTGCTAGAACAAAATAACTCTTTTGGGTAGCCTTAATAAAGGATTTGAAATACTTACTAAGCACGTTTGATCCGCTGGGTAAACACGACTGTGAAGAATCCACTCCAGTCTCTCAAGTAACACTTTGCATATTTTATAACTTTCCAGGGAAAACTTTCAGAAGTTTGGTAGTTTATTACATATTTATTATTGAACTATACCTAGGGACCTAATTTAAACTCACATCACGTGAGAAGAAATTAAGATTGCTGTTATTTCCCAAGCCTGTACTGTTTGTCCTGGATTTGAGCACCATGGATCTAAGTGCCTTGTGTCAACAGTGTAGTAAAGACTGCTCCCTCCAAGTAAAGCAGCACTAGGATTTTATTCCCTGAATTAAAACTCTGATTACATGTTTTCTTTACTGCTGAAAGTTATTGATGAAATATTCCCTTAGTGGTAGAAAGAAACTAGGGAAAAATAATGTTCCTGGTAACATTGGCTAAATAGGCAAATGCAGAGCATGCCTTTACATCAGCAACGCCCATACCAGCAGATCAACCCACAAACCAAATCCGGTGGGTTTTAATGGTTTTCTAGCACTCCTGCACATAACAGCACCTTTAAGTACCTCCATCTCAGGGCGATTCTGAAGAGCAGATTCATCTGGCACTGTGAATTGACCAATGCCTCACATCTGCTCCTTCAGAATGGAGATTAAGCTGCAGTCTATCCGCCATGTAAAGCCCAGCATACAAACAGGAGGTAAGGTTGCATACCAAGGTGATTAGGGAAGAGTTCCATCTCTCATTCGATCAACTCTAGAAGGGATGTGGGGAGAATTGCTGGGGGAGCCAAATCCCTCAGTCTGCAAGCACAGCCCACAGCCATCACTTTGCTTTTGTACAAATGAGCCCACTGCCAGTCTGCTCAAAACAAGACCCAGGAAAACTAGTCAGAGAGAAACATCAACCACACGAGCCCAAGAAAGATAGAAAGACTTCTAAGGAATGACAAAAGTTCTTGCTCTGAACAAGCAACTACTCTGCAAGTGAAAATTCTCTGCAGCAAGTAGGAGCTGATGATGGAGCACAGCTCTGTGCAGTCCAGGAAAGGCAGAATGAGGACATAAAAAGGGCTGCAGAGCTGCTACAGGGCACACACAACTGCTTGGCCAAGGTTAAGGGTGGATGGCATCCGTATACTTATTACTCACTAGACTAGAAAGTTCATTTTGCTTCAGAAAAAGAGGAAGTGCATTTGATCTAGAAACCATCATCAAATTTCCTGCTCTTGACTATGTATTCTTCTAGACCATCCTTCTGCCTCACTCGAAATCTTCACATAGCCCAGCTGCTTTCTGTCAAAGTCTCTGTGGTGGCAAGATGAGCCACTCTGGAGATGTCCTTCCTGACACAAAACAGGAGTGTTATGAAGTTAGGACTTTCCTCACTCCTCCTCAAACCAATCTCCAGGGGAATTATGCGCCCAATTACTGATTTCCCAAATGCCAGAACAATTCCACTGTTCTCCATATGTCAACTCCCACTGACCTATGCATCACATCAGGTAATTAGGCAGATTCCTAGATTGGCAAATACCCAAGATTAGTCTTAAATCTCAAGGGAAAGCATAGTGACAGCCCTTTTAAAAGATTTTTCAGGTATCTCACAGTGATATTACATCACTCATTACAGTCAACTTAAATGTAGTAGAACTGACTGAGTTAGAGTTTCTGGAATGAAATGAGATACTGCCTAAAGCATCCTGAACAGCCCTCTCCTGGGCATCCCTCATTTACTACTCACGCTTCTCAGGTGATAAATGTAATCTCTCCATTTACTGGGCTGTCTTTTATCAAACACAAATGTATGTGCTGCTACACATCTGTGCATTCTCTCGATGACCTCTCTGGGCTGTGCTAATTAGGCTGCAATGTGACAGAACTAGGCTCAAGTCCCCACAGAGCAGAGCTCAGGACAAGGAAGGCTGACACTAAGAATCAGTTTCATCCAGATATTTATTTATTCAGTGGAAAAGAAATTACCTATTTCTTCTGAAGAGCTATCTAGTTTAATTCTTAGCTAAGCAGCATAGCAGTTTCTGTGCTTACTTGGTCAAAGAAACGCTGGGGTCAGCAAATCCCCAAGTAAAAGGATGAGCTAACAGCTGCTGGTGGTCATGTTTTCTGGGTGGGAGGAGGACTTTTGCTGTGCATCCATTCACCCTGGCTCAGCTTAGGACTATACATTACAGAGTCCTCCTAGTCAACAAGATTCAGAGTGGGGCGTTGATGTCACACACCCAACAATCAGCTCTTCTACATCTTCCCTGTTAAACTCACTGTTACTGCTTCTCAACTGCAGGCATTCTTACAGGCCCCACATGGGACCCAACCCATCCTACAGACCACTATAGTCTGAGAAGCCAGAGCTAGTCCATGTTCCAAGTGAGCTCTTGATAGCCAGTGAATTCTGAACTCAAGTCCCTCAAAATAAATTGCTTATAAACTATTTTGTAGCTCAAAAATTAATTACAGAACTATCCAAACATTTACAAGAAAATTATAAATATATGGATAAAATCATAAGCCACTTAATCAATTTTAAATAAAGAGAAAAACAGTATGCCAACTATATACTGCAAATAGTTTTCTTCTTTAGCTTCTACTTCTGTGGCTGCAAAACAGTATGGAAGTATGTGGTATACTGCATTTGAAGTTAACTGTTAACAATAAGCAGTTGCGATTTTTGAAGTTCACCTTCATTCCAGTAAAACAAAATATATTCAAGGGCCACCCCAAAAGTAACACCTCCTATTTTATGATGTTGGCCCATAGTGTCAAAGGTGGGTGTTGGTGGTACGGCAGTAAGGGCTGAAGCTTCCCACCAATATCCCGCTCCATTTTGTTGCTGTGTGACAGATGGCAGCAGAGGGGCAGTCTGACAGAATGGCGTCTGTGTTGAACAACAGCATTTTATTTGTTCTATCTAGTAGTGTTAGAGTTTCCATATATATATGGAAACTACAACAGGTACAATAACAATATATACTATATATATGTATATATTTACACACACTAATCTTCGTACCTATTAAATACATGGCGTGAGAATAGCCTACAGGGAAGAAAATCTGTACTGGACGAACTGCAGAAGTGCCTCTGGAGATCCTGGAGAGATCACCAAGGGTCACTGGAAGATAACTCAGGATTCAGAAATTCACAGTTATAAAGGATGGAATGCTGCAAGCTCACTAAATGTGACCTATTTAAAAATCAGTAAGGATTAGATACAAAGCTAAACTTTGTTTCTGTGTGACAACACCAAGTGGAATACTAAATCCAAAGCCATCTGATGTTTGGTTAAACAGGTTTGGGGTACAATCATAAAGAGGTTATTCTAGAAAATTCTTGGGACAGAAATACAAAGCTGAAGCAGTACTACAGGATTTAATGTTTTGATGAACCTTGAATTTGGGAAAATGAATAGGGAACAGCTGAGACATTACATCAAGTAGCTGAGCTTCATTTAAGAAAGACAGAGAATTAATTTCAAATGAAGGGAGAATAGTAAAAGTAGAGAAAACCTCAAGGATCTGGTTCTTCAGCACATATGACTCAGTATCACTCACTTTAACTATTAACTATAATATTTTGGCCGTATAAATTCTAGCTGATAAAAATTAATTATCTATGCATATTCACATGTAAAACAGATAATAGCATGTGATTTTCAGAGTACAGACAGACCTACTTCCTGAATTCTGTTTCTTCTGAAATTGATGTACAGATACGCAGCAAGAAACGGTGAACTGCTTTTAATAACAAAACAAATTGAAGTTTAAAATGTCTTCCTACTTATTAAGCTAATAGCATATAATGACCATAAGTACAAACCATAATGTTATCATCTTATTTGCATGGATATCATACTAGAGTCAATGAAATTACTCCAGATTTACACAGTCAATGGAAGAAAGATCAAGCCCACAGTGTATAAACATTAAAAAAATCCTAATTAGAATCAAGTATTTTTGACAATTTTATTTCCACCTAATTAGTACTGATGTTTTAGTGCTAGAACCTAAATGTACTGTATTCTGCAATAAAGAATGATTCATTTCTACATTCAAATAAATAATTCAGTAAAGAAAGATGCCTAAAAGTGCTTTTGCTTATAGTGCTGTCAAAACGAAACACTTGGAAAAAAAATGTTAGTAGTCATACTCTTTTTAACAGTTTGAGACTAGACTAAGTGCTACTCACAAGGAATCAGAGAGCCACCCCACAGACTTGGAGTAATTAGTCAACAGGACAGGCTTCTTGCAATGTGACAAGTTGGGGCCAATTTCTAGGGCACATATGTCTGCAATAGGAACAGTGTCTCTCCATGTACAACAGGGAGACTGCAGCTACTACAGTACTGTAAGTGACACCTTGAATGACTTCCTTACTTTGGACCTTAAGGGCTTAATGGAGGCTGCTGACAGCGAAGGGAGGAACTGCACCGCAAGTTCTGTAGAGGAGCACAGTTATATGCCTGCATAACCTGGTGCCCAAAGCCAGAGCCAAGATTCAGGACCAGGCTCCATCCAGCAGTTCCTGCACACTCCTGTGCAGGGCACAGAGCTGTCAGAGAATCACACACTTGCACTATTTCAAAGGTCCACCAAAGCATCAGTACAAACCTGAGAAAATGGGATCACTGCATGGCAAATGTGTACAGAAGACATTAAATGTTGCAATGCACATGCAAAACTATAAGGCTCCAGGTATAAGCTTCAATATTTAACATAGAACCTGTAGATGAAGTTACCTAGAAATGCACTAAGAGCAGCTTCGCATCTGAAACTCAGAAATGTATTGACAGTAGTAAGCCAAAGTGTTCTTGTGCACTAAAGCTTTATCCACAGTGATTTTAGCAAACAAATGATCACTAGGCAACAGTGGTATCAGAAATGATGGACAGTAAAAATACAACAGCAGAATAATCTCTGTGAGGTTGCATTCCTAAACCTGCACGACAGTCAGAATTTGGAAATCTCCATACATCTCTCCGCTTCACCACATCCTGCTTGAGCAAGGAGCTTCTTGACCCTTAAGGTCCCATCCAACCTAAGCCATTCTAAATATGCCTCAGCTGTGACTCAGCCTTTGGAGGCTCCTTTCTCAGCAGGTGCCCAGGAAGTTCCAACAAGCAGCTTTGGTGATTTAAAGCATCAGACTGAAATGCGACAAATCCCAGTTTTTGCCCCATTTCAGAAATGAGGAATATAGAGATCAGCACACTGTGGATTGAAAGGTGCAGATGTATTGCAACAAGAGATATGAAGATATTTAAGACACGCTGAGGAGAGAAGAGGTGCACTGCAGCCGCCACCTCTTTAGTATAAAATCTGTTCAATGTGAAATGAGAAGCAAGTGAAAAAACAGAACTGTATTTTTACTCCAAATTTCAATCACTGTGTGTAAAATATCCAAATGAGGATAAATAGGGCTTATTTTGCTCTTCTGGCAGTGGGAAGCACTGACTTCAGACAGAATAACTATCATGTACACTAACACCTTGTGAGGGATGGTTTCTTCCCTTGCCTCAGCTGCTGTAGGCCAGCTGAATTTCACAGCACCAAAGGAATGATGCCAGCTTATGGCAGCTAAGGATCTCTTATCCTCCAGTATGAGGAGGAGGGAAAGGGGGAATTTATTAGTGTAGTTACTTTAAAAGGCCAATTACAATTTTATAGAGGAAAAGCTTCAGTAGTTTCAGTTATTTACAATGTAACAACCATGCTATGATTTATACAGATAATTTTTTCAAAAAATAATTAACACTAAAACCAATAAAAATGAATTGACTGTTGTTCAAGACAGTTTGGAGTAGACTGGTGATATTTTCCATTTGGTGAAGCCTTTATTATTACCACGTTAATGCCCTGAGCTTAGACATTCTGCTTTCTTTTACCATATGTCACTTGTATTTTGCTCTTCTGGATACATGTGTGGGAAGGAGCAGGGCTGATGTCTATTGGAAAAGTTAACTCTGTCAATTAATTAAATCCTTTATTTTTACATAGCTAGCACTCATGAAGTGGGAAATAAATTAATTCTAACCAATAATAAAGAATCAACAGCATTAATTAGTCCCTTAACAATGAGTGACAGTAATAACCCAAGAGGAAAAAAAAACCATTTTATCTCTGTAAATAAAAGCAGATACAGTGGCTTACAATTCAGGCTCTCTCACAGAAGCAGTACTGAGGACAATGACATTCTTGTCTCAGTCATGGTACTGGATTTGCACACAGTGACTTTCTGCTGGATGGCAGCGTTCAGATCATTCTTTCTCCCAAGGAAGACACAACTGACAGAACACAAGGAAGACAGAACTGACACAAGTATCATAGAATGGCTTAAGGTAGAAGGGACCTCAAAATCAACTCGCTCCCACCCTCCTGCTGCAGGCAGAGCTGCCAACCACATCAGGCACCAGCTCAGGCTGCCCAGGGCCCCATTCATCCTGGCTTGAGCACCTCCAGGGATGGGGCGCACTGCCTCTCTGGGGCACACAGCTTGACTGATTTCATGCAAGTCCAACATAACCAGTAACATTTCAGTGCAGTTCCCTCTGTGAAACTATGCCTTGACTTACATCGATAGCTGGGCAAGCAGAAAAATCAGGACACAAGAACATTCCAGAAGCAAGGCAGCTACTGCCTGGAGACAGAAACATATGCACCTCCCACATACCCATTCTCCACAGACTCATTTCAATCCGTTCATCCAGAACAAGAAAACGCACTAACAGAAGAAATGAAGCATTCTCCTCTGTGCTTGGAACCACAGCGTAATGAGCTGAGACCCATCTTATGTGCCACAAGCACGTTAGCGAGCAGATCCCACCACCTCAAGGGAGCAAGGGAAAGGAGAACAAAGCAAAGCTGCCACTCCCCTTCATGCTGCCCCAGGACCAGGGCACACTGGGACACTGTCCAGGCACTGAAGCCAGGGAACTGGCCCTCCCCTACCCAGCCAGCTGCGATACTTCTCCTCCCTCCCTCATTCCTGCCCTCACCGAGTGTTCCACCAGCTCCACACAGGCTGGAGGGCAATGTCCTGGGTTGGCTCCTCTCCTGGAGAACCCTTCCCAGGTTCTCCAGGAACGCAGCTCCTTCTCTGGCAGTGCTGCACTAAGAAGTCTGATACTGAAAGGAAGAATTCATAATTCCCAGTTCTGAAAATAAGGCATATTTAATTGAATCAGGCTGCAAATGCAGCAGGCGCTGCATCTTTTTTTTCACAAGAATGAGTCAGTCAGTCATTAAAATTGGGCCTGGATGCCAGACTTTTCTTGCTTGCATTTTACAAGGCAGCCGTGGCAGCTCCTCATCTGCTTCTCTGTGCGAACAGTGGCAATTACTGCTCACATGGACATGAAATGTGGGTACTCTGGACCTAATTAGAACTGAAAAGATTTAAAGACAAATATTTTCCTTAGAAAAAAAACATCTGAAACCATACTTCAGACACTTGCTTGGACAGGTTCTTAGTGCTGGACTTATCCACATTACCCTGTGCTGGAAACCTTTAAGGAGAGCAGAGAAATCAAGCTTTAATTCCAAGTGCACCGCTGATGTCTATATTGCTGTGATCTCGTGACACAGTTCTTTAACCAGCCAGCTGGGACTGCAGCCAGGCCAATAGTGCTGCTTTGCTGTCAGACTATAGGGAAAGCCATTTACACATTCAACCCTTTAACACAGATCAGCAGCACTAATAATTATCATTGCATTATATGTAACAACGAATTAGAGCTCAGGCATGAACTAGCTTTTGAAAAGAAGATGCTATCATTAAACCATAATGCAGTGAGTTTGAAACCAAGTAAAATGCTGTCACCTGTCTCATCTGAGCTGACTTTCACTGTTCTATATAGTCAGCCTACTGTCTTCTACAGTAACAGGCGGTGCTATTTTTAATCATCTTTGATCAAGCTTTTTCTTTTTTGTGGAAACAGCTGGAAATAAGGAGTGTCTGGTGCCGTATCATCCTATCTCCTCTCACACCACTCACTGATTCAAGAGCTGCGAGTTTCCTTGGCTGACGGCAGAAATCTCGTAACTTCATCAAAGTCAGTGACACAATGGGAGTCTGCACGCTTGAATATTTGGCTCAGTGAGGATTCATCCTCCACACCAAAATGTGATCCTGGATAGCAATTTGCTCCCTCCAGCTAAATTAAAAATCCAACGTTAAATTTGTTTAAAACATTAAAACAGAAAATCTATTTTCTTCTTGAACGGACCCCATGTGGAAACTTTAGAAGTCTGAATCTCCATAAGCAGATTAACTTTGGCATCTCCCACCACGAAGCTGGAATATTTAAATCTAAAAATAGCATGCTAAAGCTGTTTTAAGTTGGATAATTCAGCTGGAGGTGGCTCTCATTTCATCTAGCTCTACCTAATTTGCTACAGCTAAAACCTTTTTGAGACATGCTGAGCAAAAGGGACAAGCAAAGTGTCCCCTTGTCTGCAGCTTAAAACTCCACATTAAATCTTCCAAGATGTTGCACATACCCTGTCCTATATTTAAAAGGTCACTTTTGACCAAGCTGCCATTAATCACACTTAATCAATTGGTGAAAGCTTATATTAGTAGCTGCCTGTAACGGCATGCAAATCTTTTTGCCTTAGTTCAGCCTCTCTCCAACTAAGCTAAGCTGGTTTACAGCAGAAAGGTGAAAAGCTAATGCTTATCTGTCAGATGAGACAAACACAGGAGAAGCCTCTTCTTTTTGTTTTCATGCTCAGAGATCAAGGAGAACGTACATCGGCATGGGGAGGCTGTTGTTTAATTATACAATAGCTATGGAGAGATAACTATCTCTTTGAAGCGCTTTAACTTCTGTGCCACTTTCTCAAGTGAAAAAAGAAAGATCCTCATCGCTTTGAATGCAACCAGCTTAGATCTGGGGGAGGAAACAAGGGGGGAAAGTCACATTGAGGAAAATATCTATTCAAATTGATTAATAAATGTAAACACATCATTAGATTAAATAGTGGGTTAGTTTTCTGACACCCTGGCTGTCAGGGAAATAGAAAAAAAAAGCGCAGAAAAACAAACAGCAGCTAAAATGCTGGAATTATTTGCAGCTTGATGCTGTTTTTATTTGAGTGGGTGAGAAGCGTTCCATCAACTTAATGCAGCAGGAGCTAGCCCTGGGCTGTTTTCTGCAACCGTTTTTATTAGTTGAAATTAACCATTTCCTACTTCATTCAGCTTATGCATAATTACAGTCTGATTTTTAGCCACATAGCGATTCCTGCTTGCCTCTCCAAGATTGCAACCTGA
Source organism: Tympanuchus pallidicinctus (assembly GCF_026119805.1). Lineage (NCBI taxonomy): Eukaryota > Metazoa > Chordata > Aves > Galliformes > Phasianidae > Tympanuchus > Tympanuchus pallidicinctus. The sequence goes on along the minus strand of NW_026294739.1, from coordinate 8,082,967 downwards.
TGTTCTTTTGTGAGGGATTTCTTAATATAAGGAGTATATTCTGTACTGGGGTAGGTAGCTGTAGCCTCCCACTAGCCACAAAAATTCAATTTTCTGCTACAGAAATATTGAGGAATAGCTGAGAAGAAGGAAGGTTCCATATATGCCTTAAACTGATCATACTTGGCAAAACGAAAGAAAAACACATTTCAGATGGGTTAATTTCTTGACTGAGGGCAGCAGAGCGCACTGACCGTTCTCGCCTCCCACTGAAATCCTTTGCAAACGTGCATTCCCAATGCGCAAACTGCAAACTTTAAAACAAATCTTAAAGAAAGATAGAATATCCTAAGCAAGAATACAAACAAGAATGAATTCCACTGTCTGTTATTTACTGAGCGATCAAAACTCTCTAGCTGTGAATTTTTCTGTTCAAGAAATCCTATTTTTCAGATGTAAGGATGGCTGAATCACTGAAAAATATGGACTGATAACATAAGCAGTGAAACTGTTGCCAATGCAATTACACAGCTGATTAGTACCCAGTAAAGCAGAGGGAAAAGGGAAAGATTATAATATAAGCTCAATATGTGATAGGACATAAAAACTGATGCCTTTTCTTGATCTCTCCAGATTTAATCAAATGATCTTCAGCTATTGCACACAGAAATTTGGCCCTTTCCACAGAAAATATTTATGTTATATACTAGATAAATACCTTTTTTTTTTTTTAATGAAACCATGCTTAATTAAAGACAGAATGCTTTTTATTAAATAGTATATCATTTGTATGTGCCATATGACACATATGGTTAGATGATCATAGCAATAACTTACATTTATCTGTGTACTTGCAAATACTCCCAGGAGACAAATAAAAGGGCATATGGCATCTCTTCAACTGTAATCATTACTAGTGGTACATGTTAAACTTCTGAAGGTGAACTGAGTGCTTGTAACAGTGTTATGAGCCCTTTAATACAGATGATTTTTATTATTCTATAGTACTACCAAAAGATGTTACGTTATTCACCATTTTACAGAGCAAAGCTTTAGGAAACGCTAGCTTAAGAAGTTCTGCCTACTCTTAACTTCTCTCAGAGTTCACAGCCAGGCTCGTTTTATTGTTTGTGTTAAAACAAGCCCTTCTATTTGCAGCCACTACTGAAATTTCTTCCCAATGAACATACAGCTCCAAGTGTGCTCCGTCCCTATCTTGCAAGGCTTGCTTTTAGACATGAGAAAACATTTCTGGTAACTATCCAATCCCACTCCAGCAGAACAACTGGTTGCATCACACAGCTTCATTTTTGTGTCTCAGAGATTGGCAAAGCTTAAAAAGCATCCATCAGGCAGCAAAATTCGAGCCTAGAATTAGATCTTCAGTCAGATTTTTTTAAATTTTTGAAACTTGTCAGGATTCTGGGAATTAGGACTGAAGCTCAGTGCCTAAACTCATATACGGGACATGTCTCTAAATCAGAAACTAGGGTAACATCTAGTGATGACAACGGGGATGCTCTTTTTTTCTTCCCTTCCCAGTAAAGAACAGTGTAAATACAGTAACTACTTCTAAATAGACCTGCAAAAATTGCTCTCTGATGCAACGATAGCAGCTCATCACATCACATCTGACACAAGGTAGGTATCAAAATCACAAAGTCACACATTCATCTTGGAGCAGAAAATCTCTAGCTTTCATCTCACCAGTCAGACGCATCCAGACCTTCTGAGCAAGTTGTCTGAACTCTGCTCTCGACATCTTGAATGCAACAGAGACACTGTATGAAGAATGCACCTTCAACAACTGCACACATCTCATGGGAATTCTGTGCTGTGTTATTTCTCTGCTGATTCTAATAGTCAAACACAATCTCAAATAGTCTCAGATTTTCTCATGGACTATGCTTCACAACCAGGCTTTCAGAAATGTGAAGTATGAGGTGGTTTTACTCCTTAGAGCTTCTATATGCTGCAGTTGTACAAATATCAGACAATCTTAATATTTACTGCTTTCCAAACAGAGATAATTAGGATGCACGTGATTGTTTTTCTCAGCAAAATGATGCATATTAGTAACTTCAGGGCTCTGCCACGTGTACCTCTGCGTGCATACACAAGAGATGGGGTCTGCTTATCACTCAAAATGCCTGCTGCACATTATGTCTGATGCCCCCAGAAACAAGCAGTGATAATAAATGATCAGCGATTACTAACAGTTTTACCACAGTCTGCTTCCCCTCACAAAGCAATTCAGTATCACTCTGAGACACGCCATATTTCTTAGCACAAATGACTGAAAATGATCTGTTGCCTTGAAATTTATACCACAGCAGCTATTTAAGGAGTACTATGTCAATTCATTTTGATAACTCATCTATTCCCTGTAATGAAGAGAAAACAGAAAACTTGTTTCCAGTTGTTTCCCTACAGATCAATGGATTGAAATGGTGCCTGAACTTCAATCTCTCTCAGAACCTCAAAGAGGAATACCTCTTTTCCCTTTCCCAATTTCCTAGCATGAAAATTGTGTGAATAACAGTTTTCATGAAGATACAAGCATCAAAGAAATATATCCAAAATTCTGTTGAATGATTAAAAAAGATAGAAAAAGAAAGCAAGGGCCAATTAGTCATGAGAAGACCTTGGGAAAAAACTGTGCGGAACTGAAAGCCAATAGGAATTTGGACATGCAATTCACACAGCAGACTAGGCAGGATGGACATCTTGAACAGTGTCTTTGTGGATTCCTGTTTGAAGATCTAAGCAACTGCACTCAACAATGCTGTTGTGTTTACAGCAATCACAAAGCATGACATAAATGTTCTTTGTCTTATAAAGGACTGGTACTCCATTTGCTCTGGGAACTGTTCAATGTTATTCTCCTATTTAAAAGCTGCATAGAATAAGAAAACAGAGCCAAGCACCACGATCACAATAAGAATAACAAATACAAAACTCATGGGTACTCTATAGGCTGAAATTTGTTTGCACGAATTATTCAGTGAGCACTTATGAATAATGAATACATTGTGGAAATCAGGATCAGTTTATGAATGATTTATGAACCGAAATATGGGCTGAATTTGTCAGATAACCTTATTTTCCACAAATCATTCAACCATCTCTTGTATTAAATGGTACCAACTGGTTTCCAAATAGCTTTTTAAACCAAACTTTTCAAGGCCTTCCATGTTATTATCTGTGAAAGCTTTGCTTAAAAAACAAGTAATTATTCAGAACTAATACTAATGTCCCATTCATAGGTTAATTACTGAAGGTTATAATGTGACAGTTCGCCTATCAATCCCATGTCTGCAAAGAGAATATGAGTAGAAATTATCTATCACACTTTGTAGACTTGGAATAGTCCTGTCAATCACAGTGTCTTTAAAGCAAATAATTATTTTTGAGTGATCTTGCTAAGAATCTGGGAGAGAAGGAGTAACTAAAACAACCATAGTGAGTGCATGAACATAACGAGTAATGTAAAATGTTTGATTCTGAAATATTTTAAAATGCTTAAGAAATTAGCTCAAGCTTGACAGTTAACAACACAGCCTCATTTCCTGAAGATTTTGTTCTTTAGCTGGTTTAGCCAAAGAATCTGAAAGTAATGTATACAAAAGTGTTTCACATGGTACAAAACATGGGTACATGGGAACAGTTCTTTCTGATCAGACCCAAAGTCTAGCTATAGCCCACTGCCTTTGATGGCATCCAATGTTTAGAGAAAGCTGTAAGAAGTCTACAATGAGAAGCAAGGTCCCTGTCATGCTCACTAACATCAGAAGTGCAAGCTGCTCCTCTTGGCCCAGTTTCTCCCTGGTGCCAGAGGCATAAGGAAGGTGTTATTGTCACACCCCTCCAGACCTGCTCACCTCTGGGCTTTCCACAGCAGTCATGAGGCAGAAGGAACCTCCTCTTAGCACCCAGTTTTCCTCAGCATCCCCACAGAGCCACAAAAAATTTGGCTGAAGGTGAATCAGGGAACATCCTTTCAAAAGGCATTGTGATTTTACAAGTAACCTCTCCAAACGTACAGACAGCAGTGGGGTCTGCTGCCTTAATTTAATGCTCATGATTTGCTGAGCGAACACCGGGATGCAGGGAGCCTGCTAGCCATCGCACGCAATGTCAGCAGCCACTCGGCTTGTTCCTTCACAGCCTGTCACACCTTCAAAGGAAGGAGATGTGGAACAGCTGGCAAATGCATAATCTGTAGAAGGAACAACTTCTCAGGTGGGATTTCATCTCCCTTGGGGTGGAACAACTCCACATGCTGGGAAGCCACTAATGATCATGCAGTGCAGAGGTGAGAAAGGAATCTCGATTGTACTGCATTTGTTGCTTGCTTATGCAATTATATGGAAGGATTGCTGCAGCGCTGCTAAAAGACCTGGAGTGCTCATGACCTTTTGTTTTGCTTATTGCAGTCACTGACAGCTCCAGCGACATGATGGCTTACAGCAAACAGCAAGCACTGAACAATTCACTTGGAGTGTAAATGAATAATGAATAGGAGCTGAATCAGGACCCCTGTATAAGCATTCTTACTCTAACAGTACCAAAATGCAACAGGCTACACAAAAATAAACCACATCAGATGGAAAAAAAAAAAAATACCCCCTCATATTTAAATTCCCACCTTAAATTATTTTTTTTTTCTTTGATCACCTATTGTTGTTGGTTTCCTTTCTGTAGTTCAGTTTTGTGGGGGTTTGTTTGTTTGCTTCCAGTATAGGTATAGTATGTTTTAACCCCAGACTCACCATACACACATTAAAAAGCATTCCAGGCCATTCCAGGAATTTCAACATCAAAGACATGCAACACTATAATTAGGGTTAACCTGTACTATTTCCATAAGGCAAGATTAGGGTAAAGATTTTATAATTACTGAGAGCAAATTAGAAATCATGTAGGATAGGCTGCGTTCCAAAGAAGCATCAAGACAAGCATTCCATCATCTCTTTCATTGTCAACAACATCACTGAAGTGTTTATCCCAACATTTTACAAAGCACTTTATAATATGAGGGGTCCACAGTAAATGTACACTTTTCATGACCTTGCCATTAAATAAAGACTGAAAAAAGCTTTTCCCATCCCTCATTTGAATGAAGGGAACAAAGAAGGTCAAAAATAACCAACCTTCCTTTGTGCATTTTGTCATTCCATTTAATTTGTCCTCAAAGAACACCCTAAAGTGATTCTACATACAAAAAGAAGAAAATGAGCTATGAGAGTTATATTACTGTACAAATATATGGAAAAAGATACACAATTTTTTTCATCTTCACAGTTGTACACCTAGAACTTGAAATAAGTAGAGGAATACAAGTTAAATAATACTCTTTTTTTTTCTCTTTTTTTTTTTTCCCCAAATACATTTATCACTGGAAAAAAAAAAAAAAAAAAACAAACCAAAAACATTCTATTAAGAAAAAATAATAAAGCAGCAAACTCCTTCATTGAATCCTTACTCTTAAGTCTTTCTGCATCCAAACACGGTATGTGAGTGGTGGTGCTGCAGTCAGAACATCAGCCAGGGACAAGGCTTTACCTTCCTAGATTCCAGCAGCCAAGTCTCAGCTGCTTTTGTTATGGCAGCATGCCATTTTGCCTATCCATCAGCTACACACTGGAGGAAACAGCAAATCTCTTGGACCCCAAAGAAAAAAGAAGCAACCATTAGAAAGTCCCTCCTGAGCTCATGTGATCTAGGAGAGCTTTCCAGAGTAGCCAGAAGGTGCTGTTTTATACTTAATCCTTTGGTTTATCCAATACTGTGTTCCACTGCTGGATTGCTACCAGTGGAAGTTAAAAGGATGACTGTATGTGAAACAGGCCAATGCGTCTGCAGCTCTGTTGTTTCTGATGCAGCCTTTGAAAGATGAGTTTAATCAAAACTTATCCAAGATTTCTTTGACAGCCACAAGGCTCAGAGAACGAGTAAGAAGGATGCTGACATGAAATGCTTCCTTGAAAAGGTAGTTACAAGGCAAGAAGTTACCTGCATCTACTCCCCTCAGTCCCCAGAAAAAAGTTTGGGGACTACTTTTCTGGAGAAGTAACCTTTATTTTGGCCATGCTAGAGCTTGATGAAAAGATGTTCTTTCTTATTCTGATGAACTTCAGTGAATGGATGGACCTGAATCCAGGATGGATTCAGAGTCTCTGCTGGACAAGATGCTCAGTGCCAAACAAGGCTCTCCCCTCAGCTTCCCAGAACAACGCCCACAACACAGTACTGTGCCTGAACAGATATGTTATTAGCATACAGTGTCATGGCTACTGACAAAATACAAATTCAGGTTTCAGTTTACTGTTAGGCTGGCCAAAAGTGTTTTACTATCATAGTCAGTTCTTCAGTTTTACAGCCAGAGTTTCACATTAGCTAAAAATGATTTTCAGTAAAGAAAAAATAAAGGCAGATGTTACCATTCTGAAAACACAGGCAGAAACCTCTGCTTTTCTTTTCCTGTCGGAGCCTCATTTACCAGTTGCATGCCCTTAAAACCAAGTAAAAGCATAGCTCAGGATGGCATAAATCTTGTCCTGTCTACATAACAGCCAGGGTGACACAGAGAAATGTAAATGTCCTTGCAGCACAGACTTATTTTGCATGCAAAATAAATCAACATTTTGCAAGTGCAACACAATATTTTAGGAAAAAAGCAAAATGAACCAATGACTCATGCTGGTCAAGCTTAATTCAACATCAGAATACATTAGTAATGTTATCACAATGCAGGAACACTGAACTACTAATGAAGTAGTACTTTCAAGAAAGTGAAGCCGAAAGTCTTTTACTTGAAAAATCATGCACTTCTATACATTTCATGTGTTCGTATTTTCTGTAGTATCAGTAAAAATACATGCAATGAGAGTATGTAGATTCAGAGAGCAAGAGGAAAATGAAAATAACTGATATGCATTTAGAAAAAAAAAATCACACGTCACAGTTAAAGCTCTTGCTTCATTTTAAAACGTTCTTTAAAAAAAAAGCTACATTTCATAAGAAAACACATTTGGATTATTTCACGTTTAGCTTAGTATTTGGGCAGTCCATAGCTCTCACCCTTCTAAGTGTTTGGGAATGGTAAACATGTTGGCAGATAATTACATGCTGTCTCTTAGCAACCAGAACTGTCTTGCAATGAAGTTATTGGGCTTTTTTTCCTGATATATCCTGGTAATGGCACAATTTCCACAAATTTTACACCCAGCCTGGCAAACCCCTTGCACAGAATCTCCCGGACGAGCCCATCATTAAGTGACAGGAAAGACCTGTTAGTGAAAGCTACTGCTCTTCGTAATCCCTTGGGAAGACAATTCACAATGAGCATACAGTGAGCACAAACAAACGAGTAACTAGGAAGAGGCCAGTCAAAATATTTTGTCATGAGACTAAATAGCCTTTTTCCAATGCTATAACTGCAAGCAAACACAATATTGAAACCTACGGTGGTTTAAATAATCCTTTAGACAGCAAAACCTCCCAGTTGTTTAGCTTTAACAACAGAACATTGAAATTCTGATATAGGGGGGCTTGGGCCAGTTTTTCAGAAAAGCTCCAATTTTGGCATCCTCTTCTGAAAATGCAGTCCCACTTGTAGGCACAAAGGAATTTTGGAATGCCTGTTCTTTGTCTGCGCACAAAGGGGAAATATTACTGTCACTGCTTCATTCTGCAGACCTAGGACATTTCAGTGGAGCAGACAGAGCCTTTTTTTTAGTGCCTTCTTGCAAAATCCATGATCTTTAAGTTCTCTTTCCCTCTTAATAATATTAGAGTAGCTATTAATAACAAAGTAGTTCTTGCACATCTTAAAAAAGATCAATACTGCCATAAAATGCAATTGAAACTATAACCTAAAATACCCTATCCTGCCAAAAGACTTCTTTATGACACCACATTTTAAAACATCTCCTTACTCAAAGGTGGATTTTGCATTAGAAATTGTCTATGCTTACTGGCAGAAATGCACACACTTCAGAAGACAGCACCTTCCTCATCTGTATCTCTCAACACACGTAACACTGCTTCTCTGCTTAAAGGTCAGTTTGTGTACAAGTACCTCCAAATTAACTCTCAGACTATGCTACTGTTCCCCTGTTGTGGCTCATCTCCGAAATGGTAACCAAACAATAAACTCATATGAAACAGAATGCAAGAAGACAACAGCCACTCACGAGTAGCACTGATTACGTGCATTTGCACCTTGACTGACTACTTGGAAAATGAAGATGAAAATTCAACTGACTGGACCTGGAAATTGAAAATAGATTTTCCTTAAGTCCCAAAGCAACATCATGAATCACTAAAACTATTAATTTCAGCACACAGACCTGAGAACTTGTCTCTTAACTCTTGTTACATTGCAGCTGCGCAACAGACATAACCAGTAACCTTCGCACAATGCTGTGCTGCTGCACAGAGTGGATCTCCATTTTAGTCAGGCGCCTGGAGAAGCACAGTGGCTCAAATGAATTCTTGCTACAAAAGCTCAGGTTCCAACTAAACAAGAAAGAGAAACCCTACAATTTCAGTCAGGGATCTGACAGAGGAAAGGAAAACAGAATGAGAAAGGAATTCCCTTCCCGTAATACACTGTTTCAGTAAGCAATTAGTTTTCCAGCAGCCACTCTGCTCACGAAACCAGCTCATAGGCACAGAGAAGATGACGACGCCAGCCTGGCATGCACAGTACCTGCCCTGCAGCAACGCAACTGGGGAAAGTTTGCATTTCTGGCACTCTCTTTCCCTTCAAGGGCATTTAGGTGCAGACAGACAAGCTCTCCACTTCAGCTGTCTTTAATCCAGCCCATATCTAGGTTCTCCTTGCCCATCACAAATATCCCTTTGTTGGACTGCCATCTCTCTGATTTGCTCAAGTGCCCTGTGTGACTAAAACTGGCTGAGTTCTATCTGGCTGCATGTTCCTGGAGAGGAATTAAAGCTCATTGCTCTTGTGTCTCCGAGAGGAGGTAGGAAGGAGCAAGGAGCAGAGGTTTCTGGTAAACATTTTAGTAACGCATAGTCAGTACTAAGATAGATTAGTTATTTTTCTTCTGTCCTCCTTCACTCCCAAAATACAGTAGAAGTCCACAGAAAGTGACAGCAGAAGATATTTTCAGAAAAGCAGTATATTTTCCCAACTGCAAAGAGACCCTTAATTTCTGAATAACATAACTAAATCAAAACCCAGCGTTTCATCTTCTTACACCAATTTTTCCAATGAAATAAAAATAGTCTTGGTGAGTTGGGTTTTTTTTGTTTGTTTGTTTGTTTTTACACACAACAGAATCCAAGAGTATAGGAAGGAACTCCGGCAAAGCAGTGCTGATGAAATCACTACGATATTCTAGTACAGCTTCCTTTTAGAAAAATGCCAGGGCTTGAGCAGTCACATGGCAAAATGGTGTGTGCATGGGTCTGTGCATGCCTGTTAAATAAGCCATGAAGCTCTTTGGCTGAACTAGCACTTATGTCATGTGATGCAGGGGTTGCCATGGCAAGTACATATGCAGTTTCTGATCTACTTCATCACAGACTTAACAGAATTGAGATTAACAGTGCAGGAATATGATTTCCCAGAATTCATACTTGGCTTAACCTAACAGTTGGGATGTGAATTTGAAACAATCTCAAACACCTGCTAAATGGTAGTTGTGATATACTGATCAAAACTTTTTACCACAGTAGTCATTTAGCATGAACTAACTGATAGCAAGCTATCAGCTCTGTCTTCAAAAGCAGCTGTATATTTGCCAATGTAAGGCATGAGTTTCTGTATGCTTTTTCATTTAAATATACAGGTGGCTTCAGCCATCAAAACACAGGCATTAACTGGTCGAGCAAAGTGGGGATAACTATTCCAGAAAAAAAAACAAAACAAAAAACAAGAATGTATCCGACCAGCTCTAAAATTCAGTCCTTGATCTTCTAGTGGAGTAAACTATCAGTGGGTAAACAAGAGAGATTACTGTGACAGATGTTCCTGACATTAACATTGACAACGTCTCTAAGTTTTAATATCTGGTACCAAGTTTAAGAAGCTTGCTAATACAACAGGATGATGAAAACCAACATCACACTGGCTTCATTTCTAATTCAGCGAGGGAATGTGGGTGAAGGTACTAGCAGCTCAAAGCCAGGTTTTGGGAAGGCAACTGTTTTCGTAGGAGCAGTCAGGGAGCAGTTCTGAGGTCAGTTCCAGGCAGGTACACCATTCCTGTACTTCTGGGAACCTCACCATGGTGCCAGAAGACCTTTGGCACACTCGACCTGAGTGTGTCAGCGTTTAACATATGTTCAGGCGATTTTCACATATGCTACTGCTCTAGAACAAAAGATTTCCATGTTCTGAAATAATTTTGTGTAGCACTGAACAAGCTTTCAGGAAAAACATTTCAAGGAGTCTAGGCATACAGAGGAAGCACTTGAGCCTCTAAGCCATCAATCAAGTATACGCAGGCAGACCTCAACACAACCGAATTTTTATTAAAAGTCAGCCCTTTGTTTCCTTGCTTATGATAGAAAGCCTTGACAAGGGTGAACCTATATTGAAAACTGCCCTGAGTTTTTCCTTCCAACAGGAAAAGCAAATAAAATCTGAATCTGAGGTAAAGTCAAAAGGATTCCTCCCCTCTTTCCACACCAATTTCCAAAACTCTTCAGGCATTAACAGAGCACAGCTCTCAATACCGACAGCATCATTCACGTCTTTACCTCCTGGCATGAGGAAGCACAGAATCTTCCCACCATGCAGAACACAAGATACTGCTTTGTTCTTTCCCTTTCTTAGGAGATAAGCTGTCTGGGCTTCAGAGGTTAAATTCAGATCCTTCTCTTTGGCCTCCTGCTACTCACTCCTTCCATTCTTCGCATCCCCATACGCATCTCACTTCCGCTGCGCATCGTGTCCTTCTCTCCAATAGCAACAAAAAAGAAAATCTCCATTGCAAATCACTCACCAATTTAAAGGAATCTGAACACTAGACCACAAAGTGGTGCTGCAGGATTTCCTCTCCATTAGAGTGGGTTGCATTTAATGTTGATTGTTAATCTGATATGCATAAATTTGAACACCTACATCACTATTGTTACAATCAAGCTGTTTCCCTCATATCAAAATTGCATAACATTGTATATAGATTTTAATTGAAACTATTTTGAATCTCTTTTTATGGAAGATCATATCAAAATATAGTCACTAAAGTACTGGATGCATATTTAAGATGCAAATTACCAATTTTGTCATGCAACTGTTTTTTGTTTATTACAAAATTGCTGACATATCTCTCAAGTTCATCTCATTACCAGAAATTAGAGAAATGAGATCACTAGGCAGAGCTCCTACTAATGTGATTTTGGTGTTAGCAGTCTAATTTTTTAATTAGCCTCCCTTTGTTTCCTGATTCAGATTTGCACACTGTGGAAGGCTGCAGGATTTTCTCTGTCAGATTTACAAGGCTGGGGCATAAAATAAACTACATAACTTCTCATGCTCCCCAATACCTCTTTCAGCCCTGAGCTTTCTGCAGACAGCAGGAATTTGCTTCTCCACAGCTGCATGCAGAGAAGCAAAACAAACTTTACATTTAATTATAGAAGATTATTCTCTAGACAGGCTACATTTTTAAACAATCTTTTTTTCTTTTTTTTTTTTTTTCAGTACTAAAGGACTCAGCAGTTTCCTTTTGTTCTTAAAGATTCAATTAAAAGTATGTTTCAGAAATTAAATTACAGCATGAAATTAGCTAAGGGTATGAAATACTGCATTTGCCCTAGCATTCAGGGAAAGGCTGTACAAAGCAATTCACTTAATGGCTCCTAACATGTGATCTCAACTTAATAACTAAAGTGCCCTCAGCTAGCAGAGGATCTACTGGCGAGATATGCCCTATATAACCCACTGAAAGCAGGGATGGATTAAACACAGGTAAATTTTGCTAATTTATGGTAAACCCTGCAGTTACCCTCATTTTTGATCTTTTAAAATATTACAATTTTGTCATATAACACGCTTGTTGGCAGGAGTATTTCTGTGTTGGTTTTGGCTGGCTGAGGCCCTTCAATCTTGACATGTTCCAGAAGCATCTGCTCATGTCTGTTGGAAGCCTTTCTCTCTCTCCAGCTTTTGGAGTGTACTGCTGGATGTAATTCATCACAGCCACCACAGATACACTTCAGTTTAGTCTGTGCTGTACTAATACAGGGAAAGAAGCGAGCAGTCCCCTAACTCTTCAGCTGTCCCCTTAGCCTCTGGTTGGGTTCCTTTTGACTTGGGTCCTGGTGCACTCAGCGTTGGGTACAGAGGAATTTAGTTTCCATTTGGGATTCCTGGGTACTGCATAACAACAGATTAAGAAACAACTCCACTTCGACTGCCCTCTATGGGACCAAAACATCTCACCTGCCCCATCTGCAGGCTCCCAGCAGCGCCGGAGTCCAGTGGGGCTGTCCCCAGGATCAGCAGGTCCTGCCCCACATCACTCACACCAGTGGGTATTGCTGAGTGCCATTCATGTGTCATGGACACTTCCACACTTTCAAATTATATTTTTAAATTGATTTCACTTAGGCTTACATGAGATGTTAGAGCAGAAAGCCAGAAATAAGTACAGTATCAAATTAACTGTAAAACCTAAAGCTAGTAATGTCTCTGCAATTTACTTCTTCTCTAAATCTCCCCTTCCTCCCATTTAAATCCAAGCACACAGAAGTCTAACTAGTGCACATGCACATTCCTATTTTCATATGAATTTTAGCCACAGATCTAGCACAGCTCAGCAACAGGATGTCCATCAGCCAATGCTCCTGTTGCAGAGGCAGTCTGTACTGAAATCCTGGGGCTTACCCAGGGGACTACTCTCTTCTTCAGGCTAAAAAAAAAATAATAAAGATTTGGATTAAATTGTCAAGCACCATAGCATGTTTGTGTTTTCATGTGGAGGAGAATGAATAAATAAGAAGCATTCGTAGCCTGTCAGAAGGGGGCTGAGAAGGAGAACAGGCAATGGCAACAAATGCCTGCCAGCTGGGTGGGGTATGCAGTAATCTGTATTATCATTAACAATAGCAAAATGCAGCTGTGATTTATGGCACTGTAAGAAGCAGAGGACAGAGCTGTTTTGCTGAAAGCACATATTTTTCTTCAACTTCTGAACAGCTTTTGTTAAACAACAGGTTTTCCCGTAGGTACTGAAGGAATCAGTCATGTTACTCTAGTGCTAGCACAGATACTCAGCTCTTCTGTGTTGTCTGACAGGTGTTCATTAGAGACAGCTGTGGCATGACATGCTACATGCATGTGGATGAATGTGTTTCTGTAAGTGTCTGAGAGTGTGGCTACATGCAATTTTGCTGCTAATGGGTCACGGGTACTTTCTGCATGTCTTCTGTACGAGAATCAGTGAATTCATCATTCAGGTCATGGCTAACAATACCACTTGTCAGGTACCACTGAATTGCAGCTTGGAGTATGTTGTGGTTACTGGAAGCCTTGAATGAGCTAGAACAGATCAATGCTTCAATTCTGCCAGCAGTCCTAGGCTAGGCTTTGCTGGTATAACATGAATCAGTTGTGCTGTTGTGCTAAACATATTTCTTCTTTAATTAAGTCCAACCTAGATTAATTATAAAGACTACTTGTGAATGCTTCAAAATGGTCTTGCTTTTTTTTTTTTTTTTTAAATACAGTCTTCACAACAGCAGTTGTGGGTTTTTTTCTGCCCTTACTTTCTCTATGCAATTTCATATTGTATTTGAAAACACTTTCAAAGCAAACGCTTAACTCCAATGATGAATAGTGGCACCATTAGAACAGCAAAAACTTGCATTGAACGTTTACTGAACAGCTCTACACGCATTTCTGCCTTGCTAAGGAGGGGTTGGTAAGAGGCAATGCTGGGCAATTTTAACTTCCAAGTTAAAATTACAGTCATATTGTCTCACTGAAGCATAATAAGGAGATACTGAGGAAACTAGAAACAAAGATAGGTTAGGAACGACAGCCTAAACTGTACATTATGCACCACACAGCATCTTCCAGCAATGGCACCTAAAGAGCCAAATCCCAGGGGTGCAACAGACCTTCTCTGTAGTTACTCAGGCTGCTGAGAGCACACGGGCTGCAAGTTGTGTCTAAACATTCACCACGATGGAGCTCGACCACGGCCAGCTCACTCCTGTACACCAGTGGCCAGACAGCCTACAAACAGCAATAGCATATTATACTTACACTGGATTCTAACAAGGAAAGGGCTCTGCAACCTGTGTGTAAGTCCTCTGGGCTCCCTGTGACCCCATGCTACCAATTATGCTTATAAAAACAGCAAATGAATCAGGAGCCACAACATGCCCACTTACACAGTGGACCAGCACGTGCTTCAGCAATTTATGAAGTGATGAAGGGGAAGACATCTTGTACTTTTCTGAAAACCACAAAAAGGTATATGTACAAGCCCTAAAATCATGATCTACTGAAAATAATATCAAGATTTAGATACAAAACTGATCATTTTATACATTTATATATAAATATATATATATATATTTATATATATATTTTTTTTGTGTGTTTGGGATTACCAAGCTATCAGCCACTTAAGTTAATTTTATGTAACATTTGTTGCATGACTGTCCTAAAATCAAACTACTTGGAACAACAGCAACAGTAATAAAATGTAGTTTGCATTGTGCCTGTTGTTTTATTTTCTGTGGCAATAATACAGACAGCCATATGGATACAAACATTTGGAAGGGAGGATTTGTTGGCTAGATCTTCACATCTGTTTGCTCATAGATGCAACAAAAATACATTTGGAGGTCACTGACTGCACAACCATTTTACTTATTCTTGATGAAAACACTGTCAATTCTACCCTGTCTACATCAACTCAACTTCAAAAGAGACCATTTTAATAAGAAAAAAGGTGTTGAAAACATACTAAACTTAGTCTCTTTCACACCTCATCCATAAAGGTGGTATCACAGCAATCCTTAATCCAGCATAAAATCAGCACGCAGCACGCAAGGAGGAAGAAGAAAACAGAAGCAGTGCTACATACGTATCCTTGGATTAAGAAGGCATGCGCTACTGACCTCATATCCAAAAGCTACATCCATGGAATAAATCTTAGTTAAAAACAAAGCAAACAAAAGATTTACCAGTCCCTCTCCCACCCCCCACCCCCCCCCCCCCAAAAAAAAAACCTCCACACCACCACATCAAACCAATAACAACACATTCAAAAGCTAGTAACTTGTAACATCTCGATGATGTGCTTGCAGATATTTTATCCCAATCCCTCACAACAATCAGAAAATACTTATTGACCTCATCCATATCTTCCTTGGGGTCTGGCTGGAAGCAAAAATTCCCAACTTAAAAATGTCTAGTTCACAAAGCAAAATTTCAACTACAAACATTCAGAGAAAAAAAAATAATCAGTATGTTAAGCACTGCTTGCCTAAAGTATTTTTCTGAGTTCTAAACCTTTTTATGAAATTAACGTTATCGTAAACGTTATTGTAAGTTCATTATGGCATTATTTTCCTTAGGTTATTTTGTATTTTGATAGCAGCCTTTTGGTAGAAAGACTTAAAAATGCCCTAAGATCACACACGTTTCCCCAGCTGAAAGATCTTTCGGCAGTGAATAATCCCATACTCAGAAACATATTTATACTTGCTTGCTGTCACTCTCACTTAAAACTTAAGTTTTAGCTCAAGGGCACATATCTTACATCTTTTTTATGAAAGAACCTAAGGACAGAAACTACTTAAAACTACAGATGGATAATACCTGAACTTCATTGCCTCTGCCACCCTAAAAAAGAAAAAAAAATAAAGAAGAAAACAGCAAGAGAAAAATATCTTACTTTTGTTGATGTGTCAGTCTTCGTTATTTGGTTTGCCATAGGAAAGAGAGGTTAGGATGACAGCTGTTCATTACAATCCCATCTTCATTACAAGAGCTTAACTCTGCTACTGGCTGGCCCATTTCTGCTAGCTTTAGCACAAAACAGTGCTCCTAAAAGCTCCTCCTCTTGACAGCATCTGTCTGGATACTACCCACAACAAGCAGAAACAAAGCTTTCTGCAGAGCCATTTAGGTGCTAGGAATGAGCTAGAACAGGGGAAGCCATTAGAAGCAGAAAAACATACTTTGGTGGCAAAGCCTAGGAGTTGGCAGTTAGAAGTGCACGCCTACTGACACCATCAGCTGTACACATCAGTCACATCTTTGTGATACTACAAATCAAAACAACATTCCTGATAGAAACAGTAGCTTAAATGATGCCCAAAAACTAAAGGACAAACTTTCAAAGCATGAATCTCCTATGAAACTCTGCAGCCCCAGCCACTCCCTATAATTAATGCAATGTGTCTCAGCTGTGAGAGAAGAGGAGGAGGAAGAGGAGGAGCTAGGGTTCATTATTTCCTAATACTATTTTAAAAGCCACCAATGAAGCATCCACATAAGACATCCATATAATAAATGTAATGTACCTACTGAAATTGCATATTTATGTATGAGTAAGAAAGCAACTGCTCACAGTAACCTATGTAAAGTCAAAATACTCACCTTTTCTCTGGTACCCAGAACAGCAGAGGCTAATCTAGCTTCTGTTCCCAGAAATACTGCCTATGGCAGATACTGTATCATCACACGTGTACGTCTCAAATTACTGCTACTTATTCCCAGTGAAAATAATGCTGCTTCATAATTTATTTGCAATTTATAAGCTTGTGGGCAATATACCAGTATGTTTTTTTGGTCTGGACACAGACTCCTGAACAGACAACGATGAAGTGAGACCAGACAAATAAAAGGAGGACAAAGGAGGGTCTAAAAATTAGGCTTAAAATAAATATACTAACATTTACTGTGGCTTTCTCTCAGCCACTGATCAGCACGTTAACCTTAATTTCTCTGCATGATCGCTAAGTACTCTACTAAAATTAGGTCAGAAATTCAGATCAGATCAGCTGACTCAGCCCAGCAACATCAGACAAAGCCCAGTTGCTTGTTTTCACAATCCAATACGATGCATACTTTATCCCCCTCAATTTACATTAGATCCATACATTTTTCCCCACAATTAACCTATCAGAACCACACAGAATGAAACAGCAATCACACTAAAAGTGCATCAGTGCTACTGAAGAAGCACAGCACAACATATTCTCAGTGAGGCAAAATACAAAATGACATTTTTTTTAAAGGTCATTTTTCAGATCTTATTTCTAAACTGCTAAAACTAATGCATTTCAGTGAACTTCTAAGTCATGCAGCGTTGGTTATCAGCTGTTTCAGGTAAATGACAGCTTCTTCAAAATGATTTATTTATGTGAATTTATGTGTATTTATGTGAATACCAGCACTGTATTAGATAATAAAGTGCTCATTAATTTGTTAATATACATGAATATCTACTTCTCAAAGAGCATCTGAACACTGAAATTGAATAGCTTATCAAAAATTAAATAATCAGACTAATGCAATTTACAGTAGGTGCCAAAGACTTTCAACTGCTTTATTTTCATTCTTGGAAGCAAAAGGGGTGATTTCTTTATTCTGTGTTTGTTGGACACCCTTCGCCCCTGTTCAGAATCTACCTGCTGTAAGTCCCAGGGGATGTCCCTGGTTGCTACAGAGATTGTTTTCAGTTGTTGACAGTCTCTGGACTGTTAGCACAGTTATCACTGCACATGTGCACTAACTGCTATCTAGGCCACACTATCAGGAATTAGGGAGAATATAAATACCCACCAAGTTAAGGTTAGAACATAAGGGAAATATTACAGAACAAAGAAGTAAACAATAATCCTACTTTACCTTTTTTGACTGCTGTTTTTCAATAGACAGGGCCTTGGATGCCCATGTGAAGGTTACTACAGGGAACAGACTTAACTGCCATCAGCCTAAGTGATGTTATGACATCATTGTTCCTTTACTCAAATCAGATATTTTTCCTGGATCTGTTATTGCTTTTAGTTTTACTAATCAAGAGTTGATCATGAATATCTCCTCCTCCTCCCCCGCTTTACACCCGGAATAGACAGAAAAAAGGATACAGATAACATTTTCTGAGATTTCCTAGGGTGATTTCCTACTTATTTTCTTAGAAGGGTATTGCCCTATATCTCAATGATACTGAGATAGGCCAAGAGGGAAGGGAATGGAGGGTACCACCACACACATGGTTTCCCACAGAACAGTGCTACAGCCGAGAAATGCTGGTGCCTCCAAATCTCACTCACATATGTGTACACACACATGCTGTTCTTCAGAGAAACCCATTGTATTGCTGGGAATCTTCCTTGTTTCCTGACACGGTATCTGGGGAGTAGAGCTTTGTTCTCAAGAATTTCAATTCAACATGAACAAGAAATTTCAAAACTTGGCCTAAACCATCAACATTTATTCAGGCCTCTTCCTCAAATAACTTTGCCAAGATCAATTGAAAAAAACTACATAAAGCAACTACAATTTAGGAAAATTGCCACCATTCAAATTAGGTATAGAGAAGCTTAGCTACAGGGATAAAGAGAACCAGGTAGGTCCAAACTAAATAAATCTGTACACACTGACTGTTCTACCTTATCAAATGAAGTTGCCAGCACAAGGACTAGGGAATTTATTCTTCCAGCAACTATAAATTCACTGAAAAGTGACATTTTAATAACATTCAAAATATTTGAAATTTTAATTGGAATTTATTTTCTTCAGTGGAGAAGAGCCAACTATTTATAAGGAGCGGTGCTCTTCATCTCACTGCTTTAAAACACCAGTTTATTGACAGCAGACAAGCACTTTTGTTTCGTAGGAGAGAAATTTCCTCTCCTTCATGTAACTGCATCTTAAATCCCCCTTCCATCAGACCCTACTCTTTCCTCTTGGAAATTTTGAAATTTATGTAATTGTAGTAGACAAAAGACAGAGAAGGAAATTGATATAAATGATTTTTCTTTTAACTGCTAAAGGCATTCATATTTAACACAAATATTCCAGTTCTTGCTCCTAGGAACACAAAACAAGAATAGCAAGAACTGTACAAAATACATAAAACCAGCATAAATCAAAACAAAAAACAACCAAAGAACTTACATTAATTTGCTGCTTAGAAAAATGCTTTTCCTCACTAAGTCATGCTTAGCATCCTACTAAAAGCTACCTATGCCTTTGACTCTTTAATAGTTTGAATCCCTCTAAACATAACCAGGAATGAAGTGACAAGATAACTAATCCTGAAGACACCAAAACAAACATTGCATTAGCTCTCATTATTCACTTTAATTACACATTAGTCTTATGTCCTCTACAGAATCCAAAATAGTGAAAATCCAGAAAATTCTATGTCCTGAAATGTAAAGCAGCCACAATTTTGTTTCATGGTGCTTCTCCTTCCCCCATCAAACTGTATGTGCCTCTCTTTTAAACATTTCATCAGAATTACCAGACTACTGAGGCATTGATAGAGTGTTCACAGCACAGCATGTCTGTTATACCTGCATGTACAGTATCCAAGATATGGCATAAAATTTAATCATTCAAACTGAAATATGGAAGATTCACGCTGAGGGAAAAAAATTCGAAGGGCCTCCTATCAGTTTGAGCCCAAGCCATTCATTTGCATATAAAAGTTTAGTGCATATATGGATGATTTATCTTTATTACACAATAATATGTGTCTGTCTCCTCAAGACAACTCAAATTTTTATGCAAATGTGCACTTATATATATACACATGTCTTTATATACAGGTATCTCCATGTAGAGATATAAATTCATCATGCTGACCCCTTTTTTCATGTCTAAATGGCTGCAGATTTTGTTGCTATCCACTGGCACAAGACATCAGGTCATGTGAGTGCCCCTCTCATTAGCTGTCAATTAAAATCAATTGACTTTTTCAAGAAAAGCCATTATAGGGTTGCGCCCACCAGGTGCAATATCCATTTTCTTTTAAGTGAATTGCAGAATTTCTTTATTTTTTTTTTTTTTTACTTCAGAGAGGGAAGAATGATGAAGAAATGGTGAGGAAGTCACGTGACTTTTTTTTTTTTTTTTTTTTTTTTTTTTGTAGATAGCAGTTAGAGAGCATTGAAAATTTACCAAATTTGAAATATCAACCCAAAGAGAATCTGTTTTCACCTATGAGGCTGCCTTATCTTGCAGCAGTACACCTTTGAACAAAGTAGACATTGTCCATCTAACAACTTTTCCAGATACCTAAACTTTTTGTTACAAATCACTCCTGCTGAAGATGCCACTCATGTTCAAATCTAATGCATTTTGATGGGAACTCTTCTACTGAGGAGAGCCATTCAACACCGCCTCTACACAAGACAATAAATATGCAATTAGCAGCCTGAAACTGGCCAACAGGCTACACTGCTTTTACCAGAAGTGGCTGGAAGTCAACTCATCTACACATTTTTACAACTGATGATGTTATGAACCTTTCGCTGTTTCACTCTGCCAGACCACTGATCTTGTTATTAAAATATTTACCGTTTTATTGCTTCTTCTTGTTTTCGGCGTTTTTCGCTCTTTTCTTTCAAGTAAGCCAGGTTTGTTTCATTCCTCATGCGATCATTCTCTCGAGCAATGTCTGATGCATTCTGTATAACCAAGCCATCGTAGGCCTTCATCCCCATATCTTCAATATACTGGAGAAAAGCGCCCAAAGTGACCTCCTCCTTATTAGAAGTCATCATCTTGCAGGAGATAATGAACAAAGGAAAGTAACGTTTCCTGCGGGATGAAAAACACGTAATACCTTAATCAGTAGGAAAATACCTTATGGCTTATGACAGTGAGATTGTATCAATTGTAATTAATATCTCTGTGAGAGAACTTTCATATTTTCTTTTGTCTGAAGAATAATAAACAAAGCAAATTTGAACTCAGAACTATAGAGAACGTTGGCTTCGCCAAATCTCAGTTTGAATTGGATTAAAAAGGCTTCCTATGACAATGGATCCTTTTCACAATTTAGGTAAAGCTGCACCAAAGCAGATCATCAGACAACATCTCTATTCTGCAGGAAATACAAAATTCAGGTGGAAAATACAGTTCTATGCTTTAGAATAAAACAAATAATAGTACTTTTTTGTTTTTTTAATTCAGGTTCAAAATGTAGAAATAAATATTGTTAAATAGTTTCCTATATTTCTTAATAGCATGGAAATTAGTCTACAAGCACCAGCACCTGGTCATCTGCTGCCCAGCACCTCACTAGCTTGAACTCCAGGAATGGATATGAAAACTCATCTCAGCTGGGACCTTTGGACATGTGAAGCATTTGAATTCTCCAGGTTTCCGTGGGTATTTCCTCCACAGGTGTGACATATACTGATTCACAGCACCCCCAGTCAAGCAGCATGAAGCACACACACGGATCCCTAGCTCACTCCTGCCTCCATGGCAGGCAGCCTAAAAGCTCTGAAAAGCTTTCCACCGAGTAGCAGACCTTCAGGGAGTCATAAGAACCCACAGAGTACAGACATCAGTGAATACTACAGGTGACTAAAGGCAAGGTAAAATTACAAGAAACATATTCTCCAGATGAATTCTATGTAACTGGATGAAATATTTGTTACGTCAGTAAAGCATAATGTTAAAAAGCAGGAATGTACCATCTTGTTGTGCTTTCCTGCCTTAAAGTACTGAGACATTTGGATCTTCAATGGCACCATCTCTGCACACCGAGGAGGGGGGAGCATCGCTTTACAGAAGCAGTTTGATTCAGTGTCTGAGTGACATGACGGCAGGCTGGGCAGCTGAATGCAGTTCTCCAAGGCACGCCTGCTCTTTGCATCTCTCCCTTCTGCGAAAAGGATGGTGTGACTTCTCGGAATGTGCCTGAGAATGATGCCAGCACTGCAACTCTAGGTAATCTTATTCAGTAGGCAATGAGTAACCTGTCTGCACACTGCTTCTAGGGGCAAAGCCCCTGCATAATGAGCATCTTTTTTTTTTTTTTCTTGATTTCTTAGAATACTGCCATATTTGTAACATTTATTGTATTGATGATTAAGCAAAATTCTGATCAGGATGGGCCCCAATTTGAAAATAAACTGATAGATTCTAGCAATAATCACTGCAGGCCTTCAGGAACAGCCCTGAACATGAGAACAAAACGTTCTTACATCCACAATGTAAACAATCTGCAGGGCATACGAATGGTAAGGAAATATTTCCACTCTTTGCTCATTTTTAATTATTTGAAGCGGCAATGGCAACAAGCTAATTTTAGACAGCGATTAATGTGAACGCAAGCAAATGACTTCTTCCCTTGTTTTCCACTTTTCTATATCCAAATTGTTTCTATTCAATGCTAAGCAGAGTGTTAAAACCGTGAAGATTCAGAGGATGAGAAGTGTCTGCTCCTATCATCTCCTCTGCCTCCCAAAACAGCCTCTCCTATCATCTGGGCCTTAACACAAGCACAAGACTGATGATCAGGGTCACCAGATTGAATTTAATTTATTTTCAGGCAAGGGTATAGGTATCTTCAACTAATCCCTGCAGGGTACAATCAGGGAAGAGATCTTAGCACAATCCAAATGTGAATGTATGCAATTTAACACATCTTTCACACTGGTGTTGGCTAGAACTCTTCTGGGTTGGAACACGCATCAAGCTTCCATAAATGTTCACTGTATTTTGCCCAGTATCTACAAAGGAATGAATTGGGAAGTTGACATTACAATAAGCTAAACAGATTCCATCAGTGCTAGTCATACTTCAGTAGACATCATTTCAGACCAATTCTTAAACTTTCTGATTTTGAAAATAAGTCCAGGCACAAGAGGTGCTACATGGGCAATGAGGCCTGCCTGATTAGAAATAACACGTGCAGCATAGAGGGCTCTAACTACAGAGCCTCCATACTTCCCAGATGGTACCTGATCTTGATGGTTAAAATCTAGGTCATTTCTTCAGTACACATTTATTTCTATTAGTTTTCCATTTTTCACTTCTAGTAAAGTACAGTTTCTGCATTGGTGATACATTGAATTACATTCAGATAAACCTGTAAAACAGAAATCCCACTGTAGAGATCTTAATGGTAATTGTGCCACTGGTTTCTCTAAAGACTAAATTTTACTCTTGAAATACAGTATGAAATTTTATCCTGAAGATAACTTCAGGGCCTTTAGTAAATGCAGGTCAGATCCACTTTACTAAGAGACCAAGAATTTCATCTGCTTTGCAGATCTTTTACAACAGTACAACTGCCTTTTTTTCCTCCACGCTTTTTTTTTGAGAAGTCTAGAATTAATGACATTTAAGGATATACTGAATCTCCTTTTAATCTCTCCTTTTAAGTTTACTTGTATAAAACAGCATTAACGCCAAGGCCATTCTAATTTGAAATAGTTTAAAACAATCAAGTTCCTGAACAGTGAATGCAGTATATAGAATATTTGTTCAGTTGTGTAATCACTATTAAAAAATTCATGCAGAATGCAAAAAATCTGCATGGCATTTAATAAAAAATGATGCATTCTTCGCCCCATGGGGGCAAACAGGGAATCCAATCTGCAACACTGCTGAGCAGTAGCTATCGTACTGTATTGTACTAATGTACTGTAGCTACTGAACTGCTCTTGCAACAGTCAGTGCCCACATACTTGTAACACCAAACTCATCTCAAGACACTCCTAAAGAACCTTTCTTGGGATGCCAAGAGACTTCAAAAAACTTGAATGAGCTCCTACAGCTCAACTTTGAAAAGCATCTATACCAACAGCAAACATCTTCTGAACCAAGAACTGCATACATCCCACACACACAGTATTTTACAGCCTCATTGCATTTACCTATCTGAGGGTTATGTATGTGATGCTTAAACAGGGAATAAAATTACAAACAGCTGGGACAGAAAGCTTGACTAGTTACTGCAAACATTTTTGAAGTATTAGTGTTCCTTGCATAACGTACTCAGATCAATTTATTTTTTTACTGGTAGCAGTGCTACTTCAGAGTGCCACTCACGCCAGGTAAGTTTGCTATCCAACTGCAATGCACTACAACCAAAACATGTGGCCTATCAAATCACATGCATCATTGGTTCGCCACCCTGCTCAGGAAATGCTGATTGCAAGCAGCACTGATCAACTCCTGATCAAAGGTTCTGCTTGCTGCTGTACTCAGGCAGTGAGCAATTCCTAACCATCTGTCAGGGCAGATACAAGTACAAGCAAATGTTCTGAGTACATTTATATTTGATTAAAAATATGCAAATGCAAGTTGTTAAATATGTAATGCAAGCTGTAGGTGAGGCACCACCATTTTGGTACCCCTAATATGCACACTGAATATTATATGATGTCAGATATTTTAGCAATTAGTAACAAGGATCATGCACGGTCACCTCTGTATTTGCAATCAAATGGGTTTTAGTCCATTTTGATTACTGAAACCAATATACATTGGAAAATTATTACTGTGAATTGCTCTGCTCGGGAAATTCTTGTAATTCTCCTTTTCCCCACTTCATTGTGAAGGAACAGGAGGAGATACTGGGGAGGATGAAAAGCTGTGGATTTCAGCTTCTGAAGTCAACACACTGAGAAGCCAACAGAAATGAAGGAAGCTTGAAGGAAGTTTATTGCAAGCATTCAGCAAACAATGAACATTTTCTCAAATTCTCC
This sequence comes from Tympanuchus pallidicinctus, assembly GCF_026119805.1. Classification (NCBI taxonomy): domain Eukaryota; kingdom Metazoa; phylum Chordata; class Aves; order Galliformes; family Phasianidae; genus Tympanuchus; species Tympanuchus pallidicinctus. The sequence continues at coordinate 8,058,304 of NW_026294739.1, read as the reverse complement.
TGAATGCAAGGACACACATAAGAAGTTCTCCAACACGTTCACTTCACCGCTTAACAGCTGCGCTAACATTGCATGAAACCTCAGTGAGAAAATCATGCTCACTGCCACCTGACTCTCCAGTTGTCCACAAGTGCAGTTTCACACTCCTCCACCTGTAGATTAATCTTTGTTTTTTTAAGTTATTAAGTAGAGCTTTTACAATCATGAGAACTCTAGGCACGTTCTAACAAGTAAATGCCAGGTGACTTTATAATCCCACACCAAATAATCCTACATTTATTACATCACTGTGCATTGGTTCTTTCAATGCCACTGTGTTTATTAAAAATACACAGACTTAAAACATCAAATGTTTTGTATTCAAGTTTCATAGCAGGTATGGCCATTCTGGTAAAGATACTGAGACTTAACCATCCAGAAAAAAATTTCTGACAATTTTTTTTGTTGTTGTTATTCAGGAAGGTAGAAGTCCTCAAAGTCCTTCTCCAAATCACACATTTGCAAAGCAGCACAGAGCAGCTCACGCTGTCTTTCCCATGCAGTCAGCTGAAGTAAAGCAAGCGAGATTTTTGTGGGTTCTTCCAGTACATCTGGCTTTCTGGCAAGGGCAAAGAATCCCCTTACTGGCTTTGCCTAGAAATGTTTGCATAAATGAATTCAAGATTTTTTTTTTTAATGATCCAGACACCAATTCTATGGAAGAAAAAAGAGCAGTGCTTTACAGCATTGTTACATACCTTCTAATTTAAAGTGTGCTCTGATATCAAACATACAGCTTCTCGGTCAAAACCAAAGCACCACTTTTTCACATCGCTATGCAAAGATACTGAATTCATAATACAAGAAGCAATTGACCTAATATCACAATAACACAGCAGTGCTACATGGTAGCATTCAGATATGTGGTTTTCCCTCTTATTCACATGAAGATCTCCAAAATATCAGTTGCTTTTCAGCATGCATGACAGCCATAAGCTGCAGCTGTGCTGCATTGAAAATTGACAATGCTGACATTAAACTGAAGGAGCTTTTTGAAGTAATAACAAAGGCACTGATTGCCTTCTTCCTAAATCAGAGGATTTTATGTTATTTTAACATAAGAGAACAGAGCACAGTAACACAAGAGTGGGGTTGCCTAAAGTCCTGAGCCCAACCCTTGATTTATAACCAGCCTACACACCTCTCAAATCCTGCCCATCTCCCTTCCAGTTACTACCACCTACCTCTCTTTGAGAACACAAATTCACTTTCAAATTACCTATCATTTCCTCTACTAAATTTAACATTTTTATGAGGATTCTCCACAAATCAAGGATACTGATTGGCCATTCAGCCCTCAAGTTTGTGTTGTTGCATTCTAGTTGCTTGCAAGGCATTAAAAGCAAAGTAGACAAGCCATATCCAATTTTCACAAACTGCTGACCACAGCAGTGCTAGTAAGGACCTAATGGCATTGGATATACAAAGAATATTTGCCCTGCAATGAAGAAGAAAGTCAGTGATGGAAAAAAACATACTAGAGACTGCTTTCCTGAACTCTTAAACAATCTCTTATAACTGTGCCTTACACCAACTGAGCTTTGAAATATCCAAACAGTTGAATGTCATGAGACAAATTTTAAAGGTATGCTTTTTAGAGCTGCATTCCATGCTTGTTTGCAGTAATTATCCAGCATTACTATTTTCACTCAGTGATGCATTATGCTTTCAGTTAAATAAAGACCTTTGAAATAGGTTGCAAGTTTTTAATGCATACATTTAAAGAAAAAAAGCTGCATTCACTAGGAAGGACAAAATATACCCCTGTATTCTGACCAAGATTACAGTTTATATATCTCATTCTCATTATACTGCACAGCATGAGTTCTTGCACCTGGGTGAAATCACTGAAGCTAAGTAGTGCTAAGCCCTTCACTTAAAGAGGTTAAAAGTGGCTCCTCCAGTAGAATGAGAATGCTGTTGCATGGGTTTAAAGAAGTAGCCCATTTGTACAGGCATCACACCCTTCACAAGGGAAAGTTGTTCTCCCTACAGTTTTAAGAACCAAAAAAAAAAAAAAAAATTTAAGTACCTTGAGTCTTGAATCTTTGATCGATTGCTAGTGTTTTTGAAAAGGAAAAAGGTCTTTGCTAACAATGACTCCTCTATGAATCTAGAATGTGAAGAGCTGTTGTTTACTTTGCAATAAGGCAATACTTCTATCACTTTTATCCCTTGAGGAAAATAAAGCTTCCTTCTAACCACATGGACACTGGACAATTACAAAACCAGATTCAGAATGGCCAGCACTTAAGTGCAATTATGACATTTTGCCATCCTAGTATTATGAGGAAGACTTATGAACAAGAAGAAAAACGGACATGTTCCATATGCAAACTGGAGAGCGTTTGAACTCTGAAGACTGAGCTTCTTGCTCATGGATGTATTTCTTCTTTCCTTCTACTCAGGAAAAGGAAATGGAGATTTCATTACCACCAGCATCATGCTAAGATGCTGTAAAGTATTAAAGGTGTAGTGGGTTTGATAAGTAACCAAGAGATGTTTGGAATTATTTCAGTTAATTCACCAGAAAATAGCAGCAAATGTTTTTAATTATTTAACAGCGCCTCTTACCAACAAGAAAAAAATCCACATGCAAAATGTCTCTATTATAACCACAGTCAACATGTGAAGAACACAAAAACAGTCAAATATACTTCAGCTTCTACTTTAGCAATGGCTTGATTAATAATTCCCTAAAATAACATGCAATTTCATCATTATGCCTTGCAGGTACTCATTATTTCATTCTGTAAGTACAATTATTTTTTTCATTCTTATTAGCATGCCCATTCTTGAAAGAGAATTTTAAAAAACATGTACGTACCAGAATTTAAGTCCACGAGGACCGCTAAGTGCAACAATCAAAGGTGACTTTTGCCTGTAAAAGCCCTTTCCTGTGGTTATCTCAGTGCAGTTGGAAGGGATATTTCAGCACCATAAGAAACAGATTTGCAGTTAGGCTGAGTTTTTTTTTCTTCAGTTAAAGTGCATTAAATCTTGTTGGCAAAATTGCCCAGATTGTAGAAATTCAGCATCACTGTAAGTCAGCATTACATTACAGATCTTCTTAACATACGATTAAAACGGCATGTAAAGTTTGGCTTTAAAAAAAAAAAAAAAATGCAAGAGAAGGACAGGTGCTTGCTTCTTTAAATCCACATTCAGAGAAGAGAGGGTATAGAAAATAGGAGGGCAGAAACAAAACCCTGCTTTGAGATCCAGCAGAGAAGGAACTGGATGATTTTTACCCACTTTATAACACAGAAGATTACAGCACCATCATATGCACTAAGACAGAGATTGCTAAGGTGCCTCATTTGAGTATGTTCTGTGGAGACAAAAAGAAAGGAACATAAGGAGTGGAGAATATCCTATCCAAATGGCTTCTTGCTGCAGGAAAGACGCTCGCTCTCTCATTGCCACTTAGATACAGAAGGTCTGAAGCAGTCTAGCTTGTGGCATCGTCTCTCTTTCTCTCTCTCTCCCCCCCGTGACTACAGGCAGGCTTGCTCTCTCCAGCTGCCTCAGTCTGTTGGTGCTGCTGTTGATTAATCAGGGATTCTCAAACAAAGAGCAAGCCTACCTTCGGGTGCGAGCAGGACTGCGGGGCTCCGCGGCGGCTGCAATCCGGCTGCCGAGCCGCCCCGCGCAGCCGGCATGCTAGCACCTCGGACAGCTCCGCCGCGCCGGGCCCATGGCGGGGCCGCGGCCGGGCGCTCGGCGCTCCGCTGGGCAGCGGCCTTATCTCCGCCGCACTGGAGGCTGATTAGCAAGTAATCCGGTGGGAAAGAGATCTGCGTGAACAGCACTGTAGCGTTTAGTCTATAGGGAGGAAAGAATATGAAGCAACACCCCTCCCCCCCTCCTTCTCCCTTCCCAAAAAAAGAAATTCTTCTTCCACCAAGAATGTGTAGGTTAACCTTTAGCCCGTGATATGGCTCAAGGAAATGAGCGGCCACTTAAAAGGACCATCTAAGCCTCAGTTTGATACCTCTATTGATGTATCTTTTGCACTCACCCTCACTGAAAAGCAGTGCAAGGCGCACAATTACTGCTGACGCAGATTAGGCTGCTGCTTGGGGAAGGAGGGGAGGAGCTTCTTAACCTCACCAAAACAACCTCCCACCACCTGCTCCCATTGCACGAGAACAAAACTACGCTCCTCGGACAGAATGAGCGTGACATTTACACTGCTATACTTATACTGATAAAAGATGTACGCTCTGGAATGAAGCATTCTGTTTGAAAAGCATCCAGGATGAAACTACGCTGCTCTATGCTCATCGAGAATTTGTAAGCACAGCGCTTTGGAGGAAAACATTTCTTTTTTTCTGGACTGGAAATCTGTGTTACAGCTCCTCCTTTCAGAATACATGCAGTTTTGCTGCCTCTCCTCTAAACCTGCAGCATGCACACAAAGCAAAAGCATTCACGCCCTACATAAAAGCCAGAAAAAAGGGAGCTGTCTGGATGCGCACACCCTGTTTCATTTTGTTCTGCCTCCTTCTCAAGTTACAGGCATGTTTCTTTTGCATAAATCTTGATTTGAGTGAATTTATTTCTAAAGTGAACAACTTTTATTCCATTATTAGAAATTAAGCTCACGGAATAAAGTCTTTTCAACATAAATGCATATTCACATGAAAAGCAGCATTAAAAAAATACATAAGGCCTCACCTACAGCAAAAGAACTTCCTGCAGATTTACTAGCCCCACATTGTAATATCAATATTACATCCCATCCAGGAGAACTTCAGTTAGCCACCTAAGTACAGCACAAAACTTGGTCACCTCCATCTTGCAGAATTGGTCAACACTAATATTGAACCATAGCCTGAGGATAGTTAGCTCCAAGAGCTGTCTCTTCATAAATATCTCCTACCATTTCAGCCCCTCTCTTTCAGGCCTGTGGAACATGGTGGGCACTGTATGCCCATGTAACATGTCCAAGAAAACATTTCAAAAGGATGCTTTAAGAAGAGCTAAAAAAACAAAAGAACAGGGTCTGAAGTTTTAGAATGCTGTTCTTCTGGTCGGGAACAAAAAGATCTGGAAAGGAAGTACCTGCAACATAGAAGAACTGAAGGCAGTCCTGGGAGAAGAGAAATCCTTCCTAGCCCAGGGGCTAGCCAACAGCTCTGCTTCTGATTTTCTCCTTGAAGGATACTTTGAGAGGAAGATCTGTGGCTATGCTGTAATTGGGGAATTCCTTCATTTTTGTCAATTTGACATTTCCATCATGCAGTAGCCTTTTATTTCCCCACGTTTTTCCAAACTTCAGACTTCCTCTATCTCTGCCCCAAGTCATGCACCAAAAGGAAAGAAACTGTCTAGTGCAATTTCTTTCTGTGTTACTTTAACAAAGATCTCTGTAAAATCATTACAGCTTCATAAGTAATTTGAAGAACTACAAATTTCAATCCATAAGCATGAAACACTCAGGTAATGGGCATCTCCATGAATAACTTCATGGGTAGCTCTAACAGCCACGAGGGGAGCAGAAATCGAAAGAATGGTTTCTGACACTGACCTGGAAATGCAGCTAGCAGCTTCTTTTCCAAAGTACCTTTGCTCTTGGCTGTGTCTTCACTGCACGATTAATCCCAGTAATTGAACTAACCCAGAAGTAATCATCTTCCAGACACGTTATTGCACCTTTTGGCAGTTTCTGTGTCTTATCATTCTTGCACGAGTGTTCACAGGGACCACAGTTTCATCAGCTCTAGAAGAAAACACCCAATTTTTCTTCCAGTAACACTGTGGGAATTGCACTGGAGAAATAAAATGACCAGTCCAGGAAAATAAAAAGCACCTATAGAATCAATCACAGGATATTCTGCATGGATTTCTTCCTTACATAGAAGATAGATTATTTGATTTATGTACACAAACACACACACACGAGGAGGAGATATCACTTGACCTCTGGCTGCATTTTCACACTGAGAAAAGAGGAAGAAAAGTCTGCTCAGACTTACAATAGTTGCAGGAACAATGAGGCCAGGAAGATGGCTGTGGCAAGAAGTTTGGAAGCACAACTATGCACCAGGAAGGAGACAGACCTCTGTGGGAGACTTCCTGGTCTCAAGAGGATGACAAGCCTTTTCAGACACAGAGATATATATGACCTCCAGGCCACAGATGAAGAGTTCCATGACTAGAGACTGCTTAACAGAATGAAAAAAAAAAAAAAGTTAAATTGAAGAGGAGATTTCATAAGATAGAGGGCTTAAATCTCAACATTTCTAACATCTAGCTATAACATTTACTCAGATGTGTCATGAATTCTTGTCCCCAAACTCTGCATCCCAATAAATAAGAAGAGAGGATCAAGAACAAGACCTTCAGTGTAATGATCAAGTGAGAGAGGTATATCAGCCACTTTTGCCAAGAACAAAATCTTACCAAACCAAATCCAGGATAGGTAAATCTAGGGATTGGCAGTTTACCCACACTTACAAACGAGGCCACAAAGATGCTGATTTTGACTGATTAGCATGTTCCTTGGACAAACTAAGTTAACTGTGTCATGCTTCTTTCTCCTTTACTCTTGCTCCTTGCCTTCTGCTACTTTTTCCTGTTTCTTGTGAGCTTACTGTTGGTTCTCAGTTTCTCATGCTGCCAGTCTGCTTCGCTATGCCCCCTGTAATATGGATTCCTCATCCTCCTAACTTCTGGGCACATCACACAACCTAAGCCTTGTCTTACTACTATCCTCAACCTTTGCAAGCTTTATGTTTGGCTTTTTTCATCTCCAACACCTAGTACCTGGTTCTAATCAGTCTAATCAGATAGGACTAATTTAACAGTCTTAATTTAACAGTGAGGCAATGGTTTCTTCATAAAGACCATCATAAATCTTGCATACAAGAGGCAAGGGAAATCTTACACCTTGCATCCTAAATCTTACAATCACAATAGTGAGCCTTTCACTGAACATGCACGTGTGCTCACAATGCCTAACAGCTTCAGCAATGCCACGACCACAGTTGAAGCATCTGCAGTAAGGACAGCTGAAGTTACAGTTTGATTCTGCAGGCAGGAGGACGCTTTTCAAATACAAAAATGAAAATAGACACTTCTGCATAGATCATGCAAAAAGGAAGTTATTGGTACAGGAAGAAGAGCTGCTTAGCTTTTCATCTGGATTTAAAATTTGCATTAAATATTTTTAAATGGCAGTAGTTTAAGTAGGGTAACACACAAAACCGAGCATCTTGTTTACTACATCACCTTCCTCTTTATAATCATAGTAAGCCTAAGGTAACTCTGACTGAATGCAAGCATAGTGTCACATGAGGAAACAGAACTTCTACTCAGGGAGCATAAAGATCAAGCAAAGTCTTCATTTTTAGAAAGCTGCGCAACTACAGAGTTCAAAAATCACACTGCTGCCACCACCACAACCACCTGCAGAACTACATTCATAAGTGAGCACAGTGCTCATCATAACTTTGACTTTAGATGACTGAGATTTGGATTGTTCATACTCTTTGCATCTGACTGTGAGCAGCCTAAAGAAAGTGGAAAGCTATCGACTGCTCTTTGTAATTAATTTTCAGCATGATATGCTGGAAGACTAAGCAGAGTCTTCTAGGCAGCCTTCCCAAATTCTTTCAACCCATCTGCCAGGTCAGCTTAAGGACTCAAATCTGTTCCCCTCATTATTAAGTGCATGGAACTTCTGTGGTTGCTCCTTCTCCCAGCCATGTTTGGCTCCTCTCACCCTGTCCTCCCTTTCATGCACACTGCGCTACCACAAGTGTAACAAAGAACACACAGTAAAGGAAGCTCTCATTGCTCTGTCTTGGATTTGGTTCAGCTACTTCACATCCCTCAACAGCACTCTTTTACTTCCATACAGCACAATGGCTCGTCCCTGCCATAGACTGACTATTCACATCCATAACATACATTTCTCTTATTCTGGCAAGATATTTCCAGCATACTGAGGAGGCTTCATCTAAAGGTACAACAGCAGAGGGTTCCCCAGTCATGTAAAAAGCCAATTAAAGTTAAATGCTTAACTGCCATCTGTGCCTTTAAGAAAGATCTCTTAATTTTCCCCAGTGATCATTTTTTTTTTCACATGGGACCAATTTTTGCTGTTATTGCTTAGGCAAAATTCCCATTGAAGTCCACAGGGAACTTTGCCTGAATACAAAACAGGGAGCAAAACCCTCTGCTTATTTGCATAGACCACAAATCACAAAAATCATTTTCCAATGCAAGTGATTTATCCTACGTGACAGTTGGTGCAACTGGGCTATTTTTAACCATAATTTGCTGTAAAATATTTCATTATATTTACCATTCAAGAGAAAAAACTCAATTGATTTTTTTTCCTTAAACTGGATTAGATTGAAAGATTCTGGCTGCTTTCCAAACCCATTAATTACTAAATGGTACATTTTCAACAGAAATGTTAAGCTATAAGTAGTTCCTTCTAGAGCCAGTTTGCTCCTAGCTAAAATCAATTAAAGCTGGTAAAGATACATTTCTATGGTCAGGTCTCAAGTACAGGCAGCTGTATTTATAGTACAGTGAATGCTGGCAAATCCTCCAGCATGGATGGAGTTGTACTAGCTAAATTGTTTTTCTGTGTAACTCATAGAGGGGCTAAGTAGGTGGTTTTATTATTCTGGGATAAATCCAGCTGTGTCAGTATGCTTGCACTCTCAATTCGCTCTGTTTCTGCTATCATAGCCTTGATTTCCTAGCCCCAAAAAACACTCTATCCCATGGAGTGTAAAGCAATGCAGTTTAAGCTTGCTTGTCACCACCACACCCTGCTGTTCATTCCCATTTGTGTGGCCTTGCAAGGAACTGGGTCATGGAAATGATCCAAACCAGAAATAATTTGGGGTGGGAATGATAGGAAATCCAAAAAACACAAAGACCAGCGTGTTCTTTTCAACCAGATCACTTCCTTACACAACACAATGCAGAGGGCACTGCACAGCGTGAGAATGAGAACCCTGCCAAAGCAGTCGGTGACTTTTAAAGTGAGAAGTCCTCACACCACAGACACCAGTGTGCTTCAGCTTCTGGCTGAATGATTCCACTGCCCACACAGCACATGTGCCAGAACTGTTGCACAGTGACTCGGCCTCCTGAAGCCTACAGGAACAAAATATCCTGAAGTCAGCAGGGGTGCTGATAGGCACTCTTAATTGTCTAGAAACTCCAGAACAACTGCTCTGACAAGAACAAGCAATTCCCTTGGTTAGTTTAGAACTGGCAGAGAAAGGCAGGTACAGTACACAATGTGATTATAAATGTAAGGTGGAAAGTGCTTTCTCTACCAGAGCAGTTGACAGCCTCCAGGCATTCAGATTTGTGTAAGCCAGCACTGTGGCTACCAAAGCACAATCAAGGATGCTGTTCTGCTGCCCTCCTACCCCCAGCTATTTCTCTGGCCTCACATTGGCACAATTCCTGCTTGGCCATGTGTTGAAGCAGATTGGGAAGCTGATCAAGCTGAGAACTAGCCTGGGATTTTGGCAGCACGTGGATGTTATTACTTATGAGAGGACCACCCTGCCTATGGAACCAGCAGGCAGCAGAGAGCCAGAGCAGCCCAGCAGATGGAAGGCAGGCCAGTAGGGTCTCATTCAGGAGCAGCCAACTTCTTGCTTTCCAAGCTACTTGGAGACTCAGTTGTGAATAAGGAGCTCCAGTGAGACCCATGGCATTTCTGAACTCTGCAAATAAAGTGCCTGGAAGCTCACAGAGCACAAAACCTGCTAAAGCAGCCCATGATAAAGAGCAGTACAAGAGATCTGGGAATGAGAGCTGGGAGGCAACTTATTTTCTTGAAGCATGGAGTCTCCTATCTGTATTCATTAATATCATCTGCAATTTGTTTCCCCCTGCACTGCAGGTAAGTCCCATCTAGTTAGGAAATGGGCACAGATGGGGAAAGTCAGAGTTGCTCACTTCAATAAAACAGAATTGGAACCATTACATAAAGGCATGGTAGAAGCTGAAAGTCTTGGAAAAAACCCTGTGAAGAATTGCAGTAAGGACTGATAAAATAACAGAATCCTCTATTAAATCTAGTTTTGCTATGTACATGAAGATGGCATCTAAAAGTAAGTTGTTGCTACTGGCTAAATTCATTAAAGCATTCATTTTACAAAGAAATTAAGAGGCTATATATCTGTTCAGAAAAATAAGCATTGCAAACCACAAAACCAAATATTTGTCAGATGTGTTTGCTTTCAGCATTCAATAAAAATCCGCATGGAATATTTGTTGCAATGTACATCAGGACTGCAAATGAAGGAAAGTTTAGAAGAAAAACTGTTGGCCTCTAGAAAGAGCACACACACAACATGACAAAAACTAGGGAAAAAAAGGAAGTGCAATTTTTTTTTTTAAAAAAAAGGTAGTTTGTGAAAACATAGATGATGAAGCCAAAGAAGTGGCCACAGCAGAAGAGGGAGAAACTAAGGATATGGAACTTCTTTGTTATTCTTAATGAGACAAAGATTGTCTCATTAATTTCTAGTGCTGAAGAAGCAGTGACCTGTGGTGGAGGAGAGCAGCTCCATACAGGGCATTTTGGATGGAGAGGAAGGCTAATTCCCAAGTACCCCATTCACATAGGCAGTCACTGCATGAGATGCTGGGTCAGTCCTAGGCCTCCTCATGTATCTGAGGCAGCCAGCAGTAGACAATCACTACACCGTGGGGCTGGCTCCAAGCTTGGAGAGCAGTGGGCAGGCAAAAGAGGGTGGCTGCCAGCCAGGAGCCACCAGCAGCCACCAGGCTGCCCTCACTAGTGCATGCTGCTTATGACCCAGCACAGGGATGACGATAAGTCATAAAGCATGAGGGGAAGTGTTATTGACTGAACAGGCTGGTGACAAGGGCAGGTGTAGACAGTCAGCACCAGCAGACCTCACCCTCTGGTCATGGGCTAGCCAAGCTCCAAGGCAACAAGGAGCAGAACCTCATGTTGTTCACGTGGTTATAGGGATACAGGCCTTATTTTAGATGTCTGTGTCCAGACGTAGCACTCCCCTCACCTCCTCAGACAGAAGGGGAAGAGTAGTTGCTCTCTCCCATCCTCATCTCCACAGAGAAACAGGCTGAAGTCTGTAACAATGTGCAAGTCACAGTAAACAGTCAGCTGCTCTCCCCCCCATCTTCAGACATAGCAATTTAAAGAAAAAATCAAATTCTTCTAATTACTATGGAAACAATTTCCTGCAGGCACTGCATACATACACTGTTAGGAAAACTAGTTTTCTCCACAGCCACAGCTGGCTAATCACTGTATGTCAGTTAACTTAGTTCTGAGCCTCCCCCCCTCCCAACCAGCTTATTTTCTCAGAGAAAATATTGTGATCCTTTATATTCTCTCAGTATAATAGCCATTCCTATCAATGGAGGAGCTAAAATTGCTACCACTCAGGAAGAAAGGAATGTAAATGAGGAATACCAATTAACCTCTTTACAATTAAAAATCTCTATCTATTATAGCACCCATTAGTGATACTCTAGTTAATGGTCTGTCAACATTTCCATTAGACCTTTTCCCCCTGCTCCCACACAGAACTAAATCCTAGCTAATCACCTTGAATATACCTCTACAGATTTACACAATAGACACATACAGCTCAAATTAGGCAAAATACAGATTCTCCCTTATCTTGAGCCATTACATTCTCCTAAGTACCTAAATTGTTCTAAACGCTCTGTACTCCAAATACACTAAGTTTTACAGGATGATTCTCTCACCCCACTCTCCAGTGTTACAACTACTTTATGTAGCTAAAAAAACCAAACTGCAAGGACTTGTCCTAAATATTCACTGTGAAAACAGTAAGGTGAAGCTGTGTTCACAGCAGATTCCTTTCATCCACTGCATGTAATATACTTTGCATTCTCTCTATATATATATTTAAAAAAAAACACTAGATGTGAGACAGCGGGCTACATTTTGTGCAACATACTGTAATACCTAGAAATGGCAGGGTGAACTAAGGACAAAGCATCAGCCTTAATAGCTTAAGATCCCTTGGCATCCTTATGGCCAAACCACATTCTCCACAGTACTGTAATGTAGTTTTTTGTATGTCAAATTCATTACAAATGTATCACATTCATATATATTGCATTTGATAGTCCTTCCAACTCTCAAAATATACTGAAGCATTTTATAGTGTGCTCATCATCAACTATCCTCAGTTCAAGTGCTGGTTTACCAGGGAGAGTAAGCACCACACAACCAAAAGGAGAGACGTCCAACACAAATCATAAACTACAGTTTAACCCTTATTTTCACCGGCAGATTTCTCAGCAAATTTGCAATGGTACTGCTGGTTACCTGTATGCAACTTGGCACCATTTTGAGCACTGAGCTTCCACACAGCAGTTCACATATGCTACATTTCCCTGGCTTATTTTTGATCTTAAAATAGAGGATCAACAGCTCTTATGCAAGCTAATTAAATACGTGTACACAGACTACCCCTCAGAAACAAAAGCTGTGCTATGCTCAGGCTTTTATTTGGGATGGCTGTTTGCAAATGCTAATTAGAGCAACTGAAAATGACTCACATTTTATATATTAAAACTGATAAAATACTAGTAGGAAAAAAGCTGGGGTTTTTTGACTTTTTTTTTTAAATAGTCTTTAGGCATACAAATCAATGCTACCATATGCATAAATGCTGGAAAGACTGCTTTCTGGCAGCCCTGCAGGGATGTCCTTAGTTTTAGAGACTAGTTGAAATCACCATTCCTTGAATTCCTGGGGCTACTCCAGCTTATATTTTATGACAGAAATATACAGAAGTTTTTGTGATATCAGGCCTTTAGTACATTTTAAATACCCAGTTTGCTCGCTGTATTTAAGAATTCCCTTATTTGTGGCATATCTTCAATGTTAGTGTTTCCATCATCTTAACTACACCAAGTACTTATTGAACTAATCCCATCCAGGGAAGAACGAACAGCAGTACAATGGAAGCTACTGCTCACATCTTCCAGTGTAAAAGCATAACTTGCAAGAGGATCCCTCTAGAAAATGTGTCTGGCACCAATACAGGCCAGCCACAGAATTACGCCCTTGTGTAAAATAGTCAGTACAACAGCCCTAAAGTACTACCTACCATATTTTGGCCAGACATACCAATAAGTGATTTTTCTCCTAAATACTCAGCATTAAACAATACCAAAAATTGCACACAGCACTGTTCATGAATCAGAACTCTAGATTTAATAATGAGCTTTATACTGGAATTCTTCTAAGAAACCACAGTGAATGGGAAAAAAGAAATAAAGTATCCTTTTCCATCCTGAGTTTACATATTAAAGGCCAGTTGTCATTTTCTGAAAATAATTCAAAGCAAAAAAAAACAAAACAAAACAAGACCATGACCAGCTAAAAAAGCAGGTAATTAAAATCTTAAACAGTTTTGCTGAAGAGGCACAAATTTAAGTGAGGCCCAGGAAGCCAGGACAACCTTTTGAGAAGGATAAAATAAGGTCCAAGGAACATCTTTCATCTTAAAGATGGTGGTTGTAGATAAATGGGCAGAATTTACAGGCATTTCTGAGCTTTTATTTTCAGGAAGTTTAGGCATTTTGGACCACTAAAAGATCAAAACTGATGAATTATCAGCACAGCCCAGAAATTCAAGAGCGATTTGTAGCCCTTTTATTATCTAGATTAAGCATTCAAAATCTTTTCAAAACAGACTTAATCATATGCCTCTAACTACAAATCTACATAGATCAGTTCTGATTCAACACTCACAGTATGCTTTTCTGCTATGAAATTCCCCCCAACTTACACATTTTGAATGGCAGCGTGTTTCTCCTCCATTATCAGGAGAATTTTATATTACTACTATTTCAAGGCTTTCCAGTGACCAAAGAGAAATTTAAACAAATTGATGTTTTCCCAGAATTTTCTTCTGGAAGAAGAAGAACAACAAAAGAAGAATCAACAAAAATACCACAAGAAGATACCAATTGCATTGCTCTCTTCCATTCAGGTCCTTGAAACACCAGCTTCAGGGTTCGTGACAAATTATCAGGCACTCTCCCACACAACATAAGCGGCTATATCAAGGCTCCCACCTGTTCTATTACAAAGATCACCAGAAACCCTCTGGGCCTCTACACAGCCATAGGGGGTGAACTTGACACAAAGCACACCCTCAATCTCTTGGCATGTTCTAAAGAATAGGAATGCAACGCTAATCCCATTCCTTGCTAAAACTGGCAACAGAAGGACGAAATAGAGTTAGAAGGTTTGCACAGCATTCTGCACAACTGATTAGTGTTGTGTTACATCCTTCAGACACCTCGAGAAGCCTTTCAAGTGATTACATTCCACTCTATAGAAGACTACAGTGTTGTATTTGTTTTTTTGCATCTGATCTTTAACTTGCTTTTATCCCCAAAATTTTGCCAAATCTCCCTGCATTACCTCACTTGTCCATATCGATGAGAATTCAAATCTAACGCCGCCACGCTCTTCTCTCACTGGGGTCCAACACAGACTTGAGCAAACTTGTTGCTTCGATACAATATGAGAAGTATCTAATGGGATTCTTACTTCCTGCTTGCTAAAGATGAAGCCATTTTGTGAGCCTTAGCTGCCAAACACCACAGGAGTCAAACTCCTCACAGCAGTGAGCAGTAGAGCAAACTCCACTGAAACACCCCTGTAAAACAAGCATATAGACAGGAAGAACAGGTTCACTGCGTTTTATATCGCTAACATGTTTCTCTCACGCAGGAAAAGAGCTAAGAAAGCTGCACAGGGAATCTCCAGATCTGTGTGATTGCCTGCTCATTGTTTGCTGAGCTTTGTTATATTTATTACAAACTTATAGTACGCATGAATACAGAACTGTATCAAGCCAGCATCTAGGAAGAAATTAAAAGGAAGCTACTTATGATGTTGTCACAGCTGTATTCACCCACTGCTCAAAATTGGCACATCCAAGAAAAATACATGAGTCTGCCCCTCTCCCTCTTTCATCCCCACAAGTCTCTAAGTTAAAGTGCACTGGCAATCTCAAATAGATACTTCTTAATCTTCAGCGAGAAGAGCCTTGAAGTTTCTTATTTCCATAATTTAAGCAGAAATCTAAGGACTGTTCTTTAGCAGGATTTTTTCTTAATCATTCCTGTGAGTCATAAATAGGATATGAAATAATAAGAGGCGACACGAACTCTATTCCAGAACAGGCACTCCAGAATGAAAGTGGCATTACTGCTTATCTTTTGCTTCTCATTATTCATCTGTTTCATGCCTCTTCATTGCCAAGATAGTTTAACATTTCTGATGCTTCATATTTCACTGAGGTTTAATTGCAAATAGCTTCAAGAGTAGAAGAAAAAAGTGATAAAGACATGGGCTAAGGGATTTTTGTTTAAACAGTAGATGCTGTTGCTATACAAATCAACTCGGGGGGGGGGGAGGGGGGGCAGGGTAATACAGGACTGGAAACAGACAAGGCTACTTCTTGATCTCAAGCTGATGGAGGCCAGGGTGAGAAAGGTTAACAGAACTATGGCAGATTTTGCATCCATCTCCCAATTGTTACATTATGTTATAGAGATCTCATTAGAAATAAGGCGCACGTGCATTGAAATAGACTGATTTCCACACTGAGGACAGTCACAGAATACATCTCCTTCTGCTAAAATAGAAGGGTTTTTACAAACATAAACGCAGATAGGAGGATTCTTCAAAAATCAGTCTCAAGAAATGAAGACAGCAATTATGTCTCCATCTAGATTAAAGATGAGAAATGGAAATTAACTGCAAGTGAAATGATAGATTCATACAAAAATACGAGCAACCAACTCAGGAAAGCTTCCTTCAGTGGTACGATGTACTAAAGTACAATATTTACAAAACAATATGTGCAATGATGTTTTGATGTTGGTGTTCGACATGGAGTTACGATCACATTCTGTTACAGAAGTGGAGTAAGCAGACTACTATGACTGTCCCAAATCAAAGGGTAGAGAGCAATGACTTACCTAAGGACTACAAAAATCCTTCCCTGCTATGGACTTCCCATTAAGTTTACTCCTCTCACATGCCTTCACACACATTTAGCAATTTTGCAAAAAAATCTTAACAGATTTTTCACTCTCCCATTCTTCCTTTAGAAAGGACCCAAAGCAGCATCTGACATAGCTGTAATATATAACTGGTCTATAAATATATTGCTGTAGGCAGCAACAATGACAGTGAAGACCTGATGGAAAGCCACCAGTCCAGCCCCCACCACAATTCATTTCTGATCACGCCTTCCTTGCTCTCTCCATCAACAGGAGCAAGGTACACAGAAGTACACCCCCTCACAGCCTTCCTTAAATAGAGACAGTGACTTGCCAAAATGGTATCTATACTGTCTCACATGTCACAGAAGTTCATAGCACCACTGAACAGATGGGCCAAAGATGAAGGTGGCAAGGAAACCTGAAAGAGATGTGCAGAGGGCCACGCAGCAGTAATCTACAGTTTTAATTTTCTTTCCACATTTTGTATCACAAGTATTATCCTTTCAGTCTTTTAAACTCACTTATTATTCTCAAGGCTGGAAGAAGTGAAGAATTTCTGACAGTAACAAAGTACATCTGCAAACAGGTCCAAGTGAAGAGCATACAAAAAATAGAACTCATGATTTTAGTGATCAGGAAAAACAGAAGCGGGTCTGACTGGAATGAAATGTGATCTCTTCAGCTTTCCACTCAACTCACAGAAAAGCAGACCATGCATATATTCTTCCCTCCCATTTTCATTAAGGGTCTTCTGAACCAAGAACGTGTGAAGGAAAAGGCAAGTTCTGTTTGGGTGCCATCTACAAAGTTGGATCTCTAACATAACCACATTTTTGGTAGCAGTGATTGATGCTATCCTAGTCCTCAATCACTACCTTCAAATGCCTATTGACTATTAAAACAAGATGACATGGGAAAAATTAAAATGAAATTTTTCCACCAGAATGAGTTTCACAATGCAGGAACAACACAGCGGTCGCCTTTTACACAGCATATGAAAAATGTTGGATACCTGCAGGGAAGTACGTAGTTTGCTCCAGGAGTTGGATGGCTTCTATAGAAGAACTGGGTTTTCAACCTGTCTTCACAATGCTCTGCAATTGGCAGTGTTATATGCTTATTTACACATGTGCTTCCCTGAGCTGTTGCTCACTTTGTACAACATGGTACCAGGCAACAAGGAGTCCATACCAGCAGTTGAAGTTGAAGGAGTTTCAGTATGAGCAGAACCATAGGCAACAGTAATATTATTATTAGGAAACGCTGCAACGCATTTGAAACATTACCGATATCCCTGTCTACATGCAAAGCTTAATCAAAAAATTAAATAGAAATTGCCAGACTTGCAAGAAATTGCAGACTTGCTAGAAATTGCAGAAAGCCTCATTTCTTCTCCTGTCCAGAGGTAACCCCTATCACTTCAGGGTGTGCCATCTGGCCAAAGGCTGACCTTGTGTCTTTGATTCGGGACTAGAAGCAATACACACAAATATTTAAGCACATTTTCACTCAACTTTGATCTACTAAAACATATGCAAAATAAGCTCAAAGTTACCAGTGCAAAAGCAATAGAGAAAAAAGTCTGGCTCATAAACAAAGGACTACAGCTAAGTGTATTTAAGGCACATATGTATGGCTGAATATTTTATTTTCATTTCAGATGCCAATATTGAGCCATCTGGCTTTCCTTGAGGCATTTCTTTTTCTTCTCTTCTTTTCTAAGACTCTTCAATAGCAAGGCATTAAAAAGAAAAAAAAAAAAAAAGAGGAAGATCAGGTTCTTTAGTTTGAACCACTGCAGGCTATCAACCACCACACCGCTGTTAAATCCACATGAAACATAACATCAGGAAAGTTTCTATTTTCTAAAACAGTCCTTCATTGTCTAAAATATTCATCCCCCTTTATCCCACTAAACATTAGTCCTAACGGCCATATGGCTGGACATTTATAATTAACAGCTTTTATCAAAATAAATTCACTGCTTTGAATTTTTAATAGGTTTTTCCATTAACAGTCCTCAATGAAGAGTAAAAAAAAGCTCCTTCTAAAATAATGAGAGCAGTATGAAGTTGTGGAGGTGTGCAGGCAGGAAGCAGTAGGCTGCACGGGACCTTGGCCAATCACCCTGAACAAGCACTGCGTACCTGCGCAGAAACTTCAGCAAAAAGCAGATAAAATGATGGATGAATGGAAAAGAATCCCAGGTTCCAAACTACTGCTTGTACAGCACTAGGAATCTGCTAGTTTGAAGCGGCCTTGGAGAAATTGGCCCCCAAACATTAGTTTGCTCTCAAACAAACAACACAGCATCAAAAGGCTTCAGCTTCTGTGTGACTTTACAATCTCACCTTGTCTATTAAGGGTACTTTTATTTTTTCTATGATGTGGAAGGCAGCCATTTCAGCAGCCTTCCAACACCAGCACAGCACTAGAAGTTCTCAGTGAGGCACTGCCTCATCGTTGCAGGGGCTGTTTTCTCCATCCATACTGCCTCATTTTGTTCTGCACTAACAAGAATTCGGTTGTTAGATTTCCACATCCACTCATTACTCCTTTTCCTTGTTTATATAAATTACCAGGGCTTGTTATTTGTCAGGATTCATATCTGTGAATTTAATGGAACTGCACTTCTCAAAATCACCCACACTGTCAACAGCTCTAATTTGTTTATGTCAAATCAGTCTTTTTTTTCCCCATTTACCCTTCTGTTTCATACCATTTATATTAGCATGTCAGCTGGGATTTTATTTATTTATTTGCTTTGGAAGGTTTGCTTCTGTGCAACTCTGATTGCAGAAGAACTGCACAACTCAAGGGACAAGAAATAAGATATAAATGCTCTCAGCACTAAGCTGCTACTTCCAATTTAGTCCTGGTCAGAAGCAAGAGAAGCTGCAATCAGTTTTTGCATTTACTATAAAAACAGATATGGGCTGCTTTTTTTTTTTTTTTAAATTATTTTTCGTCCTCCTCTTTGCAGACTGCTCTTTCTTACTATCTTACTAACCACCGCCCTATGAAATACTGAAGAAACATTAAGCTTTTTTTGTGGAAATTCAGGCACAGACTGATTTTATAAAGTCCCTACCTCTACCAGTTATCTAAGCACTAGGACTGCATCTCTCTCTCTCTCAGAAAGGTATCAGGCAAGAAATACAAATATTCTTCCTGTATTTCCATGCAGAACTTGGCCAAAAGGTTACAAAGAACTAAGATATAGAAGTAGTATGAATATATACTCAGAAGGAATGAAAACCATTGCTCATACAACATGCCCAGTATTTGCTTTTTAGTGTCACGCAAGGTCATTGCTTGATGTTACACACATCCAAAGCAAAGAGAGCCACAGCTTTCATTGGTCATTCAGAAACAACTGATATAACCAAATGCAGTGCAGCAGATGCCACCCCATGACAAGTTTGGTGAATACCTAAAAGATGGCATGTCATCCAGAATCAGTGTGGGGTTCAGCACATATTGAAAGCAAACATTTAATAAACAATTTGGGAAGGATTACGAGGGAAGAGAAAGCATCCAGAAAAAGATGGCTTCCTGATTCTTAAAGACAAACTGTTCACTGAGAAGGTGCTTCTGGTAATTTTGCAGCGTTCTGTATTTCCTGTATTTCCTGAAATAAAGTATCCCAACTCAAGCCATGTTTGTGAAGGCACCTTGGTCCATAATGCTTCCCCAGCTCTGCAGAGGCAGAAGCAGACACGCTCCTCTCAGACATTTGCCATTCCCATGCTGCAGACTCTCCCCCCAGCACAGCCCCTGCAGCTGGGCTCTGCAGGCAGGCACAGAGCAGCTCCTGCTGCTCTCCACCCAGTTTTGTGCCACACCAATTTAATCAAGCAGCAAGCTCCTTCTGTCAGCACTCTTAGGCTGCAGCCTGGCATACCAGCTCATTTACTGGCCAACTTGCTTTTCAGACTGTTGACAATAGCTCAGCATTTCAAATGCTTAACACATCATATATTCTATTGTGGCGCTTCTGCTTTCCAGTTCACTCTGGATACTGATTTTTCCCAGTCATGGTGAGATTTGCATGCTGGCAAATCCTTAACAAAGTGATTAATGGGAAATAATTCTGGATATGATGGCAGGGTTGCGCTTAGAAAGAGAAAAAAATTCCTATATTTCAGTTGTCATGCTGAAGTCAACAAATCCTTATTACTGTAATCCGTGTTATTTTTACTTTGTGTGACTTCACTCCTAAGAAGTCTTTACATTTCACAGCAGCAATATTAGTGCAATTATTGTGTCACCAGTACCAAAACAAGTTGCTATTTTAGGAGCTCATGGATCTTCCCTGCTGCTTGAAGAATAAAACAAGCCTTGTGCTAAACTTAGCGCATATGGTTTTAGCATTTGTGGGAAAAAAGCTGTGGTGTATCTTAAGTCAGTGTGAGCATTTCCTAGATTTCATCAGGCCAGGATTTATTCCATTCATATTCACTGAACTGAGGCAAAAAAAGCCCCACATAATAATAAACACGTAGGATCAAATCTTTTTGCTCATTTATACAACAGGCTTTCAGCTGCACATAAGCATAGCCTGCACTAATTTTACAAACACTTACAAACTCTAATTTAAACCCTGAACAAGAAATATTCTGAGTACTTCCACAGTGAGTTGCAATCATCATTATTCTTCTTGCAGCACACTGAGATGGAACTGATCCCAGCTGCTCAGTCAATGAAGCCAGAAATCGAAGTTGAGATAATGCAAAATCTGGACTGGTTTCCTGCTTGTGTCAAAAAGATCTATTCTTTGGGAAAAAACCCAGGATGCTTCTTAGTCCTGAAGCCTACCTGAATAAGATCATAGCTCAGATTTGAAAGCCTGAACTTAGCTAGACATCAAGATCACCATGTTAAGAGTCTCCACATGCTACACGGTACAGAGAAAATAAGCCTAGAAACATCACATCATCAATTGCCCTGCTCCAGCTTGAGAGGGATCTACAATCCAGCCCACACAGGTGCTTTTAACCCATTGTTAAAGGCTTCCAAAGGCAGAGATCAGATCAGCTCCTTGCCTAAGCTGCTTCGGATTGAAAATACTCAAGCCTGCTCTCACTGTGACAGAGAATAGCAGGTCACCTCTGTGTTTACAACCTCTCACATACTGAGCATTAATTGCCTAAGCTTCTCAAAGCTCATACTGTCCAAAAGATACCAACAATAAAACACATGGAATTTTTGTCTGCGCCTTTCTGACAACATAGTTATTAAAAGAGAATTTCCCAAACTATATTAATGCTGCAGATAGGACCACCCTATTCCTTTACCCAGAACGGATCAAGAAACAGCATGGTATCAAACTTTATATTCAGTTTGTGGTCCACAAACAAGGTCTAGAACATTTTTAGAAGTGCTGCTGCCTCATCTTCTGCTTGATCATTAAATTGGATTGCTTTATACTTAGATGCAGCGTCACGTGGCTGGTGCTTGATGAACCAGCAGATGTGTCATCATTGCCCACTGGTTCCTTTTTTAACATTGGGTGGGAAATTACCATTGTAAATAGATCATATATACAAATTGGCCACTTTACATTAGAAACCAAATGGGCCAGACAATAGAAAGAACAGCAATAATAATTATCACAATAGCTTCTCTGCTTACTTACATCAGCTTTAGTAATGCATTTTCTGTCATTATTACTGTTCAATTAATATTAAGCACTAATTAGCATGAGTTCTCCACCAGCAGAACCCCGAGCACATGGAGGACAAGTGAAGAGATGAGGTCAGCACTGGCTGTTCCACAAGTAATAGATCGTATTCTGGGCTAATCACAAAAAGGAAATACCACTTTTTTTTTTTTTTTTTTTATAATTTCTACTCCTCAGAGAGAAGCTACGCTGCTTAAATTGAGACAAGATTTCCCCAGAGTCAGTTAATTCATCTGGTTATCTACACAAATACAGCAAAGCCAACAAAATGGCAGCTATTCAGAAACCCCAAACAAAAACTCTGATTTTTCTAGCAATCAAGAACCACCAAAAGCCTAAGATTTATGAGAGAACAAGCTTGGCTCATTTATACTGCCTAATCTCTTGACACCATTGCAGTGGAGACCTGAAGACCAAGAGCTGCACAGGATGAAAGCATTATTACAGAACTACAAACTTGTAACAATACAGTGTAATGGAAAATACAGCAATAATAGCAGAGTAGCAATGTCTGAAGCTACTGCAAATGAGAACAGGACCAAATGCAGCAGCCATAGATACAGAAACAAAGGAATAAAACTCACTTACCTTTAGAAGGCCTCAGGCAGACAGGAATCTCCAGTAAGATCCCATTGCCTCCACTGGCAACCCTTAAATGAGGTCTGGAAAGGGGTACATCCTGGCTCCACCCCTTTCCATCACTCAGGTACATTGCACACACCTGAACTCCCCTGGGTTGGCCCTTTCTTCCCACCAGGTGCTCAATCACTGCTTCACTCAGCATTTCCAATATACAAGCTTTAATCCCACACCAAAAAGCTTGCACTTTCAATCTGGTTACAAGCAGTCTTCCAAGACAGGAAAACATAAGTGACTGGGTATTGCGTTAGCAACATCACCCTCATGGCTTCTGCCCATCACTTGCTTGCTTTAACCAAGTTAAGGCATAGTAGCTCTGCCGCTGGAGGACATCAGCATCTTTGGACCAAAGCCATAAAGCGGTGTTCCTCCTCCCTTCTCCACACAAATGAAAAAATATCTGTTCTGGAGTCATATTTAGATCTCAACTAAATCAACCCTGATCACTGATACAGGTGTTGAAATTCCAAAGTTTTTCCATTTAATAATAAATAATTTAAAAAAACAGCAAACCTGCACCTGGATTTGCTTACATGGGGAGGTAAAGGGGAACATGGGCAAGGACAGGAACTCAAATACATTCAGATCAGGAGATGTGATTTAGAACTAAATGAATGGAATAGGAAGATTAATTCCACATTTCACTGTAGCTGCTGAGTTATACATCCCTGCAGCATCATTACAGACTTTGAGAAGGCTCAATCTATTACATATTGTTAGCATACATGGAGTCAAATAGGACCATAAAACAGGATGATCTGGCTCCTGACTGCAGCAATGACACTGCAGAGGTCCAAATATTTGCTTTGCTGCCTGTAATACAGCAGTTCAGTAAATAGTCAAAGGTATGCAGCACAGTCAGCAGTGAGCATTTGTATCCAATAGGTTATACTGGTTACATATTCACGTATTTGTAGTAAAGGCTTCTACTGAATTTGGGGAGCAAGACTGATTGTTTCACAAGAAAAGATGTACAGCAATGCTATGAGAATAAAAGCCTGGTTACCTTGGTGCTTTGTGAACTTTTATACCTAGACCTGTGCTCGTGCTTTACATTCAATCATCCTCCACAATTATCTCCAGATTTTTGCCAGTTTGTGGGGGTAGGAGAACCAAGATGGGGCATTTCAGATTATCCAGCAATCAAAGAAATCAGGGCAGAACAGCATTCAATAGTCCTCCTTTGAAAGTAAAGGAATTTGTAAACAGTAACTGCTTGTATACTTAGGCTTCACCTAATGGATAAAGCACTCACTCCAAACATCCAAAATTTACATTTAATAAAGTGAAAGCAATAATCCCAGCTGGGACCAAAATGTATGCAATGAATTCCATTAGGGGATTGCTTGTCACTCGGTGTACAATCTAGGCTAATACAGGTTCCCTTGAAAACATTATATTTGATAACAATCATAAGGATTGATTAAACTGCCTCAGATAAGACTATCTGATTCCATCAGGTTAGCTAGTTACACTAACACCATGTGGCAGCAGTTACAAAGCAGATGAACATGAAAATTTCTACAGAAGTTCTGAGGATATAATGGCAATCTCACTTTGATTTGTGAGATTAAAATGCTTTTCCCCCCCCACAAATTCTCAAAAACAGATGTATAAACACATTAAAGCCAACAATTTAACTCCTCTTTTTATTTAAAACCTGCTTAATTAAGGCATTTATATTTTTGCAAATTACTGCAAAATAATTGACTTCGAGGTTGCTCTGAACCTTACGCATGAAAGAATTTACACAAACTTCTTCTCAGCAGCTTTTGTCCAAATTCATTTGGCTTAAAATCTTTTCAAAGAGATCCTTTTGATCATTATCCCCAAATGAAACTTATTTACTTGGCCAGAACAGGAAAAGATTTGATTATCTCGACTTGTATTTGTTCCTTAAAACTGATTAACTCCTATATCATAACAGCTCTAAGCATACTGTTGTCAACAGTGACTCCCAAATACAATTAATCAAAACTTATTTTAAAGCAAACAATTACAACTGCAGCATGTGTCAGATTTCATAATGTCATTATGTCACTTAAATTATTATTACCCATTAGGAACCATGAGAGCACAGCTGAAGCAGTTAGAAGAAATGAATACAAGCCATAGTTTTAATTGTAGCCTTAGAGCTGCATTCAGAGGTGACCTAACCCCTTCATAGGTAAAAGGCCTATGTACCTGGTTTCAAAAGTGATCCAGAGCTGCACAAAAATGCCCTTTGCACCCCATCTTTATCTGACGAGAACAGTAACGCTTCTCTCCCACTTACCAGTTGTGCAATGTAAGTTAGTACACAGCTTATTTTAAAAGTATTTCTTCAAACAAGGCTTTAGAATAAATGCAATTTAAAGTAAGCCACACATAGATACAAAAATATACTGACTTGCTATTCTTGCTTCTTCTGTAAGACACTGTCTATTGCCAGTTCCAGGTTTTGTTTTGTTTTAAAAAAAAAAAAAAACCTACATATGCCAAGCAAAAGCCTCCTAAAACCATCAGTGCTATCCCTTGCAAAAAGATTATGTTACTTCCTGCACTGGTAGATGTCAGCTATTGCACGAAGGTCATTTACATCTCTGGGGGAAAGCAATGCTTGTACAGCTCATAACACCACCCTATTTATGTCTGCTCACAGAGCCTTCAAGGAGGCAACATTCCATACACTTCCTCAGAAGTCCCAATACAGAGTTCTGTTACACCAGCTGTTCACAGAGAAGCACAGCAAAAACCCTAGAAAGACTGTACGAGCTTGAGAAGAGGCCAGTAAAAAGGACCTGAGTGAATGAAGTGGAAAATACATACCTGGCTGTTATGAATAAGGATGTCAGTCCATTACATCTGTCTGAAAAGAAAAACGTTAAGCACACAAATCAAGTGGGGGGGAACTTGAGACCAGCACAGGGCAGAGATTCATTCTGTCCTTCTAATGGGTTCCTGAGTTTCATGTCACCACTGACATGGGAAAAAGCATAAGCATGTTACTCTTAAGGTCAAGCTTGTCACATATGCAGAGAGCTACAAATATTCAAGAGAAAACATATATTCCACATGTACATAAGGTTATATTCATGAAACATGCTAAAAATGAAGCATTAAATAACCAAAATGAAAAAGTAATTTATCAGTGGAAGCCTTTTCTCCCCTGTTTTAAAATAATATATATACACACATACTCTGAAAAAGGACTTCTGTTGCAATATTTTTAATTTTCTACTGATAGACATGGCAAGACAGTTTATAAGGGTCAGTATGCTCTAGTGAATCCATATATTATCAATTACAGTACACTGCATTAGCTTGTCATTGACAGAAAGTACACATTAAGGTTAATATTATGTGGTTAGACATTTATTAAATAGAAGACAACGTTAAGTAATTTTATTCCTTCATTCCAGAATGAACACTAGGTTTCCCATTTCAAAACCAGTACAAACATGAAAAGAAAACAGAGACTGCAAAAGAAGAGATACGCAACATATGCAAAAACGAGATCTGGCTGCATTTAAGTAATTTGCAGTTTACTGGAGATTTCAT
This sequence comes from Tympanuchus pallidicinctus, assembly GCF_026119805.1. Lineage (NCBI taxonomy): Eukaryota > Metazoa > Chordata > Aves > Galliformes > Phasianidae > Tympanuchus > Tympanuchus pallidicinctus. Next base: position 8,032,356 of record NW_026294739.1, on the reverse strand, counting down.
CCAATGAAAGAAATTCTCCTACTATTACAAGTGCTGTGACAGTTGTATTGCCTTCATCATTCCTGCTTGTAGCCCCAACCTCAATGACCTTTAAAGGATTGTCTCTGAGGAAATGAAGACATTTTCAATCTTAACTCTATCTCTTCATTTATCCGTAACACATCTTGATGCAAACTCTAAACAGGAAAATTAAGGGAACAGTAACTGCACCACACTACAATGGCATTCAAAGACCTCAGCCCGACAGCCAAAGGTTTGAATAGAAAGGCAAATTGTGTTGCAGCTTAGCAAGGAGCTACTGGAAATAATACAGTTGGACTCTGACTACCAAGAAAATCCTTGACAACCTGACTCGAATTTCCTAGCCTATTCTAACTCACCATCCTCATCTTTAAACCTTCAGTTTGGGTGCGCACACTTTTTCTGCTTACGATTTATACAGCCAGATCATATTTTGCACTTGAGGCCTCACATACATCCCTGTCCTTCCTCATTTCCTGTTCACACTGCTTCCAAACCAGAAGAAAACCCACACACCTTAAACTACTCTGGATTATTTTCATCCAGTGGCGTAGACTGTACTTCAAGGACACTAAACCATACATACAATTAAATTTAGTATCATCAAAATCATACAACAACATTGCCTATCAGTCCCTTTCTTTACATATACATATTGATGAACTGGACTGTTTTCTGTATTGGATGAATATCTAGATTTTTTTTTTCCCTGAGGCACTATTAACATTGACTGAGCAGCAGCAAGAATTGAGAAGGTCCTCCTGCTTGGCTTCAGGAAGGATATCATAGATAGTAAACTCAAGCAGCAAAACATTGACTCTGTCTTCTCTACTAAGTCAGATCTCTTTTTCACTGCAAAATTTCAGTCCTGCTTGCTCTAAAGCACCTACCTCCTGTTTAAAGAAACCACACAGATGCGTTCACAAACACAAACAAAACACATCTGAAAGCATCACTGATTTTCTCTCCTTCTCCTGCCTCTTTCAGACTTTTCCCACCAATTTCCGATGGTAGTGTTCCAAGACCAAGCATTTGGCCTTGACATGAAGTATCAGACACCAAGTCTATGACACAGCATGAAAAGCAATAACAGAAGTTTCTAAACAGTGAAGTCAGAGAAAATGAGGAATAAAAGGAATTCACAGAATAACAATCTGCTCTCCAAGATGCTCCCTATCAGCTTCCAAAGGGAGCTCTGCATACAGAGGGATGTGAGGATTGACCCCCTACTGCACTCTGAACAGCACATTGAGGCATTCCCCTCCTACTCCCACTGAAACGTAACATACAAACGCACGCTCACCAGCACATCACCCTCCAGATGGTACACTTCTGCTGTATCTTTTTGTACTGCAAAGTCAATTTCCTCATTAAATTTGTGTGCCCTGGAGCTGATGGGTTCGGTGTCTTACACCAGTCTAGATTTCTGGCCCTTTTTCATAATGGCATACCTGGTATTCCAGTCAGTAATCACTACTGCAGTCTTATAAAACGCAGTCACACATAGTAGCACAACCTTTAAGAAAGGCTGCTAAGAAGAGGGACAGGGCACCAAAGGAAAAAAAAAAATCAGACAGAAAAATGACACAGTGAGTAGGCAAGAGGCACACAGCATGATGTTCAGAATTACTGAAGAATTGCTGCGCAGAAAACTGGCAGTGAGTCACAAAGCATCTCCATAAAGGCCTCAGGTCAGTGCGATAAATATCAGATTAGAAACAGTTTGTTTAAACACTTAGCTGGATTAGAGCATAGGAATAGCTCTCCTGGATCCTGCCCAGCAAGTTACTGCCAGAGATGTAGACAGCACTGAAGCTCAGACTTCTAAGAGTCTTAAAAGATATATTCTCCTTTAAAGGACTTTACATAAGGAAATCACTTTAAACACAAGAAATAAGAGCGTTACAGTCTTCTTTTGTTCTCTCAAAGAAAGCAAAATTCATAACCCCAGTCCTAATTCACTTAAAAGCTTGACTACCTGACTTCGCTCCACAGGACGAAACAAATTCCCTTTTCAGTAAACAGGCAGCCATGTTCTTACCCATCAGAATCAGAGGCAACAAAAGAAAAAACAAGCAAAAACAGAATAGAACAGAAGCCATCCCCTTTATAAGATGCATTATTTATTCCCTTATTGTTTATGAGGTATTGCCTCCTTCCTGGCTAACACGGAGATGAGCGTGTGAAAGACAAGAGAAGAACAAGAGACAAGAACAACAACGTTGCAGACTACCTACTGCTTCTTGACATGCAATAAAGAAAGGCACAAACATCGAGGGAGTCTGGACCTCTAGCAATTTGTAGCCTTACAAAGAAGGCTAACAAACTCCAAGACGTGGTTAAAACCACTGCAGACACTTGTTAACAAAAGCTGCTAATAACTCCAGCTGTCGCTACTTTAAGAGGGCTTCCTACAAAAGCATTCTAATATCTAGACTGAGTCTGTTGATCCTAAAAAACACCTAGCGCTTGGACAAGCAAAAGTACTTCTTGCAAGGTTATTATTGTTTGCCTTCCTATACAAACAGATAATCTCTGTAGACCAGGCACCAGTACAGTGCTGCTGCTCTGAGTGCACAGACATAGAGACTTTCAGTAGTAGGCCTCTTATGCAGCCCTCCCCCAGACGAACTTGTTTTCAAAATACAAAATACATTTAACAGCAGAGATTACATTAAGAGGTACATACCAAGACAGCCATGCACCACACAGACCTTCTCAAGTCCTTACCTAAGGACGTGAACCACCGAATGACGAGCCCAGCACCTGACTGGGATCCCCCTCATAGTACTCTGTACCCAGGGCACTCAGTGCTTTGTGGGGCAGCTGAGGCCTGGGAAAATAAGGGAGGGCTATACTTCAGATTTTGTCTTAAATCTTCATCATTAAGACAATGCTGCTCACCTGTGTCCCACAGGTGATCCCTTTCTCATCATGCTTCAACAGATTTTAATCAGTCTAAGCCCTTCCTGCCAGCACCCCACTTCCAGTAGCATCATACACCAGCCTACCTGAATGCCCCAGGCAGCCCACCACCAGCCTCTACCTTTGCTTCCATCTTTGCTTCTAGAAGGGCTTTAATGGCCTGTAACAACTGTACAGCATGAGGAGAGCTGTGCAGCCTAGCTCCTGCCCTAGGGGTGCAGCTGTACCAGGCACTGAGGTAATCAGCTCGGCCTCGCCCATAACAGCCCCACCTGTGGGAGCAGGGCCTGAGCTGCTGCCCCTCAGCGAAGAGCGCTCTGTGGGCAGGCAGCAGCGGATTTTATCTGGCTCTACTTCGATGGGTCCTGCTGAGGGAAGGTCCAGGTAAGAAGTTGCTGCCTGCTGTGGGAGTGCTGGTGATGTGTGTGCTGAGCCCTGTTACAGCCTGGGCAGCCTCTTTTTTTGTCCTTGGTGTGGCATGCCTGCATAGGCATCCCAGGAGGGAACAACAGCTTGCTTGTGATATCCCCTTGTTCGTTGCTGGAAATGGAGCTGCTTAATGAGTGTTATGTTCCTATAAGGCTTTTCTGCTTTGTTTCCTGGGACCATTTGAGGGTAATAATTGACAAATGAGTACAGGATGGGGCTGCACAATTGTTTTTGTGGGTCTCTCCTCCTGTGTTGCTGTAAATGTTCTTTCGTGTGTGTGCGAACTTTTTTTTTTTTTTTTTTTTGGTAGTATAATGGATGATTCTGACCTCCTTTTGTTGAGAAGACGGTTACTGCTGCTTTTTTCACGCAGGTGGAAGATTAGCTTTTTTTTTTCTGCTTCAGATGTAATGCTTTCTTGTGAGCAGCTGTGGGCTGGGCTACAGTGTTGCTATGTCAGTGTATTTAAAAATGTAAGAGCTGAAATAGGTGGAATGGAAAAGGTTTGGTAATCATGAATGAAAGGGAGCGAGCCTCTTTGCCCTGCTTCTTCAGGGAAATCCAAATGGGGGCGTGAGTTTAAGTAAAAACATGAGGGCTTTTGGCTCTGTTTGTAGCATGTGATTATGAGTAGCTGTTACAAATATTTAGGCATAAATGACAAATATGGCACTATAGAAACTGCAGTTAGTTTTTTTCTTTCTGCAAATTAAAACATGCGGCGGGCAGCAGATACTAGTACTCATTCTGGGGGGTTTGGATAGCATGAGGTGCAGTGCTTGGGGCTCCTGGTCTGGGGTCTAACTCAAGGAGTCCACTTTCTTTGTGCTGATATAGCACCAGTGTTTGTGAACAGTGCAAACTTGCTGTTCTAGTGACAGGAACTATGTGCTTGTCAAAGTGCTTGGTGTGTAAGTTACCTAAGGATTCTACTTGTTCATGAAATCAATAACCTTTTACAAGTACTTGATGGACGTTTCTGGAACACAAGTCTTATGAGGAGGTGATTCAAAGTAAGTCAGGCCAAAAAGGGGCTAAAGGCCCTACATCTAGCCTCCAAAAGGCTGCCATATGTGGAAAAAACTTCACAGAAGCCTTTTGAGTAGTGTGGCTTGAAGAAAACAGCATAGATTGACCAGCTCTAGTATGCAGTGATTTTTGCTGTGCTTCCCTCCGTATCTGCTTTCCTTACAATTAACAGTGATAATTTTCAGTCTTTGCCTTTTTGTTCTGGCTAGCAGTAGGAGAACTGCTTGTACACAGTATTCTTTGTTTTACTGCAAGCCTAGTGAAATACTCTCAGAAAGTCCTTTTTGATTTCTCATTCTTTATTTTTATATAAAAGGGTGAAAATTCTATTGCATTGTTGTTGGTTGCTTTTTTGTTGTTTGTTTGTTGGTTTGTCTTTAACCATAACCATTGGTTTGTTTTTTAACCATACCACCTTGCATAATCTACACGTGCTGGTGAACTTATTCTTGCAAGTTTCCACAACATATAACACTTTCCACAATATTTTACAGTTCTATGCTTATGAATAGTATTTATTAACATAGAGTTTTTAATTTCTTAAAAGAAATGGAACTCCTTTTTATCACAAAGGGAATGTTTAATAGCTTCAGCTGTTTGCTGTTGTGTCCTGATGCTGTACTGGGAAACAGCACTAAAAAAAATGCTCTGTTGATAAGTGAGTGCCTAATAATTATTGGGGTTTTTTTCCTGTTTTATCTGTATCAGTTTTCATTTATACACAATGCAAGTCATCAGCAAACAGATGTGTAGACTTCAGATTATCTTTCTTTTATCTTTAGATATCTATTTATGCTACATACTTATGAAACAATATTGCTAAAAGAAACACCAATTTATTTTTAATTCACCCAAACTTACGTGCCAATAATTCGAGTCTGATTTAAGAGCAATTCCTGTTCTTCTTTGCATTGCTCTGTGTTCTGAGTTTGGAGTTTTCTTTTTTTTTTTATCCATGATTGTGAAGGGTTGTTGCAGACTGAAGCACGTTAAAGGTAGAAAAGATCTCTTGGGACGTCCAGTAATGGAATTACTTTCTCAGTATATGGTTTCAAGAGTTTTTCAGTCTGCTTCAGTAAGACTGAAGTGATTGTTTTCAGCTGCTTCCCTAGGAACCATATTTATTGTTCTCAAAAACGTTCTTTGTGTTCCACATGTTCTTGTTCTCAGACTACTTACATACAGATAATTGTTTTCCCATTGTGGTGTTTTGTAACTGCTTAGTATATTTACTGTACTCGGTTAATTTCTGATGTGAATCTCTTTTCACATTCCACTACAAATGAAATTAATTCTTCAATCACTTCTGTTGTTAATTTTGGGAAACCTTGTTCTATCTTGCTGTTATGTTGATGAAGCAGTGGCTGTGCTGTGATATTGCTGGTCTTGTCAGATCTGGGTCATGTGGAAGAGGATTAATCTGTCTGCTTAGTAGCAGTGGGTTTGCATATGCCACCCAATCACACTTATCTTTGCTTGCGTGTATATCGCTGCACACTGTTGATCAGCTCATTGTCTCTGTTTGCCCATAGGCTTTGTTCAGTTTTAGAATAGATCTATGTCCTACATCCATGTCCCTTATTCTTCTTGAGAAGGCAGTTTTAAAAATGCAAGAGAAGCCTTTTGTCCTGGTGGGTTCCATTTATCTGCCTGCCTTATGCTTACTTTGTGCTCCATATATATTTTTCTTTCTCTTTACCCCACAGAGGCATGGTTTTCAGCTCTTCTGCATCCTCTAAGCACAACTTGCAGTTATTTTTTTCTAAGTGTCTCTGTGACTGACCAAAAAGCATGGAATTAGTTGTAGGTCTTTATTCCTGGCTGTTACTGCTGAACAGCAGTGTTGCAACGTGCAGGCTAGGATGTGCCATTTGCTTAGACGTTGCTATGTAAGCCAAAGCAAAGAAGCGTGCCACAACCCATTTGCTATAACATGCCCCTTTGCTTGAATAGTGCTCAGCAAGGACCAAAACTTTTCCACAGTGAATACCAGCTATTTTTTATTATGTTCTGTAGCGGAAATGCCAAGTCGTGGCCTGAAACAGTGATTGAGCACCTGGTGGGAAGGAAGGGCCGACTTTTCAACCTGAGCAAGGGGAGCTCAGGTGTATGCAATGTACCTGAGTGATTGAAAGGGGAGGAGCCAGGATGCATCTCTTCCCAGACCTCATTTAAGGGTTGGCAGTGGAGGCAAAGGGATCTTGCTGGAGATCCCTTTCTACCTAAGGCCTTCTAAGGGTAAGCAAGGTTTATTCCTTTGTTTCTGCATCGTGGGCTGCTGCAGTTGGGTTTATCTTCACTTGCTGCAGCCTAGGACTTTGCCACCCTGCTGTTATTGCTGTGCTTTCCATCACATTACAGCGTTATTCTCTCTATGCGTTTTTGGCTCCTGGATTTTCTGTCTATGTTGTTTCTGTGCTTTTTTTCTTAAGATAAGCATTATGAGTTTACCAGTTAAACTACATAAAAATAGAAAAACCTCACACATAACAGCTCAATTGCAGATAAATAGGACAGTCCTTTCTGAGTATCACAATCTGCTCATAGAATTACAAGAACTTGAAGCCAGTGATTTTTGGAAAAGCCACCCTGGTTACAGAACAAAAGGAGCTGTATATTTCATGGAATTTTTTAGTTCAGTTATTTCCACTGCTTTGGTCTTTCCAGTAACTGGAGCATAAAGAATCATGCTCTACCTTAATGCATCTGAGGGAATACTTTTAATTTACCTTTAGTTTGTGGAGAGGCAGCAATGAAAAATCAAAAGCTGTGAATTTTTCTTAAGAATAAATCCTCAAAAAATACTGCGAAGAATTTTTTGTATTTTAGCTGATCAAAATATCCTTGCATGCAGAGACTTTTGGTTTCCCTTTGTATTTTCTTAGATCCTTACCCAGCTTGGACTCAAAGTTCTCACGGTCACAAAATCTGTTTTCATACAACTGTGAATAAAGTGTCGCAGCTCCTCATGTTGTAGTAACAGCAAAATGTGATCAGTATTCTTTTTGTCTGTCCAGCTAGTGATGAGTAACACATTCTTGAGTAATTACTTCGAGGGTTTTTTAAAACTGTACTTAGGTGGGGGGGCAAAAAGCAACAATCATAGAATCACTAAGTGATTTTTAGAGAGGCTTAAATTTCAGGGCAGAAATGCATTCTAATAAAACAAAAGCTTGGGACTTTAAAATCATTTGATCTTTGTCTTGTGGTTGTAGCATACATGCATTAGTCATAATTACTGCTGTCAAAGCACAGTTTCCTAGGAGCCATGGCAAAAAGACAATAAGAAATCCTTCTCCATTTACAGTATCATCACAGCAATGCCCAGCATGGAAAATATTCATGTTGTGAGGATTTGAGATGTGCTCTTCCTAAGATTGCACTGCATCCTGCTGGACGTAAGCTTTAGAATACTTTTTAGATAATATGTTCTTGGTGAATGAAGGCTGCTGTCCAACAGAAATTCTGCATCAAAAGCAAGCCACTGTGCAGTTTGTGCATGTAAAATGCAATGCTTTCACCTTTGCCTTTCAGCCCTCTGAGGCTGAAATGGACAGATTAGAATCAGTTGCTGTGTACTGTGGGGATAATCTTTATCACACTAACCTTTTCTTTCATAGGGCAGAGGAAAACTGGTGTGTCATGGGCTTTAATATATTGGAAGCAATAGAATCAGCACAGTAACAGGGAGCAGCTCAGCAAGGATTTTCATGAAGTTTTATGGTCTCCCTGAACCTAAATAACGTGGCGCTTATGTGGTAGCAGTGACTTTATTGAAACACCAGTTGTCCAGTGTTGAAACTTTACAAGCTAATTAATGGAGAATAATAATAATACTTAATTTAAAGATAACTTTATTGGATCTCATTCAAGATGTATGATTTACAGAAATGGAAGACTGATTTTTTTTTTTGTTATCTTTCATCTTACAGTTATTTCTTTGTATTACAGCACAGACTGTGCATCCTACCTGTACTGCTGCTGCACTAGAAAGCTGTAGTTCTATTGGCTCTCTGTAGATTTGTTTGAGTAGTCATGCAGCATTAATTGGTAAAATCTGTGATTCTTTTGCTCCCTTTTTTTTAGTTGTTTACAATTAATAAATAGCACTGAGGTTCACGCAGCCCTGCATGCAGCTGCAGTGCTTGCTCCATGCCTACTTGCAGTATCCTCCTTAAGACAAAGCAGCAGAGGAGGGGCAGGGCTAGCTCACTCTGCCCTTGGAAGTGGAAGCAGTAAATTTACTGAAAGTTGGGGAAGTAAAAAGCATGAGCTTTTTCTCTACCAGACCAGGAAAGGTGATTTCTTTCATTTCTCAGTGTGAAGATGTCCAGATAAAAACCATATGTTTCCTGACTTCCCCACCATCTGTTCTAACCTTCATGTGTAGTACTTCCGTCTGTAGGGAATAAAAGTGCTAACTTCCAATCTAGGTACCTAGCAGCTTTGCATATGGTGTCAAACTGACACCTTTTAACTTGAACCCTGGTAATAGGAAGTGAGGAGCTTTGGTGACAAATGTTTTACTGTATTATAAGCAAAGTACTTTTGTTTTTGTGTCTGGGAAATTTTCCAGGCCTTCATTGTGAGGTTTTGGCCAAGCTGACCATTAGTAATTCTTATTGATTTCCTCCAGTAAACTGCTGAGGAAAAATAACGTGTTTTTTTTTTTGAGGACTTGAAGGTATGTAGCAGTATAGTGTAACAGCTGGGACATCAGGCTGTGTTGTGCAACAGTGACTAGATCCTGAAAGGCCTGAGGTGAGAGACCAAGCTTCCTGGCTTAGCAGAACTGGCACAAATGTGACAGTTATTGAAGGACAGAAAGAGTGTTCTGAATCCTCTTCAAGCTGCTTCTAGATTCTGTGACTGATGATAAAGCCCAGAGAGCTGGTGGTGTGGGGACAGTGAGTGAGTTGTAAGATACAGAAGTAACCTGGGGTCAGGGTGAATTGCTTAGATGACTTAGGTGGTCTGAAGTCTAATCTAGTTCTGCTCTCTCAGGTAGAACAGAGGACTTTTCCAGCTGGCTGGTTCACTGGCACTTGCAGGAGGTTATAAAGATTTCACATTTTTCTGGTAGAAGATGAAAAACTCCTTTTTTTAATCACAGGCATTGATTACTTTGAGTGGAATATGAGACATGATTGATAGAGGTTTGAAAGTAATGTTGTGGTCTCTGCCTCCACACTTATCAATAATCTGATCATTTGATCTCTTCAAACTGTGTCTAGGCACTTAGATTTTATCAATTGTTCTTACAAAGTGAGATTTTTTTTATTTACTCTGAAATTATGTTCTTATTTCCGTAGCTCTACCATTGGAAAACTGAACCTATATGGTCAAAATCACTAAGTACTTTATAGAAATAAATTACTTGTAAATGAAATCATGACTATATCTCTCCTATGACATTTGAGTCATTTGCAGCTGTGCAAGATGAGAATCGACACTAAAAGCACACAATGATTTAAGAGAAATGACAGCTTCATTGACTTGCAATAGTAAAGAAGTGTGTATTTTAAGTTAGGGGGCACCTAGACATACACATAGCTGCATGCTTCTAATTTATCACGAGATACCCATAGTCATCTATAGGAAGTCATGTGCATGGCAGAACAGTACCTGAGAGTAGGTTTTTTGTATTTTGAATGTGAACAATGCTAATTATTGATCTCTGGATATTTCATATTCACTCATATTATCCACAAGAGCAGAGCAAACAAGTCTAACAAGAATGGGACTTGAGCCTAAGAGCGCTGGTCATGCAGCAGCAGCTCACAGTGGTGGAAAGAAATTGGTCTCTGAGCACTTGGAGATCTCAACAAATTCTTCTTGATTAGCTTCAAAAATACTGCATTAGTAAGGAGCATTAGGACACATAGCTGTTTAGCATTAAACGTGCAGGTTGGTGGCCCTGCATGTGGCAGGGGGGTTGGAGATTCATGATCCTTGAGGTCCCTTCCAACCCTGGCTGTTCTGTGATTCTGATTTTCATACTTTGATCTTGTGTTATCCTATCAGTCTGGCTACATTTCCTCAGCTGTAGACTCAAGGTTCAAGTGGAAGTCTAGCCTCACTGTTAGCTTTTTTTCCCCCTCTTCTTCTTCCATACAAATACTACCTTTGCAATTTTTATGTACTAAAAGCTGCATAGTCTGTGTTCCCCATCAGGTTGCTTAGATACCATACACCTGATCACCTCATATTTATTTGTTGGGGCTTGGCAGTATTAAAGGATCTGATTCTTTGCTGCATAAGTGTAAGTCTAGGGTAACTCCTGAAGACAGAGCTGTTCCCTGCTAAAAAAAGAGAGATGAATGTGCCCTGCTGCACTGATGACTCTCCTTTTGCTGCCCTGCCATTCACAGCCCGGCCACTGTCTGTGTAACTTGCTGCTGCCTGTAACCTTAAGCCTGACTATCTTAGAGCAAGCCACTGTGTGAATTCAATTCTGACTTCTTGCTTTATTCTCAAGTTGTCATTAATGCACTGTTTCTTGATTAAGATCTGACCTTGAGAAAATAGAGGAGGGACAGAAACAGGGAACTAGTCCACAAAGACAGGCAAGAGAAAGCCTATCAATGTGATCACTACAATAGGACTTGGGAAAAGGACATCAAGGAAAAATCTGGTTTCTTAGGAGGCTCCTTTACAGCTCAAAAGAAATTTCAGTTTAAATTCAGTCTTTGATTCTGAAAGCAGAGAGGCTGAGGGTGGAGTCGCTCTGTCTTTCCATATTGTTGAGGGTGAGAATACCTAACCTGCAGCCTGTGGGCCAGAGTTGCCCATCAGCCCAATTAATCTAGTTGGACTTCTGACACCCTCTTTCCCACACATTTTGGACTTAACATGATGTAAATCAGGCAGAATGTTTCAAGAGCTTGATTCCTGCATCCTCTTTCTTGAGGCTTTTAGGGCTCGTCCTTTACTGTTTGACCATGAGAACTCCTGGGATAACGTTACTACTAATCTATAATTATTATACTAATCTTTAATTCTTTTTCCCAGGCCTGAGCTGACATATCTTTACGTACATACGTTTTTGGAGTCTAACTTTTTCTTCCTTCATTTTTGATGTAGGTCACTACATTTTAACAAATGAATTGTATTATTGGAATTGCTATTTCTTATGTAAAGTTTATACCCTTATGTGGCATTTGTTTGAATTTTCATTTTGTTTCTGGTTATAATGCTCATCTTGCCTAATTAAATGCTATTTTTCTGCTGGAACATAACATTATCTCAACAAAATAATTAGATTGGCTGATGATCTGTGACATACAATTTCTTGGTTTTTCTTTGGGAAGGCACAACTTCCTTCCAGGTCTGACAGCAGACCAAAACTTGAGCATCATTAGTAGGAAACACAATTTCTGCAGAAGATGAGCATGGCAGTTGCAGGGCTCTGGAATTCCCAGTGGGACATGGCTTTGAAAAATGGTTCAGTGTGTTTGAATTTACCTTTGTGACAGCTGTGAAAACAGCTGGTGTTTTTCTTCCCATATTTTTCTTTCCCCTTCAAAATGTGAATCAATCCCTAAATATTTTATTTAATGAAATCTAATTACTCTGGCTGAATGCATATCCTTTATTTTATTGAAAATAAAAATAAAAAGTAATTGTGAGGAAAATGTGCTATCTCAAGAGTTGCTGTTTCTTTCAAAGCCTGGATGCACTTTCTACCACGTTTCTTTGCCCCAGTTCTTCTTTTTGTCTAAGCTGGATTCGAGATAGAGCGGAAGGTCTGCTGTGCTTTTCTAGTGGCACAGAACTTGATGTTGGCTGCCTTGTGCTGTGAGAAATGGCCTCTTCTGCCCAGCCTGGCAGCAAGGAGGTGCAGCAGGGAGCTGATTGATCCCAGTGCAGTTGAAGTGCTGAGCGTGTCTGTCCTGCAAGGAAGGCAGTGCTGGCAGGATGGAAGGTGGGAGGCCTGTTTCCTCCCAAAAGACTTGCTGCAGGTCCAGTGTTGGTATTTCATTCTACCTTCTGCTTTCTCCACTAGCTGGCACCCACATCTTGCTATTCTTTGGGTGAGGCACAGTTCTCATATCAGGTAAAAGCTCCAGAGGTGCTGGCCAGGCTTTGTGTATGGTGAGACTCCTACTTCCTTTCTTTTTCTATTTGCAAGAGAGTAGGCTTGAAGAAAAGCAAGCTTTTCCTAACTGCATGTGTCTGCACAACATGTTTCATTTTTATACTATCTTAGCGTATAATATTATCAATTCATGCTTTTACTACTCAAATTGCTTTTCCAACTAGGAAAAAAGTAGGAATTCTGCAGCAGCAAGGCATGGTTAATTGGGGCACACTGTGTGATTGGAGGTCCGTTCTGAGGGTGTTTGGGGCATTGCTTTCAGTATGCAAGCTTTTATTTTTAAGTGAGACTCTTTCATTTTAAAAATGAACATCTCATAAAAGCTTTCATGATGTTTTCAGTACCACTTTGTATTAAATTAATGTGACTTCATAACTTAGGTTATGTACTAAATACTATTCAGAAGAAAATTATACGTTTGGTGCTGGCACCGAAGTCTTAGTATGTGTACTTGTGACAGGACTTCACCTGTGTTATAAGGTGTTCTCTCCACAGCAGATACCTGGTGCTGCTCTGGAGTGCTGCTGTCTTGCAGTCATTAAAGTTAATGAGTCTTTCACTGATTTTTTTTTTTTTTTTTTTAAGAGGATTGAGATTAGAGCCCAGCTTTTCTGGCGGCAGGTGTAATATGTTAACACAGGGGAAGGAGAAATCACTTTCCTGTCCGTCAGTTTATCTCTTAAAGAGAGAATGGATCAAAGGAGATGTCTAGGTTTAGTGTATGATGAACTGTCTTATACAGCTACATAATTTAAGTCCCTTATGTAATGTGGTATTGAGGGCTTGAAATTGGCAGGAAAAGAAATAACTTTGTGTTTGTTATGCACAGGCTATGCATATGGGAGTCAAACTGTGAATGTTTCAATATGTCACTCCTAAGGAGCCCAAATCTTTGTTGTAGTAAAGCTGAAATCTGCTTAATGGGCTGCTGATCTGTGTTTGTATCCATCTCCTGCTGACTGCCAGGCAGGTACCTGGAGGACCTAGCTGTATGGCTGCAGGATCTGGGCTTGCCTTGTGCTGCTTTGGTGTTGGCTTGCTCTGAATTTGCCCTGAGCAAGCTGTGATGGGTTGTAAACAGCAGTGGTGCTGTACAACTTTCTGCTACATCCAGAAAAAATGAGAGATCACTCAGATCTTTTGTTTTAATATCTATACTGTATTCAATGGATCTGGCTAGATTTAATGGAAATTCTTGTCATGCTTGTGCTAGTTTTCTCAATTCTTTTAAGTAGCATGATCTGTTGTAAGCCTTAGAAAGATTTAAGAGTAAACTTTGCATTTGTTTCCCCACAGATCAGCCCTGTCATAGATTTTAGTATTTAACAAGAAACAGTTCTGGAGCCCCATGGCTCTGATGATAACATACGTAAATTTATACTGTGTTCTTATTTTAAAACTCTGGAATAATTTAAAATTTAGTGGCTAACCTCACACAGCACTTGTGAGAAGGCTGAACCTGCTTTGGTACAGAAAGAGAATTAAATTTAAAAATGTTTCCTTAGGAATCTCTTCCATTCTTTGATAGCGTGGAGATGTAGCTGTATGATGTGTAAAATAGAGCCAAATAATAACAGTTAAGAACTCTAAGAACTTGCTTCTCTTTGCTAGTTACCGAGCCATAGGTAGGACAAAACTGCAGTGAATGAACCTTGAAGTGCAAGCTGGCAGAGTGGGGAGGCAAGAACAGGAACAACAGTAAGAAAACTGAACATCCTGATTCAGAAAATTGTAACAAATATTTTTCACGTAGTTGAGAAGACAGACACCCAAGTTCCTGCTGACAGCTGCAGGCCTGTAGCCAGAATTATATATTGACTATAGAGCAGTCCATTTAATAACTGTGCCAGTCAGCAAGCTGAGTTTTGTGGGAATGTAGGTGTGCTGACCTCTTGCTCAGTGGGCAGCAGCTTCTTCCAAGCTGGCCTTTAGAGCATTGCCTGCACCCAGTCCCTCCCAGCACCCTGCTGTGGGGTGTGGGTGGAAGGGCAGTGAACAGCTGTGGGTGGTGGGGAAGAAGGCCAGAAGGGGCCTTCCACTGCAGCTGCTGCAGGGCAGGCTGGCATGTGGAGGTATTTCCCCATTACTGCTCACTGTAGTAAATGAGTGCACTGGTGATAAACTGTACAGGTTTGTGTTCTTTTCCTCATTATCTGCTCTGATTTCTGTCTAGAACATCCCTGAACTGCATAGTAGGCAAAAACCCCCGTTGTGTGCCAGGAACTCAGAGCTGCTAATGAATGCTGATGTGGGAGAAGTGCTTCAGTAATTTTTTTCATGGAGATGAGACTGACAGTGGGTCAGTGACAAACATGAAAAGGAAGGCATATGTTTAAAGAGAATAAAATATCATACAAATTATCTCAGTAAATCATTCTCTTCATACACTTTTTTTCTAAAAAAGCCTCTGAAAATGTAAATGAAAGGAAACTGCAGTAATTTGGGAAGCCACAAGACTGCACTGGAAGGTGGCATTTGAATCAATTAGATGGCTGGCACGTGAGAGCTATGCTGCTAGCTGAGTTTGTGTGTGAGGGCAACGCTTTCCTTCCCCTTTCGTTCCTCTACTCCTAATATATGAAAAGAAAAATAATGTTTGGGATGTGTCATACTCATGTGTCTGCTGCAGTAAAGGAATCCATACCATGACCTCTGGGCACATCCTCAGCTGCTACAGGTGGCTGAACCCTATGGACGTCACTGTACCAGGACACTTGCAGGAGTGGGCAGTTTTGTCCTGTATTGTGTGTGCTGGTGGGTAGGACAGGTGTATTCAGCCTTTGATTTGCTAACTGTAAGATGGTTAGTTTCTCAAATAGTTCTCTGCACTGTAGCCATGCTCTATGGTGTGCAGCAACTGCAGGTACTCAGTCTAAAGCAACCCAAGGGTGGACCACAGTACAAAAGGAAGATTACTTAAGAAAAAACAGTTTTATAATTGAAGGTATTTATACCTGGAAAGGGGCGTGCTTAGATGCTACTTTTGTATCTAATATGATGCTGAAAATGGCAATTCTTGAGAAATTCTTCCCTAGTTTTATAGGAAGGAAATGCTGTTGCAATGCTAGTTTCTTTACCAGAATTTCCTGTTCACATGTAAGCTATTCCAAACAAAGCCTGTGTATTTTAAGCATTATAGTAGTCAAAGGTTTGTATTTAGTACTTCAAAATATAATACAAGTCTCCTTGAAAATGTGAAGGTGAGTACTGTGATTATATGCATCTCTTGTATCTGCTGCATAATACAAAACTCAAAGTTGCTCTGATTAGAATTTTTAATTCTAAATCAGACAAGAATAATTGCCTTTAGATATCTTAATGTCCATGCTCAGCATCAATATGCAGCTGAACTAAGTATGCAACTCCCTCATGTTCTGAAGTGATTGAACCCTCAGTGTAGCAAGGCCTGCTCCTCAGAGCTGCAGAGTGCCCTTGCTTCCATTGCTGGCCATGCGACAGAGAAGCTGAGATCTCCTCAGGAGCTGCCTCTGAATCTCTCTGGATCAGGACTTGAAAACATTCAGCACAAGCCACAGAAGAAAGCAATTTTAGAACACGGTGTGCGTGAGCCCTGCAGGGTCACTGTGTTACAGATTCTATTAAATGGAATTTCCTCTTCAGCTGACAAAAAGCTGAAAGCGAATTAGTCTATAAACATTTTAACTTATGAATCTCAAAGAACTTGGCATTTCTCATATAAGAAAACTTACTCCTCTCTTCACAAGTTTCCTATTCTACACAGTATTTCCAGATTTCAGTTCCTTTCTGTTCTAACCTGCCTCAGTTTCTGGGGAGAAGGTCCCAGGGGCAGATTGATCCCTTGTGATCACAGACAGCTCAGACCCTTGTCCATCTTATCTCCTGCTGACAAGTAGACCTGGATGGAGGAGTCAAGGCAGAGCTGAGACCAGAGGGCTCTTAGCTGTAGTTAGCTGTTGTGCAGCAGTTCCTAGGGCCGCCAGCGAGAGCTCACCCAGCACACAGCTGAGCCTCAGGGTCCTGTCTCCAGCTCTGCACCTGGAGCTGTGCAGACTCTCTTCTGGTTTCTGAAGTATGAGAGTTCTAACAGAAGGCAGGGTAAAATATGCAAAAGTAGTTAATAGGCTGAGTGGGAACTTACAGGGATGTGCAAGACAAGTCCAGTTTTCCAGTTAAATTCAGAATGGAGTATGAATTCTGATCTCTTAACTTCACCTGATTTTTAAAACAACGAAAACCTTTTCATTGTGCTACTATAAGTGTGTGCTGAAAAAATAGTTGCACTGACCATACAAGTGTGGGCTATGTCTGAACTTGGTTTGCTGAGTCTCAAAGTAGCTGGGAAAACTTTCCTGGGAATTATCCTAAAAAATTGTATGTATTTATTTGTTGTTCATATAACATTCCATTTTGGGTATTGACAAAGACAGGAGTTTGATGTGGATGAACCATTATGGGCAGCTGTGTGAAGGTACTACGTTGGTCATTTATTGGGAGCATTCTGCACAGTCTGCTGGGGGAAGGCTATTTGAGATACTGGTTAAAAAAAAAAAAAAACAGTTCACAGTTGATGGCCCCTATATAGCATAAGCAGAATTCTCTAACCCCAGATGAGAAACAAAAGTGAAACCATAAACATCCTGAACTTGCAAGACCAGATTATTGTGCTCTTCAGGACCGTGGCTGTGAATAGGAATGTGTTGATATAGATGATTCATATTTTTGTCGATGCCAAGAATAGTTTAGACTTCATCCAGATAGGAAAACATGCAAAAGTGAGTGATCTTTTGGACATAGTGAAGTTCATTTGCTTTCGGTTCTTAAACCTGCTGTGAATGCTCTCCTTTCTGAATGAGTGTAAGTTTTCTCAAATTTTGCCTGAGCCATTCATGTTGGAAAAATACCCAGTTTGCTCTTTTGTAGAATAGGTTGTGCATTAAACAGTTTTTGAAGGGATTGAGTGAAACCTGAGGAGTAATAAAGGAACCGTATCAGCTCAAGACCAACTTCTTTTTAAACTTTCTTTTTAAAACTTTGTTATGTTTTGTCTTATAGTGACATAAACAGTTTTGTTGAGTTTTTGTTTTTATTTTTAATTTCATCTTGCTTTCCTGAGTTGTTTTAACCAAGAACAGATGTACCTCATTAGCTGTAAGTAAGTAATAGATTGTAACGTAGTTATGAAAAGCAACTTAAAATCAAACATGAAACTCCATACAGTTTCCTTCAAACTGCATAAACAGCTCAGTAATGTTGGGATTATAAACCAATTCTACATATTATTTATTTCACAAATATGTTTTGTTGCAGCTCTTTCTGAGCGGGGACTCAGGGTCGCATAGGTTTTCAATGAAATGCTGCCGATTAAGAACTAGCTTTGGACCTGGGGGGGAAGGGGTTTTACTGCTGATATTCTATGAACAGGAAGCTTGATTAGAGTAATGAAATATATCTCTTGACTCTTATAACTTAAATATTTTTGAAACTGTTTTCTTTCAGCCTTAGAGATGTTTTCTAAGAAGCACCATTTTCACTCAGTGACAGGCTGCCCAAGGAGGCTGTGGATGCCCCATCCCTGGAGGCATTCAAGGCCAGGCTGGATGTGGCTCTGGGCAGCCTGGTCTGCTGGTTGGCGACCTGCACATCGCAGGAAGGTTGAAGCCAGATGATCACTGTGGTCTTTTTCAACCCAGGCCATTCTATGATTCTATGATCTTGCAGTTACCCACAGTAACTTTTTCAAATAGTATCAAAGTTCATGGCAACAAATGTGAAATTACTTTGAGAAAATTAGTTTCTTTTATTTAAAAAAAAGAAAAAAACTAACCCTGGAGGAGTGTGTGAATAAGAAAGTAGTGATAAATAACGGGGTTTTATCCATTATAATGAATGAAAGCTGGAACTAGACTGTATCTGTCTTATGCAGATGGGATGGCTTAGCCAGTTTTAATAAAAGTCAAAATGTGTGAATAACAAATATATGCAGAGACAATCTTGCAAAGGATATTAAAAATTCTTGTGAATGTTTCTGGCGCACACACACAAAAAAAAAGTTCAAAAACCAACAAAAAGCTTTCAACCCAGCCAATAATGACTGTTTAAAGTAGTGGATATCTGAATGGAAGATCTGGTATTGTATTCATAGGAAGTGAATAGGAGAATGAGGTGGGTAGAAGGCAAATTATCTATTATTTCTTACAATGCTAAGGACAAATAAATTAACAATGATATAATTGGGTATCAGATTTAACTGCTAAAAGAAAAAATCACTTTCTATACACACCAAGTAATTAAATCTTGCAAGTCATTGCCATAGAGAGAAGATGTAATGGTTTCCATAAATAAATAAATCTTAAATTAGAAAATGGTAAACTTCAGTCCTTCCAAGGGAAGGATCAAGGTTCAGCAGCCCAGGATCTCTTAGACTGTTTTGGTGAGCTTCAAATACAAGAGACTTTCACTTCTGAAAGCTGAATCCATAATTGCCTTTACTGATGAAGTGTGTGTAAACTGCTGATTTTATATTTTCAGAATGTGCATTTGATGAAGAATCTCCTACCAAGAGCTGTTTGCATGCTCCAGTCGTGTATGTGAGGCTGTGGGTCTCTAACAAACTGTTACCCTGCTCCAGCTGCCTTCCTAAAACTAGGAAATCAATTCTGTGGTGCACAGTGTTCTGTACCCTAACATTAAGCCATACTTGGGGTGAGTGTGTGTAACTGCTGCCTGCTGTCATTGCAAGAACACTGAGCTGCATCCACAATGGGTGCTTGTGCATACAAGTTTGAATGTGTACGTGTCTGTGTTCAGCCAGTGTTTGTGTATATATGCACATAGAAACTGTGGGTTTTGTCAGTGTGGTTTCAGCATGAAGGGCTTTACACTTTAAAGCAAAGAGAAATTTTGTGTTATCATAAATGCACAATATCTGTATTTTTATTCTGTTGCTACAAACCTACATCTATTATGTTCTTAATGGAAATCTTTTAAATCTTTGTAAGTGTTTGCATTGTCTATTTTAAGAGATAATAACGTAATCTTCACACTATATTAAACTTCCCTTGGATGTTCCTTCAGAAGAAGCTCTTATCTAAGGACTTTCAAGTTTTTAATTCATTTTCAGCTTCAGAAAAGTCTGACACTTCAAAACAGCAATCAGGAGCTCCAAACTACATCTTATGAGTCATGTTCAAATCCTATTAGTTTCCCTAATATGACTCTAACTTACGGATAGAAAATCATACTGTTTCTGGCATTCTCCGTTTAATTGAGAATGATAGGAGATGCCGTAACTTTTTAGTGAAGAAGCCAATAACTTCAAGCTACACTTGATGGAAAATATAGTCTACTCTCCTGCAAAATCTCATAGATTTGAGTACATCTCCACTATGGCAAATTGAATGCAGGAAGTCTGCTTAAATAACTTTTGAATATTAACAAGACATTTTGTGTAAATTCTTTGGGGTGATAAGGTTTTGAGTTAAGCCAGTCTGGTAATAGTGAACAGCAAATATGGATATATTGATTTAAACTGTTGAGAGGAGATATCATGTGGGATTCAACACGTCCTTCTAAAGTGTAGGCAGAGTAAAACTTTCCAATTCTCAGGTATCCTTTGCAGTGATAATGCTATAGCACTCTAAAAGAAGCTCTTGCCCCATGTCTCAGTGTACTGCCTACCCAATAGGTGTCCTGACTTTAAGTTGGGCCACAGAATCAAAGCAGATCTAAAAGGGGAATGCTTTTTAAAATGTTCAGCTTTGCTATGGAAGGTTGAATGGGTGTGAGCAGGCAGGGGCAGAGAACTAGCCAAGGTAGCTTTTGGCTTCAGACCTCATGCAGGTGGCATTCCAGAGGTCACACAAACACTGCTGTGGAGTTGAGGCCTATGCTAAAGTTTAACAGCTACCTTCAGAACAACAGGGAATGCCTTTTCAGTTTTGAGAGTCTAGTTTAATGAACTTAGGGGTTCAGTCCTCTGTGCCTGTATGCAGTTTTGTGCTTCAGGGCAATATGCACTTTTGCACTCAGTCTATATGATGCTTAGTGAACTTCATCTCAGTTGTTCTAGCTTTCAGATGACAAAAAATAATTCTGCCATATGAAGTGACCATTGCATTATGTAAACTATGTATTTGCAATGCCATAAACTTATGGTGACACCCCCACACCTTAAGGACACAAAACCCAAGAAGAAATATGTACATTGTGCAATTGCACCATGTGGAAAATGGTAGTGCTGGTATTTGCAGTTGTAATTGCTTTAGCTCATTGTGAATGCTGCTTCTGTTCTTGGTCTGGATATATTTTGACATGGAGCAGTTACATATTTTATGTTGCTGATTCTGCGTAATATTCCATTAGTATTTCTGCAGCACTTCATTATTTTAATGAAGTACAAACATGAACGTATTTAACTTCATTCTATTCTTTGCTGGTAGAGAATGTCAAATTGATTTATGATACCTTTTAGGAAGAAAAAGAGTACTGTGGCTATTACGATTATCTTCTTTAAACTGCTGTGTAACTTTTTGGCTTTGTAGGTATAGCATAACATTAAGAAATTCTTAGATTTCAGTTGATGGGCAATCCGGTGCATCCCTGGATAAGGGTATATTTGTCCTATCTGTTAGGTCAAATGATGAAGATTAGCTCTTTTCTTCTAATTTTGAGCCACTTTTGTTATAAACATGTTCTAATTTCAAAGTTTACAAATGTAAAGCAAAACCTGAAAAAAAAAAAAAAAAAAAAAAACACAAAGTCTTCTCCACCCATTTACTGAACACTGTGTATTGTTTCAAATTAGAGTGAAATACCTCTCAATGCCAACATTTCTTTTTAATTTTGAATCATTGAATGGCAATATACATGACAGTGTTTGTAGTGTGACTTGGTGAAGATGAGATTTTCACGTTGATCTTATGACAGTTGGTCTGTACTTGAAACTGCAGAATATCCTTATGAAGTTATGGATAGATCAGCCATGTGGCATTGGTGCAGAATCACAACTAATATTGCAAGCTTGAAGAAAACAGCTTTCTTCTTGTGAAGCAAATAGAGTGGAGAAATCAAGCAGCTGAATGAGGAACCATATGAAATCCGGCAAATCTCTGTTTTGTTTCTGTTTTGTGGCAACGCTTCTGCCTAGAGTAACTCCTGACCTGTCTTAGCTTGCTCCCTACTGCTGGTACACTGCAGTGTGTATGCATTTCTTTCCATGTTTGTAATGAAATTCTCAGGGCCAGACCCAAAGAAGTTATTGGACTTAGTATTGCAAATAAATGTATGGCAAGAATTGGAAAGCGAGTCATGCTAGTTTACCAGAAGTAAGCAATAACTCACTTTTGGCCCTTATAAATTTTTCATCCATCTCTGAACAGCAAGCTGATGTAAGGAATTGGTGTACTTGCAAATCTGATGGCTGAATATAACAACAGCAAGACTCCTCAATGGCAAAGCAATCACCTTCAAGAGCTAGGGTCGCTTTTGAAAATCTTATCATCAAACAACCATTTGGAAAAGAAAAAAACAACAACAGCAAAACAGCAAACACAGAGAGAGCTGCTTGACTTGAAAGTCTCCAAACAGAAAATGTCAAAACAGCATGGTTGAAGTGTGCTTTAATGAATGTGAATAATACAAACCCCATTTCTGTAGAGAGTTTTCAGCTGAATAGTCTCCTCAGTCTACTGCATTTCATTTTGTTAGCTTATCACTGACATTTTAACCAATCTTTCCCAGGGTCCATCTGGTGGTCCATCTGTCTTCAGCATCTAGAGTTCACTGTGTGATGAATGACGTGGAGACTATTAAAGAATAACAATTAGTTACAGCATTAAACATAAAGGTTACATAAATTACATATTTCTGTTAACAAAGTGTCATTCTAAGGCAGGAGGAATTTGGCAAGTCAGACAGTAAAAGTGTATTTTATTATCACTGAGCAAAACATATTTAGGTCAAATTATTTCCTGTGATTTTTTTCCCCACCCCTCAGGTCTTTTGAATAACAGATGTTGGCTGTATAGTACTTTGGTTGTGTACAATCTTTTTCAGTACAGCAGTCTTCAACATAAAGGTCATATTTACATGCAAAGGAAAATACTCGTATGATTCATCCACCAAATATTTGTCATTTGCTACGCATTACTTTAGGACAGTAACCTGATAGATAGAAAAAATGATAGGATCCTTTTCATTTAAACAGGCTTAACAAAATTCCTGTACAGCTGCAGTGAGGGCTTAACTGCTTCTTGTTCAAAATAATCTCGTCTCGCACAGGCGAGTTTTGTGTGATTTAAGTCAAAGTTGCTTGATACTAAAAGAAAAAGGAGTAAACAACTGAGCTCAGGGATGATTCCTGAGTCTGCCTGCAAAGTATGAGAATGTATCTATACACAGTGAAAACAAAAGTGGACAAAAGCACTCCATGTATCAGACCAAGGGTGGAGAATCCATGTAGGGTAGGCTATCAGCAAAAGGTACAAGGGCTGTTCTGAAAGTAATGCCTCCTATTTTAATACATTGGCCCCAATGTCAGAGGCAGATGGCGATATGGCAGTAGAGGTTGAACCTTCCTGCCACTATCCTGTTCCGTTCTGTTGCAGTTGTGACAGATGGCAGCAGAGGGGCAGTCTGACAGAATGGCATCTGACATGGAATTGTTTACAATGCAAAGATGTGGAATCAAACTCCTCCATGCAGGAGAAAATGGCACCAATTGACATTAATCAATGCTTGGTGGATGTTTGTGGAGACCAAACAGCAGATGTGAGCACAGTGCAATATGAGCAATGTTTTCCTAGCAACAGTGCCACCATAGCAGTTGTGAAACTGTAGGTCACCTCTGCTGGTGCAGATTTTTATGAGCATGGCATGCTGATTCTTGTTCATTGCTGGTGAAAATGTGTAAGTAATGGTGGTGACTGTGTTGTGGAAGTGTTTTGTAGCTCACCTAGAAATGCCTCATCAAATTTTATTATACTCTTTGTATCTGTTGTTTCTGAGGAAAGAAATGAGGCATTATGTTTGAAGCGACCTACGAACTACAAGACGACTGATATAAGGTTGAAAAAGATGAAAAACAGGGAAAATGATAGAAGGAAATCATTCTCACAAGCAATCTTACATAAGTGAAGTTTAGTAACTCAGTGAGTCTCGGTTGTTTTGTGCCAGAAAGTGGCATTCATTCAAATTCCTTGCATACTATCCATACGCTCTAGTAGGTGTAGCTTGCCCACCCATTGGTCCCTTTCAAAGGAATATTGAATGCTTAATAACTGCTTCTGAACTGGTAAAATATCTGCTGCTTTTTTTTTTTTTTTTTTTTTTTCCGTTTAGGACCCTTAAAATAATGAGGTGGGGGAAGAGAAAAAAAAAAAAATATATATATATATATATGTGGACTTGATATAAGAGTCTCTGTTCCCTTGAATGTCTCTGACATTCTGTCCTCTTCCTCCTTTTGCAGAGCCCTGGATTCAGTTGCTGTCCCTTCACTTGCCTTCCCTTCTTCTGTAGCTCACCTAATCACCACCTTTAAGTCTCAGCTTAGCACTGAATGACTTGATGCGTATGGAGAATGCAGGGAGCTACATACATTTAAGTACTCTGTTCTTAAAATTCACGTTTCTTGATAGGAAAGAAGAATGAATGTCTCCTACTCAGAACAGAGTTTTGAAACTGAGCTTTTAAAGATGGAGCTATTGTTATTATTGCTTATGTTCTTATTAAGGAGGCATATGTTTAAAAAAATTCTTACCTGTTTCTGATTTATCCTTTCAGAAGTAATGGGCTTTTTCTGCTCTGTACTTCTTTCCCGCTCTGGATAAAGTGAAGAGTTGCACACAGTAATTCATTTGTTAGTGGCCAGTGGACTGTAGATCATTGGTGCCATGCAGTTTCTGACCTTCCATGTTTGGCAAACCACCCTAGATGATGTGATTATTGTTTAACCCTGCTTGTTGTGGTGGATTAATATGCCCTTAGGGAAGCACAGAAAAGACCAAGAGATATGGAGCATGTATGTTGTCTCAGAGTGATGTGTTGAGAAGCATGAAGGAGCAGTGACCTGAGGAGACTGGGTTATATATAGATATCAGATGGGTGTTAGGGATAAGGCTGAGAGGTACAGAAATAAGGAAGAATGTAAGGGTGTAGGAATGGGGAGGGAGATTACAAGCTAATCACAGAACAGTTGTGTTCCTCTTCCTTAAGCTCAGTCCAGAAAGGAAACAGGGAGAAGCCACAGACATGCTTCACTTCTTACAAGGAAGTGGGGGAGGTGGACCCAGCACCTCCAATGCTGGCTGGAGATGGAACCCCAGAGGCAGGAAGCAATGGTGGTGGCACATAGTGACAGCCAGAGCTGGCTGGGGAGTGCTGCTGTCACTGCCCTGCCCCTCTTCTACTTTGTGAAGCTTAACCCTTTTTCAGCTAATAATAACGTGAACGTCATGTTGGTGAGTAAGACGGTAACTGTGAGGAAGCAGCCCCCTGAAGGCTGCGGGTGAAAGGCTCCAGGTGTTTGACTGTCATAAAAATCTGTTCCCTTCCAATTTCTTCATCAGCAATATCATGCTATCAAGCTCAGTTCACCTGGAGCTAGGGGATGTTTCAGTTCTATCAGGATGTGCAGAGCAGCAAGGATTATATGCATTAGCCTTTGTTGTCAAAGCTCAAAAAATAGAAA
Source organism: Tympanuchus pallidicinctus (assembly GCF_026119805.1). Classification (NCBI taxonomy): domain Eukaryota; kingdom Metazoa; phylum Chordata; class Aves; order Galliformes; family Phasianidae; genus Tympanuchus; species Tympanuchus pallidicinctus. Next base: position 8,007,184 of record NW_026294739.1, on the reverse strand, counting down.
GAATGCACCCCTTGCATGCTGCTTGTTGGGATCAGCTTGTGTGTAGAAGGAGTTTATATCATGTCCATGCATCTGGAGTAAAATGCTGCGCATGCTGCAAGAATCACCCTCCTAATCCAATCCTGAACAATTCTGCTACGCCTCTGAGCTGCGATAAGGTGACAGAAGAGGAGTGGATTGCATTTGAAATTGAACGTGCAATTGAACACTGTTTCAGCAGCCACCTGTGCAGACATTCAGGCTGTACCTGCATGGTACCAACCCCAGCCATGTCAGCAGAAGGCAACTTGGTGGCTGCTCACTTGTGGGCAGAGCAGCAGATGCTGCTTGTTTTGTGGGCAGAGCTGTGACTGGAAGCCCGGAAGTGGAAGAGGCAGTAGGAGGAGGTTGAGGTCCTTATCTGGTGGGAAATAGTCGAGCAGTTCTCAACAAGAGCAGGATTAGCTGCAGGGGGGAGCTATGTGTGTGGAATAGTGCTTAGTGCCTTCATTTGTAGTCAGGTAGAGAGAATGAGTGGAAGGATGATGAAATTTCCTAATGTTGAGAGTTAATTTCCTAATAATTAAGTGAATTCAGAGTATGTACTGAGGGGGAATTCGAAGAATGCAAATGGCACTGGCAGAGTGATGGTGAATGAATAACAGTATGGATAGATAGGAAACTATGTGAATAGTTGGTAAAATGCATCATTCTCTTTCATAGTAGACTATGAAACATAGCTCTATGACATAGAACGTCCAACAGAAATGTGTTGTCCATGGCATACAAGTGGGAAGGAACCTGTGCTCCCTTAGTAAATATTGCTAAGACAATATCCTAATAGTGGACTTTACTATATTAAAATTTTCCCTTCTGCTTTCTAGTCCTACAATATTAGAAAGAAGAAAAACCAGTACTCTTCATTGCGAACGTGGCCCCATTCTACTGGTGTGTGAAATATCCCTGCCTTTATCTGCTTTGTGTCTGTGGAGTGTGTACACTCTTGAATCCTTCAGGATGCAAGGTATTCTTGAAATACATTATTACAGTCTACCAGACTGTAGCGAAAACAGTAATTTCTAATAACTTGCAGCAGTAATAAGATTGCTATTGTCCTATTTTTAAGTTGCTAAACTGAACCATGAAAAATGGCAGGTAATGTTTTTGAAAATGTGACCTTGGTAATTCCTACCTGCAACATGCAAAGTTAACTTCAGATTCCAATGTAAACTATTAAAAGCACAGTGAATCCCATGGCTGCATAAGTACTGAAATATTTTACTCGTTCAGTTTCTGCAGTCAATAGTTGACATAACATTTGTTTTCCTTTTGTTGATTTTCTTAACAACCTAATGCAGAGTGCCTAAATGCTGCACTTAATTTATTTTTCTGCTTGAATGATGAATGCCGATTTGTCTTGAGGCAACAATTTCACTGCACTATCAGCTAGTATTCCTCCCTGCAATAAACGCAAAACATTTTTGAAAGAAAATACGCAATAAATTACAAAAAACTACCACTTCTATTCTAAAAATTTTCTTGTACATCTTGGAAGTGTCAAAATTGCTACCGTAGTTTTTGTATGTATTTGAAAGAATTGTGCTCAAACCTTGCAATTTATGAATGAGATTCTTTTAGACGATAATACTCCTCATGAGGTAATTCTGAAGATAGACAATAAGCATGTATCCTCTAGAATGGTTATCAGCCTTCAGTAGTAAACCAAAACAGATCTTTATCTGTATTCCCCGCAATGGATCCTGTGCAGACAAGTGGCATAGCTGAACTCTAGGAGCTGAGGAACCAATGGCATTAAGGCCCTGAACCTGGCAGGACTTGCAGCAGGCTGCCTAGCAGCATGCAGTGTCTGCCCTGCTGACCCCTATGTCCCATCCCCTGGGGGCTTGGTGAGTGCCCACATGCCTGCTCTAAAAGGGGATGTGCCCTATCTGCACTGAGGTCCTTTAAGTCAAGGTCTGACTTACCCATGCCTACTCCAAGACAAGCCATTGAAGAAAGCTGCCTTCTACAGCACAGAATTCTGTCTGTGAGATGGGAGTGGAGCTCTTAACCTTGGCCTTCAAGGAGGTGACAATATACTGAAGGCTGTGATGGTTTTGGGTTGCAATCACCCAGATGAGAGGGCTGCTTAAGGTGCTGAGTGCATCTGGCAGTGCAGTTACAGGCAGTCTGCTCTCCCTGAGATGGGCTGAGGTCCCTGCATGGAGCTTTGCAGCTGGCAGAGTATCCTTGGGATATTCCGGTTACTGTAAATTTTTGTTTGTTTTCAATGGAAACAAAAGTCTCTTTTGTGTAGAACAGTAATAGCCCTTTCTGAAAATTTGTTTGAGGAGCAATGAAATACTCTGTACAAAGTTGAAATGTAAGGGAAGTGTAAGGCAGAGTGCTTCAGTAGTGTTAGAATATGAAGTAGTAGAACTTTCCCAAAACTATGTATTATGGGAGGGAAACTGGAAGTACTCTTGGTTTGGGGGATGAGGCATTGCCAGCACTTGACATAGAAAACCCCTCAGCATTGGTGGTGTTCACCAGGGTCAGTGCTTTGATGCTGGAAGGGGAGTCAAGACTACTAAAGCAACAACTGTTCCTGGCCGCTGCTGTTGTGAGGCGGTTTGGAACTGACAAAATAAAGATGAGATGCCATCTTTGGCACTGCCCACTGCCAGGCAGGCTGAGTGCAGGGCAGCCTCTGCCTCTCCACTGTGTCGCTCCTCCTGCAGTGCTCTGCACCTTCCTGGTGACACTGCATCCGTCCCCCAGTTTGGGAGAACACTGATCTCCTTTAATGGCTTAGCACAGAATTCTGCAGCTGCTGGGTTAGTCCAGCTGTCAACACCATGAGCCCAATGTTTCCCCATGTCATATGTTACCTTCTGGTATGTAGTTTTTGAATAAATTCAGATATTTGCTGCAGGCTTGGTGCTCCATCCTCACAAAGCTTGTTGTCACTGAGCCTTCTTTCCGGCAGCTTTTATATGCTGGCATCAGGTGGAAATACTGACCAACCGCATGGCCTCGGGTAGCACGCAGTGGTGGGGTATGAACAAATAAAGCAGATGTTCCTCTTTAAACAGGCACAGTCCTCGCAGTGGAGGTCTCTGTAGCAGAGATATTTATATCAGCCTAGATACAAGCACTACTGTGTAAAACTGTCCTGAAGATAGAGTTAATTTATTTTATTACTAAATACTTCCCATCACTTGAAAGCTTTTCCCTTGATGTCAGTTGATCTTGCCACTTAGCCAATTTCAGGAATGCCTGAGACAGTTTTTCCTGGATCAGCACTGACAGCATGTCTGAGCAATTTTTGAAAGCAGCAATACGAAATAAATGGCGTGGGGCTTGGTTGTTCTTCCAGGCTCAGCTTTACCCACATCTCCTCTCTAATCACATCAGAAGGCTTCTAGGTGCCTCACTTTATAACATTTGAAATGGAAAGCTCCAAATGCAGCACGTGAATGGGAACCCCACCGTAGGGACATACGTGCTCTCACGTTTGGTAGGGCTGATTGAACACAGTGCACAGTCACTCGTGAACAGAGCCGCCAGGTCACATTATTTGCTTCCTTTAAGTATTCAGCATTATCCTGATGCTTGTGGAAATGTCCAGAAATGCCTTATGCTTCATAGACTGGAAATCCATCATTGCCTTTTCCCTCTTTTTCTTCTGCTTTCAACATCCCTGCGTTGGTTTGCTGAATTTTCTCAGCTATGGGATCTGACCTTGAATTCCCAGAGCTGTGTTGTCACTGGGAGCACCTGTCAATATAAGAGGACAAACCCATGTTTGTCAGCTTGTTCTAAGCCTGGCAGCACGGCTGTGTAGCTACAAGGACCAGGCTGTTTGTGATGTGTTTGTACACAGATAGCAGTGGGTCCCCAGTGAGGGCTGCAGCTTCTGGGCCTCGTAGCAGATTGCGTGAGAAATAAGAGTTGTGCGAGTGGGGCACCAAACTGGAGCATGGTGGGGTTTCTTTACCCTGTTTAAAGGTGCTGGAAGGCTGGCTGTGCTAATTAGCTTATCTGGCTGTTGGCACAAAGAGCAAAGCAGATTTAGCTGGGGTTTGCTCACTGGTGTTTATGACAGAGGTGTTGTTCCCTGTGTCCTTTGGAAATGCTGAAATGGGACTATGCTATGTGTGTGTGTGGTACCATTGTATTTAGAAGTGAATTCAGAATAACCTTACTTTGCATGGGCTTCACAAATCTGCCCTGATGTTATTAGGAGTGCTGCTTTACTGACCATGCCCTGCAAGGTGAATTTTTTGCTGTGTAACTTCAGAGATGGCACTTAGCACAAAATCATAATTGGAAAAATATTCTATTAGACTAATGTTTGATGCATGGCCTCTATTTAGATGTAGAACAGACAGCATTGGTGAGGCCTTCAGGCTCTTTGAGACTTTCTGTCCTGGCAGAAGGGAAGGGTGCTTGAAGAGCCCAGGCTACACCTGGGTGTGCTATGGGCTTTTCAGCTAAATGGTCTGCGACTGCTGCTTTCTTGCTGTGTGTGTAACCCGAAGGAAGTCTTTTCATGCTCCTATGTGATAACTTATGGTTAAAGTTCTTAAAGGGCTGAGATTTCCATACATGGGGAGAAACAAAACATCTTTCTGTGTTGCGATGAAACTTTCCATTAATCGATTTCCTGGAAATGAAAGCCCTCATCTGAAGGCAATAGGGGGACTGAAGCCAATTGTCTGACTTTCCTTTGCAGCACAGAGTGCTGGCTGCTTGCCCGTTGGGTTAAGAGGGTGCTCAGGGCTCAGAAGGTGTTGAAGAGAATGGTCGTGCATGGGACTCTTACTGATTCCAGTAAGTTGCTGCTGCTGATAGATCCCTAAAATCAGAAGGGACTTCCAGTGCTCACCTGGTCCTGCCTGGTGACTGAGGCAAGGCAACTCACACAGAACAGGACCAGCAATTAGAAGCAGCTTCCTAACAAGAACCTACTCCTAATCTTCAACAGCGCAGCTGAAAACAAGTGGTTTTGGGGAGGCCAGTCTTCAATTTGTGGCCAAAGAATGAATGCTTGCAATACGTGAATTTGATGTTCTACAGTGTTAACCAAGGGAACTATAGGATTATAAAGACAAGATTATCAATGAAGCTGAAGCCAGCAGTAATTGATTACTGTGATGGTCAGGGTAACGCTGTCTCTGCAAAAGACTTGAAGTACAGGAGGTGTTCTGTGACACACAACAAATGCTTTGTTTTTTTGACTAAAATATTTGCAAACCTCTCTGTTCCTTTCTTTTTTTTTTTTTTTTTTTTTTTTTTACTAAATTTTTCAGGAGCTTCAGGTTGCTGCAGATGCGTGGTAATGAACCAGGTTATAAGCTAAGCATGGAATTAATCTGCAAAAGCATATGGTTAATATGGGGAGTAGTGGGTGTGAAGAGAAGGGAATTTCAGCCAGCATGTGTTTATCAGGCATTTCCACTGCCAGCCACTTGAAATTCAACTTTTGCCATTTGGAGATGTTAATGTTACAATTCTTAATTTTTTTTTCCAGGCACAAAGAGCAAATAGATACTTTCTCTATGAATTCCGTTTATTTGATTAAGAGAACAACAAACCAACCAAAAATAAGTCCCCTTGGCAGACTGCTTTGGTGTGTTTTTCTTCTGATAATCTGCAGAGAGGTTTTCTGTGCTCCTTGAATAGAGAAACAGAAAGGTGCAGTGCAGGAAAAGGAGATCCTCTGCCCTGAGAATCTTGGGGCAGAGCGCAGAGTGGGTGAGGCTTGGTAGCAGGGTCTCCTGTCAGCAGTGAGGATTAAACCAAGGATGTGTTGCCTGCAGTCAGTCTTCTGTGTAAATGTGTGAGTGGCAGCCCTGAGCAGGGGGCAGCAGGCAGTGAGAGAGTGGCAGTGCTGCTGAGCAGGGGGCTGGGGGCCCTGTGTGGCCAGTGGGCTCTGGCAGCAGCTCTCCCTACCGAGGCATGCTTGGATCCCCCAGTGAGCAGCTCGGTGATGATGTGCAAAACCAGAGTGGGGTTTTGGAGTTTCCTGGCACGGGTCAGGGGGATTCTGTGGCAATCAAATCAGCTTTCCATATTTTCTTCATATCTTATTTTTGGGATTATTTGTTGCAAAAAGCAAACAAAAAAAAAAAGTAATGTAGCAGAAGTGGAGTTCTGTATATTTGCATAACAAAATGTTCTTTTCATACTTCAGCTGAATGCATACCTTTGTTTTCCTATACCACACCTCAAATTAACACTATTTCCTCTACTGTTTGCATAGAAGCTTTCTCTGCAAAGAACATGGTATAATATTAATCATTATGCATAATAATTTCCAGAAGATTGCTGAGCTTTGTGCTTTGTTTTTTAAAAATCATGATTCCTTAAACTAAAAGATGCAGCCACTGGTGAGTTTCATTTCTTCAGGGTGAGCCACATGCTGTGCTTTCCAGGGCTGGCAGCATTCTCTGGCTATGGATCAAGCCAAAGGCTGAGCAGAGTGGGAAGGGCACAGAGCAGATACCTGGGAGTTGCAGGCAGGGGCATGCAACTGTTCAGCCCTTGCAAAGGAAACAGGAGGGAGCTGCTCCTCGCTGAGCCACTTGCACTGGCATTGTGCGCCTGGCTCAAATTAAGATCCACTTCATGTATGGGAAAAGGAAAAAAAAATATTCAGTGTCTGGTTGGTAATTTAGCCGAAAAACAGAAATGAGGTGGAAGGGGAATGTCTTATTTTAACATGACCATTAGTGGGACTTGGCATATTCCTACTGCTGTTTATCAAATTTGCATTCATTTACACATGTGCAGTTCATTGTTATTTCGTTGGTTTTTGTTTTTTTTTTTTTTTAGACTCAAAACTTAAAATAGAAATGGCTTTGAAAGCAGAGGTCTGTGGAAAAAGCTCACTGACTTTCATCTATTTGAGTTTATTTTTAGATCTGTAAACTATTTCTTGCCTTTCTGTCTTGTCAGTGTCCGTGGGATGCACCAGCTCTGGTTCCTGTTAGTTACTAGCACTGAGGGTAGAGCTTTTGAAAGGGTTTGGGTTGTGGTGCTTTGATGTGCTGTGCTGTCATTTGGGAAGTCTGAGGGAATCAGAGATCCTGCAAATAGGTCTCCTGTTGGAGTAAGCAACAAAGCAGTTTTCATATGCCGGGCATATTAATGCAGCACTAGTGCTACAAGAAAACTACATCTGAGACCACGTGTGCAACTTCTGAAGTGTCTGCAGGTTCTTGTTATGTCTTAGCAAAGCTAACAGAGTGTGCTCCGGGTTTAGCTTGTACTAAAGCACGCTGTGTTGCTTATTGCAAGCATAGTCTGTAGATGCTTTCTGAACTGAAATAGTAATTATTTGACCAGATAGGAAAAAATGCAGCAATTTCTCTGTTCTGACAGAATCATATGCTGTGGGCCAACAACATCTGCAGCTCCTATGTACTGTAGTGATGGGTTCTTTAGAAACCCAGAGAAACAGGGCGAGATCAAAGCACACGCTTTGCCTTAGCTCTAGTTCAAAACAGAAAGCAGCACACCAAGCTCACAGCCTACAGCAGCAGAGTCTCTGATCTGTTTATCAGCCTCTACCTGGCAAATGGATGAACTGAGAAACAAATCCAAGTCCTGCTGCAGGCACAGGGGAAGATAGAAAGCAGAACCTCTTCCCCAGGCAAGCAGAAGGGTGGGACTCTGCCAATGTACTGAGGGAATTTTTTAAAAAGGAATTGCTTTGAGAGCTGGGGATTCAGCAGGTCTTGGCTTCTAAGCGCTTGTTCCTGCAGTGTTGAGGATCCTGTTGGTGATCAGGTGGCAGTGTAGGAGCTCAGTGAGCTGTTAGGACAGCAGAGCTTGAGTCCCCAATGCAACCGGCGAGGTTTTTCTTTGTACAACATGATTCTTCTGGCTGAAAACCTCCTGTTGACATCCAGTTTCAAGTTTATTCAGGAAAAACTCACGTACCTTTATTCTTTTGCCAGCATCTTCTATTTTCACACTGACATCTTCTCCCTTCCTGGCATTTATCCCTGTGGTGTATTTATAGATGAAAATGGGCTGCTATCTGTTCTCGGCTCTCATTTGTTAGCAGAAGCAAATCAAGCTTCACCTGTACCCTTCATTTGAGTAAAATTATGGGCAGTGTTGTCAGTGCTGCTCAGTGTCCTCTATGCTCCCCAGGCATTACCTGCATGCTTTTAATGAAGTAAACATTCCTTGGTTACATCCACAGGTGTCACTGTGGCAGCTTGTTGCCTTACATTTAGATAGCATGCCTGTGTTCTTCTACAGTTATTTCTATGCTGATGAACTTCCTTTCTATAGCATGAGTATTCTTAGTCTGTTACAACCTGATGTCGTAAGGTACTGAATTTCATTCATTTTCTATTACTCTAATTCTTTCTAACCCTCCAGTCGTCTTCTCTGTTGCTGATACAGGCAAAAATCTGTGTCACTGGCAAATTTCATTAGTATGCTTTTTATGGTAAGGTCACTGAAAATATTAAATAAAATTGGTTGGTGAAGCTCATTGTCATCTCCTATTTATCCATTTCCCTTACTCTCTTACAATTCATTTACTAGCCTTCACCTTTTTTATCAGAGCTAATGAATTTCCATGTGGCAATCTACTGAGCTCCAGACAGATGAGATCTTTCTTGGGTTAGAAAATCAGTTATGTTATCAAAGAAACCTAGATGTAGCCAAACTAATCTGATATGGCTCGACATTTCCTGTCCAATCTACTCAAAATCTGGAGCCAGAAATAACTTAATTCTGTTTTGTCTTTTCAAAGCAGTATGTTCATTCGAGCTTCATTTCTATGTAACTTCTGGTCACTTTTACATCCTAATTCTGAAGCCAGTTTGCTTTGGCTCCTATATTCTTTTCAGTTTGGGCCATGCTGTATTTTCTTTTTACTGTGATGTTTTTTCAATGAGCCGAATACTAAAGTCTTCCTGTGATAAGTGAGTTTAGTACTGCAGAATATACTTGATAATCTTCTGTTATTTTAGATATATGCATATAGTCCATGATGAGGCCTCTTCCCAGTCCCCACACTGTGTGGATAACAGACAAAGTTATCCAAAGCTATGAACTCCCTGTCTCAGCCATGTGAGAACAGGAGTTGACAGCAGGTCACTGCAAAAGCATTTGTAAATCATTGAAGTGTATAGAGTTCTTAAATTTCACCAGAAGTTCGAAGGTTTAGCCATAGCCGAATACCCTGTTAAAGGGCTGAAGATAGGAAGCACAGCTTGCTACACAATGTGCCAGGCACAGCAGCCCTCAAAATCCTCTGCCTCCCTGCTGGCCGAAGTCCTATCAGCTGTGGCCTTGGTCAGAGGCTTCAGTTGCTGAACCCTCAGCATAAGCAGTGGACATTCTCAACAGGCAGACAATATTTGGAAACAGCATAAAGAAAGAAAATAATCTGGATTTTTTCTCTCTTCCTTCTTGAAAATTAGAGACTATAATACCAAAAAGGAAAGGTAGGGGATAATGGAAATAGATGCAAAGTTAGCTACAAACAGCGGGAGTCCACGGAGTTAAAAAGGAATGCAGAATTCAGGCTGTCTGAGGTAATGCAGTTTCTGCAGGTGCTGCTAATGGGACAAACACTGTTTCTAGGAAACCTGCCTGAGTTCTGGAAGGAGCCTTATGTGCACCGGGGAGCACCAGTCCTGCAGCCCTGCAAAATCAGCGGTTTGCTGCGCCTTCCAGAATTGCTCTCAATTGTGCTAACAGCTTTTTTGAGTCAATTTTCTTCACCTTTAATTTTTGTCTGTTAGGAGAAAGAGGATGCACTCGGCACCGTGGTTATGATGTGCCGTGAGACTCCACAAACAGCAGCATGAAAGTGCAGCTATTAAAGGAATTGGTGTCCCAGCCCTGAATTCCTCAACAACTATGCAGTATTACTAAAGAAAGGATCTCAGTGAGTCTCTCACAAACACAAACTTGTAGGGAATAAGATTTTATCAGTTCTGCTTCTGGTGAAGTCTCCCGTCTCATTTGGAAAAAAGTTGACCCAAAGACTTTCAATCTTTAAATTAAACAACCATTTCATTCATACCCTAATGGCCATCACAGTTCCAATTTAAAATTCCTGTTTTTGTGGTGTTATCATTTGGCTGTAAATTGTTCCATATTGAAGCTTGGCATAGAACTTAGAGACTGCATGTATTTGATTAATCTGGGGATCCTTCCTACTTCACAACTGCCAGATAATGCAAAAAAAAATATTTTAAGAAGCCTTTTTTTGTTCGCTATATGAATTAACACTACTGGGCATTTAAAGTAAATGCAGATGCATTTTCTTTATTAACAGGTTTACCAGACAGAATGAAAATCTATTACATGTACTTCTTTCACAGAGTGTGGGACCCAAACATTCTGGGCCCAGCTAAGTAGCATTAAGTCAGCTGTGCTTGGCTTTTGCAGTGAGAAGTTCTTGTGGGCTGCCATGAGCAGATCATTCTAACTGCTCCAGAGTCTTCAGATAGCACGGACAGCAGGGAGCTTGCATGTTAACTTCAGAGCTTTACCATGTGGCTGGGCTTGGGTTCTGTGATGCCAACCTCACAGTTCTATAGAAACGTCTTGAGGCTGCAGGTGGGTGTCAGCCACTCTGTGCTGTCTCTCTGCTGCTGAGAAATGACTGAAGCTGTCAGTGTGCAAAAATGGGCTAGAGCTGTCCTTCACTTTTTGCATCGTTTCCGGGTTTTATTTCATACATAGTAACAGGAGAAGAAACAACAGCTAGAGTGCAGAAAACTGAAAATCAGTAAAAGCAAGGTACGCTTGCTACAGAGGGCAGCAGGCAGGGCCTCAACCTGGCAGCTCTGCAGCAGCACCCCATGCTCAGGCTCCTGGAGCAAATGGTGAGCAGTGCTTGAACTGCCCCAGAGCCCAGCACAGCCCCGGGAGGGCGGCCTGTCTGTTTCTCTTTTTGTCCTTGGGTTAGTGCAGCATTGCAGCAAAGGAGATATTCTGTCTGAATCTGTAGAGATAATTAGAAACCTGAACTATGTATGTTAATGCACACATATTTAAGTAACTGTTTATGAATATGGATTAGCCCAGTCGATGAATGGTAACAATGACAAATATCTTGTTTTTCAGTGTCATTTATCAACAAGTATTCCAAAATGCATTGCAGCTATAACCTTATGATTTATACAAACTCTTTGATGTGCACGGAAGTCACTCTCTAATTGCAGCAAAACAAAGCAGCAAATTAAATGTAGCAATTAATGTATTCTAGCATAGTAAGAAGGTCATCTGAAAGTAACAGACTTCAGGGAGAGCAGTTGCCCATTAGAATTCAGTATCTCTGTCCTAACATATTTTTGTAACAAGTCAGCAGAAAATAAGAAGTCCGAGGTTTTAACGGTTAAAAACAGCCCTACGCTGATTCCAATCTCATGGAAGAATTACCTTCCAACTCCAGAATCATCCATATGGCACTCAGATGTGAACTTGGCATCACCACTCTGCAAGAATTTGGTTTGCTTTGTGTGACTGGTGGTCTTTGTTTTGTACTTATCTGTTGATTTGTATGACTACATTTAACCTACTGAAGGCAACTGAGCTACAACAGGTGTGCAAGAGACCATAGTGCATCCCTCTGAGAATAAGTTGCCCACTGCTTTGCTAGTGTAACTTTCACTTCTTCTTCACTTGGAGGCCTCTGCTGCTCAAGTACAGCACCACTTCTCTTATGGACCCTGACAAGACTGTAGCTGGAGGTGCTATGGCTGTATTATGTATTTTTGTGCACTCTGCTATTTCAGGATGAAAATGAATGATTGTGAATCACTCAGGAAAATAAAATGAGGAAGATGCATTTTCTGCAACTAAAAAATAGAAAATTATAATAAAAATAATAGGAAGATGTAAAGTTTTGTTCAACACTGTGAGTCTTTGATACAATTTTATTAAATATAGTAATTATGGTTCTTTGAGAATTGCTACAATTACTCTGCTTTTTTGATAAACTTCTCAATTAGAAATACAGGATCACAGAACAGAAGACATGCAAAGGCCAGGAGATGGACTCTGTTTGTTATAATTATAACAATGAACTCTATTCTTATTACTTTTAATTAATATTTCTCAAGCACAGATACATACTTAAACTGAAGATAAAGAGAGTCTGGATAAAGAGGTAAGAAATGAGGCATGAAACATAAGACCAGCAAGAATAAAAAAGTCAAACCAATTAAATGGAGCTGAAGAATGCATTCCATAGTTCCAGGATGGGGTTTGTCTCATGTCTGGGTCAAAGAGGTCAAAGTCTGGGCTGTGCTAGTGGTGATCTCAAGAACGGAGACAGAAAGAAACATGGGGCAGCAATATGTAAAGGGAATAGCTGCAAGTCAGGCTGGCTCTGCATATGATTCATGTTCCTGCACAGACCTAGTAAGCCCTGCTGAGAGCTTATCCATGAGGCACTGCACCACACGGATGTGCTGGCTCTGGCCTCAGAACTTAGCTTTGGATTTTCTGAAGTACGTTCTATTTTTCAGTGTAGGTGTGCCTTAAAATAACTTCCTGGCTAGCTCTTCCATCAGCTCTAAACAGGGAGGGATTGGAGGCAGCCATGTTGTGTCACATGGAGCATGTGGTGCTTAGTGTGGTAATATAGGAAACATGCAGCTTTGGGAGCATGATGGTTACAACTAGGGAAGAGAAAATATGTAAGTGGGGTTCTGGTTATGATTTTTTTTTTTTTCTTTTTGTGTCTGGTTTTGTTTTCTACATTCAGAAAAAAAAGTGAAGATTTCTTAAGGAATATTGGTATTTTAAGAGTCAGATGGAAAACGTGCACTGCGCATTAAATATAATGTAATTGTAGAGCTAAGACTGGAAGTCACTACGAAGTTCCACATTACAAGTCTGTATAAGAACAAATGAGGTTGTAAATTAGAGGCAACTGGTAGAATTCAGCTAATTAGAATTTATGATTGTATACAAGGTGCTTTCTGCTAAGAAGCATTAAGCTATCTTGTGTTAATTATAGACTATTTATGTAATTGTGGTCCAGGATTTTGCTCCTATACAAGTCTGCAGTGCTGTGACACATTTCTTTATATTCCTCTATTTTCATCTGCTGCTATTCCACTATGTCACATTAAAAGAACATTGGCAGTAGTATGACGAAGTCTCTAGTTTCTCCCGTGCCTGTTCATTACACCGATGGGTTGATAATGCTATCACAGGGGAGGTGGAATTGCAAGCATTTGTACTCCAGTTCTGAGCACAGCTTTTGATATGAACAGAAACAGTTTGCTTCTTGTTCTTGTAAATGTTTGCACGGAACTGCCTGAAAGAAGAGATTTATTTACTGAGAGATATTCAAGGCTTCCTGCCCTCTCCCTTTCTTGTTAGGAAACACTGAAGGTGAAACACATTCCTCCTCTGAAACGCTTAAAAAAATCCTTTTGTATAGGAAATGGAAGCCTGTGCCAAATTCTGATTGGTTACAAACATCTGGGAACTTGCATCTTTCATCAATGTCTATTCCCTGGTGCCAGCTCAATGCATTAGTTCTGTTCTAAGCAATTGTTGCTTATTTTTCTCATTCCTTTCATTGAGGTCCTGGTTTTACAGCCTTTAGAGCCTTCTTTGCTGCACTGGGGTAAGGAAGAGGTTTAGCAATGGGGCTATGGTTTCGTTTTGTTTCAGAACTTTTTTTTAATACTGTCACAACTGTCTTTTCTTTGCTGTTGTTCTCAGGATGACATAACTGGTGATGAAAACTCAAATAGTAGAAAAATACGAGATGTTTTACCCGACACAAGAAATTCGGGAAGTGTCTTGCAATTAAGGTCATTAGAGATCAGATGATTTTTAAGTAGACCCAAGCTGATATATCTGGAGAAGTAATCAGTTGCAGTAATGTACGTGACCTTTCTAGCAAAACAAATCTATGCTGGCTGCAGCCAAGGACTGTAGGATACTTCTGTGGAAAAATAGTTTTCTAAAGGCTTGGTTGTTTTGTTTTTTTTTTTCCCCTCACTCATTACATCCTTGGAGCTCTCCATGAACATTTGAATTTGCCTACCAATACCCCACAGATTATAACTGTTCTGTTTTCCACTTGAGTTATAGAGTGTTGTCCTTTATGAATTTTGAAAGAATGCCATTTTTGAAAGTATTTTAGGGGCCATGGATTAATGCAGCCAGTATGGAATTTGATCTACTGGAATTTTACTCCTTTCCTTCCCTGCTTCTTTGCCAAGCTGAATATGTTCCTGGCAATTCCTGTCTGCTAGTTGATCCTCTTTGATTTGCTGAAGTCAGCTTGCAGGATTCTTTGACAAAGTATGACTTTGTGAGTTGACATCTTTCCTTGTCTACAAGGCAATGTTCTAGATAGAACATTTGCTTTTGAAGTGATTTTTTTTTTCCTTGTGTTTTTCCAGAGGGAAAGACTGTATCAGTGGTAGTCAAAATCTTTGAACTATAAAGGGAGGGTTACGTGTGCAGGGCCACCGAGGTTGTGTGGTCCCGATGCATTTGTGTGGGGCATGGAGGTCTGAATACTGGATGGTCTTGTGTGAGGGCTGCTCCTACCCAGTCAGGACATGCATTCACTACTCGTCCCCCAGCACTGCTTTGGTTAGTGATTGAATTTTAAGTCAGAACTGACGTAAGCACTGGCTGTCACTTAATTTTGTCAAATTAATCTTGTTGTGTATCCTTCAGATCCACTTCTAAGTGTCTTTTATTATTTCAATAACTGAGCCAACCTTGTTAAAAGAATTTCCCACAGTCTGACTGCCCAGAAAATAAAACCTGAGATATTTTGTGGTGATGTGTTTCACCTGAGACTGTTCTCTCTAGCATTAAAAAAAAAAAAGTATATTTTTTCTGTCAAAGATTACCAGAAACCTGAAGCTGGGTGAGGACTGAAGCCTTTTGAAAACCTTCTGGCATCAGTTTATTGGATTCCTATGCTCAGTTGGTAGAGGTGGCATTTCACTTCAGTCTCTTATCCACCAAGGTTGGAGCATGAGCAGAGGAAATTTGGGATTATCTTTCTGAAACAGTATGCACCAATGTTCAAAAACCCATCATAAATATCAAACTTTGTGTTGTGCATCTTCCCCCAGTCACTTACTATTTAAGAATTAAATTAGAGAACTTATTATCTCTATAACTGACTTACCAGAATAATGCACTGTGGCTTTTTAATTTGGTGGTAGAAAGTAATTCTACAGTCAGCAAATCTGAAATGAAAGAAATGAAAATTGTGAAATGTGGTTTTCAAGTGAACTGGATGCTTTCCAGATTTCCTCAATACATCTGAAGTGAAAATTGTGCAGGACACCACTAAGTCTCTCAGCAAGACATCTCTAACAGAGCTTGAGATTGTGAGCTTTTCTGTTCAGGCATAACAGAATAACTTTTCAAAGGTTGTCAAGGGTGAAACTCGATTGGTGCTGCAGGAAACCAGGAAATATTCATTGAAACTGCCTAATGTTTAACTCTTGGGGATATAAAGGCATTAAAGGCCAGATGTCATGTATATAGTCACAGAGCACTGAGAAATCTTGTACAAAGAAGAAAATCTAGATAACATCTAGGTATCACTTGCAGCCTATATGTCACTTGAGGTCTTGAATGTGAATGGCACTGCAGTAAGAGCCGCAACAGTGAGAACAAAACCTCTTATCCACGGATTTCATAAGATAAGACTATGCTAGGCATATGAAAACCTGCAAGTATTCAGAAAGCTAATAATTCCACCATGACAGATCGACATCAAGTAAGTTAATACTGACCTGCAAGAGGATTTTTTGGCAGAAAAATAGAACGCTGCTACAAATTTTGTGGAAGCAAAAAGGGTTTGTCTTGTCATTACAAACATATTCAAGAGTTTCTTAAAAAGGAAAAGGAACTAAATGGAAAGAGCAATACAGTCCAAATTTTCCCAACACTGAAAATTTCTCACTGTGAGAAATGTAACCACCAGATTCTTTCCTCACTGCTCCAGCTTTCCTCCCACACGTCATCACATCCTTTTATAGATTTCATTAGCCCAGTGTCTCTTCTTTAATACTGTCAGACTCCTTTTCTGTGCTAAAGAAATACAAATGAATATTAATACATGCTTCTATTGTTCTATTTTTCTAACTTAGAGCTTTAGCCAATGCAAATTTTGGGCATTATTCTTGTATTGAATTAGAAGGCAAAAAGCAACAGATTTTTTTGGGTAGAATTCAATAAAAACAATTTAGAAGCATAGAATAGCTGAGATAGATTTCTTAGTGTACATGTTGAGCAGCTCTGCAAATGTAAGATGATCCTAAGAAAAAATTCCTTCCAAAATATGAACAGGTTTGTGATAATTTATACACAAGAAGTTAAATCTGCAAGGAATCGTCTTGATAGTTAACGGGATGGTACCTCAATCCCTTTCCCATACAGGAAACAAAAAGAAAACGCTTATGCAGCACTATGTAATGCTATTCCTTTAGGTGTTTGTTTTGCATTTTGGCCACAGCAATATGCAAAATAGCTCAATGCTATGATTTTGCCTTAGTTAAGGAGGAAAAGACCATTAGAGAGAGGGAAAGGTTCCCAGCAAGGGAAGCATCTTATTTTTCCTTATGTTTGGATTGTGCATTACACAGTTTTTGTTGTTTTAATTTTATTTACAAGTGAAGGGATTTCTTTGTTTCTGTATGTAGCATTTAGGTATCAAAGAGCTTCAAATATATTATTTTGGTTTCAAATATACTTTTGTTTTAGCAGCAGTGGTAGGTATTATTTTAACCAGCCTTCTCAAGGGATCAGAGGAACAAGAGCTGGTAGTTCACTTCTGAAAGTGCAGAGGAGAAGCTGTGGACACAGGGGAGATGAACATTCTGTCTTTTAGTTGAGTCAAGGAATACTGGATTAGCTAAACTCTGGTTCAGTTTTTGTCATATCTTGATGACAGAAGACAACATTACTGGGCTGAACTCATCCCACTCCCACCCCCTCAATCCTAGAGAGCACTTCTGCATGTTTTACTTCCATCAGGTTGGTGCCATGTTAATTTGGAGTTCCCTGATTCTGTTCTATCTTTTCTGTTCCTGCTAGATAACTTTCTTTCCTGCCTGGCATAAGTAGATGCTTCATTCCCTCACTTCAAACTTACCAGGGCTGTCCACAATCTGATTTATTCCTTTAATGCTTATTCATTCTGTAGTAATGTATCTTTAGAAACTTAACTTGATAGTACCCACAGATGTAGAAAGCTTTTGTTAAGGTTAGTTCTCAGTTACTAGAAGTGATCTAGTATGTTTATACTGAAGACCTTTCAATTTAGGGCAGTTTTAAATAAGTAGTAGCTTCTTTCTTTTTTTTTTTTTTTTTAACTTGAGATGTATAAATTTATGTCACAAGACAGTAGTACACTTTGTTGTTGAGATAACTTTCACTTTGATTAGGCTTAAATTAGGAACAGCATTAAGCTGAACATTCAGTCCGCAGCTCTACCAGTGGATCAGAGGACATGAGCATTAATCCACTTCAATCCAAAGTGCTGAGGCTTATCTTAGGACCTATGCCCATCTCCTACAGGTTTTTTGTCACATATTATGTGTGTCCTGTGATTGAAATGAATGATCAGGGACAAATCATTTTGTCTTCATTGAGAAAATGAAGGTAGTTGGAAGAAGAATTTGTTTCAATTGCTCTATTTGCTCTTAAATCCAGCCTGTAGTTTGCACAAATGGGTCAAAAGCAGAAGGCTTTTATTTTGTCTTTTTCTGAATACATTCATGAGCTCCACAGAGTGCCTATTCAGTCTCATCTTTGGCAGCTACATGATCATTCTTGTTTAGGGAAGCTCTATTTTATGCTGTTAGATTATTTAAAAACCATTCTGCCAAGGAGGTATGTTGGAAGATCATTCAATTATTCTGACTAAAAGCATATTTGCAGATGTCATTTGGAAGTTGTATACAAAGCTATTTCTTTTGTTAGTTAGCATTTTTCTCTTCTCCATATATGTCTGTGTTCTCAGAAAGCTGAAGGTTTACAACCAGAACACGCTTTCCCAGTTGGGCTGAAGTCAGCTGAAGCCTTGCTGCAGGTCTAATGGTGAGCAGCAACCTGTGGATATGGACCACCTTTCAATTTTGCTTTGCGTTTATATAGGTTAATTGGTGTTCCAGTACACAAGGCTATCATTTTGTGCACTCCTTTTTTCTTGTTTTTACCTGCTTATTTGAAAGTGTCAAGTCCTGAGAGGAAAGGGTTAACAAAGATGCATCACTGTGTACCAGGGGCTGATGAACTTTTCTCTGGCATCATTGCACTAAGTGATGCTATGAATCATTCATTTTGCTAGGAGAGTTAGTACTTGCCTCCTTTGGTTCTGATTAAAAACTCAGATGAGGGAAGAATTTTTGAGAACCCTAAAGTAAACACTAAGTCAGCATTTTGGTTATTCAGGTATTGGGCTTTTGCCAGGACTCTGGTTTGTGGCAGACAGGAATCCTGGTCTTAGTATTTGCCTTCTATAAATAAAAATGTGAGGATGGCCAAGGTCCCTCAAAGCACACCTCATTTCTGGAAGTGTACAGCACTTCTCAAGTGTGAGCCAAGAATTAGCAGCAGTGGATTTTAGTGAGATAACATATGTTGCTAATGGGGGAAATCTGTCACTTGAAATAATGCAAATACATACAGAATGCACTGTCAATTCAGTGACTGGTTTTTGAAAATGCAAGTTGTATTCGGAAAAATAATTTAGATGCAGTCCTACTGGTGTTATACTTTATACTTGTACCTGTAGGGGTTATTAATTATACCATCACGTCTGGAAAAAAAAAATCAGCTTTGCATAAAGTCGTCATCTTTTCTTCCTGAAATGCCTGTCAGGACACCTCTGTATTGTATTTCTTACTCTAAAATGAATTTATTTAAGAAGTGAAACAGCACTGGATATACACTTTTCATTAAATGTCCAATTATATTCATAGCTGGAGCTGTAGTGATTACTCCCTGACCTTTAGTATAGAAGTTGCTCTCCCAGTAATTATAATTGCTTATTAAACTATCCTAATGGTGCAGTACCAGCCCATAAAGAGCTGTTTAAACCAGAGATTCAGATAGCTCTTTCCTCCACTGGAAAGGCCAATTGAATCACAGGCGTTATTCCACTCTGAAAGACAGCGTTCTTGCTTTGCCACTCATACTAAATCTTGCTGGACTGCCATCTAACTGATTTGCAACAAATGCCACTAAACCTATGGGCTGAAATCATATGCCAAATAGCAGAAAATACTCTTAAATAGTATTATATTAAAATTTAGGAATATCAGTTCTGTCATCCAGTTGGCTAAATGTGGAATCCCTGAGGGGAGTGGGTTCAGATCATAAGAAAAAACAGAGCATTTCAATGACAAGATTGCTGCACTGGAATAACAATCAATTTAGAAAGTAAAGTGAAACTGTAATGCCAGGGAGAAGTGCAAGCTGGTTTAACATTTTTAAATTTAAAAACAAGTTCTTCCTACTTCTTAGTTAGGCAGTGGTCAAGAGGACTGTGTAGAGCCTAACAGATGAGCTTCTCAATGGCTGATTAAATTGGGAATAAAAATCTTAAATACCTAAAAATAAAAAAAATAGACTCTGAGTTGAATGAATTTGGGGTAGCCTCTATGGTGTATTTTATGTATAAAGTTTTCTATTGAAATGAATACTTTCCCATTTTTTCCAATTTTTTTATTTTTTATTTTCATTTCTGAACAGCTCAAAAACTTTGAATTTCCCATCATTTTGGCAGACCCAAATCTGTATCTTTCAGAAAATTTTCTGTTAGGTCTTTCACTAACTCGAAGTTCAAGACAAAGCACAGCTTAAAGATTGCAGCCATACTTGTACTGAACTGAAAGTTAAGAGTTCATTGAGAAGCGGCTGAGCCTGCTTTATATTTGATGGTGAGCAAACCAGGGTAAGCAATTTAATAGTTCAGAATTTCTCAGCTGGCTTGCTCTACAAAGCTCTTGCTTCTTTACATGACCACCTTACATACCTGTAAAAAAAAAAAGGGCTGGGGGGGGGGGGGGGGGGGGAAGAATACATCAGAAGCTGATGTTGCCTCAGGGAATGGTGAAATGAGCATCCCATTCGGGGAGGATGTGGTTTGCAGGTGGCGAAGAGGAACTGGAACTTTGCCAGCACGAATACCAGAATGCCACTCCATTCAACTCCATCAACTTCCCAGCCAACTCCAAGTAACACATGCTGCATGCTAATAAACATCATATGGCTTTCAATCTGCACTGAGAAGGGCCAAAGCCACAGTTTCCTAGGTAAAGCCACAATTTCCTAGCTAGATCTAGTATTGCTTTGGTATGAGTGATAAATTAATTAACAAGATTCATTGTAACAGCAGTGTACGGATCAACAATTGTTTCAGAATCACTTCAAGGTATTCATCGCAATGTCAGGAGATAAAATGGTTTTTTGTGGGCAGGGAAATGTGGCTAGTAAGATGTTATTGAAAGAAAATTCAAGCTAATGGTACACAGAAGGGCCCTAAACGGTCCTCAATTAGAAACTGAGTCAGCACTGTACTGAAATGCAAGAAAATGTTTAAAAATATTTTGTCTGCAAGACACTTTGGAGGAAGGTTTATTGGGTGGGATTGTTCTGTCACTTGTTATTGCAGTGCACAGCAGCCATCAAGCAACATAAGTTCCTTAAATCAGGTTATAGTTGATGTGATTGTGTGTGCTGTCATGTTTGTCAGCCCCACTTGGTGGTGTCTGAGAGGAGGCAGACAGGGAGATCCATGGCTGGAGGCTGTAATTTCTGAGGCTCTGTTCATCAGTAAATCGTTTTAATCTTAATGGTCTGATTAGAATGCTTTGCCTAGTATTAAGTATTAGCTAGGTGGTTGGAAAGTTTAAAATGCTTGCCAGAAGTGTCAACAAAGGCAATGAGACCTTACTGCAGTTGAAAAGGAGCCAAACAAGTATTCAGCGTGCAACTATCGCAAGTCTTTCAACCAATCTCTTTCATTACCAGTTTTTTAGCTTCCATTCTCTGTTTGCAAATAGTCTGGCACAATCAGGGAAAATTAAAGGGAAGTTAAAGGAGCTTACTATTGAAGGAAATATGTCAAAGTAGATTGTAAATGGCAGATACAAAACACAAGGGGAGAACGGTAGGAAATGTATCGATCAGTCCTTCTGTAGGACTTCATCTGACAGCTCTTAGACAAGGGAAACGTGGGTTGGAATCATAGGTAGCCTGAATTGAATTATCTAAATTATCATGAGCAGAATAAATTTATACCAGCTGAAATCTTGTCCCACAGGTTTGAAACTTCACATTTTATTTTACAACATGTCAGAAAAATCCCTGTTCTTTTTTTCTGAGAGAAAGGCTTGCTGATTATTTCTGCAGGAAGCTCAGCTTCTCTGGGATGAGGACTGCTTTTACCACTCTTTAAAAGGAAAAGAGTTTATAGCTGGCTATATCTGTATCTTCAGAGACACTCATTTAGAATGCAGTGTAATTACCTAGGATCCAGCAATGGTCCATGTCTATGGAAGTAATCACCTTTAGCTGAGTTTAAGAAAAAGTATACGTGTTTTAGTTAGATGAGGGAAATGAGAATTCCACTTGCAAAACCGTACCATATCTAGCACAGGAAGAGCGCTCAAGATTTAAGAAAGGAGGAAATGGATGATCTCATCATCTTACAGTTTCTAGTACTCCAAGTTCTGCTCAATGCACAGTCAGATGATGGCTGCGTCAGTTCATATCCAAGTACCTTTGGTCAAGATGCTCGGAATAACCCAGTGTATATTCTTGTATAAAAGATACTTTCTTTCACCCGATTCCTCCTCTTGTACCTAACTTCCTAGCCCTTAGGTTTCATTAGTTATCCTGGAAGAGGGAAAATGTGTGGAAGCCAAAGCTTTATGCAGTTCCATTTTGGAAGGGTTTAGTGTTAAAAATCTTACAAAACCTTGTTTTCCACTAACTGTCTGAATGGCAGTGAAAACAAGTGAGCAACCCTTGCGGAGTCATTCTGTTCCAGCGCATATGCCTTCTGTTTTTCTAGTAACTCTAATACAGTGAGGCACGTCAGTCCATATAGAAAACTCAGCTCTCTGAAATAAGCCCATTTAGGTCAACGTGTCAAAGAAGTTAAATTATTTTAGGTTACAATTATTTTTGCTGAAGACCTGTTGGCAGTGAGAAAACTTCCAGTTCTCCGAGTTGAGCAGCTTGCTTGTTTAAATATGAGGTTCTGCTGTCATGGAAATATACTGTGGTTTGGTTTTTTTCCATTTTATTTGAAAATGAGACAACAATGTGAATGTGTTTAGTTGAGGATATAAACACAACTGTAAAGAAACTTAAAGTGATGGTTCCCACAGCAACTGTGGACAATATATTTATATTTTCCTTTAAAAATGAAAAGTCTACTGTTGTCTGTAAAAGTCTGAGCAGTTACACATGCACAGGGAGAGTTGTATGTTTTTGAACAACCAGCATTACTGAATTCTGAGCTTCAAGAGTTTTTCATTTCTCATCTCTAATTTTCCACAAAGATGGGGTTTTGTGTCACTATTTCTATAGAACGTGGCAACAATTTGTTTTACAGGCACTTAGTTTTGTAGTATTTCAAATGTGAAGATCAACTGATTAATGGATTCCATTGCACTTCTGAAGTACTAAAGGGAACGCTCCTTAGTATGACTTCTGTAATCAAGTTTAATTAAAACAGTTTTTTGTACTGCATAAAATGAGATTCAGATATTTATTTGAATGTAACTATAGTCATTTAATTAAATCATTAGTAATCACAGAGACGACATTATTACTTCCAGCTCACTTAACATGCATTTTAGCTTGAGGCAAAGCCATGAGCTAAATCCAAGACAGGCTTCCCCCTCCCCCTCTTTTGTATCAAAATAAAATCTTGCAAAAGTAGCATATTATCATTGTTGTCTGAAGCATATGGAGCTCTAGCAAATTTTACCCAAGACTGGAATCCAGCATGCTGGACACGAGCTTCCTGTAAAAAGAGTGGCTGCCACACACAGTGAGCAGTGCCAGTGTAATGAAGAGCATGAAGGACAGAGGCAGGCACTGCTCCCAGCCCCACTGCTGGTCTCAACACAAGTTTGGGCCATTGATGTGAGGCATGCAGCATGCTGTGCACTGGCCTCACGGCAGCTGGGTGCTTGCCATCTCGACTGAGCCTTAATAGCATCATAACACAGATTGTTTATGTGCCTTTATTTTGTTTCACTCAAATACTATTGATTGAAAAGTTTGAGTGAGCATCCTTCAGTGTAAATGTGTTGCTTTGTCAGCTTCCTTTTTTCTGTCTTTATGCAACAGATTTTTCCCCGTGACTACTGATGATTCCCTTGTTATTTCTGGTGCCATGGAACTTAAAAATCTGGCGGTAAATTGGGAGTAAGCAGTGCTTTTGATGAGCAGAAGAGAAAACTCTCAGTCAGAGCCATTCTGAAGCTATCACTTTTCAAACCTGTGTGCAGCAGAGCCTTCTGGAAGCACTGCTCGATGACCCTGGGCCGAATCCCCATCCTAGCCAAGGCCCCATGTTTCTAAAGTGCCACCAAAATCTGCACAGTGCAAAGAGAACCAAACAAATGGTTAATGAGAGATAGAAGAGTTTCAAGAGGGGATGCAATTTTTATATTGCCACAGTCTGACCTTAATTAATGCTTGATGGTGCACTCTCTTTGAAGTGGGGGCTGCAAAGACATTTAAGAGACAAGGATGGGGAGGCGGAAGCCAAATTGCAAAGTCTTGGTGTGCTTATGTGGAAGGATAATGAGAAGGTTCTCATGAAAGCTGAAAGGATCTGCAGGGAATAGCAGGACACTTGGCTGTGGAAAACTTAGACATGAGTATAATATGCTAGCAGTTTGTTCCAATTTTCTCATTTGCAATTTATGAATAGATGAAAAGAGCAACTAAAAGCAAAATACAAATGCAATTGCCTTTTTCAGTCTTCGTTAGCATTCTCCTGTCAAACAGATGGGGCTTCATCAGATATTCTTGTTAAGTTTTTTTTTCTGTTCTGAACAATATTACATTGTTTAATTATTTGCTAGACTTAAATTTATTGACAGAATATCTGAACTGTCATGAGCAAAAAGATTTCATTTTTTACTTTAGATCAGGGAGAAATGCTATCTTTCAATTTAATTCACCTGAATTTTTACTAGCTTCTGATTTTTCTTGTCAACTGGAAACCAAAGCCATGTTCAGAAAAAGGTTCCCCGTGGTTTACAGACCGTATCTACTCCGAAACCATCTTTTCTGTCAAGTTTCATTACCTGATTAAAATTTCTCATGTTTACTGAAGTGGTTGCTGAGATTTACAGACATAAAATGTCTGCAATCTCTGCACCGGCTTTACCATCTTCAGGTGAGCATGTAGCTGTTCTTTGTATTTTGCTGTTTTATCGGTCTGGTGGCAGCAAAGCTCGAAGATTGAAATAGATCATCAGTAAATTTTAACTCCTTTTCTTGTTCTGTCTCCTTGCAGTTATTTCCTTTCAGGTGGTGTGACGTGGCTGGGGGCAGACTGTTTGTGGTATTATAACTGGTGCAGAACTGTGTGGCTTCCAAGTAAATATTATTGGGGAAAAAAAATAATCTGGGGATCCAAACCTGTGTGAGTCAAATTTTGCAAATATTTTCTTGAAGAAAATGAAGTGAAAATTTTGAGATTTTAGACTCTCTTTTCATGAAATTCTGCAGCTGACAAAACATTTGTTTTTAACATTTGAGATGTCACGTGAAATGCGATTTAAGTGTTACCAGCAGGTTAATGAGGAGAACGTAATTTTGAGTCAAACTGTTTTATCTCTTCATTTTATTGAGAACATCTAAAATGTTTAATCTTGAATACTTTTAAAATTCAGACTATATTTTTCTTTCAGCTACCTAACAAAAGAATTGCTCTCTCATAGAGCACATGTATGAGATAGCTATAGACTCTTTGTTGTTGGAAAGACAGAGTGAGAATGAGGCAGAAAGAAAAATGCATTTCCCTTTCTCATTTTTCTTGTTACATTTGACCTCTGTGCTTGCTGCAGCCCTGTCCTGTGGAGCAGATGGCTGTGCCGTCAGTTACTCCTAACATTAGCTTTCTTAGACAAAGTCCTGGTGTGATGAGCGTCCCTAATTCAAAATACATGCTAAAATAAAACATACTATTCCAATGGTATAGCTGTACAAAGATGCTTCACTGAAACTGTCCAAAGCTGATGAAGAATCTGAAAGACAGGATTTGGGACAGGATAATATTTGGTTGACGTTTTACTAGGGGATGTTTTCCTCTCCCTAGCAGGGAGAGAAGAGCTGGAAAGTGCTTTAGAAAGAAGACAAATCCTTTCTGGGTAGGGGCAGGCAGTGGGAAGGCAGCACGGGATCCCCATTAAGTGACATTATGTGCAGTGCCAGCGTAGGTGTGCTCATCAAGCCTCTCCCTCTTGCTGATACTTTCTCAGTTTCAGTTGCAGAGGCTAGTTTCGTTGCTCTAGTTAAGCGTGAACCTTCAAAGGGATCGGAAATGTGTAACTCTATAAAGAAATGCTGGTAGCAGCAACATCTCAGGCCCCTCTGGCCAGGCCATATGGGCAGAGCTACTGGGAGAGTGAAAGCAGAAGGAGAGGCGGCCCTGTGATGGAAGAACGCTGCTGCACTTCAGCTCCTGCTGACCAAATACCTTTCTTGTTTCAGTTTTCATTCTTTACGATCTAACTTAACGTAGCACAAAGTTGGCTGTTTCCGTGATCTGTCTCTCTTCTTTTCTTCTGCTTCAGGCTTAATATTGCCCTTTTCTACCATTGGCATCCTTTTACCATGCAGCTCATTTTTGTTGTTTTATTTTTGCTCACCTGTTTGCAACTAACTCAGCACAGTCACTCGCTGCACTGCTCTCTCTTTGTTTTTTAATATTTTTGAGGCCGAAGAGGGAGAGGAGGTGAAGAACTAGGAAAAAAAAATAGGACAATATAGCAAGCAGGTAGTTAAAAACACGAGTTGGAAAGCGGCAGACATCTTTTACTCAGGAAAAACGTTGGCTGAAGTGAATTATGTGATCTTATCAGTATTTGTTAAAATGGGCAGAAGAACAGATACGTGGGCCAAAGCAAAATGAACCCACCCTGCTTCTCCTAAGATCTGCACAGGCGTTTAGCATCCGTAGCATTCTTCTCCTTTTGGACTGAATCAGGATCCTTGTGCCTTTCTTTTGCACCTCTTCTCTTTTCCACTCCTGTCTTTAAACATTTAAGAACCTGTTTCCAGCCAAGTGATGGGGCGATGACTTCGGTGGTAGTTGGAAGAGCAGTTGGAAAGTCAGCTCTTACAACTTCCTAAATCACTTCTCTTATCAGTCACACTGTCAGCACGTCTCCCTAGAGCACTCAACAGAACAGCTCTCTAACAAACAAGCACTTACCCCCTGCTGTTCTGAATCAGGTGCTCCAGGGGATTTTGTATGAATTTGGTCCAATTTGATTACAATGTGATGTCTGTTTTATCAATTTTTTGAGAAATATTTGCATGCCAAGTTCCAATATATACCTGATATTCACATAACTATCTAAAACAGCTTCTGTGGCTTTCAATTCCTGCATGTGTAATTTTCTAGACTTAAATTTTCCATCTGCAGATGTCACTTTAATTGAAATCTGCAATTAGTAAGAGGAAATTCAGCACTTTCTACAGTACCAAAAGGTTTGTAATTCTGTTGTTTCTACAGAAACGTATTTCTCCATACATCTATCTTTATAGAGGCTTTTTGATTGTGTATAGAGCAGTATCTGACCTGTTGGTTGTTACTTATTTATTTTGCTTCTGTCTGAAGGTCTCATTGCAGTGAAGATCCCATTGGGAGAAACTGTGCTGGTATAGGGGAGAAGCTATCTGTAGCTACGAGACTGTAGCATCTTCTTTGAATAAGTTTTGCTTACAGGCATTTATGATTTATTTCAGTGTTCCGTGGTCCAAACTCTGTAATGTAGTATTTAAACCTTGTGCTGATTCTGGTATTGCTGTTGTTGGGAGCGAACTGCTAGGGTAGATTGCTCTCACCCCAAGTGGTTTCTGAAGCTCAGGGCAAGATGTGGTTCATTGGTTTTGCTGTTAATTTACTGTGTTCACATGAACACTGTAAATTCTTCTCGTCTGATATTTTAATGGCAAATATCTGTTTCATGTTTCTGGAGCCTCCCTTCTGAGCTGTGCTGTTCTGGATCTGACTGTATTTTCATTTCCCTGTCTGCCAGTGTGCAGGTTTCTTCTTCAACTACAGCCATGTCTCTTTCCTACGACGCTTGGGGCCAGCACAGGTCCCCAAACTTTGGCGGTCGTGTTCTTCGTTACATTTTTTATTAAATGTCACTGAGCTCACGTTCCTGAAAGGTGTTTGTGGGTACCAAGGAGACTTCTAAGAATAACTGCCGCCTCTATTGACCACAAATATGTTTTCAGTTTGATGCTATGGTAGAATTGTTTTAATTCTGGATAGAAGGTCTTTTCTGTTGGAAATCTGGTATTGGCTGCCAACAAATAAGAGAGAAATTAGGAATTTCCAAACTGTTCCTACCATATTACAAATCTGGTTTCTCCAGCTATAGTCTTGGCATTCTTCCTCACCATACAAAGTGTGTGAACATCTTGTCATACTCACTAAAGTAAGACTTTAAGAAACATACTGGAATATTCATCAAGGGAAACCATGCAACTTGAAAATACACACATCTTGAATAAATCATTTATTTTTGAAAGAGACAGAGTAAGACTCTTTCATCTTTTCTAGTCACTTTATTAATATTGCTATTTTTTGCCCTTCATAATGAAAGGGAGTGCTTTTCAGCTTTACATTGCATTTAATTTACTCTGTTGATTGAGGACAACATTCCTAGTTTAAAATATAGTTTAGACAGCATTCAAAATAATATTATGTTAATAAGTGTAGCTTTATTATGAATCTATAAATATAAATTTAAAGGGGGGCAAGCTGATCTTTCTGTCTACTTTAAATCTAGAGATAGCACACATACTGCTGTGGCAACAAGAAGTGGGAACTTTACCAACAATAAGATATACTCCTCATCTTCTTTCTCTACTTTGTTTGTGGCTGTTGAAGTTCAAGTACAGGATGATTTCAGTGAGGGCCTTACAGCAAACTGAGTTTTTAAAATGTTGTCATGATTCTGCATGAGAGTGAAACAGGCTCCTTCGATGTGTTCTTTGAAAAGAGTTTTTTCTTCCCTGGCTTTCCACCACTTCACAATCGTTTTTTACAGCTCTTTTTGGCTCAGTGACTATTTTATTTTATTTTATCATCTATTCACAATGAAACAGTTCCAGCAGGAGAGAAAGACTCTATAAAGCTCACTGTTAGCATTATAGCTTCCTTTTATAAAAATGCATTTTGGTTACATTCTGGTATCAAAGTGTGCTTGATCACAGGCTCGAATACCAATGGTGTGGTATTTCCTCATCTGCCAGTTCCCCATACCCAGTTCCCTGCTGCCTTTTACCAGCTGCAGTCCTCTTTGCAGAGGAAACAGGTTTTACTCCTGTTTCTATATGGAAATAGACCATCTAATCTGTCTTTGATCTTAATGACATTATGCTGCCATGTCATAGACACAAGAGCCTCCACCTGGTAAGGGAATTGTGTGAGCTGCAGAGCAAATGCTGGGTTCTGGACTGCCTCAGGCCAGGCTGTGGCTCTTTGCCGGGCAAAGGCTGTGATGGGAGCTCCTCATCAGTGGTTGCAGTCGCAATGGGAGCAGCAGAGCGACAGCACACTCTGTGAGGGTGAGGAGAAGCTGAGGTCCCTTGGTTTGTTCAGGGCAGAGGAGCTGAGGGCAGCCCTCATGGCGGCTGCCGCTCCTCACAAGGAGCAGAGGGACAGCACTGAGCTCTGCTGTGTGACAGCAACAGGGCTGAGGGAACGGCATGGAGCTGTGTTGGGAGGGGCAGTGGGGTCAGGGAGAGGTTCTGCAGTACAGGGCGGCGGGCACAGAGCAGATCCCAGGGCGGTGGGCACAGCCCTGAGCTGCTGGAGGTCGAGGAGTGTGGGGACACCACTCTCTGGAATTGGGTTTGGGTGGTCCTGTGTGGAATCATGGAATTGGACTTGAGGATCCTTGTGGCTCCCTTCTGACTTGGGATATTCTGTGTGCAAGATATGATCCAAACAGAGAGGAGTCTGAACCTTTCTTTTCTGTGTGGTTGCTCTCCTCACCAGGCTGTTATTTAAGAGGAAAATTCTAGTTTTGGAGAGCTGGCGTTTTCTAAAGGAAAATGTTATATCAGATATTCCATATTATTTCTCTTAGCAGTTAGCATGGAAGGCCTAATGAAAGTATTCTCTGGGTTTAAAAGAGGTTAACAAGACATTTCCCTGAAGGTTTGTTTCTTTGGTGGTTATTTTCATGAGTGGTTTTATATTTTTACTCGTGCTTTCAATTCAGCTGCTGATGTAAGCCTCTTTGGACTCTTTGGGGTTCACCTTTTTTCTATAAAACTGTTGATCTTCACAGGGAAGTATGTTATTAGTTCTTTATATTCTCTGTCTGTTCTGTCTACTGAGGACCTTTTCCAACTCCCATTATGTACTATTGGAAAAACTCTTAAGTGGAGGATAGCATATCCAACTCCTACAGTCTAAGCTTATTTAAGGAGTTTGTCATGTTCCCTACGTTGCCTCAGCCTTTAACGGGCCCAGGGCAGGCTCTTGGCCAGCACTGTCCTTTGCAAGAAGCGTTACTGATATAGGAAACACACAAGTTTTGCATCTTAACTTCTAGACTCAATAATACAGCTTAAGCAATTTATGTTAGTCTGGGCAAATATCCCAAATATCTGGGCAAAAATCTGGCACTCTTGTTGTTCCTCAAGATGGTCTGTATTCAGCCCCAGAAAATACAGAAAGAAAATACCCAGCTTCATGATTGTTTTAGTGGCCCTCCACAAAACTTGGTTCATTTTATCAAAGTGTTTATCAGCACAGACAGCTTTAATCAGCCAGCTGCAGGTAACCAGTTCAGCTAACTGTGAGATGTCTACTCTGTATTCTGCAAAGTAAGCATGCCCTAACACTGTCATACAGTTGTTAGCAACAGATGTCCTGTACATGACAACTGCTCCCTGGAGTTGCTGGAAGAAGGAAGTTCAGCTATCAGCTCTTTGACCCCGTAGCACTCTATGGTCCCATGCTCTATTGGGAATAAAAGTGTTGGTAATGAATAGTTGTAATTCACTTGTGCCTGATTTTCTGTGTTTGTCTGACTTCTAGGCAGGTGTCTGTACTATAACACTGTTGTATAAACTCTTGGATAGTGCAGTTGCTCCACATAACACTTTTTATTGTGCTAGGGGGTGTGCTCACTGTCTTCTGATCTAAATCTCTCCTCTTGTAGTTTAAAACTCTCCCACTTTGTCATATCATTATGGACCCATATAAAAAATGAATTCCCTCCTGTTTATAAGTTCCCTTCAAGTACTAGAAAGATGTAGTGAGGTTTCCCCAAAGCCTTCTGTTCTCCAAGTTGAACAAGCCCAGCTCCCTCAGCATATCTTCATAGCAGGTTCTTCCAGTCCTCTGAGCATCCGTGTGGGCCTCCTTTGGACTGCTCCAACGTCTTTCTCGTTCTGGAGACCCCAAGCCTGGATGCAGAGCAGATGGAGACAATCAGTTGCCACCCCTCTTCTGATGCGGTCCAGGATGCAGTTGGCAGCATGCTTGTTTTTTTCTTTTTTGTTTGTTTTTAGGTAGTCTTCTGCTTGACTCAGTCTAGAAAGATCATTAAAATTGTTATCATCTGAAATTTCTTTGCATGAAGAAGTGTCTGTCTTGGAGCAGTTGCACTGCATCATTTCTTGCAATGCAGTTTCTTTCAGTTTGCAAGAAGTCTGTGCTGCCCATTGAAGCATCAGAACTTGGAAAGGGAGTAATGTGATACTCTTAGAAGAGTAACATTCTCCTCAGCACTGAGTATTCCCATTGTAGAATACAAATGAAGGTTTACAGCTGGTCATTCGGCAAAGCTTATTAGAGTGAGCTTCATTAGCTCTTTTGTATGATTTTGCTAAAGGCTAAGCAGTGTTCTTTGTTACTTCTTGCACATGCTTGTATGCAATCTAAATATAGGAACCTACACAGACGCAATTGGTTACAGAAGACACAGCTGTGGAGTTATTATTTACAATCACATTAGACAAGAAGAACAATTGAAGGAAAGAGACAATTGAACAATTGAAGAGACCCCACTAATGACTGCGGGAGCTTTCATTGAAGAACTGTTTCTTTTTTTATATACAAATGTATCATCAAGAGAGAAACAATTTTGTATGTTGGCTGTATTATTGGAGTACGAGATTATGTTGTTTCTGCATTGCCAAAATTTACTTTTATCTCTCTTGTTCACCATTTTACATAACTACTGTCTCAGATTAGTCTGTTGCTTCCATTTTTTCTTGTTTTCTTTCTCTTGTGAAGTGTTGGATTCCATTGTAGCACTCTAAGGAGGAAAGAATCCGAGCCCAACACCCCCCTTCCTTAATCAAGACCAAACTGCAGAGCTGGTACCACAGAAATTAAGGGAAACGTCATTTTACCAAATTAGTGATGGCATTCCATTGTGGTACTGGCTGGGGAAGAGACTCTCAGACTGCAATTGGTGCCCTTTGTCTCTTCCGAAGAAATAACATGCTCTAGGCGTACGATGATTTTTTGAGACCACGTTCTTACTGTTCAAATCTGTTCAGCAAAATCCTCCCAGGTAGCTGTGCATCGCCGCGTTGACTTCCTGTGCACTGTGTCACAGCACCAGCCTGTAGTGCTCGTGTCCTTTAGCACCCGCGGTTCAGGTTGTATTTAACGCTCTGCTGCAACCTACTGATGCTCTGAAGAACTACATCCTAGGCGATCTCCTACCAAACGTCTTCCCTCTCCAGCCCCGCCCAAGCACGAGGTTTGAAAGAATTTAAACTCCCCCTTTTCAGCACTTGTGCAGTCATTGTTTGGAGGGGAGTACTCTTCTATTTTGGCATTTCTGTATTTCAAAGTTTCCTACAATGCAAAGTCAGAATGAGTTGCTCTGAAAATGGCAGGAGAGCTTGATGAGCACAG
This sequence comes from Tympanuchus pallidicinctus, assembly GCF_026119805.1. Lineage (NCBI taxonomy): Eukaryota > Metazoa > Chordata > Aves > Galliformes > Phasianidae > Tympanuchus > Tympanuchus pallidicinctus. The sequence continues at coordinate 7,975,056 of NW_026294739.1, read as the reverse complement.
CACGATGAACAGATTGCAGTCCCTAACATGACCAATTTTTTTCATTCAATGTTATGTTCTTTTCAGATGTTCAGCAAGTCCTCTGGATTTATGCAGAATGATTAATGAAATCAGCTTTGATAACACTTACTAAGCAGTCAAAGTTCAGGCACATTTTGCTCGTTAAGCTACTGAGAAAGTCAGCATGTGCAGAAGGTAGCAGTTCTGTACTAGGAGGCCTCAATACCAGTGCTGGGAATTTCACTTTTTCTGGGATGTCAATTGCTGTGTGTCCCTGTTAGCAGTGTCTCTTAAAAAAGCTGTGCAACGATGAAGCCAGAATTCTCAAAGGCACACAGCTCTTATGTCTTATTAATTTTAGTACAGACCGGGGACCCAGTGCTGAGCTGGCCTGAGAGACGAGAGGACAAAAACCGATCTAGGGGTACATCTGAAAAGATGGGTGCTGAGAAAATAACTGGTAGATTTTGGGATAAGGCAAGATGTCTGTGAACTATAAAAAGAGATATACATGGAAAAGAGAACTGTGGGTTTAGCAGTCTGGACCTGTGCCCACAGATAGTTGTACTTGATGGTGTGCTTCTGAATGACCAGGTGAACGGTCCTGTACACCTCGCTACATACTGTCCGCACGTGGCCCCTGGCTGGAGTGCACCTCTGCATCAAGGCTCTCTTTTGCTGATGAGGTGGAAGCAGGCAATGAGAAGGAAAACTCTGAAGTGGTGGTTGTTCAACCAGGCCCCATGGCAGAAGCAAGGCCTGGCAGTAACTCGTGTCTTGTGTTTCTGAAATTCTCTTTAAATGTCAGTCTGCAAGTCACCAAGCTGGTCCTCATCCTCACTGCTATTAGGGGCAATCACGGGTTCAGCCTAGCACATCAGGACATTCAAAATGAGATTGTTATTACTCGAAGGATTATGAAGAGGCTCAGAGTCTCCCAGAAGTTCTCATAGTGTACTTCTTTAGGATTTTTAACTTTTAAAACAAACCAAATAGTCTCAGTTCCCAAGGCAAATTAATAAATGCATTTCAGAGGGGACTGTGCTTTCCAGTTCCGTGTACCTGAGCAGCAGCTGAGGGCACTGAGCAGGTATGTGGTGCTCCGTGCTCCCATAGCAGCGCTCTGACTTCAGCAGCCCTCCAAGCCACTTCCAGGTTAAAGTTTATGGGAACAATCAGACCTCCAGAGGGAGCTCATAAGTATTTCAGTGATTTATTTATTTTACCGTTCACATTTGAACTAAAAAAAAATCCCTTGTTCTGGGAGCATTTCAGTAACCTAAGCTACGGGACTTTGTCCCATGTCTAAGTTTTACATGCCATATCTATCATAGCACTATTGGATAATGTCTTGCTTTGTGTGAAGGCCTTTGGAATACTAGAGCCATATCTGGAGCTGATTTATGTTCCTACATTCAGCACTAGTTGTTCCATACTTTTTATAATACACATCAAAAAAGAAACAGCGAAGAAATGTTTTGAGCTTTAGCCTGAGAAGAGGCTTCAGCAATCTGCCTCTGTGCTGGAGAGAATGGAGAAGTACCACCCTCCCCTGCACTACTGTTCCCTGGTTGTTTTGTCCATCAGAGGAAGGTGTTCAGCACTTCATGCAGGCCCAGCTGATCATCTCAAAACCCACTGCTCACACCCTGAGATAGGTTTGCTACTAATTTGTGTTTGGCTCAACCCATACACCAACCTCACTGAAGATGCATCACGTAACCTTACTCCTTCAAAGTAACTCAAGCCAGCACCTGTACCTGGCTGAGAAGTTATGATAAGAAGTAGTTTATTTCTGGCAGTAAGTTGCAAGGTAACATTAAGGAAGTGATTTGTGGACCATGTACTCAAAGAGGAAACCTCATGTGATGGCAGAATTGCTGTGGCAGCCCAGGGCAGAACAGGCTTGAAAAGTCTGCACCCTGCTGCTTCCATGTCCAACCTCAGGATATTCTGTATTAGCTTTGTACCAATAATGAACCCAGAGTAAGGCATTTATTTTCCTGTTAGAACTTCTAAGTATCCATTCTACACAGAATAGTCTAGAGAATGAAAAGCTCCTGAAGAGCAATTATCTGGGAGCAGAAGTTCATTAGGCTATGAATGGCTTGGGTAAGGACAGCTAGGAGACAGAAGTATGAAATACTGTATTAGTTCAGGGCTATGGGAACCCATCCATGATACTCTCTGAAGGGAAGATGATGCTTTTATTTAACGCTGGCAGTGGAAGATGAATTATCTGAATACTTGGAGGAAATTGTGTGAGGAGGTGAGTTAAGAGCTATTAATCAACAGGGACTGCTAAATTGAAACAAATGCAATCCAATATACTTCAGACTGTCCTCGGCACCAAAACACTTACGCAGATTGGGATCACGAGAAGATAATTTATGCTGGAGAAGTTTCAACTCAGGAGGAAATTATAAGCATGTGTTTTGGGGCAGCTGTAACCTAGAGCATTCTGGAATATGATTCTTACTAATTAATATTGCAAAAGTTAAGGCACCAGCATCTGCAGTGCTACCTCTAGTATATTAGCGAATTACTTTTAGTAACAAGAGCATTCCTAGATAACGGGAGGCTGTGAGTCTGATGTTAACAAATTAGTTATTGGATCAGAGAGTCCTGCTGATTAGACAAAATGGCTGAATAGCAATGGGATAGACAACGTATTATGTAGATGGAAAATATAGTAAAGGAATGTAAAACATATGGAAAGCATTTTTAAGACTGTGAAGGAGGAAAATCACTGGATCAAACCATGGAATTTGAAGTAAGAAATATACTCTGTGAAGCATGGAAATTTTGAAGCTAAAGAGTGCTTAAAATTAATGTTTTGTTCTTTTACTTATTCCTTTTTTCCTTTCTACATTACCTTATAAAATCACAGTGCCTCTGGGAATGCCCTGGTAACAATCAGGTATGGATCATGTTCACAGGGGGCTCTGAAGGCAGTAGGGCTTCTCCTGCCCCTCTGTGGCAGCCCTGCACACAACCCAGATTGCCCAACCAGCACCATTTGCTAGCAAAATTATATATTACTTTGCCTCCACCGAAGAGCTAAGAGAATTTAAGCTTGAGTATGGGTCGGAATTTTAGTCTGTGTAAGAAAAGAGTATCTGGAAATGGCATATAGGAGGCAGATCTCATGGGTAAGCTGTTTGTAATGGCTTACACCTTCTGTAGGGATGTGCAGCTAATCTGGCACAGAAGATGGATGCATTTTCCTAGGCTACTGGCCCTAGATGAATGTTTCAATGTTTGCAATTCTGAAAAGGGTAGTCATGGCACTACACACTGTGGCTTCCTTCCTTTCTTTTCTCTTGAAAACAGTGTGCAAGGGATTTAAAGTCAGTAGCAGTTTGAGCATTAGTAAGAGATAACAGGAGCTGGCATCACCACAAAACCCAGGCTAGCTCTTCCAATGAGCTGATAGCCACCAGCCGGGTCTGATCACAGCAGGATTTTAAAGCTAGTTCCCAAAGAGGGATTTGCTAATCAGAATGCAAGCTGATGGCCTTCAGGTGACTGAAGTGGAAAACTGTGATCCTGAAAACCTTGCTGAACTGCTGGCATCTAATCCCTGTAGACACCCCTGTTTTACTTGATGAACACTCTGTTTCTCAGAGCTCACACACTGCACACTGAGAATTCCTTGTCCTAAAATGTCCTCCTTCAATCATTCTGCCTTTTGGTATTTTGAAATTGGACTGTTTGCATAGAAAAGGGTAGGTCAGAAGTTTTCCCCCATCCTGAGAGATTTCAGACCCACATTTCCCATTCCTTGGGCTATGCTGTACACAGCAGGAGCTCCCCAGTCCCTCAGTGAAGCCATACAAATGTTTGAAAATAATGCATTGGGTGTGAACCTGAGAAAACAAGTAATAGAACAGGTTACATTGCCATCAGTGAGATACTGTCAACAGGGCTGATGTACCCCGTGATATGCTGAATTTAATATGAAATAAAGAATTGCTGACTGTAACCAGTCTGACTTTTTCTCTCAGGAGAGTAGTGAGGTGAGATTTTAAATTATATGATATTTTTATTTGCAAAGCATGAAGAGGGAAGTGCACTTAAGCTTCTGTTTATCTCTGGCTTATTATATATTACATTACTCTCCGTTTGTGTTGCTTGTAGGCAAGAGATGTACAACTCTTGAATGTTAACATCCTGTACATACATAAAGACAGTGTCTGTGGAAGTGGTATACTTCTCAGCTCTGATTTAAAATTCTTTATTTTTCAGATCTCATATAAAGGAATAGCTAAGTATTGCAGTACTGTGACATGTATAAGCTCTGGCATCTGCTGTGCCTCTGCACACTGGATGGAGCTCTCTGGTAGGGTAACTGCACGGGTATAAAAACCTTATGGTGGAAAATGCACAGTCCAACATGGCACATTCGCATGGTGCTACAGTACAGGATCACTCCTGCTTTTAAGCATGTGGGAGTTTTGTATTTGGTATCTTTGCAACGTGATTCAGAATTCTCTATTGTTAATAGAAGTTGTCTCAATCCAGATCTTTTGTTATCCTATTGCCATCATCTCCTTTTGTTGTTGTTGTTGTTGCGTTTTGTTTTTGTTTTGTTATTTTCATTAGGGAAATCTTCAGGAGCATAGTTAATTCCTCTGGTTTTCAGGTGTAGAAACCTTGTATCTCTCCTACTCACTGCATTGTGAGCTACAGGCTGGCTGTAAGAAAGGGTACACAGTGCTCTCAGTAGGAGGCATGCTCGGATTTTCACTGCGAATCAGAAAAACTTTGACCTTAACAAGAAAATAACAAACCTGTATTATCTGTTCCTTGGTGCTACTCCTTAAAACAGTTCTACAAGAATTGTTTTGTCTATTGCTGTACCTCCTTTATTAACTACTAAGTCACTGATTGGAGCCTGTGCCTATCTCTTGTTGTCCTCCAGACCTCTGCTTCCACTCTGAACCTTTACCTGCACTGTGCTGGGAGGTGTATACATCTGATGTGGTTTTTTTTTAGCATCTTGTTTCATCTCTTGGCTTACTGTGTGGCCCATACCAGTTGCATAAGCAACTGTAGATTTGTCAAATAATATTTGCATTCAGACAAAGGAATTTTCTTCTGTGACAGGCTTTCTGTACGCCCAGAGCAGGGCCATGCATAACTGATGTGAGTTGTGCTCCTAACATGCTACCGTGTGACATTCTCACGAACAGACCTAGGCAGCATAGAGTGCAAAGAAGTCACCGCTAGCTGAGTCCACAGCTGGTAGGAAACTGCCCAAAGCTCGAGCATGGATTGGTCTGCTACAACAGGAGGAAATGTATAGAGGGTTGTGTCTGGTCTAATTGTCATTAATGTTTTCACTAGTGACACAGTCTTTGTTTTACTCCTATGTATTAACATTTGTAGATGGTACTATGCTGTGAAGGGTTGCAATTGCTTTGATGCAGAAGATAATATTCAGAAATTAGAGAAATTATCTGAAGTTCACCACTTGAAAGAGAGGAATAAATAATGACAACTGAATTGGATTTTTAGTATTAATGAATTATTAATATTCTTTCTCTTTTAATCATCTAATTGTAGCTTAGCACTATAGGTGGGAGGCCATTTATGGGAATGGAGCTCATCTCCCACCTGTGAGTAATCAGGTGGCAAAATATTAAGTGCCACCACCCCAAGTGAAATCTGGGTAAGGATAGAGCTTTGAAGAGGGACTTTACAGAGTGAGCACACAGAGAAGGCAGAAACTAATATCCATGCTTTTGTTTATGGCATCTGTTGTGCCTGATTTGCATGCATCGTTGTACTTTCATGTAAGTATAACATAATGAGAAGTTGGGCCTAGAAGCTTTAAGCTGTTGGGGTCCACATACAAATAACATTTACTGATATAGTCAAGGACTCCCTGCAAGTTAGATTAGGAATTCAGAGAACTATAATTATTACTGTGCTATCAGTGATAAATAATTGTTCAGTCATAAGAGTAATCTTGATATTAGCCTCTAGTGCCTTTGCTAATATATCTCAAAGAAGCTATTATGTGTCATAGATCTATGTTGTCTTGTAATTGAGTGAGGAGAAAATACCTTATTTTCCAAAGGCGACTTGAAGAAATAGCCTTAAGGAAGACAGAGCAGCTGAAAAGCAGAGCACCAGGCTCACTGAGATGGGCCCAGGGCACAGCTGGGGCCACATGGGAGGCCCACCACGCAGCCTGTAATACGCATGCTTTTAAACACCTCTGGTGTGTTTGTAGCGTTGCACCTTTAACGTGCAATAGCTTTCCAGCTGTAGTTACTCTTTATGAATGACTGTTAATGAAAATGGCACCTTCTCAATATCTAGGTCTGCTTTTACACTTAGGTGAGCTCTACTTGCTGATTGCATTTCCGAGACATTTTTAGTTTCCTAGTCCCACTAGCCCTCCAGATTTGGATAGAAGGGAAGCGTCTGATTTGTATTTTCATTTCCACGATTCCCACCCCTGAGTCATTCCCAGCTGATTGCTGCCATATAAACCACTGAGAGAAAAGGATGCTGTAATGGAAACTTCTTTCGATCCGGCATCTTTCGATCTACAGGGATTTAATCTTCTGCGAGCATCCAACGCAGCTGATCATAAATGTTGTATTAAGAATATGGAAAAAAAAAAAAAAAAAAAAAAAAAAAAAAATCAAGGCAGCTTATTATCATAGGTGCTGAGGGTAAAAGCTGGGCCAAAATCATTCTGCATGGCTGTTTTTGCTGTAGGAAGTAATAGGGAAAGCTGCCTTTGTTTTTCTGCACTCGGGGATACAAGAGAGGCGCTCTACTCTCCACTGAACAGATGGTAAATTAAAAGGTAGTGTATAGACTAAAAGAGTCGGTAATTACTGTAGAACACTTCCATAGGTTGAAGGAATTGGTGATTATTATAAAAAAGCTTCTCTTAAATGGTACAGCTGCATCTTTCACACACATTAATTTAACTTCTGTAGGACTTGAATGAGAATACACATGCATGTCTTGGGCAAGAGTTTGTCCTCAGATTAGAAACATCTTCAAATTTTTGCTTACGCAGAGAATTCCAAAGTGCAATGGAAACAGTGGATTTAGTCCCATTAACTTTAATAAGATTTGATCAGTCTCAATAATGTGATGTGTCATTATTATCAACTAAAATCAGCAGCTCCCTAAGAATCTGATGGCAGCTTCAGTGTACTGTTGCAAGATAATTTTTTAACACTCTTCTCTAGTAACACTGAACAGATAGAGTTACCCTAAGCACACTATTTCTTATTCCATCTTCTTGAATGTCTTTAATTATGAGTAGAGGAAAAGGAGTGAGATGTTGGCATCTGCCATTGTTGCAGTCTGTGGAACAGAACTATTGTACTGACTGACATTAGCAGAAGTTAAATTTCAGCTTTTAGTTGGTCTCTTTGGATTGCTTTCCCTGTTAGAAGGTATGCAGCTTTGTGGTTGTCCATGCTGTCTTTTTATAACAAATAATTTCTTAGCATTATCAGTGTGTTTCATACTGTTACATATGTTAGTACTTCTTTATGGAGATATTATCGTGGACCCCCCAAAGATTCAAGAAATCCATCAGAAAGTAGATATTTTATTCTCCCATTTCTATCATAATAACCTGAGTTTGACCTCAAATTGGCTCTGTTGCTGGATAGATTAAAAAGATTTTTGTTTAAAATACAGTAATTCCATCTCATTTTTAATATCTAAATCAAAAATCGTCATATTGCCTTTCTAGTGCTGCTGCTTGTAAATACCAAGTGCTTGTTCAAAAATGTACAAACTTAAAATATTTGTATGATCCTAGCAAATCTGACACAGAGACAGGTTCTAAACTGACAACGTCACACTGGACTCCAGATTTTACTTGTGTCAATCGGTAATAGTCAGCTGCTAGGCAGAGTTGTAGTTCCTTTGTGACCACTCAGTACAAGGAGTCTCAGTTCACTGCAGTTACTCCCATACAGCAGGGCTTCAGGGAAGCCCTAGTGATGGCATGTTAGTGTTTAGTGAGGATCTTTTCCTCTCTTTCTCCTGCAAATTCATCCTTGAGAGCTGCTGAGGTTCCTTGTGGGAAATGGGGTGGGCTCCAGAGTTCCTCGCTGAGATTTCATCAGCCAGGAAAAACCAGGTCTCTGGCTGCTTTGGAGGGCAAGCTTACATCCATTTGCTCTCCAGAACCATCCTAGGGTTTGGCACAAACCAGTCCTCTTGCGTTGTGCTGAACTACAGCCAGCTTGTGTTCCTCAAGGCCTGAGGGTGACACCTGAATCCCTTTGGTTTCAGTGGTAAAGGGAGAGGAGCCTTGGTCACCCAGCCAGTTGTTGGTGTTATGCACGCAGTGAAACCAACAGCAGTTTCAGTTTCATCTGCTGTGAGAAGCAGGAGGAGAAAGAGAGAACCACGTTTATCCCCAAAACCATACCGTGTTGGCCGTATTTCCACTCTGAGGAGTGAGATTCATGAGCCAGCAGCTTGGCTTGGACTGGGCTGTGCATAGAACACAGAGGTGTGTGCTGCAGCTCAGCCATGGAGCGTGGGCTGGTGCAGTGTGCTGCAGCCACAACAGGGCACTATGAGGAAGTCCTCTCAGGGTAGCAAAGGAGAGGCCTTTGCTCATCCTAATGACAATTCCTCCAGCTGCATGGGATTTTTCAATGAGTGGGGAGGAAGTGGTGGTAAAGAAAAAGGCTGCTTGCTGCACTTCTGGCTGTACTTAAGACTGAGCAAGATGGCGGGATGGGTTCCCCATTCACTTTGCTCCACAAATGGTGATATGGGGAGAGAGCCTGGGCTAGTTTTTCTATTTATTTTTATACTGTAGTACTTGTGTCCTGTTCTCTGCATTTTCGTAAAGAAAAATGAATTTGTGCAGCACCTGCTTGTAAAAAGGAAAAAGTGGCAAAGCATCCAGTGTTCACCCAGGAGGATTACACATTGACTTATGGTGGCCCTAGTTCACTTCCACTACAGCTTCTGATTCTTGAGATTTTGTACCTGCAAGGTAGCAGGCTAAGTGCACTCCAAAATAAAATTTAGAGGTCATGAGACACATCCTACAAATTATTTCAGGCAGAAATAAAATCAAGCAGGCTGTGTTTAGAAAAGAAAAAGAAGAAGCCTCCTGGAATGCAGTCCTCAATGCCAAGTACACTTTGTATAGAGAACCATGGAAAAACAGCATTTAAAAATGGAAAGGTCAGGATCTTGACCTGCTTGACTTCCACAAATGGTAAAATATGCTGACTGGGGAAGAAGAATGTATGCACGGAGGTATGGGGGACACAACTGAGAGTTAATATCCATGAAGACATTTAATCTTGCTTTTATTATTCTGTGTCAGTACAGTGAAAAATATGCAGGTGGAGCTCTTCCTGTGATTCTCCAGGTGTTCTGAATATTCCTAAATGAAGACTGATTGCATGGAATTACCTTAGGCCTCTGTTAGTTTAACTTTCCTGCCTGTTTTTACAACTACAGAGATAGTTGTAATGATGTGCACATCTCAACTGCTATGTGAAGCAGGTGTAACTTCTGCTTTAAAGGGTAAAGCCTGTTTCATCTATGGCCTCATGTTTGTAAGTACGTGCAATTTCAGTCGTGCTAAATATGACCAGGCTATGTACTTATCATAACAAGTGACGACTGATGCAATTAAAACATCAATTTTTATCATACCAACTGGAGTGTTTCAGCTGAATGTATTTAGTAGAAATGATGATAGTGGAGAAATATTTTAAAGCTGAGAACACATCAGCCATCCACCAAATGAGACAGACTTGAAATTGATTTCCCATGATTTTCCTTGCAGCTTCTGTGTTACAATTTTGAGACTTTCTAAAATGAACTTCAGCAGACAGCGGAGGAAAGATGCAAAGAGTGAAACTCTGAGGGCCATCCTGCCCAGTGCTGCATGCCAGACAGCTGGTAGGAGCCACGCAGAGCGAAATGTGTAACCACCACCTGTAATAACCACCTGTGTTTTCTGCACACTTATTAGCAACGTTCTATATTTGAAGATGCTTGTAGCCTTGTGGGTGCCAGACAGCTTACAGGACATGGGTATTGCTTCTCACATTTTACACCAGGTGTAATTGAGAATAACATAAGTAAATGGAAGGATTTCCTTGTTTGTCTCCCACAGTAGTAAGACTTAACTTTTAAAAGAGTTCCACCTGCCCCATAAGGCACTTACAGATAGACTTGGGGCAGTTGATCTATTATGTCTGTAGTTTTAAGTAGCAAGTGATTTTGCTTGCTGTATTATTTCAAGTTTATGCAGTCCTCAGTAAAATAATTCGTTATGCTCCCAGGAGGATTGTTGCTCTTCATCCAACTGAGATCTTTTCTCTTGATTTTTGTGTACAATTTATGCCTCATTCCATTCACAATGCAAAGCCAGCTTTCCCAAAAGCAACTAGCTTGGATGAATCAATATTTCTTCAAGAATAAAATTGGGTTTGGAGTGAGGGTATTTGTATCTCTGGTGTACAGGAGTGCAGATAAGATCTGATCCCTGTGATATCCTCATTTTCAGACCACTGATCTGATGGCACGTTCTTATCAGAGATGCCATAAATACATAGGCATCTTTGTTCTCAATGAAGATATTCTGTACTTGGCTACTGTGATGTCCTTTCAATGAAGCAGATTTTTTTTCTTTTCTCCTGTACCTCTTCTATTCAATACTACAAAGGTACAGTAATTATAACACATGGATATAATTAAATAAGAGGTTGGATCTGGTATTTCATAATCAAGGGAAAATGTTCTGACCTCAGCGAGCCTCTAAAACAAGCACACAAGTTGTGTTCTACAAGCAGCGTTATTGCTGGTAATAATTCTTTATAAAAAGGATGCGTGTTTGCCTGGGGTTTGAGGGTTACTGCAATGTGCAGTAAGTTGGATGGAGTGGCTGTAACTAGATGGGAAGTGAACAGTGGTGTCTTAAAAGTTTCTGAATTGTTTGACCAATTTAAAAGGCATTTGAGTTGAAAATCACATTAAAAGCATTAACTTTCTTGTGCTAGCAATAGTAATGGAGATTGCAAAACGTGGAATTTAGCTGCATCAGCAATCAGAGACTTCTTAGAATTAATGAATTAATGGCTCCAGGATGCCACTGAACAGGAGAATCCATTTCACCTCATGTGGACAGGAAGAAATTATAAGACCATATGAAACTCAGTGTGGATTATATAGTATCATTGCTTCTTTGCAGCTCTGATAGCGAAACCCACAGAAGCCAGATCCAGCCAGCTTTGCAGTCAGGAGGCTGACCAGGAGGCAGCACCAAGGCTGTAAACAGTGATGGGAGAGGCGGGAGGTGGAGAAAGGTGTTCTGTCAATGGAGAAAATGTCTGCGTTGGTGCCTGTGTACATCAAGCAGACCTAGGGAGTTTTGCTGTGTTTTTTGTTTTCCTCTGTGCCCACGGGAAATGAGCACGGGGGAGGGGATGGTTGTACTTGTGAGAAAGTGGAACTATTGTTCCATTTTAGCTCACATGCAGCTGTGAGGGGAAAATTGTTTTTGTGCTGTTGCTAAAAGAGACAAAACTTCAGTAGTGTTACTGCTTAATGCAACTGCTCATTGAGGACTTGGCGTGCTATTAGTAATGGTTTTGAAATAAAATTGTTCCAAACATTCATCATCATTGAGGAAATGTTCAAGACCCAAAGTGGTTCTAAGTGGGAAACTCAATCCAAAAAAGTACAGCCAGCCATTATGTGTAATGCTGAAATTGTTCTCCATCAAGGATACAATTGCAGTCATTCAACTCTTAGGGTTGGTTGTAAGCAGTTGTAGGTGTTGGCTCCAACTTGTATTTTAAGAACACGTTTGTGTAGCTTCAGATCTCCAGCACAAGACTTTCTGCTCAGCCAGAGATGTGACTCTGCCCTTCTTGCTACTTTAGTAATGCTAATTACATGTTTAGGAGCTGACAGGTTTCTCAGGGGGTGGTGATTAACAGGATGTGCAATAAATACTGCTGTGGCTTTTTCTTAGCAGTTTGTTTGTACATTTATGGTAGTTGCCTCATTCTTGTGATCCTGTGCATATTCATATTTAAGCAACCAGGGCTGATGGCCCTGCCAGCACCATGCTAGGGGATGCCTGGAGTCAAGTGGAAAGGCTCCTGTGTAACAACTGATTGAAACCTGAGAATTAAAAAACTTCTGAATCACAGAGGAACTATGGGACAAAGCAGAAGAATTCATCTGGCATAATAAATAATTTGGTGAACAGTTAAATTCCTGCAAAATCCTGGGTACCTGTGCTTTGTGCTGTGCAGGACAGCTTCAGAAGCAGACTCAGCTCATCTATGACAAAGCTCCATACTGTCACAGAATGTTTAAGGGGATGATAATCAAAGATATGTGTTGTGTTTAATCCAACTGCCTTTTTGCAGGGCTGACCACAGCTGAGCAGCAGCAAAGTGCTCTGCCTAAAGCCAAAACAGCTGCAAGCCCCTGGGCCTCCATTCTCATTTTCTTAAAATCATTTTCCAAGTGTGTGTGCTGAATGAAAGCCATGGTTAACATTCACGATGATTCTTTTTCACACATGCAATGTGTGTTTCCTTTGCTGTCTGCAACAAATTGCAGTGAAGCGTGTTGCAAAGTTCATCTTTGTGTTGAGGCAGAATGCTTCCTTAGAGTCATCACGACTGCTCTTCTTTTTCTTCTTCTTTGCAACATCAGGCTGCAGCTTCCTGTACTGAGCCTGACCTGGACCATTTGCAAAGTGAATGAGTCTCCTTTCTTCATCTTTGAGTCACTTTTTGTGACAAATATTTCTCAATAGAACAAGAAAGAAAAATCCAATCCTATACTGCTTCTTTACAGAGCTGAACTTCAGCTTTCGAACAAGCATCATCTCTAAAATATTTGAAGGCAACACCAACAGTACAAACATCTAGACTGGTAGCTTTACTTGCTGTAAGCCATTACGGGGGCACTTGCTGCACTTCAGACGATTCCCCTCACTGGGGAAGCCCTGACCTCAGCTGTGAATGCCATAGTGCCGTCCGTACTCTGCTGGGTGGCTTCAGGACACGGGGATTGAGATGGGGTGGCCAAAGGGCAGCACACTGCTGCATTTCTCTTGGCTTCACGTCAGCTAGGTTACAGATAGAAAGAGTGGAAAAAGGCAACACAGTTCCTGTTTGCTTTTGCATTGTTTCAAAGAGAAGATGAGTAAAGTCTTAAGTCTTTCAAAACTCAGTGTTGTAACAACGGGAAGAAAGGTTTGTCACCAAGCAAAAACACAAAAGTCCTATGCTGCAGGGCCACATCCTTCTGCGCTGTGCTGATGGGAGACCCGATGCCAGCAACGGTGTGCAGCCACAGCCCTGCTCCCACCTGAGCTCCATCAGTGCCTATTCAGGGATTATACCTGGGGTTACTCAGGGTCTGCATCAGACCGGTCCGGTGTGGACTGATGGACCCCCACGGGGTGGTCACTCTCCAGTGTCTCCTTGGCCGCTCTATCTAATAATTCTTCATCATGAGGAAAGCTGAAGCACCCCGTCAGAAGGAGTTCCAGCGGGGCTCTCGGCACCACAGTTGCGTGTCGAGGAGTCAGTCAGCCCGGCCGGGGCTCCGGGAGCCGCCGCCGCCCCTCACTGCTCCCGGGGGCCGTGCGGGGCCGCTCCGCGAGGAACACGCTGGCCGGGGAGGGCCGGGGGAGGCCGCCCCGCGGCGCTCGGGGGGAGCGCGCCTCGGGCGGGCGAGCGGGGAGGAGAGCTCGGGAGGGAGCGGGGCACCCCAGTTCCGCTTCCTGACGGCGCCTCGGCCCGGGCGGGGAGCGGCAGCAGCAGCGCGGGGTGCCGGCGCCCATGGCCGGCGAGCGGACGCGGCGCTTCACGCGGAGCCTGCTGCGGCCGGGACAGGCGGCGGAGCTGCGGCACAGCGCGGCCACGGCCGCCGCCACCGCCAGCGGCCGCCTTCAGCAGCGGGTGAGCGCGGGCGGCGGGGAGGGGCGGCGGGCGGCGGCCAGGTGCGAGGGGCGCGGCAGGGACGGGCAGGGCAGGACAGCCCCGGCGGGATGGGGAGGGGGCCTGGGGGGCTCCGGGATGGATCCCGGCACGGCCCCGCCGAAGCCCTCACGGGCAGCGCTGCTCAGCAGGCAGCCTCGGCTCGTAGCCTCAGCCTGCAGCCCGCCGCTCTTTTGCGCGCTCTCTTCTCTTTTGAATGGATACTGGAAGCGAAACGCGAAAAGCTCTCTGCTAAAGTGAGCCTCGCGTGCAGCGGGGATAAGGGGAGCGAGAGCTCCCAGTCATTTGCTGTCACTCGCATGGCTTCTGGGGACTCGCAGCCTGCAGCACGGCCGCCGAGCTGCGGAGGCTCCGGCTGGCACGCGGCGCTGCACGGCGCCCGGCCTCGTGCGGCCACCCCACTCTGCGCGAGGCTGCGGCTCCATTGGCGGAGCGGCACCGGCGGCCGCTGAGGTTCTCCGGTGTTGGCTCTCGGAGCCCAACTGGACGGTAAATCGCTCGGGTTCGCTGGCACGCGTGCTCAGCCTTTGTGAATTATCAGCCGTTTGTTAGGCGTCTATCAGCCGTTCTTGTGTTAAGGTCCCTTTGGACTTTTTTAAAGAGACGTGTTCTGAGAGACCAGTCCCCAGATGATCAAGCACATCACGATGTCTGTGATTTGCGTAACTCAAATATTTTCCTTTTCTAATTTTTCAGGCCAGACAGCTCATTAAGTAGCCTAAAAGGTGGAAAGAGAGAAAGTTGTAAGTGAAATGTCATCACTCATCAAAGTTGCTGGCATGCAGTGCCTAAACACAAAGCTTTGTATCTCCCTCTGCGAAAGTGAGAGCTCATTCCCTGTTCACGTAACTCAGCGGGTATTGCCCACTGCTCTACAGAGCTTTGCCAAAATTGTATGTCCTGCATGTCTGCACACCAAGTTCAAGTTTTTTTTCTTTACATCACTGGGCCTGCAGTGCTTTTGCAGGCATCTCCGACTGTCTATGTAAGGTTTTTCCATGCTTCAGACTTGTGAAAACTTGGTAGGGGCTTACTGCTCTCTGACATCGTTTGGTGTGCCATTAACTCATCAGTATCCCAAGGTGTTTGGGCAGTCATAGGGCACCTCAGGATTAGGATTCGGCCCCTGGTCAAATAAAACATCTAATACTGATAAAGCACTGTGGAGGAACCATCCCAGTAGGGCTGGGCTCTGCCTAGGCACTGTGCTGAGTTGTCAACCTTGGAGCATGTGTTTGAATCCATGTTCCAGCTGAACTGCTGGGTTTTCTAGCTGCAATTTGAGGGATTTGGGATGAAGTTCTGTTAGGAGTACTTTCTGTTCTGCCACATCTTTGCTGCAAGGATACGAGAAAAATGATGAAATGGGTGAAGCAGATCTGAATACAGTGGTCTGAGTCCCTTGAGGAGAGGATTGATATGGGTTCGTTGGTTTGTTTGTTGGTGTTTTTTTGGGGGGGGGTTTTCTGGGGGGGACTCAGGGTACAAAGCTGTTATCTTCAGAGATAAGTCCCTTCTAGCTGCGTGAGCTCACTCAGGACCAGCAGAGTTGGCCACTGCACCTTCCTGACAGTGCTGGGCATGGGGATGCTGGGACAGATGCTGCAGCAACGGTTGCTGTGTGGCTGTTGGAGCAAAGCTCCACAGGTCTTGGGTGTTCTGGCTGAACTTTTACTGGATTCTTGCACCAGAAGTACTACTCCTAGTAGGAAAAAGCCTGGTGCATTGCACAAGGCATGTCGGTGCTCCCTGTTCCTTGCTCAGGGTGCAGCAGTACCTCGTGTACTCTGAACCTGGCTTGGAGCATCCTGATGGCAGGAGGCAGGGTGTGTGAATAAACGGCTGCTGGGAATTGGGGGAGGTGGGAAGGTGGAGGCAGGAGGCCTTCTGGCATGGCCCTTGTGCCTGTCCTGGGGGGACTGACAGCTGGGCCTCTGCCAGCAGGGTTTGCATCAGGGGCAGGCAGGTTCCAGCAATCTGATGAGAGCTCAAATGCCTGCTGCATGCAGTGTCTCAGGGTAGAGCTGTGAGTTGCATCTTCTACCTTTTTACTGCCTTCAAAAGTATTGCTTTTTCATCTGTGTGCTTTCCCTTCCTTTTATTTATTTATTTTATTTATTTATGTATATATTTTTTAATAATATATTTATTTGCTTGGTGTGGAAAAAACAGTTGCAAATATTCAGCTCAGAATTCTGTTTGTAGATAGGAAGAAGTGTCCAAGCAATCAGGGGAGGGAGGTGGGAGGAGGGAAGATGCCTTTATCACTTGGTGTTGTGGTGTGTAAGAGTGGAACTTCTTCAGTGCCCTGAAAGACAGAACATGGGAGTAGGGGCTGAGGGTGAACCTGGCCACATGTACTGTTGGGTTTGGTTGTGCATCCTTTACTTGTTATGCAGCCAGGGTAGGACAGACTTCCATGCTCAGAATCAGGCTAACACATGAAATAGCCCTCACAGTAAGATCATGATTTGTTTAGAAGGTACAGTGTTAACTGAGCCGTTCCAAGGACAGAAGTACTTTGGGAACTGGGCTGTGAAAGGGCCCTTTCTTCTGAGGATAGTCTGATGTCTACTGTTTGTCCAGCACAAACTGAAGCAAGGCATTTATACAGGCAGTGAATGTACCGTGTTGTTACAGATAAAATAGGCCGTGTGTGTTTGTACATACGTGTACATGCCCAGTCCTCACAGGCCATCTATTGATCTATTTCTCTGTAGACTTCTCAATGTATTGACTTGTTCTTATTTTCCCTTTTTCCTTGGTTAATGCTGGGATGATAGCCTTGTGGAATAATCCTGGAAGCGCATGCATAGAGTGAGAGTTTCATGCCCATTTTGGTGCTTGAGGAGAGGGCTTATTCATTTCATGGGCGTAAGGAAATGTTATCTGCAATCTCCTTCCAGTGAAGGTTTTGCTTTTAGGTTTCTGTGCACTTGAGGTGTCAAGGTCTGCTCAGTGTGGGCAGCTTATCAAGTGTATTCGGAGTGTTTGCAGCCTTCCGTGAATGTAGTGCAACACTGAAGTTTTAAACAACTTGTTTAGAAACTTGCTTACACATCTGTATTCCAAAATTTATCTTTAATATCCTTTGCAGCATACTTTACTTCTTCAAAGACAAACCATTGCTTATAAGTAGTTTCCTTTACTAGTATATATTTTTTTTAGTTTTGGAGTGCCCGATGACTAATCCTGTAGCTGCTCCCCAGCTGGGGTGTCCCAAGGACACTCGGAGCGGTGTGGAGCTGACAGGGATCTGATCCTTTTCAGCCGGCTCTGGAGCCCAGATGTAAGAGTGAGCCGAGCAAAGGGCACAGACAAGAATGCGCTGTTTGCACATTTTGCAGCTGCTGAACTCCCTCCTCTGCAGGCAGACAAAGAGGCCTGATTCTTCTGCGTAATTCTAGGAACCGCGTCTGAGGCTTGCAGTGAGGATCATGTTGATGCAGAAATGAGGAAAGGGAGATAAGGGAAGAAAGCCTTGGAGAGAGTGGAGAGAGAAGACGGAAGAAACTCGTCTAGAAAGAGTTTATCAAGTGTTCTTCTCACTGGAAAAAATGGGGGAAAAGAGGAAAGACTTTGTAGGGAAGGAGAGGCTGAAGAAGACAATCAAACGGAGGAAAGAAATGAAGAGAGCTGCAAGAAAGATCCATCAGGTTGGTGAATAACTTGTGCAAATAAACCCTGATCATGGAATCCTCGGTCAGTCATCAGATGGTAGCAAAACCTGGGCACTGTGGTCTAAACCTACGTGTTTCACTGCTGTCTTGAAGCCGTCACTTGACTAACACGTTTTAGATTCATGGGAAGTGAGTCAGCTTGAGTAACTCTAAATGATCTCAGCGAATAGAAGCCACAGTAGCTTCTTTTCTCTGCTTACGTGCTCAGATAAGGGGTTTGGAGAGGGATGGCAGTAGGAAGGAGGAGAACCAGAGGAACAAAGCCTGGTGCTGCCTTGGGGGAAAGTGGCCATGTTTGGACTGTAGCTTCCAGCTGCCATTCAGCAGTGCCTGTGTCACTTCCAGAAGTCAAAACATGTTTGTGACTTTCCTAGCACAAGGTCAGAAGGCTCTGAAGTGGTGACATGTGGTTATTACATAAACAACAAAGGCTTACTAACTGTCTGTAATGCTTTCCACTTTAGCATTGCCAGTTTCACAAAGGTTAGCAGTACTTTTCTGAAGTGAGATGAGTTTTTTTTATCTATTTTATACCAACTGCGTATTCTTATGTTAGTGAGCACTGACTTCATCCCTGGCTTGTTGATAAGGGAAGCAAACACAGAGATGAGTGCCCAGGCTCTCACAGTGAATGGGCAGTGAGCCTCACCCAGCTGTCCTGGCACCCATTCCTGTGGTGGGCTCCCCAGCCAAGGGCTGCTCCTCAGCCTGCCCTCTGCTCTCATTGCTGTAGGGGCAGCTTTCCCTCTCCTCTGACCAGTAGGAAGCCAAGAGCTGCGTCCCTTTGTGAGCGTGTTCCTCTGGGAGCAGAGAGCAGTGCTGCAATAGGAGTGCTGAATGGTGACGTGTGCCGGTGAGGCCTTCCAGAGCCTGCCTCCTTCAGAGCTTCAGGCTGTTTATTTTTACCTCTCCACTCTCTTTGGTATTTTAGATTGGGCTCACACCACAAGGTTATTTTTCCCCCTCTGCCACTGATACATAATGACAAACTAAACACATGGCTTAAGTGCAGTTTAGTAGACTGCTTGTTACCTCCCGCACCTTTGTTTATTTATTTCTCTGCTGATGATACGAGCTGGCAAGAGTCACTTCTCTGCAGAAGGGCTCAGAAACTAGGAAGGAAAAAGAACAACAATATCGCATGTTGAATTACCAATTCATTCACCATTAATGAGTGCTTTACTCTATTTCCTTCCCACTGGGGTTGTTGTGCAGTTGGTTTATGTGCAGTACAGAAACTTAGTGAGCTGTCAACGAGACACCGACTTTCTTAATTCCAAGCATAGCTGTCTGCTTCTGCGCTTATGTTGTGTGGAGGAAGAACAAGGAGATCCATTGCTGACTCTGAAATCAGCTTGCTTGCTCTTCAGTTGTGAGAGTAACTTCAGCCGACTTAAAGCAAACATGATTCTTGGTTACTTTGACATGTTGACCTAAATTAAATGATGTAGATATAATGAAATTTAATGGGTGCAGTGGGGCTGTGTACACCAGAGGAGAGAAAAAGCCCTTCCTTTTGTGCTATTACTTATGAACAAGGATGGTACAGAAATGTCTGTCTCTGAAACTGGAATGACTAGACATGTTTAACATAGGAAGAAATAACATGTTATTTTCAGTTCTGGTTAATATAATTATTTTTTTTTTAATTGACATTTAAATGCATTGTTTACCCACGTACAGTTTCTGCTGGATGAACCTGCTTTTGTTGTTGAGTAAGCTGATGTCTGTCCACTGACTGATGAATGCTTGTGATCTATAAGCATAGGTCTGAGTTAAAGGCTCACCGTGTGGCAAGCACAATGGCAGAGGTGGGACGTTTCCTTGTTTATTTTATCTAAGTGATACCCAAAGCCCTTTCACTGTGTGTGAAACATTCTGCTTTTATACAAGTTCCTCCGTGAGCTTTACTTCTCTGTTTTTTGTTTGCTAGAACATAAGCTACCCCCCAGTCTGGGTTAGTGGGCTGCTGTCCGTTATGTGCTGGGCACACATCCTGCACTACTTGCGCCCAGGCACTGTGTGGAGCGTAGGAAGAGGTTAAGGGAGGGCAGGGGGACAGCCTTCCACTTCTCTGCCCTTTGGAAGCAAATGCAGCACTCCTCTGTGCGCTCTGAGCAGGCACAGGAGGAAGTATTCCCAATTTGCATCTTTCAGAGTGAAAGGGATAGGCTGAACTCAGCCTGGGGCGTGCTGATGGATCTAACAGCTTGTCCCTTGAGTCTGTCATGGGGGGAAGCTTTCCACACTGCTGTGCGAGTGCCACGGCACGTGTTGGCCTTGGTGACTTTTGTTAGGAATGCCTCCATCCTGTTTCACAGGCCATACATAACACATGGTGTTTGTAGCAATATCTGTATAGACCTTCGTTTCTCTTTGTGCACGTGTGTCTTTTTTTTTATCTGTTCTTATTTACAGAGTAGTCTCAGGTCTTAAAAGGGGTTTAGGGAACAGAGTTTGACCATCCTTAGGAAGGAGCTGTTTCTTGCCTTCAAAATTCTAAGTCATGCTCAGCAGATACAGGAAGGTGCCACAGAGCAGAGCCATGCTGACAGTCGAGGAACTTGGGAAAACAGTCCTGGGTCCCACCCCTAGCATGGTGATTCCACGCGCAGGGAGAAAGGCAGTTATGAGTAACTATTAAAGCTAGTAATGAGCAGACTTTGATATTTATTCCAGAATATGATGTGGTCTGTATCTTTTGTATTCACATACTATGCAGTGCATACTAAGATGTGCTGAGCTATCGTGCCGCCGTTGTCAGTATATAGGCACACTTTTTTTCTTCCATTCACGTGTACTTCCACTAGCAATTGCAATAACAAAGCAAAGTGAAATATCAAAACAGTTATTATTTGAAAATAAGTTACTAAAATGCATCCACCTGTTTCAGAGCTCACAGCTCATCTTAGCCATTGGTTGCCTTTTACATGAGTGTAGCGGAAATGCAAAGTCACAGCTTGAAGCAGTGATTGAGCACCTGGTGGGCAGGCAGGGCCAACCCAGGGGAGTTCAGGTGCATGGAATGTACCTGAGTGACTGGCAGTGGTAGGGCCAGGATCCACCCCTTCTCAGGCCTCACTGAAGGGCTGACAGTGGAGACAGGGGGATCTTGCTGGAGATCCCTGCTTACCTGAGGCATTCCAGAGGTAAGCAAATGTTCTTACTTTGTTTCTGTATCCATTGCTGCAGCCAAAGGCTTTTGCCGCCTTGCTATTATTGGTGTACTTTCCATCATG
The DNA here is from genome assembly GCF_026119805.1 of Tympanuchus pallidicinctus. Classification (NCBI taxonomy): domain Eukaryota; kingdom Metazoa; phylum Chordata; class Aves; order Galliformes; family Phasianidae; genus Tympanuchus; species Tympanuchus pallidicinctus. The sequence continues at coordinate 7,954,143 of NW_026294739.1, read as the reverse complement.
TTATAGCATTATAATGTTATACATGAGTAACGTGTTTTTCTGTTTGAGTTATGTCATTGTGTGGTGGTTCTGTTCTGCTGACACTGTGTCATCAGATGGCTTGTGTTAGGATCAATACTTGATATTGTCATAAGCAGAGTTGCTGTGTGGATTTATCCTCGTAGCTCTCTCAGAGTTAATGAGAACTGTATTTGAGGTTAGTTAGGAGAATTCACTGGACTGAAAATAAAGAAATACACAAGCAGAAACTTAGTTTATCCTCTTTCCTAGTCAAATAACAAACTGTGATTTAACAGTAATGTTAGGAATTCCCTAACATATACAAAAAGTTGCAGTCTAGGTAGGTGGCAACTTTTCTACAGGTGTATCTCTCAGAAATTTCCTGCTACTTATTTCTGTGCCTGGCTGTTCAGGTGTTTCTGTACTCTTTGAAAATTATTTATTGCATTTTACAAGCTCCAATTTCATGTTTCAAGCCTGTTCACTTTAGAACAGGAAAAAAAATGGGCTGGTTTTTATGTAGGAACGCTACCCTGGCCTACTGTGTTGTACTCAGTCACTGCCTCTCTCTTGATTTCCCCATTCTTGCATCTTCCCACTCCCTGCTTCTCTGCCCCCTCGCTCTTTCCAGCCCTCGGTGCTCACTGCTCTTTGTGCCTTTCTCCCACTTGTCTCTGTGCCTGCATGTGTGCCCCTCTGTATGCAGGGCACAGTGTGTCCTTGTCTGGCAGGCACCTATCTGTGCTCACCACCCGTGCCGTCTCAAAATCCGCTGCTTCCAGGAGCTCTGCTTGCAGGATCCAGCACAGCCACCTCCCTGTTTCTCTCATCTCTGCACAGCTCTGTTAGTGTCAGCAATACTCCCTCACCTCCATACTGTCAATGTAATGTCTTTGGGTTTGGAAACATGCCTGCCTCCTAGCTTTAGTATAAGGCTTTACGTTAAACAAATGCTTTTGTGTAGATAATTGCTATTTGAATGCCTGTTCCTTCGATAAAAGATGATTCAAATAATAGGTAGTGACTCCTCTTTCAAGAATCCCTCTGCCATGTCTGCTCACTTAACATGTTTCTGTATCAGTGGCTCCCTGTTCATTGCACACGCAGTATATACAGATGATTACATATGTAGTGGCATACAGTGCAATGTCTCAACACATCTGTATCAAGCCTATTTTAAAGATACTTAAACCAATTAAGTAAATAGGTAGCTGCCATGGCTGCATTCTGTTTCCATGGAGTGACATGACATGCAAGGATTTTGGAAGTATGAGCAGAGATATCTGTGCCAATGGATACTGCAGTGTGCTAGAACAGGCCTGCATGTTCCTGGAGCTCTGATGCTTGTGGGGTTTCTCTTTCCTACCACTATTTCCCAGTGTGTTTTTCAGAAGACCCCAGCTCCAGATACTAAAGAATCTGGCCAGGGATCCAGGTTGAAAAATGTGGGTTTCTGTAATGCTTGGGAAGCTGTGTAATTGGGGATGGGAGGTAGCAAAGGACTGTTGCAGCTGGAGTTGGAAAAGCTGGGCAACACAACCTCTGGGCCACTTTTGGATGCAGTGGCTCTCACTGCTGTGGCTGCAGGAATGGGAAGTGGGCTGTGTGTGGGCACGCAGGGCCTGCTGTTCTTGGGAGCGTGCTGGTGGAAGTCAGCCCCTCTCTGGGCTCTCTAGTGCTGGCAGCATCACTTCTGATAAGCTGTGCTTGTGCTGCCTGCAGTGGGAGTGGGGCTGCCACGGTGCTGGAGGGAACTGCAAGATGGTTTTCGTGGAAGAGCGTAGCACTGGGGTTTGCCTGATCAAACAGCTGCAGCTGCACAGAGGATCAGTTGGTAGTCAAAAGGATGAAACTTGAAAACAAGAAGTCCTTATGTGTGTGGTACAAGAATTACAGGAATTAAAACTGAAGAAATTAAAAGAACTTCAAATCTTCCCCCTCACATGTTTCCTTCCCTCTTCTTTTTTTTTTTTTTTTTTTTTTTTTTTTTCCCTCCTCCTTCCTCTCTGTTTGCTTGGAGGCTTAATGGAAGTGGAAAAACAGAGGAACTTCAGATGTTTTCATGTAGTGCAGCAGTATTTAGGTAGACTAAATGGCTGTATTTAGGGTGAAGAAGGTCATCTCTTGTCTTTTAGTTGTGGCTTCTCAGGGTGAGCCTTCTGCTTACCAATATCTGTTGCTGGATGAAAATGTGCCTTTATGCCTTTTCTTGCTGTTCTTTGGGAGAGGGTGAGGGTGCATTTATTATGTTTTGGACTCCATGCACCTCCTCCTAAGAGAGGGGAATGTGCAAGGAACTGTCACCAAACTTAGCTTTCTGTATTTTTTTCCCTTGTGAAATGCAAAGTTTTGTTCAACAATGTGGTGCTCTACATGGCTGTGCCTGTGAGGTCCCACACTGAGATCTGCTGGAAGCCTGACCAATTTGTACACTGTCCTCCTCTCACTCTTGGAGATGTGTTCCTTTCTTGAAGAAAAATACACGGAAGCACTGGGAAGCTTATTGTTGTGTTTAAGTAGCTGCAAAAAGAGGGTGGTGATGGGCGCCTGGTCTCTCCCTGTGACTGGTTGCTGAATGTGTCCTGCTGCCTATAACTACAGAGTACATTTTACTGAAATGCTGTCCCGTGTCTTGAGGATGCAAAAATAGCAAAGTGAACCATGATAGTGAGAAGTAATGCTTTCTAGTTGCTACTATCAAGGCCTTATCTTAGCAGGTATTTTCCCTTTTTTTTTTTTCTTTTTTTTTTTTAATCTGTAAGATAACTGTAATGAAAACTGATGGAGGGTAAGTGCTGATAGTACGACTATTTTTAGACAGCTTGACAGGAAGTGTTTACTTCTTCCTGTTCTGTTTGATGTTCTGTTGACTTTCTCATAAATATTAACCCAGCTGGGGCATCGGTGTCTGTTGCTACAGTGGGATGATGATGATGATAATAACAATAACAAAAGTCAACGTCAGTAGTAGCCAAATTGAAATATCTTCTTTTGCTTTAAATAGATCAAGTGGATTCTGGTTGAAAAAGCACAGAATTTCCTATCAATTTTTATGGTTGCACAGGACTGTCTTCAGATTTCTAGCTGCATAGTTGGGTTGGAAAGTGGGATTGGCTTTACCCATGAGGTGTGGGCTCACACCAACGCTCTTCAGGATCAGATTAAGCTTCCAGCACTCCTGTCCATAGGTGGATGTTGGATTTCTCTGCAGTCCCCAGTCCAGTGATATTTTGTGGTTTTATTATGTTCTTTCTGCATCCCCAACTAAATTCCCTTGTGGAATGGGATGCTGGATCCATTTTCTCCATTACTTACTTGAGTGATTTATACTTTCATCTCCTGAAAGCCCCTGCAAGTGCTGCCAACAGCCCAGGGGCAGCAGCAATAGCAAGGCAGAGGTGAAACTCTGTAGTAAGCCTTCGCTTCTCACCATGTCTGATTCCTATGGCTCACTGTCATGTGAACGCTGGCCCTGCAGGATGCTTAGAGCAGTACCTTCTGTCAGGGTGCAGCACGCTTCTAGTGATGATATCTGAGGTTTGTGTTTCCCCTTCGAGTCAGATGCTGATGTGTGAGGTCTGAAAGGCAGGAGGTGCCGCTGTGCAGGGTGGGATGGCTCTCGCCAAGGACTTCTCACGAGGTGCTGTGGTTTCCCTTTCCTGGTGCTTCTGAACGCTGCAGAAAGCCTGCCCCAGTGCTCTCCTCCTTAAATCTCATCTTTTATGATGAGTGATCTTTTGCATTTAGCATCGCTATGTCCGTGGCAAGACTGAGTGACTGTCACCATCCCTGACCTTCTGCCTGGCAGCCTGTCTTCAGTTTTGCCTGCGTTCCTTTTAGACATAACTGTTCCCAGCTCACTCAGCTGCTTGACAAAAGCAGAAATGACAGCAAGGTGAGAGCTGTTGTGTTGGCTGCCACTCTGTGTTGCCTTCAAGTCATCATCGCATTACATACAGAGTGATAAATGATAATTAATGTCTGACTAGAATCTAAGTAGAGTCCTAATTATATGTCGGGGTAAGTTTTGGCAGAAATGAACAATTGCTATCCCTGCATCTTAATTTCTGCCACAATTTCGAGTGAAAGCAGAGTCTGCAAAAAAGGAATATGTTTGAAGGAAATCTGTTTTTCCATACATTCACTTGGATGTCACCAGTTCTAGTGAAAGCTTTGGCAGCGTAGACAACAAGACTGTTTACTTCCTTAAAAAAAAATAACCAAAAAAATGTTAGGGTTAAAGCTCCAGCATGTAGTCTGTAGCATTTAAATTATTTACAAATGCAGTTGCACTTTCCCAGCTGGAGGTACTTAAGAGCATAAGGCTCTATGGAATGCCTGGCTGCTGACAGAAAGAGTGGCTGGTCCAGGGAGCTGGTGATCTATTTTAAAGCACAATTGCATGTTCAGCACAATTAGAAAACTGATCGCTTCCCTAAAATAAATCAATATGTTTGCTAGCATAAATAATTAAGACTTCTTGAAAAGCAGCATTGGGTTGGTTTTGTTCTTTGTTTTCTATTTGGGTGGGGAAGTCTTGGAAGTCTAAACAGAAGGCGTCAACGTTTGAGTACTACCTAAAATAATTAAGGATCCCTTGGTAGTTGGTTTGAGATGCGTCATAACAAAATACAGAGCAACATCACTTCTATGCTAAATTGTTGTCTTTTTTTTGTAATGTTCAGGAGATTTGTAAGGACAGGATTATTTTTTTTTTTAATATGAGTTAATAAAGAATATTAACAACAGATACGATTAAAACTTTAATAGCAACAGCAAATAATTTGCAACCAGACTTTTAATACAGTAAGAAGGCAAACTGCTTGCACATATGTGTAGTTAGCTTGTAATTTCTGTTCATATTTTAATCTCCTTTGGAGTTCAGTATTAATCTTTCAAAACACACATGTTACTAATCAAAATATTACTCTTCTAAAGATTTTTGCCTGAAATACCCACCAGAAGATGTATGTTTTTAGAGAATGTGTTACAGCTTAACAAATATAGACCAAACAACTCACATTTGGGCAAGTTTTGCTAATTTTTTTATGTAGTTGAATAAAGAGCCTCATGGATGTGAATGTTAATTGATACCAGCAACACAGATTCATTAGCTTTGGTTTTTGTATGATTTTATTCTCTTCTGGAGTTCAAGTAAAAGAAAGGGAGTGAAACCCTGTCAGGAGATGTGAAATGAAAAACACATGTTGCACAGAAAAGCTGTCCAGGGTATGGAGCAGCACAGTGCAGCTCGTTAGATGCTAAAATAACTGCTACTTCATTTGATATTGTGAGCACATTCGTGTGCCATGAAAGAACAAAGCAAGATCACTTCTGAAAAGTGCAGAATGTTTTCTGTTGGGGCTGTTTTTTCCGGCTGGGGTAACGGGAGGTGCAAGCCTCCCCGAGGTTCCAGCTCCACCAGCAGAGATCCTGGGGCTGACTGGCGCATGCTGTAAGGAAAAGGATGACTCCTGATGTATGGCAATAGTGAGCACTATGTATCTACAGCTCCCATCCCTGGAGACTGCTGTTTGTGCAAGTGTGGATTTCTGGGAAGAAATTCATCATTTGCCCCATGTCCTGGGCCGTAGACGTGTCACAGCTGGGACAAACGTGGCCTGATGAAAAGGGGAAGGGTTGCTTGGTTTGCCCTGCTTGGACCCACCGGGCTTGGGGCTTTTTGAGTAGTGTTAAATAAACAAATACATAACTCTTCCTTAATATTTACATCCTGCAGAAATTCCAGAGTCTTATGATTTGCAATCTCTTCATTTCAGGGGGAAAATTACCATTGGGTTTCTGGATTCAAGATAAAAAGGATTTTATGCCACTGCTAGTGGAAATAATTTGTATTCTTCTTGTGGGATCTTTGCTGTCAGAACAAATGACACGTCTGCAGCTGCTCAGTTTGGGAGTGTGAGATGATGGGGCATCAGCACATGAGACAACACTGGTTTCGCAGGGCCCTTCGTGTACAAATTTCACTTTGCGTTTCCCTTTCTTCCTTTATCTGCATTTTGTGCCTCATTTACCAGCTGTAAAAGGTTATGCTCAGAAATTGAATGAGAATGTTCATTTTGGTTCCTTGCTCCTGGCTGAACTGTTTGCGTATGGAGACTGTCTCAAAGTGAAATTGCCCTGAAATAATAAGCAAGGATTGTACATCTGACTTTGAGCTGAAAGAAGCCTGACTGGGAGCTTTTGCTCCTTCCCATGTGAGGCTGAAAACAGCCCTCTGCAAAGTGAAATTGTGTGCTCTGAATGGTCAGTTTCCAGCCACTTGTTCCTGCCTTTGTGTTAAGCATTGGCTTGAGCAGCTCTTCCGCTTCGCTGTCAGGGCACAAATATGGGCTCAGTTTTGCTGGGCTGAATGAGCCACGTTCTGGCAGTCCTGGAATAATGCAGTTTGGAAGGAACTTCTGGAGAGGATCCAATCCAGCTCGCAGCCCATCCAGCTAAATCAGGCTTCTGGGCCCTTGGCAGGACAAACACTGAGTCTGTGATGATAGGGAGCCCATGGGCCTAAAGTGCCTCTGCCAGCTCTTGGCCACCTCGTGGGGAAGCATTCCTGTTATGCACCCCTAGGTCTCCCCTTGTCATGGCTTCTGTGTGGTGCAGCTCATCTCCTGGCCATTCTGCTGTGGCTTCTTTGTCCAACACTCACATCCTGTGTGTGAACCCAGCCTTACTTGGTACTTCTGATGGAAGTTCTTTACAGAGTTTCTCTCCATACGTATTTATTTGTAGTGCTGTCAGACACTGCAGAGCTTCTGTATATTATACTTTTCATCAGATGTCAAGGTGAAAGAGGAGAAAAGAAACCAATGATGAGGCACTAGCACATGCAGTGCCAGGCAGCATTCCTGTGGTCAGTGTGCCTCTGTCCTCCCAGCTGTGATGAGAAATGCCTGCTGCTCATCAGTGGTCGACAAGGCTTTACACACACAGTCATTTATTTCATCTGCCTCACTCTTATTACGCAGCCAGAGAGCAAAGGGTCTGGTGGTGAATCTGTCTTTCGTGTGCTCTTCCCTAGAGGGTGCCATCGTCCCGCGCTCTGCAGCCAGTGCTCTGCAGCCAGGAAGTGTGCAGCCCTGCCAGGTGTGCTGCCAGCACCTGCTGACACCAGGAGGAACGGGGCGGCTGAGTGGGGTATGCCTGTCCTGTAGCCACAGACATATACTGCTCAGTGAGACGCTGTGCTCGCTCAGAATGCTGCACTGAGAACTGCTTGTGTCAGAGATAGTTTCAGCAGGAGGAAATGTGGTTTTGAGATGAGGTTGTATGTATATATTCAGAAACTGCACTGACCGTTTAGCAGAGTGAATGCTTCCTCCCCAGTTTGCTAAGCAGTCATTGGAGGATGAAAACTAAAGAAATGCAAAAGTCTGTGTCCTTCTGACCCTACACTGCCTTGGGAAGGCCACGTTCGAGGTCGCAGTGCTTCTGGCAGTTAACTGTTTTGAAGCAGCACTTTGAAACACAGTGTTTTTGAAATACAATGTTTTGAAATGACTGTTAGCCCTCAGATAGAGGGCGTGCGAGGAAGAGAAGGCACTGATGTTATTCATGGCTTTAGCAATCAACAGTGCATCAATTCTTCCTCTGAAATGAGAGTATGATCCCTGTCTGTGTGCTAAAGCTCCTTTCCTCAGTGTGCTTCCAGGGGTTCAGACCAGCAAAACATAGCATCCTGTCTGGGCTGGGGAAAGTGCTGGGATGTGGTGGTGTTGGAGGAGAGGACAGGGCAGCTCCTGAGGAGGGATCCATGCGCACTCCTGTCCTTCCCTTGTGGCCTGACAGCAGCTGGGGGCAGGGAAACAGTACTGGAAATAGTGCTGTGAGGTTCTGCTGCAGTGTGGTGTCTGTCTGCTGCAATCTCATGCTTGCTTTAGAGATGCGGTCACTGCAAAAAGCTTGAAAGCTTTCAGTTCATACTGTTCAGGCATAAAACCTGATTGGAAAGGAGACGTGTTGATGAATTTATTTCATCAAGCAGACTGCTGTGAAGACTGCATCTTGGTATACTTTGTAGGCTTGAGTGCTGATTCCTTGGGAGCTGGTGAGGATTCCGTGGTTGTTTTGAAGCAGCCAAGCATGAAGAGAGCCTTTCAGAGCTGTGTACATATTTTCCCTCTATTTTCCTTGCTAATGCCTCCAAGCCTCTAAGAAAACAAATACTGACTGCAGACAAGGACCTTTGATGTGTCTGAGGAAAATTCCCTTTGCTAAAAGATAATGTCAGCTCTTTTGTTTTGGGAGCGTGAGGTGGGTGATAAATTGTAAGGTGCTGACAGGTGACAGTAGCTCACCAAAATTTCAGTGACCTTCATCTGCATCAAGGTAGAGTGATACTTCTGCTGTTGTAACTTGCTTGAAATGCTTGCCTGCTCCTGCTATGAACGAGGCCTTTCCTGCAATTTTTCTGTAACTGAGTCTCTGCTGTCTTTAGTTCTTAATGGCTTAGGACTCTGGGGAGCCAGCCTGAGCAGACTGCCATCAGCACAACAGAGGCGTTCACCTAACACTGCTGTGTAGGGATCTTCAAGCTTCAAAGGCTTCTGCAGAACTTCTCAATGCACGTCATGTAGACATAGAGGGGCTGTTGTTTTCCAGAGAACTTAAATAACTAAAATATGCATGCCGTCTTCATGACTGATCAGCTACAGGCAGAGGGCTCTCTTTGCTGTGGAGACAGTCAGTGTTTCCTTTGGGAAGGATCTCCTCCATGAGGTGTCTTCTAATTAAAGCTCTCATCTGATGGCCAGCGTACTGATAAGCTATCTCCTTTTCTTTCATTCAAATGACACAAATTCAAATTACATAAAAAGAGGGGAAAATAAAAAATTAAAGGATGTGAAAACGAAACAAATGTGGGGTACTAAAGAGGTATGTAATAGAACTCTAAGGAAATATTTGATAGTATCTTTAGAAAGTCTCTCTTCCTGCAGAAGCGGAAGAGCAGGAGCACTGCAGAAGAGAAAGATGCCAGAGTTTGGAAGGTGAGGGGTTTATACCTTGCTGCAGGACTCTTGCCAAAGTCGGTGTACCTCTGGCATCTCTTCCACATGGAAGCTGAGGCTGGATGACGGATAGCTGCTAGCTCAAGAAAGCAGATGCCTTTGGACTTTGCTTTCTTATCACAGACTTAATGAGACATGGCAAGTGTGACCCACTTCTGCCACTGCACAGCTTTGCTGCTGCACAGACCTGGCCGTTGGAGCTGCCGAGGACTGGGTCACTGAAATCATCTGGGTTAAAAGAACTGTCTTGCCTCTGCATCTTTCAGCTACTTCTTTTTCAAATAGTGATATCTTTAGTGGTCCGCTTCCCAGCCTCTTCTGTGGGCTGTCATCGAGGGCTTACTGCTGCTTGAGCATTGCCAGTGTGAGTGGTGGTGAAGAGTGGAGGGAGGATGGGCAGTGGATGGCTTTGAATGGGGGTTTTCCTGAACTAGCGTTGTTGCTGGAGTTTTCAGAATGGGGAACTGAGGCATTGCTTGCACAGATGAGGATTTTGCTTCCCAAAGGTTTTCAGTGAGTTTAGCTTCTGGATTAAAGTGCTAATTGTCACAAAACAGTGCTTGATGTTTCATTGTAAGAGTAACTAACACCGTTAATGGTGTGTAAACATAATGTATGTTAATGAGTTCCCTACATCTAAAAAGTAAGTTTATGTGGGAGGCGGGCTCCAGGCATTTTTCATGGGCTGGGAAGTTTCCTTTCAAAAGGTAGGTCATGTTTCTGTGAGACTTCCTTCAGAAGTGCTTGGGTTTTTTGTTTCTTTAGTTCCTCAGAGGCTGGTGGGCTTTTGTTTGTTGTTGTTTTTCTGTGTGCTGTAGCTGTTTTTTCAGCTCATGAGTTTTGATGAGGCCTAGAAAGCCAGTTTTAGCTGCCTTGGGCTTGTACAGTTTACTTGGTTTTGGACTAAGCCTTGTTTTAATTTGGTACAAGATGCCGTGCCAAGATTATGTCATTCCTACTTGTATCTAATAATATCTTAATCCACAAATAATTCTAAGGAAGTCACTTAGACCACTGTCAGAGAAGAATTTCAACCAAAGACAACTGAAATGAATGGGATTCTTTTCTGAGAGCAATGCAAAGCTTTGGGTCAAGGCCCATGATGCTATCCCATGTGCGTGTCATTTGTGCTATGGAAACCCAGTGTCATAGAAATCCCTGCCAGCCCTCCCAGCTGAGCACTGGGGAGTAAAGACGCTTTACAGGCGGATGTGAGATGTGCCCCAAGGTAGCAGAGCAGTTGCCATAACAGCCAGCAGCAGACATTATGCAGGAAGTTATCCAAGCCCGTATTGATGCTGCTGGAATTAGGGCAGGAATTTAGCTCTCCCAAGTTGCTGCCAAGTGTATCTTCTGCGTGGCCAAGGTATCAGGCTCAGTTCTGGAGTAGTAGGGAACTGATGGCAGTGCGAACAATTGCAGCAGGTGGGCTGCTGGTTTGGTGCAGAACTTGCGCAGCTGTGCCACTGTGCTCATATAATCGCATTAGATGAGTCAAACTACCAAGCATGCCACACAGCCTGCTCTGTGAGGTACGCCTGTAGAGGTGGGCACGTCAGTATGCATGTGAGGGCTGAGCTGGGCAGGTCTGAGGGCAGGCAAGCCCCATAGCTGGGTGGGTTGTGATGCTAACTGTACTAATGCACTCAAAGCCATTAACTCTAAAGAAAGGCAAGAAATAATGGTAACGAGTGTATTACTTTTAAAGAATATATTTGGTTTTTTTCTGGCAAATGCTTTAATTACAGTTATGTCTTTTGCCAGATTGCTAAGCCATTAAACTCTAATCAAACCCAGAAGAAAATACTTCCACAGAGTGCTTTCAGTGCACCTCCTGCCCAGGGTTGTAAGAAGGAGCGTTACTTACAGGGAGCACAACACCACCACTATAAGGCTGCGTGGAAATTGATGACAAACCTTCATTAGGAGTCAAAGGCTTTCGATGTACAGCAAATACATTTTTGGAAGCACTTAAAATCAGGTTATACATATGAGCTTAAAAGCCACTTCTCTGGAAGCCCTATAGGAAATTGTTAGTTTTCAAAGTGTGTAGGAGAGATCCATTTCTGTATATGTATTTAGCGTTAACTTCCTCTCACATGCTGTTACCTTACACTGCACACCATTAGCCTGTGCTGTTTCCAGGTTGGTCATGTGGTTTCTAAGCATCCCTGGCTGCTTTCTGAGCAACTTGTCGAGCAGAGGCTGCTCCTGCTGCTGCCTGTAGCTGCCTGTAGCTGCCTGTATCCCCATGGATGGAGCACAAACACACTTTGCTTTTAGCGCTCCTGGAAGGTTGTTGGTGGTTCATTCACTGTGAGACCCTGTTAGCAGAGACCCTCCTCAACACAAGTCTCCTGTGTGGATGTAAAAATGTATTACTCTGCAGAACAAATGCATGTGTGGGAACACACAACAGCTACGCTATTGAAAGGCATTTTGGAGCTGAACACTGCTGGCTCTCACACAGCCACGGCTATGTTAACATGAGCTGGATGAGCCAGTCCAGATTTTTTTTTTTCCCCTTGTTACATTTACAACTCAAATGAGCTTGCTGTGCTTCGGAAAACTGCAAGAAGTGAAAAGATTACAGTCCAAATCCCTCAGTGAGCTTTAGTATTTTCAGCGTTAAAACACCAAGTATTTTACAGACAGCATGCTGATAATGAGGGCTAATAACTTTCCAGATGTTTGCTGTTATTGTCCTACATATGACTCTTTTTTTTTTTTTAAGGTATGCAGAGAGATCTTACCAGTTGTTGGTGGTGTGTGTGCAGCAAACAGCTGGTTTGTTTGAACTTGGAATTTTAATACTTTCAGTTCCATGAAAGTGGAATGGGAGGAGGCTCACTGTACAAGAGAGGGAATGCATTTTCTCGTGTGAATTCAGAAGCAGTGAGAGGGAGGGAGAGGGTGGAAAGGATCATAATACTGCGTGTGCTTCAGTTTCAGTGGATCAAATCTTTCCTCTATCTGCATCCAAGCTATTCGGTTGTGATCAGATGATCAGAACTCAAGGAAGCGATTGGAGAGCAAGCTGGCTGCAGCTGCACTGTAGGCTGTTTTCAGGGACAAGGAGCCACTGTTTTTCAAACATAGCGTAAACATAGAAGTTATATTGTAGGCTTCAGGATGCAGATATGGGTTGTGCTGCCAGCATTGTTCTGCTTCAAGCCTTTCGTTCTGTGGTACAGAGGAACTGTCCACATATTTGTAGACGACGACGGCGAGAGGAGTTGTCACATGAAATCCTGCCACTGGACAGTGATGAGGAAATGAGCAGACCCAGGACTCTCATCATCATGGTATAGTATACTTTGATCAGCAGAGAGAGTTTGCAGAATTATTATTACAGATGCTATCTGATTTGTTTTCTTTAACTGTGCAATTGGACAAAGCTTGACAGGCTATTTGCAGCTGTGGATCATTTTGCTGTGGGTTTGCTGTCTGTTCACAAGCACAGCTGAGTTGTTACTTTAATCTCAGACTGAAGCTGTGAGCTGCACATAGGCTGCATGTAAAGGTTGTGCCTGGTTAATTTGTGGATGCATTTTGTTGATGTTTGTAAGAAGAGCAGTGTTGGAGCCCGTGGTTGTGTTTTATCTCAGACTTGAAAATCCGAACAACAGACAGCTTGGAAAACATTTGCTAAGTCTGCTCATCATTAAAAACAAAAGCGAAGTCAGAAAATAGGCAGAGAAAACTTTACTTTCCCCTAGGATGTGGCTGGAATTTACATCAAGTTGTTTGCAGATAAGCTCCCATATTTCTTTGCTGCAAACTGTTTTCAGCAGGATCGTGTTTGCAGGCTCACCCCTTCCTGGTTGGGCGAGTTCCCTCAACTCAGTAAGGAGTCTTGCTGTCTTAGGGAGTTGTTTTCTCTTGTGATTGAATGGGTTCATTTTTATTTTGTGGTTGAAATATAAAGAGCACTATAGCTTCATTAGGAGTAAGTGACGAGGTTGTTCTCATTACAAGTCATTATTTCACAATGGAGAATACATTGACCCCAATTACTGCTCCTTGCTGAACACAGGTATAACGAGCATCACCAGGCCCTGAAGTGGCTGGGGTCTGACATGGCAGTGAGTTTGTGCTGCTTGGTTCTCACATGATGAAAACATCATGAAGATACCAGAGATAGTATTTGTCAGCTTACCAGAGCAATCGTGTACTATTTCAGCTTCTGAAATTGTTTGGATTTGGTTCTTTTTCTGTAAAGGATGTTATAATGAAGTCCGAATTACATCCTCTGACACCTCACTGTACTACACAGGGCAGTAACTTGAGTGGGTGGTGGTAACATCAGGGAGCTTAATAGCTGTCATGAGGTCTGGCAGTGGTTTGGGTAGAGCCTTGCTGCCTGTGGAGGTGAGTATTGCCGTCATGGCAACTATAGCAGCTAGAATCTGATCCAAGTGTGCTTTAACTATCAGCTGAGGGTATTGCCCAGTGCCCAGGTTGTAGCTACTGATCACATGGAGGGAGGCAGCAGGTTTTATCACTGTGAAGCTGATGTTCAACTGTCCTCTGCTTCAAAATCCAGTACCTATAAAACAAACATTATACTCCCAAAGTTAATAGTGAAATAAGCAATCTCAACCACATTTAAACAAACAGTTGCCTCCCTCCCAGCGATAAGCTCAAGAATAGTGAGTTCAGAAAGGTCTGGAAGAAACTGCAGCATGAATCATCTATGCAACTTGCTTCAGCCCTTGCAAGAAAAGGGCAGGTTGGGGTTCTGGCAGGAAGCAACACCCCAGTACCTGAATGTGGGCTGTCTGCAGCCTGAGGAGATCCCATGTAAGTCCTTGGATGGGGGCTCTGGGCAGCCAGCCCTCACTGTGAGAAGGGACTCCCCACAGCCTGCAAGGCTGGGGGTACTCAAGGGTCTGCCACCCATTGCCTTTGCTCAGAGATACACGTGCCTGTTGTAGTAATGGCACAAGGAAATGAGGGCTTCTGCAGCAATTGCTAATGCACTGGTGCTTGTTCTACCCTTTCCCAGTAGGTCTGTTTGGGCTCCTTTCCTCCCCCAGCTCACCTGGAGAAGGGGAGGATGAGCAGCCCAGGCTGGCTGTGGGGCTGGTGCTGTCTGGGCCAGGTGTGTCAGGGAAGAGCTGCTGGCTTCAGAGCGCTTCTGCAGTAGGAATAAGTGGTCCCATTTGCACTATAATTCATGTGTGACTTGAAAGAGCAGCATGATAAAGAGGACTGGGGGCTACTGCATCTTAATGAAGCATGTGTTACATTCCTAACCATTTTTCCCTTTGGTCTGTTGTAGATCATGGAAGTTTGTGTCTGGAAAATACAGTGAGACAATTATGTAGGCAAGCAGAAGAGTATTTAGTTCAAAACATCATTATTCACATTGTGCAGATGCCAGAACCTGAGCTGATTTTAAATGAGATTACTGAGTTTGCAGGTCTGAGGGAGCGAGTATGGCCAGAGAGGTGGAGGATCCCAGAGTGCAGTGCCTAAGGTGCCCTGAGGCACCCAGCTCTCTCTAGGCTCCTGGTGGTCCCCTGGAGGCAGGAGTTGGACTTGGTGGTCCTTGTGAGTCCCTTCCAACTTGGGATGTTCTGATTATATGAGGAGTTGGCACTTCTGCCATTCCAGGCTTCAGATGAGATGGCCTGTCACTTAGTAGCCGGTGTGCCATGGGTGCGTGCCTTCCACTGTGTGTTAGTGTGTAGTTTCAATTTTGGATGATTAATGGTGTCCTGTTTATGAACAGCATTTTTTAAGTCCGCAGCTCTGCTGCAAGTTCTCATAAGTTTGCACGCCCTGTAAAACAAAAGGAAAATCCAAATGTTGCCTTGATACAGAGAGCAATCCTGAGGAACAGAACAGCAGTTTAAGCTAAAATACTTGGAGTAAGTATGCGGCACCACAGCTACGATGGGTGACAAAAGGAGAAGCAAACAAATTTCAGCTGTTGCTGGTCAGCCACCCAGTAAACACTGCCTGAAAGTTGCAGGCATCACAGCAGGTATTTCTAGAGTTCTAGTCCTTATTGAAAAGGGTGAATGATGTTTTTGTCCACCATTTTTTTTTCTTTTGCAGTTTGTTAGTTTAGAAAACTGGTATTTCTTCTTGGCAAGATGGGTTGATAATGTTTTAAATCCTGACTGGATCCACAAAGTAGGGAAAAGATGTAAAGAAGATAAAGATACCTGTAAGTCCTCTGTCATTGAGTATGGTCTGCCATCTTGGACAGAATCCTGGGAGATACCGGAGACACATAAAATAAGTATCCAAACAGCTGCTAACTAGATGTGTAAGTTGAATTGATATGTTCTACGCTGAACAGACCGCCTTGTTATTTTCTGTACTGTTAAGCATATGTCTTTAAGAGCTGGTTTTCAAAATAAGACTGCGGGGTAGTGAGGCTTCAGATATTAAAAACTTACGCAGACTGAATGCAAATGACTGTATATACTGTTTCTGAGAGGGGGAAGAGAAGGAGGAGAGGAAAGGAAGGGGCCTGAGGAAATAAAATCCAGTGCTTAGGGCTTTGTGGTACTGTTTGCAAATAGAGTACTAACACTTAGTGTGACACTCTGCATTTGGAACTTGTGACTGGAAAAGAAGTAAAGCTTTATTTAGTAGGTCATTTATTGCTTTCTTTTCACATGATTTACTATGAACGTTGGCAGCTGAGATTTGTGTTGAAGATAAGAGCAAAGCATGAATTATCCCCTCCTCCCTTGGTACCCAGCTACGCAAACACATGGTAAAATGTTTTGCATTTTAAACAAGATGTTTTAACTTGAAGTGACGTGTAGCTTGAATTCAGCAACAGCAAGGTGACGATATTACTCTTTGTATTCAGTTTTTCATTTCTGATGAGAGTCAACCTGCAGAGATTTACTCTCTTTGTTCCAGTAGTGGAAGCGTAAGAACTTCTCCTGTTGCACAAATGCAGGCTAGCTTCTCTGCTGACAGAGCTCCTTCTCATGTCCCTTTGTAAATGGAAGGTTAGTCTTGCAGGCTAGCAGTAGAAAAGATGAAAGTATGGCTTTGAGTTTTCTTTCTTGACAATTTAATAGTGATAGTTGTGCCATATACTTACTGCTGTATGCCACCAATAAATGGCAACTCTATAAATCCTTTAGAGATTCCACTCACAGCTTATTGATTTTATAGGAATTAGGCTGGTATGCACCTAAATGGAGAGGTCAGTCTTAGGTTTACCTCTGTGAGGTGAAGGACTTTCTTTTACTCTGATGACTTAAAGGAGGAGTATCATTGGAGAGCCAAATCACTCAAGGCTGGAAGGCTCAAAAGAAATATTCAAAGTAATTCTACCCTCCAACTCAAGTCAGAAGCTTCAAAATGAAATAATGTTATTGTCATTTAAAAAGGTATTTGTCTTTATTTGATCTTAATCAACTTCCACTTTGACATTTGCCCTCAGTGGGAACAAATGAAGACCTGCACTTGAATAATGTTAGTAAAGAGAGGAATGCACAAAAAGCAGTTCTAGTTCAAAAATGTGTTTTTGCAATAGTTCTTGTTGTATTTGTGACTTCATTCTTGTATCTAGTGCTATGCAGGCCTGCTGGTAAAGTCCATAGCCATGAACTCTCCCTTTCAGTGGGTGTACCCCAGTGGCAGTTGGTGGGGCTCAGTGCTATGGGGATGGTGTCTTCCTCACTTCTTCAGAGCAGTGTGTCTATTCCTGGGCTATAATGTTTGGTTCTGGCTTTTACCAGCTTAAGCAGCAGATATAGCTCTGGATATAGTTTCTTGAGTACAGACAGGAACGAGCCCAAAATAGGATTTGTTTTCATTCTTGAGAGCAATGCAGTAACATTTAAAGTATCCAAATAATTGAAAAAGTGATGGCATAATACCAGCCTTTTTCCACTGAGCAAGTCTTCTCCATCTAACTTCAATACTGATTAGATCTCTGTCTTGAGGAACCATATATAAAATATTGTTCACCTCTTGTTAATGTTGCAGTGATGTGTTTAGCATTATAGTATGTGGGATTAAATATGAATCTATTAACTGTGTTCTTATGGCAGCTATGAAGTGTGTGGATTCAAAATAATAAAGCAGGTGATGAAAGCATTCTTTTACAGAAGAGGATATTTTTTTCCCTTTTTGCAAAAGAAGCAATTTATTTATTTGTAAGCAGTGCTTCCCAGAAAGAGAAGGGTAGGATATAACTTAAACATATATGGAAAAGTCTGTGCCGGTAGCACTCACTGGGAGTCCTTCATGAAGGCTTTGTGGCTTTATGAAGTTATGTGCTCAGAATGCTTCCTGGGAGAGAAGGTTACCTATGGGAAGGTGACTTGATGAAAGCCAAGAGAATAAAGAGGAGAAGAAAGAAAAAGGAAAAAATAAAAAAAAAACCCACAGCCTTTGGCTTTCAGCAGCCTCACTGCTTTGCACGTTAAGCACATTTGTAAGCAAATCTGTGCATGCATGTCTCCATCTGCTGCAGTTCTATCTGGGGGGTGCTGTATGTCATTCTGCCTGATTCTACTTCTGATGGGCTGTACCAAACACCAGCCTTACATGTTTCCCTGACTGTTTTGCTCCTCCATTCTTTTTTTGTGGTTGAAGTATTCTCATTTTACAAAGGAAAACAGAAGAGTTGAGAAGGAAATTCCAATGATCTTGTCTGGTCTGGGATTCTGGAATTGGGTGTCTCTGGTTGTAGAAACCTTAAAATGTTTATGGTGGTGTATATGAGAATATACCAAATCAGATCTGTGTGCATATGTTGCATTTGTTTGTCTGCTGGCTGGGCTGTGTGGGTGGTTTAGGATGACAATGTATAAAGGACTGGGAGCACTAAAGCTGCCTGCTGCTGCATCTGCTGAGAAATAGTGTTATCCCATGCTGATCAAGCTCTGTTACAGGAGCAAGTCCCAACTTGTGTGGCAGGTTGGGGCAGCACAAAGACCCACAGTTACCTATAGGAAACTGACTTGATGAAAGCCAAGAGAATAAAGAGGAGAAAAAAGAAAAAGGAAAAAAAAACCCACCAACCTCTACAGCCTTAGGCCATCAGTAGTTGAGATGTGTTCGTAAGCCAGCAGGACGTGGCAATAGCCCCATGGTGCTTCCAGCACACAGCCAGCATAGCTCAGGGGTTTATATGGTGCTACCTGCAAGCATCTGCAGCTGGAGGGGCTGAGGTCTGGAGGTGAGCAGCAGCATGGGGCAGCAGGGCTTTTGTTTTCTGTGCGGTGCTGTTTTGGGACCAGGCTTTGGTGAGCTGGGTGCAATAAACTGCAGTTGATTCAAAAATAGATTAAACTCCTACTTCCTGAAGCTGCATCAGTGTCCATCCTCGCTCCGTGTCTCCTGATGACATTAACCCACTGATGACTGTGGCACTGAGAGCTGCCGTGGCTTTATTTCTGCACAATCATAGAGACAGAATATCATGAGTGCAGCTGATCTGGATCTAAATGCATATAGCTGTCCAGCATCTGTTTCCAGGCCTTTGGCTACAAATGTGGGGATATTGATCTACCCGGGAGCAGCTGTGCTGAGAGAGCAGGGCTGGTGCAGGGTGGCCCTGCTGAGGGACAGGCACGTAGCAGGGAAAGCTGTCATGGCAAAGGGTGTGTGTGAGGGGGAATGACTTGAAGATGAGAGAAAAACCAAGCAGAAAACGCAGCTGCTCCCCATCTGAATTGAGTTAGGCATGTGTTGAACTTGGGTAAGATTTGATTTTTGAGGGCAAGTAACTGCTGCAATATGTTGACAAAGCAACTGCTCTCCTACTGACAGCCCTTTTACCTCCCTGCTTGTTGTTTCCAAGAGTTTTGGTTTTGCTCTACAGTAAGTGTTAGTCCTTCTAGCGATGTTCATTCTCTCTCCCTTCCACCCACCCCTCCTCCCCCAGGCACTTCTCTCCCAAAGTGAGAGAAGTCTTCAGCTTTGACTTCTGGATAAACTCTATCCATTCACCTCCATGTTAGTTGGGAAATCTGAATAGTGTTTGACAAACAATTCTTGGTATTTTCCACTTCCTTGGATTTTTTTTTTATTTTTTTATTTTATTTTTTACAACAGTAATTTTAATGCCCTCGGTCTAAGCTTAATTTGAATAAATTAGAATTCCAGTTCAGGCCATTCAGATGCTCGCCTTAAGCAAAGTTTCATTGCTTGTGAGACTGCAGCGGATATCTCTGAGTGTCTCCATGATTCATAGTCTTCTCTATGTAAGAGTTGCTTGATTTTAATGCACGTAGCTTCTGTCGCTCTGTAGCCTCTCCAGCAACCTCTGAGCAGCAAGGTGGGGTGATGCAGTGCAGTCCAACAGGAGCCACTGCACCTCCCTTTCCCCCAAAACAACTGCTGAACCATCTCATTTCAAGCCTGTGTAGCTGCTGATAGTCCCAGGCTGCAACAGAAGGATAAACTGAGCAAGGCACTGCAAGTACATCCGTGCTTTAGAATGATGCGTGGGTTACTCTATGTGCTGTAACACCTCATGCAGATGGCCTCCGTGATCTTCTTTTCCATCACATCCCAGGAGAGTTATCACCTGACTTCTAAAGGTTCTCAAGAGATTCTGTCTTCTAGATTCCATTTCCCATATCATGCAAGCTTCTAACGAAAGGCATGGCTGCTTTTTGACTGTTAGGCAACTACTGTCAGTCCATGGGTGCATGCCATTGAGCTCCAGGATGCAGTACCTCCAGTAGCTTGGATAAGTGGACAAACATAGGTGATTTTAAGGTTCCTTAACCAAAGAAATATCTGAAAATGCAAAAACCCGGGATTTCATTTCTAAGGCTAAGCAACCTTTCAGCACATTTGATCCTATCAGCTAGCACTACCTGGCAGCTCTGCTTTTGTCAGTGTGTGAAATGAGAAATTAACTCTGCTAAGGTTCTCAGGTAACTGAATTCTTGCATGCTGCAGTGCTGCTGTTTCAGGAACACAGAAATGATCATAGTGTCATTGCAGTGTCTGAACCTAAGGAAAGCAGAGGGCCCAGGAAATGCAGGAACCATTCCTTGTCCTCTGGGTTTTGAATCACTTCCTGGAATAACCAAGTGTTATGGCCTGAAGTAGTGAGTAGAATGCCATGGGAAGGAAGGAATGGCATTCAGCATCAAAAGGCATGTCACTGTTTACTATCTGAGGATGTTCTGGGAGGCAAGGTTCTGACACTGTGGGGCACTATTCCATATCTGGTCCTTCATAAGCCAGCTCAGATGGTTGCCCAGCACCTCCTCCACTAAGCAAACTGTGCGTGTGGATGCATCCTCAGTCAGAAGGAAGCTTGGCACATTGATTCCATTGTTCTGCAGGCCACTTATTTTAGAGTCAGGAACCTATATAAATAAGTACATGTTATTAAAAAAAAAAACAAAAACAAAAACAACCACACTGTACCTTTTTCTTCCTGTTAATTTGGTGCCTCTTCAGAACAAAATGTTATGTTCAGTCTGAATAGAAAGAATTTGCATGCAATATCTTGCTTTTACAGTTGCAGTCTGTTAATAATTATTGCCAATTTGTGGTTAGCTTAAAACATAATAGTGTCTGTGTGTGGTTTTCAATGAAAAATAGCCATTGTAATGTTTGTCAGACTTCTTTATGCCTAGGGCATCACTCTGAATGCAGGGTATAGAACCAATTGAATAGCACACTTCATGTCTTGGTGTTTGTTTTTCCTTACTTCTCATCTGTCAACTGCTGTGCTCATTTTCTTTTTATTACTACTGATACTTGAAGATGAGACAGCCGAATTCACTTCTCAGTTTTACATGTGTAAATTCAGCAGGACACATTTCTGACTTAATGCAGTAAAACAGATTAACTCTGCTGCTCGCATGTTCCTCTTTTTATAAAGAAATCGTGAAATGGAAAATGTGTGTGGCCTTGCTGGGTCAATGAGTGGTTAGCTATGAAACTGGCATGCTGGGAGTTAAACTTATTGGCGTTATCACTGACAACTTTCCTTTGGCATTTCAACATGGTTTCGGTGCTACAATGGTGTTTTCAACAGGTAGTGAATTATCTGCTGAAATCAGATCCTTCAGAAGGGAAGCCATAACAGTAAAGAGATGAGTTACTGAATCATGAATTCCTGGAACCAGATGTCCCTCCTCCTTTTGAAAGGCTCCTTCTATCAGTAAGCACTGTAGAAATGTGTACCTACAGCACTTTCTGTAGCAAATCTGGTCTTAATTGGTTTATGAAGGAGGACTGTTACTTAAAAGAAGCATTGCCTGAAATTGGGCCTCTGTTTTATCCAAACATCAATCTTTGTACCAGTTCCCATTTTGTACCAGTACCAAGAATATACATAATATTTTTAAGCAGCCACAAGCTTTTGCACATGGAAAGTGCTTGTCAATTTTCCTTTTCAATACAAAATCAAGGGTAATTTTAAGTTACAAGAGCCTGCAGGAAGAATCTGAATTGGGGGCTGAATATTGCTTTTTGTAAAACGCGTTCAAAAGACAACTGTATTTCTTGGAAATGTGCTCACAAAGGATTTGCTCCTAGAGCCAGACCATGTCTGCAGTGTTTCGAGCGGAACAAGGAACCAAGTGAGGAAGAGCTGCAGCAAACTCTGCTTTATTTCCCATCCACATCCTTTTCTGGCACTTATAATGCCTGGCTGTGCTGTGTATTTGTAGGGAGTCAGAAGTTAACCTCTTAGCTTCTGATTCGTCTGACCAAATCTTTTATATCTAGCACAAGCAGTGCATGGAGTCGGGTTTTTCCAGATATTTTGATGGAAAGAGAGAGAAGTATTTGGACATTCCAGAATTTCCAAAATACAAAAAAGTCCCGCAAACTTGATGCAGATGAGGTTGTCAGTGGTCAATGGAGGTCCCTCGTGGTTAGGCAAGAGTGAAGGTCTGAGGACTTGCACGTTGGACACAAAGAGCTAAGCGTGGGAGTGGAGAACAACATAAGAGAAGGAATACTGGCAGACATTCATCCTGTTAGAGAAAACCATTCCGAGAAGGCAAAAGAGGAGGAATCGTTGTGATTCAACTCCCTGCCTTGCAGCAGCTGAGATCTGAAAGCCGAGAACAGCTTTTCTGTGTTAAAAATGATATAGTTCTGATTTTTTGCTCACTCAAAAAGTAATGATTTTTTTTTTTAATCTGTTCTTGGATAGAAGAGTTCTATATCAGGTTCCTGCAAGGGCTTTAATACCATGCACTATTCATAACACATGGACCAGAACTGGAAAATTACAGAGAAGAGAGGAGGGTCAGCAAAGGTAGACTGTGAGTGCATAGACATGGTTTGAACCTGAATGGACCTGAAAAATGACTATGAGGGGCCATGGTAGAAGTT
The DNA here is from genome assembly GCF_026119805.1 of Tympanuchus pallidicinctus. NCBI lineage: Eukaryota > Metazoa > Chordata > Aves > Galliformes > Phasianidae > Tympanuchus > Tympanuchus pallidicinctus. Next base: position 7,931,815 of record NW_026294739.1, on the reverse strand, counting down.
GGGAAAAACAAGAATGGTGTCAGACAAGTCAACCTCACTTGTGGTTCCTTCTGTCAAGAATTCGATGTCATAAACTGAAACTAGTGGAGAGCAAGTTTGGAGGAGAAAAAGAGAGTGGAGAGCGAAAAAAATTTGACAGAACGACTACTTGAGCTGTGTCTTTTCTTTCTACAAAATATTTAGCATCTGCAATGTCTGCATAGACGATGGATTGTTTTGAGTTGTTGTAGTTTGCTGCTGTGTGTGGGCCTCCTCCTGTGAGCCAGGTGATGCTGGCAGCTTGTCCATGCATCTGTGCCTTGAACATCCATTGGCTGCTGCTTGCTGTGAAGGTGGGCTAAGTGGGGGAGCAGAACTTAGTGGATTATGTTTCTTTTTGCTGAGATTGGGGCTATATTTAGTTTTGATTACACAGGCTTTCACAAACCACAATGCTTGTTCCGGGATTCCAACCACTGCCCCTTCTGTTTTTTTCCAGAATTTTTATTTTCTTATTTTGGTAGGGCTGAAGATTGCATGTTTGTTAGCAGTATGTATTAGGATTGGCAGTTCTTAGCTTAGAAACTAGAAACGGAAACTGAAAAGTGAATCACTTCTCTGGAAGTACAGAAAGTTGTGTCAATGTGAGAAACACTCAGGTGTTGGCAGTGTTACAATTCACTGTTTTACTTTGTGTTGCAAGAGATTGGGTAAGACAAAGGGAATGTCAAAGGATGCAAGATGTCTCTTTCTCACTGCCAAACTAAACCAATGCAGATGTGACTTGCAGGATTTTCTTGCATTCTTTTTTTTTTTTCTGAAGTATCATGCTGATCATGAAATCATGCTGATCGGTTCTTTGAAATTTGTATGCCTTTTCTCTCTTCCAAAGTGCCATTACTGACTTTTCAACCGTAGGACCCAAATGATGAATTGATATTTTTCTAGTTTCTTAAGATACCACTATAAGATAGGATAGCATACAGGAATTCATAATACTGAATTTATGCTACAAGTATGTAATGTCAAATACAATAATAGTTGTACTGTCAGCTTGCATACATACAGAAAGCAAAGTATTTTAGTACTTAGAGAAAACAATGAAGAGAAGCTAAGGATATTTTATTGTTTTATATACAGTAAGTACGTGTATGTATGTATATATGCATGTATGTTTATGGCATTGCAGATGGTGATTCTGACCTTGACTAAATGAGTTTCCCGACCTCTTTTTGCTTCAGCTATCCCAGCTGGAAAATTGGGTGAAAATGTGGATTCTTTGTAAACCAGATGTTGTTGAAGCCAAGCTTTTCTTTGCAAATAGACTGAAAAAGAATTATCATTTCTGCAATGTAGCGTAAACAGAAATAGCAAATATTGGAGTTACAATCAGAAAAGAATGCAATGGAAGCCAAAAAACATGGCAGCGGCAACATGTCTGGGGATAGTAAATTTAGATGATTAAATTATTTAATGGCTTTTTATGACCCTTTATTGCTATGTGTTTTGTTATCAAGGGCTGATTGAAGTCCAAGTAGATGAAAACAAAAGAGTAATGCTTGTTTGGAATTTCCCAACGCATCAAGCTAAAGAAGAAATTAAAGTAATTGCGTATCTTATTTTCGTGCACATCAGCAAGACAACATTGCTAATGGAAGGTTTATTCTTCCATCCTGATTGCTGATGTAAAATGAAGCATTTTGTTTGCTGAAGTATTCTTACTAGCCCAATTCAACCTGAGCAAAGATAACTGGAGCAGAGGCCCACGGTTACAGCTCTCAGCTGTGCAGCGTACAGTTTGTGGCTCACTGTGCTCCAGGGACTCGGATTTGCAACAAGGGCAATTGGCAGCACTGTAGCACATGGCTCTGCTGGCTTTGCCAAGGACTGTTGTCTCAAGTGTGGAACAGGTGTGGAAGGAGTGGCTGTAGGGATGAGATTTGTGGCCTTAGTTTTCTGCTAGGTGCAGGGGGTTTTTCCAGCTTGGAAAGCTGCTGAAACCTTTCTATTGTTGGGAATGTCTTCTTGGGGGGGTTGGATGGTAGAAGCATTGTCATAAAGTGGAAGGGCTAAATATACACACATTGCCACAGAATTTTTGGAGTTGTTTGTTGTTTTTTTGTTTTTTTTCCTAAATACAGAAGCTTAAACTCACAAGTTTGTTCTGTGTAAGGTGCACTGATATCTGGGCCATGAGGTGAAAGTAAAGGGCGCACAGAGGAATGCTGAGATCAGTGCTCTGTCAGCCCAGAAGGGCAGAAATGGATTGACATAGGTGCAGCTGCTGGCACTGGGGTCTGTTTGCTGGAAAGTTTTGTTAGCAGAACTCTGACAAATAGAAGAGGCTTCTTCTCATGGATGTTTATGAAGGGATGCTGCCACCTTGCCTTGGAGAGCTCACCTTCTGTGCTGATGTCATTTTTTCTGTGATAGATTCCCTGCCCTTTGTCTGCTAAGGGCTGTCTGTGTGGACGTGTAGGCACAATGCAAGTATCAGCTGCTTCAACAACTTCACAAAGCCTGTTTTATATATGCGGAGGTTGGTGTTTCAGCTTGTTGTTAGACTGTACCTGGAGTCAGATTTCTCAGAAAACAATGTAACTCGCTTCCAGCTGATTCAATACGGGAATGACTTGCAAGAAGGTTGCTTCATGTGTAATTTTACCATTATAAATCTGGGAGAAAAAGGAAGTCTGTCATAAAAAACAAACAAAAAAC